>NC_090440.1:1302817021-1304024914 GCF_031143425.1 Pleurodeles waltl | reverse complement strand
GGAGGTGGGAGTCCAGCACAACAGGAGGCCCTGGACCACATGGAGGAGATGGTTGCAGCCGCCATCCCCGAGGAGATCGTCACAGGGATTCAAGGGCAGGACAGTGCAGACTACCAAGACACAATGCACATGCAGGGTAAGTCGCATGGGGAATTATAATGCACTAATGTTAACTGCAACCAGGGGGGGAATACCTACTACACAATGCATGTAAGTCAGCATATACATAGAGTGGCATGGGTAAAGGAGCACAGTAGGGGGGCATGCCTAGCACACACTGAAGCTGGGGCACCACCAAACACAGCAACAAGTACAGCCCCATGGGGACATCCTGTAAGTACAACAATAGAGCCAAGGGAAAGCAGCGACAGGTAGGAAGGCCACTACAGCAAACTCACATCCAGGCACTTGTTTTGTAAAATCTATCCTACAGCAACTAGGTCCCTATCAGTAACCCAGTAGGCAAAGCAACAACTGCAATGTAACTGCCACAACACCTTACAATAACGCCTCTCATCTCTGTGCAGCTACAGTACCAAATGGCAGCAACCTCCCCATGGAATATACATACACAAATTAGGGGGTGACATTGACATCCGCAACAAGTCAGTGTAAAAATACAAACGCACCAGTACACTCAAATGCCCAATGTCCATACCTGACACATACATAAGCCAAAGTAAACAGCAATAGGACCCACACAGCACCAACCACACACACATGCTGCATACGTCAGGGTCCCTCACATGCCTGGATAACAAGGCTACATCACTAATGTCATACTGCTCAGACAACACCTGAGGAGGAGACATAGGCAACTGGTCACTCAAACACACCTGCAAAGTCTGACAAACAAATCGGACCTTCATACGATAAACAGGCTTATACAATCAAACACACATGACCCACCTTCATCTTCAAACATCAACAATGTTTACATCCACACCACATCCAAACATGAACATGCATAGGAAATGGCACGGAACATGTACACTGCATGCAATGTGAATCAAAAGTGAATGGGGCAGGTCCTGAGAGGCAAGTGTGTTGGCAGGGCACTCACAACACCCACAGTCAGTCAATGTGTATTCTGGCAAGTGTAATGTATACTTTGCGCATTAGCCTCAGGCTGTAGGCCTTTCTGCACCTTACCCTGAATGTACTCTTACGCATATGCTCACATCTAAGAGCCTCTGAGCACTTTGCACTACATGCTTCTCATTGGCCTTCCTATCAGGAAATATACCAAATAGCCAGTCCTAGGGTGTTGTTAATAAGTCCAATCACACTGTTTTGCCTACATCTGCACTGGAGTGTGCCAGAACAGATACACTCTGTGCCCCAGTCAAGGATACAGTCTGGTACTTTGCGGATAGATGGGGTAGGGGTTCTGATTTGGCATTCCTGCGTAGGGAAACTATCTCATCACCATGACTTATGACTTATAAAATCACTTCCTTGTCCCAAGACACACAAGAGGGAGTCTCCAAACAGAGAAACACCAGACGCTGCCTGCCTTGCTGCAGATGCAAAAACAGATCACAGGCCATTGCTCAGATATGACGGATGAAGTCTCCCCAGTGATTCAGACAGGCAGGCTAGAAGCTTAACATGCTGTGCTATAAATAGAACAAGCAGAGGGAGAGTACAAACTGTTAGGCACCATGATAGCTTTCGACCAATGTCTTACTCTCCTGCTGACTATTTCAAGTCTACCATGTTGAAGTATTTGGGTTATTGTGGCTCACACCTAAATATAGACAAGTCAGTTGTTCAAAGAGATCATCATATGAAACAAATACTGTCTTTGACTTTTGTGTATGAGTTCATACTGGAAAAGAGTGAAGATGTTGGGATCTGAGTGACCACAACTTCCCTGAAAAGTTCCAAAGATGTCATGCGCTCGGATGTATAATCATTCCTTTGCTGTGGGAGACATGAGCCAATGCTAGTTAGCTAGAGCAAAATGAAAGAATCAGGGTGACAGAGTCAATTAAAAGTGGGTCAGACTCAGTCCATCACACCATTAGCTATCCTGCTGCCTCGTAAGCAAGTCAGCTCAGGTCGGATAATGAGAACACACCCTCGAAAATGTCTCTACATAAGAATAGTTAATCACGGAGGGACTAGTAGGACACAAAGATGCCTATTCACAAAATGTTACAAAGCAACACCTAGCGGCAATTAGGCAGACAAGTCTGGTAGCTCCACATCACACATGTGACACACAGGTGGGCCATAGGCCTACAACAATGCCCATATGAAGGACAGCAGATACCCAGAAAAAAACAGACACCAAAGATAAGGCATCCAAACGCCTGTAACTGTTTGCAAACTTGTTACAACACAGACACACTAATTGTACCCTGTTTCATTGCAGAGGAACATGGATCTCCTGCCGATATGCCTGACCCTGATTTCCCTGATGACATCGATGACGACCCCATCAACCTCTCCCCACAAACCCTCAACATGGTCTTAGGAAGCCTCCAAACCCCACCTTCAGTCCCAAGGAGGAGCCCAGAAGAAGCAGCCACCCCAGTAGACCCACCTGCCACCCCAAATGTAATACCTGCCAGCTCCAACACAGCTGAGGACTCCGACGACACTGGAACCAGCTTTGAAAGAACCGTCGTTGGGGTCCAGCGGGAGCTGGCCAAGGAGGTGCGGGTGGGGATGCAAACTATGGCAGCCAGCCTTGAGAGGGTGCGTTCGTGCATGATCCCTCCTGCTGATCAGACAGCTGTGATGCAAGCACTAACATCGCACATGCAGGAACTTGTAGAAACACAAAAGCAAATCGCCACAGCTGTCATCCAGTTGACGGAACAACTAAGAATGCAAGCCAGTCAACGGGTGCACGAATGCAACATGGAACCCCTCAGGGCTGACCTGGCTGCCTACCATCGGGATGTGGCTGCCATTCTGAGAAACCAGCAGGCCCTCCTTGCTGCAGTATTGCCCTTCCTAAGTCCACAGGGACTAGCCCCCGGGATGTCTGCCTCCATGTCTTCTAACACTGAGGTGTGTGTTGCCCCTTCACAACCAACAACAACAAGGACAGAGGAGGCAACACACACATCAGAAGAAGAAGACGTGGAACAGATAACCTTCACACGGAGGAGTACCCGGAAGCCCTAGTCCCTGCACCATGGCCTACTCTGACCAAGGTCCTGCGTTTAGTCAAAGCCCAGTTTCTGAACACCTACACTCAATGACTGTTTGGCAATCCACTGTTTGACTTGTCCACATTGCCAGTGAATGTCTCTCTCCTACAATTTGGTAATCCTGTCCCTCTGCACTGACACCTTCTATAGGCTCACCAAGAAATGATGCCCCAGAACGGACTCAGCCAAAATGTTGAATGGACAATTTGCACTACAACACCTGTAAATAAATCGCACTTGCTCACCTATTGTGTCTCTGTGTCATTTCACACTTCAACTGTGCAGTACCTAACTCCAAAGTGGCTGTGTGGCAACCCTGTTGAATCTCTATACTACTGTCCTGATGTCATATATTCAGATCCATCTGTGCATTGGCCAGGATTGCATCATAGCCCTACCATACTGAGGGAAATAACTGAGGAAGGAACTAAGCACACACAATCATGCTGTGTTGGTCAGAATGATGCACCATCTATCGCTATTCCAGAGAGCAAATGGTGGCTGGGAAATGTAGGCTCCATGCAAGACTTAAATAAGAATGGATGCCGCTTAATGTAATGAATCGGGTACAAATCACACTGCATTAACTTCCCTTACAGAGTAGGCTTCCATGAAGGAAATTCATGCTGCTTCAGTACACACATGATGTAGCTCAGCAATGAAAGCAGCAATACATGAGTGTGAACAACTCCTCATCTACAAAGATCTCCCTGAGCTTCACACTGCTGTCCGACCTAACAATTAACCCACATTGACATGTAATGAAGCACTCTTTGTGAAGTTGGACACATATCATAACAAAAGCTTGGTGTACAATGCACACTACCAATGGGGAGTCTCCCAATTTGAGGATACTTAACAAGTGAGCACACGGGTAGATGGGATGTTAAACATCCATTCCCAGGGGATGCTGAGCATAGGACACAAATGTCACACTAAATCATTCTGCAACATGGATGTCAAGGCCATGATAAAGTAGCACCTAACGCATCAAGTAAAGGGTTAACAAAATATTTATTTATATCTAGTACTACAAGAGGCAACTAAGGGAAAGGTACACCTACACTAATCTAACCTGACTACTAATAACCCACAACTGTCCCTATCTAACCTAAGCTAAACTTACTCTACACATGTAACGAAACGATCTAAACATCAACCCCCCACCCACCATTATGAGACAGGACACATGCAGGACAAAACATACTAACCTACACACATACTACACTATCCTAAACAAGCAGATATATATATATATATTTTTTTTTTTTTTTTTTTTTTTTTTTATTAAACATGAATCCCAACATTGCCCCCCACCCACCCACCCACACACAAATATTTGAGAAAAATAACAAGGACCCCCCACCCTCTTCCCTAACACTAACTAAGCTACATACCTATCCTAATCCTAATACTAATCCCTAAAGCCCAACTAACAGGAGAAAAAAAGGAAAGAGGTGAGAGGGGAGAGGGGAGGGATAAAAGTTTAAGAGGGCAAACGAACTAGACGTTTGCACTCCTTAGTGTGCGCCTGATGTCGCGGACCCGGGTCTTTACATAGTTCATGTCATCAGTCAGGTTGTCCACCTTCCTCAAAAGTTTGTCCACTTTCTGGGACAATGCCTGGAAGGCTGCAGGGTCCACGGGAGGGTCTGTGGGGAGGGTTTGTGTGCCAGCAGAGGTCGAGCTAGTGGCAGCTGTTGGTGGGACATGTGACTGTCCTGCTGCCAGCACACGGCTGGGTCCAGGTCGTGCTGCATGCGGCGGGTCCATGGCAGCCGAAGTAGATGGGACCACTGGGCCAGACCTGGTGGCTGTGTCGTTGGTGGCTGTAGGTGGCACACTTGTTGGAGGCTGTGGTGTGGCCCACCACGCCCCGGAGGCCCTTTCGGAGTGATACCTGCGGCCCATCCGCCGATACCCAGACTGCACCTGCAGGATGTGCCTGTAACGGATGGCACGCCGCTCAAAATGGATGCGATCGGCCGCCCTCATGTTAGCAGCTGTGAAGAGAAAAGGCAGATATTTACCTTTGGCTTTGCATTGGGTGGGATAGCACAATGGGTTATTTGTACATTACTAGAAATGTATAGGTTGCAGCAATTGTCACAACATAGTTCACAGAAGGGCTCAGAGGAAGTACATGTGAAGCATGCATACATAAGGGCATATCACACCTAGAATATCCAGGTCTCTACATGATGGATGACATCACCCTACACTACTCATCCTAATCATCCCTACGGTTTTGTACATCATGGCTGCACCTCTTCCGCATACTTACTTCACTACATATGTCACTATATGTGATAACTATCACACTCCTCACTCTAAGCCATCTGGAATTGGTTGTGTGCTAAGATTGAACCAATGGGCTATAACCCAATGTCTACACTAGGGACCAGATGTAGGAAGATGGGAAATGGGACGAACAATCTGCAATGCAGAATGGGGTATCTGACACCGTCTGTGAGTTGCTATGGGGTTGCTAAGAGCCACCTCATTTACATCAATGATGTGGGTTGCAAGTTGCTCCACCTTTGCAACTATGGGCACTCACGGGGATGGAGGCCTGCTGGGAACAGCAGACCTCCATGTCCGTGACCGCTTGGAAATAACGCAGAACATGTTCCCCAAGTGTAGGCCGTTTACCTCAACGGGAAATGAGCAGCACTTAGAAATAAATTACGACAATTTCAATATTGAATAATTTAAGGCACTTAGGCCCGTATTTATATTTGTTGTTGCGCCGCATTTGCGTCACTTGTTGACGCAAAAGCCGCGCAAACTTGCAAATTCCAATTGTAATTTGTAAGTTTGCGCCGTTTTGGCGTCAAAAAGCTGCGCAAATGTGGTGCAAAAAAATTATAAATACGGGCCGCAGTGGTCCCTTGGACCACTGCCTGTTTTGTACAGGATTATTTTGGTACACTCGGAAAGGTGATGGGTTACAATGGGGACCCCTTACAGCTAGCAAGTGGGTTACCATCCACTTCAAGTGGATGATAACTGCGACTCACTTAGCAACCACAAACTCCATTGCAAATGGACTTGCATACCACTGTCAGTTGCAAATAGGACTGGAAAAAGCCTTCATATTTAGGATTAGGAATAAAATCTCCCATATATTTTCATGATCACCTAATACATTTCGGATTAGTAAACTGATGTTTGCAACTCACACACAATAATTATGAGTTTATCAACTTGTACACAGTTTGGCACATCTGGCCCTAGGTTCTGACTCACGACACAAAAGGTGTCAAGTAAGTGTGAGATACTGGTTGCTACAGTCCAAGGTAGCCTGTTTCACATTAACATCCCAGTCGTTGAGGGTGGTGTGGGAAGAACAACCACCAATCCCATGTGAAATGCACACCCAGGAGTGTATTGAACGTTCACCAAGTATGTGCCTTCACACACAAGACCTATGAATGGCTAGCAACACGTTGGACTTAGGCAAACATTGTGACATCCATGGACCACACATGTCACAATGATATGACTTTTGCAAACATGACATACTATCAGTGAGGCATGTTTTACTACACACACAGAGGAGGTGGAACACCCATTCTCATGATTCAACAGAACACATAGGCCATTGCACTCAAGTCACACACACTCCTAGTTCAGCTTGTGTAAGTACATGCCCCCGGAAGATCCAACCTACAGTGTGCACAGTCCATCCTCAACTAGGAAGATGCACTTTTCATCACAGCCATGTGCCTAAGCTATATGGGAGAATGTCAGTCTGATATGCAGACTCAGTTCATGTCAAGTCCCCGACCAAGTCTTACTTTGACCAGTGTATTCTAAGTAACTCATCCCATTCCCCATTGCGGCCCAACTGTAATGTCCTACAGCCCCTCAATCTCAGAGATGGCTAGGTGTTGCTTAACAGAAAGATAAGTCCAATTTGATATCACACTAACACGACAATGGCAATGAACGGCCAGCGCATCACATCATGATTTCTCTTGAACACACAGTAGTCCATTTTGCGTCATTGGCAAATAAATATATCAAATAGCACTCAGGCAACACTCACTGTAGGTATCGGGGTCGTCGAAGTGTGCCACCTCTCCCACGGTGTAAGGCTCTGGTCCACCTGTAAAGCATGACAGGAAGAATGTACTCAGACTGGGTGGACTGACAAAATAATTCTGTTACAATGACACTGTGAGAATATGACATGGTAATGATACACTTTCACACATGCTCATACTGCATGGATGAGTTTGTATTCAACATTAACATTGGATGATTCTCCTGCTACAGTTACACACCCTACTACACACATGCAGTGGCCAGGACAGTCAGGTGTCGTCCAAGTTTACTCACAATAATTATGCCCCGACAATATTGTTATCCAAACATCTCAGCATGTGCATTCCAGAGAGACATTCAGACACTTGTTCCATGAGGACTGCATGACCACTCACAGTCAAACAGCCTATGTGGACATGTTCAACACACAGCAACCACACACACATGTGACATATCTGTGGAAAACATATCTGACTTCATGTGACGTGTATAAAACACACATGTATATCATCATCATGGGATTCAAATCAGATTTCGAGCGATGGGGTCTCCATATGTAGGTATGTTGTTTCGACATGACTTACTCATTGCCCATTATGACATGTAGAGTACAAATAGAGCCATTAACGTGTTGCTTGTCTGACACAAATGCTACACTACATTACATACAGCTACAGCCATCTGGTATGTGTAGAACAACTGAGCCATCTGACTGCTAGCATAGGTCTTCATACACATTCTGCAACACGTACACATTAGGGCACATATGTAAACATTAGTAAGGCAGCATTTGCATCATTGCATCACGCAGAGATGGGCCACACCTGCCAAATACAGATATATGTATTAAGTTTCTGCTGTTTGAGGGAGAAAAAGTGTAGCCAATTTGGGGATATCAATATATATTGACAAGGGCCTAGGTTTCCCTAGCATTACACATAGGCAGCTCCTTATCTAGCAGATTGGGTAACATTCATCACATGTTCACACACAGATTACTATCATGTCCATGTAATTGATTGCTACTCACCAACAGGGCCACCAATCCTGACTCCCAGGTGGTCCAGCAGGTCCTGTTCCCTCGTGATCAGATCGGCCCAGCGGTGTTTCAACTGATGGACATTCCGCATGGTCCCATGGACCCGGACCATGTGATGGCGCACCTTCTCCCAGCGAATTTTCCGGGCCTCCGTGTGATACCCCTGTATCACACGGCCCCCAGCCTCCAGCATCAGCGGGAGGAAATGGCACACTAGCCAGATAAATCCCCCCAATTCATCTTCGCCCATCCTGGACAGGCGAGGCCTCCCTGACATTCTGACTGATGACTAACAGAAAAAATAAAGTAGGAAATGGGGAAAGGTAGAGGTGTGAAGTTAAGAAAAGGAGAAAATAGCCCAACTAACCCCAATAACTACCCTAGCCACAACAGACTCCCACAGACAATACAAACAAATACAGGAATGGACAAAACTAGACTTAACAGACTGAGACAATGATACACAACAATATTAGACTGAACAAAGTACAAAAGACAAGCTACACAGGACAACAAAGCAGTAATTCACAGGACAACACTCTTCACTGAACCACACAGTCTAGAAAAATCTGAGACTGAAAAGTGAAAGTGAAAGTCAACTTCCAATACAGATTTGGCAAACAGGATATCCTATTACATCACTTCCTGCATAAAATGGCCGCCGTTTTTTAATCGCGGTTTGCGTCGTATTTTCACGCATACATAATTTCGCGTCATTTTTTATGACGCATAATATTGCACATGCTGCTGAGTGTAAAAATATGATATGAAGATTAATATTTATTTACTGTACGAGATGTCCAAAAATATGTGCATGTTGCGTCATTTTTTCCGACGCATACATGATGGGCGTCATATTTTATCCACCTACAGGAGTGCTAATGCTGCTGAGTGAAAAAATATGATATGAATATTAATATTCATTTACTGTACGAGATGTCCGAAAATATGTGCATGTTGCGTCATTTTTTCCGACGCATACATGATGGGCGTCATATTTTATCCACCTACAGGAGTGCTAATGCTGCTGAGTGAAAAAATATGATATGAATATTAATCTTCATTTACTGTACGAGATGTACGAAAATATGTGCATGTTGCGTCATTTTTTCCGACGCATACATGATGGGCGTCATATTTTTGAAACGTACAGGAATGCACATGCTGCTGAGTCAAATCTGAAATATGATGTAACTTATATTTTGCTGTCTAAATCTGTGAAATTTTTGTATACATTCAGATTTGACTCTGCATTCTGTGCACTCATGTACGTGACCAAAATATGACACCCATGCTGTATGCGTAGAATTATGATCAAATCTTTTTGTTACGTCTTCATGTTTTTAACTTGGGGAAGGTGATTTGTCAGGGTCAAATGGGGCAATGTGATACACATTTGTGTTTGGATATGCCACATGTCCATTGTTGTATGTATGGCAGGCATTCACACAGTAATGGTGTGGATACGTTACATAATGTCTTTTCCATATTTGTCAACATATTTGTGGCAATTGCTGATGGCTGTTTGGAAATGATGGATGGGATACCATGATGTATTCCTTCTCCAAATTTGGTCCACACTTATGATGGTGATGCTTTTATCTGGAGCCCTAACAGGGAGTGCAATGGTCACTTACAGTTATTATGGGGCTAACCATGTCCTAGCCTCATTTTGTGTTTGTGCTTTGTGTTCTACTCTTGACATGTAGGCCACACATGTACCTTATGCATGTGTTTGGCTCACAAGTACAGGATTTGTGTATGTTTGTGGGACCGTAGAAGTGGACTTAGGCCCCCAGCACCCTAGGATTTGACCATCCTGATTAGTTACAGTATCCATGGCTTGGCTTAATATTTTATGGGAAACCTGCAGCAGCAGGCTAATGTAAGGCCATATGGTATGTATGACTGTTGAGCATTCATTCATCTCATTAGCCCATTAGAAGTTTGCAGTAATGATGATTTTGAGCTGACATGCCTACCATTTCCCATTGACTATGTTTGGAAGACTCTGAGCGTTCCTGATGTTCTGGGGAATATTCTTTAGTGGGTGTCTGTGTCCCTTTCTGCATTAACTGGTTAAGTGGCATGTCACATTCTTCCTGCTAGGTTCAAACTGGGACCCGACTGTGATGGTCTACTTTCAATAATTTGGTTGATTGTATGACATATGTGTACATGTGTGTTGGTATGTGGATCCACTATCACCTGTCTGGGTGTATGTTGTCACTGTGACATCCAGGTCTCCTCCTGAGTTAGTGGCAGCTAATGTTGTCCCAATTGTGTTTTGCTCATATCACCCACTGGAGAGAAGCCATTGATGACATGGTGACGTACACATGGATGGTCCCACCCTGTCTCTGACCACATGTGATGTGACTTTCACATGATCTACTTTTTTTGTCTGGGTGCAAGACTGTCTCAGGTGTTTTGATGTAGCATGTGGATTTGCCACATTTGTACTCATGTGGGCCTCTGTGTATGGCAATGTATCATGTCACATCCTACCCTCTGTGCATACAATTGAAATGTTCTTTTTTGTTGTGATGATTGTTATGGCATTGTTGGTCAAGGAGACCACATTCTTCTTCAGCATTTTATAAGTAAAGGTGCTCAGTAATGCATGGACCAAAGCATGATGTGGTGTTTGATATCTGTGTTTATTTACAATAGTGTAATACAGGTGATTATTATACATTAAGCAAAAAAATGATTTACAAGCTGCTGGCGCCTACGCTGTCCTGCTGCCGTGTTGGGTTGTCCCCCCTCCTGTTGCGGCCCAGCATCCTCCTCTTCGTCATCCTCAGGCATGCCTGGGTCCAGTTCAAGGAGGGGAATGTTCCTCTGCACACATATATTGTGCAATATGGCACAAGTGAGGATGATTTTGCACACCATCTCTGGGGAATAGAGTAGGCTCCCACCAGTGATGTCAAGGCAGCGGAACCTAGACTTTAGGATCCCAAAGGTCCTCTCCACAATGCTGCGGGTCCTCTTGTGGGCGTCATTGTATGCCCGCTCTGCAGCAGTGATTGGGTTCCCGAATGGTGTCATCACCCAAGGCTGGATGCCATACCCCTGATCAGCTGAAAGAGAAAGAGAATGGATTGAATTAGATGTAGGAGGCAGTGTTGTACGGATCTTTGATGGCTGTAGTTGTCTTGTGTTGTCTGTGACTCTTTTGTGTACTAATGTTCCAACCTATGGTTGTTATTGAAAACTTTGCTTTGATATATTTTCCCTTGGCTGAGCAAGTGTTTGTTGGCTAACCGTTTGTCAGAAGGACTGTTTTTGTTGTTGCAGTAGAGTGTTCCCTCCCTAGCATTGTGACTAGTGATACAGTTGTCTGTGTGTCCTCACTGGGGGTGTGATGTTAGTTCCATGCCGAGTTAAAACGTGAAAGTGTATTTGACACCTTCATGTGTATGAGCCCAGGCCATCCCATACCTTTTGACTTATGCATTGTATTAGTGTACAGGTTATTTTGAGACTTCCAATCTGTAAAGTGACATTTGGCCAACCACACTCATTGATGTCTTCACATTAGGCTGTGGATTAAATTCCAATGTGTGACAGGTTAAATGTTGACTTCTGACACATGGCTAGTGATGTGAGTACCTCAGTGTGTTCCTGGCTAGGTGTTGCTATTGTGGTGTATGTGTTGTTTGTCCTAGAGGGTTTGTGTGCGGTGTGTGTATGGGTTTGTTTTTTGTCCTTACCAACAAGTAGTCCATTGCCATAGCGTCCATCCTGGAAGTGTTGGTTGATGGTGGAGTGACGGAAGATGAATGCGTCATGTACACTCCCAGGATATTTGGCCACGATGTTGGTGATCAGTCCTTGGTGATCGACTATGGCCTGCACGTTGATTGAATGTGTGTGCTTCCTGTTGCGGTAGAGGTGTTCTGAATCAGCAGGTGGCACAAGGCGTACGTGTGTGCAGTCGATTGCACCAAGGACGTGCGGGAAGCCACTGATGGCGTAGAACCCCTGTTTAATTTCCTGCTGCTTCTGCAGTGTGTTAGGGAAGCAGATGTGGCGGGGTGTCAGGCGAATGATGGCATCCAGGACTTTAGGCAGGAATGCAGAGAATGATGGTTGGGATATTCCACCAACCAGGGCACCAGTTGTCTGAAAGGAGCCACTTGCCAGCAGGTGTAGTACGGCAAGCAGCTTTGTTTCAGTTGGGATAGTGCGGGGTGTCACTAAAGTGGGGGCCAACTATTGTTCGATATTTGCCAGCAGCTGCTGAATGGCCTGCCAGTTCAACCGGTACCTCTGGATGATGTCCCGTTCCCTCAGGCCATGCAGGGTTGTTCTTGGGCGGAATATCCTGTCCTGCCTTCTGCGCTGTCTTTGGGGTCCCTGCTGTTGTTGTTGTAGCTGCTGTTGTTGCTGCAGGGCTCTGCGTCTACGTGCACGTTGAAGAAAAAGCACCTCCATAGCTCCCTGTTGCTGCTCTGCTGCTCTGTTGTTTGTTCTGTGTGTTCTGCTTAAGTACAGGTGTGTTTGCCCCATTTTAACGCCTGCCCTGACCCAGGCGTTAAAATTTAACGCTATTCGTGCTTTGCGTCATTTTTTTGCGCCGCCTACGGCCCGGGAGACATTTTTGCCCGGAAGCATAAATACGACGCACCGCTGTATGCGTGGGTTTTTGGACGGGAACGCCTACCCTGCATGTCATTAACGCAGGGCGGGGTGCCGCTTCCAAAAACTCACGCACATAGCGCCATTCCCCTTGTGCGCCGCATCGGGCGTCAGGGTATAAATATGGGGCATCGTTTGCGCTGAATGTGCGTCAAAATTTATGACGCACATTCGGCGCAACCGGAGTATAAATATGGCCCTTGGTGCTTTGTGTGTAAAAATAGAGGCCATAGGCCAGGGGATAAGTCCTGTCCAGGTAAACCCCCTGAGCCTACCACCACTAATACATCAAGCTCTAGTGCCCCTAGCAGTAGTGGTACTAGTGGTGGGACTGCTGGCAACAGTCAAGCAAAGGGTGTAGTTGGGTTCACTTATGGGTCTATAGTGAAAACTGATGTAATCAGTCCCAAGACAGTTTCTGTCACACCTAGTGGCACTGGCCTTGCCACACTGGCTGCTTGTCCCCTTACAATGGATAAGTACAGGCAGACAGTTTCAATAAATGGTGTTGAGGCCTTGGCCTACAGGGACACAGGTGCCAGTTTCACTTTGGTGACTGAAAACCTAGTGCCTCCTGAACAACACATCATTGGACAACAGTATAAGATTATTGATGTCCATAACTCCACTAAGTTTCTTCCCTTAGCTATAATTCAGTTTAGTTGGGGTGGAGTTACTGGCCCTAAGCAGGTGGTGGTATCACCTAGCTTACCTGTAGACTGTCTCTTAGGTAATGACCTAGAGACCTCAGGTTGGGCTGATGTAGAGTTTTATGCCCATGCAGCCATGCTGGGCATCCCTGAGGAATTGTTCCCTCTCATTTCAAGTGAAATGAAAAAGCAAAGGAGAGAAGGCCTGAAAACTCAGGATCCCTCTCCATCAACAGGTAAAAAGGGTATCACAGTATCCCCTAACCACCCTACCATTCAGGATACTATTCCTGTGGTGGGAGAAACCTCTCCTGGGGTGGCACCTGTTCCAAGGGAATCATCAGCTGGCAAAGCTGGACTCCCTGAGGTGGAAGTACCTCTCTGTGGGATAACTAACATTGGTGAGAAAAACAGCACCATTTTAGTTAACATGGAGCATCCCTCCAACCCTCCCAGAGAAACTTTAGTGCAGAAACCCTGCACTACCTCACAACACTTAGGACAGCATCCCTGCCCTAGTGTGGAGCTCATAGGACAGCATCCCTGCCCTGCTCCAACTCAAGAGAAACAGCATCCCTGTTCTCTCTTTCAGCCAGATGGACAAAGTTTTTGCCCAGCTATGGCTTTTCTGAGACAGCATCCCTGTCTGGCAGTTCCATCACTACAAATAGGTTCAGTGGACAATTCCCACTGCTCTAAACTAAAACTTACTGATAGAAACTCTGAAAATACATCTTCACATTGTTGCTTAGCTAAAAAACTTCAAACAGGGTGGTTTACATCCCCACAGGGAAGTAACCATATAGTGGATGATAAAGGGAGTAACCAGTCTATTGCAGAGCTACTCTCTACTTATCACCACTTAGACAATAAAGTCTCAACTGGCCAAGGTTAGCCTTATTGTCCTTCGTTTGGGGGGGGTTGTGTGAGAAGGTAGCCTCTTTCTAGCCTTGTTACCCCCACTTTTGGCCTGTTTGTGAGTGTATGTCAGGGTGTTTGTCACTGTTTTCACTGTCTCACTGGGATCCTGATAGCCAGGCCTCAGTGCTCATAGTGAAAACACTATGTTTTCAGTATGTTTGTTATGTGTCACTGGGATCCTGCTGGTCAGGACCCCAGTGCTCATAGGTTTGTGGCCTATATGTATGTGTCACTGGGACCCTGTCACACAGGGCCCCAGTGCTCATAGGTGTGCATGTATATGTTCCCTGTGTGGTGCCTAACTGTCTCACTGAGGCTCTGCTAACCAGAACCTCAGTGGTTATGCTCTCTCATTTCTTTCCAAATTGTCACTGACAGGCTAGTGACCATTTTTACCAATTTACATTGGCTTACTGGAACACCCTTATAATTCCCTAGTATATGGTACTGAGGTACCCAGGGTATTGGGGTTCCAGGAGATCCCTATGGGCTGCAGCATTTCTTTTGCCACCCATAGGGAGCTCTGACAATTCTTACACAGGCCTGCCACTGCAGCCTGAGTGAAATAACGTCCACGTTATTTCACAGCCATTTTACACTGCACTTAAGTAACTTATAAGTCACCTATATGTCTAACCTTTACCTGGTAAAGGTTAGGTGCAAAGTTACTTAGTGTGAGGGCACCCTGGCACTAGCCAAGGTGCCCCCACATTGTTCAGAGCCAATTCCCTGAACTTTGTGAGTGCGGGGACACCATTACACGCGTGCACTACATATAGGTCACTACCTATATGTAGCTTCACCATGGTAACTCCGAATATGGCCATGTAACATGTCTATGATCATGGAATTGCCCCCTCTATGCCATCCTGGCATTGTTGGTACAATTCCATGATCCCAGTGGTCTGTAGCACAGACCCTGGTACTGCCAAACTGCCCTTCCTGGGGTTTCACTGCAGCTGCTGCCAACCCCTCAGACAGGCATCTGCCCTCCTGGGGTCCAGCCAGGCCTGGCCCAGGATGGCAGAACAAAGAACTTCCTCTGAGAGAGGGTGTGACACCCTCTCCCTTTGGAAAATGGTGTGAAGGCAGGGGTGGAGTAGCCTCCCCCAGCCTCTGGAAATGCTTTCTTGGGCACAGATGTGCCCAATTCTGCATAAGCCAGTCTACACCGGTTCAGGGACCCCTTAGCCCCTGCTCTGGCGCGAAACTGGACAAAGGAAAGGGGAGTGACCACTCCCCTGACCTGCACCTCCCCTGGGAGGTGTCCAGAGCTCCTCCAGTGTGCTCCAGACCTCTGCCATCTTGGAAACAGAGGTGCTGCTGGCACACTGGACTGCTCTGAGTGGCCAGTGCCACCAGGTGACGTCAGAGACTCCTGCTGATAGGCTCCTTCAGGTGTTAGTAGCCTATCTTCTCTCCTAGGTAGCCAAACCCTCTTTTCTGGCTATTTAGGGTCTCTGTCTCTTGGGAAACTTTAGATAACGAATGCAAGAGCTCATCCGAGTTCATCTGCATCTCCCTCTTCACCTTCTGATAAGGAATCGACTGCTGACCGCGCTGGAAGCCTGCAAACCTGCAACATAGTAGCAAAGACGACTACTGCAACTCTGTAACGCTGATCCTGCCGCCTTCTCGACTGTTTTCCTGCTTGTGCATGCTGTGGGGGTAGCCTGCCTCCTCTCTGCACCAGAAGCTCCGAAGAAATCTCCCGTGGGTCGACGGAATCTTCCCCCTGCAACCGCAGGCACCAAAAAGCTGCATTACCGGTCCCTTGGGTCTCCTCTCAGCACAACGAGCGAGGTCCCTCGAATGCAGCGACTCTGTCCAAGTGACCCCCACAGTCCAGTGACTCTTCAGTCCAAGTTTGGTGGAGGTAAGTCCTTGCCTCACCTCGCTGGGCTGCATTGCTGGGAACCGCGACTTTCCAGCTACTCCGGCCCCTGTGCACTTCCGGCGGAAATCCTTTGTGCACAGCCAAGCCTGGGTCCACGGCACTCTAACCTGCATTGCACGACTTTCTAAGTTGGTCTCCGGCGACGTGGGACTCCTTTGTGCAACTTCGGCGAGCACCGTTTCACACATCCTTGTAGTGCCTGTTTCTGGCACTTCTCCGGGTGCTACCTGCTTTTGTGAGGGCTCTTTGTCTTGCTCGACGTCCCCTCTCTCTTCAGGTCCAATTTGCGACCTCCTGGTCCCTCCTGGGCCCCAGCAGCGTCCAAAAACGCCAAATGCCCGATTTGCGCCTAGCAAGGCTTGTTGGCGTCCTTTTGGCAGGAAAACACTTCTGCACGACTCTCCAAGGCGAGAGAAATCCGTCCACCAAAGGGGAAGTCTCTAGCCCTTTTTGTTCCTGCAGAAACCTCAGCTTCTTCTGTCCAGTCGAAGCTTCTTTGCACCCGCAGCTGGCATTTCCTGGGCATCTGCCCATCTCCGACTTGCTTGTGACTTTTGGACTTGGTCCCCTTGTTCCACAGGTACCCTAGATTGGAAATCCACAGTTGTTGCATTGCTGGTTTGTGTCTTTCCTGCATTATTCCTCTAACACGACTACTTTGTCCTTAGGGGAATTTTAGTGCACTTTGCACTCACTTTTCAGGGTCTTGGCGAGGGTTATTTTGCTAACTCTCACTATTTTCTAATAGTCCCAGCGACCCTCTACAAGGTCACATAGGTTTGGGGTCCATTCGTGGTTCGCATTCCACTTTTGGAGTATATGGTTTGTGTTGCCCCTATCCCTATGTTTCCCCATTGCATCCTATTGTAACTATACATTGTTTGCACTGTTTTCTAAGACTATACTGCATATTTTTGCTATTGTGTATATATATCTTGTGTATATTTCCTATCCTCTCACTGAGGGTACACTCTAAGATACTTTGGCATATTGTCATAAAAATAAAGTACCTTTATTTTTAGTATAACTGTGTATTGTGTTTTCTTATGATATTGTGCATATGACACTAAGTGGTACTGTAGTAGCTTCACACGTCTCCTAGTTCAGCCTAAGCTGCTCTGCTAAGCTACCATTATCTATCAGCCTAAGCTGCTAGACACCCTATACACTAATAAGGGATAACTGGACCTGGTGCAAGGTGCAAGTACCCCTTGGTACTCACTACAAGCCAGTCCAGCCTCCTACAAGTCCCCCATCTTAGACGACATTGTCCTTCCTAAGATATCACTAGCGACCAGGGAGAACCTAGATGAATCCTTAACGCTGGCCGAAATTACAGCAGCAATATCCAGCCTGTACTCGGGCAAAACGCCCGGCCCAGATGGCTTCCTATCGGAACTTTACAACAGATGCAGAGACATTTTGGGCCCCCACCTGCTTAACATGTATGACGATGCTGAGAGGACCAGCTGTTTCCCTGCTGGGATCGATCAAGCTACAATAGTAGTAATCCCGAAGACCCAACCGCTGTCGCGTAACCGCTCGGTGTATAGACCCATCTCACTCCTGAACACCAAGATTAAGGTGTTATCAACTGTTCTCGTGACCAGGTTGAAGGCAGCACTTCCCTCGCTGGTACTCCCAGACCAGTGTGGATTCATGCCGTCACGTAGTACCAGACACTGCATTAGACAGTTGAACGTCGCAGTGGTGCACCGCAGCATTCTGACTCGGTCCCCTCTGGCCCTTCTCCTACTTGACTTTGAAAAAGCCTTTGATACTGTGGACTGGTCCTACCTGGAGCAAGTCCTAAGACATAATAGAATCGGACCCAAACTCCACGGCCTTGTTAGGCTTCTCTACTCCAATCCAACCGCACGTATTCAAGTGAACGGGGTAGCATCCGAACCATTCCCCATTCGTCGTGGTACTCGGCAGGGATGCCCATTGTCCCCGTTGCTGTTTGCCCTTGCGATTGAACCACTGGCGAAGCTGTTGAGGGAGGACCCCCTGTTAGAGGGCTGGTCATGGCCTATGGGCCCAGAAGACCGGGTAGCTTTGTACGCGGACAACATCCTCACTTACTTTTCTAACCCGGCCACAAGTGGCCCATGAATCTTGCAATTTCTAGACCTTTTCTCTCAAGCCTCTGGTCTGACTTTAAATCCGAGCAAATCCCTACTGGTCCCTTTACACCCTTTCAGAGACTGTGTCGACTGGCAACAAAATATCCCAATCCGTCGAAATAGTTTTAAATACCTAGGTGTCCATATAGCTATGCTACCTGAACTAGCATGGGAGCTAAATATTACCCCTCTCCTTAAGAACACCAAGAAAGATCTCACACGCTGGCGGAATCTACCTCTCAACCTATTGGGCAGAATAGCACTATATAAAATGATGATACTCCCCAGATTTCTATACCAATTACAGAACTTCCCACTCCCAGTCCCCCGGAAATGGTTCAAAGAAGTGGAGGTGGCAGCGCGCCAATTTTTGTGGCACGGCTCCCGCCCCAAAGTATCCTTCGCCACATGCCAAAGGGATGTCCACGATGGGGGCTGGGGATGTCTAACATTTACTTTTATTATTTGGCTAAGCACCTGCTATTGGTTAATGATTGGCTGGCTGGAGGATGGACAGACCCAACATACAGATTAGAACTCCAAGTAATGGGCTATAACGGAATTTTTAACGCACTATATGGGGGCTCGACCCCACAAAATATCCCAGAGGTGACTAGAATGATTCTTTTAGGGTGGCGAGCGGCCCAGAGGATAACGGGTTGGTGGAACCGCCTCACTCAACAGACCCCTCTTTGGCAGGGGAAGTGGCTGGGTGAAGTCTCCGCACTGGAAGGTTTCAGGAAATGGGATAACATCGGGATATCCACCCTCTGGGACATCTGGGGTTGGTCACATATGCGATCCTTTGAGGAGCTCCAGGGAATTTACTCACTGAACAATACCCAATTCCATAAGTACCTACAACTCAGACACGCTCTGCTAATACACATACGACCAGGGGACAACGTTCCTGAACACGGCCCTCTGGAAGCGAAGGTCCTGATGGGAAACCTGGGTAAAGGGGGATTCTCCCAAATATATCGCTCCATCCTCACTAACACATCCCCCTCCCTCGAGGGACTCCATCAAAAATGGGAAGGGTGGGTTGGCCCCATAGATGATACAATCTGGAGGGAAGTATTAATGGCTCCCCGGTCAATGGCCATAACCTCTCGATTCCAACTACTACAAATCCTTTATCTGCATACAGCATACCTTACCCCCAAAAGGCTCTTCCAGGCCGGTCTCCGACCCACAGCAAATTGTCTTCGATGCTCAGACCCAGAAGCTGACTTCTTTCACATGGTCTGGTCCTGCCCAACTATAGAGCTATACTAGAGAACGATTGTAGAGGAGCTCTCAGAGGTCTTCCAAACAGTAGTGGAGGTGTCCCCTGTATCGATCCTGCTGGGGGCCACCGGGGAGACAGGGATGAATAGAGCAGACCGGACCTTTTTTGGAGTGGTGTGCCTAGTGGCAAAAAGAGACATTATGACAGAGTGGAAAACAGAGAGCACCGGCCCTCACCAAATGGAGGCATGGTGTAGACTGGTGTGCACAATGCGAAAAACTAGTGTATGAAGCGAGAGGATGCCCTAACAAGTACAAAAGAGTGTGGGGGAAATGGGAGAACACAATGGTTAACTAGCCTGTTTGCAATAGTTGAACTCACCGAAAAACACCTCATTCCTGAACAAAAACCTGTGGAAGGGGGGGGAGGGAAGGCTGTTCAGAGATACAACATCATGTGTTAAAGGAACCGTGCTTTAATTATTTTATCATTCAGACAATTTCTCTCAATCATTGCAACACTGAGGACTACTGACTTCGATCTCTTTGAGTGTGTATACACAGTGTTTATTAAACCCACGGGGACCGACAGGGCGATAGAAGTATTCAGGTTAAAGGTGCCATGTTATTTTCGTTTGTATTTGCATTTATGTTTTCCCTTTTCGTTCTCCCTAAAAATCAATAAAGATTCTTTATAAAAAAGTATATGATGACTCAGCGCACATGTTCAATGAAAAAAATGGTTCAACAAAATGCTGCCGAACTAGGTGCCACCTCCAATTCCCCAAATATAAGGGCATATTTATATTCTTTTTGTGCTATTTTAGCATCATTTTTCACGCTAAAATGAAGCAAACTTAACTCCATATTTATATTTTGATGCTAGACTCATCTAGCGTCAAAATATTGGAGTTAGCGCCATTTATTGGATGCGTGAACCCACCTTGCTTCAATGAGATGCAAGGTAGTCGTTCCCATCCAAAACATGATGCTATCCCCATAGCAACATATGTATCCCCGTGCTAAAATGATGCAGGGGTGGGAGCCAGACCCAAATAATGGCGCTAAGCTTTCTTAGCGACATTATTTAACACCTGGGTCAGACCAAGCACTAGGGGACCTGTTGACCCATTCCCATGGCTAAATGCCATGGAATGGGCCCACAGGTGCACACCTCAAGCCCCAGGAACACCCACACCAGAGGGACACCAGAGGATGGGGTACCCCATCCCAGGTAAGTAGGGTAAGTATAGGTAAGTTTTTGAAAAAAAAAAAAAATGTAAGTGCCATTGAGAGTCTGACAGGGGGCCCCCTGCATGGCACTTGGTGCAATGGCCATGCCCAGGGGACACTGGTACCCTGTGCTGTGTGCTGGCCATTGGGGAGCTGGGTATGACTCCTGTCCTTTGTAAGACAGGAGTCATGTTTTATGGATGGTTGTGCATCAAGAAATGATGCTAGGCTGGTTAGAGGCATTTTTTTGCCTCTAACCAACCTATATTCATTTTTTGACGCTCAACCTCCATCTCCTTTACCGCACACCCACCCGGCTAGCATCTTTTTTTTCTACGCTAGCCCAAGCTTAGCACCAGCTTGCGGCATTCCATAAATTTGGTTCCCGGCTGGGGCTTTGGAATGACGCAAGCCAGTGGTAAACGTTTTAACACAAAACTGCATTAGCGCAGTTTTTCACCAAAAAGTATAAATATGTCCCATAGTGAGCAGCAATATTATGTCAGAACATGTCATATTGTTTTTCAGCCTTTGTGAATTTGAGCAGATACACCAGGCAAACCAAAACTTTAGCTGCAGTTATCACTCTGCATGGCCAAACATTCAAGTGGTGCTTACTTGTTTGCCAAGGTCACAAGGATTACCATGACATTTTGGATGTGAAAGGAAGTCTTGCTTTGTTTACTGTATTAATTAATATCACTCACAACACAATCTTACGTGCAATGAGGTTTAAAATAGAATGTCCAGTAGTACATAATAAGAAAATCAATGCAAGCAATGTGAAGCTGGTAGGACACAAAAAAAAAATCTGATGATGGGTGTTCGTACATACACATCAGATTATGTTTGGTCTTAATGCAACGCTTTATAACACTAAGCTGCAGCAGCAACACAGTAGCCGAATTAGCGTCTTTTTTTATGCAAATTCGACTCAAACCTAACTTCAAATTTATACTTTGGCGCTAGACCCATCTAGCCCCAAAGTTTTGGAGTCAAAGTAATTTTCTGACTGCGGGAAACTACCTTGCGTCAATGAGATGCAAGGTAGACGTTCCCAGGCAAAACATGACGATATGGCCTTAGCGCCATATCTATCCCCCATGCTAAAATCAAGCATGGGGGGAAAGGGGCCTTCAATATAGTCACTAAGCTTGCTTAGCGCATTATTTAATGCCTGTTTCAGAGCAGGCGTTAGGGGACCTGTGGGCCTATTTCTATGGTCAGAGACTATGGAATGGGCCCACAGGTGCCCTTCCCTAGCCCCAGGGACACCCCCACCCACACCATAGGGATGCCAGAGGATCGGGGACCCCATCCTTTGGCAAGTAAGGTAAGTACAGGTAAGTATATATTTTTTTAAGGAGTGCCATAGAGGGTCCTAACTTGGGCACCCCTACATTGCATTGGGCCCAATGGCCACACCCAGAGGACATATGTCCCCTGGGAATGGCCATTGGGGTGGTGGACATGACTCCTGTCTTTACCAAGACAGGAATCATGTCCACAGGGGTTATGCGCCAAAGGATGTTGCTAATCTGGTTAGAGGCATTATTCAGCGTCATCCTTTGACGCACAACCTCCTGTTCCCCCTACGCCTTCCCCACCCGGCTAGCGTCCTTTTTTATGACGCTATCCGGACCTTACCGCCTACTACCTTCATACCATAATTATGACGCCTGGCCAGTGTCTTGGGAAGGCGCTAGCCGGCAGTATTCTTTTTTACACAAAACTGCATTAGCGCAGTTTTGCGTGAAAAAGTATACATCTAGGCCTAGGTTTGAAGTCTGTTACACCTGACAGCCTTTGGGTGGTCTTCCCCCAAACTTTGTGCATTCACGCCTGCTGTTTTGCTGGCATTAGTTTTTGTTGGCTTTAGGACTCTGTGCCACCGCTAACCAATGCTAAAGTGCTTATGACCAGCCCTTTAAACATGGTAAATTTGGTTTGCACCCAATTCATACATTTCATTTACTTATAAGTTCCCATCAAAGTGGTACTACATTTACCAAGGACCTGTAATGAAATGCTACTAGTATACTTGCAGCACTTATTGTGCCACATACTTAAGTATACCTTTTAAAGCACATCTCAGGCCTGCCTTTGCAGCCTGTGTGCAATTTTAAACTGCCATTTTGACCTAGAAAAATAAACCTTTTACCAGGCCTAAAGCTTCCTTTTTAATACATATGACACCCCTATGTTAGGGCCTAAAAAGCCCTTATGACAGGGGGCAGTGTATTTAAAAAGAAATTGGACATGTAATTTTAAGTTGGACATGTTCCACTGCAAGTTCTACCTCTCTCAAAGGATACCATTTGGTTACCTTTTTAATATTTAATAAGTGATAACTTTTGCTTGGGAACAGGTGGAATTGTAAAGTTTGTGTATACACTCAAATGAATTGTAATGTAAATTATTCTTTAACAGTGAAGTCCTCTGAAAATGCCAGTTTTAGAAAGTTGCCATTTTTTGACCTAAATGTTGAGTGCCTGTAGTTTGTATCCTAGGTCACATGGCTAGGTATAGTTGGCAATTGGCTTTTAAGCATTTCTGCCAGACAGTGACACAAATGGGAACTAGCTGTTAGCAGGATGGACCATCCTGCCAGGATAAGAGGGGCGGTGCTGTGCGCAGCCTGCTAAGATTTCAAAGGAGATGCCTTTGCACTCTCACAAATGACTTCACACTAGCTAGTCGTCAACCCAAGCGTCTTGGAACTAGGGCAGGGAGGAAGAAAATTCCAGAATCATCCATGGAGGGGAAACGCTCAGAAGCTTTTTCCACTTCAAAGCTGGCACCAGGTATAAAAATAGGACCCCCATACCCACTCTTCAGTACAGTCCTGGACCTGTGAATACTACAGAAGGAAGAATTCCCTGCTGCTTAATGCCTGTCCTACACTCTGAGAAGGATGTCTGAACCAGCTCCCTTCATCTCAGGCAGGGTGACTCCAAGGATCAGTTGGCTGATCTCCTGTTCTGAGCTACAGGGACACAACAACCTTCAAAAGCTGCCCTGCAACTGCCTAGCTGGCCTGCTGCAAATGGACGTGCATGGACCTGCCTGAGCCTTGCTGCCTTCTACTAAAATAAGTTCCTGATCCCCAAGAGATGCCTCCCCAGGTCCGGGGCCTTTGGTTGGCATCAGAGTGAACTCTTCTGTAGAAACAGGAGAAATCTTGAAGTTTTGGGGACTTTCTGACTGCGTATGGGCCCTACCACGCTGAGATCTAGGAGTCTGCACCAAACGCTAATGTGAAGCTCAGTTGAACCCAGCTCTTTGTGCAACAGTGACCACTGGCAATGTCCGTCAACCCGAAATCTGCCCTTCACACTACAGCATAAACAGCCCATGGTGACTGTCAATGCGAAGCTCCAGTGATGACCAACCGCAATGCCTGGCCTTCTCTTTGCTCTACAGAGACGACCATTCACACCACTCTACTTGCTCCTCGCAGACTCTTCCACAGCGAACTAGACTCTTCATACTGGACTTTGAGAAGGTAACTTTTTCAGCAGAACTAACCTGTGCCCTGTATCCAGCCCACCCTCCATCACGATGGGCCTAAACTTGTGACTTTCCCCGGTCTAGCATGACCAGACAGCTATGAGTGGTGCTTTGTGATTTTAGGCAATGGGAGGCTTTTTGATCTCATTTTATTAATTACATTTTACTGTATTTGTCTAAATTGGTGTGGGATTTTTCTAGTCTTATCACTTTAATACTGTTTGTGTGCTGCGTAAATACATTACACATTACTGACTGTGTTTGTGCCAAGCTTTTAGATGGTTGAGCACAAGGTAATTTGGTGACTTTTTGTGGTTCCCCTTGACAGTGATTGTGGTTCTAGCTTGAGAAGTGTATACACCATGCTGAACTAAGAGCCCAATTTCTCAAAGAGTGCAGTTTCAAGATAGCTGGTATTGGGGGTTAGGACATGCTTGACATGAGTGGAAAGATGCATGCTTGACCTAAATAGATAATCATTTTTTCAAATGGCATCTTTTTTTTGGCATTGAGTAAAAGCCAGACGTAGAGGGACCATTAGAAACCTATTTTAAGGAATGTTTAGGTGTTGCGGATCACTTTAGCTTACGGTTCACCCAGAACTATTGTGAAGAATACAATACATAGAGGAGGCTTTGGGCCAACCCATTACCTGTGATTATGTGGTTTTATTGTCTATCTCGCTTTCCTGCTCAGGTTTCGGTGGCTTTCCCATTCCCAGTCAGCTTGAGCCTGTCGGTCCTCACCCTTATCAAGCAACTCCCTGCAGGAAATCAGGCAAATGCCAGCACTCAGAGCTTAACATTAAAGACCCTGATTGCTTCTCTTGTGGCCTAACCAAAATGTGGGTTGCTCCAAAACATAGAGCAAAAAAGCAACAAAGGTCGAAGAGTGCTAATCCATTTCCTCCTTTTATGTATGCTGTTCTGTGAGCTGATGAAACAAGTGGATTAGTTTTCAATTAACTAAGGCAAAAGGTTGTTTCTCCATGTCTTATTACTCTAAATCTTATGTGTAAATTTTCAAGAAAACAGTGGGTCAATGTGCCATATTACAATGAATATTACGTGGCTAATTTCAAGTTAACGATAAAACTGCAGCTGTCTCAAAGCCAGACCTGAAGAAACAGACACTTGCAGCCTGTTGATGCAGTTTGCACAACGAAGAATCAGTGTCTGGTCCTGAACCTGAAGGAAACTGTAGGTATATTTAGTAAACTGCAACAACATTGAGCAGTGCCCTGGGCGTAGTGGGCACAGGAATGTGATGGTACATAGTTATAACACAGGCGTTTTGCAAAGACAGACCTTCAAATGTCTTATCTCTTGCTAGTGCCCGGTGAGGCTGGCTGCACCTTCTATCCTCTGGATATAACATTGGTTGATGCGTCGACAGATTTGAGAGCCTTGGCTGTGATTATAGACCTAATATTGAAGCATGAGATATATTTGTAGGGTATTCTTATTTCAGGTTAGTTAGCTTCTAAATATTTTAATGAAGCAAGGGAATTGGGTTTTCGTCACCGCTCAATGGTTGCTAGAATTTGAAGGGCATATTTGAATGGCTCCTGATGTTATCAACTCTTTCATTAAATAGAAGAGGAAGTTTGGGTTAGATTGCCAATCTTTTCGTAATGGTTTAGAAACTGAGCTGGAGATTCGTTGTTATTTATGGAATGAATTGGCACCCAGTCTGGGTGCCTGCATAAATTTAAGTGACACCCTACTTATGGCAAAGCCACAGAAGAAATGTTTAGAATAAAATTAATGAGGGCGGCAGATTGAACTGAATTCATTTCTGAAACCGTGTTACATCAAACTGGCGTAGGGCAATGGGGGCATAGACGCTGGTTGACACATGCAGAGATTAGAGGGCCTTAGGACCTTATTTATACTTTGTGGTGCAAAACTGCACTAACGCAGTTTTGCACCAAAACGTTTTGCACCGGTTTGCACCATTTTTTAGCACCAGCTGGGCACCATATTTATGGAATGGTGCAAGCTGGTGCAAAGGGTAGGCTAGCTTAAAAAAAATGATGTTATGCAGGTTTGAGTCAAAATAAATGATTCTGACCAGATTAGCATCATTTTTTGACGCGAAGGGGCATATTTATGCTCTGTTTGCACTGAATTAGCGTCATTTTTTTTTAACTCTAATTCAGTGCAAAACTAACTCCATATTTATACTTTGGTGCTAGACCCTTCTAGTGCCAAATTTATGGAGTTAAAGTCATTTTTTGGAAGTGGAAACCTACCTTGCCTTAATGAGATGCAAGGTAGGCGTTCCCGTGCAAAAAATGACTCTATGGCCTTAATGCCATATTTGTACTCCCATGCAAAAATGGTGCAAGGAAGGGACGATGGGTCAAAAAATTGGGCAAAGCTTGCTTTGCCCCATTTTTTAAAGCCTGGCTGAGGGCAGGCGTTATAGGACCTGTGGGCCTATTTCCATGGTGGAACACTATGGAATGAGCCCACAGGTGCCATCCCCAGGCCCCAGGGGCACTCCCACCCACACTAGAGGGACTGCCGAGGATGGGGGACCCCATCCCATGTAAGTACAGGTAAGATTGCATTTTATTTTTGAAAGTGCCAGAGGGGACCCTGAAATGGGCCCCCATGCATGGCACAGGGTGCAATGACCATGCCCAGGGGACCCTTGTCCTCTGTGCTGGCCATTGGGGTGGTGGGCATGACTCCTGCCTTTTCTAAGGCAGGAGTCATGTGGCATGGTAAGTTTAGAACCATAAAATTACGCTAATCTGGTTAGAGTAATTTTTTTTTACTCTAACCTGCCTAAAGTCATTTTTTGGTGCTAAACCCTCTTCTTCTATACTTCCAGCCCCACCCGACTAAAGTCATTTTTTTTACTCTAGCCTACCCTTTGCACCGGCTTGCACCATTCCATAAATATGGTGCCTGGCTGGTGCAAGCCGGTGCTAAACTTTTTGGTGCAAAACTGAGTTAGTGCAGTTTTGCAGCAAAAAGTATAAATAAGGGCCAATATTTTGTGAGTTTGCACCACTTTTGCGTCAAAAAATGACGTTAATGCGGTGCAAAAAAGGTATAAATCAGGGCCTTGGTACTAGACGGGTCTAGCACCAAAGTATAAATATGGAGTTAGATTTGCACCGAATTAGAGTAAAACAAACTACGCTAATTCGGGGTGCAAATAGAGTATAAATATGCTCCTAAATATGGCGTTAAGACCATAGAGTCATTTTTTGAACGGGAACGCCTACCTTGCATCTCATTAAGGCAAAGTAGGTCTCCACTTTAAAAAAATGACTTTAACTCCATAAATTTGCCGCTAGAGGGGTCTAGCACCAAAGTATAAATATGGAGTTAGTTTTGCACCGAATTAGAGTAAAAAAAAATGACACTAATTCGGTGCAAACAGAGTATAAATATGCCCCTTAGTTTTTGTTATGGGCCCAGTTCTGAAGGATGCAGAGAATTTTTGGAGTATTCATATTTCAGGCGTCGGCAGGGTATTTCTAAATTCTTAAATGAAGCCAGGCAACTAGGTTCTCGGCATCCACCAGTGGTTGCTGGTTTGAAGGGCATATATATTTAAAAAGCTTAGGATCCTGCATTACAAAACTCGAGAAGCTGGGGTTGGATTGCCAAAGTATGCATCAATCTGCAAACCCAATATTACGCTGCGTAAAACTGCTCATATGTGCTTAAATATGTATATTTTGCATTAATTAATCGAGACTGAAAGGGCACAAGGGCCAAATGAGCTGTACACGTACTGTATATCTTTTAAATTAAGCAGCAACTTCAATCATCTATATATTAGTATATGAGGTGGAAGGTTAATGCAATCACCACTGATACGGCAAAAGAATGGAACTTCATGGTTTGCAGGATCGGAGGGTCTTGCCAGCAAGGGAAAGCACATTTTTGCAATCGAAGGGGAACATTTATGGAAAGTGCGCTGCACCTAGTGCAGCACCACTTTTCCTGCGCCCCTCGGCACCCCCCTACCACCACCATGTGTGCAACGTATTTGAAATACGGCGCACCATGGCACACCATAAGGGGGCATTAGCGTAATTTCTCATGATGCTATTGGTTCACCCTGCAGGGGTAGCACCAAAATATTGGCTCTACTTCTTACAGAGTGCGCATAGGGTCCCATTCTAAAGAATGGAAGCCCCATTTTAATGTCTGCTCTTGAGCAGGCATTATAAGTTCTGTAAAAAAAGGCACAAGGAAATCTTATAGATTTCCTTACGCCATTTTTCTGCTACCCCTAATGGGGGGAACGCCCCCTTTGCATACATTATGACTGGTGCAGGCACAATGTAGCGCAAAGGGTTACATAGTGGCACAATGCATGCATTGCGCCACTCTTTAAATACGGCGTGGGGATTTCAGCCTTGTTGGGCCACATTAACGTAAAAAATAATGACATTTATGTGGCGCAAGGTGGCGCTAGGGCATTATAAATATGACCCCAACATTGCAATCTGTTCAATTGTTGCTGGTATTATGACCCTTTTTCCTCAGTGTGGGGATGAAGAAATAAAATTCAAACAGTGCTGCTGGGTGACATTTGGAAAAAGATGGTTGTAATATACTGTTTGGGAAACTAACGTTACACACACGAGATACTAATAAGCATATGGGAGCATTTATTTATGAAGAATGGAAAACTGCTGCATGTAATCACACAACATCTGGTAGTAAAAGAAGCATGAAATTATTTCAGGCAAAACTTAAAAGTTAAAGAAATTCTACATAAAATTATCATTGAAATCATTAACAGCCACAATAGCACCGTGCACAGTAAAATGAATGGATGACACTCTAGATGGATGTTGCTTTTCTCTAATATTTAATTTTATCTTTTCTTTTCGACTCAACCTTAACACATTAAATCAAATCCCCAATCAAGACGCAGCAATGTAAAGGTCCCAAAAGATTAATCAATTGCTATAATTCTATAGATCAAATGGTAGAACTCGATGAAGTTGTAGACCTGTAAAAAAGAGTAAAAGAATATTGGCTCTAAAATAATTGAAGAACAGCAGTAGCGGTAAATCAAGCTTATTTTGGCGTGGGCAAAATGCAAAACGTGCACAAACGATGGCCCTGCATTTAGGCCTTAGTACCCTGCTTGTTGTTGGCCATTCAGAAAGTTAAAAGCCCATTTATTTTATTTTTGCATTGATTTTAGTTCTCTTTTATGAATTTACAGACTATGTGATGTCTGGTAGACTATTCAAACAAGCTTGCCCTCTCATTGCAGCAGGCTAATGATTATTGTTGCTATTACCTGCTCCTAAAAGCCCCGTTCTTTGGTTTCATCAATGTTCTGCCTGTATCGAAATACACTACTAGTATTTTACTGGGGATACTTTTTCTAAGTTTGTTATTTCATGATTTACCCGTATTTCCGTCGGCTCTGAAATCTGGGCAATCTTTATGAATGCAGTGTATGAATTTTATGGCAAGACCGGAGGCTCCTATTATGCGTTTCTTTTCTTGCTTTATTCAATGAGCAGCAGTCAAGAAACTACAAATCCCATAAGGCTTAACATCTGTAGCCAATGGGATTTAAAATGTAGTTCAAAACACACAGAACCAATAGTAATTACGATATGCCATTATGACGTCACTTGACTGCAAGCAGCCCTCTTTTCTTGCTGCTGCAGTCGAGATAAGTCGCATTTTCTTTTACCCACGTCAATTACATTATGCAATATTTTCATATTGTTGTTTTTTATAAATATACAGTTTTATTGCCTTTGTTATGTTAGACGGCAAGTTGCCGCATGTTTATTTGTGACTCCGGCCACTCGTACACTGCATTTCTGTTATTTATAGCTGAGTTCGTCACCTCTGTCTTTATTCTATTGGTATTAGAGCGCGTCGCGTGAGTTCATAGGCATTCTTTCTATTTTCTACAGTCGACGGCAAGCTGCCGTGTGTTTATTTCGCTCCGACCTCCCTTTCAGAGAGGTTCCTAGCGGAACGTTTCAGCTCTGACGTCGTTTTTGTTTATTTTACACGTGCATCGCGCGTGTTCTAAATTCCTGGCATTCCTTTGCCTCAGGCAGCAACCGTCATTCGGTTTGCTCCTGAGGCAGAGACGTCGCATGACAGAGCGCTTCTCACAGCATTATTTATTTATTACCTAGAGCAACTTTAGTGGCTTTATTTAGACCTCTGTCATATTATTAACCCCTTCTATTCCCTGTTTTTACAAAAAGACTCCGTTTTTTCTCAGTTTGGTCTCCTTAAATTCCAAGATTAAATATACAAACCTATTTCTAGTTTAAATATTTTTATTGAAATTAAGACACAATGGAACCTAGCACTTCCTCTTTGGAACAGGGTGTTTCCACTGAACTGGAAGAGATGAGACATGAACTCTGTGATTTCATTAGAAGTTCTGTGCATCAGGCAGTATCTTCCTCATTACAAAAATTATCAAAAAATCTGGAGAATAACCTTTCTAACTTAATTTCCAAATCGGCCCAGACTGCGGGGGAAAGCAGTACGCGTCCGCCAGTGAAGCCAGGTATGGGGACGCAAAAGGAAGGTGAGTCCATCTCACATACGCCAGAGGACGCGGTTCCTCACAAGGCTCCTGCCAAGGAGTATAACAATATGGCTCCAAAATCTTCTTTAAAACGAAAATCTAAAGAGCGCAATGTTCTCCCTGTTATTTCTCCAGTAATTCAGGATACAGACGAAGATATGCCTGATGTAGATTCAGATGCATATTTATCTGACAAAGACGATGATGAGTCCTTTTCCATTCCTCCTCCAAAGAAAGCAAAAATAACCTCTGCTACCCCTTCTCTTTTCGACTCAGAAGGGTTTCCTATGTTCGATCCCTCTCAAATTCATCATCCCAATTCTACTGAGTGGTTTCCAGCTGACCATGTGGGTTGTTATGTGGCACAAAAACTTTTTTCACCCCTAGACAAACAAACGAGATCTAAATTAAAATCCGAATGTCCTCGTCCCGTACTCTCTAACAAAGCCACTATTACCCCTACTATTGATGAACAAATGTTGACTTTCTTCACCAAACAAGGAAAGGACCCGCGCAAGGGCGTGGATAAAGCTTGGTCCTCCTGTCAGGACAAACTTTTAGACATTACAGGGCCCCTTACTAGGATTTTTGATCTTGTCGAATCAGCCAGACTAGACGGTTCCTTCCTCGACCCAGAGGAGTTATCTTTATGGGTTCAGCGTTGTTTTTGCCTGTTGGGAAATGCAAATTCTTCCTTTATTCACGAAAGGCGTAAAGGCCTACTTATCAAACTTGATCCCAAACTTGTAAATTTGGCAACCGTTCAACCTCAGCTCCAATCAGATGGACAGCTTTTTGGAGATTCCTTTATCAAGGACCTCGGCAAATATGTTGCTACTTTCACCTCATTAACCAAAGCCCAACAGTCCATGAGAAAAATGTTCCACCATCGGGTTTTTGCCAGGGCCGGTAGAGGTAGGGGTCGCTTTACCGGCCGCGGATTCTCCAATCAAGGCTCCAGAGGCTATTACAGCTCCTATCAGCAGGACTTCAGGCCTCAGTTCTATCCCCAACGTGGCAGAGGATACCGTGCCAGGTCAGCCAGACATTCCAGAGCCGCCAACCCAACAGGTAAGCCTCCTTGTCGATTCTTTCCCGACAGGAGGTCGTATTTCCCATTTTCTGTCAAATTGGCATGCAATAACAACAGATGCTTGGGTGTTAAACACAGTTCTAGGCTACAAAATAGAACTTTATTCTACTCCGGTGCAAACTTTTTTCCAACCTCCTCCCCATTTTTCCACAGAAATGGTTCATCTAATTTCCCTAGAGGTAGACACATTGTTACGCAAACAAGCGATTGCGCCCACTCTTCCCCTTTCTTCGGGTTTTATCAGCCCGATTTTTCTTGTTCAAAAGAAAAACAAAAAGATGCGTCCAGTCATCAATCTAAAACATTTCAACCGTTTTGTAGTATACCGGCATTTCAAAATGGAAACTATTCTTCATCTCAGAGACATTCTCCTCCAGAACGACTGGATGGTCAGATTGGATCTACAGGACGCTTACTTAGTTGTTCCTGTTCATCCAGAATGCAGAAAATGTCTTCAATTCCAGTGGTTAGACAAAATGTATCACTTTACCTCTCTGCCCTTCGGTCTATCGTCAGCCCCATGGTGTTTTACAAAACTCATGAAACCCGTGGTAGCTTTTCTAAGAGCTCAAGGGATAAGATTATTAATTTATCTAGACGATATCCTCATCCTAAGTCAGTCGTCTCAGACTCTCCTACTCCACCTACAAACGACTTGCTCTCTGTTAGAACAATTGGGTTTCATAATAAACAGGGAAAAATCCCTTCTTCTACCCTCCCAAATCGTAGAATTTCTGGGATTTCAAATCAATTCCCTCTCAGCGACCCTTCTTCTACCATCGTCAAAATTAAAATCCATAAAATCGGAAATTTTGCAAATTCTCAGAAAGTCCCACATTTCCCTCCGAGGTCTAGCCCGAGTTGTAGGTCTTCTCTCCTCCTCTATCCAAGCAATCTTTCCGGGTCCCCTTCACTATCGTGCTCTTCAAAGATTAAAGATTCAACACCTCAGAAAGGGGCTTTCGTATTCCGATCTCGTTCCTTTAGACATAGAGTCTCGTACAGAGCTTCAATGGTGGATAGACCATTTAGATGCTTGGAACGGGAAAAGTATCTTTCCATCAGCCCCAGATCTTGTGTCAGAATCCGATGCAAGCCATCAAGGCTGGGGAGCCCGTTGTGGACCCATCTCGACTGGGGGTACATGGTCAAGCGAGGAGTCCAAATTGCACATCAATTGTTTAGAGATGCTTGCAGGCTCCTTTGCAATCAGAAGTCTAGCAAAGAACAAAGTACATTGTGCAATCCTGCTCAGGATAGACAATATATCTGCGGTCAGATATATAAACCATCTTGGGGGCACACGATCCAAACCTTTGGCAGATCTAGCCAAGAGCTTTTGGGAGTTTTGCCTCTCAAACCATCTTTCGGTACATGCAGAGTATCTTCCTGGAACTCTCAACACAGTGGCAGATTGGCATTCTCGTCACCTAAGAGACTCCAGCGATTGGAGACTTCGGGCCGTATTTATACTCTGGTTGCGTCGAATTTGCGTCGTTTTTTTCGACGCAAATTCGACGCTAAACTAACGCCAACTAACGCCATATTTATACTATGGCGTTAGACGCTTCGGGCGCCAAAGTGCCCGGAGTGTGCGTCATTTTTTAGCGTGAACCCCTTCCTTGCGTTAATGATATGCAAGGGAGGCGTTCCCGTCTTAAAAAATGACTCCCAGGCCTTTACGTGGTATTTATACTCCCGGGCAAAAATGACGCCCGGGAGTGGGCGTGGCCAAAAACGGCGCATTTGCGCCGCTTTTTAACGCCTGGGTCAGGCATGGCGTTAAGGGACAAGTGGGCTCAAAATGAGCCCAGAGTGCCCTCCCCTGCCCCCAGGGACCCCCCCTGCCACCCTTGGCCACCCCAGGAGGACACCCAAGGATGGAGGGACCCATCCCATGGACATTAAGGTAAGTTCAGGTAAGTTTTTTTTTTTTTTTTTTTTTGTGGCATAGGGGGGCCTGATTTGTGCCCCCCTACATGCCACTATGCCCAATGACCATGCCCAGGGGACAGAAGTCCCCTGGGCATGGCCATTGGGCAAGGGGGCATGACTCCTATCTTTACAATGATAGGAGTCATGTTGATGGGGGATGGGCGTCGAAAAAAAATGGCGCAAGTCGGGTTACGACGATTTTTTCGACGTAACCTGACTTGCCCCATTTTAAGACGCCCATACGCCATTTTCCCCCTACGCCGGCGCTGTCTGGTGTACGTGGCTTTTTTCCACGCAAACCAGGCAGCGCCGGTCTGCTTGCGCCGGCTAACGCCATTCCATAAATACGGCGCCCGCATGGCGCTTCAGAATGGCGTTAGACGGCGCAAAATTTTTTGACGCTAAACTGCGTTAGCGCAGTTTAGCGTCAAAAAGTATAAATATGGGCCTTCATCCTTCCGTGTTTCACAACATCCAATCCTTATGGGGCCCCTTCTCCATAGACCTTTTTGCATCCCGACTCAACACACAACTTCCCCAATTTTACAGTTGGCGCCCAGATCCCTTAGCCTTAGCATCAGATGCTTTCTCACAAGACTGGTCGTTTTCCCTCAAATATGCCTTTCCCCCTTTCATAATGATCAACAGGGTTCTGGCTCAGGCCAGACGTCAACACGCTTCTCTCTCTCTTATCGTCCCGTTTTGGCAATCCCAAATTTGGTTCCCCACTCTTTTAGAACTGTCAATAGATTTTCCATTGCTAATTCCATCCTTTCCGGATCTGCTACTAGACCCTCTTCACCGTTCTCATCCCCTTATTCTGAACAATATCCTAACCCTATCCGCTTGGAAAATCTCAGGAGTTCCCAATCTTCCCCTGTCATTTCGGCAGAAGCTTCCCATTATATCTCAAACTCCTGGGCCCCAGGCACCAAAAAAGCCTACAAGGCAGCCTGGTCTCTATGGGATTGCTGGTGTATGGGAAGACAAATTAATCCCTTTTCAGCAGATGTAATTTTTGTCGTAAATTTTTTAGCCGCGGAAGCCAGCAAAGGTAAAGCATTTCGCACTATCAATCTTTACAGATCTGCTATCTTTTCCAACCATATTCATGTTCACGGTAAACCAGTAGGCGAGCACCTGTTGGTATGTAAATTATTAAAGGGAGTAAAATTTTCTAAACCTCCGTTACCAAAATACAATCATTTGTGGGATGTTAATATTGTTTTGAAATATTTGATTGCATTACCAGATAATTCAAAGTTATCATTAAAGCTTTTATCTGCTAAATTAACAATGTTATTATGTTTAGTTTCTATTAAACGTTTATCAGATGTTAAGGCTTTGGACGTCTCCAACTGCCAATTCACTCCGTCGGGGGTGCTGTTTTCGGTTGTAAGACGTACCAAGACCAATTTGTCGTCAGTTTTTTATCCTTATTTCCCGCTTCAACCAAAATTGTGTGTAGGACAATGTCTCAAAGTTTATGAGCATAGGACCGCAGATTTGAGAACATCCTCCTCCCAACTTCTCATATCTTTCAGGAAACCCCATAAGCCTGTTTCTTCTGCTACATTAGCCCGTTGGGTCAGGCTGATTATGTCCTTGGCTGGTATTGATGTTTCCAAGTTTGGAGCTCATTCCTCTAGGGGGGCTATGGCTTCCAAAGCTTTCTGGGCGGGATCCCGTTTGGAGGATATTCTAAAATCTGCGGATTGGTCCAATGACAATACTTTTAGAGTATTTTATTGCAAACCGATTGATAATGCTTCTTTGAATGTGATTAATATGCTTTAAACTCGCATAATAGGAGCCTCTGGTCTTGCCATAAAATGTAGATTTTCCTAGTCTATGACGGAAAGTCTTAATTTTATTAAAGACACGGAGGTGAGTATTATCCCACCTCTTGTATAACTTTGTTTATCCCTCCCTTTCTCTAGTTTCGGCTTCAACCACTCAGACAACGTCCTAATCAGATCCCGTCGGATCATCCTATCATTTAGTTTCCTTCAGGATTTGGATCATCCCTGTCGGTTTGGCCGGACTACCCTTGCCTCTGCAAGCTCCTGGACTTTTTCTCTGATGTCTTTGCTTTCCTCATGGCTCTGTTTATTCTTTGTTTATTACTCCCTTTGTTCACAGTTAACTGACTTCATTTGCAAGAAAAGAGGGCTGCTTGCAGTCAAGTGACGTCATAATGGCATATCGTAATTACTATTGGTTCTGTGTGTTTTGAACTACATTTTTAATCCCATTGGCTACAGATGTTAAGCCTTATGGGATTTGTAGTTTCTTGACTGCTGCTCATTGAATAAAGCAAGAAAAGAAACGCATAATACTCGCCTCCGTGTCTTTAATAAAATTAAGACTTTCCGTCATAGACTAGGAAAATCTACATTGTATATGCTTTCTTCCATATGTGCACAAGATGATCTACGTTCTTTGGAAGGAAAATGAGGCTCATTGCTGCATAAACAGTGAAACCGCCTAATAAAGAGGTTGATGAAACTGCAGAGAACTTCAAAAATTGAGCTCAAAGAGCAGTTTAGCAGCCTTGTTTTAAATAAGCTGCGGTCTGTGAATGAGAGAGTTAGGAAGTCGCTGATATAGTGAATTCTCATAGTTGAGCTAAGACATGAACATGGATTGAAATACAGTTTTATGACGTTCTATAGGAACAAAACTTTCCTTAATCAAAAAAGGAGAAGATAAAACTCTGCATGATCAAGACTAAACCCCAATATTCTGAACTAGCTGGAAGTAGAGGAGAGTCAGTTCATTTGGCCACTCATCAAGAAGAGCAATTGAACTGTTCATTATTCTACCAGTTTCTATGTGTTTGTGACATCTGCCAGTGACATACGCTTCTGAATCGATTGTAATCGTCACCCAGAGGACAAAAGCCACAAACTCTTGAAAACTATTCTGTCTAGGAATCTTGCCTGTATTATTGTTTCTTGAGGGACATGCCTCAGAAATAGGGTGGGTAATCTTATAGAGAGACTTGGAGCACCCTGAAAATTTCAGTAAACATAAAAATTACTCAGCAACCAAGATACCAAACATGCTAAAAGCTAAACAATCAATACCTATCCATACAGTGTCACGAACTACACCGCATGAGAAAATAGTGTGGTCTAAATAGAAGAGTGCTCAAACTCACTGTCAATATTTATACTGGCCATATGATGAGGATGCAATGACAACACCAACTAAACAAATAACTTCAGTTCACCAACGGTGTCTTGTCACAGTGACAAAAAAATAATAAAGTATATCCAGCAACATTTTTTAATGTTAGCTTTCTCCTAAAAAATGAGCATTTAAAAAACAACATCGCATAAAAGTGTACTAGTTTAGTTATCTGCTGCAAAAGATAACTTATTTATGGCTTTCTTTCTCACAGGAAACCCAAAATGGAATCAGAATCAGCTCGCGAGCACAACCTCTTGTGTTCCTTTTTTGGGCCTGACATTTGCAAAAAGCTTTACTTTTCTTGCCATTCTTTTTCCCAACAAAGTCATACATAATAAACATGATTAGAGAGGGTTTTCGTCAACAGGCGTTATCCATTGTTCTATTAAATTGTCAAGAATATTCCTCATCGGCCAAACAAGTTAGACAACAGCTCAGTTGCCGTCTACCTGCACTATACGCTTTTTGTACAGTGCATAACAGCCTCATTCGTAGAGGCAACATGAGCCCTTAGAGAGCTGGACATCCCAAACATGTTGCTGGACCCCACCGGCTTCAACTCATTGTTGATAATTGCTCATGTTTTTCTACAATCCTGCAGAGGCATGGGATTGGATTGAGAAAAACCAGAGGGGTCGGGCTGATGTCCCTGCTTGTCACCTGCAAAAACCACAGAGGCGTAAATGACACCATAGAACACAATCTGCGCGGGTGGAGGGGCTAGGACACAGATGGAGCTTGGTGGAGTGGCAGTCCTGGAGGCCGCAAGCCATCTAAGTAGCCCACCCTACATGACTCCGGGGGGATACCTGTCAGACCTAGCTTCGGAGGGCCCACGCCTGACCGCACACATGGCAAACAACCTTTAACTCACCTCTTCCAGGTGCCCTTTGCCACTCTCATTTTGGATCCTAAAAGACTGGTACGGACTTGAGACGTTTCTGGACTCTAATCCTGCACCTGTAGTAGATGGTACAGGGCACTGAACAATAAACTGAGGGTAATATTTACAAGCCCTGTGCACTGCTGATGCATCACTGGTGTATAGAGCAGACCCATGTCTACAAGGCAACGCAAAGCCACTTTACGAGGCTTTTACTGGCCTTGACACAGAAAAAGTCGCTGTCTTGCCTTCCACTGCATCAGGGAGGTGTATCATGGGCATTGTAGTGGGTGTTCGCACGCAACACCCATGGGTTTTGATGCAGTCACAGATTTACAAGAATCAGTGAACCTGGGAATGTGTCAAAACTGTATGCCTCCCCAGACCAGACGCAACAAGGAGAAATATCCTTATTTCTCCTAGTTTTTACATCTTTCTATGTATGCTGCCTTCTGCAGCACACAAAGAAAGAGGAAATTGCCTGTCTGGATTGTTTTCGTGCATGAAGGTTGCCCTTCATGCACAAAAACAATCCTTCCAACAACGCAGACACCATTGCAACGGTACCTGCATTGGCCCTAGGCAGCAATTTGTGCATCAGCGCAGGGAGAAAGGACAGAAATGCACTGTATCTTGTAAATACGGTGCATTTCTGCCCTTTCTATTTGGTGTAGGGCAGCAGAGCAGAAAGGCTTGCAGTGCTGACCTAAGCCATTGCCCTACAAATATGCTCCTGAGTTTTGGGATGAGAGGTGAGTGGCAGTTTGCTCTCACCTGAGTGCACGGCAATTAGCCGCCCTCCACTGGTGCTCCGTGGAGCGTGTTTGGCGCTAGAGCAGAGTTGTATCCAGGTTATCGGTTTGCAGAGTTTTGGGCGCCTGACCGTTGCTACCCCAAACTGTTTCATGACCCAGCATTTTGAGATTCCCCGGGAATGCCATCAGAAAGTACTTTCAGCACCACAAATCCTCATCCTCTGCACACACCTTCACAGTTTGGAAGCCGGATGAGACCGCCTCCTCTCAGACTCTGTCAATGTTGAACATTGACTATAAAATACTTATAGTAAAATCCTGGCATGTCGGCTGCTACCCCATTTATACCTATTAATACACATAGATCAAAATGGTTTTATCCCACACCAAAACACTTCCTTAAATAACCTTAAACATCCAGACTCGTATTTATACTTTTTTTGCGCCGCATTTGTGTCGTTTTTTGACGCAAAAATGGCGCAAACTTGCAAAATGCCATTGTAATTTGTAGGTTTGCGCCGTTTTGCGTCAAAAAGCGGCGCAAATGCGGCGCTAAAAAAAGTATAAATACGGGCCCCAGTGCTTCTGCTGAGAGCTAGATGAGATCCCTCTGAAGACCTGCCTCAATGGCGGTGTTCTTTCAGTGGATTTAGAAATAGCCTTTAAAACTCTAGAATACCGCTATATGTGCGCAGTGATGTGATGCTTGAATTTAGGCCCTGAATGAGATAAATGGATTATTATATTGTACAACAGAGCAAAAACTAGGTTGAAAATGGGACACAGTACTTCAGAACTCTTTGTCATACAAATGAGCACCAGGCAGGAATGCCCTTTGTCCCCTCTGTTGTTTGTAGTAGCCATTGAACCCTTTGCTAGTATTAGTGGAGCAGAGGGTCTGGGTAAGGGCATACCTACCAGTGCATGACAGGCAACAGAACATTTCTCTCTAAATGGATGAAATGCTCGTATTGCCACATGATTCAGAGAGGGGTGTGCCCTGGGGTGCCCACTTGCTGCATCTTTTGGGAGAGGTAAAAGGCATATACACAAATTGGGAGAAGACATGAGCCTTTCCGGTGTGGAGACAAGTGCGATTCCATGGGAACCCCAGGTGCTCCAATATCTCAGGGTCAGAATTCACCACTGGGATGTGGATGGTATAGAAAGCTTGGCGGAGTGCTTTTATTTGTTGCACAGTTGCGTATCATTTTGGCACACACTGAAACTTTCCATAATGGAGAGAATAGCACTCATAGAGATGATCGTATTTCGTGGAGTAATATATTTTTGGGTGAATCTTGGTTCCGGATTTTGGACAGCATGGTACCAAACTCATATGGTATAGGGGCAGGAGTAGAACCTCCTTACGCATCATTCAATGTACAATGGGAGAGGGTGGCCTCAGAGTCCCAAACTTCGTATAGTATCACAGCATGGCTCAGACTCAGTGGTTGGCTAGATGGATGGCGAGGCTCGCTACTATGGTACCCCCACGCCAAAAAGGGATAGGGTGTTGATATCCCTCTCATTGGGGGAGCGTCACTTCTTGGGCCCAGTCCCTAAACTGCTTCCGATAGCTCTGGGAAGCTGGAGGAAATTTACTAAGCTTGCAGGATTTCCCCAACCTTATTCCCTGGCATCCTCCTTTGTTGGCCTCCCCACGTAACAAGGTGCGTTCTTCACAATGAGACTAGCCACATGGATTGCTGCGGACCTACTTACAGTTTGCCCCTGTATTGATAAGGGTAGACTAAGATCACTGGAGGTACTAATAGCGGATTCTAGCCTACCTGCCTCACAATTCCTTACGCATGAGACAATAATCAATGGCGATAAAAACACTGTGACAGGTGGGTTAGCAAGGCGCAACAAGGAGGAATACTTTTATTCCTCCTCATTTTTTGCTTTTCCTATGTGTGCTGCATTCTTCAGCACACATAGAAAGAGCAAAATGGCAGAAATTATTGTTTATGTGCAGGAAGGTGTCCTTTCCTACACATAAAAAATCATTTGAAAATGACGCTTTGGCACTTCTGTGTGTGCTGCATTCTGGATTCTGCAGCACACACAGAAGTGCTAAATCACAATTAGTGATTCTTTATGTGCAGGAAGGGATACTTTCCTGCACATAAACAATCAGACCTCTCAACGCAGACATCCCAGCACAATGGTGCAAGGATTCCTGTGTTGGCGCTGGCAGCTAAATTTAGCACCAGTGCAGGGGAAAACACAGGGATGCAATATTCAATTAAATACGGTGCATCCCTGCGTTGTGAGAATGACAGAGTGCGGTGCTGCCAGTTTTGGTGCAGCGTCGCGCGCCGTCATTTTACAATAAATATGGGCCAAAGTTCAGTGTAAACAGTCCAAGGTAATCAGTAGTTCTTTATTTTCAAACTTCACAAGCTTCCAGCAATTCTGACGAATCTTACGTGTTTCTTTAGTGACCTACACTCCGAGAAATCAAATCAAATCAAATCATTAACATTTATAAAGCGCGCTACTCACCCGTGCGGGTCTCAAGGCGCTAGGGGAAAAAGGGGGGTTATCGCTGCTCGAACAGCCAGGTCTTTAGGAGTCTCCGAAAAGCGGAGTGGTCCTGGGTGGTCCTGAGGCTGGTGGGGAGGGAGTTCCAGGTCTTGGCCGCCAGGAAGGAGAAAGATCTCCCACCCGCCGTGGAGCGGCGGATGCGAGGGACAGCAGCGAGTGCGAGGCCAGAGGAGTGGAGGAGGCGGGTGGGGACGTAGAAGCTGAGGTGTCTGTTGAGGTATTCCGGTCCCTTGTCGTGGAGGGCTTTGTGTGCGTGGGTGACAAGTCGGAAGGTGATCCTTTTGCTGACTGGGAGCCAATGCAGGTGTCTCAGGTGTGCGGAGATGTGGCTGCTGCGGGGTATGTCGAGGATGAGGCGGGCCGAGGTGTTTTGAATGCGTTGCAGGCGATTTTGGAGTTTGGCTGTGGTCCTGGCGTAGAGGGTGTTGCCGTAGTCCAGGCGGCTCGTGACAAGGGCGTGGGTCACGGTTTTTCTGGTGTCGGCGGGGATCCAGCGGAAGATCTTGCGGAGCATGCGGAGGGTGAGGAAGCAGGCGGAGGACACGGCGTTGACTTGCTTGGTCATGGTGAGAAGAGGGTCCAAGATGAAGCCGAGGTTGCGGGCGTGGTCTGTGGGGGTCGGTGCAGTGCAGAGGGCCGTGGGCCACCAGGAGTCGTCCCAGGCGGATGGGGTGTTGGCGAGGATGAGGACTTCCGTTTTTTCAGAGTTCAGCTTTAGGCGGCTGAGCCTCATCCAATCTGCGACGTCCTTCATTCCCTCGTGTAGGTTGGTCTTGGCGCTGGCGGGGTCCTTGGTGAGGGAGAGTATAAGTTGGGTGTCGTCGGCGTAGGAGGTGATGATGATGTCGTGCTTGCGTACGATGTTGGCGAGGGGGCTCATGTAGACATTGAAGAGTGTCGGGCTGAGTGATGAGCCTTGGGGTACGCCGCAGATGATCTCGGTGGGTTCTGAGCGAAACGGAGGGAGGTAAACTCTTTGGGAACGGTTTGAGAGGAAGGAGGCGATCCAGTCCAGGGCCTGGCCTTGGATTCCGGTGGAGCGGGGGCGGGTGATTAGGGTGCGGTGACAGACGGTGTCAAAGGCAGCCGAGAGGTCGAGCAGAATGAGGGCGACTGTTTCACCGTTGTCCATCAGGGTTCTGATGTCGTCAGTGACTGAGATGAGAGCGGTTTCAGAGCTGTGGTTGGTTCGGAATCCGGTTTGTGAGGGGTCGAGCAGGTTGTTGTCTTCCAGGAAGGTGGTCAGCTGTTTGTTGACGGTCTTCTCTATTACTTTGGCTGGGAAAGGCAGAAGAAAGATAGGGCAGAAGTTTTTCAGGTCGCTCGGGTCAGCCGTAGGTTTCTTTAGTAGGGCGTTGACTTCGGCGTGTTTCTAGCATTCGGGGAAGGTAGCAGAAGAAAAAGAAGAGTTGATGACGGTCTGGAGGTGCGGGGCGATGATGTCGTTGGGTTTGTTAAAGATGAAGTGCGGGCAGGGGTCCGAAGGGGCGCCGGAGTGGATAGAGTTCATGATGGATTTGGTTTCTTCCGTGTTGATGTGGGACCAGTTGTTGAGGGTGATGGCCGTGGATGCCGGTTCGGTGGTGTTTGGTTGGGTCTGGTGTCCGAAGCTGTCGTGGAGGTCGCTAATCTTGCGATGGAAGAAAGTGGCGAGGGATTCGCACAGATCCTGTGAGGGCGTGACGGCGTTGGCGTTGGCGCTGGGGTTGGAGAACTCCTTGACGATGCTGAAGAGTTCTCTGCTGTTGTGTCTGTTTTTGTCCAGTCTGTCGGTGAAGAAGTTCCTTTTGGCAGCGCGGATCAGGTGGTGGTGTTCGCGGGTAGCGTTCTTGAGGGCGGTCATGTTGTCAGCGGTGCGGTCCTTGCGCCAGGCTTTCTCAAGGGCGCGACAAGTTTTCTTTGATTCTTTGAGGGTGTCAGAGAACCAGAGAGGTTTTTTGGTGTTGGTCTGTCGATGCGTGCGTTTGAGGGGAGCAAGGATGTCTGCGCAGTTGGAGATCCAGTTTGTAAGGTTGAGGGCTGCATCGTTGGGGTCGGTGGTGAGGGTGGGTTGGATGGCGGGGAGTGCGGAGAAGAGTTGCTCTTCGGGGATCTTGTTCCACTGTCGACGAGGGATGGGTTGGGTGCGGAGGTGGCGGGTCTCGCGTCGGAATGTGAAGTGGACGCAGCTGTGGTCGGTCCAGTGTAGGGCGGAGGCGTGGCTGAAGAAGACGTGTTTGCTGGCGGAGAAGATGGGGTCAAGCGTGTGTCCGGCGATGTGGGTGGCACGTTGGTGTTGGAGTACTCTCTGTGTGTACATACTTTACATTACGGATCTACTCACTTTCTGGCAGATCTTATGTGAATACAGATATTCATTTTTCCCTGTTAGGAGTTTGAAAGCTGTTTTTATTTGTAGATATATTGGTCAGAATTGGGGTAATTTACTGCTATTAGCCATAATGAAGTCGATGGTGGTCATACCATAACAACGAAACGTGTTGGCTACGGCTACAAGATTCGTCAGAATCGTTGAAATATTGTGAAGGATGAAATTAAAGAACTGTTCATTCCCTTGAACTTTTTACACTGAATTTGATATTTCTGGATGCTCAGGGGGCTGTGCAATTATTGTTGGAAGCCCAGTGCTTCCAGATGAAGCTTATGGTGGCCACTTCTCCACCTTTCGAGCATCACATCTGATTGGACTTTACCTGATTAATGAGGCACAAATGAGATTGCGCCCCTACAGAACCTAGCCACCTCTCCTGGTCTTACAAGTCAGCCTTGCTTACTAATCTGGTGCCCCTTCATCGGAGGTGGGTGGCTAAGTTGAATAGGGACCTCAATAACAAAGATGGACCAGGCAGGGCCGGTTTTAGGGATGTGTGCCCGGTGCAGCCGCATTAGGCACTGACCTGGAGGGGACACTAACATGGGGTGGATGTAGGGGGCAGGGGTACTGTGTGGAGCAATAATGTACGTTTCAAAAGCACCTGATGCAGAACTTCTTGTGCATCCAGCTGACAGACAGCAATAAAAATGTCAAACTAACTCTTGTGATTAATGTTCCTGCGAGAGAGAGAGAGAGAGAGAGAGATCTGAGTTTTGTCTAGTGGCAGTTTTGACTCACCATAAAGTAGCACAGATGGGTAATATGCCTGCTGGAAAAACAGATCCGTTTTTTATGTGGTTGACTGAGTGGATTAGTAAAGCCAGCCTTTGCCAGTGCTTTAAAACAAGTGAAATGTTTGTGAGAGGAGTGCTTTGGAGAGATGAGGGGCACTTTTGCCAGGGGTTAGTGAGGGAATTCGAGGAAGAGGTCTTGAGTGGGTGCCAAAAAAGATTGTTCCATCTAGCACCATCAGCGCTAAAGCCGGCCCTTTGCCCAGGTTACCAGAACGTTTATACTGCATTATGTAAAACCAGATTCAGCAATACCTTGTTTGAATACCTTCATATGGCATTCCTTACCCCACACACACTCAATGCAAGGGAACGGCAGGTAAATTGTGTCCTAGATGCAACACTCTAGACGCCAACTTTATACATATGACATGGTCCTGCCCTAAGATAACCTGTTACTGGAAGGGGGTGAGGATAGATCAGGACCATGCATTGCCTCGGACAGACCTCCTAAAGCTGAAGTGGGCTTTCTTAGACTGTCCCCTACCCCACAAGCAAAGGGAGCAGGTGATTGGCCCTGGCTCTTGCCAGGCGGACCCTGGTCATGCACTGGAGATCACTCAAAGCACCCCCTGTTGTACTCACATTGCGACAGGGAGGCGTGCCATGGACGTTATGGTGGGTGTTTCCCACGCAACACCCATGGCATTTGGCACATTCCCAGATTTACGAGATTTCATAAATCTCAGAATGTGCCAAGGCCTACGCCTCCCCAGAGGAGGCCTAAGGATAGGAATGAACTGTAGCTTATAGATACAGCGCATTCCTGCCCTTTTATTTTGAGGCAGGGCAAGGCAGTGCAGCAAGAAGGCTTGCGGTGCTGCCCTGCACTAAAAACTTGTGGATATGCCCCACTGTTTAAAAAAACAGAAATTCCTTTTCTGCCCAACACAGCCAACAACATGGGTGGGTTACCCCACTTTACTCCTTGGCTCCTTTCACTTTCAATGACTACACAAGCCCTGTGCACATTGGTCACTTCTACCTAAAATGGTTCTTTTCTCTTCAATAACAAAGCTGACTCAAAGTATGTTTCAGTATGTTCTTTATTTTAACTTTACATACAGTTTATTTATTGTGCATGTATTTCATGTGCCATGTAATGTATTTCCAACTCTTTTCTATAGTTGCTGGTTTACTGTGGCATTGCAACTTTGTAGCTGCCTGCAATAAGAGTGCTTACTTAGGTTGTGATAACACAGAAGAAAGGCCTTTTTAGTTACAAATATAACTAGTAAAGCAATTTACACATTTATTGCAAGCATACGACGACCACATGTAGATGGTTTCATATTTTTGCACTGAAAAATAGAAATACAATTTACCATTGAAATAGCTCGCCAAGGTCAGACAGATTGGTTTTGCCAGTGCTTGTTATGATTGGCCCTTGACTTCAAATATATCACCTACAGTAATGAGGAACACATGGCCTGTGCTAGATGTGGAGTCAACAGTGCAGACTTGTTCACGGTGAGAACAAATAATGACTCACTTTGCTCATTTGTGCAATGTACTTTCTATGGAGACGGTCTAAACGCGTGATGTATGGAGGACCTTTCCCAAGGAAGTTCATCAGCACATGAATACCTTTCTGCATCCAGTTCCAGAAAACAAAGGTAACCCACGTAGTTGTTTGGGTAGGCAATGTTTAATAACCTTTTATAAATAAAGATTCTTCAACAATCACTTAACAAAAAAGAAAGGAATGAGAAAGAGAAAGAGGGAAGGAGTTTCATTTAGGCTCCCCTTTTCTTCTGCCAGTACATTCTCCTTTCGTTCTATGCATAGTGAACATGAAATATCTATTAACACATTATTGAGAAGAATATTTACATTTGTTATTCATTTGTATTGTATGTATTAATATATAATAATTCCACTTTATGTGGATTATTTTTATTATTTTTATTTAGATGCATGTTATTATATGTTCTAAAATGTAATACGTCTCTACTTAACATTGTTTCTGTGTATTCTGGTAAGATAAAACACAATTTTAAACTAGGGCGCTAGGAAAAGTGGAGTACAGTATTTATTGAGACATGTAGGGAACAATGAGTGATGGGAAATTTGTGAATCCCTGCAGAATTCAGAAGTTTCTGTCACAGAAGCAAGGGGAAATGTGTGATTTAAGGCAAAGGTTGAGGTTCACTGGGAAATGGGAAAAGATTGTGGGATCCACATAAGGCACATCACATTAAACTCCGCTTGGTGCCTAGTTTTAAAAACTGTCTGGGTTTGGTAGGCTTACCTGGATGGGGGCTGAGCCCAAGCCCAAATACCGTAGTTACACCTATTGTAGATTGATGCACATTGCATTTTGGGGGCTTTCGTGTGTTGGGCCCATTCTAGAGATACTACCCTTTTTGCACAATACCCTGTGACCACAGAAAAAGGGGTTCATTCAGCCTCCTCTGTACTTGCAGGGACACTAGTAACTGTTTCCTGGGTGTCGGTCCCGCAAATGATGTCACTGTGTGGCTGACATGATTGTGCCATTTGCCGGACCATCACACCTTTTGGGCCTGAGTGAGCGAGTCTTCTGCTGCAACACAGGGGGGTTTGGAGGAGGCACCACAGCAGCACACAACAGTTACTTCTCCATTGCCAGACATTGCACATGACCATTGCGAGTGCTTTGGAAGTGCAGGGAATGTCTATACTGTAGGGTCCAACACACAATTTTGTTCAGGAGCTGTCAGCATACATGCATCATTGGCATAAAATAGGTTCACTTTTAATAAAGACAATTTCCTTATTTACTATTAATGAGTGCACCAAACCTATACCTAGCCTCAATTCTGTCTCCAGTGTAATGTAGAAATGAGGGAACATGTCCCAATCACAGCTCATGAAATCATGTATCCAGGTTAGTAAAAGGTAAACTCTTCTGAGGTTCAGAAGACAAATTTGCTGTACTTGCATGCCTCCTCCCAATTTGATCTGCTCTACTAATCTGACATTGGGATCTTCAGCTTGCACACACTTATTTACCCCAAATGAGTCTTGTGGAACAAATAGTTTGATTTGGGAGAATGTACTTTACATTCTACTTGATAACAGAATTATGATTCTCTCTAAAAAGTTGGAAGGATTTTCAGTTTGCAATTATTTGACATTGTTTAGGATTTAAGAATTAGAGTGGATTTTTAGGGTTGGAAAATCCATATTCCCCTATAATGTGGTCCTTATTCCATACCTTGAGTAATGAAAGTAACACTGTGTATCCCATCTTATATGGTATGTGCCACAAGCTATTTTAGACTAGTTTCTAAAACAAATCTCTCAAGTTTAAGGCTTTAGCTTAATAAATACCAAAAGCAGTAATAGGCTGCTTAACGATCAAGGAGACATCAGACTTAACATTAAAGTGGTCTATATATTTATCATGCCGGCATGGAATCAGGATTTGTCCCAAACTGGCCACAAATAGTCGCCCAAAAATGACGCAAATGCGGCGCTAAAAAAGTATAAATATGGGCCTGAGTGTATATCATGATGGGCATTTAGCACTTTTCATTCTTGATACCATAAATGAGCTATTCGTGGACCGGGGTCTTCCCAGAGCTTTGCCAGACTGGATTCAAAATTTTTATTTTTTATTTTTTATTAAAAGTTTTTGTTTCCTTAAGCTTACCTTTCATTTTTTAGAGCTACACCTCGGATTTGAAATTCTGTTTTATGGAAATACTTTTGATAGTAGAAATAGTCAATCTGGGAAAGGACTTAACCAGGGGTGGAAGGAATGAGACACCTAGGTCATCAGAAAATATCCCCCACCATCTATCATATAAACCAAAGTCTCTCACATGGAGGTCTTTGTTGACTCCAGTACCTAAGGTTACAGCAGGTCCTTCACTTTAAATGACTAGTGTATGGAATTCAAAACAAGGTTTCAGCCCACTCCTACATACAAAAGTGGTGGCATTTTCATCAATGTTAACCTCTTTGTTTCAATAATGCTGAGGTCATCTGAATTGGGAAAGTGACTTAAAGCATGTGCATCTTCAAAGTGGCGGCTTCCCATCTACCCGAACCATCCACTTCAGATGTTAAGATAATAATACTCAACAAACTCTTTAGCACTATTTCTTTACCCGAAGTAGTGACTTTCTCTTTAGAGGTTATAACTAATGTAGCTTAGTGTGTGTTAAAGAGATATGTTTTAATAACTAAACATGTTTCTAGAATTGCAATGTCTATTCTAGAGGCCTCAAAGAAATAAAAATGGCCAATATGGTAAAGGCATTGACATTCTTGAATTTATTTTTAGTTCCCCAGCCACCACCAAAGGTCTAAAATAAACGTTGCTTTCTTGATCCTAGACAGACCATGTGTAATATTTAGGAATGCTAATTGTTTTTGCCCCTGCACCTCCTAATAGTGATCTCTTGAAAATCACCCATTCCAACCATGAGGAAGCTCTTTTTCTGCAATTAATTTGACTCCAATTTAGAGTCCTCTTCATGCTTACACATGCATTTGCAGTTCCATATGTAATAGATGGGATGCTAAGAAACCTGCTATTCGAATTCTCCACAAAAGTATTAATCTTTTGTTGTTACCCCATGTCATAAGGACACAGCCTATATAAGAACTAATCAAAGGGGAAGTATGAAAGTGTAAAATGGGAGAATTCTAATTAGTAATGATGAATCCATCCAATTAAACAACTTGTGTAATTTGTAAACTCCTATAACAGTAGATTAGGGTGGTATAATTGTAACATAATCACTGAGCAATAATTCTCTATGATGAACTGTTAAGATGACCAGACAATCTGAATAAAGAGGGTCTGCTTCCCACATATAAAATATGAGCTGGGGGGGAACCCTTAATCATGACCTTTAATTTAAATAGATGCTGGAGATAAGTCTTAGCCACCCCTGATTTTAATTTACCTATGTGGTACACTAGCTCTATCTGTACCTATCTATACAGCAGGGTAAACAGGGAGAATACAGATATTTATTTTTCCATAATGATTTCTGAGTACCCTGAAGAATTATATTCATAATTCAGTAGGTCAGAAAGTTCACCAAGACCTGAAGTTGTGTACAACTGTCTTTGCAATGACCACAGGTTCATAGTGTAGATGCTGAATTTCAGCCCCCAGGACAAACAATAACAGCACTAACACCACACTCTCAGAAAGTCAATGCTAACTGCATTTTAATTTTCATCAATATTTTGTTCCTCAGGGAGGCCAATAATCCTAACATTGTGTGATTTTGAATGATTTTCCAACCTTTCCACTGAGTACTATAGTACTTTATTTTGCGTTGCTTGAATTTCTGCACTATATACCAGATTCCTTAGGTGTATGTGAGAGAACACAGCTGTTTACAGAGGCCCCCTAACTTTTTGCCCCCATTTTCCACTTTTTGCTGGTGTTTTCCTGACTCTGATGGTGCCCTGGGTAATGCTAACCAGTCCCAGGGCCTGTATTCTGTGTAAAATCAGTATGCAAATTAGGCTAATTATATTTGGCTAAGTCAACCTACCTATAAGTCCCTATTATATGGTAGGGCATGTAGGTTTAGGGACCCCAGCACAGGTAGTGCACCCATATGTGCACTGCTGAGGTGCCCAGTGTCATTTTAAAGGCAGGCCTGCCTTGCTGGCTGCTTTTAAATTAAATGTATATGAAAATTCGACTTTGGAATTAAAAGTAGTTCCAAAGTCTTAAACTACCTTATTTTTACATATAGGTCACCCCTAAGGGGTGCCCTATGTGCCCCTAGGGCTGGGTGCCATGTAACTATAAGCAGGGACCTTATAAAAATAGTTGTATAAGCCCTGGTAAGGTAAAAACCGCCAATTCCGTTTTTCCTTCATTGTAGTGAATGGCCTCCATAGGCTAGAAAGGGGAGACTTTATTTTAATTTTAAAAGTCCCCTTAAGTAACAGATACAAAGAGTTTGGTATCAAATTAATTGTTATAATAAATCCCACAACTTCCAGTTGTGGGATTTAATATAACTTGTTCAGGTAAAGAGTTTTAATCTTTACCTGAAAAGTTGCCAGCTTCAGCCCTGCAGTGTTTTTGCTGCTGTGCTCTGATTGGCCAGCCTCTGGCAGCCTGGCCAGGCTGCTTTGATGAGGTGTGAAGTGGCCTGGCTCCACACAAAGAGATGTGCCTGTGAGAGGAGATCTCCCCTCAGCATATGGTGAAGCAGGAAGGGGGAGGGCTGCCAAACTGGTCTTCAAAGGCAGAGAAGGACATTTGGAGCAACCCAGCAACACTCTCACATCCTGCAAACCCAGACAATTAGGTGCCTCCTTGATTAGATTAGGAGAGGACAGGAGAGGGGTGTGTTAAGGATTTTTAGCCACACCAGTGATTGGGCTCAGCTAGATGTAACCTCCAAAAATCACTTTCAGCCATGATAGATTTTTGAGGAATGTGCCCCCTGGGACTGATTCTTGCCACACTTCCCAGGAAGTGGTCATCACGGGGGGAAGGACCCTGCACCTGATTGGAGACCCAGGACCCCCCTGTTTTTCACACAGGAGTGGGGATAAAACTGGCAGACCTGCATCCACACCTCAGTTCCCTACCAGACCCCTATCAGATTCCAACAAGGAAGAGCTACAGGAGAAGAAGGACTGCCATGCTGGACCCCTGACCTGGACACTGCACTCTGGAGGACTGCACCAGCTGCACACTTGGGCTTCACCACTAAAAGGACTTTGCCTGTCTTCTACTGTTTCAAGAAGGGACTCCCTGTTTGCTACAGGTATAAAGGAGCTGCCCAGAGTCCCCTGCATCAAGTCCTACAAGCAGAGCCCAGCTGACCAGCGTCCAGTGGACATTTGAGGATTCTGACCAGGTGCATTCTGGGAATTGGAGTCCCAACTCCCAAGGAGCAACTCAGAGCTTCTGGAACCTTGGATCAAGTTGTGGACACTTCAAGGACACAAAAAGGACCTCTGGAAGAAGATCCAGAAGTTTGGAGACGTTTGGAGCAACTCTATAAGTTGAAGAGGTGCATTGTGGGAGTTGTAGTCCCAGACACCAAGAGGCACACCAGAGCCTCTGAACCCTTGGTTGGTGCTGTGGACCACTTTCCTGAATCAAACACTTCTGAAAGTAAGTGTGACAGTGTTACCTCATGGGTGGCCTAAACTCTGGACTTTGTTCCTTTCCAGTGTGACTTTTTTTTTAACCCTTTGAGCGTTAGTTGCTTCTATGCACTAGAAAGCATTAATTCTTAAAAAAATCATATCTCCGTTTCCCCTTATCCAATTTTATTTGTTTTGATGTCATTTTAAAAATAAAAATATAATCTATTTTTATAAATTGATTTTGGATTTTTCAACTGTTTCCTGTGTTTTATTTAATTACTGTTTTATGATATTGGAATGCTTTACGCTTTGTCTCCTACGTTAAGCCTTGCCGCTCGTTGCAAGCTACCAAGGGTTGAGCTAGGTTTAATTTACTGAGACCTGACTGGACCTAAGTGGAGGTTAGTGGCCTATTGCTAAGTGTAGGTACTTACCAGCCCTTACCAATTACCCATTTTCCAACAGTGTAGAGCATGCACCTGGCAACAGACTTTATTTGTACACTCTATTATGGATATTCCTTTGTTGCCTTGTTGCAACACAGTACAGTCCTCCTTAAAATGATTACTGTATTAGTCTTACCCTGTTTTTCTTCCATCACATTTACATTCTGTTGTAGTGCAATCTGGATCTTCTCCATTGCTTCCATAAGACTCTCCAATGTAGATTCCTCATCACTAGCACACATAATTAGTAGTGGTCATACAAAACTGGTACAGGATATGAACCAAAGCAGAAGATGGGATATCTAAAACACATAATAATGTTTGGATTGGCTCTAACACTGAGAGTGAGCATGTAATATTTAAATTAGGGATCAGAAAAGCATCAGAGGTTAAAGTAGTCTAAGACGAGAGCCCAACTGTGAATTTATTTTGGGCTATCCTAACAGGATTAAAAATAACTGAAATTTTTAGCATGTTTTAAAGAACCGCAAAATGTACTACAAATTGCAATTCACAAACTACTTGCAGAGTTTTACGACTCTGCATTGCTGCTGCCCCCGCAGCCCCACCCCCCTTTTCATGCCATTTCCCGTTCCCCGCCTCCCAGCTGTCCTCTCCTCCCCCCTCCCTACTTAATGGCAGCCGCTGTGCGGGAGGAAGAGCAACCTCACTGACCTAGTCAGTGAACTGCTCTGCCAGCACATAGCTCCACTAGCAAGTGAAGCCCTTCTGACTTGAACTCTGACCTCAGTCAGAAGTTCAAGGTCCTCCTCCACACGCAGGCTTCTGCCTGCGCCTCATCCCTGGTGTCTAGTGGGGGAGCTCTGCTCTTCTACTCAGCTGCCCTCTGCCTCTTTTCTCTTTTCTCCTCGTTTTACTTTTAGTGTGCTGTTTTTGTGCCTCTCGCTTTCTGCGCTTTCCTGTATCTTTTCCTTGTTTTTCTCGTCACTCCTCTCATTCTCGCTTCTCTCGCTCTCTCTTCTTTATCACTCTCACTGCTGCTGCTGCCCCCGCAGCCCCGCCCCCCTTTTCGCGATGTTTACCGCTCCCACCTCCCAGCTGTCCTCTCTCCCCCCTCCCTACTTAATGGCAGCCGCTGCGCGGGAGGAAGAGCAACCTCACTGACCTAAGTCTGTGAACTGCTCTGCCACTGTGTAGCTCCACCAGCAAGTAAAGCCCCTCTGACTTGAAATCTAACCTCGGTCAGAAGTTCAAAGCCCTCCTCCACCCACAGGCTTCTGCCTGCACCTCATCCCTGGTGTCTAGTGGGAGAGCTCTGCTCTGCTACTGGGCTGCCCTCTGCCTCTTTTCTTTTTTCTCCTCGTTTTTCTTTTAGTGTGCTGTTTTTGTGCCTCTCGCTTTCTGTACTTTCCTCTATCTTTTCCTTGCTTTTCTCATCACTCCTCTCATACTCACTTCTCTCTCTCTCTTCTCTTTCTCACTCTCCCCGCCGCTGCTGCCCCCGCAGCCCTCCCCTTTTCATGCCATTTCCCATTCTGCTCCCGCCTCCCTACTTAATGGGAGCTGCTGCGAGGCCACACGCCAAAGGCGCACCTAATACAAGCCCGTCTGCGCTTGTCCGTGACCCGACCACAACCAGCGCCAGGACCCCGGACCTGCCACAAGCCTCTGCTACATGCCAGCAGCACTCATCACACTCAACCTAGGACGCAACAACAACTGTAAGCAGGCATCAACAGTGGACACCCTCGGACCTTTCAGATGCCTCCACTGGCGCCAAACCCACAACTCCACCAAGATCTTGGGCCCAGTGCAACCCATTTGCAACAACACACCGACTCCGAAAACTCTGAAGTGCATCCTCCTTAACGTCCGTTCCCTCCACAAACATGCCACCGAAACCTGGGACCTCCTTAACAGCACCAACCCAGACGTCGCCTTCCTCACCGAGACCTGGACCAACACCCCCTCAGGCCCGAACATCTCCATTGCCATTCCTCAAGGATTCAAGATCACCTGGAAGGACTGCCCCAGCCGCCCCAGGTGGGGGGGGGGGTATCGCGTCAGCCACAAATCCAACATCCGGCTGAACACACACTCTGAAGACCCCACCAGCCTGATGGAACACCTCCATTTCAAACTACAGACCAGCCCTACATTCACCCTCACAGGAACTCTGATCTACCACCCACCAGGACCCCACACACCCTTCTCCAAATCCATCACAGACTGCATCACCACACAAGCCATTGCAGCCACCAACTACACCCTGCTAGGAGACCTGAACTTCCACCTCGACAACCTACAAGACCCCAACACCACATCCATCTTAGAAAACCTCCATAGCCTAGGGCTCCGACAGATCGTGACAGAACCAACGCACTCAGCAAGGCACACCCTCAACCCCATTTTCACAACAGGAACAGCAGTCACCTTCAGCCACACCTCCGAACTTCCATGGACAGACCACCGTCGCATCCACTTCACTTTCAACATCCTCAGACCTTGGCACCGACCATTTCCCAGAGACTAGGCAAGAGTCACTGACGACCAGCTCACCAACACCCTCACTAACTCCGCCCCCTCCTCCGCACACAACAACAACCTGAACACCGCAGCACGCACTTTGCACAAATGGATCACCAACTGCGCCAACAACATAGCCCCCCTCCAGAAAAACAGCGGCACCAACGCCAAGAAAGCCAGCTGGTTCACCGAAGAACTGGATGCAGACGCACCTGTTGTCGACTCAAGAAAATCTGGAGAAACACCAAAACCACAGAAGCCCAAAACAACTTCATAACAGTCACCACAACACACCACCAACTCATCAGAAGCACCAAAAGAAAAGCAATACAAGACAGAATCTCCTCACACAACAACAAGGAACTTTTCAGCATCATTAACGAGTTCGCCCAACTCAACAGTGAAACAACAGACATCCCACCCTCACAAAACCTCTGCGACAAATTCAACACCTAATTCCACCACAAAATCAAGACCATCTATGAAAGCTTCAACAAGGACAACTCACATGCAGAAACCCCTCCACCGGAACCCAAAACCAACAAACCAACGATCACTAACCTGACTCCCCTCATCACTGAAGCCACTCTGAATACGATGAAGTCCATACACCCCGGGGCCCCCACGGATCCATGCCCCCACCACATCTTCAACAGAGCCGCTGAAATCATCGCCCCCAAGTTCTGCCTCACCATCAATCGCTCGCTAGCTGACACCTCCTTCCCCAACTGGAAACACGCCAAGATCAACCCCCTACTCAAGAAACCCCTGACAGACCCCACCAACCTCAAAAACTTCAGGCCCATCTCACTACTCCCTTTCCCAGCAAAAGTCATCGAGAAAGCCATCAACAGCCAACTCGCCACTTTCATCGAATTCCACAACATCCTTGACGCCTCCCAATCCGGATTCAGAAAAAAACACAGCACCGAAACATCCCTCATGGCCGCAACCGACGACATCGCTCCCTGCTAGACAAGGGAGAGACGGCACCACTCATCCTGCTAGACCTATTGGCGGCCTTCGTCACAGTCTCCCACCACACCCTGATACGCACACTTCACGAAGCCAGCATCAGAGACAAGGCACTCGACTGGATCCACTCCTTCCTCTCCGGCAGAACCCAACGAGCGAGACTCGCCTCCTTTATCTCGGGTCCCACACCACCTGTGGAGTCCCCAAGGGATCCTCCCTCTGCCTTATTCTGTTCAAAAGCTACATGACCCTTCTGGCCGCCATCGTCAGGAGCTACGGAATCAACATCGTCTCCTATGCCGATGACACCCAACTCATCCTCTCCCTATCCAACTAACCCAACACAGCCAGACACAACTTCCACGAAGGCATGAGAGCAGCAGCCAACTGGATGAAAAACAGCTGCCTCAAACTCTACGCAAACAAGACAGAATTTCTCATCATGGGCCCACAACCTGCCGCATCGAATGACTCATGGTGGCCACCTACCCTCGGAAACCCACTCACCCCCACGAACCAAGCCCAAAACCTTGGGGATCTCAACATGGGCCACCAAATCAGCTCAGTAAGATCCACCTGTTTCACACCCTCCGCCTCCTATGCAAGACCTTGAAATGGATCCCCATGGAACACAGAAAGACCATCACACACGCCCTTATCACCAGCAGACTGGACTAAGGCAACGCTCTCTACTCCGGGATCAACAAGAAGCTCACCCACAGACAACAGAACATCCAGAATGCCTGTATCAAACTGGTCGTCCACCTGCCCTGACACTGCCACATCTCTCAGCACCTGCGAACACTTCACTGGCTTCCAATAGAAAAAAGAATCACCTTCAAGATCCTAATCCACGCGTACAAAGCCCTCCATGACACCAGACCAGCCTGCATGAACAGCCGACTAAATTTCCACTTACCCCATGGACCCTCCTATCAGCCCAGCTCTCCCTTGCAGAAGTACCCCCCAAGGGAACGCTTCTTCTCCCACATCGCAGCCACGGCCTGAAACACCCTCCTGCTTCACCTCACACTACCTCCCTCCTCAACTTCACGAAGGAACTGAAGACATGGCTTTTTGAAGAACCACATCACTGATGGTAGCTATGTAACCCCCCCTCCTCCAGCGCCTTGACACCCTTACGGGTGAGTAGCTGCACTATTTAAGCAATGCCTGAATGATTGATTGATATTTATATGTGTGGACTTCTCCGCTCTGACTGTGGCATCTCAGCACATATTACTAGTAAATGTGGGTGGGACTTGGGAGTGTGGGTGGGAGAAGGTGCAGAGTTAAAACTGATGGCATGAGGGAGGAAGGCGTAAGACAGGTTTGAGAAGACTGTCACCTACCAACATCAGAGTAATCCCATTACATTACTCTGTGGGTGGAGCGGAGAAGGGGGCCGGCAGAGGCATGAAAGGAAAGGAAAGGCCTTTCCTTTCCTTTCATGTCTCTGCAAGCAGAAATGCCCACTAGACACCTGGTAGTTTTTTTATTTTAGGTAATTGTCAAAAGGGGAGCGGCCGCTTGGGCAAGGGCTGCTTCCCAGGAGGCCAAATCATTTTTAGGCCAATAATATAATTAGACCGAACTGCCCCCGGGGGGGGGCAGAAAATCCCTAGACACCAGGGATAAAAAAATAAAGTGTTTATTTTTTTCTTCTATGTGTGGGGAGCAACCCCTTAGTCAAGGGTAAAATTATTTTTAGGCCATTTCTGCCCCCCTGGGTGCAGATCGGCCTGATATAGTTAGGCAGATCTGCCCCCAGGAGAGGCAGAAACCAAGGAATTTTCATTTTTTTATACTTACGCAGAAGGGCAAGGGCCACTCCCCGGGGGGGGGGGAATATATTTAGGCCATTTCTGCCGCCGGGGGGGCAGAAAACCCCTAGACACCAGGGATAATTTTCTTTTTGCTTATTTCCCATGCTGGGTGGAAGGAAATTTGTGGCCCCTCTCTGTTTCCAGAATTTTCTGTCACCGAAATGTGAGGAAAAAGTGTTTTTGGGCCAAATTATGAGGTTTGCAAAGGATTCTGGGTAACAGAACCTGGTCAGAGCCCCACAAGTCACCCCATCTTGAATTCCCCTAGGTGTCTAGTTTTCAAAAATTCGAAGGTTTGTTAGGTTTCTATAAATGCTGGCTAAGCTAGAGGCCAAAATCTACAGCTAAGCACTTTGCAAAAAACAGCTCTGTTTTCTTTTGGAAAATGTGAAGTGTCCACGTTGTGTTTTGGGGCATTTCCTGTTGCGGGCGCTAGGTCTACCCACACAAGTGAGGTACCATTTTTATCAGAAGACTTGGGGAAACGCTGGGTGGAAGGACATTTTTGGCTCCTCTCAGATTCCAGAACTTTCTCTCACCGAAATGTGAGAAAAAAGTGTTTTTATGGACAAATTTTAGGCTTGCAAAGGATTCTGGGTAACAGAACCTGGTGAGAGCCCTCACAAATCACCCCATCTTGGATTCCCCTAGGTTTCTAGTTTTAAAAAATGCACAGGTTTGGTAGGTTTACCTAGGTGCCGGCTGAGCTAGAGGCCAAAACCTACATCGGGGCGCTTTGCAAAAAGATGTCAGATTTCAATGTAAAAATGTGATGTGTCCATGTTGCGATTCCTGTCACACGCATTAGGCCTACCCACGCAAGTGAGGTACCATAATTATCGGGAGACTTAGGGGAACACAGAATAGCAAAACAAGTGTTATTGCCCCTTGTCTTTCTCTATATTTTTTCTTCCAAATGTAAGACAATGTGTAAAAAAGACGTCTGTTTGAGAAATGCCCTGTAATTCACATGCTAGTATTGGCAACTCGGAATTCAGAGATGTGAAAATAACCACTGCTTCTCAACACCTTATCTTGTGCCCATTTTGGAAATACAAATAGTTTCTTGATACCTATTTTTCACACTTTATATTTCAGCAAATAAATGTCTGTATAGAATGAAAACCCACTGCTAGCTGCAGCTCATTTATTGGCTCTGGGTACCTAGGGTTCTTGATGAACCTACAAGCCCTATATATCCCCGCAACCAGCAGAATCCAGCAGATGTAACAGTATATTGCTTTCAAAAATCTGACATCGCAGGAAGAAGTTACAGAGTAAAACATGGGGAAAAAGGGCTGTTTTTTTCACATCAATTTCAATATTTTTTTATTTTAGCTGTTATTTTCTGTAGGAAACCCTTGTAGGATCTACACAAATTGCCCCTTGCTGAATTCAGAATTTTGTCTACTTTTCGGAAATGTTTCTGGTATCCAGCATTGGTTTCACACATATTTCTGTCACTAACTGGAAGAAGGCTGAAAGCACAAAAATAGTAAAAATGGGGTATGTCCCAGTAAAATGCCAAAATTGTGTTGAAAAATTGGGTTTTCTGATTCAAGTCTGCCTGTTCCTGAAAGCTGGGAAGATGGTGATTTTAGCACCGCAAAACCTTTGTTAAAGCCATTTTCAGGGGGAAAAAAACACAAGCCTTCTTCTGCAGCCCTTTTTCCCATTTAAAGAAAATGAAATGTTTGCTGTATTTTGGCTAATTTCTTCGTCCACTTCAGGGGAACGCACAGAGTCTGGGTACCTCTACAATCCCTAGGATGTTGGGAAAAAAGGACGCAATTTTGACGTGGGTAGCTTATGTGGACAAAAAGTTATGAGGGCCTAAGCGCAAAACTGCCCCAAACAGCCAAAAAAAGGCTTGGCACCTGTGGGTGAAAAGGCCTGGCAGCGAAGGGGTTAATTTGATGCTCTTGCGTGTTCTTGGATTCTTAGATTTTGTTTCCACTTTATTGTGTCAAGTAGATTTGTTAGGCTTGTCAGAAGTGGGGTGAAAGCAACCCTTCTTCTATAGTATCTCTAATTGAGTGGCTTTCGCCTTGCCCATATAATGGTGCTACTTACTGTCTTTGCTTGTATAATGATGCTACTTAAAGCCCTCAGACTAGACTCAGAGAGGTATGGGCACAAACACGCAATTGCAGCAGAAATATAAAAGCCATTCTGAAACATCAGCATGCTATATGAAACTGTAAATTGAACTTGGTTTATGAATGTTAAAACGCCAATATTAATCAGTAGGAAAGGGCAATTTAGTAATCATGTCAAAAGTTTTTCAATAAATGTCAGATGTTCCGATGCTAAAAATAAACATAGAAAATTGACATGAATACAAATCTGAGCTAAGACCTTCGATAATATCAAAATCAACAGTATTTTCTTTGTTACAGATTCTCTGTTTTTTTTAAATCAGGCTTTAATTAATTCATCAATATTCAGCGCTTCATGAAATTACAGGACCCTGGGTCCATGTAAAAATCTGGGCTGACTATATATAGAACAGAGAGTTTCAATGTATTTCATTCCACGTGTACGGCAATACATTCCAATATGGAGAATTAATTATTCACTTCCATTATTATATTTCTGTGTACGACCTCCATGTGCTTTAAAAGTCGCCCAAACGCCACAATGAAGACCATAATATCTACTCAAAACCTTTATACAACACAACACATAAAATTCCCACAAAATAAGTGTGCTAGCCAGCACGATCTAGTCTTGATACAAATAACACAAATCTGTTTCTCATTGCAGTCTTATACGTTTGAAATAAACCCACCGTAATACAAAAAAACTCCTCTCTTCGTGCTAAAATATTTATGGTAGCAAATTGATTGCTCTGCAATACTGAGCAAAAGACAACATTAAAACTGAAGGGTATATAAGAACCAATAAAATATCATAAACTTCTATTTTCACCGCTGGAGAAACTTGAAATGTAACTAGAGTTAAACAGAAACAATGAAAATCCTGCTATGAAGATATGGACCCAATGTCCTCAATGGAACTGCGGGGAATTAGGCTACTAAGAAGTTACTATCGCTATGAATTTACATATTTAGTCTTACATCATCACAATTCTGTACTTTCAGTCATTGTCTGGTGTCAGAATAAGAATTGTCCATGTACAATGCTAAGATTTCATTTTTGCCAGTATGAAGTTTCACATATTTGGCTGGAATATCTTGGGTACTCTCGCTCCCCCTCACCTGTCAGATTCACTTACTATGATGTGAGGTTTACGTCCATACATTAAACATGCTTGGAGGATGAAGGGTCTTTTGAGAAATGTTCTTCCATGCACCATTATGATGTGATTCCAAGGTTTTCAGGACCCCAGGTATAATTCCAGTAGTCCTCCTCATAAGTGCCACTGGTTTCGCAGAGTGGAGAATAAAGAAAGGAGCCTAACCAATCCTCCTGTGGTTAAGTGTCACGAGGAAAGTCAAGTGCAGTGACTACTCAGAAATGCTGCTGTGCAGAGTTAATTTGGTTACAAGGAATCTCTTGCTTTCTTCTGAGAAGGTAAATGCAACTGCAACTTTTTTCACAGAAGTATTAGAAACAACAAACAGTACAAACCTGAATCAATGACATGAACATTGACTGCTACTCAACTTCCATTCACAGCTAAATCACTTGGATTAACCAAGGGCACAAACCTCACCCCCATGGAACAAACTGCTAAAAACTAAGGCCATATTTATGGATGGTTATGGTCACTTCAGAGCCGTTAATTGTGGTGCTAAAAAGGCGCTAACCTAACTCCATATTTATATTTTGATGAAAGACCCATCTAGCGTCAAAATATTGGAGTTAGCGCCACGTTTAGGATGCACAATACCACCTTATGTCAATGAGATGCAAGATAGGCGTTCCCGTCCTAAACACAACACTAACCCCCAGCCCCATATTTATCTCCAGGTGCAGAGACAACGCGCAAGGATAAGGTGGACCTTAATAAGGGTGCAAAACCCGCTTAGGGTGCAGAGGGACCCGTTTCCATGTAACACCATGGAATGGGCACAAAGATACCCACCCAAATTTCTGGAACACCACCATCCACACCACAGCGACACTACAGGAGGGGGACCCCCATCCCAGGTAAGTTTGAGTAAATAGCCTGGCACTGGGTATTTTGAGCTTGCCCAGGGGATACCAGTCCCCTGTGGTGGACATTGGAGCGGTGGTAATGACTCCTGTCTACACTTAGACAGGAGTCATTTTTTGCCTGCTTGGCCGTCAAAAAAATGACGCTAGGCTGGTTAGCGGCATATTTTTTGCTGCTAACCAGCCTCACGTCATTTCAGACCCAGTAGCGCCATTTTCCCTGATGCCATCCTTGACGAGCTAGCATCTTTTTTTGCGATTCCTTAACGTCATCTTGCATCTTTTAATAAATATGGCGCTATGATGGCTCTAAGAAATGGTGTTGGCACAGTTTTGTGTCATTTTTCATAAACATGGGCCTCAGGCCCATATTTATGGAACCTTAGCATCACCTTAGTGCCATTTATTTTGCACTAAAGCGGCACTAACATCACTCCATATTTATATTTTGATGCTATACCTGTCTACTGTCAAAATATTAGAGTTCTAGGCTGCACAAACCCACCTTGCGTCACTGAGATGCAAGGGAGGAATTTCCATCCTAAAAATGATGCTAGCCCCCCAGCGCCATATTTAACTCCCAGTGCAGAAACAACACACGGATGGGGGGCGGACTTAAATAATGGCGCTAAGCCCGCTTAGTGTCATTATTTAACACGTCAGTCAGACCAGGCATTAGAATGCAGGTAGGCCCATTTCCATGGATAAACACCATGGGACGGGCAAAAAGATGTCCACCTCAAGCCCCAGCAACACCACCACCCACACCACGGGGACACTACAGGAGGAGGGAGCCCATCCCAGGTAAGTTGCAGGTAAGTCTTTGTGTATGAGTGTGGTGTGCTACTGGGGGGCCCTTACATGGGGACCCCTGCCTGGTACTGGGTATGTAGGGCTTGCCCAGGGGACACTGGTCCCCTGTGGTGGGCATTGGTATGGTGGGCATGACTCCTGTCTATAGTTAGACAGATAATCATTTTTTGGCTGCTTGTGCATCAAAAAAAGACACTAGGCTGATTAGCAGCAGAAATGTTGCCTCTAAGCAGCCTTATGTCATTTCTGACCCACTAGCGCCATTCGCCTAACGCCATCCCGGACTAGCGTCTTTTTTTTTAAGCTAGCCATTCTGTAGTGTCATCGTGCATCATTTCATAAATATGGCGCACGGATGGCTTTAAGGAATGGCGTTACCCGGCGTTAACAAAATGATGCGCAACTATGTTAGCAGAGTTGTGTGCCATTTTTCATAAATATGAGCCTAAGATGGTGTGGTCCCAGAGCTCTCTACTAAAGAAAGTGAAATGGTTTCTTCCCAAAAGCAACTTCAGAACTGTTGTTCAAGGGATTGTATTCTCACATCTGTATAGCGGTAACACCTTGCTCCATAACTGCACAGGCTTCATACTGGCACCCCTTAGGGATATCATACAAGCTGCAGCACATCTCATTCAGGGCTTGAAGAAATATGATTATATAACCCCGTACTGGTGGAGCTCCATTGGCTCACCTTGCTGTCCTACACCATCTTCAAAACCAGCTGCATCATTTACATAGCCATCAAGCACAGCACTCCTGCTTATTTTTAGTGAAGTTCACCATCGCTGGTAGTTCTCAGCACACTCGCAGTCAGGACACCATTAGACTGCAGACTAAGAAGTGTAGAAAAGAGAAAGCAAGGCAGCAGGCCTTAAATATGTATGCACCCGAGATCTGGCACAACATTTCTGTTTCCCTCAGGACCTCCCCAATGCTACTGCAATTTAAGAAAGAGTTGAAGAATCACCTCTTTAAACAACACTATACCACAACCAGCTGCCTCCTCTATCGTTCGTTGAGTTTCTGCTTGTTTTTGACCCTGTACAGAGCTCTGATGCCTTTTGGCTAGGCATGCACTGTAGAAATACTATACACATACATACCAATGTGTAAACAGATAGTAATTGTCTAGCGTTTTATTAAGGCCTAATAAAAAGACAGCATTTGATTAGCTGCAGATTTGCAAGAAATGTAAATCATCAAATCACCTAGAACCTCACCTTTAGTCAGTGATGGTGAACCTTTGTGGAGTCATTGTTCAGAGTTTATAGGCACAGCGCTCAGCTGACCAGCATAGGGTGCCCTTGAATAAAAGGTCCGCTCCAGAGTAACTAAAGCCCATGGCGTTTACATATAAGAGCTCTCCTTGTCACCTACCTCAGTAAACCTCAGGCCACAGCCTGAGAAGTTATACCTGCCTGAAGTAAGAAGAAAAATGCTACACAGGCACTGCACATGACAAGGCAGAGTACCAAGCTTTCACCTTATTTTGCTGATTTTCAGCAATGGCAAACCATAATTAGGTTAACGTGTATTCATATATTACATTTGGAAGCAATTCAAAAATCATCATGGACTAAGATTATAAAATTACATAATATTGGTACATCACTATTTCGTACTGTACCAGGGAGCAAGGATCAGGAGTCATAAATAGGGGTGTGTGAAACTCGTGTAGTTTGCTTTAGTGTATGAGCACGAAATTACCACAAAATTGCATGAATTATGTAAATTACACATAATTATTTGTAAACATCTTCAACTCCAAAAATTACCCATCAGTCCGGTTAGGTAAAAAGTCAAGTCGACAATGTAAATTCGATTTGATTTCAGGTTTTTACTGAAAAAACACTGGAGCACGTGCTCGGATTTGTAGTTTTGTGGTCAGCAATTGCTCAAATGTTCCACTAGGGTAAAAAAATCTACCTAAAGTTTGTTGACCGCCCAAGTTAAAGGTACTGCCGCTCGTACTTAAAAAACTGCAGTTCGGAGTTTTTAGCTTGGTGCTCAAAAATGACCTGAACAGTCAACTCTTGTGAAAAATCTACCTGAAATGCTGCATGTGTTAAAAAAAATTACCCAAAAGGTACATATCGTGTTAGAATTTCTCCCCGAAATTACTTGATGTGGTATAATGGATTAACCTCAGTAATTTCATGTATATTTCATTACACAAAGATACCAAGATTACGCCATCTTTCCCAGCATATTTGAAATTTTGCCCAAGTCTTTTCATGAATGGTGACATTTACAATTATGTCAACAACATTGTTACTTCATTACCTCAATGTGCCTCATGTTTCTCTACATCATTACTGAGGCAGATTCAATTTCCCACTCGGTTACCTAAACAAGAAATGTAGGGGTCCAATCTGCAAAGGTATTTTTGTGGTTACAAAGGCTGAGCTTTGTAGCCTACCGCAAATCACAAGAAGAGTGTGTTCAATAGGCCTCCCCTCCTGTTTGCAAGTCACAATAATACATATCAGTCGTTTGGTGACTCCTGAGTTGGGCTGGTAAATGATTCGTTACTGACAACTTCCCCTTTCGGAATCACGTCGGCTACCTTGGGAGGAACAAACAGTGATTCAGGGGGCCACTGTATGCTTTACAGATATCATTCCTTCATGTGAGCATTTGTTTTTAAAATCATCATGTGTCTCTTAGAGGTGAATGGCCAGACAAAAAAATGGTGCCGGGAAGTAACATGTATTGAGATATATCTATTTGCTGTGCAGAGAATCATTTGCTCCTTAACTGATTCTAATAGCAGCAGGCTGATGCAAGTCAGTATTTTGTAGCATCCTTCTCTGATTACGCTATGAGCCTAACCAATGATTAATTTGTAAATAAAAACGTGCCAGTGCCCAAAGCTCTCCTCTGTGGCTGCTGCAATTAAGGGGCATATTTAAGGAAAGCGGTGCTGCACTTAGTGCAGCTCCACTTTCTTTGCACCCCTTAGCACACCCCTACTGCCACCATCTGTGCGCTGTATCAAGATAGGGCGCATATGGCACATGGTATGTGGCAATAGCGTCATTTTTATTGATGCTAATGAGGTACTCTGTAGGAGTAGCACCAAAATATTGTCTCTACTCCTGCAGAGTATATTGAAGCCCATTATAAATAATGGAAGCCCCCTTTTAATGCCTGCTCTGAGCAGGAGTTAAAAGTGCAGTACAAAATGATGCAATGAAATCTGTTAGATTTCCTTATGCCATTTATTTGCCCCCCCCTAACGGGGGAACGCCCCCTTTGCATACATTATACCTGACGCAGGCAAAATGCAGGGCAAAGGGTTACTTATTGGCGCAATGCATTACGCCTCTTTGTAAATGTGGCACAAGGATTTTGGCTGCATTGGGCCACATTAGTGTAAAAAAAATGACTCTAACGTAGAGCAAGGTGGCGCTAAGGGGCATATTTATACTCCGTCTGTGCCGACTGTGCGTCAAAACTTTTGACGCATATTCAGCGCAAACCTTGCCCCATATTTAAACTTTGACGCCCGAGCCCGCGGACGTCAAAATCCCGCCGTGTGCGTAATTTTTTGGATGCGGGAACCCGCCTTGCGTTAATCGTATGCAAGGTAGGTGTTCCCATCCAAAAAATGACTTCAAAGCACTGGCGCCCTGGTTGCCGGAATATCACAGCCATAATTTTCTGCCTTCTTGCCCAGAGTACTGGATGCCATCACTGGACTCACACCCCGCCACATCTGCTTCCCAAACACACTGCAGAAGCAGCAGGAGACTAAACAGGGGTTTTACCTCATTAGTGGCTTCCCACAACTGAACAACTCCACCGCAACAGGAAACACACACAGTCCATCAATGTGCAGGCCATTGTCGATCACCAAGGATTGTTCACCAACATCGTGGCAAAGTATCCTGGGAGTGTCCATGACTCATTCATCTTCCGTCACTCTACCATCAATAAACACTTCCAGGATGGACAATATGGCAATGGACTACTTGTTGGTAAGTACAGAAACCTACTTATATACACACTGCACAGCAACCCTCTAGGACACACAACACATACACCACGACAGCAACACACTGAGGTTGTGACATCACTAGCCATGTTTCATAGGTCTGCAGTGAACCTGTCACACATCTGAAATTAGTGTGCAGTCTACCGTTAAGACGTCAATAATCACAACGTATGGAGAGGTTTGGCCAATTGTCACCTTGTAAAATGTAAGCGGCTCACTGATGTTTAAATTAATCCATTGCATAAGTCTAAAGGTATGGGATGTCCAGGGTACATAAATGCTAACGTGTTACCACCACTGTAAAAATGAATCTGTGTATGGAACTATCATCTCACCCCCAGTGAAGACACAGGGACACCTGTATCACAAGTCACAATGCTAGGGAGTGCACACTACTGCAAATACCCAAACATACTGCTGACAACCGGTCAGCAGGCAAACACTTGTTCAGCCAAGGAAACAACCCAATGCAGATGGTACATCCTACAAGCCTAGGAAGAAACACAATAATACAAAAGAGCCACAGAAAACCCAAGACAACTACTGCCATGCAAGCTGATATCAATGGGGCAAGCTACATCAATATGATCCCAATTATTTTCTTTTTCAGCTGATCAGGGGTATGGGATCCAGCCATGGATTATGACACCATTTGGCAACCCAAGCACTGCAACAGAGCGTGCCTACAATGACGCACATAGGATGACACGCAACATAGTCGAGAGGACTTTCGGCATCCTCAAGTCGAGATTCAGGTGCCTCAACATCACTGGTGGCAGCCTCCTATATTCCCAAGAACTGGTCTGTAAGATCATTTTTACATGTGCCATCCTGCACAACATTTGCATATGAAGGAACATTCCCCTCTTAGAACCAGAGACACACATGCCTTAAGAGGAGGAAGAGGAGGATGCTTGCCTGCAACATGAGGGGGAACAACAAAACACAGCTGCTGGAGTTCTTAGGCGCCAACATATTGTGAACAATTTCTTTTCAACCAACTCACCATCACCACTGTATTAACTAATGTAAATAAACACTGTTAATAATCACCATACCATGGTCTGGGTAATCATTTTTGCTCACCTTTATCTCCAACTATCAGAATAATAGTGTAGCCTCATGGAGCATTGCTGATATACCGATCATGACCCAGAAATTTCCTGAGCAATTGTGATGCGTATCATACAACAGTCACATACACACACAATGTAAATGACATATATCCTGTATTTTTCACCTTTGAAGGGCAATAGCAGAGGACCACACCTATTTCACACATACATGTTGGCAACATGGTTCATCGCAGCATATGGCACACAACTAAGACACCATCAGTCACTAAGGGGAAAAATGCCTCATACATGACGCAGTGGATGTGCAATTGCATCGGTAACAGGAATGTATGACCAGACCCTTCACAGCAGTAAGTCGTACAGCACCTATCTTTGCAAGGACTATTTGTGACTAGAGTTCCATAGAAGCAGAACATAGACAGCACAAGTGTCACACCTATGACAAGCACTGTGCACATGACATTCCATGTACATGTTAGCCCATTTCCTAACTCCTGACACACCCATGCCCCTGGTCTCAACCCACCTGTCTGAAGAGGTCCCTGGAATGGTAATATGTGTACCCCGATTTCCCCTCCTCTACACACACAGACTAACAATAGTCATCCAGTGTGCTACACCCTTTCCTATGTTATGCCATTGTCATAGTACACCTGACTGCATGGACGTCCAGTAAATTAATACACTGGCTTGTAGTTTCTAAGCCCTGTTATCACCTGCAGAATGCTTCCTGTGTGAAAGGTACTGTTGGCCATTTGAACTCGGATCTCACCTACAGGACTTCTGAGAAACTGATGCAGCACACACCTGTGATCACCTCCATGCACACCACCCATTTCAACATGCACTGCCCATGCAGATGGTTGGAACAGCATAGAATTTGACATTTAGTCAAATACACTGTTATGCATTGCTAGTATTTAAGCCATGTGACACAGCCCTTGTTTTTATGTGTCACCTTCAAAAACACAGGACATACACAGTTTTCCTTGTTAACTGTCTTGTTCTTCCTCCGACTATTCTTAGTCAGACCACTGAGTATGTACCTTGTGAAATTGCAGAATCCTGATTGACCCTGCATCCTGTCAGCCTGACTTGCACCTGTCTGTGCTTTACCCTAAAGGTCCCTTGTGGCTAAATATGTACCACACTTGCGTTACCAAACCTCACATTCCTCAGGGGGTATTTTGTCAGGTGCTTCCTCACTGCATACCCAAACACATTGTATAGCATCATCTGCTTTTTAATTGTACCATATTAGTAAAATTGTCTTTGAATACCAACATCATGGCCTATCCCTTGTCTGGGTCTCATGTATGCATGAACGACAAGGTGTGACAGTGTACCAGGGCCGTATGCAGGGACTGGGTATGGTGCCTCCAGCAGAACCAGCTACCCTTGATAATGTGCTTGAAAAGTCCACACATGTTAGGAACCCGACAGTTCACACGCAGAATCACATTGCTCACAACTCATTGATGGGCTGTGGGTGGTGAACAGCTGCAAGATTAATCAACACAGAGGCTATGATGTTCCCAGATGCAGTGGGAACTTTACAGGCCAACCTGTGTACAAATGTTGTAATGACACCTGCCGGAACCTGACTCCTGACTCCTGACATATGATCTCACTCAGCACACCAAGGTTGCCCTGTTGACAGTCTCATAACACGTCTGCAGTGACAGGGTGGGACCATCCCCATGTAGGTTCACATGTCCTCATCGACTTTACTCACATTGATCTCTGAAGGTAACTCGGTAGATACCAGAATAGGCACAACTGACTCATGATGAGACCTGGACATAACTGTGACAACATACACCCCTAAAAATATACTGGATCAACATTGGACTACACACATGAACCAGACACCTCTGTGCAATTCACCACAGGAAATATGTGGCCATGTGCTGCCTCGTCTGCTGGTCCACCACTGCCACTGGAGAGTTGTGGCTCAGTCATATGACCACCACTGTGGCGTGATATAACAGTTGGGGGTCACCTTTGGCTGTCTGTGCCAATAACATGGTACCCACTTAGTCTGTACATTTGCCAGATTCACGGTGGGTTCACCAACAAGTGCCTAGGAAGCAGTTACCAAATTTCTAGGACATGGGATGGGCAACTTGTGGACCATTGACATGAACAAACGACTGCCATCTATCCGGTGCATGCTTTGTCATTTGTGGTGTCTATGTTACCCAAAATCTTGGAAGTGCACACAACAGATGTTGCTACATGTATGACTAGCACATGTCCTCTCTCATTTCCACACTGACTTGCATCTAAGGTTTGGACACATTGACTTCTCATTCATACAAGCATATTTTCAATAATGAATCTTGTGATGCACACACACTGGGTCGACAACTACATTAGTAGCCAATGCACACACATTGAGCCATAGGCATTGAGGTATTGTACTTATGTGCATCACCTTGCTATCCTCTCCTGATGCCAAACATGCCCAATTTGTGCAATACATATATGTAGGCCACACATATGGCCATCTAGTGCGTCAGCCAGGCGTGAGAATCCTTTTAAGGAAGTAGCGGATCATGGTCCACAGCAGTATGATGTCTCACGTGTGACCATACACCCACAGACAACAGAACAGCCAGAATGCCTGTGTCAAACTGGTCGTCCACCTGCTCCGACACTGCCACATCTCTCACCACCTGCGAACACTTCACTGGTTTCCAATAGAAAAAAGAATCGCCTTCAAGATCCTCATCCACGCGCACAAAGCCCTCCATGACACCAGACCAGCCTACCTGAACAGCTGACTAAATTTCCACGTACCCCACAGGACCCTCCTATCAGCCCAGCTCTCCCTCTCAGAAGTACCCCGCAAGGGAATGCTTCTTCTCCCACATCGCAGCCACGGCCTGAAACACCCTCCCACTTCACCTCACACTACCTCCCTCCTCCACTTCACGAAGGAACTGAAGACATGGCTTTTTGAAGAACCACATCACTGATGGTAGCTACGTAACCCCACCTCCTCCAGCGCCTTGACACCCTTACGGGTGAGTAGCTGCACTATATAAGCAATGCCTGATTGATTGATTGATATTTATATGTGTGGACTTCTCCGCTCTGACTGTGGCATCTCAGCACATATTACTAGTAAATGTGGGTGAGACTTGGGAGTGTGGGTGGGATGAAGGTGCAGAGTTAAAACTGATGGCATGAGGGAGGAAGGCGTAAGACAGGTTTGAGAAGACTGTCACCTACCAACATCAGAGTAATCCCATTACATTACTCTGTGGGTGGAGAGGAGGAGGGGGCCGGCAGAGGCATGAAAGGAAAGGAAAGGCCTTTCCTTTCATTTCTCTGCAAGCAGGAATGCCCACTAGACACCAGGTAATTTTTTTATTTTAGGTAATTGCCAAAAGGGGAGCGGCCGCTTGGGCAAGGGCTGCTTCCCAGGGGGCCAAATCATTTTTAGGCCATTTCTGCCCCCAGGAGAGGCAGAAACCACTAGACACCAAGGAATTTTCATTTTCTCATACTTACGCAGAAGGGGAGTGGCCCCTAGGGCAAGGGCCACTCCTCAGGGGGGGGAAATATTTTTAGGCCATTTCTGCCCCCGTGGGGGGGGGGGGGCAGAAAACCCCTAGACACCAGTGATAATTTTCTTTTTGCTTATTTCCCACGCTGGGTGGAAGGAAATTTGTGGCCCCTCTCTGATTCCAGAACTTTCTGTCACCGAAATGTGAGGAAAAAGTGTTTTTTGCCCAAATTGTGAGGTTTGTCAAGGTTTCTGGGTAACAGAACCTGGTGAGAGCCCCACAAGTCACTCCATCTTGAACTCCCCTAGGTGTCTAGTTTTCAAAAATTCACAGGTTTGGTAGGTTTCCCTAAGTGCTGGCTAAGCTAGAGGCCAAAATCCACAGCTAGGCACTTTGCAAAAAACAGCTCTGTTTTCTTTTGGAAAATGTGAAGTGTCCACATTGTGTTTTGGGGCATTTCCTGTCGCTGGCGCTAGGCCTACCCACACAAGTGAGGTACCATTTTTATCAGAAGACTTGGGGAAACGCTGGGTGGAAGGAAATTTGTGGCTCCTCTCAGATTCCAGAACTTTCTGTCACTGAAATGTGAGAAAAAAGTGTTTTTTGGCCAAATTTTAGGTTTGCAATGGATTCTGGGTAACAGAACCTGGTGAGAGCCCTCACAAGTCACCCCATCTTGGATTCCCCTAGGGTCTAGTTTTCAAAAATGCACAGTTTTGGTAGGTTTACTTAGGTGCCGGCTGAGCTAGAGGCCAAAACCTACAGCTGGGCACTTTGCAAAAAGATGTCAGATTTCAATGTAAAAATGTGATGTGTCCATGTTGCGATTCCTGTCGCACGCATTAGGCCTACCCACGCAAGTGAGGTACCATATTTATTGCGAGGCTTAGGGGAACACATAATAGCAAAACAAGTGTTATTGCCCCTTGTCTTTCCCTACATTTTTTCTTCCAAATGTAAGACAGTGTGTAAAAAAGACGTCTATTTGAGAAATGCCCTGTAATTCACATCAGAATTCAGAGATGTGCAAATAACCACTGCTTCTCAACACGTCATCTTGTGCCCATTTTGGAAATACAAAGAGTTTCTTGATACCTATTTTTCACTCTTTATATTTCAGCAAATACATTTCTGTATAGAATGAAAACTCACTGCAAGCTGCAGTTCATTTATTGGCTCTGGGTACCTAGGGCTCTTGATGAACCTACAAGCCCTATATATCCCCGCAACCAGAAGAATCCAGCAGATGTAACGGTATATTGCTTTTAAAAATCTGACATCGCAGGAAGAAGTTACAGAGTAAAACGTGGGGAAAATGGCTGTTTTTTTACATCAATTTCAATATTTTTTTTATTTTAGCTGTTATTTTCTGTAGGAACCCCTTGTAGGATCTACACAAATTGCCCCTTGCTGAATTCAGAATTTTGTCTACTTTTCGGAAATGTTTCTGGGATCCAGCATTGGTTTCACACATATTTCTGTCACTAACTGGAAGAAGGCTGAAAGCACAAAAATAGTAAAAATGGGGTATGTCCCAGTAAAATGCCAAAATTGTGTTGAAAAATTGGGTTTTCTAATTCAAGTCTGCCTGTTCCTGAAAGCTGGGAAGATGGTGATTTTAGCACTGCAAACCCTTTGTTAATGCCATTTTCAGGGAAAAAAAACCAAAAGCCTTCTTCTGCAGCCCTTTTTCCCATTTAAAGAAAATGAAATGTTCGCTGTATTTTGGCTAATTTCTTGGTCCACTTCAGGGGATCCCACAGAGTCTGGGTACCTCTAGAATCCCTAGGTTGTTGGAAAAAAGGACGCAATTTTGACGTGGATAGCTTATGTGGACAAAAAGTTATGAGGGCCTAAGCGCAAACTGCCCCAAACAGCCCAAAAAAGGCTTGGCACCTGCGGGTGAAAAGGCCTGGCAGCGAAGGGGTTAATTTGATGCTCTTACGTGTTCTTGGATTCTTAGATTTTGTTTCCACTTTATTGTGTCAAGTAGGTTTGTTAGGCTTGTCAGAAGTGAGGTGAAAGCAACCCTTCTTCTATAGTATCACTAATTGAGTGGCTTTCGCCTTGCCCATATAATGGTGCTACTTACTGTCTTCGCTTGTATAATGATGCTACTTAAAGCCCTCAGACTAGACTCAGAGATGTATGGGCACAAACACGCAATCGCAGCAGAAATATAAAAGCCATTCTGAAACATCAGCATGCTATATGAAACTGTAAATTGAACTAGGCTTATGAATGTTAAAACGCCAATATTAATCATTAGGAAAGGGCAATTTAGTAATCATGTCAAAAGTTTTTCAATAAATGTCAGATGTTCCGATGCTAAAAATAAACATAGAAAATTGACATGGATACAAATCTGAGCTAAGACCTTCGATAATATCAAAATCAACAGTATTTTCTTTGTTACAGATTCTCTGTTTTTTAAAATCAGGCTTTAATTAATTCATCAATATTCGGCGCTTCATGAAATTACAGGACACTGGGTCCATGTAAAAATCTGGGCTGACTATATATAGAACAGAGAGTTTCAATGTATTTCATTCCACGTGTACGGCAATACATTCCAATATGGAGAATTAATTATTCACTTCCATTATTATATTTCTGTGTACGATCTCCATGTGCTTTAAAAGTCGCCCAAACGCCACAATGAAGACCAGTATATCTACTCAAAACCTTTATATAACACAACACATAAAATTCCCACAAAATAAGTGTGCTAGCCAGCACGATCTAGTCTTGATACAAATAACACAAATCTGTTTCTCATTGTAGTCTTATACGTTTGAAATAAACCCACCGTAATACAAAAAAACTCCTCTCTTCGTGCTAAAATATTTATGGTAGCAAATTGATTGCTCTGCAATACTGAGCAAAAGACAACATTAAAACTGAAGGGTATATAAGAACCAATAAAATATCATAAACTTCTATTTTCACCGCTGGAGAAACTTGAAATGTAACTAGAGTTAAACAGAAACAATGAAAATCCTGCTATGAAGATATGGACCCAATGTCCTTAATGGAACTGCGGGGAATTAGGGTACTAAGAAGTTACTATCGCTATGAATTTACATATTTAGTCTTACATCATCACAATTCTGTACTTTCAGTCATTGTCTGGTGTCAGAATAAGAATTGTCCATGTACAATGCTAAGATTTCATTTTTGCCAGTATGAAGTTTCACATATTTGGCTGGAATATCTTGGGTACTCTCGCTCCCCCTCACCTGTCAGATTCACTTACTATGATGTGAGGTTTACGTCCATACATTAAACTTGCTTGGAAGATGAAGGGTCTTTTGAGAAATGTTCTTCCATGCACCATTATGATGTGATTCCAAGGTTTCAGGACCCCAGGTATAATTCCAGTAGTCCTCAGAGCCGTATAAGTGCCACTGGTTTCGCAGAGTGGAGAATAAAGAAAGGAGCCTAACCAATCCTCCTGTGGTTAAGTGTCACGAGGAAAGTCAAGTGCAGTGACTACTCAGAAATGCTGCTGTGCAGAGTTAATTTGGTTACAAGGAATCTCTTGCTTTCTTCTGAGAAGGTAAATGCAACTGCAACTTTTTTCACAGAAGTATCAGAAACAACAAACAGTACAAACCTGAATCAATGACATGAACATTGACTGTTACTCAACTTCCATTCACAGCTAAGTCACTTGGATTAACCCAGGGCACAAACCTCATCCCCAAGGAACAAACTGCTAAAAACTAAGGCCCATATTTATGGATGGTTATCGTCACTTCAGCGCCATTAATTTTGGTGCTAAAATGGCGATAACCTAACTCCATATTTATATTTTGATGCTAGACCCATCTAGCGTCAAAATATTGGAGTTAACGCCACGTTAAGGATGCACAATACCACCTTGCGTCAATGAGATGCAAGATAGGCGTTCCCGTCCTAAACACAACACTAACCCCCAGCCCCATATTTATCTCCAGATGCAGAGACAACGCGCAAGGAGAAGGTGGACGAAATGGCGTTAGCTGACGTTAGCGCAGTTTTGTGTCATTTTTCATAAACATGGGCCTTAGGCCCCTACTTATGGAACCTTAGCGTCACCTTAGTGCCATTTATTTTGGCTCTAAAGCGTCACTAACATCACTCCATATTTATATTTTGATGCTATACCCGTCTACTGTCAAAATATTAGAGTTAGTGCAATTTCTAGGCTACACAAACCCACCTTGCATCACTGAAATGCAAGGGAGGAATTTCCATCCTAAAAATGATGCTAGCCCCCAGCGCCATATTTAACTCCCGGCGCAGAAACAACACACGGGTTGGGGAGCGGACCTAAATAATGGCGCTAAGCCTGCTTAGTGCCATTATTTAACACCTTAGTCAGACCAGGCATTAGAGTGCAGGTAGGCCCATTTCCATGGATAAACACCATGGAATGGGCACAAAGATGTCCACCACAAGCTCCAGCAACACCACCACCCACACCACGGGGACACTACAGGAGGAGGGAGCCCATCCCAGGTAAGTTGCAGGTAAGTGTTTGTGTATGTGTGTGGTGTGCAAAAGGGGGCCCCTTACATGGGGACCCCTGCCTGGTACTGGGTATGTAGGGCTTTCCCAGGGGACACTGGTCCCCTGTGGTGGGCATTGGTATGGTGGGCATGACTCCTCTCTATAGTTAGACAGAGAATCATTTTTTGGCTGCTTGTGCATCAAAAAATGACACTAGGCTGATTAGCGGCAGAAATGTTGCCTCTAAGCAGCCTTATGTCATTACTGACCCTCTAGCGCCATTCGCCTAACGCCAACCCCGGATTAGCGTCTTTTTTTTTAAGGTAGCCATTCTGTAGCACTATCGTGCATCATTTCATAAATATGGCGCATGGATGGCTTTAAGGAATGGCATTACCCGGCGTTAAAAAAATTACGCACAACTATGTTAGCGGACTTGTGTGCCATTTTTCATAAATATGAGCCTAAGATGGTGTGGTCCCAGAGCTCTCTTCTAAAGAAAGTGAAATGGTTTCTTCCCAAAAGCAACTTCAGAACTGTTGTTCAAGGGATTGTATTCTCACATCTGTATAGCGGTAACACCTTGCTCCATAACTGCACAGGCTTCATACTGGCACCCCTTAGGGACATCATACAAGCTGCAACACATCTCATTCAGGGCTTGAAGAAATATGATTATATAACCCCGTACTGATGGAGCTCCATTGGCTCACCTTGCTGTCCTACACCATCTTCAAAACCAGCTGCATCATTTACAAAGCCATCAAGCACAGCACTCCTGCTTATTTTTAGTGAAGTTCACCATCGCTGGTAGTTCTCAGCACACTCGCAGTCAGGACACCATTAGACTGCAGACTAAGAAGTGTAGAAAAGAGAAAACAAGGCAGCAGGCCTTAAATATGTATGCACCCGAGATCTGGCACAACATTTCTGTTTCCCTCAGGACCTCCCCAATGCTACTGCAATTTAAGAAAGAGTTGAAGAATCACCTCTTTAAACAACACTATACCACAAAACATTAACAGTTTACAACCAGCTGCCTCCTCTGTCGTTCGTTGAGTTTCTGCTTGTTTTTGACCCTGTACAGAGCTCTGATGCCTTTTGGCTAGGCATGCACTGTAGAAATACTATACACATACATACCAATGTAAGTAAACAGATAGTAATTGTCTAGCGTTTTATTAAGGCCTAACAAAAAGCCGGCATTTGATTAGCTGCAGATTTGCTAGAAATGTAAATCATCAAATCACCTAGAACTTCACCTTTAGTCAGTGATGGTGAACCTTTATGGAGTCATTGTTCAGAGTTTATAGGCACAGTGCTCAGCTGACCAGCATAGGGTGCCCTGGAATAAAAGGTCCGCTCCAGAGTAACTAAAGCCCATGGCGTTTACATATAAGAGCTCTCCTTGACACCTACCTCAGTAAACCTCAGGCCACAGCCTGAGAAGTTATACCTGCCTGAAGTAAGAAGAAAAATGCTACACAGGCACTGCACATGACAAGGCAGAGTACCAAGCTTTCGCCTTATTTTGCTGATTTTCAGCAATGGCAAACCATAATTAAGTTAACTTGTATTCATATATTACATTTGGAAGCAATTCAAAAGTCATCATGGACTAACATAACATTTCATAATATTGATACATCACTATTTCGTACTGTACCAGGGATCATAAATAGGGGTGTGTGAAACTCGTGTAGTTTGCTTTAGTGTATGAGCACGAAATTACCAAAAAATTGCATGAATTATGTAAATTACACATAATTATTTGTAAACATCTTGCACTCCAAAAATTACCTATCAGTCCGGTCAGGTAAAAAGTCAAGTCTACAATGTAAGTTCGATTTGATTTCAGGTTTTTACTGAAAAAACACTGGAGCTCGTGCTCGGATTTGTAGTTTTGTGGTCAGCAATTGATCAAATGTTCCACTAGGGTAAAAAAATCTACCTAAATTCTGTTGACCGTCCAAGTTAAAGGTACTGCCGCTCGTACTTAAAAAACTGCAAAAATGACCTGAACAGTCAAGTTTTGTGAAACTTTTACCTGAAATGCTGCATGTGTTAAAAAAAATTACCCAAAAGGTACATATCGTGTTAGAATTTCTCCCCGAAATTACTTGATGTGGTATAATGGATTAACCTCAGTAATTTCATGTATATTTCATTACACAAAGATACCAAGATTACGCCATCTTTCCCAGCATATTTGAAATTTTGCCCAAGTCTTTTCATGAATGGTGACATTTACAATTATGTCAATGTAGGAAGTTGGCTCTGTATGTGCTATTTCAAAGTAAGGAATAGCATGCACAGAGTCCAAGGGTTCCCCTTAGAGGTAAAATAGTGGTAAAAATAGATAATACTAATGCTCTATTTTGTGGTAGTGTGGTCGAGCAGTAGGCTTATCCAAGGAGTAGTGTTAAGCATTTGTTGTACATACACATAGACAATAAATGAGGTACACACACTCAGAGACAAATCCAGCCAATGGGTTTTTATATAGAAAATATCTTTTCTTAGTTTATTTTAAGAACCACAGGTTCAAATTCTACATGTAATATCTAATTCGAAAGGTATTGCAGGTGAGTACTTTAGGAACTTCAAATCATCAAAATTGCATGTATACTTTTCAAGTTATTCACAAATAGCTGTTTTAAAAGTGGACACAGTGCAATTTTCACAGTTCCTAGGGGAGGTAAGTATTTGTTAGGTTAACCAGGTAAGTAAGACACTTACAGGGCTTAGTTCTTGGTCCAAGGTAGCCCACCGTTGGGGGGTTCAGAGCAACCCCAAAGTCACCACACCAGCAGCTCAGGGCCGGTCAGGTGCAGAGTTCAAAGTGGTGCCCAAAACACATAGGCTAGAATGGAGAGAAGGGGGTGCCCCGGTTCCGGTCTGCTTGCAGGTAAGTACCCGCGTCTTCGGAGGGCAGACCAGGGGGGTTTTGTAGGGCACCGGGGGGGACACAAGCCCACACAGAAATTTCACCCTCAGCAGCGCGGGGGCGGCCGGGTGCAGTGTAGAAACAAGCGTCGGGTTTTCAGTGTTAGTCTATGAGAGATCTCGGGATCTCTTCAGCGCTGCAGGCAGGCAAGGGGGGGATTCCTCGGGGAAACCTCCACTTGGGCAAGGGAGAGGGACTCCTGGGGGTCACTTCTCCAGTGAAAGTCCGGTCCTTCAGGTCCTGGGGGCTGCGGGTGCAGGGTCTCTCCCAGGCGTCGGGACTTTAGGTTCAAAGAGTCGCGGTCAGGGGAAGCCTCGGGATTCCCTCTGCAGGCGGCGCTGTGGGGGCTCAGGGGGGACAGGTTTTGGTACTCACAGTATCAGAGTAGTCCTGGGGTCCCTCCTGAGGTGTTGGATCGCCACCAGCCGAGTCGGGGTCGCCGGGTGCAGTGTTGCAAGTCTCACGCTTCTTGCGGGGAGCTTGCAGAGTTCTTTAAAGCTGCTGGAAACAAAGTTGCAGCTTTTCTTGGAGCAGGTCCGCTGTCCTCGGGAGTTTCTTGTCTTTTCGAAGCAGGGGCAGTCCTCAGAGGATGTCGAGGTCGCTGGTCCCTTTGGAAGGCGTCGCTGGAGCAGGATCTTTGGAAGGCAGGAGACAGGCCGGTGAGTTTCTGGAGCCAAGGCAGTTGTCGTCTTCTGGTCTTCCGCTGCGGGGGTTTTCAGCTAGGCAGTCCTTCTTCTTGTAGTTGCAGGAATCTAATTTTCTAGGGTTCAGGGTAGCCCTTAAATACTAAATTTTAAGGGCTTGTTTAGGTCTGGGGGGTCAGTAGCCAATGGCTACTAGCCCTGAGGGTGGGTACACCCTCTTTGTGCCTCCTCCCAAGGGGAGGGGGTCACAATCCTAACCCTATTGGGGGAATCCTCCATCTGCAAGATGGAGGATTTCTAAAAGTCAGAGTCACCTCAGCTCAGGACACCTTAGGGGCTGTCCTGACTGGCCAGTGACTCCTCCTTGTTGCTTTCTTTGTTCCCTCCAGCCTTGCCGCCAAAAGTGGGGGCCGTGGCCGGAGGGGGCGGGCAACTCCACTAAGCTGGAGTGCCCTGCTGGGCTGTGACAAAGGGGTGAGCCTTTGAGGCTCACCGCCAGGTGTCACAGCTCCTGCCTGGGGGAGGTGTTAGCATCTCCACCCAGTGCAGGCTTTGTTACTGGCCTCAGAGTGACAAAGGCACTCTCCCCATGGGGCCAGCAACATGTCTCTGGTGTGGCAGGCTGCTGGAACTAGTCAGCCTACACAGACAGTCGGTTAAGTTTCAGGGGGCACCTCTAAGGTGCCCTCTGTGGTGTATTTTACAATAAAATGTACACTGGCATCAGTGTGCATTTATTGTGCTGAGAAGTTTGATACCAAACTTCCCAGTTTTCAGTGTAGCCATTATGGTGCTGTGGAGTTCGTGTAAAACAGACTCCCAGACCATATACTCTTATGGCTACCCTGCACTTACAATGTCTAAGGTTTTGCTTAGACACTGTAGGGGCACAGTGCTCATGCACTGGTACCCTCACCTATGGTATAGTGCACCCTGCCTTAGGGCTGTAAGGCCTGCTAGAGGGGTGTCTTACCTATACTGCATAGGCAGTGAGAGGCTGGCATGGCACCCTGAGGGGAGTGCCATGTCGACATACTCATTTTGTTCTCACCAGCACACACAGGCTTGTAAGCAGTGTGTCTGTGCTGAGTGAGGGGTCTCTAGGGTGGCATAATACATGCTACAGCCCTTAGAGACCTTTCCTGGCATCAGGGCCCTTGGTACCAGAGGTACCAGTTACAAGGGACTTATCTGGATGCCAGGGTGTGCCAATTGTGGAAACAATGGTACATTTTAGGTGAAAGAACACTGGTGCTGGGGCCTGGTTAGCAGGGTCCCAGCACACTTCTCAGTCAAGTCAGCATCAGTATCAGGCAAAAAGTGGGGGGTAACTGCAACAGGGAGCCATTTCTTTACAGTCAACAACATTGTTACTTCATTACCTCAATGTGCCTCATGTTTCTCTACATCATTACTGAGGCAGATTCAATTTCCCACTCGGTTACCTAAACAAGAAATGGAGGGGTCCAATCTGCAAAGTTATTTTTGTGGTTCCAAAGGCTGAGCTTTGTAGCCTAGTGCAAATCACAAGAAGAGGGTGTTTAATAGGCCTCCCCTCCTGTTTGCAAGTCACAATAATACATATCAGTGGTTTGCTGACTCCTGAGAAGGGACTGACAACTTCCCCTTTCAGAATCACATCGGCTACCTTGGGGGGAAGCAAACAGTGATTCAGGGGACCACTGTATGCTTTACAGATATCATTCCTTCATGTGAGCATTTGTTTTTAAAATCATGTGTCTCTTAGAGGTGAATGGCCAGACAAAAAAATGGTGCCGGGAAGTAACATGTATTGAGATATATCCATTTGCTGTGCAGAGAATCATTTGCTCCTTAACTGATTCTAATAGCAGCAGGCTGATGCAAGTCAGTATTTTGTAGCATCCTTTTCTGATTACGCTATGAGCCTAACCAATGATTAATTTGTAAAGAAAAACGTGCCGGTGCCCAAAGCTCTCCTCTGTGGCTGCTGCAATTAAGGGGCACTTAGTGCAGCTCCACTTTCTTTGGACCCCTTAGCACACCCCTACTGCTACCATGTGTGCTCCGTATCAAGATAGGGCGTACATGGCACATGGTATGGGCAATAGCGTCCTTTTTATTGATGCTATTGAGGTACTCTGTAGGAGTAGCACCAAAATATTGGCTCTACTACTGCAGAGTATATTGAGGCCCATTATAAATAATGGAAGCCCCCTTTTAATGCCTGCTCTGAGCAGGTGTTAAAAGTGTTGTAAAAAATGACGCAAGGAAATCTCTTAGATTTCCTTGTGCCATTTTTTCAGCCCCCCTTACGGGGGAACACCCCCTTTGTATACTTTATGCCTGGCGTAGGCATAATGTAGCGCAAAGGGTTACAAAGTGGCACAATGCATGCATTGCACCACTTTGTAAATATGGCATGAGGATTTTGGCCTCATTGGGCCACATTAGGGTAAAAAATAATTATGCTAATGTGGTGCAAGGTGGCGCAAGATTGGAGCTAGGGGCTTATAAATATGCCCCTAAATTTGCGACGCTGGAATACTGAGGCACTGTAATCCTGAAGGCATCTCAAGCCTCTTTAATCCATTTACAGTCACTCCCTGCCTCTTCAGCTCACTCTTGCAGGTTTCTGCTTTCTCCCTTTTTCGTTTTTGTCTTCCTCCGTCTTCCCATGTGTGGCATTTACTCACAGTAAGGGGCATATTTAAGAAAAGTGGTGCTGCACTGTGTGCAGAGGCACTTTTCTTGCACCCTTTACCGACCTTCTACCGCCACCATGTGTGCACCATTAAAGTATGGCATACCATGGCGCAGGGTAGGGGGCAATAGCATCATTTTTCATGACTCTAATGATGTACTCTGCAGTAGTAGCTCCAAAATATTGGCACTACTCCTGTAGAGCACATAGGGGCCCATTATAAATAATGGAAGCCCCCTTTTAACTCCTGCACTGAGCAGGAGTTAAAGATGCCGTCCAAAATGATGTAATGAAATCTGTTAGATTTCCTTATGCCATTTATTCGGCCCCCCTCACGGGGGAACGCCCCCTTTGCATACATTATACCTGACGCAGGCATAATGTAGCACAAAGGGTTACTAAGTGGCGCAATGCATTAAGCCTCTTTGTAAATGTGGCACAAGGATTTTGGCCTCGTTGGGCCTCATTAGTGTAAAGAAAATGACTCGAATGTAGAGCAAGGTGGCGCTAAGGGCTTATAAATATGCCCCAAATGCTTGAGGCAGAAAAATAAGTGCCGGTGCCCCACACCGGAAACCACCTGCTCAAATTAAGCACTGAGCCTCACATCTGGAAGAACCGTAGTTACTGAATCAACTTTGTGAGGCAGGTAGTTCAAAGTTGAAAAACAGTTCTCCCTTGCTTTTGTGTTTTTTTGGTCTTTCAGATTGACAGCTCTGGCAAAAAAATTCGAAAAGAATGGTATATTGAGATCTGCAAGAATACAATTTCCGCTCTTTTCCATTTTCCGCGGCTGTGATTAGCCTGTATGCCTTAATTACGATTGAAATGACTAGGAAAGCAAAGCTCACTTTTAAACAGCAGCATACTCACAGGAATTCAGGTCGTAGACAGTTTCAATAGACATGAGCGTTAAGACTTGTAGAAGGCTCAACTTACTTGGCAGATGGGGGGGTAGAAGAGAGAGAGATTTCATTTCACTGAGAGCGTACTCCACATATTGCAGAAGTTTTTCACACGCATTGTCCAAAAAAACACCATTGTTTAAGTTTTTGCCTAGTGTTGTTGCTGTGACCTCGGAAGTTGTAAATCTAAGATGCAAAGGTTTCCCTGGTTGCTGTGTAGTCCCCACACACTGAGGTCATTTTTGTGAATGAGAAACCCTGCAGAAACGACTGGTTAGTATGATGTACTCACCTTGTATTCCAATTTGATGGCAACATAGGAAACATGATTACCTGTATTTTAATTTCTTTTCATACTGATGGTCCTACATGCGACCAGCGGCCAGTAGGGTATTCCGCAAAGGCCATCATACAGCTGGAACCTAGTTAAATGGACATATCTATAAAGTGGGACAGTGTGAATTGGTCTTACGAAGGCAGCTTCTGAATGTACTCATGACGGCAACAGACTAGGTAGTCACCTCAAACCAAAGACATCTTTGTTTTGTGCGGTAAGCGTGGTAAGTCACGAGGAACGTAAGACTTGCCGGCACTGAATAGCGTGTTATTATCGGTTGACGGTGATTCTAGCTTCCCTGTCATTGTTTGAGAAGTCATTTTAAGCAAAACAGGAATGAGGATAAAGGGGTGCTGGAAAGCCAGTCCTCCTTGAGGAACCATATCGATCCCATCATTAGAGCAAACATGTAAACTACTCTTGATGGCCTTCATTTCCTCTCTTTTCAGAAACCTTCAAATTCAAGATGATAATTGTATGCACATTGCAAGCAAATGGAATAACAATGTATTTTAATTTCTTTAGGTGACACTTAACCACACCTGCAAGTCTGCATTAGTGTACAAGCCAGTAAAGGTCTCCTCCTTAGTTTTGTGAGTATTCCACTTGTAACTAAGAGCTTCAGAGTTGTTAGCGCGTCAGACCTTAATAGGTAAACTTACAAGGGGACGCGAATAGGTCAATGAACCTTTTGACTCGCAATTAAGATGTTCCCACCATAACTCCAGTACATGCAGATCAATAATCAATTATTAATCAATAACATCAATGATAATCAATAGAATTAATAATCAATGGAGTCAGTAATTCTCACACACCATGACCTTTCAGTCACGAATAACTACACCTTTAGTAAAAGTTAGAATATTTATTTCCCTAGATTAACAATGCTAATGTCATGTAAAGTAATCTAATTTCAAAGGATAAGCATACAGAAATATCACTGGCTGTCCAAAGCAGCAAAAGAAGCGTAATCTAATCAAAGCTTGAGCCACTTCGCATTCTAAAGTTATAGTGCAATTCAGCAAATACATCTAAAGTTACTCCATATAGTGAACTTCATTAGTGAGGAATCCTTATCTAACACCAGATTAGCATCAGCATGTTGGGCTTCATGCAAAACAATTTAGTAAACACAAATTTGGAAAACATCTAACTATGGCTGTATCAAAATAGCGCTGTTGGTACCTAGAAAGAAAAAGCAAATAGACTTAGGAAACACATAAGTGATAATATACCTCTCCTCAAATGGATCGGCAAGCTAAGATAGTCTTCTTCATCAGGACATCAGTTCAATCAGCAAGGCATCAGGATGCAGCATCAAGTTCAGGAAAACGTAAAGTCTTTAAGCATTAAGTAAAGCACGTCTCTAGACTCTTAGTAAAGTAATGGCCTTTTGGCAAGAAGAAAATGGGCAAAATGCTCTAGGCAAAAGACAAATGCACAATGGCAGCTTCTTCTCAGTATAGTCCGGCTAAGTTTGATTTCCTAAAACTACTTCCCAAGTCCCTGTTGGTCAAGTGATCGCATGTTCACACTTTGTCCAATAAAACTAAAACTTCAAATCTATAATTTCTACTAGTACTCGGTTCACATGTTCCTCATTGGCTTCTCTTGTAATGTCCTCAGCGTCCGGCTCATCAGGTAACAATATTGTTGCAGCTTATATTCTAGTCAGTGTCTCCACTGTTCTCCTCCTAAGAGAGTCAGTCTTACATATATTACACTCATAATGTTACATTTAGCAAGAACATCATCTTCTAGCAATTGGTTCTCATAAGAAAAGACTTTTAGCTATGGGCACATTTGGTCAGCACAGTGGAAAATCACAATTTAATTTGCTAAGCAAACATTTTTATTGATCGGTTTAGAAATACACCTTTACATGAGGCCGTGCATCTAGGCGAAGACCTCCGCTAAATTAAGGCCTGCAATTAGTAAAGCTAATACATAATGCACAACCCTCGATATGATGTATTACTACATTAATCATACAAAAACTCTATATTTCATAGTAATAAGCCATTAATAAGTATACTTTGTGAACATTGGCGGCCACTAACGTGGACCCAATTTCAAATGTGTGCATTATTTTTCTCTATATTATTACATTTTCTACGCAAATCCATTACTCAGAATACATGAAAACTCATTATTATTTTTATTAAAACTCCTGCTCTAGCAGAGTACATCTGTATGGCTTTAAGGAAAAGAGAGGGAAAGTATGATGTATCTTCAAAATAAATCACAAAGTTGTCATCATCATAGGTCAACAAAAGTAAGTTGTGGCTCAGGGTTAGGACAATGGTTAGAGGTGCTAGGAACACCATTGTCTCATATACTAAGGACTGTGAGAAAGAAGCTATTGCCACACAAACTTTCCTTGGCATCACCATAGAGTAACCCTTCTGGAGAGTCCACTTGAGGAACGTCAAACATAACTTAGAAAGTGGTGTAGCTTCCACCAAAGAAATGGTGGCATGCGCGACAACAGGTATTTAGGTCAACAAATGTAGGTTGAATAACAGTATAGTACTGGAAGGAAAAAGACTAGGGGCTTCTAGCTTGTGTTCCCTGCCACCATGTGGTATCAGCTCTTCACAGTGTTATCACATGGAGTGAGCCAACATTGTGTTTCACATGGTGGCACCATGTGAGTGGGCAACTCTGAATGACCAATAGTTTTGTGGGGGGTGTCATTTTACAGAAGTATTTATCTTGTCATTGCATAACTCCTTACTATTTTATTGACAGTATATGATCATGCAGGGATGTGCATTGATGTGGTCCACTTTGCAGGCCAACTTGTCATCCACTTAATCCAGGCGAGTGATTACTGTGCTACCTCTTCTACTGGGCACATATACTGTCTATAAGATAGTAAGAAGTAAACAAATGGAAAGTACAGTTGGCAACCATAAGTCATTAGCTGCAATACTAGTAGTATTCACAAAAATGCTTTCATAGGGATGCTCTCTCAAATGCAATATTAGTAAAAACTCAAGGACCGTAAGCAACAAAGTGAATGTTTTCCCTCTTGTACAGAATTTAATAGGTAGTTAGTAACTAGTTGTAGGTTAAAACTGGAACCTTTGAAGGTTTTTCCCTAATTCTTATGGTTAATACTGGTCACTTTGTTGTTGATATACAGGGATATTTGGGAGGAGGTGATCAGTATTATGTCTCTCTCCAATGTGAATGCAGATATACTTTTCCTACCTTCAGGTAATTAGCTAAAATGTTCCCTTATTTATAGACTCCATCACCCCATAATGCTTGACTTTGAACTTAAGCTGCAATTTCTGTGCTTTCTCTATCACTGGTTTATTGCATTTAATAATTATGAAGGTGATACAAGTGCCCAAGGAGTTAGTTAGTATCAGTTGAGTACTTTCATAGTCTCAATTTTCTCAATTTTTCACAGCCTGGACTTGAGGCCTGATTTAATATTTGCCTCATACCAAATAAATGTCCAATAATGTCACCCCACAGCAAGGAATTATAGACATCCTTTTATCTAGCAACCCATCAATAGTTCTGTGGGTTCATGACCCTGGTCCATGCACTGTGGAGGAAAAAGTGAACTTTCTGACGACTAGGTGCCTTAATCTCCAAGAGTTCGGTTGGAGGGGATTCAAATTTAAGTTTAAAAAAAGCTTTGTCATTTCTATTACAAGTAAATCAGACTTCAGCCATATCAAACACACAGGAGGTGATAGGAGGAATGCTTTCAAGTTTCGAATGACTGGCAATTCCTCTGGTGATATTCCAAACCATCATTCTTTTGGCCGCCATGCCACCTCAGTTTGGATTCAGCCATATGCAAATTACTAGAACACAAGCAACGCAAGAGTAGTTTCATCCTTAATGGGACTTATCAGTTGGGTGTAGCTGGGTTCCAGTGGAAAGGAGAGCATGGACCCCACCTCTGGGCATACCTCTGACACTTCTAGCCATACACCAAACACGGAAAAAGTTGATGTCTACATGTTATGAACTAATTTTAGTCTCCACAAATTATGGATTCCGTCTTTAGAACATGTAATGCACCCATTTTTAAAATCTATTCACTGACAAGCCAGTTGGTTTCACATTGGACAGCAGCCTCAGCCACAAGGAAAACATTGCCTGAAAAATAAAAAAGATGCTTATTATCTGCTTTATCTTTTAAAGAAAATGAAACTGTTTCCTCCAGAATGCGAATTCAGAAATAATGTTCATCCCTTCGTACCCTTGCATCTGAATGGTAGTAAAATCCTGCTCCACAGCCTCCCCGATTCTATAGTGGCAACTTTAAAGGCATCCTACATGCCTCCATATGTCTTTTTCCGGGCCTGAAGAAATATAATCAGTTGCCTTTCAACAGGCAATGTGACTGGAGCAAATGAGTGATCACTGGGAGACAGGTCTACCCCTAAAACAGACTAGATACATGCTTAGGATTTTTCTGAATTTACAGAGGCATTTTTTAACCTGAGGTTAAGTTCACGTAGCACCATTGTCCTTCTCTTGATAATATTTATTCACAGTAGTGCTCCATGTCGTTCAACATGGTAAACATTATCATACACATTATCTTTATTCGTGTTAAGGAAGATTCTGGTTTGTGGCTGTCACTTTTCTATTTCTAATGCTATCTATTGACTTACTGACCCAGCCATTCTTATTTAGTAAACTATCTGTTGCTGAAATTCTATTTTTACAATGGCTGCTTAAAAACGTTTTAACATCTACATTTTCTTGTAATTTGTTCCTTGTTTAGATTTTAATTTACAACATGTAGAAAGCATTCAGTACCTTGAGTGTACAGCGAATCAAAAATGCTTTCTTCAAAGTTGTTTCAACTCACCTTTCTTACAGAAGGTTTTTTCACACTCAAGGGCACTGCCGGTACATCATTCATTTTGACGCAACAGCGGTGCAGGCAGTACCCCATATTTACAAGTCCACGCATATGGCCAAATGTGTCAGTTTTAGTAGGCCTGCGTCAAAAAATACCTGAGCCAGGACGAGCTTCATCACGTAGAGATTAAAATATGCAAGGCAGCCGTTCCTTCGTAACTTCTACTGCAAAACTGATGCAGTGATATGTATGGTTTTCTGTATGTGTGATGAGTCATAAGCAAGCGATGCGCAGAGCCTTTAAATGCATACAAAGTCCAGTGCATCTGCAGTTCAGGCATAGGAAATGACTCAGTGGATGTGGTACATTAACACAACCCACACAAAACAGTTTGGCAAGCTCAACTATGCCATTTAGGTGCTCATTCTAGAGCTGGGAGATGGGAGGAGACCACCACCACCTTCACCACCACCACATAGGCAGCACAGGAGAAGAGAGCGTGTTTCTTGGCAGCAGGTTTCCCTCATTGACCTCAGAAAGGGTAAGGTCAGCATGATACTACAGACTCAGGAGGGAGACCATCATTAAACTGCTGGACCAGATAGCGCCAAAGCTGCAGCCACCAACTGCAGGCCCACCAAAATCCCTCCGCAGGTCAAACTGATGGCAATCCTCAATATGCTGCCATCTGGTTCATTCCAGATCACAACAGCCAGAGTGGCAGGAATATCGCAGCCATGTTTTTCAGCCTTCCTACCCTCTGTCCTGGATGCAATCACCAGCCTCGCACCCCTAGATCTACTCTTCCCCAAGACACAACAACAGCAGCTGAACACCAAGCAAGGGGGCGTATTTATACTCTGTTTGCGCTGAATATGCGTCAAAAATGTTGACGCACATTGGCCGCAAACCTTGCCCCATATTTAAACTATGACGCCCGACCCCGCGGACGTCAAAAAACCTCTGTGTGCATTTTTAGGATGAGGGAAACCGCCTTGCGTTAATGGCATGCAAGGTAGGCGTTCCCGTCCAAAAAATGACTTTAAGGACAGTGCGCCTTATTTATACTCCTCCGTCATTTTAACGCACAGGAGGGGCGGGTGTTAAAAAACAGCACCCAGCTTGATGTGCGCTGTTTTTTAACGTCTGGGTCAGGCGTTAAGGGACTTGTGGGCTCACTTCCATGGTCTCTGACCATGGAAGCAGTCCACAGGTGCCCTCCCCTGCCCCCAGGGACACCCTAGCCACCCTCGCCCACCCCTGGAGGACACCCATGGATGGGGGGACCCATCCCAGGTAGGTACAGGTAAGTTGTTTTTTTAAAAAAAAAATTATGTGGCATAGGGGCCTAACTTGGCCCCCCCTACACGCCACTGTGCCCAATGCCCATGCCCAGGGGACAAACGTCCCCTGGGCATAGTCATTGGGCAAGGGGGCATGACTACTGTCTTTGCTAAAACAGGAGTCATTTCAATGGGGGTTGTGCGTCAAAAAATGGCGCAAGTCCGGTTTGAGCCATAATTTTTTACTCTAACCTGACTTGCACCATTTTATGACGCACAACCCCCATTTTCCCCTACGCCGGCGCTACCTGGTTAGAGTCATTTTTTTTTTTACTCTGACCAGCCCACAGCGCCCGCTAACCTCAATCCTTAAATAAGGCGCCCACATGGTGCGTAGGAATGGCGTTAGCCAGAGGTAAAAAAAAATTACGCAAACCAGCACCGGCGCTGGTTTGCGTCAAAAAGTATAAATATGGGCCAAGGTGTCTATGCCATTGCAGGATTTTCACGTGCTAGATGCTATGGACTGGACACATGTGCAACTGGTTCCCCTTGCATATATATCACACCTGTGCAGGAACCGGAAGCACACATACTACATCAGTGTCCAGGCCGTCATGGGCTACCTGGGTATGTTGATAATGTGCCGGAAAAATACCAGGGGAGTACACATGATGCCTACATCTTCAGGCACTCCATCATCAATGAGCGCTTCCAGAATAGGCGACATAGGAATAGCCAACTTGTGAGTGCAAATATACTTGGTAAGCAGATATGAAGTACACAACAGACCTACAAACAGTAAATAATGTATGACATAATAGCCATCTCTGTATACTTCGACTGAAACAGTGCCATATGTATATGGGGTATGCCTCATACTTGCACCATGGGTCATGGCTCATGTGTAATGCAAAGCCCCAAGTCACAAATGTTAAGACAGGCAAAGCCACTTTGTGTGCCTTTGAATGCTGTAACAAGCATCATATTGCAACTGTGCCTGTATCTGCTCTAGAAAGCCCATTGTGTTCTGGTGCAGGGTGAAGGGTCAGGGATGTGCTGCATGGCCTAAATATTGTGCACTACTGCCATTTCTCAGTGCCTCAGTGCACTGCACAGTGCATATTCCCAAATATCTGGGCCCTTGTATCTTGGGCGCATAGTGGGCCCAACACACAGCAACGTGTAGACAATGATGTCTCACATTGACACACACTCACTAATCTGTAAATGGCAGTAGATACAGGACATCAGTGACTAGAAATGTGTCATTTCGCTATGTGTGAATTAATGGAACCACATAATCTGCACCAGGTAACGAATAACGATTAAAACCCTGTGGTATCCCAGACAAGCCAATATGAGTACAAAGGTGAAGCAAGAGAGAACTGTGAGATAAGTGTGTTCTCAATCGAGTACCTACTCTCCATGTCAGCCAAGGATCAACAATTTCAAGGGAGTGAGAACAAGTATTGTGGAAATGACTAAGGGGGTCATTACGAGTTTGGCGGTCTCAGGACCACCATGTTGGTGGTGGCGATCGTACTGCCGCCTGGGCAGTTGTGAAGACTGCCATATTATGACCATGGTGGTGTTCCCAACAGAACACAGCCAAACTACCGCCAGTACACCCACGGGTGACAGTAAGCACCTTCAGACCGGCTGGGACCATGCTTCCCCCGGACACATTACGAGGCTGCACAACACCAAGGTTTCTGCCGCGGTCGCACCGCCACCAAAAATACAAACAGAATAAAAGGAGACACTCATCTTCAGGAAGCTATACCCATTTGGAGCCGCGATGGAACCTGAACTCGAAGTCCTCCCACTGCTGCTTCTCGCACAACAACTCCGGAACCAGCGACGAAGACAACAACCGTAAGTACACCCATCTAGCACACACTGGAGTGAAAGGCATTAGAACAAACAGACACTTGACATACACACCCGGGACGGCCTCCGACGGCCACACACACATGTAACCACACACCCATACAAACACACACACCTACATACACACACACATACTACACAAACGCACACACAAACTACATACACAAGTGCCATACACCGACCAGCCCGCACACACACATCACCGCCACTCCCCAACACAGTCATACACATCACCATCAAGTCACACAACTACATCACAACTGTAACTTTACAAACGCTTCACCAAGTAATTACACTGCACACCTACACGTGACAACACATTCTGACAACAACCCGTACCACCACCACACAACCAATCAACACTAACACACTGCCATAGAACTTTCCATATGTCACAGCACGACTACACAACACACAACGCATATGAGAGAGCCATCACCACACACACGGACGCACACACAACAACCACACCAGGATACACAACACCACCATAACACATGACAATACAAACAATACACAATTTAGCTACACACATGCATGTACCAAACACAAACATATCCTACACACAATACACAGCAATGGCAGCGGGATTAATGGCAGGGCCACACACACACATGCAGCCAGGCACAACAGCTAGTACAACCAACACACGCAAACAAGTCACACACACACAAACCAAAGCACACAAACACCAAACAGCCATGTAGAAAGAAAGGCAGGATAACTATGTTTCCATCTAATCCAACACCAGGCTGGCCCAGATGTATTCAGAAGGTGAAATGGAATAAAAATAAATAACTATTTACAATCATAAAGCCATTGGCCAGTCCAATGTTCATTCCGCCAAAGCCACAAATGGTACTTCAATGTGCTCCTACTTGACTCCTGCCTACAAAATGACCTCCACAGGATAGGGGTATCAAGGGGACAGGCAGGCACATCAAGGGGGAGGGGAAGGATGTGGGGGGTTGGGCTTGGGAGGGGGTCCTTGGGCTTGGGTTTGGGCTTGGGAGAGGGGTCCTTGGGCATGGAAGGGGCTGACTTCTTGACAGGAAAGGGGCATGGGCACTACCAGGGGGCAGTGGAGGACTTGAATGGGGAAGGGCTGGGCTTGGGGAGGTAACAGAGAGCTTGGGGGTTTCACGGGGTGGGAGAGGTGTAGGGAACATGGGAAACTCCAAGAGGAAATGTTTTTTAGACACACAGGGGAAGTCATGGCAAAAGGGTTTGGGAGTGGAGGGAAAGGGAGTGGTTGTGAGATGGGTCTTGGTTGATGTCTTGGGTGCAGGTGCATACGTGGAATACTTGTGGGTGTTAGGTGTCTTTTGGGTGGGTGAGTGCGGGTGTTTAGGTGCTTGGGAGGAGGGGGGAAGTGGTGCTGGGAGATGGCATGGTGGATGGGTTACTGTCTGTTGGCGTGGTGTCTGCAGATATAGTACATGTGCTGTATGTGGGGGTGTCTGTGACTGTGGTGGGTGCGGCTGTGGTGACTACGGTGGATGTTTGCGGGTCTGCTATTGTGCTGACTGTGAGTAAGATAGTGGTCTGGTGGCTGCAGGTGTGTCTGGTGTATTGTCTGTAAAGGAGTGGTTGGAGGGGGAGTCAGTGCAGGAAGTGAATGTTGCTGTGTCTGCAGGTGGGTGTTGCTTGTGTGCATGCTGTTGGTGGGTCTTGTGGTGCTTGTGTTTTTCTGAGCTACCCTTGTCTGTTGAGGTGGATGCATGATTGTGTGTACGTGTGCTTTGGATGGGTATGTGGAGAGGGGTTTGGGATTGGGAAGAGGGAGTTGGAGGGGGGACAGAAGACAAAGGGAGACTGGCTGCCATCAGAATGGAGGCCAGAGCCTGAAAGGATCTCTGTAGGCCAGCCATGGCACCGCAAATGCCCCCAGGAACCCATTGCTCTGTTGGACTTGAGCTGCCAGTCCCTGGATGGCATTCATGATGATCAACTGACCCACAGAGAAGGACCACAGGAGGTCAATAGCCTCCTCACCGAATGCAGCAGGCCTGACTAGGGCAGGGGCAGAGGTGCCTGGGGTGAAGGAGACGGCCACCCTCCTAGGTGAGCAGGCACAGTCAACTGGGTGAGGAGCAATTGGAAGGGTGGTGGTAGTAAAGGGGGTGAAGGACAAAGATGGTGCTGGGGTGGTCCCAGATGGGTCCGCCACCACCAGGGAGTGTCCACCGGAGGAGCATTCCGAAGAGGAGGTGGTAGATCCGGTCTCCTCCGTGGCACTCCCCCCGCCCTCCGTCCCACTGGGTCCCTCACTCTCGCTGGTGCCAGCTTCATGGGTCCTGTGGGCTGCTGCTTCCCCACTCACCTGTGCCCCTTCTCCTTTACCAGATGATGCTGATGCACACAATGTGAGAGAAGGAGGGGAGAGAAACAGATGGGGGGAAAGGGTCAACATATACCTCCCATAGACACAGCTCAACATGTTAATCTGTGAAATTACCTATCATAGCTAGGCAATGGCAATTGCCATTACACATTATCTAATTATCTACATCATGTCTTTACATGTCACCACCATCCACACCTGTATGCCAACCCTCACACCCACATCAATACCTAAGTAGGACAGCGCTACTCGAGTAAACATGGTTTAAACCTGCCACTGCAGTGTCTGTGAGTGCAGTTTTAAACTACAAATTCGACTTGGCAAGTGTAACCACTTGCCAGGACTAAACTTTCCCTTTTCATACATGTAAGGCACCCCTAAGGTAGGCCCTAGGTAGCCCCGTGGTCAGAGTGCAGTGTATGTTAAAGGTGGGACATGTCCTTATGTGTTTTTATATGTCTTGACAGTGAGATACTGCCAAATCCAGTTTTCAATGTTGCCAAGCCTATCTCTCGCATAGGTTAACATGGGGTTGCCTTTAAATATGATTAAAGTGCAGGTTTCCTTTGGGAGCGGATAGATAGGTAGAACATGGGGTCTCTGAACCCACAATTTAAAAATACCTCTTTTAGGGACGTTGGTTTTCAGATTGTGTGTTTGAAAATGCCACTTTTAGAAAGTAGGCATTTTGTTGCTTAAACCATTCTGCTTGTTTGTGGATTCCCTGTCTGGGTCAGTTTGACAGATGGGCTGTTTGCACCTCTCCTCTAGGCAGTGACACAAAGGGAGCTGGGGTGTACCCTGCATATCTTGATGGACCATCTGGGCTGAGGGGAGGAGTGGTCACTTACACCTGAAAGGGCTGTGCCTGTCCTCACTCAACGCAGTCTCAAAACCCCTGGTGTGTGTCTGGGGCCGGGCCTAAGCAAGGCAGGATATTGAAAACAACAGAGACTTCTCTTTGAAGTAGGTCTACTTCAAAGGCAGAATGGGGTATCAGAAGAGCACCCAAAACCCCTTAAAATCAGATTACTTCTGGAACCAAGAGGAACCTCTGCCAAGGAGAAGAGCTGGAGAAACTGGATGAGGAGTACTGCCCCTTTGCCTGTGACTGTGCTTTGCTGGGTTGGCCTGCAGTAACTGCTTCTGCCTGCGAGAGAGAAAAGACTGACTTTTGTGTGACTTCCCACTGGTGAAGAATCTCAAAGGGCTTGAACTGAGCTTTCCTCCTGTTGTTGAAGTCTCAGGGACAACATAGGCTTCTCTCTGCCAGCACTTTGGCTTTCTGCTGAGAGTCCTGCCTATCAAGTGGTGCCCAAACCTGTCTCTGGGCCCTTGAAAGGTGCAGCGGGTGAAAAAGGACAGAAATCCACGCAAAAAACGCTTTGCAGGGAAACGTTCGTCGCACCACCTGCTGCTAAACGACGAGCCGCCGGCCTCGCAACTAAAACCAACGCTCACCTGCATCGCAGCTGGGAGATTGATGCAATGCGGCTGGAGAAACGATGTGCAACACCCGCAGCGGCTGCTAACAACGCAAGCCCCCACGCAGTGCGGCTTCTTGACATTGACACTGTGCCTAATACCTATTACCAATTGACGAATTACATGTAGCATAAACAACAATGTCATTTTGCCTCCTGTGAGGCACCCAATCCCACCTAAGGCCAGCCAAGTCCCAGAATACAGTCAGTACTCATCCCCTTGTGGCTGCTGTGCTGCCCTCAGACACCCATCCACCTCAGGGTAGGTCACCACCAATATGCGGGCAATTGGGGGCGGGTCAGGATCAAACAGGCACCCCTCCTTCTTTGGGAGGACATCCCCAGCTGGGACTCCATGGTCTTCCAGGCTCAGCATCTCAGATCCTCCCACCGCTATCTCAGGTGCTCCGCCGGCTATGGACCACCAGGGTTTGCACTTGCTTGGCGATGGAATACCATATCCCTGTCTTCTGATGGGCGTTTACCTGCATTGGTGACACAGACAGAAGGAGAGAATCATGTAGAGTGGCACCATACCAACAGCAGTGGACTATAAACATCAGACTCACTAAATGCCCACAGATACCTATCGTCGCGGTTCACACGTCTTAACTACATGCCCCCTGCATGCACGTACTCCCTGACCGGTACACTTCTGCCATTCACCCTCACACACACACCCCTATCATGGATGACTATAGCATTTGGCTCACCTGCTCCTCTGGTACCCCACACAGGTGTCCATACAGGGGTAGGAACCCTTCCACCAGCTTCTCCAACTCTTCTTGGGTGAAGGCTCGGGCCCTTTTACCTGCAGGACATGGCATGATGGCTCCCAAAGACAGTACACAGCAGCTCACGTTGTGGAGGTCTTGCTTGCAAGAGTGTCAGGAGTCAAGTGAACAAGGCTGCAGAAAATGGCAGTCACAGCCGCCGTGTATAGGACAGTCACCAACAGCTTTGATCGCCATTGGCCCCAGTCCCCCATAGGCAGCAATGTTAACCAATGAGAAGTTTTTTGGTGGTTGAAACCGCCAACTGCCATGACGACATACACCGGCAGACTTAGGTCACTTCCAACTGTCCTGTGCAGCAGAACAGGCGGCTGACATTTTATGCACATATCATGCCTTGCTGCAGCTACATAAGTGCGCCATACATGTTTATTGACCTAAATGCATAGCAGGCCAGTGTTGTGCCATCATGGTTAGGCTTTTACACGTGACAAACATGACACACTGATGTCATATGGCCGGTTGTGACATGACGTGCATGTCCAGATACTCAAATCCTCATACCCGGTGTAACCATATAGGTATATAGCATGACTACATACATGCTCAGTGCAGAACAGCTCTGTGTACCAGATATGGAACATTACACAAGTCATGTGTGTCACAAGGTATTGATCAGAGGCAGCAATGTGCAGCAAAGATGGTGTCCATGCCGCACAGCATGCCCAATATAGTGTGTGTCAGCCGGGCAAGGCATATCTACAGTGTTAGGTGTGTGTGATGAGGACATGTTCAACTGATATGTGTGGAGTGCTTCTCACATTGTACATTCTCTCCTCTCTATCCTAGACGGCATTTCAGGAGGAGATTAAGACATGCACCAGTGTACCACCCGCTAGTCGACCTTGCAACCCTAGAGGAGAGGCATATCATCCAGACCTATTGTCTGAATTGTCACACCATCATGGATCTTTGTGCCTAGTTGGAGCCAGAACTCTTGCCTGCCATATGTAATCCTTATGCCATCCCTCCCACTGTCCAAGTCCTGTCCATGCTGCACTTTCTTGCCACAGGCTCCTTTCAGAATACAGTGGGCTTGGCAGCAGGGATGTCACAGCCCATGTTCAGTCTTGTTTTGAAAGATATTTTGTGTTCTTTCTTGAAACACTTGGACAGCTACATCAGGTTCCCCCAACATGCGGATTTGGCCTATGTGAAGGCAGACTTCTATGAGATGGGACACATCCCTCATGTGATAGGGGCCATAGATGGCACCCTTATAGCTTTGGTTCTCCTGGTGCCAATGAACAGGTGTTTAGAAGCAGGGAAAACTACCACTCCATCAGTGTTAAGGTGGTGTGTGTGGCAGACCAGTACATCTCCCAAGTGACAGTCATGTTTCCAGGATCAGTGCACGACTCCTTCATTCTGAGGAATAGCAAAGACCCACACATGGTGGCACTGCTACAGAGAGAAAGAGCCTGGCTCATTGGTATGTATGCATTTGGATGAGTGTTTCTGTTTTGGCACCTGTCATCACAATTTTCCCTGTGTCTGTACCTGTATTGTAACAGGTCCCACCTCTGTGCACACAGGTGACTCTGGCTAGCCTAACCTTCCCTGGCTGTAGACACCAGTGAGGTAACTTGCCACGAATGGAACTCCGTTCCCATGGCAGGACGAGGGATGTAATTGCAAAGACATTTGGCCTACCGCCTGGACTTCTCTGGAGGTACCCTCCTCTACTCTCCCCAAGAGGCATGCCAGATCATAGCTCCCTGTTGCATGCTCCAAAATGTAGCCCTGAGATATCAGACACCATTACTAGCTGATAAGGAGGAGGCAGCTGGACCAGTGGCTGGTGATGCAGACATGGAAATTGATGAGGAAGCAGATGAGGTTCAGCTGACTGTAGAACAGAGTTCATCATTCAGAACTTCCAGTAACATACAGGTTTGTTGTGTGTGTACTCGCAAGTGTTGTATTTCCACACTGTTTGGGGTCAATGGTCCTCCTGATTAGAATCATCAGTGGTGGTGTAATGTGTTCCTATCCCTATGTGTGTGTTGTGGGAGGTGACTGATTGCATGAAAGGTGCAGAGCTACAATGTCTATTCTCTAACATGTACTTTATGCAGGTTGCAAGTATCACATCTCCTATGAACAGGCCTGTTTTGTGCTAAGTGTCCAGCTTTCTCCTGTTCTCATGTCATCCAGCAAGTAACTATGACGCTGATTTATACTTTTTGGTGCAAAACTGCACTAATGCAGTTTTGCACTAAAATGTTTAGCACAGGCTTGCGCTATTTCTGTGCACCAGCCGGGCACAATATTTATGGAATGGTGCAAGCCGGTGCAAAGGGTAGGCTAGCATTACAAAAATAACGTTAGTCGGGTGGGGCTGGCGTTATGGAAGAAGGGGGTTTTTCACCAAAAAACGACATTAGGCAGGTTAGAGTGAAAAAAAAATGACTCTAACCTGCCTAGAGTCATTTTCTGATGCAATACCATCTTAGAAAATACAGGAGTCATGCCCACCACCCCAGTGGCCAGCACAGGGGACCAGGGTCCCCTGGGCATGGCCGCTGCACCCAGTGCCATGTAGGGGCCCATTTCAGGGCCCCCAATGGCACTTTAATAAATTATTAAAATACTCACCTGTACTTACCTGGGATGGGGGTCCCCCTTCCTCCGCTGTCCCTCTGGTGTAAGTGGGGGTGTCCCTGGGGCCTGGGAGGGCACCTATGGGCTTATTCCATGGTGTTCCACCATGGAAATAGGCCAACAGGTCCCCTAATGCCTGCCCTGACCCAGGCATTAAATAATGGTGCAAAGCAAGCTTGGCACAATTTTTTGACCCCTCCTCCCTCCCGTGCGTGATTTTAGCACGGGGGATCAATATGGCGCTAAAGCCATAGAGCCATTTTTTGCACGGGAATGCCTACTTTGCATTTCATTGACACAAAGTAGGTTTCCACGTCCATAAAATGACTTTAACTCCATAAATTTGGTCCTAGACGGGTTTAGCACCAAAGTGTAACTATGGAGTTAATTTTGCACCAAATTTGCTTAAATAATAAATGACGCAAATTTGGCGCAAATCAAGTATAAATATGCCCCTATGTACTGTGAAGCTTTGCCTCACCTACATTTAGCTTGAGGCATTTGTGTTCATTAACCTTTGGTAACTGATTACCGAGTAGAGATTAGCCCATGACAGATGCTAGCTATAGTGTTTTATGATGTATTCCCTGAGGCAGGTGATGTAGAAGTGACATCTGTTGTGCCCTGTTTAGTTGGCAATCCACACTGGACGTGACAACTATGAACTGCATATGTGCTTTGTGTGCTACCATGCCTACTATCCTGATGGAAGTCTCTGTCATGGTGTTTTTGTAGGTTGGATCAGTAGATATGCTCTGGTGTGTGGCTAGACAAGTGACTCCCTCACATCTGGCCTTCAACATGTCTGTTGTTCTGTGTCTCCTGCAGAGAATGCCTCCCTCTGCTGTCCATTACACTGCCTGTTGGTTTAGGGGGCATACCAACATGACATATTTCTGAACAGACTTTTTATATGTACAAAGATAGGTATGCATTTGCTGTGATCTACAGTGTTTATTGTGCATTAATTGTCACACAGGGGATGAGTGGGGTCATGGTGGTTGAAATCATCAGAGTAGATGGCACAGCTGTAGGTAGCACAGGTCCATTGTCCAAGGGCCATGGGAAAATGGAGAAATGTTATTCAACAGTCAACAGAGTCTCTCAGTGGCACACAAGGGATAACAAATCAGGAGAGGGTCACTTCCTGGCAGTCGGTTTTGTCTTGGCATCTGCTGCAGCCGGATATCTGGGTGGACGTGCATATTTGCAGAGGGTTCTTCAGCTACAGAGGAAGGAGTGCCTGTGGCCTGTGGTTCCCCTGGGAGGGCCTACATTCCACTAGCTGCCGCAGATGTTGAGGACTCAGATGTGATGTGGCTAGTGAAAGGGGCCTGCTGGTGGGTGAGGGAAGCACACAGGGTGGTGTTGATGTCCTTGAAGACCCTTGCAATGGAGGCCATGTTGGCACTCTGGGCCTGCCACTGCTGCATGACCTCCTGGTGGTATCCCCTCTGCAGCTTGTGGTTTTCCCTCAACATGTTGATGATCTGGCCTATCCAGTCCTGGGATGGATGGTATGCTCCCAGGTCCTGGGAGATGGCTTCCTGGTCAGGTGACTGTCTTGGGTGCTCATTCTTCTGGCCCACAGGTTCCCTCCCATGCCCCCTGCCCCCATGTGCCTGTGCCCCTGGCACAGTGTGCCCACTCCCAGTGTCATCAGGACTTTCATTGTCTGGGGTGTGAGGGGTCGACTCAGGTCCATGTACTTTGGGGCACACTACTGCTTGAACACTCCATGGGACACTTGTTTGGGAACAAAGGCTTCGTTGTGATGTTGGTCCCACAGGATGGGGGGAGGTTGATGTGGGCAGGGTGGGGTAGACTGAACAAGGGTCCTAGATAAGCAATGTAGGTTGTCACTGTCCAGACATCCATCAGTGTTGTCCTTACTGGGGCCTTCGTCCTGAGGAGGGCTGGCAGTCTCTGGTATCTTCTCCATGGTGGCACTGACAGGGGTAGCCGTGGATGAAGTGAGGGAGGGTTAAATGGTGGAGGTGTGAATGGTTGTGTCTTTGTCTGATGCATACAATGGCTTGACTTGATTCCCAGCAATGGCAATGACAGGTGCAGCGCTGCTAACACAGGTTGTTGATGTTGGATTGTTACATATGTTCCATGCTCCATAGGGGTTGTTGTCAGTCAGACTTGTTAACTTTAGGTCGGTGGGTGAGTTCTGTTCCTGTGTGATGGTTCACATGACAGGTGTGGCCTGTTAGCGTGTGGCTTGCTAGTTGTGAGTGGGCATGGCTGTACATTGGAGCACAGTGTCCAAGTGGGAGGAGGGTATATATGTGTAAAGGAAAGTACCATCTTGCCTGGCATGTTACCCCCATTTTTACAAGTATGTCAGTTTGTTTTTGCCAGTCTCACTGGGATCCTGCTAGCCAGGACCCCAGAGCTCATAGTTTGTGGCCTGAATGTGTATACCTGTGTAGTTACTAACTGTGTCACTGAGGCTCTGCTAATTAAAACCTCAGTGCTTATGCTCTCTCTGCCTTGAAATTTGTCACTATAGGCTAGTGACCACTTTTACCAATTACAATTGGTACACTGGAACACCCTTATAATTCCCTAGTATATGATACCATGGTACCCAGGGTATTGGGGTTCCAGGAGATCCCTATGGGCTGCAGCATTTCTTTTGCCACCCATAGGGAGCTCAGACAAACCTTTACACAGGACTGCCACTGCAGCCTGAGTGAAATAACGCACACATTATTTCACAGCCATTTTCACTGCACTTAGGTAACTTATAAGTCACCTATATGTCTAACCTTCACTTGCTGAAGGTCTGGTGCAAAGTTACTAAGTGTGAAGGCTCCCTTGCACTAGCAAAGGCTCCCCCACATAGTTCAGGGCCATTTCCCCGGACTTTGTGAGTGCGGGGATACCATTACACGTGTGCACTACATTTAGGTCCTCTGAATATGGCCATGTAACATGTCTACCAAATCTGGTATTGGGGTGCCAATTCCATACACCCCCGGGGCTCCACTATGGACACTGGGTACTGCCAAACCAGCTCTCTGAGGTTTTCTCTGCAGCTACTGCTGCTGCCACCCCACAGACAGGGTTCTGCCCTCCTGGGGTCTGGGTAGCCCAGTTCTAGGAAGGCAGAACAAAGAATTTCCTCTGAGAGAGGGTGTTACACCCTCCTCCTTTGGAAATAGGTGTTAAAGGCTGGGGAGGGGTAGCCTCTCAGAGCCTCTGGAAATGTTTTGAAGGGCACAGATGGTGCCCTCCTTGCATAAGCCAGTCTACACTGGTTTGGTGCTCTGGCGCGAAACTGGACAAAAGAAAGGGGAGTGACCACTCCCCTGTCCATTACCACCCCAGGGGTGATGCCCAGAGCTCCTCCAGTGTGTCCCAAACCTCTGCCATCTTGGATGCAGAGGTGTGAGGGCACAATGGACAGCTCTGAGTGGCCAGTGCCAGCAGGGGACGTCAGAGACCCCTTCTGATAGGTGCTTACCTGACTAGGTGGCCAATCCTTCTCTGAGGGCTATTTAGGGTCTCCCCAGTGGGCTTTTCCTCAGATAACTTGCAAGAATTTACCAGAGTTCCTAAGCCCCTCTCTCTTCGACTTCTGACTGTTCCAGGACACCTGCAAAACTGCAACAAAGTAGCAAGAAGACTACCAGCAACATTGTAGTGCCTAATCCTGCCAGCTTTCTCAACTGTTTCCTGGTGGTGCATACTTTGGGGGCTGCCTGCCTTTATCCTGCACTGGAAGCCACGAAGAAATCTTCTGGCACCAAACTTCAACGTCAATGGTACTCTGGGACCCCTCTCATCCTGACGAGCATGGCCCCTGGAACACAGGTGGAGGACCCAAGTGACCCAGACTGTCCAGTGGTCCAACTGTCCAAATTTGGAGGTAGTAAGTCCTTGCCCCCCCTTTCCAGACAGTAATCCTGTGCACCACATGAACTGCAGCTACAAGGGCTTCTGTGCACATTTCCACAAAATCCTGCATGCACAGCCAAGCCTAGGTCCCAGCACTCTGTCCTGTGATGCTCAGCTCCCTGAGTTGATCTCCGGTGTCGTGGGACCCTCTTTTGCAGTGTTGAGATGACTGCCATGTTCAGACTTCTTGATCCCATGTTCAAGGACCTCTGCGGGTGCTACCTTCTTGTGTGTGGGCTCTCAATGTTGCTGAGGGCCCCCTCTGTCTCCTCTCCCAAGTGGCGACATCCTGGTCCTTTCTGGGCCCAGGCAGCTCCCTTTTTCTTCAACTGTGACTCTTGCAGATAGCAAGGCTTGTTTGTGGTATTTTGCCAAGGAAACAACTCTGCATCCTCCAGCACTCCGTGGGACATCTTCTGCATGAAGGAGAACTTCCTAGCTCTTTTTGTTGTTGCAGAATCTTCAGCTTCTTCCATCTGGAGGCAGCCATTTTGCACCTTCATCCAGGGTTTAGTGGGCTCCTGCCTCCCCTGGACAATTTCGCGACTCTTGGACTTGGTCCCCTTCCTTTGCAGGTCCTCAGATCCAGGAATCCGTCTTCAGTGCTTTGCAGTCTGTTGTGGTCTTTGCAAAATCCTCTATCATGACTTTGGTGTGTTTCTGGGGAAATAGTAGTACTTTACTCCTACTTTCCAGGGACTTGGGGTGGGGTGTCTTGGACACCCTTAGTGTTTTCTTACACTCCCAGTGACCCTCTGCACACTACACTAGCCTCGGGATCAATTTGTGGTTCGCATTTCACTTTCTTAGTGTATGGTTTGTGTTGCCCCTACCCCTATTGCATCCTATTGTATTCTACAGTGTTTGCACTACTTTCTGACTGTATTACTTACCTGATTTTGGTTTGTGTGTATATTTTGTGTATTTTACTTACCTCCTAAGGGAGTATATCCTCTGAGATATTTTTGACACATTGTCACTAAAATAAAGTACCTTTATTTTTAGTAACCCTGAGTATTGTCTTTCTTATGATATATTATGTATATGATATAAGTGGTATAGTAGGAGCTTTGCATGTCTCCTAGTTCATTCTAAGCTGCTCTGCTATCGCTACCTCTATCAGCCTAAGCTGCTAGAACACTACTTATCTACTAATAAAGGATAAATGGACCTGGCACAAGGTGTAAGTACCATTGGTACCCACTATAAGCCATGCCAGCCTCCTACCATGTGTATGCAAGATTGCATGTCCTGTCTGTGCATGTTGTGCATGGCGTATCCCTTCTTACCTACAACCCATGTTCAGCCCGTTTCTGGGGAGTTGATCTGGATTAGTGACAGTGCTGTGTCTGTGTTTGGCATTGTTTGGCATTGTGTTGTGACATAGCCTTACTATCATTGCCATGTAGTGGTCCTCAGTCGAAGGATCCAGTTAGTGTTGCTGGTGCAATAGTCATACATGCAAGAGATGTGATGTGAGGTGCACATTGCAGGTTTTGATGGAGATGGGCAGGTGTATTGTGGGAGTTGCAGTGATTGTGATTGGCAGTGCTATCTGTGCACTTGGCAGGGACTGTGTGGGAATTAGGGCTGGGTGGTGCTGTGACATGCAGGAGGGGGCCATTAGGTGATTATATGGGAGGTGTAGTGGAAGATAGGGTGTATTGGGGAGTGAGTGGGTGGTGAGGAGGCATGCTGGACCATACAATTTAGTGCCAGGGAAGTGTTAGTTACTTATTTGAATCCAGTCCTCTGGGTATTCCAGTCAGGCTCTCTGGATGCAGAATATCCAAGACCTTCTCCTCTCACAATTTGAACTCTGGGGGAGGACGCGGGGGCCCACCGCCAGTCTTCAGCGCGGCAATTTGGTGTCTCGATGTCATGGAACGCACCTTCCCCTATAGGTCGTTCCACCTTTTTCTGATGCCCTCTCTTGTACATGGATGGTTGCCCACTCAGTTGACCCTGTCAACTATTCTCTGCCATAACTCAATTTTCCTGGCAATGGATGTTTGCTGTACCTGTGCTCCAAACAGTTGTGGCTCTACCCTGACAATTTCATCGACCATGACCCTAAACTCATCATATGTGAAGCATGGGTGCTTTTGATGGGACATGGTGACTGTGTTTGGGGGTGGGTGTTGAATGTGTCAGGGTGAAGTGTAGGGTGCTTGGTGGGGTGGGGATGTTTGAGTGTGAGTGGTGGTTGGATGTGGTGCTTGTGTGAAGTTGGGATGTATGTATAGTGTTGACTGTGCAGTTGTGTGGTGTGTGGTGTGTACTGAGTGTGAAGTGTATACATTCCTATGGTGTATATGCGCTAAGTAATGAGTTTGTGAGTCCTTGCTGTCTGTGTATGTGTTTTTTGTCGCAAAGGATTGTGGGTTGTGTGGGGGTGGGTTATACAGTTCTGTGAGTAGGTGTGTCTGTTGTGTATATGTGTGTCAGGTGTGGGGTATTCGAACTGTCCAATATGGTGTTGTGTTCTGTCTGAGTTGAAATTTTGAGCTCAGCAGTTCGGACTGCCAATGGTTATCTGCCATGGAAGAACCACTGTGGTGAATTGTGGGTCATAATCTGGTGGGTGGAAAATTGTCTGGCTGGTGGTGCTAGTGGTAAAACCACCTGTTTCCCACCCTGCAGTGTGCCGGTGGTGTCGGATTTGTGGCTGTTTTTGGTCGGTGTTCACTATGTGACTCTTAATATGGTGGTTGGATGACAGCCAACATGGCAGTATTTTGGCAGCCGTCACCGCAGTTGTCTTATGAAAAGACTGCCAAGGTCGTAGTGAGGCCCTAAGTGTGTCACACATGGCAGCATACTTGTATATTGATGCAAGTGTCAGAAGCAACACAGTCTTTTGAAAGGCCATGTGCAGCATGCTATGTCAGTGTAGGCCCCAGAAATGTGTACAAGTCAATACTTGATAACAATGTGGCACCAACAGTACAAAACACACATATGTCTCAGCCATACTGACAGTCTACTTACAGACATACACATAGATTTGCAGCCACATTGACACATGTATCCAATGTGATAACCCACCTGTTCCGTGTTGTAAGTTGCCCAAATGAAAAGCATATGAATCCAGCAATGTGAAGCTCGCAAAGTCTAACACAATGGTGGCAAACATGACATACATCAGTCATAAACATAGAATATAATGCAACCTGGACAAGGCACCACAGTACTCAGTATGCTAATCTCAATATTCATTTGTCACAGCAATGATAACAGAATCATGGTATACCGGTACCCAATCCCCTACAAGTTACTGTAAAACACATCCATGTGAAGACCAACGTATTGTGTCCAGGTCTGTGGCAGGCAGAGATTTGTTACAACATCAGTGTATCCTACATAGAGATGCCCCACATTGTGATACCTATGTGTCAATCCCAGTGCACCATGACAAACTGACTGAAGAAAAGCAACAGCTGAAGGCTGACAATAAATTGTGCAACTATCAATGGAACATGCTTGGAATGCACCACATGTATGCACCAAAATCACATGCCAAAGTAAGTGAACAATTCAAAGGCTGAGTCATCGTCAGGTAGTGCAGAAACAACATCAGTGGTGCCACAGATATATGTATGTGTGAGTGCAAAACAGGTTGACACTGTCACAGCCTACTTATGGATGACCAAAAGGGCAAATATCAAATTAACCTACTACCACTTTGCACATGCAGTGAGTGCACATAACCTAATTCATAGCTATTCCTAGTGCACATAACCTAGGGTGGTAATGAACCTCTGAAAAAATAGATCGCAGCAAGCTACTGCATAAATATTAATGTCTGCATGTGGAAATGTCTGGAGTATCAGGGCATGCGCATATTGTGCAATGACATAGAGAACTGGAAGAGACGTGTATTAAAATAGGCAAATGTATATGTAATAAATATTGTCAAATACTGGTACACATAACAGACATATAAAGGAATGTGGGTGAAACAATCACCATAATCACTGACTGATTTTTTTTTCTAATTTCAGATGACCAAGGATATGGACTGCAGCCATGGGTCATCACCCCAATTGGATTTCCCCAAAGAGAGGGGGAACAGCAGTACAACCAGGCATTGGCCAAGACCAGGGGCATTGTCGAACACATGTTTGGTGTGCTGGTGTCTTGCTTCCACTCCTTGAACATGTCAGGGGGGAGATTGCTGTACTCCCACACTATGGTGTGCAAAATACTCCTTGTATGATGCATCCTACATACATTTCTGTACAGATAAATGTCCCATGGTGCGTAGACCATAAGGAGCAGGAAACAATGAAGGAGGATGTGGATGAGAACCCACAATGGCTGGTAGGTGGGGACGAGACCACATTGTGCATAATTTCTTTGTGTACATTTTATTTTACTGGATGGACTAAATCTCAGATATGAACGGATTTGTGCAAAAAGTAAATAAATGTATATACACAATCTTTGTGTTTGAAATATTATGTCACAGTCATTGCAAACATTACCTCACTCACATCTCTACTTGAATTAGGCCTCAACAGACAACAATCATATTGTCAGAGCGGTTGAGCAACAAGAGACCAGGATCCTCTCATTCAGATCCCTTATACAGAAATGGCATGTGATGCAGTGCACTGCAGTAATGGGACAGTTCAGGCATGCCAAATATCCACACTAAAATTTGTCATTCCTGTCCTCACAAACTTGAGCAGTGTTGTGCTGCACAGCTAGCAGTCTTGCTGTATTCTGCAGCAGCAAAGTGTGTTTCAATGGCACTCTGTGAGTGTTGGAACACAAACCACAAAATAGGTCCATACCTGAAACAATCAATCCAGCATAGTGTGTCTCACCAGTGTAGTAGAATGCACAATGGCAGCACTTTGCAGGAGCAATTGTTGTAGCACATACCTTCACAAATCATGAGTGACAGTTGTAATGGACAAAGGACAAGTATGATATTTATAAGATGTAATTGAGTTATTACAGAATGCATACATGCATGTCTGGGAACCTCACAACACCGCACATGTGACTCAGTTTCTAACCTAATTGTTATTGACCACTGCAGGCCACAGGTATCAGTAAACACAACTCACAAGCCTTGCACAGTCAGGTGATGAGAGTCGAAATCCTGTGACACACCAATACGAGCAGATGAATTTACATTGTGAGTAATTACCCAGGGAGGTATGATAATAGAGATGTGTTTATTAAACATTATAGCACCTGAAGAATACAGAAATGCCAAGAGTGTGATATGCCCATGTGAAACAGTCTGTCAAAAACATATGGTTACACACACACACATTTATTATTGGTTTGATGGCGGAAATAGGATTAACATTTACCCCTGCATGGCTAGAGTAGTTTACATCTGCTCTGAGTGTATAAGTGCAAAGTTGAGGAGACCACTAATCTTGTAACATCCCAATGGGAAAATTGCATTTTAGAGTGGGCCATTACATAGGGCTGTGCCAGGGAATGCTGTATTCATGGACCATGAGACCCACACAAACCCTGGCCCTCAGAGTACATATGCTGAAACTGCCTGTGGCAGGAGTGAGACAGAGATCATGTGTGATTGGCATAATGGTGCACATTGAACATCAGTAGTGTACCATACCATGTGTCCCTGGTTCATTGCAGTGAGGCCTAATGGCTTACACACCTATTCAAAAGTTGTGTTACAGTATGGCACACTCACGCTTGCTCAACTGCATGTATATGAAACGACGTGTGCATGGTAACACTGTGCAGAACAGATGTGCCTGTGCAAGACATACACAATAGACATCAAGGAATGTGGAACAGTGTGCACATTCTGAGAGTGTGTGCTGAAAGAGTGTGTTCACCTCTGACACTCAAGCACAGCTCCTAGGCAGTATAGATCCAAACATTTTGAGCTGACTGAGTGTGTGTGCTGCACGTCATGATGTTTGTTTATGTCCGACACGTGGATCACAGTAGAGTTCCCCTTATAGCCTGTGATAGTAAACAGAGGGACAGAGAGTGTGCATAGCCACACAGCGCAGCACTGATATTCTCCCTAATGCATGGCTTTGTGTGAAAGGACATTGCAAGTAATAAGCTATTCCTAACTGAATACAAAACAATCATGCCTTCTCCCCTGTCCCACTGCTGTTTTGCCTGGCTACTGCCTCAGCAGGCACACTTGTACCATAGAGCCGGGATGCAAATATCACATGCAGGATTTTGCATGAAGGGGCATCTTCTTGCTAAGGAAAATATAATGTGAGCCAAATTCCACCATCTATGTGTGATGCAGAAGGCAGCTCACAAACAGAAATAAAATGCCTAGGAGATTTGTGGTCCAAGTCTTTGTAATTTCACTCCTGGGGATGTATTACTTAATGTAAAACATTTCCCACTTTACCTGGTTTGCTATGTTTGAGAATGAATATGTAACCATTGTGTGTTCATGGGTACCCCTATGCAAAGTTCAAGGAGTGTATCTCTCATGCAGAAAGAGCCAATGCAGTGATTTGCAAAACATTGTGTCACTCTGTATTAATGACACTTTTCACGCCTACACCAGCTGACCCAGCAATAATCACCACCTTAATACTGCCCTCTGTCACACAGACCTGTCAAGTGGTAACAACCCAGTCAGTCCATAGCTATGCGAAGTACCATTCAAAACAATGTATTAGCGCATACATTATATAACTGCAGCATCACTGCAACTATCGGTCACCCCAAGCCTCATTCAAACCACTAAATGAAGATAATTTAGTAAATGCCTTAATACATTACAATAATTATGTTGTTACACTTACAATAAATTGTCACTCAAGATGTCACATGTAAGATGGTTTTATGTCACACATAAGCACACTATGACCAGTGAAATGTCACACATAACCAACCGTTGAACCTGTTTGCTATAACTGTAGGCTCAATGAAAGTGTGCACGAGCTGCAATATCTTCTTTTTCTCTGTCATCTACATTAGATCCCCAAAATTAGGCCAGTAGCATGGGTCAGGAACCATGTGTTGCTATTGTTGCATGGCGCATTTCACCAGTTGCTTCGGTTGTAATCTGTGGATAAAGGCCAATGCATGTACATAACAGCATAAGTGCCAGGGCACTGTGGGTTCCTCATACAGTAGTTATTTCAGTACCGCTGTGCCAGATGAAACAACGCATTTGTCAAGAACAGGCGGGAACTCAGCCAGGAAATTACACAATGGGGCATACTTACAAGAAAGTGGTGCATCATAGATGATGTGCCAGTTTCCTTGCACCTCCTACTGGCACCTAACGACACCATGGTTGCACCATATTTACAATATGGAGAACCATGGTGGTTGTTAGCACAATAGAGTCAACATTTTTGATACTATTGTGGCACTTTGCTACACTAGCGACAATAATTTTGATGCTAGTGCAACAAAGCATCGGGAGGACCATTGAATATAATAGGTTCTTCATTTTAACACCTGCTCTGCACAGGTGTTAAAAATGCTGAAACAAATGGCTCAGTGATATGCTGCAAAACTCACTGTGACATTTTGTTGGAACTCCCTGTGCCGGAATGCCCCCTTGAGTATTTTATGCCTGAGCCAGGCATAATATGGTGCAAGGGGTCACAAAGTGGTGCAATGCAAGCATCACACCACTTTGTAAATATGGCGCAGCAGAAAAGCCACCTTACCGCTGCCTTCCCATCAAACAAAAAAATTACACTATGGCAGTGCTAAGGTGGCTCAAGGGGCTTGTACATATGCCCCGTTGTGTGTGCCAAGCTGCATACTAGGAATTGTGAAGTTACTTTCACTTTCTCTTACTCTCTTAGGCCCTCATTACAACATTGGCGGTAAAAGCCGCTTACCGCCGTGCAGAAGACCGCCAACACACCGCCGTGGAACTCCGCCACAGCTATTATGACCCACAGCACGGAATCTGCCAAAATTCAGATACCCACACAAGTCCGCCGCACCAACGGTCAGTGATAAACTGTCAAAAACAAAACTTCCACCGTCACGCCAACAGAAATACGCCCACACTATCACGACACACGAATCCACGCACACATTTACAAAACACAACCACATTGGACAATTCCAAATACACACACCTGATACACATACACACACCACTCCCACACACCCATTACAATATAAAACACACACCCACATCACCCACAAACCCCTACGACCAAAAAACCCGAACGAAGGCCAGAGAGAGACACCACAAACAACTACCAAGCATCCACAGGCACACAATACCATCACCCACAGAACTTCCATGCACCTCACACAACACACCACTAATATCACCCCACCTATCACCACACACACCACCCCACACATCACCCACACCACCCCATGGCACGGCAAAGACACCCAAGGTTCTCGGAGGAGGAGCTCAGGGTCATGGTGGAGGAAATCGTCCGGGTAGAGCCACAGCTATTCGGATCACCTCCATTGCTAGGAAGATGGAGCAATGGCGAAGAATCGTGGACAGGGTCAACGCAGTGGGACAGCACCCAAGAAATAGGGATGACATCAGGAAGAGGTGGAACGACATACGGGGAAGGTGCGTTCCGTGGTCTCAAGACACCACCTTGCGGTTCAGCACACCCCCACCTCCTCCCCCACAACTAGCAACATGGGAGGAGCAGGTCTTGGCGATTCTGCATCCTGAGGGCCTCGAAGAAGTAGATGGAGGAATGGACTCTGGTAAGTCAAATCTTAACTATTACATCCCCCACCCTAACTGCATTCCATCACATACCCCCACCCTCACCCCCATCACTCCTACTCCTCACAAATGTTCCACTATCACAACCCACACATCCCAACACCAAGCCCTGCATGCAACAACAAAGCATGGACACCCATCACCAAAGCATGGCCACTGCACATACCCATACGCCCCCCTAAACCATCATCACACAAGGTCCTACACAGGAATGCAAGCACTGGGGTACACGGACACCCACCCATTGCACACCATGGCACACACAGATGTAATAAACATCCTTTTATACCCCTGCAGGACCCCTACCCAACGTCACCGGACAGGAGGGTCCACACATGTCCACACCACCAACGGAAGAGGCCCACAGTGATGACAGCAGCTCTGTCCAACTTGATCTAGATGACCAGCCCGGCCCATCGGGGACCTCTGGACAGTCGGTTCCCCTCACACAGTTACAGGCCACCACAGAGCTTCCCCCCTCTGGAAACACAAGCACAGCACCCACCCAGCGGGCCATACCACTGTCCCCAGGACACGTCAATCAGCAGTGTGTCCACCACTACAGGGAACCCAGGCTAACCCACCACCCCAACAACAACAGGGAACCTGGGGGCAGTGGTAGTGGGCACACGGTCCAGGGGACAAAGGTTCAGAAAACACAGGGGAACTGCGGGGCTGCTGTGTGACAGGGGGAGGACAGGCCCAGGGACCCCACTCTCCACGAGGCCCTCTCCTCCATCGTGTGAGCCTACCACCACTCCAAGGAGACAATGGCAACGGTACTGGCCAAGTTTCAGGAGACCCAGCGCCTGCAGGAGGAACAGTATTTGGGCTTCAGGGAGGAACTCAAAACCATCAATTCCACCCTGGGCACCATCGTAGGGGTGCTGAAGGAAGTACTCAACACCAGGAGGGACACCGTGGCACAACAAGAGGCCCCTGACACTAGCATGGACGATGAACTGCCCACCACCTCTGCCGGCACTAGTGGACAGGAGGACCCGCCACAGGACCACCACACCAGCACCCCACACCCTGCAGAGTGAGAACCATCCCGCAAATGGTCCCTGAGATCCAGGACAAAGACAGAGAACGATGCCAAGACCCGCGCCAAGAAATGAGACCACCCTGAATGTCATCCTTCTGTCCCACTTTGTCACCCTATCCATCCTTAAACTGCCCCAGCTCCACTTCCTATGCCCATTTGGGCAATGTACCTGTGAGACTAATAGACTGGACTCTGCCATGGACATTCCTCCACCATCAACCCTCACCGTTTTGCAACTCCCTCCAATATTGAACACTTAAATAAACACCCTTGAAGCACAAAACAATCTGGAGTAAGTCTGTGATTTCGGAATAGTGTATTAGCAATTACTGTGGCAAAATGCTATTTCAATTGTAATGTCAACATACCTATGTCACTCAGCTGTGGTCCATGAGGAATCAAAGCAGATGTCACACAGTGGGACCCACATCTGTGAAATTGTAAGGGAAAGTGACAACTCAGTGACCATACACTGGGTGAAAACAACAGACAGTAGAGAGGTAGTAGTGTGAAAGTACATGTAGTAGGCAGGTTTGTATTCTTACCTGTGTCTCACTGGAAATATTGCTGGATCACCGAGTTCCTGTTGTCCATGTCCTCTTCTTCTGCTTCCTCGTCTTCACTGTCCACAGGCTCCACAGCTACAACAACACCGCCATCTGGACCATCCTCCTGCAGAAAAGGCACCTGTCGTCGCAAAGCTAAGTTGTGAGGCATACAGCAGGCCACGATGATCTGGCACACCTTCTTTGGTGAGTAGAATAGGGATCCACCTGTCATATGTAGGCACCTGAACCTGGCCTTCAGGAGGCCGAAGGTCCGCTCTATTATCTGCAGAGTTCGCCCATGGGCCTCATTGTAGCATTCCTCTGCCCTTGTCCTGGGATTCCTCACTGGGGTCAGTAGCCATGACAGGTTGGGGTAACCAGAGTCACCTGCAAATGGCAAGGGACAACTGTTAGACACACACTAACCTGTAGGGATATCCCTAGACTCAGACAACCATTCCCACTGACTGGCTTCCAGGTGCTCACCTAATAGCCACACACGGTGCCTCTGGAGTTGACCCATCACATAAGGAATGCTGCTATTCTGCAGGATGTAAGCGCCATGCACTGAGCCAGGGAATTTGGCATTAACATGGGAGATGTACTGGTCTCCCAAACACACCATCTGCACATTCATGGAATGAAAACTCTTCCGGTTTCTGCACACCTCTTCACTCCTGCGGGGAGGGACATGTGTCCCATCAATGGCACCTATGATGTTGGGGATATGTCCCAGGGCATAGAAGTCTCCTTTCACTGTAAGCAAAACCTCCACCTGAGGGAAAACGATGTAGCTCCGCATGTGTTTCAGCAGGGCAGACTACAATCTGGACAACACGTTTGAAAACATAGGCTGGGACATCCCTGATGCTATGGCCACTGTTGTTTGAAATGACCCACTTGCAAGGAAATGGAGTACTGACCGCACCTGCACTTGAGGGGGGATTCCTGTGGGATGACAGATAGCTGACATCAGGTCTGGCTCCAACTGGGCACACAGTTCCTAGATTGTGGCACGGTCAAGCCTGTAGGTGATGATCACATGTCTTTCCTCCATTGTCGACAGGTCCACCAGCGGTCTGTACACCGGAGGATGCCGCCATCTCCTCACATGTCCCAGCGGACGGTGCCTATGAAGGACAACAGCGAGCACAGAGTCAAACAACTCAGAGGTACGTAAACACAGCTTACACCGAACACGATTCATAATCCGATATTTGGCCTGTGTGTGTGTTGAGGCTAGGCCTAGGTATGTGTGACGCAGTTAAAAATTAAGCCATGTGGGCCCCTGAAGTGGCGGCTGCCTGACCTGTAAAGTGGGACAATGGGATGTGAGGTAACTGCGCTGGCGTTGTACACTGTCGCGGTAGGCGGTCGAACATCGCAGCGCAATCCTGCATTGGTTAACATTGGACCCTATGGGTCCCAGGAGCCAATGACCATGTACGCCGGCGGTGACGGTATGCACCGCCACGGACGTGACCGCCATTTTCTATCTGTTCAACATGGCAAGGTTAGGGATGGGGGCCAATGACTGTGACGGCACAGTTGGTAATAACTTTTCTTTTCCCCCTGTGCAATTCATGTAGGTCAGCGCCCACCAGAAAATAGATATTTCGTGTGCCATCGCCTAGGACGTCCGGACCCTGGGGGTCTACCACAGATGGAGCACCCACTGCCGTAAAAGATGGGAGGACATTCGCCGCTGGAGCAAGAAGACGGCGGAGGCCCAGCTGGGGATGGCCTCCCAACGTGGGAGGGGTGCCCGTGGCACCAGACCCCCCCTGATGTTCCGGATCCTGGCAGTGGCATACCCGGAGTTGGATGGGCACTTGGGACCATCACAGCAGCCACAAGGGGGTGAGTAAACTCGCATTCTGCTGATTTTGCATGCAGTGGAGGTGTCTGGGTGGGGAGGTGGGCTGTGGGTTTCCCTAGGCCAGGGCGAGTTTAGGAGGACACGGACTCGTCCTCTGATGGGAGCTCTCTTGTGGTGGCGGCAACATCTGTGCCCCCCGCATCTACAGGTACAGCTGCCACCCCCCCTACTAGCACCGCCCTCCCAGCAGCCCCTCAGCCTTTGCCCTGTGCCCGCTGACCCAGGAGGGTGGGCATGACCTTCGCCCCAGCCACCTCAGGCCCTGCCCCAGTCACCCCTGCTGCCCTCAGTGAGGAGGCCATTGACCTCCTCAGGTCCCTCACTGTTGGGCAGTCTACCATTTTGAATGCCATCCAGGGTGTTGAAAGGCAGTTGCAACAAACAAATGCATTCCTGGAGCGCATTCATTCTGGTCAGGCGGCCCTTCAGCGAGCTTTTCAGACTCTGACCTCAGCACTGATGGCAGCCATTGTCCCTGTCTCTAGCCTCCCCCCTCCAACTTCCTCCACCCAGACTCAATCCCCTGTACCTCAGCCTATCCCAAGCATACTTTCAGACCAGCATGCACACACCTCAACACACAAAGGAAGCTCAGGCAAACATAAGCACCACACATCCCACAGGCACTCACGCAAGCATCACACACATGCAGACATACCAACATCCATTGCCTCCACTGTGTCCCCCTCCTCCTCGTCTCCCTCCTCCCTCCCAGTCTCGTCTCCACTCACACCTGCATGCACTACATCTACAGCCACTACTGCCATCACCAGCACACACGCCACCACACCCCGCTCACGTGCCATTCACACTTCCCCTGTGTCCTCTCCCAGTGTGTCTGTGACGCCACCTCCCAAGATACACAAACGCAGGCACACACCCACCCAACAGCCATCCACCTCACGACAGCCTCCAACGCATGCACCTTCACCCAAAGTCACCAAACCAACACCTCCTACAACCACAACCTCTTCCTCCACTCCCAAACCCCCTCCAGCTACCCATCCCAGTGTTTCCCAAAAACTTTTCCTGTCCAACCTTGACCTCTTTCCCACACCTCCCCCACCCCGTCCGCCTCCTAGGGCCCGACTCTCCAGGTCCCAACCTAGCACCTCAGCCACAACATCTCCGTGACCAGTGGTGCCTGTAGTCACCGGAATCTGGAGTGCACCGGCCACCTTTGCACTCCCCAGGATGGAACAGTGGGCAAACCACCCACTGTAGAGACTCAAGAGACTGTGGCTTTGCACTCCCCAGGATGGAACAGTGGGCAAACCACCCACTGTTGAGACTTGAGAGACTGTGGCTTTGCACTCCCCAGGATGGACAGTGGGCAAACCACCCACTGTAGAGACTCAAGAGACTGTGGCTTTGCACTCCCCAGGATGGAACAGTGGGCAAACCACCCACTGTACAGACTTGAGAGACTGTGGCTTTGCACTCCCCAGGATGGAACAGTGGGCAACCCACCCACTGTAGAGACTTGCGACACTGTGGCTTTGCACTCCCCAGGATGGAACAGTGGGCATGTGGCCCTCTCGTGGATTTGGCGTCGTGCACTCAAGCGGCTGAGGTCCCCCCCTTTTCCTCCCCCTGAGGTGCCTGTTTTCTTGCTCTACGATGCCCCTGCAGTGTTCTCTCCGTCATGGTTGGGGATCTTATGTGGGCCTCGCCCATACCGTGTGGGCCCAGTGTTCCACGGACTTCATTGGAGCACTACCTGGAGTACTAAACTTGGTGTATATTTTGTTTATAGTGTATATATATATTTTTGCGTACTTGATTTTAATATATTACAATGGTTACACTCATTTTCTTTTGTCTTTGCATTCTTCCGGGGGGGGTTGGAGGGTGTAACTATAATGTATCATGCTGTATTAGTGTGTGTGTTGTCGTGGGTGAGGGTGGGGGTGGGGGTGTTGTGTGTTGCGTGTGTGTGTCCCTATTTTTTCCCTCTCCCCTCCCCTGTGTTGTAGGTGCAGTACTCACCGTTGTCTTCGCCGCCAGCGTTCGTGCTCCTGGTAGAGGAGCAAGAAGATAAGGGCTGGCAGGATCTGCAGCTCTGGTTCCATGGCATCCGGATTGCTCATGGGGTGTGTAGAGGTGAGCGTTTTCCCTTCGAAGTCCTGTTTCCGCCGTGTTTTTGTCCGCAGTGAATCTGCCCCAGAAAAGGTGGCTGATTGGTAGGTTGTGATACTGTGGGCAGTACTTTGTCCTCCACCTGTCTGTTGGTGGTGACTGCTGCGATGTTTGTTTGTACCGCCGTGGCGGTCGGAGTGTTAAAGTGGCTGTCTTTGTTGGCAGTTTCTGCCACAGTCGTAATTGCAATTTTTTTACCACCGGCCTGTTGCCGGTCTTACCGCCGCTTTAACACCGTCCGCCAGGGTTGTAATGACCACCTTAGTCCGAGCTGGGTGCTGGTAGTGTTTGAGAGTGGCTTTAAGACTGGTGGATGTTTGGTCCTGTCTGTGTGTGCTCTGTGTCTATATTGTATCATGTCATTTTGTATAGTTTTGTATAGTTATTGTCACTGTATTATTGGGAATCTGTCTTTTTGGGGTATAATCTTGTAGGTGTAGTTACAGTAGTCAGGATATTTATTCTTTTTTGTATAATATTTCTGGGAGGGATAAAGACATGTCTGGGAAGGGGACAACTTTACTGAGCAGGAGTTGGGAGGACTTATCTGGTAAGTGATGTACTACCTTCCCAGGATGGTTGTATTTGGGGGCAGGGTGAGCCGGGGATGCCCTGCAAAAGATTAAAAAGATAGGTGGGAGCGTGTCCACTGGCATAACCCGAAAACTCTTAAGGTACATCGGACCTCCAGATAGAGGAAACATAGGTGGGATGATGTGGTGGCATGAGAGGCCGATCTAATTGACCTCCCTGGACTGGAAATTGGGGGACCTGTCGATATGTGTGATCTTCCTTCTGATGTTTGTGATGTAGGTATTTAATTAATTCAAAACATACACATGGACTGTATATCGTTTTTCAATGTATTATTACTGATTGCAACATCCAAGATGTAATTCAAAATGTGAGGATATAAGGGAAGGAATGAAATGAAGTGAACTTTGGGACATAATTATGAGAGCCTTGTGTGGCCATTGTATCACTTTTAGTGATGCAGCAATGGCGCAAACCTCTCACCCACATCTATGAGTCCACACTGTGCCACTTTGCATGGCTTAGAACGGCCTCATAGGTATGGAGTAAGGCAAGGCTGTGCAAACTGCTGCATTGGCTTACTATGCTGCTCCATGGCTGGGAGGCGCAACAAGGAAATTTATCTTTATTCCTTCTTGTTCTTGCCTCTGTCTACGTGTGCTGCATTCTGCAGCACACGTAGAAATAGGAAAAAGCCTCCCAGGATTGTTTTTGTGCAGCAAGGTGCCCCTTCCTGCACCAACACAATCCTACCAGCAACACAGATACCCTTGCACCATGGTGCAAAAGTGCCTGGGTTGGTCCTAGACAGCAATTTGTGCATCAGCGCAGGGGGGAAGGACAGAATTGAACCGTATCTTGTAAATACAGTGCATTTCAGCCCTTTCAAATTGGTGAAGGGCAGTGCAGCAGAAAGGCTTGCGGCACTGTACAATGGTGCAAGTGTGCCTGCATTGGCGCTAGTCTGCCGAAATTTACACGGGTAAAGAAAAGGAATGTGCTGTATGCTATTCATGTGGCACATTCCTGCCCTTTCACTTTTACGTAGACTAGAGCAGTGCAGCTAGGTGTCATAGTACAATGTAGTCTAGCATGATGCTGCCCAGCATAACTAAATGCATCATATGCCTGAGGCATGCTTCAGGCATGTGATAGTGGATACATCTGAACTACATCCTCCAGCCAGTTCAGGCCTCCATGCTGACTAGCTGCGTCCAATGATTTTGGCATAATCCGATATTTTTCTTTAAGATGGTTTGTAAATATGAAAAACGGGACTAGCATAGTTTATAAGATGTACTTATAAGCATATGTTAAAGCATCACTTACAATGCTATTTTCCAAATCATGTTTTCTAGGGGGACATAGACCATTCACCCGAGGAGAGATAGACTCGTTCCATGACTCCAATGCTACTGGTCAGTGTCATGAGTACATGTATGTCGTATTTGTTAATCTGAGTGTGATCTAAGTGACATGTAACATTGTGATGTGTTTTGGGAGGTCCTGATTGTGAGAAAAAGGCTTCTTTCCAGCATGGTTACGCCCACTTTTGGACTGTGTGTCAGTGTGTTTTTACTGTGTCACTGGGATCCTGCTAGCCAGGACCCCAGTGCTCATAGATAAAAACCTGTATGTCAGTGTGTTTTGCCTGTTTCACTGGGATCCTGCTAGCCAGGACCCCAGTGCTCATAGTCTGTGGCCTAATGTGTATGCCTGTGTAGTGCCTAACTGTGTCACTGAGGCTCTGCTAACCAGAACCTCAGTGCTTATGCTCTCTCTGCTTTTAAATTTGTCACTGTAGGCCAGTGACTTCATTTACCAATTTCAATTGGCACACTGGACCCCCTTATAAGTCCTTAGTATACGGTACCTAGGTACCCAAGGCATTGGGGTTCCAGGAGATTCATATGGGCTGCAGCATTTCTTTTGCCACCCATAAGGAGCTCAGACAAACCCTTACTCAGGACTGCCATTGCAGCCTGCGTGAAATAGTGCACACACTATTTCACAGCCATTTTCACTGCACTTATGTAACGTATAAGTCACCTATATGTCTAACCTTCACTTTCTGAAGGTTAGGGGCAAAGTTACTAAGGGGGTTATTCTAACTTTGGAGGAGGTGTTAATCCGTCCCAAAAGTGACGGATTTACCACCAGCCGTATTACGAGTCCATTATATCCTATGGAACTCGTAATACGGCTGGTGGTATATCAGTCACTTTACCGTCACTTTTGGGACGGATTAACACTCCTCCAAAGTTAGAATAACCCCCTAAGTGTGAGGGCACCCTTGCACTAGCAAAGGTGCCCCCACATAGTTCAGGGCCATTTTCCCGAACTTTGTGAAGGCGGGGACGCCATTACACGCGTGCACTACATATAGGTCAATACCTATATGTAGCTTCACAATGGTAACCAAATCTGGTATTGGGGAGCCGATTCCATGCATCCTGGGGGCTCCACCATGGACCCCCCAGTACTGCCAAACCAGCCTCTCTGAGGCTTGTATTGCAGCTACATCTGCTGCCACCTCACAGACAGGGTTCTGCCCTCCTGGGGTCTGGGCAGCCCAGTCCCATGAAGGCAGAACAAAGCATTTCCTCTGAGAGCAGGGTGTTACACCCTCTCCCTTTGGAAATAGGTGTTACAGGCTGGGGAGCGGTAGCCTCCCGCAGTCTCTGGAAATGCTTTGAAGGGCACAGATGGTGCCCTCCATGCATAAACCAGTCTACACCGGTTGAGGGACCCCTTCTCCCCTGCTGTGGTGGGAAACTGGACAAAGGAAAGGGGAGTGACCAATCCCCTGTCCATCACCACCCCAGGGGTGGTGCCCAGAGCTCCTCCAGTGTGTCCCAGACTTCAGCCATCTTGCTTTGCAAGGTGTTGGGCCACTCTGGAGGGCTCAGAGTGGCCAGTGCCAGCAGGTGACATCAGAGACCCCTCCTGATAGGTCCATACCTGATAAGGTAGCCAATCCGCCTGTCAGGGCTATCTTGGGTCTCTCCTGTGGGTTCTCTTCAGATTCTCCTTGCAAGTTTCCTTCAGGAATCCTCTGCAACAACTTCAGCCTCTTCTGATCTCCGATCAACCGCAGCCTGCTCCAAGAAACGCTGTAACTGCAACAAAGTGTTTACAAGAGACACTTTTCTTCAGCAACCTTAGCTCCAAGTCAGCAACTGCAACAGTTTCCATGGTGTGCACCCTCTGGGGACTCCCTGTCTTCATCCTACACCAGAAGAACCGAAGAAATCTCCAGTGGAATGACTGAGTCACTCCCCTGCTCCAAGCAGGCACCTTCCAAGACGACGACTGGTACACTGGAACTCCTCTCACAACAACGAGCTTGCTCCTAAGGACAGAGAAGGTGGACATCATCAACATAGACTGTCCTGAGGTCCTGATGACGCAATTTGGAGGAGGTAAGACCTTGCCTTCCCCAAGAACGACGGTACCCTGTGTACTGTGTCTTCTTCACCTCCCGAGGCCTCTGTGCACTCTTTGCAAAATTCCTTCATGCACAGCTTGGCCCAGGTCCCCAGCACTCCACCCTGTGACACTCAACTCACTGAGTTGTTCTTCAGCGGCATGGGACCTTCTTTTGTTGTGCTGCATCAACCACATTTTGCACCTCCTTTGAAACAAGATCCTGTGCCTTCTGGGGGTGCTGGCTGGCATCCTGAGGGCTCTCTAAAGGGCTGAGAGCCCCCTCTTCCTCTTCACACAGAATTGAGGCCCACAGGCCCGCCCTGGATCCATCCAGTGCCATTTTGACAAAAAATTCACTTTTATCGTAGCCAAGGCTGGTTGATGCCTTCCAACACGAAATCTCATCTGCAATGATTTTCACGCCCTGGGACATTTTTTGCATTATGCAGGAACCTGCTGGCGTCTTCCTAGGGTGCATTTCTGCAGTCTTCGACTAACCAGGGACTCTTCTTTTGCACCCTCTTCTGGGTTGGCAGGGGCTCCTGTCCTTCCTGGTACACCTTTCAGCTTCTGGACTTGGTCCCCTTCCTTTGCAGGTCTTCGGGTCCAATATTCCAGCAGTTGTTCTTTGCAGACTTGGTTGGCTGCTGCAAAATCCATAAAATGAGGTGTAGTGTGTCCTAGGAAACTTGCAGTATTTTACTCCTGCTTTTCTGGGCTCTGTGGAGGGTAATTTACTTACCTTTACTGTATTCTTACTCTCCCAGGGATTCTGCACACACTACACCTGTCTAGGGGGGAATTTGTGATTCACATTCCACTTTTTTAGTATAGGGTGTTTGTTGCCCCTAGACCTATTTTCTCCCATTGCATTCTATAGGATTTCCTACTGTTTGCATTGTTCTATGACCATTTACTTGTCTAATTTTGGTGTCTAGTGTATATATTGTGTATAAGATTTACCTCCAGAAGGAGTATTGTCTCTAAGATATTTTTGGTACTGTGTCACCCAAATAAATACCTTTATTTTTGGTAACACAGAGTATTGTCTTTACTTGTGTATAAGTACTGTGTAACTATAAGTGGTATTGCATGAGCTTTGCATGTCTCCTAGTTCAGCCTAAGCTGCTCTGCTATAGCTACCTCTATCAGCCTAAGCTGCTAGAACACTGCTACATTCACTAACAAGGGATAACTGGACCTGGTGTAAGGTGTTAGTACCCTGGGTCCCCACTACAAACCAGGCCAGCCTCCTACACTGATCACCTACTATAGATTTGCTGTCAGTATGTGAAACACAATAGAACCTGCCCACAGATTAAATGTGAATGAACAAGGAAGGATTCCATTGTAAATGTAGGGAGTATATAAGCAAGCGCACACAATTTAAGCATGTTCACATTTTTGTTAATGTTTGCACCTCTATAATTATGAGGCTTTGGGCACTTGGGCACATTAACCATCACCTATTGCAGAATCTGCATGTGTTCAACATAAACACATTAACTGGTACGAAAAAAATAGCACTTAGCTATACAATTAAGTTTCAACGTATACAGTAGCACAGTAAAATGCGTGTTGCTAAGTATATGTAGCTAGGGGTCTATTCCATATGTCCAAGAGTGTGTTCAACACAGGTACAGATGGTGTGCAATATGTTCACACAGACACTGTTAGTAAGCATGTAAAGGTAGTTATGGTGGTATCAGAGTCACACAGTTCTTGAATATGGCACATGTGTTCCATTAACATGCAGCATACGTAGCTCGGAAATGTTGCATACTTTAGATCTCCCCAGTTAAACATATATATGTTTGACTGACCAAAAAGGGGGGCAAACATACCTACTGTGTTGCACCTCATAGGTTTGTTGGCAACACACCTGTCCCTGTAGCAATATGCCAGATACAATGCATATTTGTTAAAACATGTGAGTGTTATCAGTCTAATCATCACAAATTAATCTATTTAGTTTTGGATATTTGCAAAATTGGTTTTTGAGATGGTAAAAAATAAATCTTCCATATGTAAATGATCCATGACAGACAACACACTACATGGCTACATGTGTGTATGTTCATGTGTTTGTACATTATCATGTGGATATATAAATCTTTTTTTACTTTGCAATTCTTTATTTGGTAAACAAAAGAAGCATCTTACAGAGCCATACAATGGGGCAAGCAATCCCAAAGATAAACATAAAAAAACATCAAAAAAGACCCGTACATGAATACAGTGCTGCAATCTTAGTACCATATGTGAAAGCAAAGTCCAGCACAATATATCCGCTTTTTTCCCTAGCAACGGCCACCAAAGGACAGCTATGAGGAAAATCCATGTGAGGGAGGAGCCTATTGAGGAAGCAATGGATATTTCCTTCACTTACCTGCCGAGCTATCAACGGGCCGAAGCCTGCATCAGGGCAGTGGGGAAGGTTAAGAAGAGGAGGCAAGGGTGTAGCAAGGGGGGTGGGTCAGGTAGAGTGCCTGGTCATCGAGAGGGACTCCAACTCTCAAAGTGGGAAGTGAAAGAGGATACCTGCAGAGATCGGATATAGATAGAAGGGCAGAGTGAGTACGGAAATGTGGGGGGTAATAAATAAAAAGGGATGGCATGAAACATAGCATGAGAAAGGAGCATAGAGGCAGGAGTGGGAATGAAGAAAGAGGCATTAGAAGGGGAAGAGGAGAGGAGGGGACAAAAGGAGGGAGAGGGGGATAGAAGGGGGAAGGGAACAAAGAAGAAGAATAGAGAAGGGGAGCAGCCACATCAATCATAACAAAAATAGACAATGACGATAAGAAGAATAGTAATGACTATAACGATAATAGCAATCTAAGAAACCGTAATAGCAGTAAATAAAAATTATAGGAACCGTAACAACACTAATAACAGTGAGAACAAAGATACCCGAGGGGGGGAGCAGGGGGAGGGGGGAGTGGGGGAGGGGGCATAGGTATGAAGGAGGGAGGGAGGTGAGGTGTGACATCAATGAATACGATCAGATGTGGTAAAGTAAATGATCATGAAGGAGGAAGGCGGGGGAAAGGAGGAAGGTCAGTGTCCAAAGAAAGAGGGATCCTGTTTGGCCCAGGTGTGAGTGTGTTGGAAGGGAGGAGTGTACATTCTAGCTAGGAGGGAGGGAAGGGAGGTGTAGACGTGTTCAAATTTGAAGGTTATACCCATTATCGGGGAGTAGTATGAACGATCAATTGTCCGGGGTAGTAAGGAAAGGGGCCCAGGTCTGGAGGAATACATCTGTCTTGTCTTGTAGGCTGTAAATAAGTTGCTCGTCTGAGGCAGTTTGGTACATGGCTGAAAGCCACTCATCATGGGTGAGAGGTGTTGCTACACGCCAGTGTCGGAGGATACAGAATTTGGCTGTTGCCAATGCTGTGTGCAAAAGGCATAGTTGCAGGCGAGAGAGACCTTGGATATCGCCTGTGTCATGCAAGAGGAGGAAGGGACGGGTAAGAGAGGGTGCTAGCGGTAAAACGTCTGGTAGTCTGTCCCCCAGTGCCTTCCAGTAAGGTTGGATGGTTGGGCAATCATTAAGTATATGAAACAGATCACAGCGGGGATGAGGACTCCAGCAAATCGCATGGGGCAGCATCTCTGCAGCCCTAAGCTTCTGGGGTGTCCAGTACCATTCATGCAGTGTTTTGAAAAGACATAATTTCAGGCGAGCCTCACGGGCCCCCCGGTCTCTTGCCTCGAAGAGGTCAGCCCACTCGTCAAGTTCATATTCCATCTGCAGGCGCGCCTGCCACTTAGCTTTGAGAGCGACTAAGAGGGGCAGTGAGAATAAATGACGGTCTAGCATGGTATGCATGCCAGACACGACTCTGTGGAAGGAGCTCCAGGTTTCGAGATAACTGAGCACTGGGGAGCCGTGAAGCATCCATGGACAAGTCCCAATGCAGTGGTGGAGGCATTGTTGAAACTGGAGGAAACGCCACAAATGATGGGCGGGTAGGTCAAATTCTTCCCCAAGGGCTTCAAACTACTTCAGATTCCCGGCGCCTAGAAGTTGATCAATATATAAGAGGCCCTTAATCCGCCATTCCTCCCAGTTAACTGTTTTTCCCCCCATTAACAAACTTGCATTCCCCCACAGGGGAGCATGATCTTAGATCTGTGAATCTACCCCTAACAAGTGATGTGCCTTTTTCCAAAAATTCAACATGGCTTGGATCATGAGACTGGCGGGTCGGGGTAGGGCAGTTCCTGCACCATAGAGCATGTTGAGGCCAGGTGGGGAGTGAGAGAGCGTGCATTCGGCTTTAACCCACAACGGCGGGTCCAATAGGTCCGGGAGTAGAAAAACAAATTGTGAGAGATGTAATACTAAGGCATAGTGTTCTACCGAGGGTAGTCCCAACCCCCTGCAATCACAATGCGCTAGGAGTGTGGCCTTGGATAACCTGGGCCACACTGACCCCCATACAAAGGCACATATGCATCTATCCATCTCTCTGAGTGTAGGCAGAGGTACTTGTAAGGGCAGCATTCCAAGGATATACAAATGCCTTTTCAGTATCCAGGGAGAGGGCGAGGACCTCCTTCCATGAGTCTTGGCCAGCCCAGAGGGTATGCAACAGGGTACGTAGATGGTTCCTGGAGGGGCGGCTGGGTACAAAACCCACTTGTGTGGATGGATAAGGGATGGTATAACTTTCTTAAGGCGGGCCACCAGGATTCCTGCCATTATCTTGATATCCCTGTTGAGGAGGGAGATGGGGCGGTAGATGCCACATAGGAGAGGGTCCTTCCCTGGCTTAGGTAAGACTGCTATAGATGCCCTATAGGTAATAGGGCTCAGAGAACCCGTGTGTCCCGCCCCGCAAAATGCTTCATAGAGGATGTCCACCGTCTCTGCTCCTGTCCATCTATTGAATTACTCCAAAAACCCACTGTCCCCGGGGCCTTATGGTATGGAAGTTTAGCAATAGCCTGCACTACCTCTGTTTTACTTATCTCTCCTTCCAAAAGTCCCCTGCCTTCCTCCGTAAGTCTAAGAATACATGCTTTCTCGAAGAACGCAGTCAGTTTATTGCAATCCTCTTCCATTTCGGAAGTATAGAGGGTCTGATTAAATCACCCTAACATGTTGGCGATTGCCTGGGGGTGAGTAAGAATCATGTTGTCAGTGTCTCATATGGCTGGTATGGCCAGCGATGCTTCTCGCTGACGAAGCTGGGCAGCCAATAGTTGCCCTGCCTTTTCCCCGTGTTCATAATGTCGTCCTTTCATCTGCTGCAACGCATATTCTGCCTGGGAGTTATAAAGAGCATTCAGTTCCATTTTGGCCAGGTCAAGACGGTGGCGAATGGGGAGGGAGGGTGTTGCAGTATATTTGCGGGTGCACATTGCTATACGTTCTTCTAAGGCTTGCTTGCAAGAACATCTCTGAGCGTTACCAATGGCAGCATCGCTCATGAGCTGGCCCTTTATCGTCGCTTTCGCCGCAGCCCACGGGGTTTGTGGAGAAGAGACCGAACCTTTGTTATTGGTCAGGTAAGTAGCGATGTGGGAACTAGGTTGTTTTATTTCCCTTGTGGCGTACAGTATCGCAAGGTGTTCAGACACCATGGCTTGCGTCCAGGGGTAGCTAAGCCCAGATCTACTGCCAGTAAAACCGGGGAGTGGTCTGACAGTGCAGCCGCCAGTATCTGGGACTCTCTGATCAATGGAACCAGTCTATGAGTAGTGAGGAAATAGTCCAGTCTAGATTGCATCCCATGGACCGGTGAGACATAGGTGTAGTCACAGTGAAGCGGATGGGAGAGACGCCAATAATCTACCAAACTATGGTAACAAACGTACATCCCCAAGCAGCACTCTGTCCTCATTGTTGTCTACATCTAGTCTGCTTGTGCGATGAAGAACAGCATCATGTGCCACATTCCAGTTTCCACCATGTAGATATTGCAACGCCCCAATCTCTGTTAGAAGACGATTGAGAGAAAGGAAGAAGAGGCGTTTGAAACCCGTAGGGGCATACATAGAACCAACGCAAATGGTATGAGCACCCAGTCTGAGTTTGGAGAGGACGTACCAGACGTCCAGGTCGGTCCATGTCATGAGTACCTTAAATTGTAAAGACCTGAGGGTAAGGATCGCCACCCCGCATTTTCTCCTGGGGCCGGATTCTCCAAGCTGTGCCAGCGAGGCCCCACTAAAGAGCACACGACCCACCCAGTCGTTTCTTGCAAAAGGTGTGTTTCTTGCAAAAGGGCAATGTCCGCTCGTTTGGATTGTAAGTATGTCAAAACTTTCTTTCTGTTGATGAAGTGTGTGAGGCCATGCACATTCCCGGAAAGGACCGTCAGTGGAAGGGTAGACCCCATTCTAGAGTCGGGCATGTTGGGTCACTGTCATCAGTGATCCCCTACCCCACCAATGCAACTATGAGTGGTGGGTACGGTAGGAAGGTCAAAGCACAGGGAAATGCTGGGGGAGGGAGAACGGGAACCCCCGGTCGGGTAAGAAAAAGGGCTGACCAATCAAAGAGGAGAAGGGGGGGAACAGAAAGGGTAGAAGGAGTAGAGAAAGCAGAATAGGGTAGAATAAAGAAGGAGAAGTAAGACAAGGCAAAAGAAGAAAAGGGACAGAGGAGGAGAGGAGAGGTAAAACTATCACAAGAAGAATTAGATCTGGGGTAATTGGAGACCGAGGCAAATACCTCGCAGCTTCTAAGTCCTGTTAAACTACTGGTCGGAACCTGTGTAGCCCGCTGGCCAGGCACGCGCACGGGGGAAGGGAGGGGCAGCCGATGAAAAAGCAGCAAGAGTAAAACAAAACAAACCTCTATATCTGGAGTGATCAAGGGATATCTATGGGGGTGGGAGGGGAGAAGGGAAGGTTACTGAAAAGGAGGGGGCCCACAATCCCCTGATGGCTGGGCAGGAAGGATAGAAGGGGGGGTGGGCGATGTGGGCACCCCAGTGGATTGTGTCTCTTCTGGGCTGGCGCTGGGATGGAGAGAGAGATTGTCAGGAGATAGTGTACTGAAATAGGGATGCGGTTATGATGGAGAAGCATACTTGATATCCGTGCCTCCCGGCGGAGGGCCATGAAAACTGATTCCGACAGCGTTGCCAATGGCACTGACAATGACATAAGTATCAGCATCAACGTCAGCTTTGACCCTCTGCCCTACGTCACTGCTTGGACTCTTGCTGGGGGGGACATGCAGCGATAGCAGCAAGACTCATAAGAATCCCAAAGGATCCAACCGGGAAGGGGACTATGAGGGGCCTTGCCATGCTAGGGAGGTAGTGTTGGGATGGCCACTAATGGGGTCAGCCAGTATGGCTGAGCCTCGTATGATATTAGCGAATCACGGATGTGCATGGACACAGCCACGGGCTCAAGTTAGAATGTAAGATTAGGGTGATCGCCTGGTCGGGGAGCTGTGGTGGGAGCATACCCGCCTGTATACCTATTTGTGTAAGCTCCTAAGGCTGTATAACAATGTTTAGATATAGGGGAGTATCGTAGCCCAAGGTCTTGTTCTTATGGAATGACCCCACACGTCTTATGTTCGGGTGGGACATAGAGACAGGCAACATAATGCAGTGAGATCAGCACCTGAACGCACACAGTGACAGAACCTTGCATATCAAACAAATTCGAAACAACATTACAACATCTCCACGAATATTATTATGCATACCTTGGAAAACAGTAGTTGCGTACACAGCCACCATAAGAGCAGTATCATAGTGGTTATGCCATCAAATAAACAGACTAAATTGTGAAAGTCTCGCTGCATGTCTACCATGTACATAGAGGTAAGAACAGTAACAATAACATTATCCTTGTAAAAAATCAATATCAATATCAACTAAGAGATGTATGCAGGATACTTAGCCATCTGGTGAATGTGCATCCCTGGCGTCCATGCGAGAAACCCCAGCTGTTTCCATAGTTCCCTATTGCGTCCACCAGTCAATCAACAGGGTGTGTTTTTTTCAAGGGAGATCTGGATTTGTCTCTACTCAGGTCCCATGAGAGCAATCACGGCTTGAAAGGCATGATCCCGTCCACCCTGGGATCTCTGTGGGTGGTCATATGTCCTGCCTCTTTTCTGCTGTGCAGGATTGGTGTTTTGTCTGTTAAGGTCGGAGTATGAGGAACAGTCCTCCAGAACAGGAGGACTTGACAGCAAATGTGTAGATGCATGGTCCATGGGCTGGGTGGCGAGGCTGTCCAGAAAAGAATACAGTTCCGCCGGGTCGAAGAAGTCTCTGGATCTGCCATCATGTGTGATCCACATGCGAACCGGCTCAAAAAGGCAGCATTTGATATTCATGTTTGTCAGTTGTGGTCAGAGGGCCAGAAACGCTTTCTGTTTCTCATTGGTTTTATGTGAAAAATCTGCAGCCATGAGGATTTCATGCCCCTCTACAGTGTACGGACCGTGGGTTCTGGCAGCAGCTATAACCTGGCATGCTTGCTCATGGCGTAAGAAGCATGCGATGATGGGGTGGGGCTTTCTCGAGCAGCCGTGGTCCATCCTTTATGAAGAGTGTCTGTCACGCTGAACAAAGGTCAGTCTGACAGACACTCTTCATGTTCAGCTCAGACAGCGAAAAGCTGGATGTGCATGATATGCTCAGACTCTGGGCTACCTGAGCTGAACTTTGCTGGGCTGAACAGGTCACAGCTCTTTTGGGCATGACCTCCTCAGCTCAGCAAAGGTGCCTCCAGGCCCTCCCTCTCGGTGATGAGGGGAAGCATCACCCATTGACTCTAACCTGGGCGCTTCCTGAGCGAGTGTCAATCAGTGACACCTCGTCACAGAGTGGGGTGGGTCAGAAGTCTCACTGACCCCATCCTACTCTGTGACAAAGTTGGGACTGCTGCCTTCCCTCACTGGCTGAGCCAGAAAGGGAAGGCAGCAGTCCCAACCCTCCTGGGACCTCCAAGCTGAAGGTAAGTGTGTGTGTTTTTTAAATGGATGTTTGGTGCGTGCATGTATGTATGTTTGAATGTTGATGAGTGTTGTGAATGGATGTGCGTGCCTGTGTGAATGAATATGAGTGCGCTTCCCACCCACCCCCCTCCCTCCTAAAATTACTGGCTGACACTGTTCCCGAGTCAGCTTTACAGGGGGACCAAGTCTGTGGGCCCTTTGGAACTCTAGTATCGGGGAGAAGATGAGGCCTGTGAGTTCAGGTAAAGCTTCCTGAGATAGGTTCTGACATCTGTGCCCTCCTTGCATTCCGGTATTCCAAAAAACGGGTTTATCCCTCCAGCTCCTATCTTCTAGGTCCGTAATTTTAGCACAAAGGAATTGTAGCTCTGAATCCCATTCCGAAAGCATTGCAAGTTGACCTTCAACATCTGTGAGGCGATGGTCTGGGTTCCTGACCTTATCTTGGAAGCTGGCTATGTCCGACCGTATCGAGTTTGAGGCCGTGATCTTTGAGTCCATGGCTTCCAGGCGCCAGCCTACTGCAGTGATTTCCTGGAGTATGCACTCCGTGGCAGTGTCTGAGCGTGCGTCAGATGAGACAGCCGCAGGGCTGGGAACCACAAGGGCCACAGGTGAAGCCATAGGTGGAGGTAGGGAGATAGCTTCTGAGAACAGTAGTTGCCGGGTATGTTTACCTGTCGTTTTGCCGGTGAGCATCACCAAGCAGAGGGGGGACCCAGATTACCTCCAAGGCCCCACCGTGGCAATGTGCAGTGGCGCTGTGTGGTGCCGGGCCTACTTGCGGCCCCGTTCCATGGTGCAGGTCCAGGGGTTGTTACTCAGTCAGCAGGGTTCCCCACTAGGGTCGCTGTCCACGTTTGAGGATGCAGAGCAGGCCTCCAGGGATTGGGACGTCGGGGCAGATGTAGGATGTGGTCCACAGTCACAGCTAAATCCAATGAGGGCAGCGGTTGTAAATGTTCTGCCACCCCGTGTATGGGGTATGCGCAGTCCGTAGAGTAATGGACTCCCCACTCTATCTCCGTCAAGACAGACACACCTGTTAGCGCCCCCCGGCCCCCTACTGAGCCGTATCCTGGTCCCCTAGGGGGCTTCTCGCAAGTGGCAGGTGGCGCACGTCACCTTCGTGGACTTTCTCATCCCTCTAAGTTGTAGTGGCCTTGCTGTTACTGTTGTTGTGTGTCCTTTTTTGTGGGGGGGGCTAGTACCATCCAGTGACCTACCCCCGGAAAATAAAGTGCTCCCCGTTAGGGGGGGGGGGGGGGTGGGTGTAAGTCATGTTCCCCATTTTGCCTTTTGCCGATCCGTCGGCCTGGGGGAAAGCAGGGGGGATGAGGGAGGGATGGTCCGTATTCGAACTAGTATGACGCTGCATGCAGGGCTGCACCCACAGTCCTTTTTTTGGTGCCTGCAGCTGAGGTTGTAATCGAGCCCGCGGATCATCACGAGGTATTAGGCCCTAGCACTCTGTAGGCTGCCCGGTCCTCGTCCAGCCCCACGGGAGGCACAGGAGCTGGCTTCGGACACTCAGCAAAGGAGGCGAGGGAAGGAGGAACACCCTCAACAGTCCACACGCTTAGATCATCTATTTCTTTGCCTACCATGAGGTGTGGCTGTTGTAATGCAGCCTCAGGGATACCTGAGCCTCCCTCAGAGTCATGGTTCAAGGGGGCCAGTGTTATATGCAAAAATGCTCTTGGTCAGATGCGTGTTCCGGCATGTATACACACAGTACTGAGAAACATTGTCTAAATCATGTTGCGTGCAGCCAAATGCAGACTTGGGGTGATCTGTTTACTGAAACATGTTTAACTATGAATCAGCATGTTTTAGGCTGCAAGTGTCAACCAGAAGCCACCATTCTCATTTCTCAACATTTGCTTGAGGGTACATAATTGAAAGCTATCCCAGTAATGTTTTGCAGGGGACAAATGACAAACACATATCCGTGTATGGGCTACCTGACACTGACTAAGTGAAATCATCAATTCAAGCTGCCTTGTGTGACTCCAGATGGGGTATGCAACATTGAGGCACTTAACCTGGATTATATCACCTTAACCACTTTAACATGTGTATGTAAAAGTCCCTGCCCACTTGCATGATGCAATCCCTCAACACAATATACATGCTCAGGACTATGGCCTTCATTACGACCCTGGCGGCCGGTGATAAAGTGGCGGTAATACCGCCAACAGGCTGGCGGTACTTACTGCCAAATTATGACCATGGCGGAAAGATCTCCGAAAGACAGCCAATGTACCACTCTGACCACCAGAGTGAAAACAAGTCACCACGGCGGGAGCTGCCAATATCCAGGCAGAAGTCAATGTTCCGCCCACCATATTATGACCAGATATTCTGCCACCTTTTCCGGGGTGGTACCAACGACATCAAAAGCCTGACGAAAACTGAGCTCAGAAGAGAAAGGACTCACCATTGGAGACACAGGGAAGAACCACGCCACCATGGAACCAGAACTGCATGTGTTCCTGATGTTATTCTATGTTCTGCCCCACCACGAACACCAACGCCGGCGAAGACGACGATTGCAAGTACAGCCACCTAGCACACAAGGGAGGGGAGGAGGAAAATGACAGTGACACACACACACACAACACACACCCAACACACACACCATACACACAACCAGATGCATTAAAAAACAATATGAACCCGTAACTCGGCTGAATAATGCAAGGACAAAACGATTTTGCAAAAGTGTTTGTAATAAGATCAACAAAGTAGAAATAGTAAGTTAGGCAAGATAATAGATATATACATATATACAGAAAAAGGGACACAGCCCAGTCCTCAATTTTCGTAGGCCAAATGGCCACAGGCCGAAATCCAAGGCCACACATGTCACCTGCTTCAACACAGTGAGAACACTGCAGGGGCATCAGTCGGTAAATAGGCAGGCACCTCAGGGGGACGGGGGATGGGGGGGCACCTCAGCCGGGAGATATAACAAGACCACTGGTTCTGGAGGTGGGAACGTGCCCTGTGCTTGATCCTGGGGAGTGATGGGCCACAATCTCTAAGGTGGGTGTCATACCCACTGGTTCTGGAGGGAGCAACGTGCCCTGTGCTTGATCCTGGGGAGTGATAGGCCACAGTCTCTAAGGTGGGTGTCATACCCACTGGTTCTGGAGGGGGCAATGTGCCCTGTGCTTGATCCTGGAGAGTGATGGGCCACAGTCTCTAAGGTGGGTGTAATACCCACTGGTTCTGGAGTGGACAGGCCACACAGCAGCCCATGGACGCAGGATTACATATTGTCCGCCGGCAGTGATGGATGCACAGTGGAGGTGCTGTGGTGAGGGGAGGCTCCTGCCCATCCCCTGCAACCTCGCAAGGCTGCACAGTGGTGGTGGTGCTGGTGGGGGGAGGCTCCTGCACATCCCCTGCAACCTCAGACGGCTGCACAGTGGTGTTGCTGCTGGGGGAGGGAGGCTCCTGCACAACCCCTGCAACCTCGGACAGCTGCATAGTGGTGGTGCTGCAGGTGGGGGAAGGCTCCTGCACATTTCCTGCAACCTCAGACGGCTGCTCAGTGGTGGTGCTCCTGGTGGGGGAAGGCTCCTGCACATCTCCTGCAACCTTGGACGGGGGGAGGCTCCTGCCCATCCCCTGCAACCTCGGATGGCTGCACAACCATTGTTTTTGTTAGGGGCTCCGTCACAGTTCCTGGTCAAGGCTCCTTGCCCTTCCTGCCTGCTGGTGCAGGCTCCTTGATCTTCCTGCCTGCTAGTGCAGGCTCCTTGCCCTTCCTGTCAGCTGGGGCAGGCACCTTGATCTTCCTGCCTGCTGGTGCAGGTTCCTTGATTTTCCTGCCTGCTGGGCAGAATCCTTGGCCTTTTTTGTGGCAGGTGCAGGCTCCTTGCCCTTCTTGACGGCTTCTCCCTCCCCTTGAGGCTGGCTGGTGCAGGCTCCTTCCGCTTCATTACATGTGGCCTGGTTCCCTTTCCACCACGAGGGGGTGCGATTAGGACTGTGCCCGTGGACTGTGTGGCTGAGGTGCTTGGCTGGGTTCCTGATACCTTGCCCATATGTGCAGGACAGGAGGAGGGGTAGGAAAGAGGGCAATGGTGGATTAGGGACATTGGGGCGGGAAGAGGTAGAAGGAATGGGAGTGGAGGATGAGGGCGTGGTTGTTGGGGGTGTCTGTCTGCGGCTTCTGGGTGCAGGTGTATGGGCTGTATGCTGTTTGTGTACTTTAGGAGGGGGGACAGACACAGTGGGAGAGGACACAGGGGACGAGTGCATGGATGATGTGGAGGTCTGCCAGTGAGGTGTGTATTTTGCTTGGTGTGGTGATGATGCTGGTAGAGGATGATGATGTAGTGCATGAAGGTGTGTGTGTGGACGTGGCTGGGAGGAAGGTGGTAGGGGGAGACAGTGGATGTTGGTGTTTGTGTGAGTGCCTGAGGGATGAAGTGTGGTGCTTTTGTTTGCCTGTGACACTCTTGGGTGTTGTCTTGTGTGCATGCTCCTCTGTATGTGTACTTGGGATAGGTTGGGGTTGAGGGGAGTGGGACTGGGCAGTGGAAGTTAGAAGGGGACTTTAGAAACAGGGACAATCGCTGCATCAGAGAGGAGGCCAGAGCCTGGATCGATCTCTGTTGGGCCGCCAATCCAGTGTGAATGCCCTCCAGGAATGCATTAGAATGTTGCATCTGGGCTGCCAGACCCTGGATGGCATTCACAATGGTTGACTGCTCTACAGAGATGGATCTCAGGAGGTCAATAGCCTCCTCACTGAGGGCAGCAGGGCTAACTGGGACAGGGCCTGAGGTGCCTGGGGCGAAGGAGGTGCCCACCCTCCTGGGTGAGCGGGCACGGGCAACTTGATGAGGGGCTGCTGGGACGGCAGTGCTGGTACGGGGTGGCAGATGTACCTCTAGCTGGGGTAGTCACAAAAGTGTCCGCCACAACCGGGAAGCTTCCCTCGGAGGAGGTATCTGTGTCTGAACTGTCCCCTCCAGTCTCTGCCGTGGTGCTCCCATCGCCCTCCGTCCCACTGGTGCCCTCAGCGTCAGTGGACTGTGCCTTCTGGGTCCTGTGGGATGCAGCTCCCTCCTTCGCCGGTGCCTCTGCTCCTCCACAGGATGACAAAACAAGAACGGGGGGAGAGAGACAAAGGATACACTGGGTCAGTGGCTGCACCAACACCACCGTTGGCGTACACAGCACCATCACACACAGCGAACAGGCCTAAGCAATATGCATTGCACTACCAAAGAAATAGCATGCCTCCAAGGCATGGGGAGGAGCACCCACCGCCAAATGCACCACACCTGGGACTCACGCAGCCCTGACCAGTAGTGGATGCCTATGAGCTAGGTAGCTAAATTTGCCCTTCTGCACCCTAGCCACCAGGGGACCTATGCTGCAATGTGAGGCCCGGCCTAGGGGCACCGACTGACACACATCCCCCAACCGGATACCACTCTACCATGTGTAAGTTGTAATGATGGGCATTGTACACACCCCTTTGTGGCTGCTGTGTTGCCCTCAGGTGCCCATCCAGCTCTGGACAGGCCACCGCCAGTATGCTGGCCACCAAGGGGGTCAGGCTCGACGGGCACCCCTTCCTCTTTGGGAGGCCATCCCCATCTGGGCCTCCGCTGTCTTCTGTGTCCAGCGTCTCAGGTCCTCCCACCGTTTGCGACAGTGGGTGCTCCGCCTGCCATAGACCACTAGGGTCCCCACCTCCTTGGCGATGGCAAGCCTTTATACCCGTCTTTTGATAGGTGCTGACCTGCAGAGGCAATACACACAGGAAAATAGAATTAGACAAACAGTCCTGCCTGTTACACATATGGCCCACCATGCCCCTTCACATCACAATTTACACACACATGGCCCAGCACACAACCTGTACGCCACCAAGAGGACATCCATCCACCCCCTTACACAAGGCCATCACACACACAACTCCATTCATTCATGCCACATACATCGTGCTCACAGTGTACTCACCTGTTGGTCTGGAGGCCCATACAGCAGTCCGTACTGGGATAGGACCCCATCCACCAGTCTCTCCAACTCCTCCGAAGTGAAGGCATGGGCCCTTTTCCCGGTCACATGGGCCATGGTAGGTTCCAGACACAGGTCACAGCAGCACATGCAGTGTAGGTCCTCTTCTATGGAAGGTCAGCTAAAAAGTGAGGAATCAGATAGAAAATGGCAGTCATGTCCGAGGTGATGCATACCGTCACCGCTGGCGTAGATCACCAATGGCCACTGTAACCCATAGGGCCCAATGTTAGCCTATGAGGAGTTGCACGGCGGTTCCCGACCGACTCCTGCAATGACGCACAACGTCAGCAGAAATTCCTCACTTCCACCTGTCCCTCCACACAGGACAGGGAGATGCCATTTCAGGGGGGAGGGGGCAGGGCCGGGAATAATGCTGCATCACAGGAGGTATTAGCACATATTGGACAAATCACAATGACCCATTTCATGTTTACAGGATGCAAATTTCTGTTCTGGTTCCATTGTTCTGTTTGTGACCGGCTCCTCACTCTTGTGTCCCTTAGATACCTATTGCTGCGGATGAATATGAGATGGTGACTTACCCCCGTGTACAGACCCCTGGTGGACTTGGCTACACTGGAGGATAGGCACATAATACTCACCTATAGACTGGACAGGGCCACAATCACTGACCTGTGTGCCCAATTGGAGCATGACCTGATATCTGCTATCCGTCACCCCACTGGGATCCACCCCCCTTGTGCAGTTGCTATCTGTACTCCATTTCCTGGCAACTGATTCTTTCCAAGTTACAGTGGGCTTGGCAGCAGGAATGTCACAGCCAATGTTCTCAATAGTGCTGACAAGAGTGTTGTCTGCCCTGATAAAACACATGTGCAGCTACATTGTTTTCCCCCAGGTTGAGGATTTGGGCACTGTGAAGGCCATGTTTTATGCAATGGGACATATCCCCAACATAATTGGGGTGATTGATGGAACACATATTGCATTTGTGCCCCCCCCCCTGCCAGAATGAACAGGTGTTCAGGAATCATGAGAGTTTCCACTCTATGAATGTTCAGATTGTGTGCTTTGCGGACCAGTACATCTCTTGCGTCAAGGCTAAGTATCCTGGGTCGGTGCATGATGCCTTTGTCCTGAGGAATAGCAGCATCCCAAATGTGATGGGCCAACTACAGAGGCACAGGGTGTGGGCTAATAAGTGAGCCATGGGTCCCACCCAGTATATGTTGGTGTATGGGTATGGTGTGGGCCATATAGGATGGTGTGTGGCTAAATCGTGTCCCTCAATATTTGCAGGTGACTCTGGTTACCCAACTTATCATGGCTGCTGACCCCTGTGAGGAATGCCAGGACAAGGGCAGAAGAACGTTATATTGAGGCACATAGGCGAACCAGAAGGATAATTGATAGGACCTTTGGCCTCCTGAAGGCCATGTTCCGATACCTCCATCTAACAAGTGGATCCATGTGCTACTCACCAAAGAAGGTCTGCCAGATACTGGTGGCATGCTGCAGGTTGCATAACCTGGCCTTCAGGTGCCATGTCCCATTCCTGTGGGAGGAGGAGGCTGGAGATACCCGTGTGGCAGCAGTAGACCATGTGGACAGTGAGGATGAGGAGGCAGAGGATGAGGACAACAGAACAAATGTTATCCGACAATACTTCCAATAACACACACAGGTAGGACAGTGTTACTTTACAATTTAATTACTTTTGTTTTAATTTGTGTGCCAATGGCATGCTGATATTTGCAACTTCTATGCCCACTTACTGTTCCCACTGGCAATTCATTTTGCAGATGTTGGTGACCTGATATATACTCCTGGTGTGATCACTACAGCCAGCTACAGGTCATTAATCTATGCTCATTCTTTGTACAGTTGATTTGCAATGTTTGTACCTGTTACAATGAATACATATTTGATATACATGACATACTCCAAAATGTTTTTTTTTCAAAGGGTGTTTATTGAAGTGCTTATATATGGAGGGGCAAGTGCAATGGGATGGGGTGATGATGGAGGAAAGTCCAGGGTAGTGTTCCAGTCTATTTGTAGCACAGGTGCATTGTCCATGGGGACATAGGAAGGGGAGCGATGGCAGTTCAAGGGTGACAGGGTGACAGAGTAGGACACAAAGGTGACAACCGGGAGTCTCATTTCCTGGTGGGGGTCTTGGCAAGTGTCTCTGGCTTCTGTCTGGATCACAGGGAACGTGTTGGGGTTGGTTCACCTTCCGCAGGGGGAGGGGTGCTGGTGGTCTGTTCATCCCTTGGCAGGGCCTCCTGGCCACTAGAGGCAGCGGATGTGGAAGGCTGTTCAGATGTCTGGCTAGTGGCAGGGGCCCGCTGGTGTGAGACTGCCTCCCTCATAATGTTGGCCATGTCTGCCAGCACCCCAGCAATGGAGATCAGAGTGTTGTTGATGGCCCGCAAGTCCTCCCTAACCCCCTGGTACTCTCCCTCCTACAGCTGCCTGTTCTCCTGCAAATTGTCCAGGATCTGGCCCATTGTGTCCTGGGAATGTTGATAGGCTCCCAGGAACTTTGCAAGAGCCTCCTGAAGAGTTGGTTCCCTGGGCCTGTCCTCCCCCTGGCTCAAAGCAGTCGTCCCAGTTTCCCTGTTGGCCTATGCCTCTGTCCCTTGAACAGTGTGCCCACTGCTACTGACCCCAGGTCCCTGATTGTCTTGGGGGCAAGATGTGCCCTGGGGTCCTTGTAGAGGTGGACACACTGCTGATTGACGTGTCCTGGGGACAGAGGGATGGGTACGCTGGGTGGGTGCTGTGGTGATGTTTCCTGATCGGGGAGGCTCTGTGGTGGTGTGTGTCTGGGCCTGGGTAACTGTCTCTCCAGTGGTCCCTGATGGGCCAGGTAGGTCATCCAGATCCTGAAGACCTGAGTTACTGTCATCACTGTGGGCCTCTTCTGTTGGGGGACTGGATAGTGCTGGCACCTCCTCTCCTCTGACATTGGCTGGGGTACCTGTGGGGATGTAAATGATGTGTTATGGTTTCTGTCTCTGACATATTGTACATTCGTGGCTTCCCCTCTTTGTTTGGATTTGCCCTGGCACCTTTCACTTGTGTTTGTTAGTGTATGGTGGGCCGGTTAGTTCTCTGTGGTGTGCATACTTTAGTGATGAGTGTCCATGCAGGGCTGTGAGGGGTGTCCATGCATTGGTATGGCATGCAGGGCTTGGCATTGGGATGAGTGAGATGTGAAGGTGAGGATATGTGATGGCATGCAGGTAGGGGGATGATAGTAGTAGAGAGTTGACTTACCAGAGTCCAGTCCTCCTCTGACTCTGGCCAGGCCCTCAGGATGCAGTATTGCCAAAACTTGCTCCTCCATGTTGTGAGTTGAGGGGGAGGAGGTGGGGGGCCCCCACCAGTCCTCTGTACTGCAAGCTGGGGTCTAGCTACAATGGAACGTACCTTCCACCATAGGTCGTTCCACCTCTTCCTGATGTCATTCCTGGTTTTTGGGTGCTGTCCCGTTCGCATTACCCTGTCCACGATTCTCCTCCAGAGCTCCATCTTCCCAGCTATTGATATCTGCTGCACCTGTGCTCCAAATAGCTGTGGCTCTACCCTGACAATTTCCTCCACCATGACCCTTAGCTCCTCCTCTGTGAAACGGGGGTGTCTTTGTGGTGCCATGGGTGTTCTGTGAGGTGTGTTGGTGAGGGTGTGTTGGGTGATATTTCGGGGTGTGTGATGTGTAGTGCGTTAGTGGTGTATAGGTGTGAATAGTGTGTGGCTCTAGTTGTGTCAGTGGACTTGGTGTCAATCTCCTGCCAGTAATTGTTGTTTGTAAAGGGTTGTGGGTAATGTGGGTGTGTGTTTTATAGTGGTGTGGGTGTGGTGTGTATATGAGTGTCAGGTGTGTTGTTTGAATTGTCCAATGTGGTGTTGTTTTGTATATGGGTGTCCATTGTGAGCGCGGCGGTATGTACCGCCCATGGTTTACCACCGTTGAATGCCCGTTGTGGTGATTTGTGGCTCATAATGTGGTGGGCGCTCTGTTGTTGTAACGGTGTAGGTTTTGATACCGCCAGTTTATCACTGACCTTTGGTGTGGTGGATTTGTGTATGTGGCTGAATACTGACGGATTAGTGTGTATGTGTCATAATATGGTGAACGGATATCTGCCACCGCGGCAGTAAGTTGGCAGCCGTCAGCGTGGCAGTAAGTAGGATTTACAGCAAATGTCATAATGAGGGCCTATGTGTCCAATATAAAATCTAAACATCATCATGAGTATAAACCATTGTTAGATATGATCAGGTGTAATCTTATTGTGAACATATTTACGTAATGTATACCTATACAGATAGCAACAGACTATAGCCCTCATTACAACCCTGGCAGTCGGTGATAAAGCAGCGGTAATACCGCCAACAGGCCAGCGGTAACAAAAATGGAATCATGACCACGGCGGAAACCGCCAACACAGACAGCCACTTTAACACTCCAACCGCCACGGTGGTAGCAACAAACACCGCGGCGGTAACTGCCAACAGCCAGGTGGAAAACAATGTACTGCCCACTGCATTACAACACACTTATCCGACACCTTTTCCGGGGCGGAACCAATGCCATCAAAAGCACGGCAGAAACAGTACACTGAAGGGAAATGACGCACCTCTCGACACTCAACGAAGAACCACAACGCCATGGAGCCCGAGCTGCACTTCTTCCCAATGCTGGTGTACCTTCTCATATACCAGGAACACGAACGCCGGCGAAGACGACCACGGTGAGTACTGCACCTAGCACACAAGGGAGGGGGGGGAAGAGAGTGACACACACGCAACACGCAACACCCCCACCCCCAACACCATACACACAAACAGATGCAACAATATTACATATACACCCCATAACCCTCAGGAATAATGCAAGGACAAAAGGAATGGAATAAAATGAGTGTAATAGTACAGTTTTAGAAAAATACGTACTTAAATCAATAAACAGTATGTACAATATTTACAATACATTCAAAAGGAAGGACAATGCCCACTGTATCAATTGTCCGTGGTCCACTGGGCCACAACACATAGGCCAAGGCCACACTCCTGCCTCAATACAGAGAGAACACTGCAGGGGCATCAGGTCGAAAACACACAGGGACCTCAGAGGGACGGGGAATGGGGGAGCACCTCAGCCGGAAGATGGTACAACGCCACTGGCCTGGAGGGGGCTCCATGTCCACTGCTTGGTCCTGGGGAGTGCAAAGGCACAGTCTCTCTAGTGGGTGGGTTGCCCACTGCTTGGTCCTGGGGAGTGCAAAGCCACAGTCTCTCTAGTGGGTGGGTTTCCCACTGCTTGGTCCTGGGGAGTGCAAAGCTACAGTCTAGTGGATGTTTTCTTCCACTGGTTCTGGAGGGGGCCTGGTGCCCAGTGTGCTTCATCCTGCCAAGGAGGGGCTGTGTTGATGACTTCTTCCAATGGTTATGGAAGGGGCCTGGTGCCCAGTGTGCTTCATACTGCAAAGAAGGGGCTGAGTGGATGCCTTCTTCCACTGGTTCTGGAGGGGGCTTGGTGCCTAGTGTGCTTCATCCTGCCAAGGAGGGGCTGAGTGGTTGCCTTCTTACACTGATTCTGGAGGGGGCCTGTTGCCCAGTGTGCTTCATCCAGGATGAGGTAAGGTCACAGTCTCTCACCTGTGTCACACCGACAGGTGTTGTGGGGCCAGGACGCACTGCAGTCCATGTAGTAACCTCTACACTCTGCTCGCCGGCGGTGACGGCTGTTCAGTGGATGCCAGTTGTGCAGCAGGTGGCGTTGCTGGAAGTGTTAGTGGTAGCCTCCAGGCCTTCACCTGCAACCTCGGATGGCTGCCCACTGGGGCTGCTGCTGCTGGCAGTGGTGCTGGTGGCCGCGGTGCAGGTGGCGGTGCTGGCCGGGGTGCAGGTGGTAGTGCTGGCAGTGGTGGTGGTTGCCTCCAGGCCTTCACCTGCAGCCTCGGATGGCTGAAGTGCCATGGCTGGTGTTGTGTGCCCTTTCCTGCCCTTAGCAGATGGTGGTGCCTCCTTGCTTCTGCCAGCTGGTGTCTTTTTCTTGCCCTTGCTGGCTGGTGGTGCCTCCTTCCCCTTGCTGGTTGGTGTCCCCTTCTTGCCCTTGCTAGGTGGCGGACCCTTCTTGGCCTTGGCAGGTGGTGCTGGCACACTGGCTGGGATGACAGGTGCCTCCTCTGAGCCTCTCACACCTGCAGTAGCTGCAGAAACCACAGTGGCCATGGACTGGGTGGCTAAGGTGCTGGGCTGGGTTCTAGCCACCCTGGCCCAAAGTGAAGGACGGGGGAGGGAATAGGTCAAGGGTGGCGATGAAAAGCTTCTTAGGGACACTGGGGAGAGAAGAGGGTGAAGGTTTGGGAGTGGAGGAAGAGGGAGTGGTTGTAGGAGGTGTCAGTCTGCTATGTTTGGGTGCAGGTGCATGGGCTGGATGCTGTTGTGAGGTGGATGGTTGTTGGGTGTCTGTGTGCTTGCGTTTGTGTACTTTGGGAGGAGGGGTCACAGACACAGTGGGAGAGGACACAGGGGACGTGTTCATGGATGTAGGGGTGGTGACTGCCAGTGAGGGACATGTAGTGATAGGCGTGCTGGTGATGGAGGTAGTGGATGAGGATGTAGTGCATGCAGGTGTGAGTGGAGACACTACTGGGAGGGAGGTGGATGACGAGGAGGAGGACGACACAGTGGAGGCAGTGAATGTTGGTGTGTCTGCATGTGGATGGTGCTTGTGTGCGTGCCTGTGAGATGAAGTGTGGTGCTTGTGTTTGCCTTACCCACTTCTGTGTGTTGAGTTGGGTGATTGCTGGTCTGAAGGTGTGCTTGGGATAGGCTGGGGTTGAGAGGATTGGGACTGAGTAGAGGAAGTTGGAGGGGGGAGGCTGGAGACAGGGACAATGGCTGCCATCAGTGCGTTGGCCAGAGCCAGGAATGCTCTCTGTTGGGCTGCCACGCCAGAGTAAATGCTCTCCAGGTATGCATTTGTTTGTTGCAAATGCCCTGCTACACCTTGGATGGCATTCAGTATGGTTGACTGCCCAACAGAGAGGGATCTCAGGAGGTCAATAGCCTCCTCACTGAGGGCAGCAGGGCTGACTGGGGCAGGGTCTGAGGTGCCTGGGACGAAGGAGATGCCCACCCTCCTGGGTGAGAGGGCACGGGAAACACGCTGAGGGGCTGCTGGGAGGGCAGTGCTGGTTCGGGGGTGGCGGCTGTACCTGTAGTTGGGGTGGCCACAGAGGTGTCCGCCACCTCCATGGAGCTGCCATCAGAGGAGGTGTCGCTGTCGGTAGTGTCCCCTCCTGTCTCCATCATGGTGCTCCCCTTGCCCTCCGTCCCACTCGTGCCCTCACCGTCGGTGGATTCGGCCTCCAGGCCCATGTGGGATGCAGCTCCCTTCATCGCCGGTGCCTCTGCTCCTCCGACAGATGATGCTAATGCACACAAGCCCAGGGTGACAAAACAAAAAGGGGGGGAGAGACAGAGTATACACTTGGTCAATGCCAGCAACAACACTACCGTTGGCGTACACAACTCACAGGGAACAGCCCTATGCACTAGCCCATGCACTACCTGTTACAATGCTAGTCACTAGCCCATGGGGTACAATGCCTAACGCCATTAGCTGCACACCTGAAACCCGCAGGCCCCTGCCCAGTAGTAGAATCCCACTAACATTATTGGGGTTGGAGTGCATCTGAGCTTGCCCATCAATGAACATACCCTGCCATGATCGCCCTGGCCTAGGGGCACCCACAGCCCACATCCCCCACCCAGGAAAAACCTTAAAGTGCGCAAAGTCCTGATTCTGAATCTGTACTCACCTGCTTGTGGCTGCTGTGATGCCTTCAAGCGCCCATCCAACTCCGGATAGGCCACCGCCAGGATGCGGAACATCAGGGGGATCAGGGTACAACAGGCACTCCTTCCACTCCTTCCTCCCTCCGCCATCTTCCTTGCTCAGCGGTGCAGGTCCCCCCACCGTTCGCTGCAGTGGGTGCTCTGCCTGTCAAAGGCCCCCAGGGTCCACACCTCCTTGGCGATGGCACGCCAAATACCCTTTTTCTGATGGGTGCTGGCCTGCAGAAAAAATACAGCAGATAGAGCTATTAGTCATACCGTCCTGACTGTTATACTCATGGCCCAGCATATCCCCCATCCCCTTACGCACATACATTGACCACCATACATGCAGCATTCTGACCAGGACTACTCAGACCCCACCCTACATGAGGCTTACACACAGATCAATCCATACATTTATGCCCCACCCATCATGCTCACAGTGTACTTACCCGTTTGTCTGGAGGACCATAGAGTAAAGTGTACTGGGGTAGGACCCCATCCACCAGTTTCTCCAACTCCTCCGAAGTGACGGCAGGGGCCCTTTCCCCAGACACTGGAGCCATTGTCGCTTCCAGACACAGGTCACAGCAGCACTTGCTGTGTAGGTAATCTCCTGTTGAAGGTCAGGTAGCAAGTGAGTGCACAGATAGAAAATGGCGGTCAAGTCCGCGGCAGTGTGGACCGTCACCACCAGCGTACATCGCCATTGGCTCCTGGAACCCATAGGGCCCAATGATAACCAATGCGGTGTTGCGCGGCAGTCATTGACCGCCGACCGCAATGGCGCACAACGCCAGCAGAATTACCTAATTTCCACTTGTCTCTCCTCACAGGTCAGGCAGCCGCCATTTTAGGGGGGCACAGGCCATGGCACCTAACTGTGTCACAGCAGACATTGGCACATCAACTGACTTACGAGTACACATACTGTTTCTGTAAAGCAAAAATTGCATATTAATTTTGACATATGTGTAAATATGACGTTCTGCTCACCGTTTTTCCCCCAATAGTTTAACCGCTGAGGAAGAATAGGAGATGGAGACATCCCCCTGTGTACAGACCTCTGGTGGACCTGGCGACAATGAGGACAGGCACATTATCTGACCTACAGACTTGATAGGGCCACAATCCAAGAACTGGGGGCCCAACTGGAGCCAGACCTGATTTCAGCTATCTGACACCCCACAGGAATTCACCCCCTCTAGTGCAGGTCCTGTCGGTGCTCCATTTCATGGCAAGTGGTTCCTTCCAAACTACAGTGGCCATGGCATCAGGGATGTCACAGCCTATGTTCTCAAACATGCTGACCAGAGTGTTGTCTGCCCTGCTGGAACACATGCACAGCTACATCATATTCCCCCAGGTGGAGGATTTGGCCACAGTGAAGGCTGACTTTTATGCACTGGGACATATCCCCAACATCATTGGTGCCATTAATGGTACACATATTGCATTTGTCCCCCCCCCGCCGGAGAAATGAACAAGTGTTCAGAAATAGGAAAAGCTTTCACTCTCTGAATGTGCAGATGGTGTGTTTGGCGGACCAGTACATCTTCCATGTCAATGCCAAGTATCCTGGCTCTGTGCATGATACCTTTATCTTGAGGAACAGCAGCATCCCATATATGATGTCTCAACTCCAGAGGCACCGGGTGTGGCTAACAAGTGAGCCCATGGTCCCCACCCAGTTGATGTAGGTATATGAGTGTGGGTTGGGCCCTAAGGGTGAATGTGTGGCTAACAGGTATCCCTCGAATATTTGCAGGTGACTCTGGTTACCCCAACCTCTCATGACTAATGACCCCAGTGAGGGCAGAGGAATGTTACAATGAGGCACATGGGAGAACAACGAGGATCACTGAGAGGACCATTGGCCTCCTGAAGGCCAGATTCCGGTGCCTCCATCTGACAGGTGTATCCCTGTACTACTCACCTAAGAAGGTGTGCCAAATCATCATTGCATGCTGCATGTTGCACAACCTGGCCTTGAGACGCCAGGTGCCTTTTCTGCAGGAGGATGAGCCTGGGGATGGTCATGTGGCGGTGGTGGAGCCTGTGGACAGTGACGAAGAGGAGGCAGAGGAAGAAGATGTGGACAACAGAACTACACTAATTCAACAGTACTTCCGGTGACACACAGGTAAGACACTGTAACTTCACCTTCCATTGCAGTTTGTGTTTGACATTGAACATGGCAGCCTGATTTCCCTATTTCTATGGCCACTTACTGTACCCTTTGGCATCTCTATTTTGAGATCTTTGTGCCCCACTCTGGCTCCTGGTGTGTTTACTGCTGCCCACTACAGGTCACACCTATGTAATTATTACAGTACATTTGAATTGCAATGTTTACAGTTTGTGAAACTAATACATTTAACAAACAGTTGCCGGACTCCATATTTGATTTTGTTCCAAGGGTGTTTATTTCTGTGATAATAAGTGTAGGGGATATTGCAATGGGCTGGATTGCTGATGGAGGAAAGTCCAGGGTAGAGTCCAGTCTATTTGTATCACAGGGGCATTGTCCAAGGGGGCATAGGAAGGGGATCAATGGCAGTTCAAGGTGGACACGGTGACAGAGTGGGACAGAGGGTGGCAATCAGGAGAGTCTTATTTCCTGGCGGGGGTCTTGGCAATGCACTTTGGCTCTTTGCTGGCACCTCCTCTCTGTTGACGTTGAGTGGGCGTCCTGTGGGGATGTAAATGCAGTGTTAGTGTATCTGCGTGTGTCATCTTGTGCATGGATATGTTTCCCTTTATGGTTGTTATTAGCAAATCAGCTTTGGCTTGTGTGGGTTGTGCTAGGTTTGGCTAAGTGATTGTCACTAGTGTGCATGCTGTGGTGATGGGTGTACATGCAGGTCTGTGATGGGGGTCCATGCATTGGTGTTGTATGCAGGACTTGGTATTGGTATGGGTGGGTTGTGATGGTGGGGTATATGTGAGGTGGTGGGGGTGAGGGCAGGGGTTGTTGTTTGTGATGGCATGCAGTTAGGGTAGGGGATAAAGTAGTAAAGATTTGACTTACCCGAATCTAGTCCTCTTGCTACTCCTGCCAGTCCCTCAGGATGCATGATCACCAAGACTTGCTCCTCCCTTTGTCAGGGAGACCAGATCCTCTGGCCCTGGGCACGTTCTCAACATGTCCACCACTAGACAGCTCCAAAACTCTGATAGAAATATCACAGAGCCTGAGAGAGTCCAAGTGGGGGAAAAAGGGATTAGGTAGGGAACAGCTGAGAAGGAGACCTGTAGGAAGCAAAAGGTTAAACAACACAATATCAAGATATAATCACATTGACTTTCACTAGACTATGGTTCTAAGCATTCGCATACTGTAACCATGGATAACCTAAGAAGTGACTATAACTAGACCTCAAGAACTCTGGGTACCTGGAAAAAATCAAGAATGGTTAATACAATGTTTCATATGAGCTTTTCATGAAATGTCACATACTGTCTAGGAATACAAGAACCTTCAAGAATAATGTTTCAGAACAAACATTGCGTCTTTACATGAGGACAAAAGGCAATCTGAAACATTCCCTGGAAAACAATAGGAATTGTACTAGGGACTTAATATGCACAAAGAATGTCACATTTTGAATTTAGCATCTTCACAGAAAATCCAAAAGCCCAGGATAAATGTGTGCACGTCAACAAACACTACACATCAAAGTTTGAATTGCACGAAATGATCGCGCACACTATTGCCGATCTGAACATCAAGTTTTACATGATGGAAATGAATTGCGCACACTGTTGATTCTAGCAAGAATATGCGAATGCCATGAAATGATCGCGCACACTGTTGCAGATCTGAACATCAAGTTTTACATGCAGGAAATGAATTGCGCACACTGCCGATTCGAACAAGAATATGCAAATGCCAGGAAATGACCGTGCAAGCTGTTGCCGATCTGAATACCAAGTTTTACATGCGGGAAATGCATTGCGCACACTGCCGATTCGAACAAGAATATGCAAATGCCATGAAATGATCGCGCAAGCTGTTGCCGATCTGAACACTAAGTTTAACATGCGGGAAATGAATCGCGCACACTGCTGATTAGAACAAGAATATGCAAATGCCATGAAATGATCACGCAAGCTGTTGCCGATCTGAACACCAAGTTTTACATGCGGGAAATGAATCGCGCACACTGCCGATTCGAACAAGAATATGCAAATGCCATGATATGATCGCGGAAGTTGTTGCCGATCTGAACACCAAGACCCATATTTATACTTTTTTAGTGCTGCATTAGTGCTGCTTTTCAACACAAAAACGGCGCAAACTTACAAAATACAATTGTATTTTGTACGTTTGCGCCGTTTTTGCGTCAAAAAGCGGCACAAATGCAGCGCTAAAAAAGTATAACCATGGGCCCAAGTTTTACATGCGGGAAATGAATCACGCACACTGCCGATTATAACAAGAATAAGCAAATGCCATGAAATGATCGCGCAAGCTGTTGCCGATCTGAACACCAAGTTATACATGCGGGAAATGAATCGCACACACTGCTGATTCGAACAAGAATATGCAAATGCCATTAAATGATCGCGCAAGCTGTTGCCGATCTGAACACCAAGTTTTACATGAGAGCAATGAATCGCACACACTGCGGATTCGAACAAGAATATGCAAATGCCATTAAATGATCGCGCAAGCTGTTGCCGATCTGAACACCAAGTTTTACATGAGAGCAATGAATCGCGTACTCTGAAAGTTTCACAAGTAGGCCCAAAACTCAAGAGTCTTTGAGAACGGGGTCGGGGGCCCAGCCCGACCTCTGCCTTACCAACCTGCTCAAGGATCACCAATATAATGCGGGGCAGGCCTGGAACATCAAGGTAGGCCTCCGGAACATGAGCTCAGGAAGTTGCTGCTGCTCTGCACCGGGACCTCTGAATAGTGAGCATGTGGAGCTGGGCTGGCTCCCTTATATAGAGTCTGGCCCAGCCCACAAACCACACCCAGTCACGTGCACTGTCCAGATGTTTACACCCATGTTGTTAGTTGTGGGGGATGGGTGGTGGTACCCCGCCAGTCCTCTGTACTGCTATCTGGTGCCTTGCTACCACAGAACATACCTTCCCCCATTGGTTGTTCCACCTCCTTCTGATGTTATCCCTTGTTTTTGGGTGCTGTCCCACAGCCTTGACCCTGTCCTCGACTCTCTGACATAGCTCCATCTTCCTTGCAATAGATGTCTGTTGCACCTGTGATCCGAATAGCTGTGGCTCTACCTATGACGATTTCCTCCACCGTGACCCTTAGCTCCTCCTCTGAGAACCTGGGTGTCTTTGTGGTGCCATGGATGTAATGTGAGTGGTATGTGTGCGGGGCTGTGGGGTGATGGTGTTTTGTGGCTCAGATTCAGTGGTTGCTCCTGGCTTGTCTCTCAGTTGCCAAAATCTTTGGGTCATAAAGGTTTGTGGGTAGTGTGTGTGTTTTATATTGGTGTGGGTGTATCGGTGTGGTGTGTGTATGCGTGTCAGGTGTGTGTATTTTGAATTGTCCAATGTGGTGTTGTTTTGTTAGCGTGTGTGTATTTTGAGCGCGGCGGTGTGTACCGCCAATGGTTTACTGTGGTTGATTGACCGCTGTGGTAATTCGTGGGTCATTATGCTGTGGGCGTATATCTGTTGGCGTAACGGTGTGGGTTTTGCTACCGCCATTTTATCACTGACCTTTTGGCTGGCGGACTTGTGTGTGTGCCTGTATAGTGGTGGATTTCTATGTGTGGATGATAATACGGGTAGCAGTATACCACCGCAGTCACGGTATGTTGGCGGCAGTCAGCATGGCGGTAAGCGGCACTTACCGCCAATGTTGTAATGAGGACCTATGTTTTCCTTGCTCAAGTCAGGGATGTCCACGTAGTGACAGTATATTGGGAATATATCCATTTAAATTTTGTGAGTTGGTCTGGTAAGGTACATATGATTGTTTCATAATATAGAACGATTTTCACACGCATCATGTACATGTTCAGCTTATGCTAAAAAGGTTTTTCCAGTGCCACCCTAGATAACATGATGGCAGACGATCTCAAGACCTTTGAAATGCACAGAGACTGGTACCGTCATATGAAATTTGTTGCGAAAGGTTACAGAAAAATGCAATAATACTACAGACAGGCCAAGTCCTGGGGTCATGGAATGTCCTTCAAACAAGAAGAGCATCAGCAGCCAGAACCACCCCAACAACACCAACCACAGCGGGGTGCAAGCCAGTGACAGGGCACCACAGCCCAGGTCCCAGCAGCTACATCTGCAGCAACACAGAAGGCAACCACATGGGTCAGGAATAGAAGTGGCTCCCTGTTTAAGTGCTTTGTGGCATATTTATAAGCCCTGCTCCTCCTTGCAGCGTCTTTTTTTATAATGCCAAGGCGGCGTCAAAGAGTCTTTTTCCCTGCACCAGATTTAGAAAGTGGAGCAACTTTGTATTCCTTTGCGCCACATTATGCCTGCGCCAAGCATAATCTATGCAAGGGGGGCGTTCCTATTAGGAGGTCCAGAGAAATGCTGCAGTAAAATTTATGAGATTTCAATGTGCCATTTTTCCTGTCATTTTTAACGCCTGTAAAGTGTTGCTTCCACTGTTTCCAATGGGCTTCTCGACTCATTGCTGGACTAGCGCACTCATTTTTGATGCTGTTGGACCAATGCACCACAATATCATCAAAGTGTTGGCACTTTTGTGCTAATCTGTGCCATGTTGTACCATAATGTTCATACAGTGCTACTTTGGTGACATGGGGGAGTGCAAGGAAAGTGGCACATCATAGGTGATCCACCACTTTCTTGTAAATATGCCCCATTATCTTGTGGGAACTTACAAAAAAATAACCTGAAACCTTGATGAAATCAAGAGGAAGAGGCCAGTCTGCACAAATGGCAGCACACAATTGTGGAGGTCCTGGTCCTGATCCCACAACTTGTATGACTTTTGTTTTGGACTATTTTTTGGGGGGGAAGATTTAGTTAATATTTTGATTAGTTAGGCATAGAGTTAGTGTTTAGGATATTTTTGGTGTAGGTAGGTTTCCTCTTTTAGATGTTTTAATATATTTTACTACTTTACTATTTTTATCAGGATTTTGATGGGTAGGGAGTTGATGTGTAGGATATGTTAAAAATATATAAAGCAAAAAAATACCAAAATAATACATAATTGTTTAGGTTAGTATGTATAGGTAGTTTATGTTTAGATGTAGTTGATGTTAGTATTGTGCCAGTGTTTGTGGGTTAAGTGTGGTGGGGGGTTGAAGCATAAGATGTCATCTGTGGTAAATTAATAGGCTAGTTTAAGATAAGATAAGTTTTAAGGTAGGGGTAAGGTAGTAGGTGTAGGATAGGTAGATTATGGTAGGTTAGGCTTAGAATAGATTGTGTAAATAAGTGTAGGATAGGTAAATTAAGGTAGTTTAGGCTTAGATTAGATATTGTAATTTAGTGTAGGATATATTGTTTTATTTGATAAGGATAATATTTTATTATATAAATATGTTACTACTTTCACAACTTCATAATCATGTCATGTTTAAGAATTGTCATTCATGCTTAGAGTGCATTAAGTACATGATGCAGCTATTCACCTCATTGTTTGTTGATATGTTACTTTGTGTGAGGCCTATGGATAAGAGACATTCTTTATCACCCTTAAGTGCTCTTCACCATTCTTTAGGCACTGTGAGTGGTCCTCTTCATGTGAATTGACGCACTGCCCAACACAGTCACCTGCTGTTGTACTGGGTGTGTACAAGATGTTGCATGTATAGTATGGATGGTTCTGTCACTCCAGATTACCCATTCCTGGCTGTGCTGAAACACACAGTGGTGCCTGCCTCTTGTGCACTCACCCTTGCACCATTGCACTAATAGGTTATATGTGTTAGCTGTTTGGAAATCATGAATGTGGTCCCCACCTGCCTGGATAATCTCAATCATTCTAGGGATTGAGTACTTGCATAGTATGGCACTTCATGCATAAGACTTTGGCAGACTACTTGCTAAGTGTGAATATCATAAGTCTAACATTTCCTCTTATCCTGGGAATGTATAGCTTTGTTTCTGGGTGTGTGCTCTTGCTCCTAATTAGTGATATGTGTGTATGCTGTACAATTGATGTCATGGGTGGCTACACTCACACAATGCATGTGAGGTCTCTCAGGGGCAGAGGTACTAATTGACTCTAAATATCTGAGGGTGCCTTTCAACACCATTTATCTTTTGACGCAGGACCACAAATACTTATTACTTTCATTTCATGCATACTAACATTCAGTGTGTTGCACTGAGGTTCTACATCTTTGAGTGTCATAGGTATGATGCTAAATCGGAAGGACTCTGGGCATTAGTATTTGCATATTGTCAGTGCATGCATAATTTTGGTAATTTAGGATCTCTTAGGTGTAAGCATTGAGGCTATCATATGTGCTTTACCCCTTTGTTGTCATCACAGAGCAAGAAATATGTGGATATGTTAAACTGTGTTAGTGGCTCACTGGATCCATTTTGTGCAGGTAGGCATTTGTATGATTATGAAGGCATGTTCACTGGGCTGGTCAAGTAACTGATGCCTACTGTCACACCATGAAGTTCAACAGCAAAATGGGACTTACGACATGCCAGGCCAGTGGATGTACATGATGCTTGGGCACGTCAAACTAGAGCAGGTCATAGTGACTGTAGCACCGTTTCCTTAAGGTGCTAAGCAGTGCCTTTTGTAGGAACACATCCACCATTGTCTAGTTAGTCCTGTCTGCAACAGACATACAACAGGGTGGTTCACGGTAGTGAATTTATTTACAGGTCTGTACAGAGGCATTTACAAATTTGCAGTTATTGCAGATACAAGCCCAACATTGTTCCAGCACAATAGGATGTCCAGACAGAGTCCATACGGCATACATGTAATGTGACATGCTGAGGTGGGTTGAATTCCAGTGAAAAGGAGGTTCAAACTGCCATTAAGGAAGGTAGGCCTCATCCACAGTCCTCAAACTGATCAGATTAACAGGTGGGCAACCAAAAAGGGGACAATACCATGAGACATAGGAGGTGGGATGATGATAAACACAGGTTCAATGAGAAAGTGACCAAGAGGCACAGACAAATGTTAATGGGCAGTTCTCTGCCAGAAATTGGTGAAGTCCACATCTTCGTCCTCTGATGTGTAATGTGCCTCCCCTGAGGGTGGTGGTGTTTGTGCAGGAGCAATCTGAGGCTCACACACATCAGAAGCAAAAGATGTGCTTCCCCTCACCCCTGCACCATTTGCCTGTGCAAGCAAGGAAGACAGCACAGTGCTGACAACGGCCAAACAGATTGACAACAAGGCAACAAGTTTGCTGTGGAAGGTACCCATAAATGCAAAATAGGAGTCCTGCTTTTGCTCCATAGATTGGTGGATGATGCATGAGGCCCCCAGCTGGGTGTCACATTAGCAGGGCTGTTGATGTTGCCTCTGCCTCATGACACCAGCAATGTCATCCAGGAACTGTTCTATTCTATGGAGCAAAGGGTAGGTGCCTTTGATTGCCTTAGAGCTATCCTTAATGGGACTGAGGCACCTACAGACTCCTTCTAGGGTGGCCACAATGGTCTCCATCCCTGCCCATACCATATCTACCATCTGCTGCTAGACTCCTACCGCTTGCCACTGGAAGACAACTTGGGGGTCCTGCAGTCCACAGCTGGGCTTGGCTGGCAAATGGAGCATCTTCTGGGGTAGGCAGTTATTCTGGAGACCCAGCAACACGGTCACCCCTTGCCATGCCTGGGGAAGGTGTTCTAATGGGGTCCAGGAGTTGCCAGAAGGTGTCACTGTCTGTGGGGGCAGATGTCAACACCAAAAGATTTGCCATCAAATCTGGTGGTCAGGAGGTGTTTTTTCTTCTTCTGCAATGAAATGGGAGATATGTTATTGTTGATCTGTGCTAGATGTTGACATGAGTATTCTTGCTGACATACAGACATTATTCTCATTCACTTTCAGTTCAACACTGATATGTAGGACATATGTTACTTGCAGGTAATGTTGCCAAGTTGTGTTGTAGTTACCTTTAAGATGGCAATACCTTTCCATTATTAACACAACCACTGTGTGACAAGGGTGACTTTTCATGTCATGCCACCCATTGCAACACTGTTACACAGTTTGCTGGCCTGCCATGCCTGTGAGGGTAAGTTGAGGTAAGGTGCACATCTGCCTTGGTATTTGGCTTTCTTTTTCGTGATGGCCACACTGATTAGAGATTCGCTTATTGACTTTATGGCATTCCTTCACAGCTGCAAAACAAGTGTGACACTATCAGACACAGCAGTGCATGAGTATCTTTCAGGCTACCTTGCAGTGCAAACGTCGTAACTCACCTCCTTGCAATGCAATGTCCCCCCCATTCATACTGGGTGTCCATCTTGGTCTGCTGTGCAGAATCGGCCACAAGTTGTAACTTGACATTATCAATGGAAACAAAGCGATTTCCTTTGGCCCCTCGCAGCGGCGGTAAAATCATAGTTCTCGTGCCGCTAATCCCTAACACAGGGACAGGCGCTCGATAAGAAGGACCAAATTCTTTCTTTACTGCGACCTTTTCACGCACTAGCTCCCCAATCCTGGGTATCCAACCAATAGGAGTTACTGGCTCATCCTTAATTCCTGAGGAGGCAGCACTTGCAGAAGAGTTATCTTCACGGAATTGTTGTAAATCCTGCAAAACAGTGACACGATCATTTATGTCAAAGGGCGTATCTGCCGCCTCCACACCAGGACCATCTAGATCAGGAACATACATTTGTGTTCCAAACAGGCACTCATATGAAGTACGACCCCCCAGGGACCTTCTAGGCAAGTTATTAAGTGCTCTCTGTACTCCATACAGGTGGGCTAACCAACTACGACCCGTACCTATAACTCTGGCCGTTAAGGATTGCTTTAAATCACGATTTAAACGCTCCACCACAGAATTTCCCTCAGGATGAAATGGAGACGAGAATTGGAGTTGGACCCCCAACGAAGCCATGGTGTCCCTGAATGCCTTAGAGGCAAAAGCAGGGCCCTGGTCCGAATGAAAAGCCGCAACTGCAAATGTATCGACAAAGATGCACAAATCTTTAATAACAGTCCGAGCGCCAGCCGAGCGTTGTGGCCAGACCCACACAAATCTGGAGCACGAATCTACAGCAACCAAAATATATTTGTATGCACTGTCTGGGGTCAACGGACCACAATGATCCAAGTACACACACCGTAAAGGTTTGTTTGAAATTAGAAGGGGCGTCTGCTGCGGGCATCTAGCCGACGAAGCTTTAATTTGTTGACAAACGTCACAACAAAGGACATATTGCTTTGTCTCTCTATAGAGACCAGGCCACCAGTAACGAGACGGTAAAAGTGAAATCGTGGCAGCCACACCAGCATGTGCAGATGCCGCCCCCTCATGTGCTGCAGAAATTAATCGAGATCTCTCAATTGTATTTGGTAAATCACGCACACCAATGCCAGGAATATTAACAACAGCATTGAGCGCACTACTCAAGCAGTAACTATATTTAGAAGGAAATCCTTTAGGAAATGGCGTGCCATCGGCCGTAGCTTTTATGGCAGCCGAAATCTCTGTGTCTGGTTTGGAACTTGAACGAGTCACTGCGGCCACAGTGGCAACAGCCACTGCCGACTTCGCGGCTTCATCAGCCAAAGTATTCCCAGCAACGTGTATCCCAACGCGCTGGTGTCCAAGTGTATGCACAACATGGACCTTAGGAAGCGTTTCTTTCAGATCCGCAACCTTACCCCACAACAATTTGTGTTTAATGGTGTTGCCCTTAGAATCTCTAAACCCATTCAACTTCCAATAGTGTAGATATTCATTGAAAGACTGAACACAGTAGTAGGAGTCACAGACCAGCAAGGTTAAAATTGCCGGATCCACGTGCTCCAACGCTAACAATAGAGCTTTGAGCTCAGCCAGCTGTGCCGTGCAATCTCCCAAAGTTTTAGTATAAGTATGTCGGGGGCAGAACACTTCTCCCTCCATTGCGCTGCTCACCACCGCACATGCAGCAGAATACTGTTGTTTAGTCCCAACCGCTGGTTGCGCAGAGCCATCGGTATACATGACCACCTGATATTGGTCAATAGGCAATGCGCCAGTGGGAACCGGGTACTCCATTTCATATTGAAGAAATTCTTGAGTCTGCAGTTTAGGGTCAAATATGTAATCTACATCAGTGGCTGTCAAAGAAGTAGCCCATTGAATCCATCGCGGGTGTAAAGCTTTCGAATTAGGAACACTCGCTTTTGTAACAGCCTCTAAGGCCGGTATCGGGGAAACGACAATGATGCGTTGGCCCTGAGCAAGCGGTCTTTCTTTAATCACAGCCATCTGTACTGCAGTGAGTATTTTCTCAGTCTGTGCAAATCGTTGTTCTGCAGCAGAATACAAGTGGGACTTGTATGCAATCGGGACTGTCTCACTGTCATTAAAGGTGACATACGTAAACCCAACAGCCCCAGGTATCACCCTGATGACTAAATGTGTCTTATTGTCCCGTGTGTGCAAGTGTTTAACTGCTAAGAGATCAGTCTGCAAATCTCGTAGGATATGTGTATGCTCAATCGTCCAAAATCTACTCGAAAAATTTGGACGAATCAACTCGTATAAGGGTTTTGTACGCGTAGCATATTCAGGAATGTAAGTTCTGCCAAAATTCAGAAACCCCAACAATGACTGGAGCTTCAGAACCGTATTTGGAGGCTGCAATTGAGCACATTTCTCCCAAAAATGTGGCGCTAAGCTCTTGCCCTCTCTTGACAACTCATATCCCAGGAAAATGACGCTGAGGAAAGCAATCTTCGATTTCTTAAAATTAAACTTATAGCCAATTTCAGCAAACCCCACAACAATGCGTGATACACGCCTTAGATGTTGCAGAATCTCATCGTCTGTCAGATATATGTCATCAACATATGATAACGCTTCAGGGTCCAACTCGTGCAGAATTTCAGTTACACGAGCCGAAAACAGTCCTGGGCTATTCTTATACCCCTGAGGCAAACGACAAAACTTTTTCTGAGAGCCAAACGCACTGAAACTGGTATAGTTCCGACTTTCGGGCGCTATATTTTGGCAGAAAAATGCATTTGCGATATCTAACGTTGTTTTGTATTTTTTACGCACTATATTATTCATAAGCACTGCGCTATGTGAATTCTGTATTGCATTTGTGTGTGTATGACCATTTAAATGTCTGCAATCTACAACTATCCTATATGAATGGTCCGGTTTAGCAACCGGAAATAAGGGATTATTCATTGGCGAGACACAGGGCTCAATTACACCCTGGTACTCCAATTGTGTAAGAATATTCCTAACCGATGCCCTTGCTTCAAATTTGATAGGATACTGCGGCTGCGGCTGAGGTTCGCCCTTTATTGGAATTACATGATAAGGTGATTGTCTATCCCACCCCACATTATTTCTATATAGAGCGGGGGCCTGTGCAAGAGCCCATATTTTACTATAGGACTCCGCTAGTTCTCCCGGAACAAGTGGTGAGAAGGAAGGTGTAATAACCTCTTCCCCCACCGGACAGTCGCGAACAAAGTCAGGCGGCCAATCCTGTTCGGCCAGCAGAACGTCATATGATTTCACCATATGATCCCAAAAGATGGCGTGTACAATGCGGTCAATGTCCCCTTCTAATTGCAGAGTCACGTTATATACTCTATCAGGATCAGAGACTCGCATATCCGCCGTTTCGACTTGTATGAAGTCATCAGTTTCTTTCACCTCCAGATGCTCTAGAAGACTCCGGCGAACTATTGTGACCTCTGCCGCACTGTCTAACAGTGCTAACGCCAATGTCTTGTTCGTCAAGAGAACTCTCTACTTGAGCGGCATGTCTAACTGAGACTGCTGCCACTTTCTTCTTTTTAAATTGTTGTTTTTGCTGCAGCGGTTTCTCTTCTTGTTTAATAGAAACCTCCGTTGAGCGCTGTGAATCCTGTCTTGGTTTCACGTACTCTGTTCTCCGCTCTGACCGCCCACCTCTCTCACTTCTCTTCTCTGAGGAGTCCTGAAAGGAACGAGATTGGCGTGTATCAGTATATTGATATCTTTCAGGCGTTTTCAAATTATCCCTATTCCTGAGATTATACCTATTCTGCGGGGTCTCCGGTTGCGGAGACTGTCCCCTATCTTTCTTAGGTGTTTGCTGTTTCTTTTCCCAGCGCTTTTTAGTACCCTCAGGTTGCTGTTGTTTTAGCATTATCTTTATTATTTTTACCCTGTAATTGGGGTTTTTGCGGTTTAGCCCCTAGGCTATCGCGACCAATACTGGAATATGTATCAGCTATTATTCTCGGAAGTTCCCGCTCCTGATTAATCTGCAGAACGTCCCGAAGACGCATTCGCACTGCTAGTGCTACTGCCTCTCCCTTGAGATTACTCAAAATAATAGAAGAAACTGTGGCAAAATTGCACATTAACTGCATGCCCAAATCTAAGGCAGGGGCAGCCCCATATTCATCTTGAATTTGTTTAAGCACTTCCGGTAAATTAGCTAATGTCGGTGTACCGTGTGCCGTAGTATAGAGCGCGGCAAACACCGTGCCTCAAGTATTACAAAGGTCCACCGGAGGAACCATCCCATACGGCAAACACATCATCAAAATTCTATGTTTATCCTGAGGTACCGTATGGGGAAAAACTGCTTCCAGCATATACATTTTTTGCGCCAGCCAAAATGGAGTCTCCTCACGCTTAGCCGGTACTTTACCCATAACTGAGTGCACAGTGGCCGGATTAATACCCGGAACCACTGCTTGTGGGTGCGCCGGAGCAGCACGCGCTGCGTTCGTATTTAGTGTCTGCATTACAAACTGAACTAATCGTCTATATGTAGCCGTTAAGTCTGTATATAAACGAAAAACTTCAACCACTGTCAATTGAGCAGCCGCAGGATGTGGTGTATATGTAGCCAATAAAGGCCAGGTAGGACCTTCATTACTTAGTGGACCTAACCTAACTTGTGCTACTGTGTGTGGGAGGGCGCCATCAAGCCAATTATGGTGTTCTTGATAAGATAAAGGTATCTCTAAGTATGCATAAGCCCTGTATTGTCCAGGGACATTCGCAACAGTGTATTCGTGAAAAGTGTTTGTACCCCCAACAACTGCTGGAAATACGACCCAAGAATAAAAAGGTTCTGTTCTATAGGCTGCATGGGCATCCACCACAAAAGTGACCGGGCCCCCTTGGACCGTCAGTCCATGTGCAATCAGATGTCCTGTGAGCGGTTGTCGCATATTGAGCGCTATACTCACTACATTAGGATTCACCATTTGTAAAAAATAGCACTAGGTCAGAGAAGGCACACCAATATCGGGGTTTTCCTTTTAAAGTTCAAGCTTAAACAACCAACCACTAAGTAATAGGATGTACCTATCCCGTGGCGGCGGAAATCCTCAGCCCCACGGACGTCTCCGCTTACGAAACCGAGTAGTTAAAATATATATGAGACCGAGAGAGTCAGTCGGACCTAAATATTAGAGCCAGACCAATCGTTGGAGGCGCCATGTGGCGTGGGCTCTCATTATCCTAAATGAGACTACTGGATTTCTTGGCAGCAGGATTGATAACGTGTGGGGGACTAAGTCTGACCCACGTGTAAGGAACGCTGTCACCCTAAATCCGGTTTTTGCTCCGGCTAACTAGCAGTGCCTCATTTCTCCCAAGGGGAAGAGATGATTGGGCAGCCGAGCGCATGACATTTTTGGAACTTCTCAGGGAAGTCATGGTCACTCAGATCCAAACCAACTCTCTCATTTCCAATATGATCTCATATACAAATGACAAAGACAGTATAAGTTTTAGATAATGTTTTATTAAAACAACTGTATTTTAGATAATAAGGCATGAGCCGCAATAATCAGAACCATACAACACAGTAGGATTGAAATAGTCACCAGGAGAGTAAAACATAAGAACAAAGCTATCATCGTGTCTATTAGTTTCTACTCTCCCTCTGCTTGATCTATTTCGAGCACAGCATGTTAAGCTTCCAACTTGCTTTTCTGAATCACTGGGGAGACATCAGCCCTCATACCTGAGCAAAGGCCTGTGATCTTGGTTCAGCATCTGCAACAAGGCAGTCAGCATCTAGTTGTGGTTCTCTGGTCGGAATCTCCCTCTTGCGCGTATTGGGACAAGGAAGTGATTTTATAACTAACATGACAGCGTGATCACAAAATGTCCCTACGCAGGAATGCCAAAGACTAAACTCCTACCACGTCTATCGGCAATGTACCAGACTGTATCCTTGACTGAAGCACAGAGTGAACAGGAATATGTTATGGAGAACTCATAGTGCTGAAGTAGGCTAAACAGTGTGATATGAATAAAAAACAAGACCGTAGAACTGGCTATTTGAAAAATAACAGTACGAAGCCTAATAAAAAGCATTTAGAGCAAAGTGCACAGAGGCTCTAAGCTGCAAGTAAATGAATAAAATACATCCAGGGCAAAGTGCACAAAGGCCTAAAGCCTGAAGCTAATGCGCAAATGATACGTAAAACTAACCACACTACAATAGTACCAGTTCAATGTGCTCAGCCACACCTACATTGCACTGCACTACAAAAGGCCCATCTAGGTGCCGACAACATCTATTCTTCCAACAAACACTCATGGTCCTCTGGTTTGCATCACTTGCATTCACCACCACCCCCAGCATACATTTGTACATGACAGGAGGTAGGGTGCTCTATACCATGGAAGCCAACACCTGTGTGCTCTCACCCTGCACAGCATGACAGCTGCTTGCAATGAAGTTACATGTTAGTGACTGTACATGTGGCTCTTTGCATGATCCTAAGTGGTGAGACATCACATACAGCACCCCTAGACCTATTCTTAGGTGTGAAGTTAAGCCTATGGTAACCTCATGCCATTCCATTGCTTTAAGGTCCAGACAGACACACTAGCCTCGTGGTGCAAGTGGGCTTGATTTTGTCACAGTCAGGTTAAGCAGGGTTGACGTGTCCATGCATGATGTGCTGTTCCAGTCCAGTTATTTTTGCTTTGTAATTCTGGTCACTCATGTTATACGATCCACTACAAGTCACAGATTACAAAAGTGTAACTGGACTGGTGCTGCACATCACACATGGACTGGACAAACTTGACGAAGCGGGGCTGGGCTGGAAAACATGTAACTGGGCAGAACGAATTACATTTATGCAATGCATGACTGAACATGTGAGTAATTCTGCCCTTTGCCTTGCACACAGGGCAGTGCAGCACTGGAACGTAGCTTGCTGCTCTGCACAGCATGACATTTATATGCATATTGTCCCTTGTTGCCACTTACCCTGTTGGGCTTGCTGGTCCTCAGTGCCAGCACTGTTGTGTCCTTCCACTCCTGCCACCAACTCTGCTGGGATGACTGATCCCACCTGCTCCTCTAATGGGTCTAGCTCCTCCTGGTCTTCAGGTCAGGTCCTCCTCCAGGGCACATGTCTGCCCTCAGGTTGTTGGCCAATTTCTCCCTAGTCCTTGTTAGAAATTGGGTCACTAGTTAGCAGAGGTATGCATCCTGGGTAAGTAGGGAGCACAATCCTCGTCAGGGTAAGTCACTTACACTCTTTAAACTAACCTGTGCTCAGCCTCTGGCACACAGCAGTCAGGCTTAACTTAAGAGGCAATGTGTAACGTATGTGTGCAACACTTAATTACAGTAACACAGTGACACCAAAAAAAGACTCCACATCAGGCCTTTGAAGATCACATGGACCTTCTCCTTCCTTCCCTGGCTCCAGACACTCTACAGGGGGTTATTCAGCCCTTTGTGTGGGGAGATTGTTGGACCGGGACCTTTTTACAGGGTTATCCCCAAACATTTTGCCTTCCTCCTCCTATTTATTCTGACCACTTTTTGTTGGCGTTAGGACTCTGAGCACTTTACTACTGCTGATCAGAGCTAAAGTGCATGTGCTATTCCTCCTAAACTTGGTATGATTGGCTTACACCTTATTGACACCTTCAATTTACCTATAAGTACCTTGTACAGTGCTATACCTATACCAAGGACCTGTAAATTAAATGCTACTAGTGGGCTTGCAGCGCAGTTTGTGCCACCCTCCAAAGAAGCCTTTCAAGCCTGTCTCAGGCCTGTTACTGCAGAGCCTATGTGCGCAGTTTACTACCACTGGGTCCTGGCATCTAAATTTACTTGCCAGGCCTGGAACTTTCCTTTTACTAAATATAATTCACCCCTAGGGTAAGCCCTAGCTATCACTATGGTTAGGGTGCTGTGTATGTAAAAGGTAGGACATATGTCTATATGTACTACATGTCCTAGTAGGGGCAAACAGCCTATTTGGTTCCCCACTACTATGAGTGCTGCCTCTCTCATAGGAGTGCTTTCGAAATGCCCAAACATATGTCTAAGTAGTATAGTCTGATCTATGAGGGATGGTGTAGGCATGCTTGGTATGGTTGTAAGGGTAGGGAGGAATGCTGCTTACGGGTGTGCATGGATTTTTATTGCCATTATAGAAATGCAACTTCTAGAAAGGGAGCAGTTCTCTTTGCTTATGACTCTGGTGTTGTGCAGCTTGCCTCCAATCCACATCTGGGGCAAAGTGACAGCTGGGCTTTCTCCATACTTATCAGACAACCTGTACACAGGGAGGGTGGAGATGTCACAAGAGTACATCTACAAACTGAATGGTCTTCCTGGGCTGGAAGAAGTAGAGGCGTGGCACACCTGCATTTGTAAAGGCTGTGCTGTGGCATCACACAAAGTGCTCGTTTACCCCCTACTGATGTTATGAGCCAGTGCTGGAGGAGACGTGGACATCCATGGAACTGGTTTTTACTGGTTGGAACCCCTTCTCCCCCTTTTGTGGAGGTTGTGCAAAATGAATATAAGTACAGAGGGTTGACACCCACATTTCAGAGCACTTTTGGACTTGTGACTGAACCTCTGCCAGAGGGGCTGCCTGACTGCACAAGGGACACATCTGGACTGCTCTTCTTTTGTTGCCATGCTGCCAGGTGTTGCTGGGTAGCCTAAAGGACTCATCTGGATTGCTTTTCTGTATGTTGCCCTGCTGCCAGCCTTTCCCCTGACTCTGGACTGCCAACGTTCTGTGGGCAGCTAGAGGGAATCACCACTGGAGCTACTTGTGTGCTGGACTGTCTGCTCCCCCCCCCCGCCGGTGCCTCTCTAAGATCCCAGTGCATGCGGAGCGCTCCATCCCGCTCCTTGGGATGCGAGGGCAGCACTTTACCTTTTTTTTTAAATTCTTTTTTTTTTAAGCAGCACTTGCAGAGCGCTTCATTATTATTCTCCTGGGTGCAGGGAGCGCCCCGTGGACTCTGCAGATATGCTCCCCCACACCCTTTTGAGAGGGGCCCGCCAGCAGTCTTGTGTGAAGCGCGGACTCACACACAGGCTGTGGTGCCCAAAGAGTGTCAGCACATAACCCCTTTCTGGATCCCCTTCACCGCCACAACCCAGGCAAAACCTGAAAGGTAGCCTGCGAAGAGCAGAAGAGGATCACAGCCCTTGGGCGCACACTCTGTGGTGCCCTCAGGAAACAGACTGACCCCTTCCTGAATGAAATCACTGCCACAACCCGGACGAGTGCAATGTATCCTGCCTGCGGAGGCTGGGCCTAACAGGACTGCTGCAGTTTCTCCCTCAGAGCCCGGGAGGGCTCAGGACGTGCTCCAGAAGGGGTACGTCACCAGAGGATACACTGCCAGAGGGAGCTGCTGACCAAAGGTAGGCAGATGGCTGCTGGGCAGTCTTCTTTGCTCACAAGGTACTCAAAGGGGGTGCCTCACTGTAATGTAGCAACCACAGCAGAGCCCTACTAATTGAGGACAGCCACACCCGAGCCCAGAGGCTCGAGCACACTACCCACACATCGCAAAGGATCTTCCCCATGCTGACAGCAGTCCTGAAGGCCCGCAGGAGCTACCCGCAAGCCATTTTTTTCTTGTGGGGCTCCTCACAGTGTGTGCCCTTCCCCACCTCAGGGTGGTTCATATCTGGGCAGGGGCACTGGGTCTGGTTGGTAAGAGTGGCGGACATCTTACGGAGTACCCGCTCTTGCCTCCCCCTGCTTCCCGGCAAAAAATTACTGTATACCCTCGAAAGGAAGCACAGGCACGCAGAAACCGTGGTGTGGCAGGAGTTGTTGGTAATCCCTGCGGAGGACACACTGCACTCTCATCTTTTTGCCCTCATTGGTTCTGCCTGAAGTTTCGTGACCTGATGTTATGTGGTATGTCGTTCTTGCCTTATTGGGTGATATATCTCTTTTGGGTTCCTCCTGGCTTAGGTGCATACCCTAGCCAACCAGAAAGCCCATTTCTAACAGAGAGGCACAGCCCTATTATGGCATAAGTGACGCAGTGCTAAATTACGCCCCCGCTCCCCCATCAAGCCCGTTAATGGCCCATTAGTGCCCATAAAGCAAACCTAAGCTCCCATTGTGTGTGCCTGTCTTGAGGTAATGCACAAAGTCCCGCTATCACAACCCCAGATGTGTATTCAGAGAAGACAGAGGCATGGAATGGTTTAAGTAAGAAAATGCCATCTTTGTAAAAGTGGCATTTTCAGACTTACAATTTAAAATCTGACTTCACCATAAGTTGTGATTTTAAATTGTGAGTACAGAGATACCAAACTTCTATATTTTCCCTGTTGGAAGGTACACTTATAGGCTACTTCAAGATCACACCAATGTTCCTATGAGACAGACAGACCTTGCAATAGTGAAAAAATAAATATAATGTTTTTTTCATTACTAGGACATGTTCAGCTTAAAAGTACATGTCCAACTTTTTAAATACACTACATCCTGCCCTTGGGGCCAACTAGGGCCTTCCTTAGGGGTGGCACATGTAATGAAAAGGAAGGTTTGGACCTGGCAAGTGAGTGCACTTGCAGGGTAAAAATGGCAATTTAAAACTGCACACACAGGCTCTGCATTGGCAGGCCTGAGGCATGTTTGAAAGGCTACTGTAGAGGGGGGCACAATCTGTGCTGCAGGTTCACTAGTAGCATTTAATTCACAGGCCCTGGCCACGTACACTGCAATTTAGTAGGGACTTACAAATAAATGAAATGTGCCACTTGTGGAGAGGCCAAGGTTACCATGTTTAAAATACAGAGCACCTGCACTTTAGCACTGGTTGGCAGTGGTAATGTGCCCAGAATCCTAAAACCAACAAAAATGAATTCAGCAAAAAGTAGAGGGAAAAAAGTAAAAATTCTGGGGATGACCCTGGAAAAAGGGCCAGATCCAGCAGTCCTACGCTTATAATCATGCCAGCACTACTTGCACTCTGCCACTGTCCTTTCAGTTTGACCTACACTGTTTATCTTCTCCACTATGGACTGCCAAATGACTTACTGTAGGAAAGTACCATCTTTCTTGGCATGTTACCCCCAATTTCTGCCTGTTTATCAGTGTGTTTTGCCTGTCTCACTGGGATCCTGCTAGCCAGGACCCCAGTGCTCATAGTTTGTGGCCTATGTGTTTTGTCAGTATGCTTAACTGTGTTACTGAAGTTCTGCTAACCAGAACTCCAGTACTTATGCTCTCTCTACTTACCAAATGTGTCACTACACTTTAGTGAATCCATATTCCAATACTGATTGGCATACTGGACCCCCCTTTATAAGTCCCAGGGCATATACGTCCCAGGGTACCCACGGCATTGGGGTTCCAGGAGATCCTTATGGGCTGCAGCATTTCTTTTGCAACCCATAAGAAGCTCATACAAACCTTTCATCAGGAATGCCACTGCAGCCTGAGTGAAATAGTGCACACACTATTTCACAGCCATTTTCATTGCACTAAGGTAACTTATAAGTCATCTATATGTCTAACCTTCATTTACTGAAGGCTAGGTGGAAAGTTACAGTGTATGAGGGCACCCTTGCACTAGGTGTTACACCCTCTACCTTTGGAAATAGGTGTTACAGGCTTGGGAGGGGTAGTCTCCCAGAGCCTCTGGAAATTCTTTGAAGGGGACAAACGGTGCCCTCCTTGAAAAATCCAGTCTACACCGGTTCAGGGACCCCCAGTCCCTGCTCTGGAGCGAAACTGGACAAAGGAAAGGTGAGTGACCACTCCCCTGTCCATCATCACCACAGGGGTGGTGCCCAGAGCTCCTCCAGAGTGTCCCTGGCATAAGCCATCTTGGATTCTAAGGTGTGGGGACCCTATGGAGACCTCTGAGTGGCCAGTGCCAGCAGGTGACGTCAGAGTCCCCTCCTGATAGGCGCATACCTTGGTAGGTAGCCAATCCCCCTCTCAGGGCTATTTAGGGTCTCTCTCCTCTGGGTGTTTCTGCAGATTCAGTTTGCAAGATTCCTCCAGGACTCCTCTGCATCCTCTGCTTCAGCTTCTGACCTTCAGATCAACTGCAGACTGCTCCAGGAACCGCTGTAACTGCAACAAAGTATCCAGGGTGACTCCTGTGACCAGCAACTTCAGCTCCAGCCAGCTTTTGCAACAGTTTCCGAGGTGTGCACGCTCTGAAGACTGCCTGTCTTCACCCTGCACCAGAAGAACAGAAGGAATCTCCTGTGGAGTGACGGAGTCACTTCCCTGCTTCTGCAGGCACCCTTCTGCAACAACAACCGGTACGCTGGGACTCCTCTCATGTCGACGAGCATGCTCTTTGGAACACAGGTGGTGGACCGGGGTGACCCAGACTGTTCAAAGGTCCAGCTGTCCAAATTTGGTGGAGGTAAGAGCTTGCCTCCCTGTGCTGTGACAGTACCCCTGTGCTCTGTGTCTTCTGAAGCTCCTTAGGCTTCTATGAACTTCGTCCAAGAATCCTTCCTGCACAGTGTAGCCCAGGTCCTCAGCACTCCATCCTCCAGTGCACAGCTCCCTGAGTTCATCTCTGGCGTGGGACCTTCCAGTGTAGTGCTGCGATGACAGCACTTTGCAACTTCTTTGTCCCCGTGTTCTGGGACTCCCGTGGGTGCTGTCTGGTCTTCTGAGGGCTTTCTGAAGTGCTGAGAGCCCCCTCTGTCTCCTAAGTCTGAGTTGAGACCCCCAGGTCCTTGCTGGGTCCTGGCAGCTCCTTTTTTACACAAACCGCGTACTTGCTTGAACCGGGGCTTGTTGGCGGAATCCAGCGATGCAAACAGCCTGCATCCAACAACTCGATGTTTTCTGCATTTTGTACTGAATCAATTTGCTAACCTTCATTTTCACTCTTATACAACTGCCTCATCTTGTAATGCAAAATATTTTTCTACTTGGTACACATACATGTTCCCTCGTGTGGCTGCATCTTTTTTAGCTTTATGAGTGTTAGACCTGGCCTCATTGGCATGGTTTTACCCGTAACCTTTCGCCTTCAAACCTCCTCTTTTGCTGACTTTGTTTTTGCTGACTTTATGTATCTGCACATCTTACCAGGGCTAAAGTGCTTGTGCTCTCACCTTAAAACATGGTAGAATTGGCTTATACCCAATTGGCATATTTAATTTACTTGTAAGGCCCTAGTAAAGTGGCAATACCTGTGCCAGGAACCTGTAAATTAAATGCTACCAGAGGGCCTGCAGCAATGATGGTGCCGCCCACTTAAGTAGCACTTTAATCATGTCTGCCATTGCAGCCTGTGTGTGCAGTTTGGAAACTGCCATGACTTGGCAAAATAAACTTTTTCCTAGAGCCACGCCTTCTTTTCCAATACATATAGGTCAGCCCTAGGTTAGGCCCTGGACAGCCCAGAGGGCAGGTGCAGTGTATTTAAAAACTGGGGCATGCACTGTGAAGTTTTATATGTCCTGGTATTGAAAAACTCTTAAATTCGTTTTTCATCACTGCAAGGTCTACCTCTCCCAGAGAATATCATTGAGGTTACTTTATTACATTTAATACATTATCATTTTCAAATGGGAGCAGGTAACTGGGCTCATATTTGTAGTCTGAAACTGTAATGAAAAATCCTCTCTCATTGTGAAATTGGGTTTTAAATTACAATTTTGAAAATGCTACTTTTACAAAGTTAGCATTTTCATACCTTAGCTAATAAGTGCCTGCAGCATGTTTCTCAGTCACATGACTGGGTGTAGCCGACATCTGAGCTTTGTGTATTCCTCCAAGACAGTCACACACAATGGAGAGCTTAGGTGTGCCAGGTGGGCTGTCACTGGCGGGATGAGGACGGAGCTGGGCACAGCCCTACTTATGCTTGAATAGGCTGTGTCCTGCCTTCACACAAAGGGCTACATACTCCCTGTACTTAGTTTGGAGCAAGGACAGGGAAGGCATGGTGCCTGGGGACTTCAAAGGTAAATCTCTAGAAGCTTCTCTCCACTTCAAAGGAAGGCCCATATGTATATATTGGACCCCAGACACCAGCTCTTCAGTACCTTTCTGGACTGGACCTCTGGATTATGCCAGGAAGAAAGACTGCTGTGCTACCGAAGGACTGCCACTCTTCCGGACAGGTGCTCTGAAGGACTGCTGTTCTGCTGTGCTGACCTAATGTCCCCTTGACTGGGTGAGAAGGCCTGGTCCTACATCTCTAACCATATGACCCCAGAGTGAATCCAAGGGCTTGTTAGCTGGCTTCCTGACCAGAAGCCTCTGGGAAATAACAGGCTTTCAACAACCTTAAACCCAGCACCTGAGCTTTATCATCTGAGGGCTTACCCTGCTAAGTAGTGCCACCCTAGCCTGGACCCTGGAGGTGGGCCTGAATTTGTTGTGCCAGCCCAACTGTGGACCCAGCAAACCAATGTATCTCCTTTGCTGCATGTCACAGTCCCAAGCAGAACTTGCATTGTCTCTGCTGCGTGGACTTTCTTGGTGCAAGGACTATGCATCGTCCTTGCAGCCCGATCAGAACCACCTCTGTGCAACGCATTCTCAATGCACGTCCTCACATCGCAAGCCTCGACAATGATGCAGAACTCCACTTCACCACCCCACAGGCCCACAGAATCACTGCTGCATGATATATCTCCAACCAGGACTTTGCATGGCACATCCTCAATGTGGGACTCCGCAACTTAAAGTACTCTTGATCAGCAGAACTAACTGGGTTCCTGTAGCCAGCCAGTACTCCATCATGGACAGCCTGACTTTGTCCCAGTTTAGTGCAACCAGATATCCCTAATTGGTGCTTTGTGCTTTTTGGCAATATTTCCACTGAAACCTTTAAACTCAAGTACTACTGATTAGATTTGTTTTGTTTCTGTCTTGATGTACCTATTAAAAATTCTTCTAGTTTTTTGTTAATTGGTGTCAAATTTTCTTGTGTTGTGTTTTCATTTTATTACTGTTTGAAGTGATGCATAAATACTTTACACATTGCCTCTAAGTTAAGACTGACTGCTTTTTGCCAAGCTATCAGCTGGTTGAGCTACAGGTTAATTTGGGATTTGCTAGTGCCGCACTCTGAATAAGACTGTGGTTGCTGCTTAAGTAAGGGTTTCATTCCCCTCATCCAGTAACCAAATTTCTCACAATGAGATATACATTTAACAAAGTGAAATTTATTTTGGCTTCTGTATAGCTGTCAACAGATACAATATGAAAACACCATTTTTATTGGGACCCCTGAAGAGGTAATAAAGCACCTTTGCAACCACAGCTGGCCATAGTCAGACACAACTCCAAAGCCATTCGGGCTATTTGCATAGATCAGCATTTTCAAATTCTCTGATAAGGAGCAAGCTATAGTCAATCCAACCAATTCCATCACTTGTGCTGAAGCTACGTTTGGCAGTAAAGATGCTTTTAGAGTCTCAGAAATGAAACATACTGCATTGACAGCTCTCAGTGCTCCATGTTGGCCTTTCAAGCAAGAACCATCAACAAACAATAGCGCAACAGCCATTTCCAAAGATGTCTCTTTTATGACTGGTATTGTACATAATTTAGTCACCTCCAAACAGTTGTGATATGGTTTGTCATCAATCTCTTCATTTTCCCTGTCTTCACAACTTTTGTCTGAAATTGAAGCAGTGTTACTGGGTTCACAACATTGCATCTCCAAACAGAAATGTTCTGTGCTGCACATATGGTCTGCTCATAACCACTCAGTCTACTGTTCATTAAAGGTTAGGTTCTCAATCTTGTCAAAATGATTTCAACTGAATGGTGGAGTTCTACACCTGAAGTATGACCCATAACATTCCTTTCACTTTGTTCAACGACAATGCAATTAGTAGAAACTCATTTCAAACAACCTGGAAGACTTACAGGTACTGGATTCAACCACAGGAGAAAGAGATGCCTCTGGGCATAGTTAACCTCCATGTTACTCTCTTACAATCAAACCTACACATCAATTCCTCTCATGAGAAAAGAAAAAATGTTAAATTATGAGGCATCCCCAGTGCAAGCATATGACACAAACACTCTTTTGGTTCTTCTTAAATGCATCAATGCATTCATTAGCAAATGGTACCGGATCTTGGACATCACTACATGTTAACCACACTAAAGGCTTTGGAATCCAGTAAAAGTTTGGAATCCACTGACAACAGTACCCAAAAATTCCACGAAACATCCAAACCAAATATTTCAGAATTGCAGAAACTCATTTTTGAGACTTTCCTCACATCCTTTTCAATATGGTGTCCTAAATAGATGACTTCCTTCATATAATACTGCATTTTAGTTAGGGACACCTAAAGTCCATTTTCAGCTAGATGATTCAACAAAGCAATTGTATCAAGTTTACAGTCCTCTTTTGTCTTAGATGCAAACCAGTAGGTCATCAGTGTATTGCACCTAGACTGAATTGCTTGGAAGCATCAACCTCTCTAGATCTTTCTTCAAGATTTGGTGAAAAATGTAAGGATTTTCCGCATAACTTTGTGGGATTCTGCACCACACAAGAACGATATTCACTAATTAGAATGCAAAAAGGAACTACAACTCCTCATGCAAAGAAATTGAAAAGAAAAGAAAAAAACTTGGAATAAGTAATTGACTGTATACCATTCTGCTTCTGATGGAATCTGGAACAAAATCACTGTTGGATTTGGTACCACTGGACAACAAGGAACAACAATTTTATTAGGCTTGTGGCAATCCTATACGATTCTCCACTTGTCATGCAGCTTTTTTCATCCCATCACAGGAGCGTTGCAAGGACTACCAAGTACCTCCCTGGGGATTCACTGCTCTATCATCTTTTCAATCAATGGCTTCTTTCCCGCTTCTGCCTCTTCAGTCAGTCTGCACTGCCTTGTTCTAGGAAATATTGGATCAGGTTTAATCTTTAGTTTGACTGGTCTTGCTCTTTTAATCAATCAAATCTCTCTTTCACAAAAAAATCAAATATCTTCTTTGATTGTATGTTTTAAATCCAGAGGTAGGTCTTCTTTGCCAAGATCTTGTGAACTGATTTTGAACATAGAATCAACATCTTGTGTTTCAATCTCAACACTGTCCTGTGTGGAAAAAAAATAATCATACAATTCATTTTGTAGAGCAAGTCCCTTCCCAACAAATTCACAAGCCCTGAATCACACAAAATAAATTGGTGCTTTTTCTCCATCTGGCCAATTTTAACTGGAACATTTGCTGTAACGTGAACAATTAATTTATTGCTGATCCTTACAACTTAGACTTCTCTTCCTGAGAGGGATAGGTTTGGTACTTTCACAGAATGAACGAGTAGCCCCCATATCAATCAAAAATTAAATGGGATGGCCATTGACTCCTCCATCAACATATAGGCCACTTTGGTCGACCTCGAGGACTGCTCCAAGTATGTAATTTTCCTCCCCCACAGGCACCATCATTGTGAACTACACACTGCCAAGTCGCCATTCAGAATCAGTAGATTCTATGGGTACTCTACACAATAGGGCATTTTATTCCTCATGTTTTGCTGCATCACTGGATATGTGGGCAGTGGCATTACATTCTGCTCAGCATTAAGCATATTAGGAAACATCACATTATTTCTCTGCATCTGTGAAATTTATTTTACATTTCCCAGAATCCTGTTAGATTCTATCAGCATTCCCTCTTCCAATGTCCAACCTTCCCACAGAAGTGACAAGCCATATGTATTTATTTTCATCCTTTCAGCACTCATATTAATGCCATCACCTCTAACACCAACTTGCATTTGCATCCGATTCATTCCATCTGTATCAGTATGAACAAAATTTATATTTGAACCTCTCTGATTCTGAGGTCCTTTATCCAACTGCTTCATTTGGCCATCAACTTCTCCTTAATCTTTTCCTGCTTCTTATCAATATAGTCACAACTATATTTCGTCAATTTCAAAATGTCATCTATGATCTTTGTCTGCCAACACAATTCACTCTACTGAATGTGATTACTAATACCTGGTCTCAAACAATTCATGAACGCAGGCAGTAAACCACTAGCCTCATCCCTTTTGGAGTCTTTAGCTCCACAATGTCTCTTGAAAATCTTTATATGTCTCTTGAAAATCTTTATATGTCTCTCATAAAAGGCATATGCTGACTTTTTCAGCTCTTATGAAGTTCTCAAAATTTTATTCTAATGTAAATCTTTCTCGGGTACTCACTTTTTCAAATGCTCAGTCACATACTTGTATTTGGTAGCTACCTCTCCAAAAGGAGCAGCAATAGGAGTAATCCTAGCTGGTTCTTGAATTGGCCATCCAGCAAAGCCTTACACTCAGCCCACAAACCCCTCAGACCTATGATCTCAAACAGCATAATCAAAACAGAGCACAACATCTGGAAAATGTGTGTGAATTTGTGCATCTCTTCATACCTTGCCATGTATTCTCTCATAATTTCAGAAAATTATTAGTAAATGCATACAAATCTGCTCAAGTTCATGGCGCATGTACAAAATTATGGAAACAAAAAGAGTATGCAGTTCCTAGGATGTTAGAGGGGTCTGATCTCACAGGATCAGATCTCTCAGGAGCAAGGGCCCTCACACACCCAAATGGGTATCATGCTTCATCATTGGACAGCTCCTCAATGGGCTGGTGCTGCAATGCCCAACTGACCCCACTGGGGGGGGGGGGGGGGGGGGGGGGAGCTCTTTGCCGAAGATCTTCGATATCTTGCCAATGTGAAGGATGAGGTGCTGTGTTCTGTGTGGTGATGTGAGTAGACTGGCGTGAGTTGGAGATAAAAATAACAAAGGGGTAACCCCTTCTCTTATTTAATATACAGTTATCCTTGTTATGATTACAAACTAATATAACATAAGCCAACACTGGATGCAATGGCCCAAACTGGCTCAGAAAGAGTATGTACAAAGAAGGTTGACATGTCTCTTGCCTATTTAGCGTACAAAATGATCAGGACAATTTATCAGGCTCAAAATCCTAATCTACTTTGAATATTGGGCCGCCAGAGTGTACAGGGATTATTATAATCATGTCCAAAAGGTGTTCTCACTAGTATATGATATCTCTTCAAATTTTAAAAGCTGACCATATTAGGTATAGAGTAGTGACCCAACATTGGTGACAAAGCAAACGCTCAATGGCGTTCAGAACCATAGAAAGCAGGAATGAATTTCACCCATGACCTATCATGTATCATGTCCTCTGTCACCATGGAGGCACACTCTGGCAGCCTAAAATTCACAAGTAGATTAGGAATTCGGTCCTGATGAATTGCCCTGATCATTTTTTACATTAAATAGGCAAGAAACATGTTGACCTTGAGCCTGTATGGACCATTGTATCCAGTGCTGGCCTAAGTGTTTAATCCATTTTGTCATTTCTTTTCACATTCTTTATCTTGCGGATATCAACCTCTAATTCATTAACTAATTCTTCTAATTTAACATGTGCTTCATTTGCATATCTGGCTGCTTCTTTAACCAGATACGTAATTTCATCAGCATTATAAGTCAAAAGTCTATTTTAATCAACATTTTTCTGTAGCAGTTCACCGAATTACATTTTCAAAATGCCAATATTAATTTGTTTAGGAACTTCTTCAACCACAACTGTTCTTATAGGTACAGCAGTTTGAGCCTGCACTCCTGACTGTGTATACCCACTTGTGCCAAGCACAGCAATCATTCCTATTTCTGTTGGTGCACTCAGTACCACTTCAATAGTAGAAGAACTTTGTACAATCATATTACCATCCCCCCAGCTAGACTCACTTGTTCCTGTTGATCTTGCTGTATAGGAAGAAAGTCTAGAGCTAAAAGCTCATTTGTAACTTTATCATCAATACCAAAATTATCTGTTTGCTTTTCCTTTTTATCTAGTTTACTTTTGTCCTCCTTTTCATCACCTATAACATGGATCATACCCTCTCTCCAACTGTTTTCCTACTGATCCCTTTTACTCTCAAGCCAATGTTTAAATGAGTTCTTCACCTTCTTCACTGCTTACATTTTTCTTTTCCTGTTGCCATGCAATCCAATTTATTGAGCGCCTCAAACTGTGTGGGCCGGAGACTGGCTTCATGTCATACAAGGCTAATCTCAAGAAATCCAGCTCCCTAACATTAAAGGTCCCCCCAATGGAAATTGTGAAACTTCATCTTTATTACAATTTGAAATCCAGGTACACATATAAGAACCAATCTCTCATCATTTCGTGGGCTGGCACTTCCTCTGCCAGTAATTTTCGACCCTCTCTAGGTACAACAGCTTTCCTAACAAACGTCCCATTATTTTTCACTTAAACAAATTCAAGTATCAACTCAAAATCACAATGCCAAGCTAGCAAACAACAACTAATCATAGCACAGCTCTGTCAAAGGTCAACATATCAGAGGGCCTCATCAGTAACCAACCAATTGGAGCACTGATTTGTGATGACATATCACCAATCCCAGCACGGCTTCCTAGATGACTAATTACAATAGGGAGAAGGGGTCAGGTCCTTTTTCAATTTATTAAAATGATTAATCTCCACAATTTCACCAAACTCTACAATCTACTTTACACAGCTAAAGTAACCTTGTGAGGGGGGGAAGAGTTCTTCAGTGATAGACTATATTTTTGTTAGTGAGGAGCTGTGTGCTTTGGTCTCTAGGGCCAAAATTAACAAAAGTCCCTTTAGTGATCATAATCCCCTGGGTCTTGGATTACGAATTACCAGGAGGGGGTGAGCTGATCCTGACGGCCCAGACCCTTGAAGTTACGACCCAGTGATCACGTTTGGTATGGAGAATTGTGGATATAGATTCTCTCTGAGGAAAAATCAAATCAAATCATAAACCTTTATAAAGCGCGCTACTCACCCGTGCGGGTCTCAAGGTGCTAGGGGGATGGGGTTACTGCTGCTCGAAGAGCCATGTCTTGAGTTGCCTCCGGAATGCGGAGTGGTCCTGGGTGGTCCTGCGGTTGGTGGGGAGGGAATTCCATGTCTTGGCCGGCAGGTATGAGAAGGACCTCCCATCTGCTGTGGTGCGGCGGATGCGAGGGACGGCGGCGAGAGTGAGGTTGGCGGAGCGAAGTTGACGGGTGGGTGTGTAGAAACTGAGGCGGCGGTTGAGGTATTCGGGTCCCTTGTTGTGGAGGGCTTTGTGTGCGTGGGTGAGGAGTCGGAAGGTGATCCTTTTGTTGACAGGAAGCCAGTGCAGGTGTCTCAGGCGGGCGGAGATGTGGCTGTTGCGGGGTATGTTGAGGATGAGGCGGGCGGAGGCATTTTGAATTCGTTGCAGAAGTTTCTGGAGTTTAGCAGTGGTTCCTGCGTATAGGGTGTTGCCATAGTCCAGGCGGCTCGTGACGAGGGCGTGGGTCACGGTCTTTCTGGTGTCGACGGGGATCCAACGGAAGATCTTTCGGAGCATGCGGAGGGTGAGGAAGCAGGAGGATGATACGGCGTTGACATGTTTGGTCATGGTGAGAAGTGGGTCCAGGATGAAACCGAGGTTGCGTGCGTGGTCTGAGGGGGTTGGTGCGGTGCCAAGGGCCGTGGGCCACCAGGAGTCGTCCCAGGCAGTCGGGGTGTTTCCGAGGATGAGGACTTCCGTTTTGTCTGAGTTCAGTTTCAGACGGCTGAGTTTCATCCAATCTGCGACGTCTTTCATTCCATCTTGCAGGTTGGTCTTGGCGCTGGTGGGGTCCTTGGTGAGGTAAAGTATCAGTTGAGTGTCGTCGGCGTAGGAGGTGATGATGATGCTGTGTTTGCGTACGATGTCGGCGAGGGGGCTCATGTAGACATTGAAGAGAGTCGGGCTGAGCGAGGAGCCTTGTGGGACGCCGCAGATGATCTTGGTGGGGTCTGAGTGGAAAGGGGGGAGGTAGACTCTTTGGGAGCGGTTGGAGAAGAAGGAGGTGATCCAGTTCAGGGCCTGTCCTTGGATCCCGGTGGAGCAGAGGCGGGTTATTAGGGTGCGGTGGCAGACGGTGTTGAAGGCAGCCGAGAGGTCGAGGAGGATGAGGGCGACTGTTTCTCCGTTGTCCATCAGGGTTCTGATGTCGTCTGTGACTGAGATGAGGGCGGTTTCTGTGCTGTGATTGGCTCGGAATCCGGACTGAGAGGGGTCGAGTAGGTTGTTGTTTTCAAGGAAGTTGGTAAGTTGCTTGTTGACGATCTTCTCTATGACTTTGGTGGAGAAGGGGAGGAGCGAGATGGGGCAGAAGTTCTTCAAGTCGCTTGGGTCCGCCGTAGGTTTCTTCAGTAGGGCTTTGACTTCAGCATGTTTCCAGCTCTCGGGGAAGGTGGCAGAAGAAAATGAGCTGTTGATGATGGTCTGGAGATGCGGGCGATGATGTCGTCGGCTTTGTTGAAGATGAAGTGTGGGCAGGGGCCTGAGGGGGCACCGGAGTGGATGGAGTTCATGGTGGCTTTGGTCTCTTCCGTGTTGATGTGAGTCCAGACGTTGAGGGTGATGGCTGGGGTTGTAGGTTCTGTGGTGGTTGGCTGGGTCTGGTGTCCGAAGCTGTTGTGTAGGTCGGTGATCTTACGATGGAAGAAGGTGGCGAGGGACTTGCAGAGGTCTTGTGAGGGCGTGATGGCGTTGGCGATAGGGTTGGAGAGCTCTTTGACGACATTGAAGAGTTCTCTGCTGTTGTGAGTGTTTTTGTCCAGTCTGTCTGTGAAGGAATTTCTTTTGGTGCCGCGGATCAGTTGGTGGTGTTCGCAGGTATCGTTCTTGAGGGCAGTCATGTTGTCTGCGGTGTGGTCCTTGCGCAAGGCTTTCTCGAGGGTGCGGCAGTTTTTTTTTTTAATTCCTTGAGGGTATCAGTGAACCAGAGAGGTTTTTTGGTGTTGGTCTGTCTTGGGAGGCGTCTGAGGGGAGCGAGGTTGTCTGCGTAGTTGGTGATCCAATGCGTGAGGCTGAGGGCTGCGTCATTGGGGTTGGTGGAGAAGGTGGGTTGGTTGTCGCTGAGAGTGGAGAGAAGCTGTTCCGCTGGGATTTTGTTCCACTGTCGGCGTGGGATGGGTTGTGTGCGGAGGTGGCGAGTCTTGCGTCGGAAGGTGAAGTGGACACATCTGTAGTCGGTCCAGTGTATAGCGGAGGAGTGGCTGAAGAATACGTGGTTGCTGGCGGAGAAGATGGGGTTGAGCGTGTGTCCGGCGATGTGGGTGGGGGTGTTCACCAGTTGCTTAAGACCGAGGTTGGCGAGGTTGGCGAGCAGGGCGGTGGTGTTGGGGTTGTTGTTCTGTTCCAGGTGGAAGTTGAGGTCACCGAGGAGGATGTAGTCCGGCGAGGCAAGGGCGTGCGGGGAGATGAACTCAGTGATAGAGTCGCTGAAGAGGGCGCGTGGTCCAGAGGGTCGGTAGATGAGAGTTCCTCTGAGGGTGGTCCTGGGGTCGGTGTGGATCTGGAAGTGCAGGTGTTCGGCGGCGGTGGTGACGTTGATGGAGTCCTTGAAGACGATGGCGATTCCTCCACCTACTTGGTTGGTGCGGTCTCTCCTGGAAATCTTGTAGCCGTCGGGGATGGCTATGGCGATGTCGGGGGCCGAGGAGGCGTTCATCCAGGTCTCAGTGATGAAGGCGACGTCCGGTGGAGTCCAGGAGGTGCCATAGTTCAACGGCGTGCTTGTGGACGGAGCGTGCGTTGATCAGGATGCATTTGAGGTGGTTGTTGGCGCGTGGGCTTGCAGGCGTGGTGGTTTTGCGGTGGAAGGTGAGTTTGCAGGTGCGACATACGAAGGGTCCGTGGGTACATTTCGGGTTGGCTTGGAAGCAGGTGTTGGAGCGCCCTGGGTTGAGGTCGTGGAGGGTGATGGGGTCGTAGCGGTGCTGCGGGGTTTGGGAGTGCTGGGTGCCAGGGGTCATGGCGCTGGGCGCGGTCATGGCGCAGACGCGCTTGCCTTTGGCGTGCCCGCTGCGCGGCCGCGCAGCGGCCGCCATAAAAGGGAGGAAGGGGGAGGAGGGGTCAGCTGGGGGCGGGAGGGTGGAGACGAATGGGAGCAGGGGGGACGGGGGCGAGCAGGAGGTGGCAGCAGGAAAGCGGAGGGTGGGGGGGTCAGGTAGAGGGGAGGGGAGAAAAGATAGGGGAGGGGGGGTTAAAGGTGGAGGGGAGTAAGGGAGAAAGCTAGGGGAAGGGGGTTAAAGGTGGAGGGGAGTAAGGGAGAAAGATAGGAAGATAGAGGAGGGGGGTTTACAGAGGTGGAGGGGAGTAGGGAAGGACCGAGAGAGGAGTCAGGAACAGAAGAACAGAAGAGAGAAGAGCCAAGAAGAAAGGTAAAGAAGAAGAGGAGCGAGGCGTCAAGAACAGAAGAGAGAAGAGTCAAGAACAGAAGAACAGAAGAGAGAAGAGCCAAGAAGAAAGGTAAAGAAGAAGAGGAGCGAGGAGTCAAGAACAGAAGAACAGAGGAGAGAAGAGCCAAGAAGAAGGGTAAAGAAGGGGAGGAGAGAAGAGTCAAGGAAGAGGAGTCAGGCAGAAGAGGAGAGACCTGAGAAGCAGAGGATACGAAGAACACAGATGAAGAACACAGAAGAAGGGCCAAAGAAGAAGAGAGAAGACGCAGGACGGGGTACAGGGAAGAAAGAAGAACACAGATGAAGAACACAGAAGAAGGGCAGAAGAAGAGAGAACCCGCAGCAAGAGGGCTGCAGAAGAGGAGCAGAGAGCGAAGAGAAGAAGGACAGTGGAGGAGCGGAGAGAGGTAGGAGGGGAGAGCGGAAGGCAGAAGACAGAGGCACAGGAGAAGAGGTGAGTAGCGCGGGGCAGGGCGAGGGGCTGGGCGGGGGGAGTACTTACTGTTTTTTAGCAGGACTTGCTGGGAGGTTTCAGGAGCCTGGGCTGGTGGAGCTGCAGCGGCAGGGGGAGCGACCTACCCTTGGGTCAAGGGTCGCTAACTCTGTCGGGCAGCGGGCGCCATAAGAGGGAGGAGGGGGGGAGGAGGGGTCAGCTGGGGGCGGGAGGGGAGCGATGAATGGGAGCAGGGGGGGCGGGGGGCGAGCAGGAGGTGCCGGCGGGAAAGCGGAGGGTGGGGGGGTCAAGTAGAGGGGAGGGGAGAAAATATAGGGGAGGGGGGGTTAAAGGTGGAGGGGAGTAAGGGAGAAAGATAGGAAGATAGGGGAAGGGGGGTTAAAGGTGGAGGAGGGAAGGACCGAGAGAGGTCAGGAACAGAAGAACAGAAGAGAGAAGAGCCAAGAAGAAAGGTAAAGAAGAAGAGGAGCGAGGCGTCAAAAACAGAAGAACAGAAGAGAGAAGAGTCAAGAACAGAAGAACAGAAGAGAGAAGAGTCAGGAACAGAAGAGAGAAGAGCCAAGAAGAAAGGTAAAGAAGAAGAGAAGCGAGGAGTCAAGAACAGAAGAACACAGGAGAGAAGAGCCAAGAAGAAGGGTAAAGAAGAGGAGGAGAGAAGAGTCAAGGATGAGGAGTCAGGCAGAAGAGGAGAGACCTGAGAAACAGAGGATACGAAGAACACAGATGAAGAACACAGAAGAAGGACCAAGGAAGAAGAGAGAGAAGACGCAGGACGGGGTGCAGGGAAGAAAGAAGAACACAGATGAAGAATACAGAAGAAGGACCAAAGAAGAAGAGAGAAGACGCAGGACAGGGTGCAGGGAAGAAAGAAGAACACAGATGAAGAAAGAAGAAAGCACACGCAGGTCGCGGTGCAGAGGAGAAGGAAGAAACACAGATGAAGAACACAGAAGAACACAGATGAAGGACACAGATGAAGGACACAGATGAAGGACACAGATGAAGAGAGAACACGCAGCAAGAGAGCTGCTGAAGAGGAGCAGAGAGCGAAGGGAAGAAGGACAGTGGAGGAGCGGAGAGAGGTAGGAGGGGAGAGCGGAAGGCAGAAGACCGAGGCACAGGAGAAGAGGTGAGTAGCGCGGGGCAGGGCGAGGGGCTGGGCGGGGGGAGTACTTACTGTTTTTTAGCAGGACTTGCTGGGAGGTTTCAGGAGCCTGGGCTGGTGGAGCTGCAGCAGCAGGGGGAGCGACCTACCCTTGGGTCAAGGGTCACTAACTCTGTCGCGCAGCGGCCGCCATAAGAGGGAGGAGGGGGCTCTAATCACCTCCCTGCACTACTTGCCTGCCTCGAATTGCCCAAGAATTGCCATGCAGTGTCTACCCAGCTTGTTGAAATGGGTTTAGTGGTTAGTTGCCTGAGGATAAAACCCAGCAGACTTAGGCCAGATGCGCTCAAGTGTTTTGACTCCATCAGGCAAAGGAACACCAAGGGATACACGTAGAGTGCAGCAATGTAGAATGGATCACAGGCTTGTGCGAAGGATTAGGCGTAAAGAATCATAAAATGAGTCATGGAGTGAGTTGGTGATGGTCTGCAGACTGAAAGACACAAGAGCCTTTTGGGTAGCCATAGGAAACATTAAAGATCCAACACCGTTATTACCGATAATAGTCAGGAGGTACGGGCCTGTCACTTTAAAGCAGTTTATGGGTCTTCGAATGAAACTGTGGCAGGTGAGAAAGAGGTGGTATTTCCTTTGTGAGCGGAATTATCTGTAAAAGAAGTGTGCAAGGCTATCAAAAAAACACCATGCAAGAAGGCACGTAGCCTGGATGGGATTCCCATGGACTTATACAAATATGGCTTGGATCTCTGGGCCCCTCTTTTGTGAAATTGCTTTAACGCTCTTTGTTAGACAGGTTACACACAATCATGGCATTCAGCTGTAATTATACCAGTTTTCAAAAAATTTAACCCGAATCTCTAGAGTGCTATCGTCCAATATTGTTACTGGATTCCGCTGTTAAACTGGAGGGAGAGTGGTCTTGACATGCCTTTTGGACTGGGCAAGGGAAGTCAGCATCCTGTAGGAGGTGCAGTATGGTTTCTGTGAGGGGCTCGGCACGATGGAGCACTGTTTAAATTTACACCTGCAGATTATTAAATACACAATTGTTAAGCAGTCCTTCATCTGCCTAGCCTTCATGGACCTGTCCTGCGCCTGCGACAGCGTGGTACTGTCTAAACTCTGGGAAATACTGACAGAGATAGGGGTGGATGGTGGTCTGGTTCAGTTTCTGAGAGCCTTTCATTACGACCTCTCTGCCTCAGTTAGGTTTTGCCACTCTGGAGAGAGGACTGACTGGTTCAGGTTAGAAGGGGGGTAAGGCAGGGGTGTGGCCTGCTGTTTCTATTGTACATAAATGGACTAGGTACCGCCCTGTCAGCTAACATCTCCGATGCTCTTTCCATCTGCAGCAAAAAAGGTTCCCCTCCTTTTATATGCAGACAATGCCATTCTGTTGTCAAGAACCCCAGTGGCCTACTTGTCGGTTTCAAGAATTTGTCACCTTTATGGTCCCCCTTCGTCTGGCTACTAAACGCTCTAAAATCTTTGTAATGACGAGCAATCTAAAACAGACCAAGATTCGGGGTATTAAGCTACAAGGTCAGTCCGTGGCTCTCACCCAGGACTTCTCTAACCTGGGCGTAGTTTTTGATGCAAAGGGGAATTGGGGCTCTTGAGTGGCTAAAGTCCACCAGAAACTTTTAGGCTCTGTTGAGTACGTTTTTAACCTGGCCAGACGTTTTGGGGAAAAAAACCTGGAGCCATTTGTTGGAAATATATAGGAGAAAGTGTCTTCCCATTTTAATTTATGGAACAGGCATCTGGGAATATATTAATCCCACAATATTCCAGGATGTACTAAACAGAGTGTTATGGAGACTCCTGGGTGTGCCACCTAATTGTTTCACCTTTATTCTGCACCAAGAGCAACGAATGGATCACGTGGAGGACTCTATTAACCTGGCTCCTCTCCTGTTATGGTGCATTTGAAGCAATCCACATTCTCCTTTTAATGGGGAAATCGTTCAGAACGTTTTATCTTGGGGCAGAGGTCTGCATATTCCCTGGATTAATTATTTCAAATCTGCCCTGTCGGATCTGGGGGAGCTGCAGCTTTTTTTTTATAAGCCTGAAACTCTGTCAAAAAATAAGGCCCACGTTAAAACCTTGTTTAAAATGAAAAAGCACAATTTCAGAGAGAATGATTCATCTAAACCTACTGTCAGGTCATACATTGCTACACTGAACACACCAGGCATGGTGTGGACAGACTCTGGAGTTGACAGACTCCTCCTGGGACAGAATGCTACTCACGCGCTTTCATTTGGGCTTCATGAGATGGCATTTGAGTTTCCCTTTGGGACAGTCTGAGCATTCCAAAATTATGGTGTGCCCATGTGATGAATCATCACCCCAGAGCCTGTTACATTTCACATTTTATTGTGAATTTAGTAAACAATACCTAATCCCTATCATTAGGGATCAAGATATTCGAAGTTCGGTGATGGCCTTTGAATACCTGCAATTGTTGGACTCCCCATCGAACTGTGTTAATGTATGCTCCTTTTTAAAATGTGATGTTAACAGAAGAAACTTAATGCTCTTTTAATTAGAAGGATGTTTTTCCCCTTAGGCCGCAAGAAAATGTACTATATTGTTCATACTTGGATGATTCCCAAGCTGTGACAGTAACATTTTGTGGTCATCTTGAGCTGGCACTTGCACATTATTAGGCCACGTGGAGGTGCGATGAAGGACGTTTTAATATTTAACAAGCGGGTTGATGCCACCTTATATGTGACATGTCAAAGTAGATTTGATGCCTCCTTCTCTGAATGTTTTAGAGTATGGATGCTTCTGATGTATTCTAATCAACGCTCAGTGCTGTTATTTGTAGTTTTTAACAATGTGATGTATGTTTGCCTACTGTACTTTTATGGCTACCTTGGTGGCCGAAATAAAGATTTTAATGAATGAATGACTAATTCACAGCATGACTTATCTGTGAACAGGGACACAAGATTAAAAAAAACTCTTTAAAACCAATAAACATAAGCATTTGTCTGCTTACCCTAGAAAGGAAAGAAAAGTCAGTAAATCTAGCAAGACAATTCAGTGGTAAACCATGAAACTTCAGAAACAAGAACAATATTCAAAATCAAGAAGGGAAAACCAGAAAATCCATGAAAATGATTCTTAAATTTGTACAATTAACACTAGGCAGAATCCTCAGTTCCCCCCCCTAGCCATGGTAATCTACCCTATTCAGTGTGCTTGCTCTCATCCACTCAAAAGCAAGACTTGCCAGCTCAAATTAAACACACTATCTGCGGAAGAAAGCATGTTAGTTCCGAATCCCTATGAATATGTAGGTGGTGCCTGGCTCTACACACCATAATTTACAGAAACGTAAAAACAATATATCTCAAGATCTTGGATTTCGTTGAATCCGATAACCAAACAATAGAACTTCAAATGACCTCCGAATTTGTTTATATATTTGAATAATTCATCAGTACAACAGTAACCAAGCCACCAAGTGAACCCACAATCATCATTGCATATCAAAATATTGTATATTCACAACAAAAACAGAAATCCATTCCTCAAACATGCACTCCAGCATACATCACAAATGGACACACCACACAGATCAGTTAACCCTATTTATACTTACACACCAAACCATTCAGAAATGCTCATCAAAACACTTCTTGGGAGTTTCTGACGTCAAAAATTTGGCAAACTTCTCAAAATTTGCAATTCACAGGTAAATCTTTTGGGGAACCCCTATCATGCTACTGTTACACAACCGTAAGCTGCTACCACTTCTGTAGGAACTGAAACCCAATATTTTACTATACCCCAATATCATGATTACTCCAACATTTACCTCTGCGCCTCAGCTCCTGCACCCTTTTTCTTGCCATAACAGTCAACACCCTACTTGACATCAGGCCCAACAAATTAGAAGAGTAGATGAAAATAGTAGCTGGAAAACTCAATAACTCACTTGTAGATGGATAAAAAGTTAAAGGATTTTCTAACAAAATCTCAAAATAAGGAATACAGGGAAATGCAAAATAAATGCCATAAAGGCTCATATACAGAACACACAGTTAGCAATCAGAACCAATTCTAAGTCCCAATGGGCAGCAAAAATCATTAAAGAAACGGACAGCATCCCCAGAGGAAAAAGGAAAGGCTCCAGCTCACCCTCAAAATCAGCGGGTTTTATACACATTTTACGCATAGGTAATAAGCAAAAAACAACCAGTTCAACATGGCATGTCTAGCGATAACGTATATTAGACAAATCAGAATGGAGATTGTCACAAACATAATTATAACACTAACACATTTCTAATGTAGAGAACATCTTCCATTAGCTTCCACAGCAACAGTGCAGTCCGAAGATGTCCAACAAAATATGAAACATTTTCAAACAGACATACACCAGTGAACTAGCAAGCTTGCATTAGAACTTCCAGCAGAAGAGTCCTTCATAATGTTATATTTACAACACAAAGAAATTTTAATTCACAATACAAGTTCTCATAGGAAAATAACCAATTGTGTAGCAGTGTCCAGTGCGAAAACTGAGGAGAGAAAACATACTGGGGGGATTAATTGAGAGGGGTAATGAACAGGAACAGATTGAACAGAACAACAAAACAACATCCTTTTTCAATAAAATAGTGTCTCTACAAAAATGTGGCACACTCGACTATGTTAATAAACACACTTCTAAACCCCTAAAAAAAAATTCAAGTGCAGCATAATTAATTCATTGGTTACAACTATATTCACTGTAGAAAACATAAGTTCTGAAAAAAAAGTTTGTCTCTCAAAATTGCACATTTAGAAAAAGCTTTAACACTTGCCCATGAATATCCATTACTTCCGAGCAAGAGTCATATTTTAAATTGGAAAAAAAAACATAAAAAGGGCAAACAGCAGCATTCCCTTCAGCAGTGCTTGTCTGTTTGCCAAGCGCCATTGCCACTGTGCCCGAGCTGAAAAATGAAAATGAACGAGCACACCCAAATTACAAACCATTGGTGTGAAATCCTGATCTCTAAAGTCTGGCACTTAGTTCACAAACTTTCATAAAAGAGCAAGACACGGTTTCTCTTACCTAGAAACTAATTCAGAAACAATGGATGTCACTTAAGAAAAAAACACTGTGACTAGGTCTACACTATTCACAAGCATTTGAAACTAAAGTCAATTATATTTAACACAAGGCTGCCACCCCCTGGACAGTTTTTAAGTAAAATAATGCACGGCAATAGCGTGATGAATCATGCATATAACCATAGCTGGATCTGAAAACTTCGATAATCATATTAAACCTATATCATCAGTGGTAATGTGCAATATATCTGAGAAAATATAGAAGTTCGGCTCTATGTAGCGGCACTCTAAGAGAACACATTCTCATACTCTTCATAATCACCCATGAGGAATGGAAATTATTTATTTCGTGCATTTTTACTCATAATTGAGCAATTTATTACATTTTGAAATCCACTTCTTTATATTTTGCAAGCTAGAACTTGGCCTGTAGCAATGCATCATATAACTATTTTTGCATTTGCTTTTCGACTCTCCTTTGGTGTACGCTTTTTTCTCGCTTTCTCTATCTCCTCCCCCTGTCAACCCCATCCCTTTCGTTGATTTATTAAAAATAATTTAAACTGTATTTTTCAGAATGCACACTACTATCAGGCCGCTCACTGTCCCGCCTGTGCATTGACGGGCAGCCTTCTTAACATATTTATTTATAAGAAACACCCTTCCAAAATGCTCGACCATGTTTAGGGAGGACCCGGCAAACAGTTTGGGAAGCTTATTTCTCATAAAGTATTACACTTTTAGGTTTCCTTTGAATCCATTTTACTGCAAGTAAAATGGCTACGTAAAAAACGCGACACGTTAAAAGGCGAGACCTATTGACTTTGCCAATGCTTGTTTCTGTTAGGAAGCATCAGTGTTAAAACACAAAATCCATCTCGTCTCCAGCACTGGAAAGGACCATTAATAAACGTTACTCCTGACTTGCTGGCTGATAACTTCACTAGAGCTTTGCAATCTTTTGCGTCAGTAGTGGACTTACTGAAAGAATTGACTACTTGTTACCAGTCACTGGCTCCTGCTAACACTAGTGATTTGGCTTCAATGAAAGTCAGACAGTTTTCTCAACATGCTGCTGCAACCTGTAATTCATTGTGTTTTGTATTTCACATTGTTGGGTTCGTGGACTGGGAAATCGGCGGAAAACTTGTGGTGTCCTTTACTGCTGGCTGAAATTGAATCCAATTGTTTTTTGTGTAAGCAAATTGTAAAGCAATTAAAATCTATCTGCAATAAATCATGCTAGAGAAGTATTCGCTGTTGTGAAAGTATTTACATCAAGCTTCATCTGTTCTTCCTGCTGCATCCTTTCCTAGGCTGCATGAAATAAATTCTTATTCAGTCAATTAAAAAGCCCCATTATTAGCAGCCCATTCCCGAGGTATAGTATTAGTATTTTAGTCCGTGCCCTAGTTTTGTACATAAGTGGGCTAGGTCTGCCAAAGTGAAAAATATCTTTTGGGTGCTATTAAATGTAAGGACATTGTAGGAAAGTACCATCTTGCCTGGCATGTTACCCCCATTTTTCACTGTATATATGTTGTTTTAGTTGTATGTGTCACTGGGACCCTGGTAACCCAGGGCCCCAGTGCTCATAAGTGTGCCTGAATGTGTTACCTGTGTAGTGACTAACTGTCTCACTGAGGCTCTGCTAATCAGAACCTCAGTGGTTATGCTCTCTCATTTCTTTCCAAATTGTCACTGACAGGCTAGTGACCATTTTTACCAATTTACATTGGCTTACTGGAACACCCTTATAATCCCCTAGTATATGGTACTGAGGTACCCAGGGTATTGGGGTTCCAGGAGATCCCTATGGGCTGCAGTATTTCTTTTGCCACCCATAGGGAGCTCTGACAATTCTTACACAGGCCTGCCACTGCAGCCTGAGTGAAATAACGTCCACGTTATTTCACAGCCATTTTACACTGCACTTAAGTAACTTATAAGTCACCTATATGTCTAACCTTTACCTGGTAAAGGTTAGGTGCAAAGTTACTTAGTGTGAGGGCACCCTGGCACTAGCCAAGGTGCCCCCACATTGTTCAGAGCCAATTCACTGAACTTTGTGAGTGCGGGGACACCATTACACACGTGCACTACATATAGGTCACTACCTATATGTAGCTTCACCATGGTAACTCCGAATATGGCCACGTAACATGTCTATGATCATGGAATTGCCCCCTCTATGCCATCCTGGCATTGTTGGTACAATTCCATGATCCCAGTGGTCTGTAGCACAGACCCTGGTACTGCCAGACTGCCCTTCCTGGGGTTTCTCTGCAGCTGCTGCTGCTGCCAACCCCTCAGACAGGCATCTGCCCTCCTGGGGTCCAGCCAGGCCTGGCCCAGGATGGCAGAACAAAGAACTTCCTCTGAGAGAGGGTGTGACACCCTCTCCCTTTGGAAAATGGTGTGAAGGCAGGGGAGGAGTAGCCTCCCCCAGCCTCTGGGAATGCTTTGTTGGGCACAGAGGTGCCCAATTCTGCATAAGCCAGTCTACACCGGTTCAGGGACCCCTTAGCCCCTGCTCTGGCACGAAACTGGACAAAGGAAAGGGGAGTGACCACTCCCCTGACCTGCACCTCCCCTGGGAGGTGTCCAGAGCTCCTCCAGTGTGCTCCAGACCTCTGCCATCTTGGAAACAGAGGTGCTGCTGGCACACTGGACTGCTCTGAGTAGCCAGTGCCACCAGGTGACGTCAGAGACTCCTTGTGATAGGCTCCTTCAGGTGTTAGTAGCCTTTCCTCTCTCCTAGGTAGCCAAACCCTCTTTTCTGGCTATTTAGGGTCTCTGTCTCTGGGGAAACTTTAGATAACGAATGCATGAGCTCAGCCGAGTTCCTCTGCATCTTCCTCTTCCCCTTCTGATAAGGAATCGACCGCTGACCGCGCTGGAAGCCTGCAAACCTGCAACATAGTAGCAAAGACGACTACTGCAACTCTGTAACGCTGATCCAGCCGCCTTCTCGACTGTTTTCCTGCTTGTGCATGCTGTGGGGGTAGTCTGCCTCCTCTCTGCACCAGAAGCTTCGAAGAAATCTCCCGTGGGTCGACGGAATCTTCCCCCTGCAACCGCAGGCACCAAAAAGCTGCATCTCCGGTCCCTTGGGTCTCCTCTCAGCACGACGAGCGAGGTCCCTCGAATCCAGCGACACCGTCCAAGTGACCCCCACAGTCCAGTGACTCTTCAGCCCAAGTTTGGTGGAGGTAAGTCCTTGCCTCACCTCGCTGGGCTGCATTGCTGGGAACCGCGACTTTGCAAGCTTCTCCGGCCCCTGTGCACTTCCGGCGGAAATCCTGTGTGCACAGCCAAGCCGGGGTCCACGGCACTCTAACCTGCATTGCACGACTTTCTAAGTTGGTCTCCGGCGACGTGGGACTCCTTTGTGCAACTTCGGCGAGCACCGTTTCACGCATCCTCGTAGTGCCTGTTTCTGGCACTTCTCCGGGTGCTACCTGCTTCAGTGAGGGCTCTTTGTCTTGCTCGACGTCCCCTCTCTCTGCAGGTCCAATTTGCGACCTCCTGGTCCCTCCTGGGCCCCAGCAGCGTCCAAAAACGCCAAACGCACGATTTGCGTGTAGCAAGGCTTGTTGGCGTCCATCCGGCGGGAAAACACTTCTGCACGACTCTCCAAGGCGTGGGGGATCCATCCTCCAAAGGGGAAGTCTCTAGCCCTTGTCGTTCCTGCAGTATTCACAGTTCTTCAGCCTAGTAAGAGCTCCTTTGCACCAACCGCTGGCATTTCTTGGGCATCTGCCCATCTCCGAGCTGCTTGTGACTTTTGGACTTGGTCCCCTTGTTCCACAGGTACCTTCAGACAGGAATCCATCGTTGTTGCATTGCTGATTTGTGTTTTCCTTGCATTCTCCCTCTAACACGACTATTTTGTCCTTAGGGGAACTTTGGTGCACTTTGCACTCACTTTTCAGGGTCTTGGGGAGGGTTATTTTTCTAACTCTCACTATTTTCTAATAGTCCCAGCGACCCTCTACAAGGTCACATAGGTTTGGGGTCCATTTGTGGTTCGCATTCCACTTCTGGAGTATATGGTTTGTGTTGCCCCTATCCCTATGTTTCCCCATTGCATCCTATTGTAACTATACATTGTTTGCACTGTTTTCTAAGACTATACTGCATATTTTTGCTATTGTGTATATATATCTTGTGTATATTTCCTATCCTCTCACTGAGGGTACACTCTAAGATACTTTGGCATATTGTCATAAAAATAAAGTACCTTTATTTTTAGTATAACTGTGTATTGTGTTTTCTTATGATATTGTGCATATGACACTAAGTGGTACTGTAGTAGCTTCACACGTCTCCTAGTTCAGCCTGAGCTGCTTTGCTAAGCTACCATTATCTATCAGCCTAAGCTGCTAGACACCCTATACACTAATAAGGGATAACTGGGCCTGGTGCAAGGTGCAAGTACCCCTTGGTACTCACTACAAGCCAGTCCAGCCTCCTACAGACATCACATATCCTACTTTTACATACCAGGCAGCCTGCCTGGTGAGCTACAAGGCTTACATAGGAGTAATATTTAAAATGGAGGGTTTTGACCTGTCAAAGGGTTTTATTATGGCGGGTTGTATTTAAGTTCTTACACTGCTACATTCAGGGTACAATTTTAGGCCTGAAGCCATATTTTCACAGCCACTGCAGTGGATGGCCCAATAGGTGCTGCAGTGCACTAGAGGCATATAATCTACAGACTCTGGGTACACTTTGAAACATATACTAGGGATAATAGGCAAGTTAACTATGCCAATTATGAGTATGTCAATTCAACTATGTTTTAAGGGGGAAGCACAGGCACTTTGTGCACCTTTCCCTTGCTAATCAGTAGCAAGAGTTCTAAATAAAACAAAAATATGAAGTCCAGCAGAAGGCAAAAAAAAAACAAGAGTGACCACACAGAAAAGACAGATTTTCTACATTGACTTACCTGAAACATGATTTCATTCTTTCTATTATTTTTATTTAAAATTGTGCTTTTATTCATGCTTTATTTTACGTTATGTTATTTCTTGAGTATTTTTGTATCAAATAGGTCTTTGTTCAGCACCCCTCGCCCATTTGTGGTATATATAAAATATAAAATAATTTGCTTTTCAGGCATTAGTAGCATCGGAGGACCTTAACACACAGATATCAATCAGTTTTTGTAAAGCGCGGCTACTCACCCGTGAGGGTCTCAAGGCGCGAAGATAGTGAGTGACGGGCTTTGTCTGAGGTGAAGGGGGAAGGTTGTTTCAGCTCTTTGCAGCGATGTAGGTGAAGGATCGTCCTCCAGCAGTGGTTTTGCAGATGTGAGGGATGGTGGCCCGGGCCATCTGGGTTGAGCGGAGGGATCTGGCGGGGGTGTGGAAGGAGACGCAGTGGTTCAGGTAGGCTGGTTCTGCTTTGTGTATGGATTTGTAAGTGTGTGTGAGTAGCTTGAAGGTGATTCGTTTCTCGACCGGGAGCCACTGGAGGGTACTCAGGTATTGGAAGATGTACCCTCGGCGTGGGAGGTCCAGGATGAGTCTGGTGGTGGCATTCTGGATGAGTTGCAGTTTTTTTATATTTCTTGTCGGGATGCCGGTGTAGTGTGTTGCCGTAGTTGAGCATGCTTGTGTGACTGTCCTGCGACAGTCTGCTGGGATCCATCTAAAGATCTTCTGAAGTTTGCGCAGTGTTCGCCAGCAGGAGGCGGCGACTGAGTTTATCTGGCGTGTCATGGATTGGGAGGAGTCGAGGATAGGAACATAGGGAAGAGAAAAGTGGTGGATTTAATCTTCTCTGGCACCAAATATGAGAAATCTCTCATTTGCCCATGATGCGAACAAAATAGTAGCGAAATACTCGGATCTGGGATTGTGAAATTTGAAATATTTCCTAACTTTAAAACAAATAGAGCTACAAATGAGAAGATTTTGAGTCCTGATGCCAAGGTAGATACAAGTATGATGGACAGTAATACAGTAGAAGCATCAGGAGTTAAATGGAGTAAAATGAAGAGTTTATATTACACTGGGCAGGATACAAAAGCGTATAGTCAACCAGGAGTCTTGTACTGTCTTCTAGAGAAAGAAGAATCATGCTAAATTCTGGATTTTCTGCACATAAATCGTAATGCTCCAGCAGTTCTCAGATTTCTGGTATGGTCTGCCTGCAGAAAAAAATCCCAGTCTCAGCTAATTTCTCCTTTAGGTCTCTTTGCTTCGCAGTTACAGAAACAGTATAACAGTCAGATGGACCAAGGACAATACTGCCAATGAGCAATTGTTACGCCCCAGTTCATTTTGCTACTATCCATTCTTCTTAGTAAAGTTGTCTGTGTTGCCAGACGAAAGAAATGATCAAACTAGAAGCGTTCAAATCCTGGACACTAATATAATGGGAGAAAAATAGTCCCAGCATAAATTAAAACTTAAATTTAAAATCCTCATAGGATAAAGAATGCATTCATCAGAGACGTTTTAAGGCATGGGAAAAGAGGACAAGTGCCCAGGTTCCCCACCTGCTAATAGGTCTGGCTTTAATGGGCTGTGCCCTCCACTCAATATAGGATGCCACTCACTATGCTTTTACACAGGCACAACACTGTTCTTCTACAGATACACCATCTCCATGCAATCACACAGGAACACAACTCATTTTGCACTCGGACACTATTACCCTGCCCTTACAAACCCACTGCACTCCAACAACACTCACTCTACATTTACCATGCACTCCTACAACGCTCGCACACCTCATCACGTACTCACACTGTTCCCATACCTCACCCTTCACTCAAATACCATTCACATTGACTGCTCACCCTGCACACAAGACAGCTTACACTGCATTTAGACCTGTCACCCTGCACACCATACCTTTCACCTAGCACTCCCCCACTACTCACACTGACCTATCATCCAATACACATACCCACTTATCCCTGCATTCACTCACCCTACAACAGAATAATTTCAGCTTTCACTCAGACACCACTTATCTAGCACATTCACTCTGCACTTTGCTTACCACAGACCTACACACTCCTCACCAGGCACTCAAACGCCACTCCTAGACCTCTCTCCCAGCTCTCACACCTCACCGAACAATCATGCACCGCTCCCCTTGCACTCCACTAACACCATTCACAAACCACTCACTCTACACCAGAGGTCTTCAAACTTTTTGATGCTGAGACGCCTCCGTCAACCTTTTTTAGGCATAAGGAACTCCACCTGACAAAAAATTTCTAGAACCTGGTACTCCGCATCATCGACAACCATAAACGCCCACAATTGCCACAACATATAATTTTTACAGTGGAGAAATAATACTAAACAGTGTTTAGGAAACCAAAGGTTTGTGGGTGACTCCTGGTTATGTTAGCTTGCTGCTGTTGTTGGCTTCTGTCATGTTGTGGGGGGAGGCTAGAGGGCCTTGAGAGTCTGAACACTGAGAGCCATATGGAAGCGTGTCCCGAGCCGGTGGTATAACATCCTGTACTGTGCCCCCCATGCACCACAGGGATAAATTAATGTGTGCACCTGCGACACAATGCTTTGTCTCTCCGCTGCTGCTGGCCTCAGTGCAGAGGTGCAGCCATATGCAGAGGCAGACAGAGTCTGGGTGAAGAGCAGGTGTGGCAAAAGCTAGCACATTACTGTATGACGGTCCATGTCTGCATGACTTAAAGGTGGGGTGCCCCTTACATTTAAAAAAAAAAAAAAAAAAAAAAGTATTGGAACTGTAATGCTGGATGCAATAGGGATAGTGTCTGTGGATGTGGGAGCAGGGTCAAAGGTGTGTTTAAAAACTAAATATTCTGTATGGTTTTTTTTAGGTCTCTCACCATCAGGTAGCTACATATAAAACAGCATGCTGCTTAAAAGAAAAAAAAGAAAAAGTTCCACAATAGTACATTAAGAAACCTCTCTTAGTTAATGCACTGCAGGTCTGTGTGTAACCAGTCGCAGAATTAAATCTCGCGTGGTGCAGTGGAAAACTGTGACGTGTATTTTTTTAGTGCTACGAGGTCACAACCTGTGACAGAAAGCACTGTGAATATGCAAATCTTTGTTTTAAACATGCATTACACACAGTATAAAATAGACTGCTACAAAATTCTTCAAAAGTTTTACGATAAAATGGGGCTTCCAAAATATATATTTTATGAATACCCAGACTCTAGGTAATACAACCCTGCCCCTGAGGAGTTGTTGAAGAGGGAGGTGCGTAAAATAAATTGCAGTCACCACTGCAGGTCTTTTGCAGTTCCGGCCAATCTCTGGACTAGTAGAAGAGATTCACCTGATGCTGCAGCCAGTGGGATCTCAAGGCACATTAGAGAGACGCATATGTCAATAAGCATGTGTTACCAGCAGGATGAAGAGGCCATGAGGCCCTGCAGCCTCAGCCAGTATCATCAAAACCCAGGATGGAGGCTGAAATATCTAAATCATAGTCCAGATATCCTGGACTTGTCGTTCTGGAGGATAGGCCAGAAACAACACTATCCAGAACAGTTCAGATGAAAGGAAGCATCTGAAAAGGAGTCAAGGTTGACTTCAGTACGTTTATAGTGAACCCCAGCAAATGCAGGTAGCCCGTCATAGTCTGGAGGTCGGAAACAACTGCCTGGGGTGAGCCCACCTTCAACAGCCAAGCACTGAGGTATGGTGTATGAACCCCTGACCTCTGCAGGTGAGCTTCAACCACCATCACCTTGGTGAATACCCAATGGGTTCTGGTAAGACCAAAAGAGAGCGACGGTAACTTAAAATGTTTGTGACCCACAATGGCCCAAAGGTAATGCCTGAGGGCATGCAGGATTGGACCATGCAAATAGCCAGTCCCGCTCTACAATACAGTCTCCAAAGTTGAGGGCAGACAGAACCCGAGCTGACATAAGCACCCTGAATTTCAGCCTTCTTCAGAAAGAAATTGAGAGGGTGCAAGTCTAAAATATGGCACCTAAAAGTAGCGGGAATAACAACCACACCCTACTTCTGATGCTGCCAAGGGGGCATGTGATGTCTGTTCTTGGTTGCCTGTGATGGTATGAGGGCAAACTAAAGTGGTTTTGAGGCTGCAGCCTCCGGTGGAATGGAGTGGAGGGGGTGGGTGGCGGACTTGATAGACCCACATTGGTGGCAACAGGGGTAGAAAAAGAAAATGGGGTTCTTGTGGGGCCAGGGTGGCTCAAAACCATTGCAGTAGCACAGCTGTCAAAGTGCTCCAGTGCTGAATGCCTAATTGCTGAAAACGAGGTTTCCATTGAAGGGCATGTCCATAATGGATGCCTGGACATCCCCCAAAACATAGTTGACCTAACCAAGGCGTAGTTTGGTGCCACAGACTACACAATTGCTCTGCCTAGTAAGTCGTTGTAGCCTATCCACAGCGCCCCATTTACAGAGAAAAACATAACACAAAAAAGATAAAAATTAAAAAAGCTAGAGGAAGACAGTGGTGTCCAACGGTCCTAAACCAATAGGCTTTATAACATAAATGACTCAAAATTGCACAATGATTCTTCTAGTCCTGGGTTCTAAGAGATTAAATAGGCTTCACTGTCCCGCCATGTAAAACTTAAAAAAAAAAAAAAGTAGTCGTTCTTTTTCCTCTGGGTACCAGTTTTTAACTAGGTTAACTGATTTCAAATTTTTTTGGAGAAAGAGTACGACAGGTGTTTTTATTTTCTATTGCCCCAGAGAAGGAAACCAAGAATAAAGACCTGATACTGTGAATATCCCGTGCAGGATATTTCAATCCCTTCAAACAGTAGAACAAAGCTTCTTGAGTGCTTTCTAGAAATGTTCCTATAAAATCTGATATTCTTATTGATCCGTCATTTCAAACTTTTAGAACTATTGTAAAAGTACAATCCAGCCTAAATTTTTTACTTTGCAAATTTCTACCCCCTACCACTGGGGCTTTTCCAAGCATCCCTTACATTTTTATAGATACTACCAGTCAACAAACACCTTCTTTCTTTTCTATTTCCAACTTCCTTGATTCACAGATTGTCTTGACTGTTAAAACTCTATTGGTTTCACGCTTTACCTTCACTTTATAATTATACATATCATTAGTGGCCTTGTTAGAAGGTGGGTAATACAGTGGTTTAGCATTGTGCTTTGTGTTCTTTTTCTAGAGTTAAAGCTGACATTTTGCACAGTAACAAGTAGACACCTTCTCAGTCATCGACAAGCCTTGTTTCCTTAGGGGGGGGGGGGGGGGGCGAGGATTGTAAGTCTTACAACATTTTGAATGTTCTGTGGAGGCAAACTAACAGACATCAGGTTTAACCCAACGATATACTTCTCTTTCATCTGTAGCTGGCTCTGATGCTAGTTAGTAGGCAGAGGACAGAAAACATGGAAAATTGTTGGTAAACCATTGGAGATGCAGCCAATGTTTCTAGAAGAGAGAGTAGAAGAGAGTTTGCTCACAACCAAACTCTTCAAAAGCTACATTCTAGATAGAGGCCGACCATAGTAGTAAGTACTATGAACCCAGAAATTCTTAGAACAAGTTTCTGTCAGAAACCCTGCGCATATTAGGTGAGTTAGAGAGCCTGAATGCAGGGACCTAACGTCCACATCTATTACCAGGCATTCACAGGTATTGGAAGAAACATGGACTAGTGAAATCTCAACTGAAAGAACGAACAGGGGGTTTCTTAAGGCTATGGGGACGACAGGTGGTGTGACTGATGTGCACAGAAGACTTGACATCAGCTGTGAACAGAAGACTTGATATCAGCTGCAACACTAGGTTTTGTCAACAAAATCTGAACCTTCTAATCAATGAAGCTGCGGATTGGATTTGACAGTGTGATTGTGTTGAGACAAACGTGCTTTTTTGATCGCTGAAGTTGTGGCTTGGATTCCACAGTATGTTTGTGATTTTGACAACACCAACTATAAGCATTTGCTACCATGTCACGAAAGAGTGAGGTGCCACACTACTTATCACGTGAGGACAATTTTCATATTCTTACAGATTGTCTCCTTTTTTATTGTGGGCACTCCTTGTTGCAGTTGTGCAGGAGTGAGCTTCTAATTGTATTCACAATCTCAAGAATTTTATTTATTAAGCAGGCGAAAACATCAAGTAGAATGGCCACTTCTGCCAGTAAATTTGATCAAACAAAAGATAAAATGCTGAGGTTAAGTTGAGCAAATGTGCTAAAAACATATGAAAAAAAACAGCTATTATTAAATCCCAATACTCATTCAAAGCCAAAACGACCGACCTGAAAAGGGTGAAACCACAACAAATATGAAAATGCAGCGGAAATGTAAAAATACCTGGCACAGCTTTACATTGGTAAAGAAAACATTACAGATGTTACAATTTGTGGAATGAAGCTTTCTGAATGTGCACAAAGAAGAAATGCCTTTCTTATGTCGCAACATTCTACTTCTTACATCAAGCTCATTTTGACTAGTGGCGTTTCAACAGCAAGGATTCCACATGTTTGTGGAACAGAAAAAGATTTTTAAAAATCATGATTGTCTCTGAACAAGATATGAATGTTTTCTGCAAGAATTCTTCTAGGATTTTGCCTCTATGCTGGGAGAGTCCTTCACTTATTTAAACTTCCCAAGCCAGCCACACAAATTACTAACAAGTTGATTTTCTTTAGTTTTCGAACAAATTCACTACTTGCCACAAAAGCCACATAGTATTTTTTTTAACATTGAAGTTACGCTCCTATATGCCCCATCTGGACACCTTTTGCTGTTACTCTCGCTTTAGTGAATACATCTTTAAAGACAGTTTAAATAAAAATAATTTATTTCAATAAACAAATACACAAATAATATTTCAATGTATAGAAACACAACAACATTTAAAAACATTCAAATACTTTCAGGACAAGAAGTAAGTAGAAAACATGCTGTACTAGAATAAATATATTTCACATAATATATATAAATCTTAAATTCTTCATGCTAGTTTTTGTGGGAAGTTGGCTTGAAGTGTTCTTTGCAATCTTGCTATATTTGCATCCAAATCAGCAAGTCCGTCTCTGAAGTCCTGTTCATCGTGTGAAGTAAATGTTGAAAAGGACGACATGCTACCATCTGTTTTCTTTGGCCGATAGTCAATGGTTGAAAAACTAGAGTTGACCACGGATATTCTATCCATATACCGTGAGTCGTTTGCCTGCTGGTATGCCTGAGGGGTCCAGTGACATTTAGTCCGAGTTGGGCTTCCTACCTTGCCACTCATGTCAAAAGGAAAGTCCTTCGCTTTCTCGCTAGTCTTTGCAGGCAACCATTCTTCTAGCTTAGTTCTACTTCCAATCAGTTCAGGGTCGCTGGGGACTTTCTTTTTTAAACCAAACTTGTCAACAAAATCTGAACCTTCTGATCGCTGAAGATGTGGATTGGATTCGCCAGTATGTTTGTGATTTTCTGAGTTTGAAATCTTGGTTTTACAACTGAGGTCCCTAGGGGGTAATTCTGTCCTCGGAGGGGTGCACATTCTTCTTTCAGGCATTGCAAATTTTGTTTTGGAAGGACTGCTGGCTAAAGGAATATACATAGTCTCATCTGGTTTATGGTCCTCCTCTAGCAAAGTGTCAGAATCGCTTTTGGGGTTTATGTTACGCTTTAAAGGACTTCGAGATGAAATAGGAGACAGACTGCCAGATAAGAGAAGACTATTTTCAAAGTACCGCATGGCTTCTTCAGACACGGGCAGTTTTTTGAAGAGTGAATCAGGTGCCCCATGGCTTTCATAGGCTGTGCCATCAGGTGATTTTGCCTCTCTAATTTTGTCAGAAAAAGGGGCTTCTTCATCGAGCGATACATTATCAGTTTCTAGTTTTTTCAAATAACTCATTATGGAAGTGCTAGCTGGGCAATGTTCGTTCTGTAGCTGCTTCTCATAGGCTGCCAACAGCGATGGTGTGAGGGTTTTCCCAGGCTTAGGCCGAAAGTTGTCTGCATTGAGGTCCGAGAGAAGCTTAGCCATGCTGCCTTGCAAGGTCCTGTGAAAAGAAATTAAATATATTAATTAAATTGGGTTTAAAAGATAATTCTGTTTTTAGACAACAATTTTCGATATGAAACATAAAATAGTCATAATACATCGTTTCAACAGGCGGAAACAACGTTTACTAAAACAACATTCTTGTAATAAACCAAAAGAACACTTTCTTAAATTCAACATTTATTTTTCATCTGGGACCCGTTTCAGGGTATCACCCCCCCCCCATATCCCTTTACCAATATGGAAACGACTGCCACCTCAGTCAACGCCATTAAGCTCATAGTTTCTATCACTGGGCTTTTCTGTTACAAATTGTGGTCATTGAGTGCGTCATTAGAAGTGACTCCCAGAACATATTAGGTAGCTCAATGAAAGACTAGGGCTATAGACCTGGTGTCCCCTCTATACATTCAGCAAAGGTACATTACGTATGTTTGAAATCTAGGAAACAACAAATAAAAACGTTTGAGAACATTTAAAAATGCATTTTGGATGCACAAGCCCTATTCTATCCTGTCACACCACAAACTCGGTGCTGTAGTGTCTGCTGTAATAACAGATTGTATGCTATACAACCTTTATTCAGTCGGCCTAAACAGCTGGATATCATAATTCTGTGAAAGAGGATCAAAGTATTTACAATCTCAGACTATTTTTTGAAACTCATGCATCCAAAAGTTTGTGAAGGTGACCCACTCACTGTTTATACAGATGCATCCAGGGCCACTTAACGCCTTTTGATTTGCTGAATGAGAATCTTCTTCAGTGTTGCGACACGACTTGGCGTGTAGCAAATCTGTTACTGCCAGCATCAGTTTGGAGCCCTGGGTGCTCTTCTGCTAAGTTTACAGCATTGATGAAGCTTACCTTGTTTATCTACTTGAAATATGGTGCTATTGTCCTGAAAGGAGTGCTGAGGCTAATCTGATGCAGGCAGATCTAATTTGCTAGCATCAGTGCTCCTGGTTTTCCCTTAAAACACTGCTGGTTCTGCTGACACAAGGCACAACAACATGACTGCGGCTCATATAAACCTGTGAAGTGGCAGAGAGCGACCACCCTCCAACAATTACACAACTCTTGTAGAACATGGGCGGCAGTAAAAGAAATCCCCCCTTATGGATACGTTTATTCTACTCTAGGTCAAGAAGTTTATGGAGCGCTCTAAACAAATCCAACCAGCATAAGGTACAATGAGTATCTGATCTAGTGGATCCATAAGTAGAAAAAAAATTATGCACCTTCGACGTATGTCCACCTCATAGGTGAAGGGTGGTTTTAACCCAAAGGCGCCCTCTAGAAGAGAGCAATTGAATCCATCCATGAGAGTGGCTGGCATCATCTAATTTTTGCAAAAACAACAGATGATGGACAGAATGCAGAACAAATCAAACATTCACCCCTAGTCACAGATCTGGGATTAATCCATCAGTTTTTTTGCTTGCCATGCCATTCCAGTTTGGACCCAGCCATATGCAAATCAGTCTTGACCCTGTTCCCCATGGGAACAGTCCAGCCCAAACTGCCAGGCCAGGTCTTCCCTGGACCAGAAACAAGCATCCTGGGACCCGTTTCAGGGTATCACCCTTCATCAGCCAGGCTAGCTTGAATCTGGTGGCATAGCAAGCACAAGCCCCAAGTCTGGGCATACCCTTCCCACTTGGGGCAACAAATGCAAAAACAACAGATGATGGACGGAATGCAGACCAAATCAAACATTCACCCCCAGTCACAGATCTGGGTTTAATCCATCAGTTTTTTTGCTTGCCATGCCGTTCCAGTTCGGACCCGGCCATATGCAAATCAGTCTTGACCCTGTTCCTCATGGGAACAGTCCAGCCCATGGACGTCAATCCAGTATATTCCATCACTAAATACCTTCGCTTTACTCCAACCTCATCTGACAACATCCTGTACGACTTCCACCTAACCTATATAAAAACAGTACCAAATACAATATCAATGTTCTGATCCAAGTCAACGAGAAATTAAGAACCATAAAGGGTGCCTCAAAGCTCAAAGTGCTTCAGAGCCATACAAATGGTGGACATATGCTAGGCAAATTCACTTAACATAAGGTATTTTGCTTTGCATACAAGCATGTCAATAGCAAACCCATTTTACAGTGTGTTCTCGTTTTCATCTCTCATCTCTCGAGAGATGAAAAAGTGCATCTTTACAAAAATATTTTCCACTGGAAAGGATAAAGTGTTAAGCACTTGAGGAACATGCCATCAGATAAAAAGACCAATGTTCAAGACTAGATAAAACTCTCCAGGAGGCTTGCATTCTTTCTCTCTCCAATTGCCAAAATTAGTTCTCGAAGGGGGCCTTCGTGAGCAAAATAGGGTAATTTTCAGTTTGGTGAATGTTTCAACATTTCCCCTTTAAGCAGGTTGGGACACCACTGTGGGTGCCCTCCAGAACACCCCTAGATTTGTTCAAAGACTTGGACTGGATTTGCCATCTCAATCAATATCTGCATGGCGCTGAGGAACAACTTATTGCGAGGACCTAAACATTTGTCATAAATAAGCTCCTGGAAACAGAAGGAGCAGCTATTCTGGTATTGTGGGATTCGGAGCCTAGCCAGACAGCGGGCTCTACCCAGCGAAATCACAACCCTCCCACCATTCTGCTCCTCATGATTCCCACAAAACCTGCAACACGATGACAGCCTATCTGGGGGTACCGCAAGACCACCCGTGTGATTGGTGACCTCCTCGTCATCTGCAGGACCTGTGTCGTGACATCGAAGCTTGTGGCTCATATGTTGGCCCGCGGTCACTGCCTGCTCCTCGCGGCCGTGCTGCAAGCTACCCACACGTGGTCTACACCGGACCAAGCCACACCCTAGATGCTGGGAGCTGGCCTGAGGCCATTGCTCCAGTCACCACCCTGGAACTTGGGCTCTGGTCCCCGCGCTTGCTAAGTGGCGACCTCGCAGCTCCCCGGCACCCTGCCCATTTCTTCAGCTTGGGGAGCGGCGGCTGGGAGCATTGTGAAAGGCATCTGCCCCACCCCCTCCCTTGTGACCCAACTGGGTCCCCACTGGACACTAGGAGATGGACGGGCCAGCCCCGAGGCCCAGTGACACTGTATTTTGCCACCACTTTGCTACAACATGAAATGCAGCAGGTGGACGGCATTAAGGCCACAGCATCTCCCCCACAACTGTGTTGCAGCAACGGGGGCCCTTGCATGAATTGACACTGAGTGGCTGGCCTCGAGACCTCGGATTGCACACCCATGCTACAAGAGCAGCCATTACAAGGCCCCTAGTGAAGGCCCGCATTGTAGGCGCCGGACACCTTCTATTTTGCGAGGGAGGGGTGCGACCTTAGAATTGTTGGAAACACCTTGAACCCGTGTCAGAGGACACTTTGGGACACCGCTAGGGTCAGTTGGACTGAGTCAGCCCAACTCCCCGACTAGCTAAATGTCGGTCCCATGCCTGCTTGTGACCTCTGTAGTACTGCAGTGAGGCAGGGCCCTGAGGGGCAGGTAGAATACTGCCATCAACCCACCCAGTCTGCTCCACACAACCACCCTGTTATACTCGCTGCAATCTACAGTGCCAACACTGACAGCCCTGACTTTTGATTGGCAGCATTGGCCCAAGAGATATCCTCTGGGGAGGAGACTTTAACGTGACATTAGATGACAAGCTGGACTGATCGGGCACCTCAGTATGCTCCAATCCCACACCCGACAGTTCAACACGCTCATACAGGAAAACTACCTCAACAACTGGAAACTCACATGTGACTGGATTGGAGGACAGCTGTGTTACTGTTTCCATAATGCGTGGTCACATATCAACTACTAGGTACTTTCTTGAGATGCCCAAACCTGGACTTCATCATTAGAGCACCTGCCCCGCACCCTATCAGAAAATGCCACATCCTCCTGGAGCTCGTTCTGCCACTTGCAGCCCCCTGAACTTTTACTTGGCAGTAGCCCCCGCTTCGGCGCTCCGCGGGCACTCTGAGATACGATGTTCTGCAACAAGGTTCGCACCATGATTGTGGATTACTTGGGGGCGTGGCCAATATGGCAGCCGAGACGGACGTCTAGAACACAGCTCAGTTTCAGGCCCAAGAAAATATCCTGCCAGGCATCGCAATCGTCCCAGACACCTGCTACTTCAAGTGACGGGCACGTGGAGAAGGGCCCTGCGTCGCCCGAGGCTGGAATTTGTCACCGGGAGCCGCCGGACCGGACAGACAGGCGGAGGTGCGGCCTGTGGAACCATCGGCCCTTGCTGATCGGCTCGCGACTCCCTGATTGTGCGGCGCACCGGTGGAGCTGTGGAGGTCTTGGGGCCTGGCCCGGAAGGGGGCCCGAGGTGAGCGCTGCAGCGAAGCCCGTCCACCCAAGTGTACACCAGGGCGGGGGGCTGGCAAACCGAGATTGCTGACAGACGCGTCGCGGGAGTGGCGTAACATGGCGTGAGGAGCCACAGAGCTGTGGCTCTACTGCAGGAATAAGCTAATCTACACGGCGCGCTTTGGCCTCCTGCACTGCAGCCTGCAGTGGTGATATGCCCCTGCTCACTCGGGATGCCACTGCCTGATAAAGGTGCCATAGGGCCGGGATACCCAGTGATTTGAACCTTGTGGCCCTGCAAATAAATGGTTGTGCTGCCACATGGTGCACCATCTTCATAGGGGATCCTGAGGGGACAATGGGTCCTGCTAATGTCCTATGGCGCGACTGCAGCCCTATTGCCTCCCCCCTCCTTGGGCAAAGATCTGGGTCCCATCGTGTGGACTGAGGTGAACCGCTGGCGGCTGCGGGATCATCACGGCTTGGGAGTGTGGACTTGGGCTGCTGAGGGGATGGGCTCCCCTTCACCCCCTTTTTCATGCCCTGCTTGCATGGCAAGTCATCCATATATCTGCATTGAATGAAGACACGGTTGGTGGCATAACCTGTGAGAAGTGTACCACCCCGAGTAATTGGCTTGCACAACTAGAATGATGGGGAAAACGAAATCCGCCAAATCACTATTGCAGTGCAAGGCAACGGCTCCTTCTGAGGCGTTGATGGGAGCATTCAATCTGCAAACTTTGGAGTCTACCCTCCAAGCCCATTTGGGACAATTTGAAAGGGTATTGCAGGCTATCATGGACACTAAGCAGTCACTTGAGCCCAGAAATTGACACTGTCTCTCAGGATCTTAATCTGCTTAGAGACGATCACCGCAGGCTGGCAGACAGGGTGACGTAGACCGGCTTGCGAGCCATGGACCCTGCTGTACTGGATCTGCAAAAAGACATGCAAAAACTGGATCTGGAAGTGAAAGTGCTCTAGCAGCGCGAGGAGGGTGCTGAGGGTAGATCCCACCACAATAATGTAAAGTTCATAGGATTCTCGGAAAACATAGAGGGCCACAGCGCAGAATTATTCTTGGAGAATTGGCTCATTGCAGAGGTGTTGAAAGGGGCAATACCAAAGTTTTTCCTCTGTGGAGGGGGCACACTGGATACCAGGCAAGTCACCGGCTCCTGGCCTGCCACCTCGCCCGCTCATAGCGCACTTTCTTAACTAAAGGGACAGAGACATGATCCTACAACACTTCCAAAACAACGGCCCAGAACGCTGCGAAGGTGCCTCAATAACAGCTTACCCAGACTTTACAGCGGAGGTGCAGCGCCAACAATACTCCTATGTGAAGATCAAGCAATGCCTCAGAGAGCACAACATTAAATATGCCTTGATGTTTCCGGCCAAACTTCGGATGATCACGGATGACGGCACTCATATCTTCCCCACACCTGCTGATGCCTGGACGTGGATGCATGCAAAGGGCATCACCCATACGGTGGCGAAGGACAGTGAGGTGGGAGAGTGGCTCACATCGACTGCTCGTCGGAAGCCTCAGAGGCGGTTGAAGGCACAACCCACGAGAACGCAGGTGGCTGCAGAACGAGCGAAAGTGCTGAAAGACACGTCGATTCACACACACAACTCCTTTACGCTGCTCCAAAGTAATACGATGATGCACATGGACTCTGATAGTACTGATTCAACAATCACAGACTTGCTTAGGGACCTGGATGTCACTCCCCAGACGGCAAATGACCTCTAGCGCACAGGTATATGCCACCCAGGTGTATGGGAATCTGGGATAACACATCTACTATTGCTGCTGTGGTCGGGGGCATACCGTGGACAATGCGGGATTAGGGAACTGCACGGCATAGGTGGACGGTGGGTCCCATTGATCGAGACCTGCAAGAAATGACTTAATGTCTAGGTCAGACATAAATACAGTGTTTCTTATGTCACATTATTAATTGTTTTCTATCACAGATGTGGCTGCGGATGGCGTTGTGATGGCTGCCAGTCATCCTTTTTGCTTTAGGGGCTGCCTCATAGTTTCCCCATGATAGCCACCACGTCCCCCTGGTTGGTTTCCACATGGACAGCCCTTACGTGTGATTGTTCTATATATGTCATATTGTTATTTTATGGGGTGCTCACAAGTGCACCTCTTGGCCACCAGATTTGGGGGTTTAGGATTATGATGGTGGGGTAGGCGGATGTTTCCGCATGTTTTGGTGGGTCGCACCGCATTTCAGGGTAATGGTCAAGCAGATATATTCCCTGATCTTGCAGGCACACAATCCTTATGGGGATCGGGCACACGACATGGCGCATGACACTGTACTACTTTTTGCATCATGGGTTCACATAAATCGCAAACTTTTCAAGATTAGAACATTCTAACGTGGAACGTTCATGGGCTGGCTATGTCTGGCAAACAACACTGCATTTACACTTTCCTTAAATGACAGAGGGTACGCTTTGAAATATTACCAGAAACGCACCGACTGGACAATGATTTACAGTCACAAAAAAACAATGGAGGGGTCAGATATAGGGCACGTCTTCATCTGCATATGCATAAGGGGTTTTGATATGGGAGGCACCTGGGGTGCCTTTCATACACCATAGACAGAGAGCGGATGTGGGGGGTCGACATTTTGTGTTGGAAGGTCAGCTGGATGGTAAACCGGTCACTATAGTAGGGGTGTACGCTCCCAACTGCGCGCAGGGATACCTCTTCCAGACTCTCACTCCTGCACTATTGTCAGATCCCATGGTGCCCACTATCTGGGGAGGGGATTTTAATTGTGTCCCCAATGCATTACTGGACCACTCGTCCCTGCCTGCAGAGAGAGCAAACAGCAGGCGGAATTCCAACCTCTTGGCGGAATGGGCCAGGGATACTGGGATACACGATATGTGGCGTATGGGTCATCCACAGCATAGACAGTACTCATTCTACTCCCCGGTGCATGACATACACACCAGGATAGATTTGATTTGGGGAACCCCGGCAGTGTGCGCTATGAGAACTTTTTCAAATTATCTTGCAAGGACGATCTCTGACCACTGCTGCTAACCATCAGATGGGGACGAATGCGCTCCACTATACCCACTTGGCGCCTATAGAGCGAGGCGTTACTGGACGCCCCATTCAGAGAAGAACTGGCCACTTGTATTAAACAGTACTGGGAGCTGAACACTGAGTCCACTACCTGGAGGGCTAAAGAATGGGATGCACACAAAGTCGTGGTGAGGGGTCACTGTCTCTCGGCCTCATGGGGAGCAGGTCGCTTGCTGCAACAAGAGGTAGTCACCCTAGTAAAGGATGTACCCGTGCTAGAAATAGCAGTCGCGCAACGCAGGGCACCCTTTACACTCCTCTGCGATAAACAACAATTATATGGAGAGGCGGATCAACGACTCCGCCGACATGATTATAGTTATCACCTAATGCGATTGCACGCGGAGGGCGACCATTTGGGGCGGCTCTTGGCGTGGTTGCTCCGAGAGGAGTGGCGGCATACCCCATAGGGGCCATCCGCTTGCCTAACGGGACAACAGTTTTCACACAGGAGGCCATTAATGATGCCTTCAGGGATTATTACACGGAACTGTGTCGGGGGTGGGAGATATCCAACAATCAGAAGCTAGGACTCTTTTAATCCGAGACACCACTTGCAAAGTTATCGGCCAGTAACAAGGCGGCACTTGATGAGCCCTTTAGGCTGGAGGAACTTAATGTGGCAATAGCACAAACAGCCTGCAGCAAAACCCTAGGCACAGATCGTCTGCTGATAGAATATTAGGATACTTACTTGCACCATTTATCCTGCCCCTTGCTGTCTGTGTTTGAAGAAGCACAGACTCGTGGCATGCTCCCGGTATCTCGACGGGAGGCGCTGATTGTGGTACTTCCCAAACCTGACCGGGATCCCACAGATGTGAGGTCTTACAAGCTATTGTCCCTTCTCAATTTAGATTGTAAGATTTTAGGTAAAGTGCTGGCAAATAGACTCGCCCCTGTTATACACACCCTAATACATGACTAACAAAATGGCTTTATACCCACCCCTAACACATCCTTGAATATACGTAGGCTGCTCGGCATCATTAGTGACACTTCAGCCGGTGCTCATGATAATGTGGCCGTCTCTTTAGATATAGAGAAGGTATTTGATACCCTAGGTTGGGACTTCTTGTTTGCCACACTGCGTTGTATGGGTTTTGGACGAGGTTTTCTGGGGTGGGTGCAGACACTTTACGTTAATACTACTGCTAGGGTGAAGATGGGACGAGTGATATCTGATAGTTCCCCATTGGGAGAGGGAATAGACAGGGATGCCCATTGTCACCCCTGTTGTTTGCCATTGCAATGGAACCTCTGGCTGCCCGGCTACGATTGAGGGCTGAGCAGTGGGGGCTATACAGGATGGGGAGACATCACATCATCTTGTTTTATGCAGATGATGCTCTGATTTATTTGGCGAGCCTGGGGACCACCTTGCCTGCAGTGATGGCATTACTGGATGTATTTGGAGAGATATCAGACTTAAGGGTCAACTGGTCCAAATCCTGCATTTTTCCTTTGGTTAAACTTCCCACAGAGGTGGGTGAGGCCCAAGAGTAGACTGAAATGGTGCTTTGATACCTTTAAGTACCTAGGCATACAAATATACCACAGGATGGATGACCTAAGAGACGGTAACCTGGCCCACACGTTCCTTTCCATGAGCAGCTCGCTCCCATTTTGGTGCTCGCTGCCTCTTTCCCCATTGGGCAGGGTGGCTATAGCGAACATGTTAATCCTGCCAAGGCTCCTATACTATTTTGCAGCCTTGCTCATAGCAGTCCCCAGGAGCTTCTTCCGCAAACTTAATAGTATGTTACTAGAACTCATCTGGGGGCATGACAGGCACCGGGTTGCACTCACCACCCTGCAGCGTCCGTTGCGATTGAGGGGGCTGGGAGCCCCGAACTTCGAATATTATTATGCAGCAGCACAAGTGCAGTGGCCACTGCGCTGGTTGAGGAGGCCTGACTCACTTGAAGCCACATGGTTAGATACACAGATAGGTAATACTCCCCTTTATAAATTGTTATCTGAGCATGCATCACAACGCGTCGGCGACAATCCATTGTTGGCAGCAGTATATACTAGCTGGTGTAGATTTATACAGGATGGAAAATCTGACCCCTCCCCATACTCACCCCTTATCCCATTGGGTAAAATACCAGGAGGCATGATGTTATACCGCACTCACTCCACGACCTCCTGGACAGAAGCGGGGATGGACATGGTGGGAGACTGTTTTGATAACGGCACACTAATGTCTTTCGAGGCAATTATGGATCTTGCCTCGCTGGGACCGGGACACTTTCTTACATACCATGTTATCTGTCACTTGATTGAGACAGCTTGGGCTCATGGAGATCGGGAACCTCTGACCTCCCCTGCCCTGCATGCTCTGCTCTCAGATAATGGTTCCAAAAAGTTCATCACTAATTTGTACAGAGCACTGACTAGCGTGCCCATTACACAGCAAGAGGCAGCCCTCCATAGATGGAACCTGGCTCTACCGATTCCCCTATCTGTTATGAAGTGGGCTGAGGCCCTCCAACGGGTGCAGAGAGTGTCCCGAAACCCCAGATTTATATATACACAATTTAATAATGTCCATCAAACATACCTGTCTCCATGTCGTATACAACTAATATACCCAACGGCGACTCCAGCATGTCCCCATTGTGGGCTTCACGCAGCTAGCTTTTATCACATGGTGTGGGAGTGTGCCTCATTGCAGAGGGTCTGGCTGAACATTCTAGCAGGCAACACAGATATAACTGGACATGCATTTGCACCCACTCCGGAGTCTTGTCTTTTGAGTATACGTCCTGGAGCTCAGCGGCATAAACATATTCATAAATTTTGTGATCTAGCGTTTATTATGTACAAGCAAATGATTGCTATGGGGTGGAAGGGCTCTCGACCTCTCGAACTGTCTAGCTGGCGTGCTATGACATTGAAATGGGTACGGGTGGAAATGCGCGTCCTGCGGGCTCTGCGGGACAGGGGGTAGGCGTTTACAGGCTATGACAATTGGGAAACATTGGTGGACAAAATGGAGGCTAAGTATGATGAGCGCCCACCATGATTCCTTAAGAGGTGAACACGGGATTCGTACAGGTATTAACCTTCCTATGTTTGCTGTATCTAACTGATGACAAACAGTTTCCTAATTAAATACACATTACTAGTGGAGTAACATCGGTAATGGAATGCCATAATGACTAGACTATCACCCAACAATATACTTATGGGAATATCACAAGCAATAGTAACCCATTGGGCCTGACCGGGTCTAGAAAGGAGGGCAAGGGTACACACGTGGGGGTTGCAGTGCTTCTTTGCTAGACTTGCATTGTACTATTGGACATAATGGTGGGAAACTGGAGAATGTGTATTACCACCATCCCTGTGAGAATCGGTCATGGTGTAACTTCTCAAACTGAATAAGCCCATGGACCAATGCGACTCCTACCTATCACTCTCCATGATCAACGGAGCCAATAAAATATTTGCCAAATTACTAGAAACTCACCTCCTTCCCTTGTTGCCTACTATAGTACAACCAGATCAATCTGGATTCATCCCAGGCCAGTCCACTTCCACACTCTGCACACTCAACTTGCCGCCGCACTATTGGACACCAAGAAGGCCTTTGATTCCTTTGAATGGCCATACCTATTTCTCCTACTCACACGACTCTGCCTTAGCCCTCGCTTTTTTTCCACCAGATCAACCTCCTCTATACATCCCCCACAGCATGTCTTCATCTCAATGAAATATTGTCTTAACCCCTCCCAATCACTCACAGAACACACAAGGGGAGCCCACTATCTCCAATCTTGTCATGGCGATGAAGCCCCTTGCAGACCCGGCTGCGACAGCACCATGACCACCCGGCCTTTGCTTCACGACCAGAGAGCTGGTGGTGTCAATGTATGCAGACGATGTAACCTTATACATCCGTAAGGTGCAGGTGAACCTAGCCCCAGTTATCCGTGAGGTCATACACTTTGGTGGCTACTCCAGCATCCAAGTTAACTGGGCAAAGTCAACACTTTCATCTCACTGTCCTCACACAGCCTCTCCCTCCGATTCCCCGCTGCAGTGGGCCTCTGAACCGGATCGGTACTTGGGCATTTGGCTCAAACGTGATCCGAATGAGCTTTGGAGGGACAACTGCAGAGGTGCTTTTGTGTGGCTAGAAGACAGGATCTCAGTATGGTTCCACCTGCCTCTATCTGTGATAGACCAATCGCTGTTTAAAAAATGGTTATACTACCCAAATTCCTGTACCTCTTTTTAAATATATAGCTCTCCCACTTACCTTACCTCAAATTTCCTGCGGAGGCTGCAATCGAACTTCGTTGCGCTGATCTGGGCTGGCAGACAACCTAGGCTTTTCTGGGAAATACTCACCTTACCTCTCGACCAGGGGGGACTGGGCGCACCTGATATGGCCCTGTATGCACTCAGTGCCCAGGGGCAATACATTCACTTCTGCCTCTCCCCCACGCAATTTCAACCACACACAGCTATTGAGGATGACCACGCAGCACCCTGCCCTTTGGCCAATTCACCCTATGAACCCTACAAATTGAGCAAACTGATATAAACACAGTGTAGTGTGTGCGCTGGGTGTGGGACGACATGGGCGATGCGCCATCCTTTTCCATTGGGCGCAACCCTCTCCTGGTGCCCCTGGGGGACGAGTGTGCCAGATCAAGGGCACAGGCGCAGTCTCATAACCTTTGCTGATATATAACCAAAGGACCACATTATACCCCTGTTTGAGGCCACCGACATGATGCATCCAACTGCACTGGACTGCACTTCTTTATCACCAACTTCGAGCTACTTGCCATGAAATACACAACACCTTCCCTGACCCTCCTCCCACTCTACAAGCTGTGGAATACACACACACCAACCCCTCACCTGGCAAACTAGTTATTCGCCTCTACTCAATCATGCAAGCCACAGCACCAGTCCGGACAGTGGCGGCACGAGCCACCTAGGAAAGACACTCACCCCTCCCATCAAAGACACCCAATGGTCCTCCTGCTGTGGACAGATGGTGTCCACATCCCTCAACTACAGACTGCGACTAATGCACTTTAAATTCCTTCATAGACTATAGCGCACCCCGCTGCAACACCACTGCATAGGCCTAACGCTAGAAACGCGATGCCTTCACTGCGCTGCACCTCAGGTTTCCTTCTTATACCCTGCATTGAAGTGCCCGTGGGCTGGGATGTTCTCTGCCATACATACAATCACCAGCCATTTCCCATCTCAAACTCCCTTAATCAGTCTCCCGAGATATGTCAAAGATGTCTCCAGAGGAGACTATCTTCTCACTGCCATGCTCCTTCTCCTGGCTAAACACCAAGTTGTCAAGCACTGGGGCAGACAGCCTGCCTCCACCACAGAGGAATGGTTTCGGTACGCAACTTATTGTCAAGAACAACTGTCCAATTTTTGGGACCTCATGCCACCATGGTCCCAATCCAAGTACATCTGGGAACCTCTACTGACCTTATGCCAAAGAAACACATCAAGCTCCTCTCGCCCCCACCACGCGACAGGGAGCCCCCTTCCAGGAGAGGATACCCCTCCTCCCAAATCCAGAAGTCCGGAATGCACATTCTGCTGGAGCTGTGCTAGAACTTGCACTCTCGCATCCTGTTGCCTGAGCTACAGAGGCTGAGAGGCTGAGAGACTGTCATTTGTCTATCTGATTGACTGTCAGAATATTGAGCATATTCAAAATGGGAAATGTTATATTGCTATCATAACAGTTGTGGTTCCCCATTGGATGGGCTACTGTGTTTCACTTCATGGTACTTTGACTGTCTTTAGCCATGCCTCCCCCAACCCCCCTCATCCCCCAACACATAGCTCTGTTGATGTTGAGCAATGTTGTTTATTTCTGAACGTCAATAAAGAAATAAATAAAAAAAACACTATTCTGGGATGCAAAATATGATCCTGAATGTTTAACTATTTACCCACATCACTATTCTGTCTAACTGATGATTTGTCTTTTGTCTAAGCTCACACCTTCCGAATCTCAAGTTAAACAAAATAATATCTGGAAGGTGACCCAATAACAGAAGTTCTATTAAACTACATACTAAACTCTGCATTTGGAGGTACACTCTAAGCATTTCATTTTATCTCAGGAAAAGGTGGATTCTTACAAGGGGACATATTGCCATTTTTCAACAGCTAATATTGTTCAGCCCAGAACATTGTGCTATTCCTGTGAATTGAAGAAAACAAGAAAAGTAATAAACTGTCCTAACAGGTTACAGGCAACTGTAGGAGTTGTACAGAAGTATCAAAACAAATGTCAAATATTTAAGAAACAAATCAAATCTATTCTACCTAACAGCAGCCAAAATTGTGCATTTGCCAGCTCTAATCAATATGCAAATAAAACTAGCAACATGCCACTTCCCCAACTCAGTCCATCACAATCAACTTCATCTACAGGTCTCCTGGGTAAAGACAAGAACTCCAGTGACTCAGAGACAAATCCTTGGACCTTCTTACCACCTCATCCATCCAGCACAACCACATGCTCGCGGACTTCAACCTCCTAGACAACTCCAGCATGAACACAAATAAGACACATCCTACTTAACTTCGTTGAAGTATAGTATGTTGTCCAACCAACACTCTACAAATGCCACATACTGCACCTCCTGCTTCTAACATAACCAACAATCACCCACCAGCCTTTCATGACCCTCTATGTGACAAACCACCTTGCCATCCCCATCACCTGGCTAAGCGTTAAACTAACACATCAAGGTCAACCCAAAAGAGAACAAATCTTCAGATACTTCAAAGGCTTTTCCGCAATGCAATACCCAAAACCCATCTCTCATTCTGCCACCATTTTTGGCTGATGTGAACATCCAAAATACATTTCAAGCATTTCTGGAAACCCGTGTTAAGATCTACACCTCAACCAAAACATGAATGTGCATGCCACAACCTCTAGTGTTTTGGTCCTTGGAAAAACGTGGTAAAAACATTCAATACTTCTGCAAAGGGGGAAAGGTTTGTTTAGAGAAAATTAATGAAAACAGCAAGTCCAATGCCCTCATGTGACTGAAGTCCTTCTGTGCAATATGCAGGGACCTGATTGTGTCAGCCAAAGCAAAGTTCTACAACACTATCAAAGAAGTTGCCAAAAGAAGCAAAAAATGCTTCATAACAATGAAACACTGTGCAATGTCATTAGCCAATTCTTCCAATAAAATACAGAAGATGTGAAAGCACATCAACCGTTCTCCCCCAACATTCCTTTGTATCCTGCAATGTTACTCATCAAAACTCTGCCTCGCCAAAACCTCACCAACATCATTTACCTCAGAGATACACATGAATATGTTTTACCCTCATCCTTCATCAAAGCCCGCTCTAGAGAAGCTCTCTGACCCTTACTCGTCACAGTCAACCCCTCCCTCACTCAGGCATATTTCCTAAAGCACTCAAGGCAGACCAGATCCTCCCAACCCATGAAAAATCCCACAGCAGACCATGTTGACCTGGCTAACTACTAGACCACCAATTATCTATCCTTCATTGGCAAGGTCACCGAATAAGCAATTTATGCACGACCTCAAGATTACATGGAGAGCAATCATCTCCTAAATGACAATTAATCTGGCTTCATGTCATGCTGCAGCACTGACACAGTTAACTTACAAATCATTGATGTTGCCCTCCTGACTACAGATAAAGATAAACCCACCAATTAATTTATATATCAGCTGCCCTCGACAGGATCTTTGATACCCCAACCTCATTCACATCCTGAAGTATCAAATGAGGCAACTTTTCACTGGTTCCCCTTCTACCTATTCAACTAAAACTAGTTTAAGGACACTTCCAGGTCCCAGACAATGCTGTCACCTGCAGAGTTCCCCAGGATTTAATCGACAACCTCATCTTCAACTTCTACATGGACACCCTCGGGCTCTACTCATTGAGAGAAAGATCAAAGTTCACAAATATGCTGACAACAAACACACAACTATGTTTAAAGGCCTCCTCTACTCAGGACATCCACAAAACAAACGCTACTTCAATCTCATTCAGACCTACCTAAAGCATAACTGTACCAAAACCGAACTATTGTTGTCGGACACAACCACTAGTTCAAACAAGGCTCAGCGACATGAACCTGGTCGAACTTGAATCCTGTAACTGAACGCTTAGACTCTCAGATTAATTTTGGATACTTGCCAAGAAAACTAACAGTCTAGTATAGTCTAGTTAATTTTTTTATGCAGAAAAGAAACACAATTCATTACAAACAATGGGGAGAAGAGAGATCAAGAACCAGTAATACAATACATTCCAATTAAAGTGCTTTGTACCTCCTTTTCCTGAGCCACTACCTAGACCTGACCCAATCCCCAAATAGCCCCCATATTATCTGCCTCTTACGTCTAGCCTTCCTCCTCTTGCGTTGATACAGTGCAGTCTTCAAATGATAAATAGATAAGTCATCCCAACCACTGCTGACATGAGGGGGCTGTGCGTCTAACCATACAGATGCAACACACAGTTGATCCACAGCCATTGATATAAAAATAAAAGCTTTGTGTGGCTTTCCCCCTCTCTCTGATACACCTAAAATCATATCATCCGGAGTAAGCACCACTTCAAATCCTACCATCCCCTTCAACACATGTTTAATCTCCCCTTTCAGGAGCTCCAATTTGACACAGGTAGCAAACCGATGTATAGTATCTGCCCCAAATACCTGACATCACTGGCAGTGAGTCCCCTCCAACCTTTCCCATTTAGCTATCTGAAATGGGGTATAATATAAGTCATATACGGTCTTATAATGCTGTGCCTGCAATGCTGAATAAATCAGCATGGTCCATCCAAATCCAAGGGATTCATAACATTTGATACCTCCATTATTGATACTACCTTCCCACTTTTTGCTATATTTCTCGAGATCATTGGGTTGCTCCGACATCAACATTGAATATAGAGAGTTTATTGACAATCTGGGGACCCCCTATTACCCTCTGCAGGAGTGTGTTTTTGCAAATCCCTGTATCCCACTGTTTTTCTTACTAAAGAAGTGTCTTACTTGTAAATATTAAAAAAATTCCATTTGCTCCAATCCTTACCTTTCTCGGAGATCCTCAAACGTACTAATCCTAGTACCCTCATAAAAATCTCCCAACCTTGGAAACCCTTGCAGGAACCACTTAGCAAAGCAACGATCCTTAAAAATCTCTTGGGGGCGGGATTATTGTCTATTGGCGTATATCGATTACACCTGCCAAGTCCTGCTTTTTTCCGCCAAGGGCTCCAACATTTTAAAGCAGCTTCTAATACTTTGAACCGCACTTCCTTGTAATAGCTAGGTTCCACCAACACCAACATTCCCCCCATTTGCTATTGGTCCAATTATTAACTCATAAATACTTGGTTGATATTCTATCCCTATCACACCATGATTACCTACCACCAACGGACGCATATATTGGAAAGAAGCTGCCAGCTGATACAATTTAAAATTCGGAACTGGGACGTTTGTTCCACCTGTTGAACCAGATAGCGACTTTATATGCCTACGGTGTTGCCGCTGCAGTTTTACTGTGGGAGCTACCGCCGATGATAAGCTCTCAGACCCTGATCTCCTCCATCCTTAGACCAGTCCATATTCTTTCAACCCCTTTCCAGCTTTCTAATCTCCACATCTAGACCTTTCACAGCTTTGGCACCTGCTAGACTTAATTCTTTCCCTTTTCTCTTACGAGATTCCAGGGGCTCATCAACAGTGCCATGGATGTCTTGAGTATCTTTTTTATAACCCTCCATTTGCATCTGCATGCTTACGTTTACAGGTGCCCTGGTGATTACTTCAGTCTGTTAAATCTGCCCCTTCAGGCTCCTAAACTCATCTAATTGACCCTCCCCCCCCACAGGTTTGCGACATGTCAGTGGCCAGGTTGCTCTCCGGGGCCCCACTACTAGCTTGTGGGAGCTCCCCTTTAGGATCCATGACCTCTGGATTCTCCCTTGTACACGTCGGCACGTCCTTAGATGAGAGTAGGGTTCACGTTGCCATTCTCTTGCCCTCCGTTGGAAAAAAAAGTTAGTAATAGCGGGTTGTGGTGTGCCCTTTGCCTTGTGACCTGTCTGAGGCACCCTACCCATACTAGACACATCTTTAACCGTCCCACCACCAACTTTACTGTTTGATTTAGCCTGCCCTTGTCTGACGAGTCCCCTCCATTTTATCTCCAACATTTCGTATATTTTTAGGCACCTTTCCTTCTTTCCAGAACCCAGGCCAGACTCCAATTAACTCACCAATCCTTCTTATTATCTTATGCCAATGCTCTACCTCTCTTACTATACAAATGAGTGTGCTCCTCAATGGTCCAGTCAAAGTTCAAACAATACTGCCTTGGGGGCCAATCCTTGCCCTCTCAGGCACACCCTCCTTGCTGCATAGCCCAGTCCACATTGATGTCCCACCGTCCAGCAGCCTCAGCGCAGCATCAGGCTGGCAACAATCTCACTTGTGACGTGTTTTTTTCCCAGGGAAAGCCGGGAAGCTTTTACCACCTCAGCGCCTCATTTCTTACAGAGGTAACTCTGAGCCTCCCAGAGCTTGTCTTGTGATCTAGCAGCCACGGCAGGCATGGAGGAGGGGGCGTCCTTTCTTGCAGAGTTAGCTCCGAGCCGCCCAGAGCCTTTACTGCAATCCAGTGGCCTCAACAGGCATGGAGGGGAGGAGCACAAAGTAACACCGGCACACAGCATGATCAAGATCTTTGTTGTCGCAGCATCTCTACACAGCAGCTCTGCTTCCTCTGCAGCGAGGCGTTCGTCCACATGGCATCGGGGGCGGGGCCTGCAGTCGCCGACTACGCAAACACCATCTTGCCTAGTCTGGTATAAGTTCTAGCTACTAAAAATTGTGAAACCATTCCTTTAAGAAAGCTACTTCAGAACTGCCACTCCAGTCCTCATACTGTCCATAATAGAAACAAACTGCCACACCTTATCGCCAACCTACATGTAGCAACATGCCTCATCAAGGGTGCTGTAATGGAATAGTCCCTTGCATTGTACCTGGATTTCAGGTGCTGATTTTTTATTTTTTTGCTTAGGCATGGGTGGGGGAGGGGGGTGCCGTGACATAGGCCTGTCCACGATCTTGTTGAATCAGGAGATGCGCCCAAAGCCCTATCCTCATGGAGGTGAAATGCTACAGCCTTTACCAGGAGTTAAGTAGCCCAAACACGGTGGTGGAAACATATTGTTTAATGATCAGAAGTGAACTGGCCTTCTGGGGTGAGGCATACAGGCCCACTCATGTAAAGTTTAGCTACTATCTGCTTAATTTAATTCGTGGCTTACATCAAGTTGGTATGTAGCACTGTGTAGCATGTGTGGCTGCAAGTGTGTCTGAGTGGTACAATACATAGAAGACTCTGGGTTCTATTTTGTCAGACATGTCTCACGTGAGGCGCGTGAGGACGTAGAGGGCTCCCCCAGACAGTTTTGTGGATTGCTGCATTCCTGAGAGCTGGGTGGGACACTCACTGGAGGAAGAAAAAGCCAGCTCTTCTGTGCACTTCAAAGGGTGTCTTTGATTCTGAGAGAGGTCACTGGAAGGGGCCTGGGTACGTATTAGAAAGGATATTGGTCCAATAAGAGAATCACAAAAATCAAGGCTCTAGGGCCCAGGGATAACCTTTGATGTACATATCACTGTGGCTGACATTCATGTGTGAATCTCTAGTCACTCTTATGGACTGTGTTGTGGGGCTATCACATATGGAGTCATTCCTGCTGTGACAGACTGCTTTCCAGAGGGAGAGCACGACAGAGGAGTGGGCACATGAAACATTATATCAGTTCAAGTCATAAGCTCATAAAATGTATGACTTTAAACTTAAACTCACTTAGGATACTTATATACCGGACAGGCTGCATAAATGGGAGTATTAGGCTGACTCGAAATGCCCCAGAGGTAATGTACCTAATGCTGATACAGTCTATATGTTTATTACCTGCTGACTGTCCAGGTAGGCTGCCAATAGGTTGAACAGGAACTTGGTTGGTTGCAAAAAATAGCAATCCCCATGTCATCCAAATTCATTTTGTCAGGGTATTCCGAAATAATTCTGGCATGATTTATGGATATTGTTTGTGCTTCTATCGTTTTGACCAACCTACACATCACCAGATTATGGCTAGATTGCAAACTACATGATGTGAAAGAATGGTGGTGGTATAAATTTCTCGATTTGTCTGGCATGAAAATAACAATCATCAATCATGGCAAAAACTGACAAAGCTGAAAAAGATTTAATCGGAAATTTCAGCTTTATGCCAAGAAATTGCTAATGTGTCTTGAACTAGTTTCAGTGTTTCTGAAACTAATTATGCTTTCTATTTTCACTACGAGTCTGCTTTGTTGAATTTACTGCATGCTTTAAGGCTTGATGAATACGACAAATATAAATATTTTTTTTAAAAGACAGAGGATTGGGCACTTCAAAAGGAAGCAGATCCCCAGCACAAACTTCACAACAACGCTAAATCACATCTGGTGTCTGGAAATGGACTATAGTGCTTCAGCCACCCGAAAAGCTCTGCAGGACTTCTACTTGTGACCAGGGACATTGGGGCTAAGGTCGGTTGGTCTCCGAGCTCGGTGGGTGAGCATCACAAAGAAAAATCCAAAATCACCAGCCCTGGAACACCAGTCCAGTGGGGAAATCCTCGGGAAAGGATCAATTTAGCAACGGGTGAAGAAGCGGTTGCGGCACCAATCTGGCCATCACCTGTGGGCAGATTCAAGTCAGCAATCCCGTGGGCCAGAAGGGACCACTGTAAAGTCAGCCAAGGCTGCACCCATCAGGCCTTTGTTCATGTGCAGGAAAAGCCAGCAACCCAGTATGCCTGAGGACACCACTGTGAAGAGTGAATCACTGTTGAGCTGATCAGGCCACAGCCCCTGTGCAAGAGAAAATTGGTAACCCCGCAAGCCAGAGTGACTACCGCAATGAAGATCAAAAATCATGACCTGGTTTTGCTGGTGCCAAGAGGGAAGGCCGCCGTGGTGACCTATGAATGATAGCACCCCAACTGAAGCATCGGAATCTATATGAGCAGCACTTACCTGTGAGAGGGATCAGACAAACTTACTCCAACACTGGAGGGCGAGCCACGGACAACCAGCGGCAGTCTCTGCAAAGTCATGAGTACTTGGCAGCCACTATAGACCTCCGTAACATCTGAGTGTTGAATGCTCCCGGAGACTGTGGTAAAGCAACCACACAAGGAGAGGGTACAACTGTTCACAGGGCTGAGGGCCTCAGAGGAACTTGTTCTGCCTCACAGTGCTATAGGCGCTGGACTGGGGTGCTGGAACACTTTTGTCTTTGGAAGAGTTGGAGTGGGACCCCTAAGACTAGGACTGCCAGTGCGAACAAATCGGAATGTCGCCTATTGTGAATGGCCACTACCGATAGAGAAAAACATAGTACATAGGACCTGCCTATCTAACTTCAGAGTACCAAGCTCAGGAAATGTCAGTGTATTATATGTGTATGCCGTATTTCACTTAGTGTTCGTATAAAAACAAGTATTTGACTGGACAACCATTTAAACTCCTGCCCTGAGAAGTCTTGGACTGCTAGATCCGTGTCAAGGGCTGCTTCGCCCAGACACTATAGTAGGTGGGATACGGGCCCATCAGGAGTTAAAGGCCTCAATCTCCATGGTTGGTCCCAGTAGCTCCTGCTTGTCCTGTAGCTCACTGAAAGGGTTTCTGGAAAAGGGCTCACTTAATACCTGAAGAAACATACCCACGTCATTCCCTGATAAATCTCCAAAACTAGCTGCAATTTGTACAAAACCATCTTGGAAGGCAACCTTCCATTCCTGTCTGACAAGCTCACCGAAGCCAGCGGTTCTTGACACACCTGCAGTCAGGACACCATCAAAATGGACATTAAGAATTGCAAAAGATGAAAAAAAGAAAAAGACGACATGCCTGCTCCATCTCTGCATGGAGGATCTAGAATGACAGCCTTATATACATCAGGACTGGTCCAACCCAGCTCTAGTTTATGAAGCTGAAGGCCCACCTCTTTAAAAACACTGTATCAGGATGCAGTAACAGTCCACTTTCATTCTTAAGAAATAACTACTCCTCCAATCACAAACTGACCGAGTCTTTGCGTTGGATCTATTAAAGCACTCAGCTGCCTATCGTATACCTTCACACTATGTAAATTTCACATACATACATTAATTACCTGGTCAGTTCTCGAAGTCGGTGCACTTCGGCATCACGCTGTCGTAATGTTATCCCTAAAATATTGTTCTCCTTTTCAGAAGCTTCTAACTTAAACTGAATGCTCTTCATTTTTGTCAAAGCTTCTTCCACTTCTGAAAAAAAAGTTAAGACAATCCTTTAAGAGTACACACCAAAACCGGTTTCTACACGTATTAAAACAGCACAGGACTTTCACAAAATCCTCTTTGCAGTTTTGTTTCACTGCACTACATAAAATATGTCTGATGTAAACATGTTACCACATCTCTGTGCATCAGGCAAAGTTGCAGAGTATTACTTGTCATGTATAGGATATGACTAAAGGCCAACTAATCACTGTCAATCAAAACAAAATAACCATAATGCACCATACAGGTGACTAGAGATCACCTTTATGACTTGACATAAATGACTGAAAATTTCGACAAAGAGAAAGAAGTGTTGAGGTCTATCATTTCTAAGAAAAGATTCAGTATGTGAGCTTTACAGAACACCCAATTGAGCTCTTACACCAAATCAAAATTAGCCACTGACCTAGTAATAACCACATCAACAGGTCTATCACTGTGCCCCAAAGGTAACTAGAAGGTGAATGTGCTAGTGTGTTCTCGCTATGTGAAGACATCCACTCAGACAGTATCTTTAAAAGATGTGCTGTCGGAGGTCATAACAGCCTTAAAGTAAACAGGGATTGTGCATATGCCTATTGTACTTTGGTGGTCTTGGGACGTTTCAATCTCTGTACACTCACTCTATGAGCCTTTATTTTGTCTTGAATCTCAACTAAATGCTCATTTAGTCGGCATGTCCTCCCTGCCCTGCAACTACCTCCCAGACATCACTCTGGGGGTGTACAATGTAGAGAAGTTGTCCAAGCATCTCCAGGACAATGGAATATGCTTTTGCTCATAGTAATGAACTGCTCCTAAACTTTGTATTCTCAGCCTGCCAATGCCATGGAGCCATAATTGAGGCAGAATCCTCATCAAGGTCTATCTTACTGGCACCGTCGGGCTTCTATTTATATGCATCATTGTAGTCATCCAGAGAGGTGGAATTATAGAATGTGCATCTGCCAACTGTACTAAAAGTGGAGCTAGATCTTTAATCATGGTAGACTGCTAATTCCCATGCCTATTTAATTGATAGCTGCCTACTACAAGAATCCCATGCATTACTAAAACAGTTAATGTGTTAGCAAATTAAACCCCAATTAAGGTGTTTCAGGTTTGCTACACTGTCTAATTTAACTATGCCACTCACTGTTCTATGCATATATCTACAGTCATTGGACAGTGAACAATGCCTCTGAAATACATCAGATCCCATCAATTTCCTTGCACTTACTTTTTAATGTTGTCTTTTTCAAAATCAACTTCAGCCTCATGTTAGATTTACTTGTACTTCTGAGTTTTAGTATACATTATTGTGACCATACCGCACAGCGGCCAGGGATCGTGGGAGTATTTTGGCAGCAGTGTAAGAGAGCGAGCATAAGGGTGGCCATTGTTTATAAAATGAGATTAAAATCACACTACAAATAAAACCCTCTGAATTTTTTTCACAGGTTCCTATTATCGCTAAAATGATTGTTCATTTTCACTGTCTTTGGCAACGAGTATAAACTATTTTTCAGATACAGTGCCTTACGCAGTCACCAAACGTCCTTACAGAATGTTTTCTAGTAGGTTTTGAGTCTCCATCGGACTAACTAATACTCTACTGTAAAAAGGCTAACCAACCTTTTTACTCTTTTTATTTGTATACAATTAGTGGATGGGGCCGCTACTCCAGTGGGAAATACTCTGCATTTTATTGTTGTCTAAACTTCCTTTGTATTCCATAATCCCCCCAAGACCAGTTACTTGGTAAGACCACTATATGACCACTTTTTCTTTGTATTTGCTGGTGCAGTTAGAGACACTAGGCCACTTATTACTTACTCTTGGAAATAATATTTTAACATGTTGTGCCACAGGATCTGTATGAAACCACTGCAGAGTTTAGCCAATTGGATTGAGCCCATTGGCTGTCAACTAAACTGAGGCAGGCCATTACGCAAGGTTAGAAGTTATCAACACATCGATTCTTCTATTAACGATCTAATATCCCTACACACCCTAACCATGTCAGTCAAGCCAAAGTACTACACCTTTAATCTAAAATCACACACTGAATCAGCCTTCTGAGCTATCTTCTGTAGAGGAAGCCCTGCCTGTAACCTCTTATGCCAGCTCATTTCATCCCTGCTGCGACTAAGTGACATATTAATACCCTTTTCTCTAAAAATAAAAAAATAAAATGTTTGTGGGCCTGATCAGCTCCAATATATCTTCCCTTGTTCTATATTTCAGAGTTTGAGACTCGGTTCCATGAAGTGATTTGGATTTATTGATAAGCCAATTCCTGCTTTTTTGTAGAAATGGACATAGTTGGCTTTAAAGATTTACGTAAATGTACTCTAATTAGTTATCATCTCCATGCACATTTCCAACTATCTGTAAATTAGGATAGGTGGTTCACGTTTTACAGAAGCTTCCACTAAATTTCATGCCATGTGAATTTTCGTTCCATCATTGATTTGCCCTTTCTAGATATGTACTTTAAGAGGCAAGAATCTGCACTTTTAATTACTCGCACATGATCCCATCCTCTTTTTCACACATATGCATCAGGCTTCTGCTCTGGCCAAGACACAAAGACACCTAAAATACAGATTTGCCTGGCTTGCAATACTTCCTATATTGGCAGGGTGCACAAATATAGAACTTTAGAGCTGCATGGTTTCTTATCATTTCTGCATAGCAAAATCACACCTGGACCGCCCCCCATACCATGCAGGGTAACTGAGTTTAATTATGTTTCTTATTACTGTCTGTTGCACCTGACCCTTTTTGCAGTGTCATCCTCATTCCTTTTGCCTCCTTCCTCCTAATTTTCTGACCAATTTATGTCGGCTTTAGGACTCTGGGCACTTTACCACTGCTAATCTGTGCTAAGCTGCATATGCTCTCTATGTAAATTGTATTGTTGATTGGTTTATTCCTGATTGGCATATTTGATTTACTAGTAAATCTGTAGTAAAGCGCACTAGAGGTGACTAGGGCCTGTAAATCAAATGCTACTAATGGGCCTGCAGCACTGGTTTTGCCACCCACATTAGTAGCCCTGAATACATGGCTCAGACCTGCCACTGTAGTGTCTGTGTGTGCAGTTTTAAACTGCCAATTCGACCTGGCAAGTGTACCCACTTGACAGGCCCAAACCGTTCCTTTTGGTACATGTAAGGCACCCCTAAGATAGGCCGTAGGTAGCCCCATGGGCAGGGTGCAGTGTATTTAAAAGGTAGGACATATGCTGGTGTGTTTTACATGACCTAACAATAAAATACTGCCAAAATCGGGTTTCAATGTTTCAAGGCCTATCTCCCTCATAGGTTTACACGGGGGCTGCCTTTAAATAACTTTAAAATGCAGATTCCCTTTGAGGGCAGATAGAAATATAAGTTGGGGGTCTTTGAACTCACAATTTAAAATAAATAAATATTTTAGTGAAGTTGGTTTTTAGATTGTGGGTTTGAAAATGCCACTTATAGAAGGTAGGCATTTTCTTGCTTAAACCATTCTGTGACTCTGCCTGTTTGTGGATTCCCCATCTGGGTCAATTTGACAGTTGGGCTGTTCACACCTCTCCTCTAGACAGTGACACAAAGGGAGCTGGGACGCAGCCTGCCTATCTCGATGAGCCACCTGAGCTAGATTGGAGGGATGAGTGGTCGCTTGCGCCAGAAAGGACTGTGCCTGCCTTCACACAATGCAGTCTCCAACCCCCTGGTGTGTGTCTGGGGCCTGGTCTGGACAAGAAAGGATCTTGCAAACACTTGAGACTTTGCTTTGAAGTTTGCCAACTTCAAAGGCAGAACAGGGTATAAGACGACCACCCAAAACCCCAGACTTTTAGAATCTTTCTGGAATCAAGAGGAGCCTCTGCCCAGGAAAAGAGCTGAGGGAGGAGTACTGTCCCTTTGCTGTGTTGCTTTGCTGGACTGGCCTACAGTTGCTGGTTCTGCCAGACAAGAAGGCAAAGGGAGAACTTTGCTGTGTGTACTGCTTGAGAAATTTCTCCAAGGGCTTGGAGTAGAGCTTGCCTCCTGTTGGAAGTCTCAGGAACAACAAAGACTTCAGTTTCCTCAACCTGCAGCACTGGGAACTGGGTGTTTTGTGCTGTTCAAGAGGAGAAACCACCACGACGGCGCCAACGACGCCACTGGCCTGCACCGTGACCTGCTGACGCCACACTGAGTTGCACTGCTCCGCTTCGCACGGCGACCCTGGTCCCCCAGACGCAGTCATCGGACAACTTCACTGAGCTGCTGCTCGCACCGAGACTGGTGGGCCCCGCACTCCGGCATCGCCTTACTCACCCCGCAGCCTGGGCATCCCAAACGCCACCGCTCCTGCTGACACCGGTGCCGCTGCCTGCATTGTGGCATGTGGAACACAAAGCACCATCCCGCACCGCAGCCCCGGTCCACTGACGCCAATACCATTGGCTCCAGTGTCGTCACCAGGCATCCCTGTCTGCACCGTGGCCTGTTGACACCGCTTGTGAGGATCACGAAGCACCATCCCATCCTGCACTGCCGGCTTGGGCCTACCAATGACAGCTCTTCAGCAACGACGGCGACGCTGCCTGCACAGTGACCTGGTAACAGCGCATGTCGCACTGCCCCACTTCACACCGCAGTCCTGGTCTCACCGATGCTGCTGGGCGCCGTCACCGAGCCGCTGCCTGCACCGTGACCTGTGGGCACCACATGTCGCATCTTCCCGCTTTGCACCGCAGCCCTGACGCCATCCACACCAGAGCTCCTGACTTCATCAGCCGGGAATTCGATCTGCAACGCGTGTGACTTCAAGGGCCGGACGACTCCCAAACAGACTCCGGAACCGACACTGCGACACCGCTCTCCTGATCTGACTGCGAGGATCACGACGCCCTGCAATTTCAAAGGTACAGTCGGAGGGTATTCCTGACACCATAGCTGGCCCGCAACGGCGCAGCCAGCCCGAACTGTCGGTTTTGTTGATCATGATGCCGAGATAGCCCCTAGTGGAGCTATCGACTTCCAGGAACTGTATTTTTGAGTAAATCTTGCAGAATTCATATTACTGTATGTTGGATTTTTATCGTACTTGATCTTGTTTTATATAGATAAATATAGGCTATTTTTCTAAAGCTGGTGTGGTGTCCTTTTGTAGTGTTTTCACTGTGTTACTGTGTATTATGTGCAAATGTTTTACATTGCTTCTGAGATACGCCTGACTGCTTGTGCCAAACTACCAAGGGGATAGGCAGGGGTTATCTGAGAAGGTATCTCCCTTATCCTGACTAGAGTGAGGGTCCCTACTAGGCCTGGGTACAAACCGACTGCCAACTAGAGACCCCGTTTCTAACACTGTCAATATGGAGCACCTGCGTGATGAAGGGACATTTTACTCCACCAGCATGCTAATCACACAATTTCAACTTAAAGTGCCATCTTTCACTGATGTGCTCCACTTCAGGAACTTGGTTATCTGTACACTGTTTTAAAAGGCAATACTGTTAAGAACTAAAAGCCTGATTTAGGTCTTGATGGAGGGTAATACTCCATCACAAATGTGACGGATATCCCTTCTGCCTTATTACGATCCCATGATATCCTATGGAGATCGAAATAAGGCAGACAGGATATCCGTCATGTTTGTGGCAGAGTATTCCCTCCACCAGGCGCTAAAGCAGGCCCTAAGCTCTTCTATCTTCTTCTTACTAGTTTGTTTTCACCCATCATGTACAATGACTCCCCACTTCTTTTTCTTCATTTTAGTCATCTCTTTCCTCATTTTAGTCTGCCTACATTCCTGTTTCCACTGTTCCTTCTTTACGCTTTCATTTTTTATATTGTACCTTAATTTAAAAAAAAAAAAAAAGTATCTAAATTAGGTCACTCTTGCCATTAGTAATTGCCTTTAGTATTGGATAAAGCCTTTCTCTTCTGCCTTGTTATCACCACATAGGACGGTGGAAAAAGTGGTCTTCTCAGATCTCAAAAGTGCAAGGGAATATAGACTTTTTTAATGTTCTCCCTTGTACTGTTTTCCATGATGTTCCACGGATGGGGGAGGTGTTTTGAAGTTTGGTTGTCATTCTCATCGGGATTTTTTCGTGAGCTATAAGTTGTTTATTCATGAATAACTTTGCAGGCATTTTGAAAGCAAATCTACCTCAAAAAGCAGCAATATGATACAGTTATAAATTCCCATATTTAGGTATTCTACATTTACAAACCAAGCTCTTTGCATTGCGCCAACTAGGGTTTGGAATTCGCTCCTATCCATGTGCAAACGGAGAACACACTTGAAAGTGGAAGGACAAGAAAATTTGGGTGGTCCAATATACAGCCTCCTGATTCATACAACAATAACAAAAGAGTACACTGTTCCAAAACCTCTGTTCCAGTGTCCAATTGGGGCCTGGAACGCTTCTCATCACTAGGAACAGTAGCTTGTAAACACAATTGCCCTCACCCACCCAAAAGTGGCATGTTTCATCATCAGGCCTGCCCCTCACTAAGCTGGTGCTGCAATGCCCAACGGGCCCCTCAAAGAGGCTCTTCGCTGGAGATCTTCTCAATTTCTCAAAGTGACACTGAGGATATATTGTGTATCCCTAGTATAATAGTGGGAAGATCGAAATGAACTGTGATCTAAAGGGGACTATAGAGATTTCTAATGAAAAATGTAATTCTAAAGGAAAATTTAATTCAAGTGACAGTATTTATGCCAAGGTTAAAAAGAGCGGGAAGCCTGGGAAAATGATAATGCTTGCTTCTCTTGAAACGGTGTAATCCAATGGATTCTGTTTGTTATAAGTACAAGGTCGACATGTTCAAGTAAGGGTACTGTATAGTGAGTGTTATTCCATTTCTGTATGTAATGTATTGTGTAACTTGTGGAGTGTATGCTCCTACTATTGGTGACCTGGTAATAACAGAAAAAACAGACAGACATACAACAGACATTGGCACCACAGAGGTGCTATGTTTATAATAACACATTGGAAGCACGTGTACACCTTTGAGGTCAAGGCTGTGAAATAAAAGCAGACCATACTCATACAGCTGTATCAAATATTAGTAATGATGCCTGCTCAGAGGGACATAGTGGAGAGAATATTACCCTCCTATAGTAGGGTATTGGCCCCCTTTGTGATAGTTGCGGCTTCAGCGTTTCTAGTCACAGACCAAAGGCGCATCTTCAAATAAAATCATGAAAATGCTCCTGCCACAATAGCAGTCTGAAGGAATTGTTTAGCAGATAGCAATAAGTAAATTCAGTTGAGCCAACTCGTAGCGTTGAGACTTACTTTGCCGAGACAGAAGCAGCAGGCCATTAATTTACCCTGCATCTACAATCCTGGAAGTAAAGCAATCTGTGAAATGGCCTTCTTATTAAGCAGTTTCGTAAATGCTGGTTGCTAAGTGTACAGTGAAGAGCTGCCAAGCAACGTCCCCAGCTGAGTGAGGATACTTCTGTTTGTGGAGCAGAGGAGCCAACGACATGAGGTTCAAGATGATCTATGTTTCAGCAAGGTGATGCTAAGTTGGGCGAGGTGTTGCGAATCATGGAGTTGCAGCTGTTCAATACCACCCGCCGTTTGTTTATATTCTTCTTGATGAGTTTGGACAGAGGGGGATATGTGTTAGCCTGTTTTGTTCATCTGTTGTGTGGGTTGCCTGGATGGCCTCCCTATGGTTGTTCAGTGTTGATGATATGACAGGGACACTGAGTTTTTTTTTTAAAATTTTCGAGTCAGTTCAGTTACCTGGGTCTCGAAGGTGAAAACTTCAGTGCACTTTCATTTGAGTCTGAGGAACTGACTATAAGGCAGGTTGGTTCTAAGGACCGATCTCAAAGTGAAGGAGGCTGTTTCCGTCAGTATTCCTGTGAACAGTTCTTGTCCTTAATTGTCGATCCTCAATGGAAATAGAGATTCAGGAAGGAGAGTTCCTTATCTGAAATAGTTGCTGTGAATTTCAGATATGGAACACAGCTGTTGATCCATCAGGTGAACTCCAGTATGACATCTACATTGCCTTTCCAGATGATCAGGATGTTGTCTATAAATCTGCACCACAACTGGATGCCCTGGAATAAGGGATAGTTATGGGTGAGAATTAACTTCTGTTGGTTTTTTAACTTTTCTGTTCTTTCTTGCACAAGTACTTTTTTCTATCACGATTCTGGGTGTTTTGGGGGCAACAAACCTATTTTAAACATGTCTGGTACGTATAAATCAATTTTATAGATTTCCGTGTAGGTAGTTTAAAAATAAAAAATAAAAAAGGATTTGAATCTCAATATACTAGTCAATGCTGCACGGTTACTTATTAATATTTTTTTTTGAGTTACCTATTTTCTATTTGGACCTCTTTAGTGGTAGTATATGATTTACCCAGGTCCTTGTGTCTACTAATGGGTTACCCTCATTGTATTTAATAGCATATATCTTTTGCTGGCGTCTAGCGGTGGAGTCTTGTTGGAAGGGCAGGTAGTGAGTAGGATCCCCCAGAAGTCTGAGTCATTTATTTCTGTATTTTGTGGTGGCAAGGATGACAATTGTTCCACCTTTATCAGCCTGTTTCATGGTGATCTCTGCATCATTGGCTAATGTGTCAATGGCATCCCTCTCCTTTCTAGAAAGATTATGAAAGGGTTGTTTGAGTTGCAACTAGTCGATATAATTCTTGAAATGTCAATATCTCACAAGGGATAGTGTTTGAAGAGGGGCTAAATGGTGGAGGGGTTCCTAAGTTTCGAAACCTGTGGAGGGGGAGAGGGGGATTTGTCCTGGAAGAAGGATTGAAGTCTAATCTTCCTGAAGAATTAGACCAGTTCACAGTTCAGTCTGAATGGATCTTCCCGAGGTGTGGAGAGAAAGCCTAAACCTTAGCTTAGGCCCGCTGATTCTGTTTCAGTCTGGGGTCTGCTAGAAAGATTCGCAATTTGGTTGTCTTTTGTTGTTCCCTCAATCAGTTCCTTGTAACCATTTCAGTTTCCTCTCTGTTGCACTGCACCTGCTTTCCTCTTCCTTTGGTTCTTCCTATTTCTCCATCTCTTCCTAAAAAAGATGGGTTGTACGGAATGGGCAAACATACCCATCGGGTAATTATGTCGTTCTGGATGGCCTTTCCATTCGTCGTCACTGCTCACTGCTCTAGCCATCTCAGCCCGAACTCCCTCTTCACTAAAGTAAGGCCAGGTGTCTCATCTGGATGACCTTGATTTAATTTCTTCTTGGTAATCTTTTCTGGTGTAGGGGGATGACTTTCTTTCTGCTATTTGTTTTTATATCTTTCTGTTAGTTGGAGATTTTTTTGTTGAGTCAGAAATTCTTTGATCTCTCAACTGATTTCATCAGATGTCTTAAACAGAGATATTTGAATAGAGGTTTTGAGTGAGTTTTCTGCCATTGTGACTTTTATAATGATTGCATCGGCTAGTCTTTTTGAGGTGTTAATAATCAGGACCAGCCAGTCTCTGGTACATTTCCATGCAATCTGCGCCCAATCTCTTCTAAATTCCAGAGCTTCTAAGAAAAAGGGTGTGGGATGTTGGTTAGTAAAAGGCCTGTAGGGGCTTTATTGGCTCTTAGATATTCTGTCATTATAGCCCATGAAGGACTTTTCTAATGAGTTATTTTTTCATGGATGAAAGTTTGTCAGAGTTCTCCTTGAGGCTGCCTAATGGTGTGCACCTGTTGTCTCCCAAAATGGAAGGAGTTTTGAGTTTGGCATCCACAACGTCGTCAAAGCTAAAGTTGTGTAAGTCTTATATTGTGGTTAGGTAAGTTTCTCAGGAATATCAATATTCTAAGATATCTTAAGTTGCAGGTCCTACAGCTGAGCCAATGTACTATAAACTCTCAAAAGTGGAAGGACAGTTAGAATTGGGCGGTCCGGTATTCATACTTCTGATTCATTCAATAGTTACAGATAGAGAACACCTCATCTTCCACAGATTGTTACAAACGAACGCTTTTGCTCATCCTTATTCCTCAAAGTCATCTGTTTTGGGGTTTGTGTGGAACTACACTGCAATATCCATGTTAATTGTGAGTCAAACACTTGAAGCACGTGGTGCTGAGCCACTTTTAGTGAACAGTGCCTTGTTAACTTGAGATGACAATACTTTACAACATCTATACATAAATAATATACATTCTTGAGAGGTAGAGAATGCTTCTGAATTTCTTTATCTCACCAGTGAAAATACACTCAGTTGTGACACTGCCTCAACTAAGAGATGGGCACCAGTCGAATAAAATATTGTAGAGTAGGTGTAAGCAATTTTAAGGAGTAGGGGAAATCAAAAAATATATATATATATATATATATATATATATATATATATATATATATCAGTGCCCACCAGGTACATAAAATTTGTAGATTTTGTGTTTTCACAGTCCCTAAAACTGAACATTGGTGGGAAAAGCAACTCTCAATTCAGTTTTTGGTAGAAAACTAAATAGATGTCCTGGAAATCCAAAGCATTGGCATCTGAGAAGGGCATTTGAAGTTTGGCTACATCAAGATCCTCCCTCAGCAGCACTGACTCTCATTTAAGTTGCAAAGAGCAAGACTAAGCCTTGACTCAGTTTGTTTGAGGAGTAAATCACATGTGATGCTATTCATATCCTGTGGAGGCCCCTTGTTACCAAGATATGGGATGAACTAAGTGTCTTCATTGATGTTCATGCTGCCCTTATGGTTACAACTACCATACTGCATAACACTTCTGACGTCCCTTCGTTGGCCTTCCAAGCTAGACGATTTTCCTCTGCATCCCTGGCTGTGGCCCAGATAGGCTTCCTGAGATACTAGAAAAAGAAAACATTACAAAAGATGGGTAATAGGCTAAAAGATACTTCTTGCATGGCCTCATTTTGAAAAATTGATTTATGAGTTGAATGGTCATGTGTCAGAATTTGAAGAAGACTGGAGCAGGCTCCTTAAATCTTAGGAGGAAGTTGGCTGCATCTGAATCCATGTACACTACTCAACTTTCTTGGTTGTGATATTACCAGATCAGTGTGCAGATGCTTAGGTCATGCAGATCGCAGAATGGGGGTACGTATTGCTGTATGCTCAGGTCTCACAGTCAGCTGTATGGAATGTTTACAGACCATTTTCCTCAAAATCCCTTCTGTATTCCTAGGTACTGGGATCCTGTATAGTCCCACTCTGTTGACGGAGTATGATAGGTGACAGAGATTTGGGGAACTGAGTCACAGTTGTACACATCACTCAGAGAGCTCCCCGTAATGGCTCATATTTTCCAGGTGGACGCAGTTTACATGGTAATTGAGGATCCTAGTAGACACTGTATTTTGATCACTCTGTGGTGGAGGGGTTGGATAAAAGGTGTACATTTCTCTTTCCCAGTGGTCGGATGCTTGTAGATTATGTGGAGGTGGTATTGAGGAGTGAAAAGCGAGAGGGGGGGGGGGGCAGGTATGCTACCTACTGGTTTAAGTTGTGTTTTAGTCTATGTTAAGCCTTCAATTTAACATGGAGCTGTGGGTCTCTCTTTGAATAGAACTAGATTTGCCTGATTGTTGTTTGTTAATAGGTCAAAGTGTAGACCATTCGGGCAGTCAATACTTTGAGAGGGCCAAAGTACTAGTTTTCGTTTAGTTCAAAGAAACTAATGAAGCTAAAACCTACTACAAAGTCAGTCTTCCTGATGATGGACAGGATAACCTATGGCACAATCTCTACCCTTATGGTCCTAGTGTGGTTGTAGCGCCAGTGTGCTCCATAGATGACCCTCGGTCTGGGGGGTACCTACATGAAGACAAGAGGAGAATAACAGTGGGTAATCAGGATAGTCTGCCATGTATTGTAGGGTGTGTGAGGTTTCCATTGGATGACCCCTCCCAATCACAGCCATGAGGAGGGGGAAATGTTACAGGGTTCTCAGCAACACGTAGGGCGAGGTCTAGGTTGAGAGCGGTTTCGCAGCTACCTGGGATTCACCGCGGGTACCTGCATCTATGGTCTCCCGATATTGATGTCATTGGGCAGTTAAGAGCTGGCACGCGTGAGGTGCATGAACCGCCTCCTTCTCAAGTATGCGAATATCATTTTCAAGTTCTAATACGCTGCATGTGAGAGAGGAGGTAACCCGTCCCCCAAGATGTGGCCATACAGTGACCCTCATAACCACTTTCATCACGATCTCCACCCCTAGATCGCCTACAGACCCAGAGTTATTCTTAAAATACGTCAAGATATGAGCGCCTATCATCTCTCTGTATGCCATGTCTCTTAAGGCATCCACTCTTAGTTTCCACAGTGGGATGGGCAGTTTAGTTCTGCCCCATTGTAAGGTAATCTTGAAGGGATTACGATCAGCTAAAGTCCAAACCAAATATTCAGAGCCTCGCACATGGGGCCAGAAATCTGATTTGCAAAAGATATAGTCAAATCTTGTGTGTATTTAATGCCCTGGTGTGAAGTCTTGCCAGAACAATCTCATGTCATGCTGAGCAGAGGAATAGATTAGCCTTGTTAGGCACTCATTGCGTTTAATGTATCCATTCCCAAATGTTCCAATTATGCTCTAAAGTCACCCTCTCTACTCATTCCGACTTCCAAGTGTGCTCCCTATAAAGCCCAGCAGTAAATGTCTTTCAGAAAGACTGTGAAAAGATTGAAATTTGTAATGGCTCTCATAGGCAGAATTGGAATGTATGTGTTACAATGCCCGTACTAAAGTATGCATCTCATTAGACACTGAACTTGAATGTGGCACATAACAGCATACTTATAAAATGTCACTATAATATAAAAGGAGCTAAAATCTGAAATATGGTCTTGGTGATTCAGAACAAATTTCATTTAGGATATCATTTTGGTATTGGCTGCGTTTTTCAGATCTCAGATCCCAAAAAAAGCAAACTAACAGTTTCTTCTATAGATATAGGTCTACAGAGATTATCAATTAATAAACAGATTGGGGACAATGAACCATGAATCTCAACTTTCGCAAATAACCCTTCCGCACTTAGTTGGGCTTTGGCACACTAATACTGCATACATATGAGGAAAGCAGTATTAATTTTCTTACAGTTAAGTCTCAGTGACAGCCAAGTGCCTTGAACCATTGTGGTAGGGACAAAGAAATGGGGTTACAATGAATAGGCAAAAATATGCATTTTTTTTTTTTTTACAAAATAACCTCGGTCTGAGGCCTGCTTTTTAGGAGAAAATGAGAAAACAGTGTGGGTGGATTTCTTCACAATCTACAAACAAAATCCGCTGATTCAGCGCCAAGGAAGATGTTTCCAAATCTGCAGGTAAACCACACCAAAAATATGAAACATCAATACCTTTTGCAAGGCAGGTGGACAGAGGCTCATATGAATCAAATGGCTAAATTGGCCGTGGTGAAAACAAGTGATGTGGAATTCAACAGAAAGGCAAAAAATGTACTGGTGGCAAACTCACCTGCTCACAAATGGCAGTAACTCCCTATGTGGCTCCTGTACTTCTGCATGAGAAACGATGGCCTACACAAATATGGTATACAGTCAAATGCACAATCTGAAACAGGGTTTGAATAAGTACCAGGAATAGTTTGGTAGGGAAGCAGCAAAAAAATAAAAGTCCCAGACCGTGTTCCAGACCACTTATCTTATCCGCTGAAAAAACAACAACTCCACCCCCATTATCTATGGCTGAGCTCTTGAGCTTCCTGGATTGACATTGTAATTAGAATGGGTGATGGCAGTGGGGGAGAGCAGAGAGAGAAGGCTGGTACGGAAATCTAAACTATGGTCTGATACCTAAAAAAACAAAGTTCCTTAAACTCATCAAAGTACAAATCTTTAATTAAATTTGATTTGTCTGTCTCTATTCAAGGAAGCAGTGACACGTAGGATTTGTGATATTCAATCCATTTTATGGTGGAAGATTAGACTGATCTTCTTGTCAGTCAAAGATCTGCGCTTTAAAGCACAATTCCATACAAGTTTGGTTAAGGAAACTATTTCTACTTTGAAGCATCTCAATGCCGCCCCAAAAGAAGCTACAAATAGGACAGTATTGGACAGCTAGACCTATTCAAGGACTGAAACGAAGACTCCAAATGACATCTTATAAGAAATCATGACAGTGGTTGACAATAATCAAGAGCATGTTACTTGAACAACTTTGTCTAATCCATAGGGTAGCGAACAACAAGAGCCTTATCCATTGCAATCTATATTCAAATCCTTTGCATCAACCTAACTATTAAGGTCGGACCCTAGCTGCCAAATTATAGTTGCCAAATGTAAGAAATCTAGAGCTGGTGACTGTTCTTTTTACAGCTGACACCTAGAACAAGTTGCCGCTGTATTTCCGTTTTCTAAAAAAAAAGTCACTGTCTCCTTAGGAAAAAATTCATACCTGAATTGTTTCTCAAATAAGCTTGGTGTCAAGCATAAACTACTTGCGCCAAGCTGAATTTCTGGGTAACAAAACGCTATAATTTCACTAACATACCAAAACTATTAAGTTCACATCCTTTTATTTGCCACACTGGGACATTCAGAGGAAGGCATGCAGTTCTTTCATAAAACGTTGACTATATAAAATTTTTAATGCAGTAAGCTCAGTGGCACTTGAAATGACCCTAAATTTTAAAAGCTCAGGACTGGAGGCGAACATTCATGGTAGAACTCCCAAAAGTGTGGCATGCTCTGTAGTTAATTGAAGGTGACTAGTTTTTCTGTGACCAATTAAAACACATTATTTCTCAGAGTATAATTTTCAGCATTGAACTGCCATTAAATTAAGTAATTTAGCTTCCAACATTATTCATACCACAACTCATCTTTAAGCATAATCTTTGAGAACATTTTCGGGGGTTTTTAATTTTCAATTACTTCTTTTAATCAAACCTTCTCCCAAGACTATAAAAAGACAAACAGCTTGCTAAAATTGAAAGAATTTCTTTAACAAGTGGCAACACATAAAACTGTCAAGTCTCCTGACATTAACTGGAGATGGACAACATCTGGCTGGCAATGCTTAGTAATCCATAGAAAATGTTGGTACCATGCAAACAAGATTCAATAGCTCTATTGTCTGAGGATTCATGACAGCAAGCACAGGCCACTTTGAGTTCTAACTATGGATGTGCAAAATTCACAAAATAAAATGTTCATGGTAAACCTTAGTCTCACGAAAATTATACAAAACTACACATACTTTGGAGAAAATCATTGGCACAACATAATGCACATGCCAAAGCCACGCGGTATCCCAGCAGTAGACTGGGTTGAGGAAAAACTGTCTCCTTGTAGACATTTTCCAATCAAACCAGTCAGCTTAAGGCTAAAACTAAAAACAATTTTGCATTATGTGAAACTGTTAGGTGCACATTTTCTTTTTTGCTTCATGTGAAAAAAAAGAAATCACAAATCACAAAAGATTTCACTTGCAAAACAGGAATTGAGCAAAGTCCTACTTTGAAAGTAAAATTGGTCATCTCTGTTGGCTCAATCATCAGAAAGGTCAGTCGTTCAACACTGCAATAAGGAGACCATATTCAGAATAAAATGGGAACAAATGAATAGGGTCTCTTTAAACCAAACTCAATAGACTGATCATGAAATAAACGTCACAACAAAATACAGTCATCCCATGAGCTAACTGAAATATAGCCAATATACTCACCTATTTTAACCTTTGCTGCTTCAATCTCTGCTTGCTGCTTACTTTGGAGCAGCTCTTCTTCTCGCTCATGAATTGCTTTGCCAATATTTTTGTTTTCTTCTTTCTGGTCATTAATCACTTTGAGAAGCTCCTCATTTTTACCCTGGAGAAGCTCCAAGCTTTTTTGGGATTGACTTAGTTGACTTTGGAGGGTTATGTTCATTGACTGAAGAGAAAGCACTGCCAGGAAACAAATGGAAATTCAATCCTATCAACCTCAACGTCCAAGCATGGCACTGTGTTCAACAACCTAAATTAAAACATCTTGGAAGTTAAAGAGCACTGTTAAGATCTTTATTTAACTGGCGCTGAAGGCGCCAAATAAGGAAACTGAATAGTTCTCAACTAACTAAGCAATCATCAGACCTAGATGTACATGGTGTATATGTATATAAAGTAATGTAGCTTTCTGGAAAGTATACTTGTTGGTAGGTGCTGCCTTAGTCCAAATATGATGTTTACTAATTCTTTGGTGCCCCAAAAAGCCATACATCTCCACTTGTGCACACCATGATGGGAAAAAGTATTTTCAACAATAAACCTTACTGTAAAAAAATCCTGAAACCATTTTAACACTCTGTAGTAAAATAGGTGTTTTTGACCACTGACTTTGTGTTGCACCACTTTGCATCTGGATTAGTAGTTCAGTGTTCACCAGTTGCAGATTACATTTGGTATTCAGTTTAGCTGCCTATTGACTTTATCGTAGCGTTAGACATTGAGTTGAGCTGTTTTTTTCCACATGGTATACTGTGCTTGTTTTTCGTATTCTTTCTCACCGAACAGTTAATCAGTCAGCATGATAAGAATGCAAATGTTTTTTCAGTGCAGGGAACGGTTCGGCCTTGGGAGGAGTGACTTGAGATGTTGGCCAGTTTTCAACACTCTTCTTCCAACTCTGACCAACAGTAGCCAGCATGTGTGAATATTTCTCTTTCATGGAAGGGGTTTTCTCCAGAAAGCCCTTTTGGTTCTTTAAGATATAAAAAGGTGGCCCTGCTCAGTAGCAGTGGAATTTCCAAGACCTCGGTCAGGATTAGATGTCGAATGTCTGACACACATTTGTCCCGTGAGGGTGGATATCTCTTTCTCGCAGTTGAACGGGGTCATCTTCTTGCTGGCATGAGAAAGATGAAGAGCTTGGCAGGCCCTACAGTGATGAATTTTTACTTTATTCTTTGCTTAGCAATTATGATATAAGATAACCACATGTATTTGCTGGGTACATTGCTGTTGAGAATAATTAAGATATATTTTCCTTTCATTGCTGTGACTATTTTTAAACGTGTGCTTTCAACCTACTAATCTCCTTTTAGGAAGCTTGTGGTGAAATAATAATGTCTTCTTTGAGCGGAGAAGTGCATTCCAGAGATTTTTGTCTGCTCGGTCATTAGTGAAAGCAAAACACACTATGTAAGAGTGCATTAATTTGAGAATTAAGTATGTTTTTCCATGAATTTGAATTATTGAATGTATGGTCATTTCTGTGCCATTCATACATTTTAAATTATTTTGAATGAAAATTGTGCATTTTTTTTAATCAAAGTAAATTGGTTACATTACGACCACATGGCCTTACAGTAAAGAATTAAAACATATGAATATATTATTTATTTTTTTAGCAGTGCAGCAGTATGGATAACGCTGAAACGTACATGCCTTAAGCTAGCATTACAGATGGAAAAACCGGATGGACTATTAAATGGCAGCCTGGGTTAAAAGACCATGTAAATCAGCACCGTAATACCCACAAATGCTATTATTTTCACAATTAAACTATGTCTATTTAGGGTGATGAATAGGCCTGTATCAAGGAACCATAATATATGTTCCTCAGTGAATGAAAGGAAAATGGATTATACTGAAAGAGTCCCTGGAGAACGTTGTCATCCATCCAGAAATGCAGAAAGTAGTAGAGTTTGTGTGGCCATTCTCCCAATGAACAGCAACTCCATGAAAGGAGGAAAACAAAGGTAAAAAGGCAGATTGCCATTTTTGAGAATAAATGTGAAGAGAAGGGCCAAGCAAGAAAGATCTACTTACAGCAAGGCAAAAAATTTAGACAAACACAGAGTTAATGAAGGGTCAATTTTGCTGAAGATAAAACATAACCTGAGCTATCAGGTTAGGAACGGAGCGCATCTAGAACTTAAGAGGCAGCTGTGATCAGCACAGGCGAGAGATGACTTTTACATATAAGCAGATAAAGTGGGGTCATCTTAAGTTTACTGAAGGAGCTGAGTAGGACACAACAGAAGACAGAAAAAGTAACAAAGGTAATGAAAAACAGAAGGGAAAGAACTGAAATCTGTTGAAATATTTAACAATAACATACAGGGATCTCAGTCAGGAAACATACATTTCAAAGAGGAAGAAGTGCAGTATACAATCATGCCCTACCATGTTACTTTTTGTTAATTTTTTTTTTTTTTAAGGACACGCATCGGGTTACATGTTTGCAATAATAAAGAGAAAACAAAAAAAAAAAAGAAGCGTAAATACATCAATATTGTCGTACAGGTGAAGCAAACATTCTAAACAAGAGTCAATGATAATAGTTTCTGCTCTTAGGGATCCCATAAATTTACTTATTTAGTCGGCACATTCTCGGGGCCCAAGAGCCATACGGAGAAAGGTGCCCAAGCTCTAGTGAATCTTTTACAGGCCGCTGTTCCTTTTAGTTCATACAGGCTATTCTCCAGGTGATACATAGATAAGAGTTGTGAAAACCATTGATTGAACGTGGGGGATCAACATCACGCCACAGAGATGCTATGCAGTTGCGAAATACTGACATGGCTATGAACAGAAAGTATCTATCTCGACTATTGCAGACTGAATGATCAACTCCCAGTAAAACCATTTGAGGTGTCAGATAGATAGTCTGTTTCGAGATTTTCTTCAATATATCGCATATCCCAGTAATCAAACTTCCCAGTTTTACACATTGAAAGAACATATGACAGAGATCTGCTTTCGGGCAACCGCATCGTGGACACATAATACCCGCCGTTTTGCCCCAGCTCGCAATCTTAGCAGGTGTATAATATAAATTGTACAATACCATACAATGTTGAGCTTGCGGGCCAGCAGACACTAAAACAGTCCGTGCCATTTCCATAGACTCACAAACCTCTGTCTCTTTAGCTCCAACCCATGCTTCCCATTTTTTAACCAATGACGCCAGGTCATCTTGTATAGCATTTAAAAGCAGTGGATACAGGTTTTTAATACCACAGCTAGTGGGGTGTTGTGAGACTTCCATTAGCCTAATCTTATCTATGTGCCAACCTTGGGTCATATTAGTTAGTAAGAAGGCTCTGATCTGTAGGAATTAAAAAAAGTCTATTTTTTCCAACGCAAATTCCGCACTCAGTTCCTCAAATGATTTGAGGTGGTTGCCAGAGTGAAACAAGTCCCCGATTTTGTGAATACCCCGATTGCTCCACCTCAAGCAATAGTGGTCTTTAAATATTGGTGGAAGCGTGGGGGTAATCCACAAGGGAGTGTAGTGGCAGATTCGTCCTATACCTATTTTACGCTTAACCTGGGTCCATGCCTTAAATGCAGCATAAATTACCTTAAATTTAACCTTTTTATAGTAGCTGGGTTCCAGAATCCGCAGGAAAACTTCTTCTGCTTCTTTGCCCAGAATCAGGGTATATATCGAAGGGAGAGCATCTTGCCCGGGTCTATCCGTAACAAAGTATCTGTGCATACTGAAGCACTGCTGCCAGATAATAAAGTTTAAAATTGGGAAGTGCCCACCCCCCTTGCTCTCTTGGGAGAGTCATATAATGGAAAGACCGGCGCGGCTTTGTATAGGACCAAATGAAGCTATTAACCAATCCCTCTATTAATTTGAACCAATCTTGCCCAATCTCTAAGGGGATTGTTCTAAAGAGGTAGAATACTTTGGGTAGAAACACCATTTTTATCACATTACAGCGTCCCATGAGTGACAAGTGCAGATTGTTAATGCGAGCGAGATCTTTCCTAGTCTTTGTTAAAATTGGGCCCATGTTTATTTTCACCACTTCGTCAAGGTTTGCTGTAAGTTTAACACCTAAATATTGTACCTGTGTCAGCACCCGCTCGTCGTTAAAATCTACTGATTCATTCACCAATATTTGACATTTACTCTTGTTCAGCAAATAACCAGATCTTTTCCCAAACTGCAGGGCTTCCTGCTCTATTTCCAATATAGCAGTCCTGGGCTCCGTGGTCACCACCGCGATATCGTCTGCATATGCTAAAATCTTAGTACACCCTCCTTTCAATGAAACTGGCATGATCCGACCATTCCGGATCATTTTCCTGATCAAGGGATCAATATATAGCGCAAAAAGCAGTGGTGAACACGGGCACCCTTGTCGCGTACCTCTCTGAATATTGATTGGGGACGACTTTAACCCGGCAACTTGTATCGTAGCCGTTGGGTTTTGGTAGAGCTGTTGAATTGCCTTGACAAACCCGGGACCGATGTTGTTTTTACGCAGGACAGACCATAAAAAGGGCCAATGGACCCGATCGAAGGCTTTTTCCGCGTCTAACAAGATTACTGCCATGGGAAGCCTGGCTGTTGCACTAACATCAAGTAACGTAATAACTCGTCTTATATGATCTGCCGTGCTTTTCCCCGGGATGAAGCCATGCTGCCATGGAGATACTAAACCTAAGATTACCAAACTCAAGCGGCTAGCAAGTATTTTAGCGTAGATTTTGGCATCGTTGTTAATTAAAGAGATTGGGCGATATGAACCAGGCTGAGTGGGTTCCTTGTCCTTTTTCAAAAAAACTACTATCTTAGCCTCCGCCCAGGAGGCCGGTTGAGGAGCCCCTGCTTGTACTTCAATAAATAAGTTAATTAGCTGTTTACATATCTCCACAAAAAAAACTTTATAGAATTCTAGTGGAATTAGATCTCCCCCTGCCGCCTTCCCGCTTGCCAAGGCACGAGTTGCTACATCCAATTCTTCCAATGTCATAGGTGCTTCTAAAGCTGCCTTACCTTCCTCTCTTAACTGACCTGATATCTCATTGCCCGCGGCATCAATCCCTTCCTCTTCTGACTGTTCTTCCCGGGTATATAATTTTTGATAGAATTGTCTAAAGACTTCCATAATCTCAGGACCGTTGTGTACCATCCGCCCTTCTTCATTCACTAAACGTTTAATACTCCCAAATACCTGCTTTTGTCTTATTCTTAAGGCCAGCTGTTGGCCCACTTTCCCGCTATACTCATAGCATTTCTGACGATATACTAAAAATTTTGCAGCAGCCTTATCCATGAAAATCTTGGCGGCTTCTGCCTTAATGATATTCACATCACACAAAATGTCTGAAATATCTACTCCACTGCGGATCACTTCCCCTAGTCGCTGCTCAGCTTTAACCAGCTTTGCCTGAACTAATTTTAGCTGATCCGTGCGTATTTTCTCCTTTCTTAACCCATAACTCAGGGTTTCTCCTCTGACAGCAGCTTTAAAAGTATCCCAAACTATCTGGCAAGAAGCAGAGCCCTGATTTATCTTAAAGAATTCCGGGATCCATTCCTTCATTTTATGGATATCCATGGATCAGCTAATAGTGTCCTATCAAATGTCCAAGATCTAGGCTGCAGGCCCTTTCTCCCGGTCTCCAGAGCCAAAACCAATGGGTTGTGGTCTGATATGATTCTAGGAAGTCTATTGACCCCTATTTGGTTTTGTAGAGAGGCTGTCACAAAAAAGTAGTCTAACCTGACTAATTTCTTATGCGGAGCAGAGAAAAAGGTGGACCCTGAATCCTGCGGGCAACACAACTGCCAGACGTCGATCAAGCCCTGATTAATGGCCAATGACTGAAGTGCCCTAAAAACTTCGTTTTTTCTACCCAGGTAGAGTGTTTGTTCCTGAATGGGTTCTTTACTATCTAAATGTATATTGAAATCTTCACACATTATGATAGGTGTTGCCCAATTTGTAAGTTCTAAATTAAGCCAATCCAGTATCTCTGGATCATCTGTGTTAGATCCATAGATAGAACAGAGTAAACCTTAGTCCCTTAACCAAGCACTCCAATAGAGCAAGCCTGCCAAGATTATCAGCAAATTGTTTATGTATAACCAGAGTACTGATCCGAGTTAATATCGCTACCCCTCTAGTGGTTGTGTGTTGTCGCGTAAAAACCGCTAGCTTCCACCCATAAAACTCCATTAGCTGCTTTTGTGTACCTGGAATATGTGTTTCCTGCATACAAATAATATCGACATTCCATGACTTGAAAACCTCTCCTACAAACTGCCGCTTCTTGTTATTATTGAGCCCACAAACGTTCACTGTGGCAATACGTATTTCACTTTGCTGTCCCATTTTTATGGATGCTGGTCCTTCTAATTCCCCTGTATGCCTCGTTTGACTTTGCTGCTTTCACACCCTGCCACCTTTTCCACTAATAAGAGCCAACCCCACTCCCCCTGCTGCGTGTCCCATTGTCCTTTTTATCCCTGTGATTCCCCCACACTCCTCTAACCTACCCCCAACCCTTACCCCTACAAATGGAATCGCCAGGCTCCTAAGCCTGTAAGATGGTATTGCCAGTCCCGTTAGCCCGCCCATACGTAAAACACCTTCACACAATTATGGCTTGCCAATCCATACACGCGGCCCCTCGTCTTCACCCTCCCGATCAAAAACCCTTAACCGATATATGTTAAAAAAAAAGAGAAACCACCCCAAACAGTATCACATACATTTACATATAAACAACTATTCACGGCAGTCCCCCCCACCCCCTTCTCCCGTACCCCCTGCACTTGACCGGTTTTCAGCTGCTGTACATATTCCCCCGCCTTAATTTCTGAAAGAAAAAATCTTGGAGTTGTTTTGTAGACAACTTTTAGACGCGCAGGGCTTAGCAAGTAAGCTTCTGCCCCCAACTCTTGAAATTGAGCAATCATCTGCCTAAGTCGCCACCGTCTTTCTACAGTGGCATGTGCGAAGTCTGGCCTACTAAAAAATGATACACCTTCCACCGTCACCTTTGAGTTGGGGCGAGCTTTTTCAAACACAGCCTGTCTCAGTAAAAAATTACCAAAATACACTATAATGGCCCGTGGGTAACTCTGGTCTCTATTAGTAGCAGTCAAAGCTTGTTTTTTCTTCATTAGCGGAAAACGGTGTGCTCTCTGAATCTCCTTTTCCCAATCCCAACCATTCAAGTCTGGGAATGCTTTCTTAAAAAGTGAAGCTATATAAGCCCTAGTATCCTGCCCCTCGAGGTCCTCTGCTATACCCAAGATCCTCAAGTTATTCCGCCGCTGACGGTTTTCAGCATCTTCCAGTTTCCATTGAATATCCGAGATCTGCTGCCCTTGTGTCGTCGTCTGTGCTGTTGCTGCTTTAACTTCGATTTCCAGCTCCTCCGTTCGAGTCTCCATGGTGGCGATGCGTACACCAATGTCCTGGCAGGATTTGACCACTTTTTTAATAGATAGTTGTAGCTGTCTGCTTGCTGCTTTCATTTTCCTGCTCTCCCTCTGAGTCTGTTCATGATTCTGAACCATTGTCCTGTAAATAAGATCCAAAGAAGGAGGTTCTGCAAGGTCGCCCGTGGGGGGGGGGGGCACCAGAGTACTACAGGCCGAATCCCTTTTTGAAAAGGCCTGTTGGGTGGCTGTATAATCCCACTGCATTTCACCATCCTCCTCTTGAGGCTTAGTCGGGTCTCTCCTAAGCTTGGCCCCTGAACTGCTCCTGGCTTCAGTTTGCTCAACTGATTTTCTTCTGCATGTTAAATAGTTCGATACCCAGATACTTGCAGCAGAGCTACTCTCAATATCTGAATCTGTTAAAGGAATTTCTTCGTCCGAATCGGAGTCTTTAGACTGATCGGAGAGAGAAAAAAAAACTCTCTGCTGTATCAAATGGCCCCTGATCGGTGTTTTTTGGTTTCGCCTCTATTCCCCTCTGGGCAGGAGCTGGGAGGGTGGTCTCATATATCGTTGAGGACTTGGCCATATCCTCAATTTGTTGCAGATTTAACTTGCAGCTTGATGGGCTAGATTGTACTACACATTTCTCTGGAATGGATTCCTGAGACCTCTGATTTGACTCCTTAAGTTCCTGCTCAGATAGCTTTGCACACCCCATTGGGGGGAGGGCCGCCCCCTCCCCACTATTTCCTGGACTTGTACTGGCGGTCTCTTGACAGGGTGGCTCCCTCCCCCCTGCATCGAACATAGGAGTGAATGCTTCAGGAGATGTAAATGCAACAGGTACATGCTCATCGTTGACTCCTAACATGTTTGATTGCGCATCACAAGCTGCCTTTTCCGTGGACCTTTGCTTAGGCCGCATTATACTAGAAAACATTGTTGGAACAGAGTACCTTGCGTCTTTTTCCATGTCGGTTGTTTTATGCGGGCCCCCTTTCACATAGAGATTGCTGTGCTCCTTTGATCCGGGGACCAGTAGCTTTTTGTCCTTTCTGGTTCCTCCTGGGTCTTGGTTCTGCCGTGCCCGTAAGGAGCGAGGGGTCCTGATTATTTTTGGCGCCATCCGAGCGTGCCACACGCCCCAAACACCAACTAATATTGCCAGGAAGCGGCGGGAATCGCGCTTAGCCGAGAGGGACGAGAGCGCGGGTCTGGAGCGAGCGCCACGCTCGCCTATTCTTGCGGGGCCCTCCGGTGCCTGCCGTTGCGGCCCCGATCCTGGCAGGGACAACCAGAAAGCCGAAAAGTGCCCGCAGCGGTCCGTGCTGCCGGCGCACAACGTCCACGGCATCCGCGGCCGAGGGTGAGTGAGAGCCGCGTGTAGTCTGGGGATGGGCTAGAGCGGTAGTGGCGATCAGCCGGGAAATCCGGCCGCCATCTTGGATTCCCATTCACCAGTATTTCCAATGCCCTACCATGTTACTGATGTAGCAGGTATATGAAGATATACAAGGTGTGCACATCTCGATACGTAATGGAAGAACACTGCAAATAAGTCAAGAGTTGCGTGGTGTACTTCAGGCAGTTCACCACAGCTCCTTTAATGCCACATAAGCCTTTAGAGTAATAGCTCTAGTGGCAAAGTGCAGATAAGTACTACAATGTCTACAAAATAACCAGGAAGAATACCAGAAGATAGGAGACTTGGCGCACTGGTGCATGAAGTTTTAAGAAGCTTGGGAGGCTACCATCTTAAAAGGGCAGTGACGATAAGCACTAACTAGTAGACCGCAGAACACAAATTGTGCGTGCTGTAATTCTGTGAGCTACCAGTCACTGATCTATATGAATGGTAAAGAACAGTGGGGCACTGGTTTAGTGGAATTGCAAGTAAATCAGTCCTTGTTCTCCAAAGTTCCTTACTTATTTAAGGTGAATAGAACTTAATACACCAGCACACATCCAGTTTTTTAGAAGCCACAGCAATAAGTAGACATCTAATAGATTCTGGCATGGCCAATTTAGGATGGTATTGCCCTTACACTTTCTCCTGGGTTTGGTTCCTTCTGAATTCTATATCTGCCTCAATATACACAATAAATAGAACTGTTTTCCCGCTACAGCTAAATGGAAGGACATCAGGGTCTGGCAAAATTAGTTTGTGTTTGAAAAATCAAGCTAAATCAACATCTGGAAATTAGTGAGAGCCCCTAAGTCTATCATCATGTATGCCCCTGCACCATCCTGATAAACTAAATCAGAAGGATTTTCACATCATACATTTAAAACAAAAAAGTCACAATTTTTTGCAGATCATATGAGATGAGATTTCATTAACTCTTTCTTTACTTTAAAAGCTTTAGCATTACTTAGTGAACTGGTCTTTTTTACCCCAAGCTTTGCAAAAGGCCGTAATAACTGGACAATCTTTATTGATGACTACCTGGTATGGCTTACCACAGTGAAAAATTTAACTTCTGGGTTTAGCAACAATAACAGCTTTCAGAGAAAATGTTAAATTTCAAATAGACATTTTGCATATAGTGAATTACCTCTATGTTTGCATTACTCTTTTACAAATGCCATGAAATGCTCAACCTGCTAGCTACATTGAGAACTTCATTCAGCTTGAAATTGTCTCTTAACCAGAGTTCCTCCCAGGTTTTATCATTCTTTTATTCCTAACCATCTCATCAGCTCCATGACCAAAGTTGCAGACGGAAGCCAAATTCCTTAATACTGTAAAACAGTCATCTGAGTTTTGTCAACTCCCTGCTTTCAGATGCCGAAAGGATAGCATACAAGATTTGGGGACAGTCTAGGTAAGAAATTCTTAACAAGTTTTTTAAAGCAATATCAAATTAATTTATGCTAGAGGTGGGGAAGCGCAGAGTCCTCATTCAATAGACCAGGAACATTCTCATTTATTTCCGGACCTTTCACTCTTAAACGATGCAAAACACAGAAGTCTTTTTTTAAGGGGAAAGTTATGGACCATACTTTTAAAGAGTTGATAATGACCTTTTCTTTTATTTGGACCATCAAAGTATCAGTTCGCCTGTTATAATTATATATATATATATATATATATATATATATATATTTTTTTTTTTCAGGAGGGGGCTTGCTGAAGAGTAGAAGTTAAAAAGTTGAATGCCAGCTATTGTTTTGAAAGACATTAAACAAGAAAACAAAATTTGTTTAAAAAACCAAGCAATTAGCAATAAAATATAAGTAATAGCTGTAGTGATACCAAACAGCTTCAGCATCCAATGAGATACCCAACTTAAAAGGAGGTTCACCTATGAAGAAAACGTGTTAACACAAAATACCGGATAAATTGTTAAAATTGCAGAAATGTCTGAAAAGATTTAAACTCTTAAGCTTAGCAAAAATGTTTTCTTTCTCTCTTTGTTCTTTTCAAATTGCAGTTGCAAGAACACCAATGGTGTGGAAAACGAGCACTTGCAGAAAACCACAAGTGCTTTAAAAAACAAGCAAGTTTTATGTTGAAGGCAGATCACAGGAATGATAGAGGGATCCATGCAGCCAATGTCAATGTACCAGGAAAACCAAAACAGGACGTTGAGTGGCATAAAAATCCAAGGTGCAGAAAGAGCAGAAACCGCCTTGTAAAGTGGGCTTCAGAGAGTGTGTGGCTAGGAAGAAACATGTTGAACCACATACTCTAGTCGCTGTAAGAAGCAATGCTTGTGGCCACTGAAGTAGGAGGCATCACAAAAACAGAGAGCAATCGAGAATACAGGTATAGCTCAAGTGACGCGCACAAGGCAGAAGTAGGCTTTTCTGATCCTCGCCATCAGGTTGAGACTTCTACAGCTCGTCTTTGCGGTCTGCTCGATACCGAAGCAGCAGTTAGTCACAATTCCAGAGAACTTCATGAAAGCTGTTTAATCTCTAATATGATTAGAAATAGCTGCCAGTTAAAAATCCAATAAGAATATAGGATGCTGGCAGGGTAGGTAAATTAAACAACATAGAGGGAGAGAAAGAAATGCATAACAGAAATTTATGGTGCATGAGTTCCTAGAGCTGATTAAGCCAGTTGTTGTCAAAATATGGTAGCAGCCTAGTGGAAAAGCAAGAACGTTGGTTTTAGTGCTCCAAAGCAGAGTATTTGTTTAAGATGAAAGGTACTCCCTGCACCAGTGCACATCCAGCACGATAGAAGACACTGCAATAACTGAACTTTCATCTGAAAATAACAGAAAGGGCAAGACAGAACCGAGAAGTTTCTGTAATAATACATTTCCAGGACAAAAGACGACACCACAAACAGGAGTAAAGTTCTGCACAAGAAAAAGACAGAAAATCTCAATAGTTGCACAGAATCTATTGCCGACAGAAAGAATAATCAAATGACAATGAGGTACACTAAAATAATACTTTAACAATATATCAATAGGGAATGGCAAAAGAATGAGCTGTCTAACAGTCAAAGATGCATCTATAGAGTTATGTGGCACAATACTTGTTGAATTAATAAAAATGATAAAAAATGAACACACGAGCACCTCAGAAGATCATGGTAAAATAAGATATACCATGTTTTTGGGAGAATGGAGATAACAAATGGCTGTAAAAGTGCAGTTGTAAACAGACCCACAAATACTTAGGATTGGGACCTACAAGTGTAAGAGTTGAAATCTGCAAACAAAGTTGGGGACAAGAAAATTGACAATTCCTGAAACTCCCCAAGGATATCCTAGAGCAACGATTTACAAGACCATCAAATTCAGTTATTCTCTGATAAAGCTGTCAGTGAAACCATCCAAAAAATAATAATGAAGACCTTTCAGGCCAGTCGGAGCTCTGTTACAAAGCCTTTACAAAAGTGGGTAAGCCTTGAAAGTTACTATTAAAGAAATTAAACAAGTGGTGACAAAATGGATAGTTTGTCAGTTCTGTTCAGGCAACCGAGAATAAGAAAAAAAAGAAAAAATGTATTTCTACGTAGAAGACAGAGTAGTCAAACGTCTAAGAAAGCTGGATTCTGATGCTGAAAATTCCACTCCTCTACCAACTTTTAAGTATTCATTGTCTACATAAGCAGTGTCAGCTACATTAATATCCATTGGGGCATATTGTGAGGAGACGTATATTAGATCCGCCTGCTAGCAATCTTCTTTTCAAAAGCCAGATCGTTTTGCATTCTCGCAAAAGTCAGCTGAAGAATCCTCAGTTAATTTTCACACATCTAACAATACATCGGATCCTGGTCTAGATCACGCTGGCGCTGACTTGACTCAAAATGTTCTTGCTAGGAGTGATCTTCTTTTAGTACTTTATGAAGTCAATGAGGTAATGATTGCAAATTTAGTTTTCAAAGATACTGACCAGGTCCAGTTCTTGCTTTTTTAGCACAAGAGACATGACCAAGATTCTACTAACCTCCAAGGATTGTATAATTGCAAATGGGAACAACAAACTAGGTTTGTCTGGTGAGTAATGTAGATTTTCCACTTAAATTATGAAGGAAAGTCTTCATTTTATTAAAGACACGGAGGCGAGTATTATGCTTTTCTCTTCCTGCTTTGGTTTAATAGCAGTTGCAGTCAAGAAAAAATCCACCAATCCCAGAAGGCAAGCGAGCATGCAGCCAATGGGAAACTAGAACCATATAGTTCACCCATCAGATGTAGACAGTAAACGTAAGGTATACCTAACTTGACTGCAAGCAGCCAGCTTTTCTTGTGTGAGAAGAGTCATGAATAAGTATTCAACATTGGAAAAATAAAAGCAATAATACAGACAGCCAAGACTAGTGAGAAAAAGTCTTGAATCCAGTCCAATCGAAAAACTTTAAAACTCAAGTCAGGAACCAGAAGACATGGATCCCTGAGAGAAGCAGGCGTAGCAAGGAAATCCTAACTCGTAGAAGAGTTGCAATGAATAAGCTTGTTAGGTGGAAGATTATGTTGTATTTGCTGAAACTAAAGGGTGTGAAAGAGAAATAAACACAGGTAATGATATCATGTGGCGGGATAATACTTGCCTCTGTGTCTTTAATAAAATTAAGATTTTCCTTTATAATTTACTTGGAAAATCAACATTTTATGTCAAGACCGTAGTCTCATATTATGCTTGTTTAAAGCATATCAATTACAACAGAAAATGCTGTATTAACAGGTTTGCAATAAAAGGTGCGTAAAATAGCATCATTAGACCAATCTGCTGATCTCAGAATGTTCTCTAACCCGGAACCTGCCCAAAACGCATTGGAAACCATGGACCCCCAGGAAGAGTGAGCTCCAAATCTAGAAGTACTGATACCCACTAGGGTCATATCCCATTTAACCCATCGAGCCAGAGTGGGAGAAGAAACAGGCTTGTGGGGTTTTCTGAAGGAAATAAGAAGTTGTGTAACAGAGGACATTCTGAGAAGCATAATTTTTTGTTCATAAGAATTTAGACAACTTCGTTCACAGTTTTGGTTGATTGGGGAAGAATTATAAAAAACAGTAGAAATGTTGGTTTTGGTAGGTCTTGTAACATTAAAAAGAACACCATTAGGAGTGAAATGACAGGACAAAATATCTAGTGCCTTTACACCGGAGTCGTTTTATAGAAATTAAACATAATAACATGGTTAGTTTAGCAGAAAGCATTTTGAGCGATAACGATTCATTATCTGGCCAGGTCAAAAACAACTGTAAAACGAGATTAACTTCCCATAATTCACTATAGTTGGGAATAGTTGGATTAGAAAATTGTACTCCCTTTAGCAAACGGCAGATGAGATGGTGTTCACCAACAGGATTACCATTAATGAAAGGATGATTTATAGAAATAGCCGAAAGATAAGATTTACCTGAATTAGCTTGAGAAGCAATGACATTAGCAATTAAAGTGATATCTGCTGAAAAGGGATTGCAAGATTTTCCCAAACATCAGCTAGACCAAATCAACCAGGCTGATGTATATGCCTTCGTTGTGCCTGGTGCCCATGATTTGCTGCTGTAGTTTGAAGTTTCAGCTGAAATTCCTGGATAAGATAGGGAAGCGTACTCGCTCGTGTGAACTAGACTAGCCGGGTCATGTAGAATACCAAAAAACATTTGGAGGTTAATGGAAGATATAGACGTATTGGCAGGACATAATAACAGACTGGGCATTTATAGACAATACTATGGAGCGTATCTAGCAATCAAGTATATTTTGGAGGAGGTCCTGATGAAATCCAGGGGTACTCCCCGGATGAAACACGTGTTGACGAAGATGCTGGACTAAATTGGTAACTTTGGGATCAATCACGCAGGATATGCATTTTGGACTTGTGGATATTACTTTCAGACTGTAGAGGAGAATATATAATGAACGTTGAATTTGCTGAATAATTGGACTGAATTTTTTTTTGGAACCTATATTTCAGGAGGAATTTGATTTAAGAGTGAATGATACTATTCCAATTTTTGTTTGTTAATACTCTGTATAAATGTAATACATTTCGAATACTCTAAGAAATTAGATACATTTTGTTACAATTCACGTGTGTAATTGTGTAAATTCATCATTTTTAAGATAGGGAAGACCTGTTACTTTTCAAGCTGAAAGATGAAGGGTGTTGTTGAGGACTAGGTCGTGAGAGAGACCCTGAGGGTTGAAGAGCTTGGGAAAGGAAGGAAGAAGACTAGTGAAGTCCATTGCTAGTTCTAGAAGGGGAGGATACCAGACCCTAAGACTGGCAAAAAGGAACACCAGGAGTAACGTGGCTTTCTGTTGTTGCACCTGGGCGAGTACTCTGTTGATCACCAGGAAGGGATGAAAGGCATAATTGTTTGTCAAGGACCAGTCCTGAAAGAAAGCGTCTGTTGCTAAGGCCAGAGGATCCAGTCTCCAACTGAAAAATTGAGGAAGTTGGGAATTTAGAAGAGACGCAAAGAAATCTATGTGTGGAGGATCCCACTTCTGGGAAAGAGAGTTGAGGACTGATGGATGAAGTCTCCAATCGCTGGTGTCGCATGCGTAACGGGAATACCAATCTGCTACTGAATTGAGTTCTCCTGGTAAGTATTCCGCTCGTACCGATATTTTTTGCCAGAGGCAAAACTCACAGAAACTATTTGCTAGCTCTGCTGATGGTCTTTATTTGGTACCGCCAAGATCATTGATGTATCTGACAGCAGACAGATTGTCCATCCGCAGAAGGATTGAACACTGAACTTTGTTCTTTGCAAAACATCTGATCGCAAAGGAGCCTGCAAGCATCTCTAAACAACTGATGTGCAATGAAGACTCCTAAGGAGACCATGTACCTCCAGTCGATATTTGCCCACACCTTGCGCCTCAACCTGCTAGGCTTGCATGGGATTCTAACACAAGATCTGGGGCTGAGGAAAAGAAGGTCTTGCCATTCCAAGCGTCCAGGTCATCTAGCCACCATCAAAGCTCTATACGGGATTCTTAATCTAGAGGGATGGAATCTTATAAGCAAGACCTTTGCGTAAGTGACAAATTTTCAATCTCTGAAGGGCCAGATGGTGGCGAGGTCCTGGAAAAATTGCTTGAATGGAGGAGGAAAGCAGACCTACAATCTTTGCAAGAGACTTGAAGGAGAGAGAGAAGGAAGGCGTAAAAAGTGGGTTATTTCTGATTTATTGAGTTTACTTTTGACTCGGGCAGGTGAAGAGTAGTTCTGTGGAAATTATGAGAAAACAGAGGAACTCCATGACTTGAGATGGAGTCAGAATAGATTTCTCTCTGTTTATTATGAAGCCCACGTCCTATAAAAGAGAAGTATAGGCGATTTGTTTGTTAAGGGTCTGAAGATTTTGACTCATTAATAGGATATCATCCATATAATTAGTCTGATACCCAGGGCTCTGAGATGTACCACCACAGGTTTCATTAGTTTGGTAAAACACCATGGGGCTTAAAAAAAGACCAAAACAGAAAGCAAGAAAATTGATACATTTGATCTTGCCATTGGAATTGTAAGAATTTCCTGTGTTCATGGTGAACAGGGACGGTAAGGTATGCGTCTTGGAGATCGAAATGTACTATCCAATCGTTCTGTAGTAAAGCATCCCTGAGATGCAATATAGTATCCATTTTGAACTGTTGATAGACCACAAACTAGTAGAATTGTTTTAAGTTTATGACTGGTGAACTTCTTGTGAAATCAGACAAGTCAAATCCATGGAGAAATTTAGAGCAGGTGGAAAAGACATCTGAAAAGGTTTTTCGTAAAGTTCTATGGAATAACCCTGAACTCCCTGACCCAAGTGATGTTTTCCCATCTGTGAATAAAGAATTTTAGACCACCCCCTACGGAAAGATGTCCAAAAAAAGACACTTACTTGTGGGTTCATAGGACTTGATGTTCCGCTGATTCTGACCTCTGAACCCTCTTGCTCTTTGGGGATAGAATTGTGGATGATATTCTTGTTGGGGAGCAATGGAGGAGCCGCTGTAGCCTTGGGATCTGAAAAAACGGCCAGTAAAGTGACTCCTTCCTCTACCGGCCCTGGCAAAAACACAGTTGTTGAAAACCTTTTTAAGCGACTGTTGAGCCTTATCCTGGGAAGCAAAAGTTGTGACATATTTGCTTAATTTCTTGATGATGGAATCGCTGAACAATAAGCGTTCAGCTTTAGGGCCTGGATTCATAATGGCTACATTAGCTAGTTTTGAATCCAATTTGAGAAATAAACCTTTGGGTCTCTCGTGTTACCGCACAGTTCGCATTTCCTAAAAGACAGAAGGCTCATTGAACCCATAATGATAGTTCTGGGTCAACTGCATTATTCTCCAATCTGGCTATCTCTGCCATATCAAAAACACGGGATAAGGGTCCAACAACATCCAAAATGTTGTCATGACAGACAGACCAAGCTCTGCCAACTCCTTTACGAGGGTCCTTGGGAAAATGTTCATAGAAGGGTCAATAATCGGAGTAGACGTTATATGAAGAGGTATGGAAGGCCTGGGACATATCGACCGGAGCTTTGATCTTACTTGCATATCAAGAGGTAAGCATAACTTTGCAGTAATATAATCCCCCACGTGATCTGAGTTAAGCCACTCCGTGGAATTAGGATGGTGAATCTATTTAGGATCTAACATGGGATTACCTTCAAAGTCCAGAAACTTTTGGTAATGAAAGAATCGGCAGAGGGAAAAAATGTTAGTAGGGCAAAACCAGAAATTGGAATTGTCAATATCGTCTGCGTCATAGTATAAATGTCTTTAAAAGTGGAAATCACAATCTTTTAGGCAGGAGTTTATAAGTGTTTAGTTTTTTACTTACTTTTAATGCCTGAAGTTTTCCCCTCATGGTTGGCAAGCCTATGAGGAACTTCGTCCTCTATCATTTGTGAGGAAGACTCACCATTCAGAAGCACAGAGTTTGGTTTAGATTGTATATTTTAAGAAGCCACAGTGGCTTTGCGCTTTCTGCTTTCCCCCGCAGATAGGGCCAGGTTAGATTGTGACATAAAAGATGATACAGTATTTTCAAACTGCTTGGAAACTTTGTTCATTGGGGCAGACATAGCCTTAGTGACAGATGAATGAATACATTTATTCAAATTGTTCTCAAAACCCGCTTCGCTGTCATGCTTATAAAAAATATAGAAAAATCCATTTTGGCAGAGGCTGAGGGAAAAAAACTGAAAAGGTTAAAAATAAGAGGAGTGCAATGAGAGGAGATTTCAGTCAGGAAAGGGTGGGGAGATGTATTATAATCGATTGAGAAAGGAGTGACAGGCCGGTGAAAGCCGCACCTTCTCAGAGGAAGAAAACACGTTCCTGGGAACACACAAGATGAAAACTAGATCAGAGCTACGGGCTTCGAAAGCCTGGGCTCCGTAAAAGCCAGTAATCCGCTCGTTGATAGTGTAAACGTGTGATGCAGATGACACATGTCCGAAATGAAGGAAAGGATCAGAGCACCACCTGAGGAGACGAGCGCAGTAGATAAAGGCTGTTAGGGCCAACACCAAGGTAACAGGCAGCGAGGGAGGAGCCTGAAAGGCCTGTTAGAATGTCGCACAGCGTGACAAGGGCTTTAGAGGGTAGAGACTATTAAATAACGATACGGTGAATAAACGACTACAATTACGAAAATATAAACATTAAATATGAAATAATATTTTGCGTATAATGAAAGGTATACTTATCTTGACTGAGAGCAGCAAGAAAACAGGGCTGCTTGCAGTCAAGTTAGGTTTACCTTATGTTTACTGTCTATATATGATTGGTGCACTATATGGTTATAGTTTCCCCATTGGCCGCATGTTCGCTTGCCTTCTGGGATTTGTAGATTTTATCTTGAGCACAGCTGCTATTAAAATAAAGCAGGAAAAGAAAAGCATAATATGAGACTCTGGTCTTGACATAAAATTAGTGTTTCGATGGTCTCATGAAGCATTCATTATGAGCTGTTTTCCAGGCACTTATACTTATAGAGGGAATCAAAGTTCCCCATACCTATCAATCACTGCTGAAAGATGACCACAGGCCCTTTCACATAAGACCTTTTACAGCCAAATGTTACAATTCTTTGGCTTCACAATTGTACAATTCTTTGATTGATTGGGTAGCTCTATGCAGAATCAAAGACAAATTATACGGACTGCTCCTTGCTAGCTACCTCACTTTTCTTTGCTGATAACCAGCACACCCAATATTTTTTTAAACACTTTCATAGCTTTTTGTAACTTATATAGTAAAAACAAAGTCTTATACTGGAATCTGGCAGGCTGCTCAAGCTGGAATCATCAACACCACAAGTGGTATAAATTGCAAACAGGAATTTTGGCCAACTTCTTCCATCCTGAATTTTGCTACTGAGATTTTTGGTTTCTGAAATTCACAACACACTGAAAAGGCACTGTAAAGGATGTCTCATTCTTTTGTTGGCCAATTACTCATCCGACCTAGGTACACTCACCTATTAGCTATCCATGCAAAGGATTATTGTCGACTCGTTGCCTTTCTTGTTAACCAATGCAGAATGCTCTTGTGCCATAATGACTTGGAACCGTGTGACGTATGACCTTACCACTTCTGTGGATTAGCTCTGATGCATCCCTCCATCTACAGTTCCTGACACAGAACTAACACAGTGGTCTCATCCTCTTACCTCACTGCATGCTATTAATTCAAGGACTGGATGTCCGACCAGGAAAGGGCATACTAATTCAACTGATTAATTATTCATGATTTAGAAAAACTCATTCAGGCACTATCTACAATCTCCCTAAATTTACAGGTAGGTGAGAGCACCAAGCCAGCCAAGGTTTGCATTGCCTGAATCTATCCTGACTATCGCCAGCAGCCATTCTCAACTTCTTGAGGGACAGTTGGTGTTTCAATTCATTTAATTTACGAAGATGAACGTTGGCAGAGTGAGCCGATTTACTCACATTTGGGATCATGGTCAGAAGGCAATCAATAATTAAATTTAGTGATTTGTTGGTTGTGTTAGTGTGCAGACCTTAGTTGAAATTTGATAGTTTGTGATTAAAGATGGGTCAATTTTGCTAATGGGCTGTCTGGATATGACCATAAACTCCATTTGTTGGGGATGTCGTTTTAAGCAATGTGAGTCCATTCAATTGTGTAATGTTCTTGTTCGGGTCTTTAGTGTGACAAGATATACTTTTGTGCCATCTCTGCATTGAGGAATCCTCACATTGGAGTTCTTCATTCGATAGGCAAAGAAAGTTGTCAATTACTATCAACATGACTGTTTCAGTTCTGTGTTCTTCTAGGAAGATTGGGAAAAAGCTAATAGGGAGTCCTTAGTTATGAAGCTGTTTAACTGTAGTGCCGCACATTAGTTTTTCAAGACTCTGGAGGACATGAAATCTGCCAACTGAATGATAGGCAAATTACAATAATCTTCGCATTCAGCTGCGGAGTGCAGAGACTACGGGTTGTACTTATAACTTAAAGTTCCAATTTAAATTCTTACTTACAGATTAAGGCAACTTTATGACACGTTTAGTTTAGAAAAAAAACTTCTCTCTCTACACTCTTTTCAGTGGTTTCTGCCAAAATCTTTCCACAAGCTACTCTTTTCTCACAAAATATTTTCTTCTAAACTGGCCTATTCGGTTGAGAGGGTGCAGTCAGGGACTTTACAGCACTGCCGAACGTCCCCAGTCCACCATTCAACTATAAATTAGATGCAACTTGGTGCGCCATAAACACAACATGATTTCATACTGGCATTTTAACAGCTCTTTTGTCTGAGGCTCTACGGTATATTGAAGATGTTGACTCCCACTTGACTAACTAAATCAGAGTGAGTCTAAGGACGTCATGTCTTGAAAATGTACCGAAAACCACAATTTCAAATTTTCAAACGGTTGGAAACAAATATTGCAAATGTGACCACGTACAAAAGACTTGGGGCCTCATTATGACCCTGGAGGTCACCAGACCGCCAGGGTGACTGTTAGACCGCTGCCAAGGCGGCGGTCTGACCGCAACATTATGACCATGGTGAAAGCGCCAAGGTCCCACAACCGACACTGTCACTTTTTAGCCACCAGAGGGTCTTGCGGTGCCGGCGGTCCCAAGGACAGCGCTGCCCTGGGGATTAGGACCCCTCTCTCCGCCGGCGTTTATATGGTGGTTTCACCGACATGTAATGCTGGCAGAGACAGGGTGCCAGGGGCCTCGGGGGGGGACCCTGCACTGCCCGTGCATTTGACATAGGACGTGCGGGGTCCCCCTGGCCAGCCTTGTCACGCTTACCACGGTCTGTTTTGCAGACAGTGATTTGCGCGATGGGTGCTGGTGCACCCGATGCACAACAGCATTGCCGCCAGCCGTATTACAAGTCTGCGTCAATGTTGTTGTGTGTTTCCTGCTAAGCCAGCATGCCCACTGGCCCAGCAGGAAACTCATAATAGGGCCAACAGAAAGGCGATCCCACTGGCAGTCTCCTGACCTGTGGGAGTCTGGCAGGCAGCCTTTTCCGCCCGCAAAACTCCTAATGAGGGCCTGGGTGTTGTTTACAAGGAAGGGGTGGTAAGGTTTTTCATAGATAGCTATGCTGCCTCGCCTCAACCTCCAAATATATAAATTCCATTAGGCGGTTCTGTCAGAAAGAATGTTATTGTTCTTTGTTTTTTGCTCCTTCTGAACTGGATAACAAGAGCTAACTGGCATTCTATGAGAACTGGTACATCAGTATGACGTTTGTGTTCCTATTCTAAGGAAACTTTAATGCACATATGTGCTTGCTCTACTTTGCTAGCAAACAGAAAAAAATTGTGGAAAAATGTAGTCAGAAAACAGAACTTGAGAGGCTAGATGGAAGCAACTCAATTTATGCTTAGGGATAAAGACCTGTCGATGACTAGTAAAGTAGTGAAGTCTTTGGGCACTGCCATAAAAAACGTTTTTACACCAATTATTTGTTTTCAATTTAAGTGGTTCTGGTAGAAGTGCTAATTTGATCTTCTACAATTAAATGTTCCCATGGTATTTATTCATTTAATATTGTTATACTGTGTAATTTTTCTTCAGGTAACAGCAGTTGTGTCTTGATAGTCAATGGACAGTGAATTACAGTATGCACCCATATGGGTAATATGTGATGTGATGGACTTTTCATACAGTGCAAAAGTAATCACTTCCAGTAAACTGTTGGGACTGTCGGCTGTTAGAAATTCTGGTGGTGGATTGGCCAAGAAAGCGAGTGCTCCTTTATGGAATTACGTACGATGACTGTCCAAGGGAAAGAGAAAAATAGTGAAAAAGAGTGTTCAGTTATACTTTCTGGAATCCAAGAACGATTTATTCCTATTAATGTATAGTGTTAGTGGGCACATAGTTTTGTTCTTTTGGTTTGCTGACAGTCACACACACTGCTAATATAGTAGGATGGATTTATCACAAGATGCAGATGAGAGAATATGGAAGTTGGTGGTGCGTGGTGTCCCAATATATCTTTCGTTGGAGAGTTGTGGGTTCATCAGTGCCCTTAAATTCCTTGACTGCACTGTGTTTTGAGAAGACTGCATTGCATAAACAGCTGTTGTTCTCATATAATTTACCCAGTTGTTCCTACTATCCTGACCAGGGTCGGGCTGGCCTATGAGGCAAGCAGGGAGTGCCCGATGGCTGGTCTGAAAGATCAGTGAGTGGGCCATCTTTTTAGCAGTTTGTAGACAAGCTTTATGGCAACGAGGGCCAGTTTTTACTGTGGATTTCTCTAATATCACAAACATTACCTGCAAGAAGCACACATGCATGCATTCTCCAATACTTTGCAAAATATCCATACGGTATTTCTTTTCCAGCTTACATCAGGCTTGACAGGCATGATTTGCAAATGTGGGCCACATTTTTAGCTAACCAAGTCACTTTTATTTTGGAGTCCTTGCCTGTTTTTTGTCGCAGTCCGACCCTGGTCATGGGCACAGTCAGAATGAACGCAGGAATCACGTGTTTCTTTCTTCCCTGCACCAGACATTCAGCAATCTGAATGTGACTGTGTTTCTTGCACACACAGAAATGGACAGATCACAAAGTCATGTAAAATAGGGATCCCTTCGAAGTAAGACCACACAGATTATTTTGTGCACCAAAAATGCACTCCATGAAAGGTCAATGACTGCTCCTTGTTTGAATGCAATCGAAATAATGTTATATCACAATGATCATGTACATCCTACTGTGGTGTGAGGTGATGTGATGCGATCTCAAGCGAAGAAGAAATTATATGGTCTTGTTCAGGGAGTTGCAGTGCAGAAAAGCATACTGCGATATGGTGTGAAGGGGCTATGTGTGAGTGTGAAGTGGTGTAGAATGGTGTTATGCGTTGTGCTGTCAAGATGCTGTGGTGTGGCATTTGGGTGTCGAGAGACAAGACTTGATTTGTGATGTAGTGAGGTGCAGTCACGTGGACCTGGTCTCTGCTTACAAGTGATGCAGTGCCAAATTTCGTGACGCAGTGTGCTTTGTTAACTATTGTGTTTACTACTGTGGTATGTTGTTAAGGTTGCATAGACTGAAAGGTTGATGGGCTGCATTGAGTCGCATGGTGATTTAGTATGGTAAGTGATGTGGTAGTTGATACTGCGGAATAATGTGATATCATTTCTTTGTTGTGGCAAGGTACTGTCTGGGTTAATAATTGTGCAAGAGATAAAGTCAGATAATAGATCAAACAGGTAATGTTTATGTTGCAAACCAATTTCTTTTTTTATGGCAGTCAATTACTATCATCTTAAGTGTATGAGCAGTGACAATTCCTGATGAACAAGATTAGCAAAATTAATTGGAGGCACAAAAATACATACCACTGAATGGAAACGTGCTGTATTCCTACTACATTTGTTTCCAAAAAGAAGGAGTAACAAACTTGTACATAGCCAAGAGATTGCTCTCTGAATTTATAGTTAAGATTTGTATTTAGGAAAAATAACTAATTTTGTTTGTCATAGATTCAGACTGTGAAAAATAGTTACTAGTGTTTTTCAGAACATGATTCAGAATTTCTACTGTTTGTTAAAAACTGCAATAATGCGTTCAATCAAAATGTTGGTGGTAAAAATAAACAAATTAAGAGGCAGAAAACATTTTAAAAATCATATGCACACTTGTCTGTGTTTTGGGATATATATTAGTCTGTGATATGCACTTAGTACCATACAACAAACTTGCTGAGGGTCTTGAGTAGCCAACTTACATACAGGATGAGTAGCACAACTTTTCTTATTAATAGACCACTTGGTCAATTTGTGTTTCAAAGAGAGCCTCTCAGTCCTAAATTTGTAAAACACTGTGTGTCAAAGAGGCTGCATGAGTATCAAAGAATGATCAGGAGCAGGTACCCTTTTAAAGGCTATGCCAAAAGGCAAGTTAGACATTTTAACAGACTTGCTTGATGTTGTAACTGGAACAAAATCCATTTTCAAAGACAGTCCCCACATTTAGCATGTAAGAGGAGAGACAGTTCAGGACAGAATTCCTCACTACACAATACATTCTCCAAGTCTGTGCAGGCAGCATTCCTGTCAGCTAGGAGGTGATGTCTTGGGGGGAAAAAATTACAAAATGGTATCATTTAACAGAAGGATGGGTGGGAACTAATTTCCCTGGCATCTTACACAGGCTTATCCCGCATACAAAACCTACCCACAAAAGGACTAGGAAAAAGTTGGTTTCAACTTAAACAGTGTATGTCCAATCATCATGAGCAACATAAGGCTTAATCAAAATTAACTGCTGGAGCAGCATGGACTGGATAGGATCTGCATATTATTGCCCCCTGCAAATTACACCCAGCTCGTGGTCCATGTCTGAATAAACAATAGTAAAAATAATGTTCTTGAACTTACATTCAAAGTTTAAGTCTGGAGATCTTGCTTCTTTTTCCGCTCTCTCACGTTCTCTAAGTTGCTGGTTTAAAATTCTTAGTCGCCTTGAATAGAATTGAGAGCACAAACTTAAAAGCATAGAGAACTATCAACAAAGGCTACAAAGATACAAATAGCAACCACAATATGAAATTGCTCTAGATATATAACATATTCTATCAAATGTATTCTAATCCAGCCTTTAGCAGCAAGGAGGTGGCAAGGGGTTAAAAAATAGGAGGGGGAAGGAACGACTTTACTTGTCTAAAGGAAGGTGACCTCTGATCTTAGAAAATGTATAATTATTCAGGTCAGGTCATACCTGAAATTTTATGCAAAACAGCTCACCTGTTTCACCTCATGGTTACAACACCAGTGTCCCTAAAATGGTACAAACCTCCATGCAGTGATGGAAATTCTATAGAAAAGTGGCCTCCCTTTAGGCACAGGGCAAATTTATACTAAGAGGTGCATAAGTTGGGAAACTCAGTGACATGATTCATTAACAGATCAAATAAACGTGCATTTAATTTTTAGCTGAAAAGACACAAGCAGAGGCAGGAATGTGGTGTTTATCCATTCAACTTCCTTAACAAATACTTCTTAATAAGTAATTCACTAACATGCCACCAGTCTCTTACATCTTCAAAGCAGTCAACACCCCCTTGCTGTTATATATATATATATATATATATATATATATATATATATTGATAGATAAAATTGCCTGAAAAAAAAAAAAAGGTTACAGAGACGTTTTGGTTAGGTTGACATTTTACCCGCACAAAACCATAGAAATTCAGCAGCTATAATTAAACTTATGTTAAGAAAAGATAACTCCTTTTCCTAAAGTTACAGAATAAGTTTAACTATGAGTATAACTATAATTGCTGAATTTCTGTGGTTTTGTACGGGTAAAATGTCAACGTAACTATAACGTCCCTGTACATGCATGTTATTATAAACACTGGCTGTGCCCGGCAGGGGTTGGCTGAAATGCCTGGCCTATGGCCGGGCATTGCGGCCAAACCCTCCTGCATGCACCCAAACCCAAGCTGCGCACAGGGGGTTGGATGCAGTGGGTGTAATGTTTTCAATTTTTCTTTGGATCAGAGGATCGTTTGCAATTTTACACAGGGGACCACGCTGAGAACTGCGGTGGATCCGCGGATAGGACAAATAAAATTAGGCAATTTTTTGCCCAAGAGGTGTCCCAAGCGACCCCTCCCATCTGTCCTATGGAGTGAGGATACCTGTATCCCAACTCCTTTTATGTTTTACACTATATTTTTACCTTTCCTGGACTGATGCGAGAAACAAAATGGTAGCCGTAACTTTCCTTTCAGGTGGCAGCTCACAAATCAGGGCCTTGCTTTTCCCCTGGATCCGCAAATCCTCGATGGGTGGATCCGGGAACCTAGATATCTATGTTTTTAACCTTAAATAACTCAAAAACTACTTGACAGATTTACACCAAGCTTTCTGGGCCAAGATCTCGCTTCCTGCCAAATTTGGAGTAAATCTGCTCAGCAGTTCAGGCAAAGCTCCTGCCAAGTCAGAGCAAACACTCTGCTGTCAGCAGGCGAGAGCTGTCAAAGTGCTCTCGCCCGCTGGAAGCAGAGGTTTCATCTCTGTCCTTGCCTGCAGAGATGCAGGCAGGGAAAAAGATCAAATGACTGCTCTTGCGTAGAGGGAGCTGCATGTTTAGCAGCTCCCTGTGTGCAAAAGCAATGGCGGCTCCCGCAGGAGGCGGTGAGCCAGCTGGGACCACAGGAGCCTTGAGGCTCTTCCCAAGGACCCATTGCATACTAAATGAAGGCCTGGCCCCACACTGTCCACTTTAGTAGTATGCAAAGGTCTTCCTGCCTTTTACCAGGATGATGTACAGCATTCCAAGATGCCTCCTCCATGCGTTTTCCACTGATTTTGGTGGTGCGTTCTTGATGCAGAGGAATATGAGGACTTCTCCACAAAACAAAGAAGCACTTATGTAATAAAGCTAAAAGAAAAGACCCTGGTTTGGTGGTGTTTTACGTCTTTGTAGTCTTGTTGGCTTCTCTATAGCAGGATTCATGTTATCACAGAATTCTGGAAAAAAGACGCAAGAGGAACAATCACAAACAACGTCGTCTGGAGACATTTCCTTGTGGTCCACTGCGCAGCTGTAGTGTTTAATACACACTGGACATTTACCCAACGAGGTAGCACTTACTAACTAACCAGTAGAAAGTACTTCAGTTGGGTAAACATTTTGTGCAAAACTGTGGGCTCTTGTTGGATAAACGGGCAGGTGCAAGTTCCTTTGTGGTCGAGTCACTCACGCAGCTACTGACACACCCACACAAGCACTCACAGATCCACTCGGGCTCACACACACCCACTAAGACTCATGCACTCTCACAGACCCACTCAAATTCATGCACTCACCAGTGCACTCAGAAACTCATGTACCCACTCACAGACATACTCCGACTCATGTACCCACTGAGAGGTTCTGAATTTACTTGTACAAAACCTTAGAATTTCAGCAGTTACAGTTAGTTATTTCTAGTTACTATAACTCGCTCCCTAAGGTAACTATAACTCACCCTCTCGCCATGAACTGCTAATTACCACAGATATTACAGCACTTATGACAACTTCTATAACTTTATTAAAAATATAAATAAAGCATTAGCAGGCAAATTAATAAAGAAAAAATTTGTTTGTCGGGGCGCGAGTTATAGTTATGTAAGGGCACGAATTAAAGTTACTTGAAATAACCAACTATAACTGCTGAATTGCTAAGGTTTTTTACGAGTAAATTCATAACCTAAATATAAGGTCACTGTAACTGATGGTCAACACAACGTAGTTAAGGTTCAGGTAGGAATAAAAATTATAAAGGAGTGAAAAAACAAGTAATTTCCCATTTTAGTTTGCATTGACATTTTGGCATGGCATGAAAATAGAACTTCACTTTTAAAGCAATCTTGTTTTGGTTTTGTCTACATCCTTTAGTGATTTTTTTAGAAATTAGTATTAAGAAGAGCTCCTGAGTGTGCTTTAAATTATTAATAATTTTGTATACATCTGCCATTTTAACTTGCGTGTTAGGACTAAAGAATCCTCTCAATCACATTTTTAATTTTTACAAAACGTGATTGGTTGACTTAGGTTGGTCTCAGGGCCAAAGAGAATACGCAGCTGGGATGTGCGCTCAACCCCACTGTACAGGGTGATAGCTGTGCACATTTGAGGCTTGCCGGTCAATGGCAGATTGGGCTCAGAGTAGAAGCCCCACTGCACATAACCAGAGCCCATGACCTGCAGGGGTTAGAAACGATGTACATTGTTAATTTAAAAAAAAAGAAAAAATAATGGTTATCATTCAAACACTTAAAACCACTGACAATTGTTCGTTATGGTCTTTGTTGTGTGCATTCATAACCATAACTCATGACGTCTGTATACAGAAAACAGCAATTTAACAACATAGATGCCCAAAACCGACGACAGGAGAACGACGCGGCAAACAGTTATGACGTGTTTTATGTGCGTTTATAGGCAGGACTGGCCTTTAGTAGGTCATGATGATGCTCCTTCCCTCCTTCAACGACGGTAATAAATGGCATATCTCACTTTGCGCATCTTTGTATATGGTTTCTGCCATGGTATTTTTTCCATGTGCACTAGTTTTAACAAAAGGTATTTTACCAAAACTAGTACAAAACACATTACATTTGTGCCGCAAGGTAAAATGACACAGAAGAGACCTCATGATTATTAGGAGAGCTGTTCCCCTGAGTGAGGCAACTGTTACATCTAATCTGTGAAGCAGTAGAAAGTGTTTTACTCATCTCAAAATTGCTATACTTTGGTAATAATCCTGAACATGACCTTGGCCCTTCAGTAACAAATGTGTGTTTATCAGTACCATGAAACAAACCTGTTGCATGGCACTAAAGAACAAGTGTTTTGAGTCACATTTACAAAGGCTTCTATACCTCAAGATTCCCAACCTCTTGATATTCTATGGCTAGCCCAGGGCAGGAATACAATACATCTACCACTTATGTCCAAAAGTTCTTAACTGGGTGTGTGAAATGCAGTCAGTTCTGTAATGGGAAGTGCCATCTATTATTAAAAGGTATGTCTCTCAAAGAAGCTCAAAAGACTAAACTGCATCATAATAGATAGCACAACCATGGAAATCTAGACACTTTACAGCCTGTAACATTCCTAACCCCTTCTTTGAAGTAAAAGAGGGTTCATGTCAGAATTTAGAAACAAAAGAAAATGGAAGAATGTAAAGTTTCAAAAGGGCACCTAAGAGAGGTCATAAGATAACAGTAACAAGCACAGCCCACCAGCACTAAGGGCCTGACTTAGATATTGACGGATTGGTTACTCCCAGCCTCTGAACATGTACCCTACACATTACTGGACACAAATTGCTTTAATAATTAATCATGACTTTCATTTTTTCGGATACTGACCTGCGTAGCTGTGCGTTTTCACTTCTGAGCGGCTGCAAAGCTAGAGCTATGTCAGCATGTAAATTGGTGGTTCCAACTGCTGCAGGCAATAGGCATACACTCTCTTCCAACTCAGCTATCAGCCGCTGGACTTCAGAGTCGTCTGCAAGGAGAGATCAGATAGACTGAATCAATCCACTTTAAATCTCCTTACAAAAATACTTTCAACAGAACCCTCTGTGAATAGACAAGGTGAGACTCAAGAAGTTCCATTGGTGGTTCTCTCGGGGGAATGAGAAGGGTAATAACTGCAAATGAACATAGACAACACAAATCGCTATCTTTTATCTCCAGATATGGTGCAAAAACAACACTGGGATCCTACAAAGACCATGTGGGCTTACAAATGAGAGGAAGAATTCTTCAGAGAGCTAAATCAAGTCTCGATTTTTAATTTCATGTAACTGGCAGTTTTTTACTGTAATAGCATCATAAAGTAGAACCATGCAGTGTTTATTCCTGAATCTTTAAGGTTGCAAAATAGCACATTTAAACAAACATCTATTCAGTCTAAAACAACCATATCATGACAAGGACAGTCAGACTATATCATTTTATTCCACATTTAATTTGACAATGGAAACAGCATTTATTTTCCTTTAGACCAGCGGTCCTTTAAAACAATTACATTAAACAACATAATATAATATCACTATAAAAACACTCAAAATAGTTATATGCACAGCAAAAACTTATCCCAGTCTTTAAATTCATTTTTGAGACTGCCTTTAAATTCCCCACCCACCAAGGCCAAATTAAGGAAACCAGGCTGATTAGAAACTTACTGGTTTTTAATAGTAGGTGTTACTCATCACTACTGCAACAACGTTTCCTTGATTCTAGTCTCAACCTCATTTTAAACAAAATAAAACATTTGCTGATGGCACAGATTTTAAGTAACCAAAGAGCCCAAAAGGGATTTTATATCTTGGCCTGGTCTACCGTTTAGCGAACTGTGATCCCCTCTACACAAGTACTTATGAGATACAGTCTTCGCTCAAATCAAAAATTATCATGAAACTTCTGAAACTCCGATGAGGTTTCACATTTTCTTAATGAAGAAATTCTATACTGGAAACAAAGGCTTGGCCCACCATATCTGACTTGAATGCTAAAGTTATATACAGAAGCCCAGGAAGAAAAAAAATTACCTTGATCTGATATCAATGCTTTTATTTCTCCCAGAAGATATTTCACTTTGTTTACTTTCTGTGCTGTCTTTTGAGGACTCGTTTTTTTAGTCTGGAAAGCAGTTTTCTCAAAACTTGTCTGACAGCTTGTATCTCTAACTGGAGCAACATCTAGTCCATTCACATCCTCCTCCTCACTTGATGAGATCTCACTCTGCTCCCTAGAGGATATTTCATCCCTGGGAGAATCAGACTCCGCTGGTATGTGCATTTCATATTTCCTGGAAACCCTTTGGCTTTCTGCATTGCGTTGCTGGAGCTCAGTCAGTTGGGCTTGAATGTGCAACAGCATTTCAGAGTCCCTCAGTGGCTGGTGGTCACTGTTTGCTTCCTTTGAAGAAGTCTCATTTTGGAAAGCTGGTGGAAGGTAGTTGGTCACGGAATGATTAGATGGCCCACGTACTGGTATGCATGATAGCATATCAGAAGCAGAAGAGATAGGCTGATGTGAAGTAACAGTGGCAGCAGCATTAGAGCCAATGGGAAAGATGGGTCCTCCCAAAGGAATGTTTTGGTTACAGCACTTGGTAGGAGCACTCTGAGGAAAAAAAAAACATGACAACAAAACCAACATATTACTGAGCTTCAGCTCCACATTTATGTCATTCATACAGAAGAAAGCACTGTATCACAGATCGAAATTGTGTTGGTTGATTGGGAACTCACAGAAGTAATTAAGGCAAAAGGTAAAGTCTCCAAGAAATAACTAAAGACAATATATTAACATCTATCCCCAGCCTAACAAGAGTTTAAGCTCCAGATTGATATTCTGTGCAATTACTACTTAAGTTCTGAATTTACTCGTACAAAACCATAGAAATTCAGCAGTTCTAGTTATTTCAAGCAAATATAACTTGCACCCTAAGGTAACTATGACTCGCACACTTGCCATGCACAGTTTTCTTTTCAATAATGTTATTGCAAACGCTGCAGTGATACCAAAGATGCCATACAAGATCTCATCAATTACATAATATGTGGAGCATTTTAACTGTGCCTGGCAAAGGCACGAGTTGTAGTTATCTTAGGCCGAAAATTATAGTTACTTGAAAGAACTCTTAACTATAACTGATGAACTTATATGCTTTTGTTTGAGTAAATTCTGAATCTTACTATAACGTTCCTGTAACCTTTGGCTTCTTCAGTGAATCTCGATGGTTTTTTAACGTACAGTGATTATAATTTCTATACATTATTCCAACCCCTGCAGCCAAGACCTTATAACCACCCAACCCGCTGCCACACATGGCCTTTGGCCTGCTCAGTGCAGGATGGCCACAAGGCCCTTCTCTGTCAGTGGATGTGTGAGAGGATGTGTGAGTGTCTGAGAGGATGTATGAGTGGACGCGGGCACCTCTGAGTACATGAGTGAGTGAATTAGTGTATGAATGAGTCTGTGGTTTTCCTTTCAAATTTTTCCATAATCACAAATATTTTGCAAATAAATCTAAGACATATGTGAAAATTCGCGAATATCGTGCCCTGCAAAGCAAAATTATATTAAACCTATAATTTGCCCCTAAAACACACCTATATCACACCCCTGGGGTCAGGGTACCTTCACCCTGACCCCTTATGCCCCTTTCCATTTCATTTTCCACCCCCAGGGACTGTGTCCCGTAAAATAAGATGGCGGCCACATTTTTCTAGTCAGGCTGCGGTCAGCCAATTGAAACGCTGCTTTTCGCACTCGTATTTGCAAAAAAATAAAAAAAATTGCGATTACTATCGGCCAGAGATATATAAATGTATTTACCCTTAAATATTTACTGAACAGGTTTACACCAAATAACAAAAATCACAATCTGCGTACCGGCAGCTAGCTTTCTGCTGCATTTGGTGTAATTCCGTCCAGTGGTTCAGGCTGTAGACAGGTCCTATGGGAATTAACATGGGATGCGCAATGTTTTTGAGACCCCTTTTTCTCAGCCCCCCTCCACCCCCGCTTGACGGATCACCCCAAAACTTCCCATGCGCAACAAGAATCACCGGCCCACTTTATATTCATCCAATGCGCCTGAAATAATGGGCACTCATGGGGTCATAATTAATTAAGATGTATTGATGTAACAGCAAACAAATGCGTTTTGGCTATGCACATCAGGACATTGGTCAGCAAAAAGAGTAATGGAAATAAATTAATCTAATAACACACTTTGAATATTTGTTGAGAATTTCTCTGAAGCTTGCTGCTGGGTCAAAGAATATCTGAAGGCAAAGGATTATGTTAGCCGACAAACCTGCAAATGTGTATGAAGGACAAAAGAGAAAAAAAACTTACTGTACTTTTCCTAAAATGCTACTGAAATTTATCATGGAAAAGACAATGGAAATCAGGGATACTGTCTCACAAAGAAGAATGCTCATTGTAGAACAGGGATAAGAGAGTAAATACATATAGTTAAAACGTATATTAATTAAATAACGAGATAATATGCAATGCTCTGTATTTACAGTACAAACCAACACATGACCAATACCTTCAGCCAAAGAGGGAAGGAAGGAACGAACGAAAGGTAATCGGCCACTGGGAGTTGCAGCCTCTAAATCCATTATACCCAAGACAAAGAATAATCCTAATGATGAAATTTATGTAGTATGCCAAGGATAATTTCCAAATTACTGGAATACTATAGAGAAGGTCTGAAATTCCCAATCATTTGTGGCTATCCGGCAACATAATCTTAATGTAATGTAATAATTTGGACCCTTAATGCACAGACCATGATTTTCTCAATATTGTGACCTCGCCGCCTCTCATCCACCCTTAGAATACAACCATTTTCATCTTTACTGATATAATGAAATATATATATATATATATATATATATATATATATATATATATATATATATATATATATATATATATATATATATATAAGGATTTTTATTCACCGCCCCCCTAGAGCTAGAATGAAGTCTCCTGATGGAAATTAACTATGTTTACTATCAAGCCCATGCTTCAGGGTCACCACACACTTGCCTCACTCTTAAGAGTGCACGAGCAATGACATTTGTGGACAATGGTCTCACATAAGAGGCACAAAAACCAGGAGGTCCCGGCTTGGAACCTAAGAGAGACTTTTATTATACTTCCAAATTCCTTCTTCAGATTAACCCTCTTTATGTGCTTTCTGTGATCTCGAAATCCGATCTGTCATTATAAATATCCTTGACAGATCAGGATACTAAGGATGAAGCATGACACCTGGGTGAGAGTGCGAGTGATTACCTACAGTCTGAATTGCCTTACCCCAGTGTGTAAATTGCCTCTTCTTTCTTTGGACGCAGACACTGGACCTATTCTAGAGAAGCAATAATTTAGAAAGTTCCCTGGGTACAGTACATCTATTTTCTTACCAGGATTGGACATTACAAAACCTACCGTGCTTGAGGTGAGACAAGAACATTTCTAGTGAAAACATGTAGCCATGATCTAATACAAATTATTTTGCCATAAATGGAGCTAGCAAAAAGAAAATCAGATAATGGAAAAACATTTTATTATCCTTGAATGAAAAATACACTTACTGTGTGGTAGCCGACAGGAGTGGCAGGATGCTGAGGTGAAAGGGCAGGAGTTGAAGATGGTAAACGATAATTAAAGGGGATAGACCCTTGGCATCCTAAAATTAAAAAAAACTCTCACGGATAGTACAACATTACAAAACAAAAAGTCACAAAATGAAAATGTCACTTACCCAGTGTACATCTGTTCGTGGCATCGGTCGCAGTAGATTCGCATGTTCTGCAATAGCTCGCCATCTGGTGTTGGGCCGGAGTGTTACAAGTTGTTTTTCTTCGAAGAAGTCTTTCGAGTCACGGGACCGAGTGACTCCTCCTTTTGTCTCCATTGCGCATGGGCGTCGACTCCATCTTTGATTGTTTTTCCCCGCAGAGGGTGAGGTAGGAGTTGAATTGTAGTAATAGTGCCCATGCAATGGAGTGACTAAGTATGCACCTATTTAAGGTTGAGATGATACATATATAAATAATTGAAGGTAACTTCCAAACTGCTACAGGCTCCCGGGGAGGCGGGTGGGCACATGCGAATCTACTGCGACCGATGCCACGAACAGATGTACACTGGGTAAGTGACATTTTCAGTTCGATGGCATCTGTCGCTGTAGATACGCATGTTCTGCAATAGACTAGTAAGCAGTTATTTCCCCAAAAGCGGTGGATCAGCCTGTAGGAGTGGAAGTAGTCTGAAATAATGTCCTTAATACAGCTTGACGTACTGTGGCTTGTTGTGCGGATAACACGTCTACACAGTAGTGCTTGGTGAATGTGTGAGGCGTAGACCATGTGGCTGCCTTACATATTTCTTGCATTGGGATGTTTCCTAGAAAGGCCATGGTAGCACCTTTCTTTCTGGTTGAGTGTGCCCTTGGTGTAATGGGCAGCTGTCGTTTAGCTTTAAGGTAGCAGATTTGGATGCATTTAACTATCCATCTGGCTATACCTTGTTTTGAAATTGGGTTTCCTGCATGAGGTTTTTGAAATGCAATAAAGAGTTGTTTAGTCTTTCTGATGTTCTTTGTTCTGTCAATGTAATACATTAATGCTCTTTTGACATCTAATGTATGTAGTGCCCTTTCAGCTACGGTATCTGGCTGTGGAAAGAACACTGGAAGTTCCACTGTTTGATTTAGATGGAACGGTGAAATAACCTTTGGCAAAAATTTAGGATTGGTCGTTAGGACGACTTTATTTTTGTGTAGTTGTATAAAAGGTTCCTGTATAGTAAACGCCTGAATCTCGCTTACTCTTCTCAGGGAAGTAATGGCGATGAGAAATGCCACCTTCCAGGTTAGGAACTGTATGTCGCAGGAGTGCATGGGTTCAAAAGGTGGACCCATAAGTCTAGTTAGGACAACATTTAGGTTCCATGAAGGAACAGGTAGTGTTCTTGGTGGTATAATTCTCCTAAGGCCCTCCATGAATGCTTTAATGACTGGTATTTTATATAGGGAAGTTGAATAGGTAGTCTGCAGGTATGCAGATATTGCTGCAAGGTGAATCTTAATGGAAGAGAAAGCTAGGTTAGATTTTTGTAAGTGAAGCAAGTAACCCACTACATGTTCTGGAGTTGTGTGTAATGGTTGTATTTGATTAATATGGCAGTAGCAAACAAACCTCTTCCATTTACTTGCATAGCAGTGCCTGGTGGATGGCCTTCTTGCTTGTTTTATGACTTCCATACATTCTTGGGTAAGTTGTAAGTGCCCGAATTCTAGGATTTCAGGAGCCAGATTGCTAGATTCAGCGATGCTGGATCTGGGTGTCTGATCTTTTGGTTGTGCTTTGTCAACAGATCTGGCCTGTTGGGCAATTTGATGCAGGGTACCACTGATAGGTCTAGCAGCGTTGTGTACCAGGGTTGCCTTGCCCAAGTTGGTGCTATCAATATGAGTTTGAGTTTGCTTTGACTGAGTTTGTTTACCAGGTAAGGAAGGAGAGGGAGAGGAGGAAAAGCGTAAGCAAATATTCTTGACCAGTTCATCCATAGGGCATTGCCTTGGGATTGTTTGTGTGGGTATCTGGATGCGAAGTTTTGGCATTTTGCGTTCTCCCTTGTCGCAAACAAGTCTATCTGAGGTGTTCCCCAGAGTTTGAAATAAGTGTTCAGTATTTGGGGGTGAATTTCCCATTCGTGGACCTGTTGGTGATCTCGAGAGAGATTGTCTGCGAGTTGATTTTGTATCCCTGGTATAAACTGTGCAATTAGGCGAATTTGGTTGTGAATTGCCCAATGCCAAATTTTTTGTGCTAGCAGGCTTAACTGCGTGGAGTGCGTCCCTCCCTGCTTGTTTAGATAATACATTGTTGTCATGTTGTCTGTTTTGACGAGAATGTATTTGTGAACTATTATTGGTTGGAAAGCTTTTAGTGCTTGAAAAACTGCTAGAAGTTCTAGGTGATTGATATGCAGTTTTGTTTGATGTACGTTCCATTGTCCTTGTATGCTGTGTTGATTGAGGTGTGCTCCCCACCCTGTCATGGAAGCATCTGTTGTTATTACGTATTGTGGCACTGGGTCTTGGAAAGGCCGCCCCTTGTTTAAATTTATGTTGTTCCACCACAGAAGCGAGAGGTAAGTTTGGCGGTCTATTAACACCAGATCTAGAAGGTGACCCTGTGCTTGAGACCACTGTGATGCTAGGCATTGTTGTGAGGGCCTCATGTGCAGTCTTGCGTTTGGGACAATGGCTATGCATGATGACATCATGCCTAGGAGTTGTAATACCATCTTTGCCTGTATCTTTTGTGTTGGATACATGCGTTGTATGATGGTGTTGAAATTTTGAATTCTTTGTGGATTTGGAGTGGCTACTCCTTTTGATGTGTCTATTATGGCTCCCAGGTATTGTTGTACCTTGCGTGGCAGAATTTTGGATTTTGTGAAATTGACGGTGAACCCTAGTTTGAAGAGGGTTTGTATGATATGATTTGTGTGATTTGAGCACTCTATTAACGAATGGGCTTTGATTAGCCAGTCGTCTAGATATGGGAACACATGTATTTGCTGCCTTCTTATGTGTGCTGCGACCACTGCTAGACATTTGGTAAAGACTCTTGGTGCGGTTGTTAATCCGAAAGGCAGTACCTTGAATTGGTAATGTATTCCTTTGAATACAAACCTTAGGTATTTCCTGTGCGATGGGTGTATTGGTATATGGAAATAAGCATCCTTGAGGTCTAAAGTTGCCATGTAGTCGTGTAGTTTTAGCAATGGCAATACTTCTTGTAGTGTGACCATGTGAAAGTGGTCTGATTTGATGAAAGTGTTCACTACTCTGAGGTCTAGGATTGGTCTCAGCGTTTTGTCCTTCTTTGGTATCAGAAAGTACAGTGAGTAAACTCCTGTGTTTATTTGTGTGTTTGGCACTAATTCGATTGCATTCTTTTGCAATAGTGCCTGCACTTCTATCTCCAGGAGATTGGAATGGTGTGTTGTTAAATTTTGTGCTTTTGGTGGTATGTTTGGAGGGAATTGTAGAAATTCTATGCAATAACCATGTTGGATAATTGCTAGAACCCAAGTGTCTGTAGTGATTTCCTCCCATGCTTTGTAATAATGACCTATTCTTCCCCCCACTGGTGTTGTGTGGAGGGGGTGAGTGACATGTGAGTCATTGTTTAGTAGTAGGGGTTTTGGGGCTTTGAAATCTCCCTCTATTTCTAGGGAATTGCCCTCCTCTATATTGTCCCCGAAAACCTCCTCTATACTGTCCCTGGTAAGTGGACGGTGTTGCTTGTGAGGTGCTGGCTTGTGTGCTTTGACCCCGAAACCCCCCTCGAAAGGGCGTTTTACGGAATGTGCTGTAATTCCCTCTGCTCTGCGGGGAGTAGAGTGCGCCCATGGCTTTGGCAGTGTCTGTATCTTTTTTGAGTTTCTCAATCGCTGTGTCCACTTCTGGACCGAACAGTTCTTTTTCATTAAAAGGCATATTGAGAACTGCTTGTTGAATCTCTGGTTTAAATCCAGACGTTCGGAGCCATGCATGCCTTCTGATAGTTACAGATGTATTAATTGTCCGTGCAGCTGTATCTGCAGCGTCCATGGAGGAACGTATCTGGTTGTTGGAGATGGTCTGTCCCTCCTCAACCACTTGTTTTGCCCTATCTTGGAAGTCTTTGGGCAGATGTTCAATGAGATGTTGCATCTCGTCCCAGTGGGCTCTGTCATAGCGCGCAAGTAGTGCCTGGGAGTTCGCGATGCGCCACTGGTTTGCAGCTTGTGCTGCGACTCTCTTACCAGCTGCATCGAACTTGCGGCTTTCTTTATCTGGGGGTGGTGCATCTCCAGATGTGTGAGAGTTGGCCCTTTTCCTAGCTGCTCCTACAACAACAGAGTCTGGTGGCAGCTGTGTTGTGATGAAAACCGGGTCCGTAGGAGGCGGCTTATACTTTTTTTCCACCCTTGGTGTGATTGCCCTACTTTTGACCGGGTCCCTAAATATGTCTTTTGCGTGCCGGAGCATACCAGGGAGCATAGGCAGGCTTTGGTAGGAGCTGTGGGTGGAGGAGAGTGTGTTGAACAAGAAATCATCCTCGACCTGTTCTGAGTGGAGGCTTACGTTGTGAAATTGTGCTGCTCTAGCCACCACCTGAGAGTACGCGGTGCTGTCTTCTGGTGGAGATGGTTTTGTAGGGTATGCCTCTGGGCTGTTATCTGACACTGGGGCGTCGTATAGGTCCCATGCGTCCTGATCTTGGTCACCCTGGCTCATGGTGGTGTGAGCTGGGGAGTGTGATGGCGTTTGTGCTGGTGAAACGTTAATCACGGGCGGAGGAGAGGGTGGTGGTGTAACTCTTTTCACCACTTTTGGTTGTGGTGCTTGTTCCGTCTGGAACTCCAACCTTCTCTTTCTCCTAATGGGGGGAAGGGTGCTTATTTTTCCTGTCCCCTGCTGAATGAAGATACGCTTTTGCGTATGGTCCACATCAGTTGCTTGTAGCTCTTCCTCAAACCTATGCTTTTGCATTTGGGAGGTTAGCGAGTGCTCTTCTGTATAAGAGCCTGAAGCTGGGTCGCTTGCAGTTTGTTTCGGCATCGAAACTTTGTCTGTGTGTTTTTTCGGCTCCGAGGTGACTTTTTTCCTGTTCGGGGCCGAAACCTCTCGGCGTCGATCTGTTTCGGTGCCGCTGTCTCGGCGTCGAGACGTGTCCACACCGGCATCTCGGTGTCGAGGCTTGTCTCCAGCACTTTCTCGGTCCCGAGAAGGCTGCGTGCCGGTGTCTCGACCGGAGTCGGACGATCTCGGCACTGTTTGGGCCTTTTTCGGTGCCGACGGTCGGTCACCGAATTTATGGGTCGAGCCATGGCCTGGTGGCAGTGGCGTCCCCTGGGCCTTGTAAATGTTTCTTTGTGTGGTTTTCGACGTCTTACTCACGGTTTGTGTATCGTCGAATCCTTCGGAGTCTGAGTCTTGGATCGAGAAGGTACCTTCCTCTTCTTGTTCCTCGAACTCCCGTTGGGCTGTCGGTGCGGACGCCATTTGATGTCTTCTGGCTCGACGGTCTCGGAGTGTTTTTCGGGACCGGAACGCACGACAGGCCTCGCAGGTGTCTTCGCTGTGCTCAGGTGACAGGCACAGGTTGCAGACCAAGTGTTGGTCTGTGTAGGGGTATTTATTGTGGCATTTGGGGCAGAAACGGAACGGGGTCCGTTCCATCGGCGTTCTTCAGCACGCGGTCGGGCCGACCAGGCCCCGACGGAGGATCGAAAAACTACCCCGAAGGGCACCGGAGCTCTTCGATCTTCGATGCGGTGTGGAATCTAAGTACGCCGATCCCGAACGCAACAATACCGACGAAAATCTTCCGAAATTAACTATTTTTTCCGTTCCGAAACTCGGAGCGACAGGAACACGTCCGAACCCGATGGCGGAAAAAAAACAATCAAAGATGGAGTCGACGCCCATGCGCAATGGAGACAAAAGGAGGAGTCACTCGGTCCCGTGACTCGAAAGACTTCTTCGAAGAAAAACAACTTGTAACACTCCGGCCCAACACCAGATGGCGAGCTATTGCAGAACATGCGTATCTACAGCGACAGATGCCATCGAACTGGCAGTTTACAATTTAATTATTACCTCACTGTAATTTGCTGAATTTCTTTTATAAACAACATTAATGTGAGGTATATACAAGAAAGGAATGTATGTTTTGGCAGTCCACTGCGTGGCTATCTTTCCAGGTGCATTGCATTCGGTTTAGTCTGTTTCACGAACGACTCAACCCATTGCAGGAGCGGGGTTATTGGGGTTCAGAAGCACTCTTACACTTGGATTAGACTTATTCTAAAGGGTGTGAATTTATTTACATCCTCTACTCTCATACTGTAATGATTTCTGAGCTGTACACTTAAATCTTTAGCCCCAGCTGGCACAAATGTGGTCCATTAATTATTACATATACTGGAAATTGAAAGTTGCAATATTTGAAAGGACCTGGAATGAAAATACCAAACTAATTTAAAACTGTCACTTTCCAGTGTCTTGGATTGGGAGCAGAACCAGGACTTCGGGTGTGACCAACCACACTTTATGTGCTTTGCAACATACAACTTCACTTCCTGTCCCTGACAGCCCTAGAGTGCATCAGGACACACAGGAAAAAATACTTCAAATCATACTTAGAACCTAAGTACCAAAGGCAAACATTGTGTGGATCAGTGATCGACATCTGTTTTTGCCAGATGTGGCACAGATTAAAGCCTGTAGTCTTTAAAGAGGACATTTTCCCTAATGCAAGGTGTCACAGAAGAAGTTAGGGAGTGGGTGAACACTGACGAAATATTTGGTAGCAGAGCTCTAGATATGCATTAAAGAGTGCGGAAAAAAAAGAATAACTGACATCAGTGCAAAAGAATGGTGTCTATTTGGAGCTTTGTGAAGTAATTATTGGAATAGGGACGAGTCTGCCAGAGCCCAACGGCAAAAACTGTCCACGTGTGAAAGCTGTTGGCTAAAAAGTTTCCAGATCCGGTGTGGAGCCTGGTAATGTCAAAAAAGCGAGCAATGTGCCATCAGAAGTACCCATCATAACATGGTCTATCAGATGGTTCATCAAGTTGCTTTAGTTGGAGCTTTGGGGGAAAGGAGAGATGAGAGCTAGAAGTGTTAAAGGGACATGATTAGAAGGGTAACACCGAGAGAAGCATGGAGTTGAAGGTAGGTGAGAACAGGCTGGAGGAACACAAAAGCAAATATGAAGAAGTATCGTGTAAAGATTATAGTAGGAGAGGATTTCCTAACAAACCAGTGAGGGTTTGTTGATATTTTGGGACTGCATCCTTTGTAATCGGTACTGCAGCTGGGGGCATTCATGAGTGGAGGGAGGATTTGGGGATCTGTAACGCAGGAGACAAGAAGGACATTTTTTGCAAGAGGTGTGGTGGGTAAAGGGGAGGTGGGTAAACTATTTGTTCGTAAGACTAGGTTGAAAAAACTGCATATGTTTAGTGGGAGAGGTTACAGAAGGAGCAAGGTCAAATGCGTAAATGTGTGGGAACTGGCCAGCACTGAAGAGGAATAGTAGATACGATAAGAGTTAAAAAGGAGAATGAAGTTGAGTTAGGGAAGACAGGATAGCAAAAGGTTTGATGAAGCTAAAGAGAATGAGTGTAATGTTAAGCGTTTTTTGTGAGAATTGCAATAGTTAAAACCCACGTCTGGACATTTACCAGGCTTTTATGTTCAGTTAAACTTCAGTAGGTTTGACTTGCCAAAGTTTGCCCTGTGAAGTCACGTCTGTGCAGGGGTTTTGGATTCCTAATGGTAATTGTAACAGAGTCCTAAAGAGGTTAATACACTACTGCTTCCACTTTTATAAGTTTGCAAATCAGTGGTCAAAAGAAGGAATGATGTCTAATTTGAAGGCATCACAATGCGGTTCGGTGTGGAATTAACTACAGCACAGGATCTATTGCCTAGCAAAAAGTTAGTTTAGCACGGGTAACTAGGCATGGGAAAACAGATTTTTTAAGGAAAACACAGAACTCTATGACTAGAAAAAGCAAAACAGTTCTACGTACCACTGTCAGAAACGAGGCCACATGACTTTGAAGGCATCGCACTACGGGCACCTTCTGGCACTTGGCTGGTCATCAAGGACATTTGCGTCTGCACATGCTCACACAGCCCTGGCTGCATCAGAGGCGATTGTTTGGAGCTTGGGATACGGACTGGCTGAAAATTTGAATTCCGTTCACAGGTAGAACTTTGCTCTTTGTTCACAACTGCTGTTTTGCCTGGAATGGTGTTCCTCTCTAAAGAGGAAACTGATTGGAGAGACAGAGTGTACAATGAAATCTATCTTACTTATTTTTTCTAAGTATCACTATGAAAGCAGGAAACAAAACTGAAAGGCAAAACTTCAAGTCATCAGAACGGGCACAACAAAATTAAATGCAAAAGTGCCATAGTAACTTAAAGAAAATAAGAATGTTGCAATTAAAAAAAGTAATGGGTTTATAAAATGCTTTTTGACATGGATTTTCTGCTCAAGTCTGGATGTTATTTGACAAACTTTTTTGCAGTAGCTTCAATGCAAAAACATTCTCAAACACTATTCCAAAGGAACCTACAATAAAGCAAAACAGGCCTTGCACAAAGGATATTTAGCACGACTTTTCGATTAATGACAGTCGCTCTGCGCTCTTTCACAAGGCTGCCCCTACAAAGTGATGATGCATGCTCCTTTCATACAGTCTGTCCCACCTCATCTTGCCATCCCCATATCCAATTTGCAAACTCAATCTAGATGAATTATCTTCTGCGACTAACTCATTTTCTCACACTATGTTTATATCTCAAGAGTACAAAACCAGAATAAAACAGAGTTTATCTATTATTATATTGTTTAACATTTCTGTCTCTCTTATGCCTATTACAAAGGTATTGCAAGCCCTTGACTTATACAACAGGCCTCATTCTCACTAGCTGAGCTGACAAACAGCTGCAGACCAAGATAGAAATCCTAAACTCTTCTAGCTTGCCGAGTTAAGCAGGGATATTGTGATAAAAACACTTGTGTTCCATATTAAATGTCAGCAATATTTTCAGCTAAAAGAAAAGCATGTGCCTGGATAATCATCATTACTTGTATTTCTTGACATCTGATTGTCTGAACTCTCACCATCTTCATTGCGTATGTACAGATTTAGAGAATATATCATGGTTTTGTTCAAATTCCAAAAGCTACAACAAGAACGTACCAATTTCTTTGTGAACATGTGAAGCAAGGACATGTTTCTTTGGAACTTTCTTCTTTGAGATAGTCCCCTTTCCCGTCAATGATTTTGAAACTGTTTTAGTAGACACTGTTTTTCCATGATTGGAACGTGTAATTTCAGAATCTAGGAAACAAAAACAATAATAATTACCAAGAAGTGTCAAAGCAGAAAGGATAATGCAGATTAATAGAAACTGTTTGTAACATCACCTTCATTGTGTAAGATGTCCTTTAATAATGCTGCACAGCGATCAAGTCCTTTGTGTATGACGACAACCTGCAAGAAGTGAGAACAGTTATTTAAGGAGGCAAAAGTGGAACGTGACCATTTCAATTCCAAGCCGATTCGGCGATGTTTCAATATATGGTGGAGAGATGACAACATATTCTTAGCAGAGACACCTGTTAATGCTGTGTTAGAAACTAGAAGAATAGCAAACAAGCAGGTTCTGTGCCTACAGAGATATGGAAAACGCAATTTAGTTAGCCTGGCAATCTCCAAATGGCATGAAGCACTTTTTGGTAGGCCAAAACAGGCTGTATAATTTTTAGCAGGATATCTCCTACAAGACAGTAACTTAGTCTGCTGTCAACGTCCATTTGAAGGGGTAAAAACCAAGAGTGTTCTCAACAACCACAACTTCTGGCAATATCACAATCCTATGGCATTCAAAAGTAAGGTCCAAAAAGAGGACATCTATAGTGGATTTGAAACAGCAGAATGAAAATTGAGAGCAGGGAGGGCCAAATTGAATACAAGAGAAATGCTGGCAGTGCTGCAATACCAACTGCTGAAAATAAACATCCAGGCCCATTTGAGCTGTGAATCTGCATATGCTCATTCTGTTTGTAGGACAGGTGGGAGAAATGTGTAATATTGTATCATAATTACACTTATATGGCACTGACAAGCTATGGAAGTGCTTTTGTTGGACTGGAACCACGACACTACCTAGACTGAGCTTTTTAGGAAGAGCGAAGGTTTACTGTGAGGTCTCTGTGGAAACTATTTTCTGTGTACCTGCACCTAAGAGTGAAGATGACCAAGACAGCTTTATATATGCCCATAAATACCATCCACGTGTGGCAAGCTGGTTCTGCTTTTTTTGGGTAGATATGGAGGAGTTATCTGGTGGCTAAAATCCAGGTTCTTACCAAATACTTGAATAATGGATGTTTATCTTTGAAGGGAGTTCCAGAGTTATGCCTCCTATATGGAGAAAGAGGTTCCACCAATGCACAACTGTTTGTGGGTTGCGACTTTCAGTATAAGCAGCAGTTTAGTACACCGGGCTTCCTTCTGCACATTGTGACGTTTCATTTAAATGATGGAGGGCCCAGTGCCATATGTGGCACTGTTGGCAAGGCATTGTGCATATAAGGAGGGTCACCTTGCCACGGGTAGCCGGGAGAGAACTGAGAGGGCTGAGGAAATAGGATCAAAGAAGTGCAAGCATGTAGTAGTGGTCTCCCTGGTTCATTCTGGAGTCTGAGACGTAATTATAGTTGTGCTTCTAGGTAGAGTCCATATGCGTAGTCTAGCATGGCAGGACTGGATTAATAGTACCCTGGAGCTTCTGTATGTGGAAAAGAAACATCGAAGGGTTTGCATAGTGTATAAAATGGGTTCCGTGACTTGGTGCACTCATGAGGAAAGAGTGATCAGCTGGGATGCATGATCACTCCCACGTTTCTTAATCTAGTAGAGGTTGCCTAAGGAAGGTAGAAATCCTGGGTTCAAATAACAGTCAGCTGGGTGTTCTCTTTTTTGTGGAAGTGAGAAGGAGTATTTTGAATGAGTTGAGTTTCTGGTGGCTACTGTGCATCCACTGAACAATGGCTTAGAGTTATTGGTGTAGTCTCGAAGATTCTAGATGAGCTATATGTCCAGCTTCAATACAATCTGTGTGATCTGCATATTTGTTGTATGTGTAGCTGAAGGATGAGGTCCAGTAGTGGGCTGAGGTACCAGTTATGTTGGCGCTGATCAGTACATATCATGGAACTCAGATGTGATGCTTTGTTTGAAGGAGCCTAGGGTCTGTTGTCTACCAGCAGACGGTGTCTAGTTCTTTGTGGTATGTGGAGGAGGTTGTGCTACCTACTTCTAAAAGTACTGCTGCAGGACCGTGGTCTTTGGGTTGGTCTTCAATAGCATACCAGAAGTCTTGACAGTGAGGGGGTCTTACAGGAAGTGCACTTCGTGTTACAGAATTCTGAAAGGATTCTCTGTGGCTACTTGAATAGTTGTTTTGCTTTGGAGATAGGCTAGTGCAGTGAAGACTTTCTGCATTCTTGAATGGCTTGTACATTCCGCTGTAACCTCACAAGGATGGTACCATCCCACGGACAGGGAGTTTTGATTCTGCATACCAACAAAATGATTAAACAAGTGCTAAATCCTATAAAATCATTAAGCATGTGCTTCTATACCATACTTTAGACAAAGTTCATCAAATGGGTCAGTTTCAGAATACCCAAAGCATTACTGACATGAGAACTACCAGCACTGTGAGCATGATTAATAGGAATTACCTGATCTTCAGAGTCAGTGGAACACAGCGAGTTCATAGAGGACTGAGTTTTTCGCACAGCAACTCTGAAAGACAGTTAAATCATTGCGTGATTTTGACAACAACTTCTCTTGGAACACGAACTTCTAGAAATGTGCATTTTATCTCTGTGTGCCCATAACACAAGGCGACTATCATACATGCTTGATGCATTACTGAGAAAACCAGCGGATCTCTAAAAATCATCCCAGGGAACAATCAGTACTGGGTCTGCAGGGCTCACTCCCCTATACCCGAGACGTAAAAGGTAACTGTGGTCAAAATAGTTAGCAACTCGAGAAAATCATACTTTGTACTGACCTTTTTTTGGCTCCTGGAACTTTAGCAGGTCCAGCTAGCCTTCCAGAAGAAAGTGCCTGTAAATAGCAATATGATTACTAACTTTCTTTATTTAAAATGTCTGTTACAATTCCTAACCAACAGTAATGCCAATCAACTGACTTCGTACCGACAAAACAGCTTGTATATGCTCTCATTTTAAAGGATAAATTCAATATAAACTAGTTACTTTATTCATTTCTAACAAGCTAACTTTCACACAACTTGAAAAGTGTAGGCAGCCATACTTTGTGTCAGAATTGCCTGGTGGTTGTCCTCACTGCATACAAATTGTTCCTTTCTTGTGCTTCGTGATTCAGACCTAACCCCCTTTCTCTTAAATATCTACTGTCAGACTCTGTTCAGTCATTTCCACACATCTGGTCTGCTATAATTCTTATGCATATGAACCTCAGCACAAGGATGCACATATTGGTCAATAAAACATTAAAATGCATCTTATAGAAGTCTCCAATGAATGGATAAGTATTTATTAGCTCACGCTCAATACATGGGCATATGGAAGGCACAGAGGTCTTCATTCGATTATTTTTTTAATTGTATTTGAACAGGCTGCTGTTACATGGTCAAACTTAAATAGTGCAAATATCAGTCTTACAGACATATGTTGAAGAGACTTCAGTCTAGTCAAAGCTATTGCTGGTAGCACTGTGTAGCATGCATTTGCATAATGTGGTCTGAAGAGGGTGACTGTACAGACTACTACAGCTTTCCATTACTGCAGCACATGAGGGAGGTCACTCCTTAATCTCCTCAACAGCAAAGGGCAGTCCGAAATTACAACACTGATTGGGGGGGGGGCATAGAAGGCGGTCCTTGTCAAAACAGAACCCAAGATTATTACGTAGGCCTAAAGGACAGAGTAGTTATTTCAAGAGTTGTCATCCCACAGTCTACCATTCGCCTCTCTAGTATGTCTGAAATGAATTCTAGCAGATTCTTGCTCATCCAAGATTGTGTGGCTAAAAAGCACAAACGAGAGTAAGCTGAACGTTCTCAGGGGGTCAGTCGAGTTTGAGGATCAAATTAATTTCATCCACACAGGACATGAACTCCAAAGGATCTGATGATGCGAAACACATTCATGTAAACAATAAACACGAATGTTTGTGCATATATTTTATATGTATGTGAGCAAAGCAGTTTATTATATGGTTTGGTTGCTCAACCCCACCATATATTAAATTCAGAAATTTGTCTTGGGTCCAGTCTGCCTCTTTTGCAAAGCCTAGGCTCAACCATAAGCAGTTGTGGCTACGAGCAGTCATGCTTTAACAAAGGGACAAGTATAAAGCATTTAGAAGTACAACAACAGTTGAATAAGAAAGAAACAACACAAAATAAATCAGACACCCATTTATAACAAACAAAGCCAATTGATTAAGCCTACGAGAGAGCTATTGGCTTTGCCAATATTTTTTTTATCCATGTTCTACAGCAGAGTGAAGTGGAGTGTCACGGTATAGAGTGGCCTGGAGTAGAGTTAAGTAGAGTGACGTGAGGTGGCGTAGAGTTAAGTGATGTACAGCAGAGTAGGGTGCTGTACAGTGGAGTGGAACAGTGTAAAGTGGCGTGGCATACAGTGGAGTAGAGTGCAGTGGCACAGAGTGGTGTACAGTGGCGCAGAGTTGAATAGAATGGTGTAGGCTAGAGTGGTGTGGACTAGAGTGGGGAAGAGTAGAAGAGTGGGCTGGTGTAGATTGCAGTGGTATAGAGTGCAGAGGCATATAAAGTCACTCATATAGCGCAATGAGTGCAGTGATGTGGTGTAGACTACAGAGACAGAGCAAAGTGCTGTATAGTCAGTGGCATAGAGTGCAGTGGCGTAAAGTGGTGCATAGTAGAGTACAGTGGAGGAGAGTACAGTACCATGAGTGGCGTAGAGTGCAGTTGTGCAGAGCGATGGGCAGCAGTGTGCAATGGCGTTGAGTAGAGTGGTGTAGAGTAGAACAGAGTGGTATAAAGTAAAGTGGCGTACTGTGCACTGGCAAAGAGTGGTGCAGAGTAGACAGAGGGACGTAGAGTAAATTGCCACTGGCGCAGAGTGCAGTAGCATGGAGCAGAGTGGTGCACAATAGCCTTGCGCAGAATCGAGGGACAGAGTGCAGTGAAGAGTGCAGTGGTGCAGAGCAGAATGGTGTACAGTAGAGTGACAGAAGTGCTGTGGAGAGCTGCAGAATAAAGTGCAGTGGCATCGAGAGCAGTGGCAGAGTAAAGTGGTGTAAGGTGCAGTGGTGTAGTGTAATGGCAGAGTAGAGTGGTGCAGAGTAGGTGGATTAGAGTGCAGTGGCTTAGAGTGGTGCAGCGGAGGGTTTAGGGGTGCATAGTGCAGTATGTAGAGTGCAGTGGCATAGAGTGCAGTGCGTTAGCATAGAGTGCAGGGGTGTAAAGGGCAGTGGTGTAGAGTGGTGCAGTGGCGCAGAGTGCAGCACAGTAAGGCAGAGCACTGTGAAATGGTGCAGAGAAGGGGCAGTGTTGCAGAGTATAGTGGCATACATTGGTGTAAAGTATATTGGAGGAGAGGGCAGTGGCGTAGAGTGGCATGGCGTAGAATAGAATGGCATAAAGTGGAGTTGCGTAGAGCAGAACAGAGTGGCATAGAGTACATTGGCATAGAGAAGAGTGCCGTAAAGTGAGGTGGCATAGAGTGCAGTGGTGAGGAGCAGTGCAGAGTAGAGCGCAGTGGCGCAGAGCAGAGTGAAGTGGCGTGGAGTGGTGTAGAATGCAGTGTAGAGTGGCGCAGAGCAAAGTGGCATGACGTAACGTGCAGTAGTGTAGAGTGCGGTGGCATAGAGTGAAGTGGCCTAGAGTAGAATGGAGTAGCGTAGAGTGAATTGACAAAGTGCAGTGGCATAGAGTGGTGCAAAGGAGAGTGTACAGGGGAAGAGTGCACTGGCAGAATGCAGGGGCATAAAGTGCAAGGGGGTAGAGTACAGTGGTTTAGCCTAGAGTGCAGTGGCTAAGAATAGAGTGCAGTGGTTAAGAGGAGAGTGCAGTGGAATAAAGTGGTGCAGACTAGCAAAGTGGTGTAGAGTATAGAGGAGGAGAATGAAGCACAATAGAGTAGACTGGCGAAAAGTGCTGTGGCATAGAGTACAGTGATGCAGAGTATAACAGAGTGGCATAGAGTGCAGTGCCACAGAGTAGAGAACTGCAGAGTACAGTACAGTGGTAGAGAGTTCAGAGAGGTAGAGTAGAGGGATGTGGAGTAGCGTGCCGTGCCGTGAAGCAATGAAGAGTTGAGTGCAGTGGCGTAGACTGCAGTAACGCAGAGTGCAGCAGCGCAGACTCCAGTTTTGTAGAATAGATTGGTGTAGAGTAGAGCGGCGCAGAGTGGAGTGGCCTAAAGTAGATGGGTGTGGTGTAATGTGTAGTGGCATAGAGTAGAGTGGCATAGAGTGCAGTGGCCTAGAGTAGAGAACTGCAGAATAGTGTGATAGAATGCATTGGCAGAAAGCATAGTCCCCTAGAGAGGAGTGATGCAGAGTAGTGTGTTGTACAGTGCAGTAACAAAGTACAATGGCTCAGTGTGCAGTGGTGTAGGGTGGTGCAGACTAGACTGTAGTGGTGCACAGTTAAGTGGTGCAGAGAAGTGTTCCTTAGAGGGCACTGGTGTATAGTGCAGTGGCACAGAGTATAGTGGCAAAGAGTGCAGGGTTATAGGCTGGTGTGGCGTAGAGTGGCATGGAGTGGTGCAGAGCAGAGTGGTGTAAAGTGCCATAGAGTCCAGTGGCCTAGATCAGAGGGGTGTAGAATAAAGTGCAGTGCAACAGAGTAGAGTTGTGCAAAGTAGAGTGCCACAGAATATAGTGGCATAAAAAGCAGTAGTGTGGAGTGCAGTCGTAAGGAGTGCAGTGGCACAGAGTAGAGTTGTGCAAAGTAGAGTGCAATAGAATACAGTGGCATAAAGAGCAGTGGTGTGGAGTGCAGTCGTGAGGAGTGCAGTGGCACAGATAGAGTGGTAAAGTGGGGCAAAGAAAAGCAGAATGGCGTACCGTGCAGTGTCTGCTCCAGGGGATGGCCAAACACCAGAAGAGGACACGACGTGACAAACGTGGAACAGAGGAAACAACAGTAACACTGTAGTTAAAAATGGTAAACTATGTGCAGGTGGTAAACCCACTGTATGTAAACATGTCTCGCAGAGACAGATTTTGCGCTGTCTAGGCAAAAAATAAAAATAGGTCTCGTCTTTATGAATTTTAGACACCAAAATGAACAAAATTCAAAAGCGTCCTGGAGATATAAATTATGTAGAGAATATTAAATCACTCCTTTTTCCTTCAAATCTCAATCAAGCATTGTAACTAAGGCGGTTAGCCGTTACTTGGTAAACTTTTGTAAAGTTCAGTACGACTACTCTGGCCCTACCTGTGTGACCAACTGCAGCAGACAGCGAGTCACAGGGGCCAATGAGGCTTGACAGGACAGTTACCTTGCAGTCACGGCAGTTGCCAGTCTAGGTCTACTGAACCGTGATAACCATCAAGAAGAGTGGCCCTGATGTAATGGGAATAGGATGCTAAAGAAGCTGATCCTGGGACAAGGGTCTTCCAGGGGCTACCCCCTGGTCCACAAACATGTTAGGACAACTTTGGCCACAGGGTCAATGTCCCTTGAAGTGGTGTTGAAATCCAGCAAAATAAAACAGTTGGCATTGGTCTACTGGTCTCTGGTTGCAATGAAACCAGCTGTTTCCTTTAAGTGATAACTCCTGACTTGGGCGGCCAAACTGCACTCTGACAACTCTTGCAGGCTCAGCAGACATACGTGTAACTTTTAAAGGGCTGTGCCTCAGTCTACCAGGCTGCACTTCAGTGATCAGCAGTGGTCAGGCAATCTTGACTTCCAGCTAGCCTAGGCAGGCTTCTTCAGAATCTGCGGCCATGTAGCTATAACAGAAGTCAGCCAACTGACTTTTGGAGTGACTTCTTCTTTCTGGAGCTCTGGGGTGACTTTTTCCTGTGCAGGATGCCACAAGCACAGTGCTCTCTTTGCTAGCCCAGGAGCAGCAGGTGCAGTTTAGTTGTGGGTGCAGCCTCTCTTTGCTAGGTGCATGAACAGCAGATTGGTCCTTCTTCAGTGCAGGTGTGATTTGAAATCTGGGTGACTGGGGTGCAATGTTCATGCACAGAACTTACACTCAGGGATGCTGTGACTACTAGCCAATGAGCTACCAGGTCCCCTCCAACCTGATGACTTCCTTCAAACGGTGGCATCAAGCTATCCCAGACTGCAATATTCTTCCCACTCCCAAAAGTAGAGGAACCCCTCTCTCGGTGTGTGGAGGTTGTTGGCCCACCCTAAGAGCTGCAGCAGGATGAGGGCTGCACACCGAAAATAAAACTGATTTGGCAATTCTATGTCAGGAGTGGAAGCTCCAAATAAGCTTCTCAATCTTTACTGAACATGTTTACAGCAGCCACTTAAAATACAACACACTGAAGACTACACTTCCCACTTCCCATGAACAACTTGTAACTGTCACTCATCACATGTGCCAATCACAGAGCTAGCAACTTAAGTACTGGAACGCCATTTTGATTCCTCTTTCTTTGCTGCTGTGCAGCCAGTTAATTACTTGTTTATTTTATTTCATGTTTAGATTGTTTACATATTATACAAGGTATGCTTTGGTTACCTAATGAAACAACAGAGATAAGCTCTGGTCAACGAACCCCCGCAGGATCCATCTCTCTAGTCTTTGTACTGTTGTTTTCTTAATTGTGCTTTTACTTACCCAGAGCGTGTGCTCTGCCTCTGTGTGCCCAGCAATCAATTGATACTAGGCCCTTTCTCTGTGAAGCAGAAGCAGGCTGTGCCTGTCGCTTGCGACGGATGCAGTCTTATTTTAATGCTTGCGACAGCGCAATTAAGCACATGGCAGCATGCGTGGAGTCACATATTAGACAGAGCTTCGAGAAAGAGGTTAGTGTTCGGTTAAGAGCAAAACGTCCAGACCTCCCAGGCAGAGTTAAAAAAACTCCTGACATTGATCCTACAAAGGTCACCTTTATGAAGACATTCAATAAATAACCTAAGACAGGGCAGGGCTTGGTGTAACTGCCAAGACAAGTTACTGAAAATATTGGGACCCTTGAGCAGGATCCTGAAAATCGCATATCACACAAAAGACACAGACACTTTTGTTGATCCTGAAACCCTAGTGGGGTGGGCCCAAACTGCAATTTGTAGTTGAGGGATTCCAACTGCGCCATTTCTACAGAGGGCAGATGCTCTAGATTGGTATGCGTAGTCCCCAAATTGAATAATTTGCCTTCCTCTGAAGCTGAACAAATTGCAGAAGGTCTCCTCTTCGTAGGTCCATTTATCAATGATCCAGTGAAGTTTGTATCCACATACAGCATCATAGACAAATCTCAAATGTCCCTTACAAAAGTGTTCAGACACCACTCTTTTTGGCAGGGCCGGAAGATTCATGGGGAGGTTGTCAGGCAATTGTCAATGCCAGAGCTCCCACAGACTCCATTTCCCCTCATGGCAGAGGCTGTTTTCATAGAGAGAACCTCAGAGGCGCATAAGGAACAGGTCAAGACTCCAGATTTGCAGGTGAGGGTTATTCCCCTTTCAGGAGTAGTTGGATTTAAAAAAAAAGAAATTTAAGACAATCTCGAAATATTTCTCACGATCAATGGGTCTTGGAGGTGGTATCTGGCTACAAGCTAGGTTTTTACAAAATCACTTGCAACTCCAGCCCCCACGAGAACTGCATTTTTCCCTACACAAACAGAAGTTCATAGATTCCGAGATCCAAATGCTTCTTCAAAAAGAAGCAATTTGCCCATCAGCATCTATCACAAACAATTAATCAGCACCATTTTCTTGGTAGAAAAAAAGGTGGGGGGTTACGCTTGGTTGTGAACTTAAGACAATTCAATGCATGGATAATGTACAGGCATTTCAAGATGGAAGGCATCCATCTGTAGGATATTCTGAGAGAAGGCGACTGGATGGTCCGTTTGGATTTGAAAGAGGCTTATCTCACAGTTCCCAATTTTCTGCTAAATAGGAGGTTCCTGCACTTCCTATGGCACAGGTGCTGGTTTGAGTTTAAAGTCCTCCCTTTTTAGGCTATTGTCACCTTCTCAGTGTTTCATTAAGCTGATGAGACCGGTGGTGGAAACACTTCCAGCAAGGAGAATTTCCCTGAACATTTATCTGGACAAGCTCATTCTGATGGCACAAGATCAACGAACTGTGATAATCTACCTTTTATGGACCATTCAACTATTACAGAATCTGGGTTTTTCCATCAACGAACAGAAGTCCGTTCTAACTCCCAGCCAACAGCTGGAGTTATTTGGTTTTCAAATAGATTTGGTCTGGACTCTATTGATCTACCCTCACCAGAGGATGAAAATGATCAATAAGGAATTGAAATATGCTATGAACAGTCACACTGTTTCCTTGGGATCCCTGGCCAGGATTGTGAGCCTCTTGGCTTCATCGACTCCTGCGATCTTCAAAGGGCATGTCTATTACAGAGCCCTACAGCGGCTAAAGATCCAGCATCTCAGGAAAAGGAACTTCCTATGCAGACCAAATCAGCTTGTCGGAGGAAGCCAGGACAGAAATGTCATGGTGGCTGGATCACATGGAGTCCTGGAATGGCAAAGCGATTTGTGGCAGTTCCCCAGAAGTCCTCATAGAGTTGGATGCCAGTAGATGGGGCTAGAGAGCAAGATGCGGCCCAGACTCCACGGGGGGGGGCTGTTACTCAGAGGTGGAATTTCACCTCCACACAAATGTTTAGAGCTTCTAGCGGGCTCCTTTGACATCAAAAGCCTGTCTCCCGTAAGGATGGATTGTTGCATTTTTCTAAAAATTGACAACATCTCAACAGTACCGTATGTTAAACTGGCTGTGACAAAATTTCCTATTGGCAGAAATCGTCAAGGATTTCTGGCACTTCTGCCTGCAACACTGGATTTCGGTCATGGCTGAATTTCTGGTAAGAATATGATAGCTGATTGGCACTCTCGCTGCCTCAGGGACAACAGCTATTGGAGGCTACATCAGAAGATATTTAGAATCCTCAATACTCTCTGGGGTCTGTGCTTGGGGGACCGTTTTGTGTCCTGGCTCAACTGTCAACTTACATTTTTCTTCAGTTGGCGTGTGGAACCGATGGCACAAGCGACTGATGTATTTCTCTAGGATTTGTCACACAGTCAAGGTTATGCCTTACCCGCTTTCATAATGATTTCCAAAGTGCTGTCTCAGGTCAAGACGCTCAAAGCAGAAATCATTCTAGTGACTCGGTTGTTGGCGGAACATTCCTGGTTTGCAGTTCTGCTGGAAATGGCGTGGGCCTGTCTGGTCAAACTCTCAGCTCAATCAATAGAATCTGCTGTTGGATCCAGTGGGCCAACCTCATACCGTGCTCATGTCTGAACAACTGACTGGTAGCCTGGAAAGTTTTAGGAAGAGATGGATTATGGCAGGAATTTCACAGCAATCTGTATTCTATATCAAGCAAGCCTGTTCTGCAAATACCCATAAGTGCTATGCTTCAGCATGGAGACCATTGATTAGCTGGTGTGGAGAACAGGGTGCTGATCCCTTGGGAGCAAACTGTTACTTGGTGATCAACTTATCTTCCTTGGCAAGCTTTTGGTCTAGCTTACAGATCGATTATTAACTTTCGGTCAGCAATCTCCACGAGTCACCTCCTGTTTGAAGGTCATAAGATTGGAGAAGACGCCTTGACCAAAATATTTGGTTTTAGGAGATGTAAACATAGTGTTCAGGCTTCTGGATCAATGGCCGGATAATGGTGCATTATCTCGTAAATAGCAATCCGCAAAACTCTGTTTTGTTATGTTTAAAATCCTGCAAGAAGGTTTCAGATACCCATGCTCTAGATCTGTCAGCTAGCATATTCTCTTCGGATTCAGTTTCTTTTTTTAGCTATATGAAGTCCAATTCTATATCTGTTTTATATCCAGTTTTCCTCAATAATGCCAAATAATGTGCAGTGTGCTGTTTGAAGGAGTCTGAAAAATGTACTAGGGAGTGCAGACAAGAGCATTTGGGACAATTGTTAATTGATTTGTAAAAACCATTCAAGCCAGTCACTGTGGCAACTTTGGCCCAGATGGCATGCTGCCTTTTGGCAGAAGAAGGCATTGATGTTTCTAGATTTGCCGCTCATTTCCCAAGCGGGCCATGGCTTCCAAGTCTTATGTCTTTCGTTCACATCAGGAAGAAATCATAAGGGTGGCGGATTGGACCTTGGAATCTACTTTCAAAGCTTTCTTGTACAAACCTATTGTAGATGCGGCTTCATTGGTGGTATCTCAGCTTTAAAGTAGCATACCTGGAGCCTCCGGTCTTGAAATGAAATAAAAATGTTTCAAGCTTATGCAACAAGAACTTTTGAAATCCATTAGGGAAACCGATGAAAGGATTATTACCCGTTAGTATACATTTATTCTGTCAAAACTGAATGGATATGAATTTCATGCTTTAGTATATTGCACTATTCACAAATGTGGTTTGAATGTATCCACCCTAGATTGTCTGGTGATGTTTAGGTACGTATCATGTTGACAAAGTTTATGGCTTTTCTGTTCTCAGACGATCAGAAGTAAGGAGAAGGAGGAGCTGAACACAGAAAAAGTCAGTTGAGGAAGGCGATCCAGTAGATCCGGTCCTGGACTCGCACTGGGATTCGCACAGTCGTGTAGGATCTTGGCTCCCCGTCAAACCAGGCCTGGTTAGACATTGGTGTGCTAACTGTTCCGGATGTCTTGGTTTGAACTTTTGACATAGTTGCCATACTACAGATGGGCTGAGACGTTGGATACACTGATTTAAAAAGACTTAGAATAATTAATCAAAATGGTGGTACCAGTACTTAAGAGTCTGGTTTTTATAGTGATTGAAGCAAATGATGGGTGCCAGGTACAAGCTGCTCATGGTAAATGTGGTTTTGTGTTTATTGTGTTTTAATTGGCTGCTGCAAAAATGTGCTGTAAAGACGGAAGAGCATAATTCTCACCTCTGTGCACTTACCAGAATTGAAAATTCATGTTGCGAAAGCTAGAAAGTTTTTTACTGTTTCCCTCTCTCATTCACGGATGCCAACCTGGCTCCCACAACAAAAGAGCAGCCCCTCTCATCTGTATCCACAATTTGCCCTTTGAAAATTGCTTTGGGACTTATACCCTGCTTGGCCTTTCTGCTCCGGAAAGGTACCACCTCATCCAATGGCAGTCCTTTTTGTCTTTCTTCCTGAGAGTCACTCACACCTTCCCCCTAAACCCCGCCTCCCACCCCCAGAGGGCCAGAAGGCTGTGTTGTGGATAGCAACAGTAAACATCCAATGGAAAACTTTGGGCAGCAGACTGTCAAATTTCTAAAGTTGCCATTCACTTAAAAGTTACATTAAAGTTGTCTTGGGCATTAAGTCAGGTTTGATGCAACAATTCTTTTGATACCTTAAAGTACCAACTTTAGTAATCCCAATCAGAAGTTAGAACAGCTGAGCTGTCAGCATGTGACCCTGTGACCCTGCAGGGGCGTGGAATTCCTATTGCCCAACGCCCGGGACATTTTGTTTGAGGTCAAGGGCAACACGTTTTCATGTTTATTTTGTCCTTGGGACAAGTAGGCCCAACCCCTCCAGCGCAAACCCGTTGGCTATCAGTGTACAGAGAAGGGAACTGTCTGCAGTTGAGGTAATATGTGTGTCTATATGTTAATAATGTTCGAACTTGTATTTATGGTTCATTAATGAAAAGCCATCATCATTAGGGTGAGCGCTATTAGGGTGAGCGCTGTAAATAAACATTTTATGGTCACACTGCACTACTAACAGTGGTTCCAGAAAAAAAAAAAGATTAGATGCAAATGTTAGTGGAAGTTTATAAGCAAGAGTGATTATCCTTTGGTTTTAAAATGTTCAGAAAAAAAAAATGCAAGTATGAATAAAACGTTTTGCTAATATGACATTTTTGGTGCTATTTCTTTGAAACGTCATTTAGTAAAATGTATGCAAGGATTTTCAAAACATATATTCCTAATGGAAAAATCAGTGTAACCAATTTCAACAAGATTATGGGAAGCATGAAAATAAACAAGCACTGGCAAAGCCAACCGATACGACATTTTGGTTTCGTCAATGCATGTCTTGTTTTGGCACGGCTTTTGTAACAATTTATTGTTGTGGGAGCTGCCAGGCCATCACCACTGTAACAAACACTTCAAAAAGAAAAGAAAAATGTGGTCTCAAAAAGCAAACATTGACACCAGTAACATAACAAAGGAACCACAATCCCCCACCAGGGGCCCCCTCAGCACAGCACCTGCCCTGAGTACGTCTGAAGGGGGGCCCACTCCAGTTTCGTTACACCATTGATTGCCACAGTAATTCCTGGTACAGAACAAAACTACTTTGTGTGCCAATATGCTCCTTGCAGAAGAGCAGAATAGGATCATTCAAAGTAAAGCCAGCCGATAGACAGAGAAAGAAATAGAAGTTTAATAAAAACAATGTCTTTATTAATGCCAGACCTTATTAGGGACCCAGTTCTTAAAGAAAGTTATAAAAGTACACTCATGGTATGTCTTTGAATTAGTGGCTTTCATTCACAAAAATTTACAGAAGTAGACCAGGAAATCATACTCCTAGAAAATATTTGTAAACTGTATTTTAGCATGAGCAAATATACATTTGTAGATTTGCTTTTGTGATAATCTAATGAGCGTTTACAAGTTCACATTCCATCCAACTACTTTTTTCCCCAAACCTGGACCACCATCTACTTCTGCCATTGTCAGGAGTAAATGTCCAACCTTTCATTAAGTGAAAAGATTAGAGAAGAGCTGATGAAAATCCTTAAAACATGCAAGTTAGTACATTTGCTGACTCAAAGGCATTCCAGCCCTGGAACTATTGCTTACTGTTTCCTCCAGCCCAAGTGTGCAGATCTGCGGAAAGGTAGCAAAATAAGGAAATTGCTATAGTAGGAATTGAAATTGCAAGTATTCAAGCCCTATAGTAGTAGCCCTGGCATAATCAGAGAGGCTATCATCATAGTTCTTACATAATGAGATTGCTTTTATAATTTGTCACTGCACTACATGGCACCGAAGGGAGAAGTAGATTTTTTTACAGGACAAGTAGATTTAAGAAGCAACGTGTCCCATGGACAGGTAGATATTTTATTAAATTCCACACCCCTGTATATGCAAGTTTCTTCCTTGTTTCATCCCCTATTAGCGTAAACCCTTGCCTCTAAAGTACAAAAGAGGTGACGTTCTGGCTTATTGCAAGCGCAGTTGTCTTCAGATTTATGAGGTGCCATAAGCAATGGCACTTGCTTTTTGAGTTAGATTAAACTGCTCCAATTCACCACAGAAAATATATAGCCTCATTGGTGGAGCATCACATGTTCATCCTAGCCTCCAGCTTCTAACCAGGTGAAGGTTAGACATATAGGTGACTTATAAGTTACTTAAGTGCAGTGGTAAATGGCTGTGAAATAACCTGGACGTTATTTCACGCAGGCTGCACTGGCAGGCCTGTGTAAGAATTGTCAGAGCTCCCTATTGGTGGCAAAAGAAATGCTGCAGCCCATAAGGATCTCCTGGAACCCCAATACCCTGGGTACCTCAGTACCATATACTAGGGAATTATATGGGTGTACCAGTAAGCCAATGTGAATTGGTCAATTTAGTAACTAGCCTGTTAGTGACAAATTTTTAAGTAAAGAGAGAGCATAACCACTGAGGTTCTGGTTAGCAGAGCCTCAGTGAGACAGGCATCAAACAGGGAACACATATAGGCCACAAACGTATGAGCACTGGGGTCCTGGCTAGCAGGGTCCCAGTGACACATAAACATACTGACAACATTGGGTTTTCACTATGAGCACTGGGCCCTGGCTAGCAGGATCCCAGTGAGACAGTGAAAACATCCTGACATATACTCACAAACAGGCCAAAAGTGGGGGTAACAAGGCTAGAAAGAGGTTACTTTCTCACATGTACCCATTATTATGATGCATTTATTTCTTGAGTTTTTGTTTGCTTGTGTTGGAAAATAACCTTAATTGTGATATGAAGCCTTTTGCAGTCAGTTCTAAAAGCAACTGGGAAAGACACAGAACTAGAAGAAAACACAGGCCACTACAGCTCTCAATGAGATCTGCTTTGATCCGGTTTGTTCCCAAATTCCTTGGGTCCAGCTCAGTTCTTTATATTTATGGAGAGGAAGAATAAGGCATGAACAGCATGAAGGTGGATCAATTTACAAGCAGTGGTCTTGCTCCTCAACTCTGCCTCATCACGGTCATTCCCACTTCAATAAGTTCATTCAAAGTGATAAGGACACCAGATGGTACACTGAAGTGATATGCAGAAATTAACACAATGCAAGTTTAACTAAGTCCCTATGACTCTAAAAAAAAAAAAACTTCAGCCAGAGCTATCGCTTGGAATACCAAAACTATCGTCTTATTGAATATTGCAGTATTGTCTCAATTGTTCCAAGTTAGTTTTAGAGCTTTTATGTCTGGTTTTAAAATGCAGCTGTTGCCAGACATTATGTGATCACAAAGAAACAGAGCTTTCAGAAGCAACCAAGTTAGAAGTTTTAACTCTACACATAAGTTGATTTTCTTGAGTACTACATTTAATTGGACAGAATTTGTCTGCCTCTCTGGAAAACGAGTGCTTTTATTGCACTTTCTCCCCTGAGGGAAAGCTTATTTTCAATAATGAAGGATCAAATTGTCCATGCACAGTAAAAAGCCTATTATAAATATTGCAGACCTCATGTGTTTATTTGAAACATTCTGAAAAAGGCAGAACGTCTAAAATATTGTCAAAACCATATGTTAAAACTAATAGATATTTCAAGGTGGATTGTTACTACACTGTGCTACATATTGTAGACATGTAATTTGATATATGGAAACTCAAAGACTACCGCAGTAGGCGAGGATTTTGGAGTTAGTTACCACCAGACACTAGAAAAAGCAAGACACAACCAGGGTCAGAATGAAGAATAGAGACATTTCATGCAATGTCCAATGGTGTATCAAAATCTTGTGCATAAAGGACTAAATCCCTCACTCATTCAGGATTGGCATACGTCATCCTCAGAACCCTGCTCATATTGATAGAGGCACTCCACCTATACCTATGTTGGGTATGGCCAGAAGATACAGGGACACACTTGATGTGAAAATATCAAAAGCTATGAGGTTCCAAACAGCTTGAGTCTTCTGGAGTGGGCATAACCCTGTTGTGAAATACAGAGGAACTCCTCCATGTCCGGACCTAAGCCTAGCTGCTAAAGGACAAGAGTTATCAGTGGGTCTAGCTATCCCACCATGTAAAAAGTCCTCGTTACAGAAACATCGACAAAAAGACATCACAGCTTTGGGGTAAGAGGAATCTCCATCAGAGAGCGAAAGCCAGAGATCTTCGGAAGCCACAAATCCGATCAACCTGCTTTCAACCAAGACCATCACAGTTGAGACATGGAAAGTGCAGACCATGTATGGAACGGGCAAGACAGTCCAAGAGGCAGCAGAGATGAAAAACTACGATCTTGCCCTGCAGGCATCGGCGCAATAAGATGGACACCGTCTGGACCGATAAGACTGGATCCAGGAAGAATGCTACTGTATTCTGGACACTAGGAAGAAATGCCCCACATACTCCGGGAGTAGCACTGACGATAACACCAACAGCAAACAAAGCTCCGACTGGCTAGGAAGCCCATGGTATCAGAACAATCACATCGACCTTCCACAAAAAAAAATACAACAAAAAAAAAAGGAGGATCAACAAGATGTTATCCAGTGCTATGTATCTACAAATGACAACAAAGAAGAGGAAAAAGAACAATTTTACAACAGACTCCAGTCCGTCCTAGAGAAATGCCTTCTGAGTGGCGATTCCTACACAAAAAAATACCAAGGCAAGGTGGGTATCACCAAACCTTTCAACAAGGGATCAGATTGAACATTTCTGCATTGACAAGAAGTTCTGAAGGTCCTTGTAGAATGGATGTGCGTCTGGCAATCAACTTGTTGTGGCCAGTCTGAGGCTAAAGCTGAAGAAAGCATGGATGAAATCAACAACAAACACCAGTAATATAATACCACCCTCCTCCAAGATGTACAGAAACTGAGTAAATACTCAGTAACAAGTCTAAAGTCCTGCAAGAACTGAAGGATGAAAGAGACCTAGTAGAAAATCAGTGAGAGAAGATCAAACAAACAGTGACATCAACCTGCCAGGAGGTACTGGTTCCCAAGAACCACCAGCATGAAGAATGGCTCTCCACCAAGACTGTCCAAAATTTCCAAGAGAGAAAGGAAAAGAAAGCCGCAGTCAACACTAACCGAACAAGAGCAGAAGAGGCAAAAGCTCAAGGTGACCACATCAAAACCAACAAGGAAGCAAAGAAAAGCTTTAGAGCATATAAAAAAAGATTCATCAATGGTCTTTCCACAGAAGCCCATGAAGCAGCAAGCCATGGAACTTGAAAGAACTCTACAATATAACAAGGAAACTCTCCAGCAGATACAGCAAGCCAGAAAGACCTGTTAAGGACAAAGCTGGGAAGACAACTGTGGGTAAAAAGGCCAACAACGAAGAAGGGAGAAGTGTTTAAGAACTGCTAAATAGACTGTGCTGCACTCTCCACCAAACATACAGCCAGCTGAAAAGGAATTGCCAATAGACTGCAGCACACCAACCAAGGAAGAAATACGGCAAGTCATCAAACATTTGTAAAATGGGAAGGCAGCAGGATCTGACAACATTCCTGCAGATGCACTGAAGGCAGACACTGAAACATCAGTAGAGATGCTCTACTCCATGTTTGGAAGGATCTGGAAAGAGGAAAAGGTACTGTCGGACTGTAAGGAGGGATATCGCACCATGATCCCAAAGAAAGGTGATCTGAGTAAATGTGCATCATACAGAGGGAAAACGCTTCTATCAACTCCAGATAGTGTCTGATAGAGTTATCCTGCACAGAGTGAAGGAACAAGTCAATAATCAATTGTGAGATGAGCAAGTTGGCTACCGCAAAAATCGATCCTGTACAGGCCAGATTGCAACATTGCAGTCAATAGAATGGAACTCCCTTTCTATGTCAAATTCATCGACTTTGAGGTGGCTTTCAATAGCGTGGACAGAGAGACCCTTTGGAAACTCCTCTGCCACAATGGTATGCCAGATAAACTTGTAAGAATCATCAGGAACTATTACGCAGGAATGACCTGCAAAATAGTCCATGGAGAACAACTTACGCATGCCTTGCAAATGAGGACCACAGTCCACTGGGGTTGTTTGCTCTCACCGTTTCTCTTCCTGCTGGCTACAGACTGGATAATGAAGACATCATCAGCAAGGAGAAGAAATTAGGTACGATGGACGCCTTGGATGCAGCTCGATGACCTATATTTTGCAGATGACCTGGCCCTACTCACAAACACACCTGCAGGTGCAAGAGAAGACTGACAAGGTGGCAACCACATCAGCACAACCTGATATCAACATTCACATGGGGAAAAAAATCAAGAAACTGAAGACTAAAACGGGAAGCACAACTTTGGTCACTCTTGAAGGTGATGCACTGGAAGAGGTTGAGGCTTTCACCTATTTGGGCAGTGTCACAGACAAGCAGGGAGGCAAAGACACCGACAGCAAGGCAACATGGGCAAAGCAAGGTCAGCCTTTATTCAGCTTAAGAAGATCTGGAGCCCCAGGGACCTAACACTCCAAACCACAACAAGTCCTTTTGTATGCAGCAGAAGGACATAGAGGACAAAAGTGCCCACCACCAACAAAGTCCACAACTTCATCAACACCTGCCTGAGGAAAAATCCTCCAAATCCGCTTGGCCAAATACCATCAGCAACAAAGACCTATGGCAGCAGACGTTCCAACTCCATGAGCATGAAGAAATCATAAAAAGATGCTGAGGCTGTATAGGTCACACCCTCTGCAAGCCCCATTCCAACATCACCAGGACAGCTCTAACCTGGAACCCTCAAGGGAAAAAGAAAAGCGGAAGACCAAGAAAAAACCTCCGACTGAGGCCTTGAGCATTTAGGCAAGGTAATAGGTTTCACCTAGAGTCACACAGAAATAAAAGCCCTGGGCCAGAGGTGGTTGAAGAGTCCTGGGTGATGGCCTACGCCCCAGAATGGGTAGTAGGCATACGTAAGTAAGAAATGCAGAAGGGGAGACTGTTAAATTCTTGCTGGTAGACTAAACAATTCCAAAGCTCTCAATGGTGCCCCATCATGAGCACCAACCCACAGCCTCAACTCGCTCAGACACCTATAGGTGTCTCAGTTCACAGTATGTAGTACAAGAGTCATGTTACATGAAATAAAACTACTTTAAGGCAGTGGTCTTGAAACGTTTAATGCCAAGCCCCACAACCCCAGTGGGAAAAAAATAATAATAATGATAATAATAATTGGGGGTTCCCCCTCAGAATGTTTCACAATTATTCTATTAAGTTGGCAATGTTTAAATGTGTCTAGACGTATTTAAACACTGCAGGTATGTTGCCTTTTTTTTTTAATTTGTTATCAAATACATGATTCCCAAAATTACTATTCTAGGTGATGGCCTATGCCCCAGAATGGGTAGTAGGCATACGTAAGTAAGAAGGGCCTGGTCAGACAGGCCTTACTAAGGTGTAAAAGTATCCACATTGTGATGATTAGAGATGGGGGTGGGGATTTTGAAGAATATTAGTGTCCTTTCCTTTTTAACACATATTCCTAGCTAGGATATAAATGACAAAATATGTTAGTGATGGCCCATTACAGAATGGTATACTGCTGCTCATTTTTTTCTGCTTAACACAAAGCACTGTTGGTAGCATAATGCTTCTTTGAACCAGAGCCTGGCACCCCACCTGAGATAATTTGAGGGTGCCTTAGGGGAGTGCCCCCTAGTTTGAAGACCCCTGCTCTAAGGGAATATAAAATGGGGTAAAACATGTGACATGTAGATAGAAAATGCATCACTTACGTGGATGTTAGAAGTGGTGTCTCTGGTTGACTAAGGTAGGAAACTCAGTCAAGCAGAACCCATTCCCTCCAGACAGGGTAAGTCAGATACACAACTATATTGGCCTACGCTCACCCCCTGATACCTTGGCACAAAGCAGATGGGCTTAACTTAGTAGGTAATGTGTAAAGTATTTGTGCAAGTCTCCCCAACAGTGACCGACGTAATCACCACAAAAAGGACTCCACACCATATATATATATATATCTATATATGAAATCTTTCTATGTTTGGCTATATTTCAAAATTATAATAACCCAATTAGTAGTACTTTAACAAATGAGCACTAAATAATAATACTCTCAAATAAGCACTCAATAATAATATTCTGGAATAAGCACTCAATAATAATACTCTGGAATCAGTGCAGCTCGATAATCCGATCAGTTGCGGAAGGCTGGGCAGACTAGAAGGGTGTCAGATGTAATTGCAGAGGCACTTTCCCTTAGGTTGATACAGTAATCTTCTACCAGTCACACTCACCTTTGCTTGAGCGGCCGGAGAATAATGTTCCAGCTGGAGCTAGGTTCCTTGGCAGGGTGAGTGACTGCTGGAGGCACTTCGCCTCGCCTTTAAGCAATGGTTCCCAGTCGCGCTCTTTTGAACGGCCAGGGTATGGGGTTACAGAGAAAGTCCAGTCCCCTTTTTGAGATGCAGAAAAGGGAACAGCGGCTTGGGTCTTTACAACACGGGTTCCCCGGCTGTTCTCTCCTCAACTACATCGGCGGGGAAGGGTCCGTCTGCCAAGGTCTGGCTCCTGCACTGACTTGGAAGCTTACGGAGGAGCTTCGCCTCAAGTAACAAGGATTGGTCTCCCAGCTGTGCTCCATCCTCTGGAGCAGCCTGTGAGTGTGTCCGGGCCGGAGCTCGCGCTCAATGGAGGTGCTTTGGAGTCTCAGTACAGCCCTCGGCCTCTCCGGATCAGGTGAGTGGGAGGTGAAGGGAGGGATCGCTGGTGTGGGTGACAGCGGGGCCAGCTTCTCAGTTGTAAGTGGCCCCAGGTGTCCTGTCCAGTCAGGTTGGAGTGTGAATCTGGGTAGCGCTGTTGACCCGGTGGACATGGATCCTCATGGGGGTGTTGGTAATTTAAAGAGGACGCCGAGTCACAGAGAGCAATGGCTCTGGGGCCGATTCCATGGTCAGTCAGCTCAGCAAACAGACACTGGAGGTAGGGCTGAGATGTGTTGCCCCAGATGATGGCCAGTTGTGACTGGCAGTCGTTCGCTCATCTAGGTTTCTCAAGCAGACAGGGCACGTTGGGCAGGCCCTGGAGTCACTCTGGGGTCCCTTAGGGAATCCTTCCAAAGTGCAGGCAGAGATCAGCAGGCTGCAGGGCAGCGCAACAGGTCAGAGCAGCAGTTCCTGGGAACAATCAGGTCTGGCAGACTGGCGATTCTGGCACACAGCAGTCTTTGTTCCAGCACAGTCTTGTGGGTTCCAAAAGTGTACTACTGAGTGGGCAAGGGGCCTACTATTTATAAAGAAAAGTGTCTTGACCAACAAAGAACCCTTGTGAAGTGTGCATGTCCCCTTTTAAAGTCAGTCTCGGCTCCAGACAGCCTTTATCATTAGGGTGAGCGCTATAAATAAAAAATTTAAAGTCACACTGCACTACTGACAGTGGGTCCAGTTAACACGAAAAAAGTGCACCCATATGTTTGAAAAATTTGATAACATGAGGTTAAGTAAAATGCTGTCTGATTAGATGCAAATGTTGGCAGAAGCTTGTAAGCAAGAGTGATGATTCTTTGCTTTCAAAATATAATGTTCACAAAAAAATGTAAGTAGGGAAACAAAGGATTTGCAACTATAAAATTTTAGACTATTTCTTTGAAGTATAATTTAGTAAAATGATTTGATGCATGCTAGTATTTCCAAAAAATATTCCTAATGGAAAATCAGTGTAACCATTTTCAACAAAATTGTGGGAAGCATGACAATAAACAAGCACTGGCAAAGCAAAGCGATCCGATATTTGTTGTGAGTCTTTTGGTTTCGTCAATGCATGTCTTGTCTTGACATGGCTTTTGTAACACTTTATTCTTGTGTGAGTTACCCAGCCCTCACCATTGTAACAAACACTGGCAAAAAGCAAAAAAGGTTTTTAGTCTCAAAAAAGCACACATTATCACCAGTAGCATAACAAAGGACCCGCAACCCCTGTGGTGCATGGGGACTCCTCAGTACAGCACCTGCCCTGATTGAGTCTGGAGAGAGGGGGCCTGCATGTTCTTTGCAGCCCCCCCCCCCACAGTTTTGTTATGCCACTGATTGCCACAGTAGTTCCTGGCACTGAACACAACTACTTTGTGTGCCAATATGCTCCTTGTGGAAAAGCAGAATGCAATCACTCACACTAAATCCAGCAGATAGATAGAGAGAGAAATAGAAGTTTAATAAAAACCAAAATATCTTTGTTAACATCAGACCTAATTAGGGACCCAATTCTTAAAGAAAGTCACATAAATGCACCCACAGTGTGTATGTCTTTGAATTAGTGGCTTTCATGAATTCACAAGAATTCACAGAAGTAGACCAGGAAATCGTACTCCTGGTAAATATTTGTGAACTGTGTTTTAGCACGAGCAAATATGCAAGTGTAGATTTGCTCACGTGAAAATCTATTGAATGTTTAGAAGTTCATTTTCACTCCAACCACATTTTTCCCAACCCTGGTTGAACATCTACTTCTGCCATTGTCAGGAGTAAATTTCAAACCGTTCTCATTTTGGGAAAAGATTAGAAAAGAGCTGGTGAAAATCCTTAAAACATGCAAGTTAGTAGGTTTGCAAACTCAAAGGCATTCCAGCCCTGGAACTATTACTTACTGCTTCCTTCAGCCCCTGTACGTAAATCTGTGGAAAGGTGGTAAAATAAGGAAATTCCTATATTGGGGATTGAAATTGAAGGCCTACTATAGAAATACCCCTGGCACAATCAGGGAGGTTACGATCAGAGCATAATGAGATTGCTGCCATAATTTGTTGCCCCTCTACATGGCACCAAAGTGACAACTAGATTTTCTTAAAAGACAAGTAGATTTAAGAAGCAACCTATCCCGAAGACAAGTAGATATTTTATTAAATTCTACAACCCTGCACACTTCCGCATGCCATACGTGTATTGGAGGGAGGCTGTAGACTCACAGGGCAGTGAGTGCAAAGAAATGTCCTCTTTCTAAAAGTGACATTTCTAGACTAGTAGTAATAAATCCAGTCTTACCAGTAAAAGGTAGTTATTACCTTTCCAATGGTACTAAACATGACCCAGCCATTCCTCTCAGATCAGGAATTACAACTTAAAGTTATTATAGGGATTATTATAGGGAATTCCAAATGCTGGCCTTTGAGAGAGGTAGGCCTCACAGTGATGAAAAACCACTTGAGGGGTTTTTCATTATCAAGACATGGAAACTGGAAGTATATGTCCTGTCTTTTTACCTATATAGCAACCTGCCCTTTAAGCTACAAAGGGCCTGCTTGAGGGGTGACACGTGTAAGAAAAGGGGAGTGTAGGGTTTGGCAAGTGGTTTTAAATTCCAAGTTGGGGTGGCAGTGGAACTGCACATACAGGCTCTCCAATGGCAGGCCTTGGACACATTTACAGGGCTACTTATTGGGTGGCACAATCAGAGCTGCAGGCCCACTAGTAGCGTTTAATTCACAGGCCCTGGCCATATTAGAGACCACACTACAAGGGACTTACATGTATATTGAATATGCCAATTGTGGATAGATCAATGTCACAGTGTTTTTAGGTGAGAAGTGCATGCACTTTAATACTGGTTAGCAGTGGTAAAATCCTTAGAGGCCTAAGACCATCAAAAAGGTACTGCAAAAAAACAGGAGAGAAATGCAAAACGTCTGGAGTAAGATCACCTTAAGGATGCCAGGTCTAAAAGTGGACCACATTACAGATTTTTACATTGCTGAAAAATCGATCAGTGTTTTTGTCTTTAAAGTTAAGGACATTAATTAAGCGATTGATGGGGAACGGTGCGTTTCAAAGTTAGAAATTACTACCGTATCTGAGATCTGGAAGAACCTTACCCAACCCACTTTACGCCGTGCACACAATAAACATAAATAACATAGGTCTGTCTCATGGAAACCAGAGCTCCGGCGAGCTCGCAATATAGCCATTTTATCACCAAACTCACTCCCATTAGCATTCTCTCATTCACAAATTAGTTATCCTCTAGCTCATATCTATGTGGCTAGAGAGGCTCTCATTCTAGCTCTAGAGTATTCGCTGTCTACCAGGATGTTAAATCCACTATAGAGTTACCCTCGTACAGCTCCGTTGTCACCCTCCCTCAATATTAAAAAGCCCACTCGTCCCCAAGTTATTACCTTGTGAGCTCTTAGCCCCTGCTTTGCCATGGTCCTCAGCGCTCTCACTTTGACTCCCTTCGCATCCCGTCAATGAAAATTCAAACTGCCTGGATAGTGTATGTTTTTTCCAGCAACAGGAGCCAGCGACCCTCTAGGGAGCGCTGTCCGCTTCCCGCCTACGATTGGCGGGACCGCAATCTGTTACAAGACATTGAAAAGGGACAAGTCGGATAGAGCCGTTGAATGTTGAACCGTTAAGAAAATATGGCCGCCATCTTAGCCGTATTTTATATTGCTCAGAAGTATATGTTGAATGACTTTTCTCCCTTTAAAATAATGGCAGGAAAGGAGATTCACCAAAAAAGGAAATTTATATTTTGCCATATTTGTTCAAGCGAACGAACACGTGGTACGCTAGCTGAATATATATGTAAATAATTGGAACAACAAGTAGGAATGTACCTTTCTTGCTTTCTTATTAAGTGGCAGGATAGCGGTGTTTCCACGCGACTCGAAGTAAAGTTATGTTATTAAATTTGTTTTCCATCAAGCTCATTATTACTTAGTATTTTTCGTCGAAGCATTACCGGCATGTTGTCCTGCCTCTATTTCGACGAGACTTGACGTAAAAGCACCTCAATGTCCCCTTGTTTTTAAAATATCGATAATGACAATGTATACTTATAAATAAACCGTCAAATATGACACCTAAAAACTTAAAGGGTTAAACATAATTCAGAATATTTTATTAGTACCGTTTGGAAAACAAAGTCCATATATTGCCACATTGTGTTTGTCACATTCTTGCTCATATAATACAATACATATTTTGAGTTCGGTGAACATTCACTGGAACTTCCATTTTGACCGATAGATGCTCCTTTCGACTTAGCACCAGCTTTTTACCTACTTCAGGCTCTTGGTGTTTCCCCCATAGGCACACGTTTCTGGCTAATGGAAGGCAAAGTTTCAAATGTGTACAATAGCGAGTCAAGGTTCCAATAGGCATTCGGGTCCAGGATGAAAAGAATGATGAAATTATTCAGGTTGGCAGGCGTCTATGTAGCTAAATGCTTCTGTGTTAACTGACGGAGGAAGCTGCTTGTATCACCCTTAGGGGCGGCGTAACAAAGTATCAAGTGGCAACATTTCTAACAAGTCAGTGGTGTTGCACGGGTGGTGGGCTCTGTGAACTCCCCATCTGTAGTGCTACTGGCTGCCAAGTTTTGAGATTGCATGTGTGTGACATTTCCATGTTTGAGTGCTTATGTGTGACATTTCAGTGTCTTGTCTGTAGCACTTTGAGTGACAGTTTATCACAAATGGACTGAAGTGTGATATTCCTGTAATATGGTGCAGTGCGAGAATTATTCTGTTATGTCTGATTTAATAATCTAGAATAACCTTTAAAACACAATTCTTTATAGAATGTCACAATTATTTTTTATAATGAATGTAACTATAGAAACAGATGAGGGCGAGGGTCCCCACTGCCTCTGCCAGCTGTACATGGGTCCATTTATAGCATACTTAGGGGAAGATAACAGATCTTTGCTCCTACCTAGGGAGAATTCATGCTGATGTACAGCTTTCAGAGAAGGTTGTTCAGATACTAGGAGCTGCAGAGTTGGTAGGATGTGTTCATCGCTCTTATCAGAATGCTGCCAAGTGGACACATCATAGGTGGCACTCACTGAGTCCTGTATTTTAGCACTTGCTTTGGCATTATAGGACTTTTGAAGCCCATTCATAGCATGTGCATGTCCCACATGTAGGTCCTAGATTGCAAAGGGCTCTTGGGTAATGTGGCAGGATTAGCCAAGGATATTATTCATGCATTGAACTAGATAACTTGGCGTGTCAAGTACCTAAATCTTAGGTTGTTTCCACTGTGTACTTGATACCCTGTGGAAACTGGGGGTTTTAGATTGGGAAAAGCAACAGTGAGTGACTGTCATATCCAGTCCAGAATAAACATACACAGAATCCAGAGCTCTCAAGTATGCCATTTTCAGGGCTAATGCATTCTACTTTCTTTATTTGCATTATTCCACTTGTAGTCATTCACTTATAATGGTATTAACATGAGTACACGTACCAGAATGTAAAGTAAAGGCCTGGAATGAATGAACTGTACAAACATGGGACTAGAAAACATGGGAGATCTGATAGTCAGCTGTAAAGCTGAACACACCAGTGCTGGACTTCCAGAATATTTATTTTTTCACTCAAACAATGCTCTAACGTGGACATTTAATTGTAGTATATAAAATCTGTAAATAAACAAAAAAAAACTATGGTGGCAGGCCTCCCAGACAAATCACCTGCTCTGAAATGGTATTCCATCTAATTTCACAAGAATAAACTATCTTTTATATGTGTGGACACTGCTATAATTCCTTCACTGAAGACACCAATAGTTGGGTCTTGCAGGTCACTGTACTGGTCCATAACAATGAATCTCCCAACTGTCCTGCATTTCAATATTAAGTATTTAGACTACTGAAGCAATCAGTATTCTAAATACCTAATATTGAAATGTAGGACAGTTGGGAGATTCATTGTTATGGACCAGTACAGTGACCTGCAAGACCCAGCTATTGGTGTCTTCAATGAAGGAATTATAGCAGGGTTCACCTCTCTGAACTCAAAAAAACTAAACGTACTTCAAATAATAATGGAACCCGAGCTGCAGTCGTTTCATAACTGTGGTTTGAGGATACACCTTCAGCCTCCTGAGTCACTCCAGGCTGCATCAGTCTTCTCCTCCCAGCGTGTCTGCTGCTAGCAGAGTTGTGGTGGTAGACTCTAGGCTGCAGCTCACAGTGCCCATCTTAGCCCTAACACCAAGCTGCCTGCAAATGACAGTGAAGGCTATGGAACACCAAGCAATGGAAAAGAGACATTCTGTCGTCCCAAACAGTACACGGAAGTCAGGATGAATGAACAACTGAGGCATGTAACAAGGCCCCTCAGGAGTAACCAGTGAAAACCACCTTTCCTTGACCCAGTCATTAGTCGCAGCAGTTAATGTGACCTTTAATAGAGTCCTTAGATCAGCACAGACTAATAAAAACTTTACACATCAAGCTGCATGTTGCATAATAAATAACTGTTGCTCATCTCTGCTGAACTCTGAATTGTGTGATATTAGTAGTATTGCATATGGGAATGCGGACACAATCACTTAATTGCTTTAGTTTGGCCCCTGATGACTGACGCTTGGCAGGGTAGATTGCTGAGCAGTAATATATGGAATATAGAAGACCCCTCACAACCTCAGTCCCTGTGGCACTGCGCTGCAAAACCATTGAAAGCTTTGTCTCTGATAAGGCAGTGCTTAAACAGCAAATACTAAAGAAATATGCATTGGCAAAGTTGCAAGCAATTAAAAAATTTAATATAGAATAGAATTCTCACCTTATTATTTCCTGTCATACTACATTAATCATTTGAAGCATGTGATGGAGCGCATGCTTCTTGCAAATTCTATTGCTAATCCAGGTTCATGAACTGCTCTCCAATTAATCTTTAGTTTCGACCAAAGCTAAAATCAAACTTCAATACATTTCAATAATCCAAAGCACATTAGGCTCCACAAGAAAGACGGAGAGTGGTTAAGTTTTAAACCATAAAGTTTATTAAAAGATTACCAAAGTTACAAATTCAAATCATCATGATCATCATCTTTCTTTATTTGGTTAAATAGTATCAACCATATATCACATAAATACATAACACTAAATAATCAAAACAAGCTAAAGCTTTACATGGTTAAAAGCTTAAATGCTACCAATTTCATTTTTCAGCCAAAATTCAATAAATACAATCCTATAAATAATTTAAAATTTACACTATTCCGCCAAGTTATGGCTCCCTTCAAAAAAGACCCCACCACCCTAGCACACCAGCACATCATGGACCAAACGCAGCCACACAAAGACTGGCCGATACTGCACAAAGCCCCTTTTCCTCAGCAGGGGGAGTAAGAATTGTTGCCTAAATGGTGCATTAAAATCACAGAACAAAGTAAAATGGATCAAAGACTGTGAGGACACCCCATTACAAGGGCAAATTTGTATAGAGTTTAGGTCATATTGTCCAAGCGGGAAGCACAAATTACTTCTAATTACTTTTAATCGGAAGCACGAAATGAGTGTCCTTTCCCATACATTCTGTACTGTCAGGAGATACATCTCTGGACCCATCAACATCTTTAACATTAGGAAATCCCTCACTGACTGTTTCCTTATTTCCACTGCCTCCCTCTTGGATCCTAGAATATTAAGAAGGTTCTCCTTTGTCCAGCATTTATCAGAATGTGTTAGACACTCTGGGGCATTAAACATTTCTGGGCGGCCAAGGGATGTAGCAAGTTCTTTTATATATAACAGCCAGGGAATATCTAAAGCGTGAACACATGCCATACAGTCAGGCGGGATTTCCCTGTTTTGGGAGGCACACTCATTTGACGAAACTGAAATCCATAGCAGAAAGGGCACCATCTTAATAGCATTGTCTATGAACTCCAAATTCAATTCCTCATGTATGCAGAAACCATAGATTATTTTGTCCCACACCCATCAGCCTTCTACAGAAGCGATTTTCCTCTGACAAGGGAACCTTGCTTCCTGAGCTGCCCCAGAGTGCTGCCCCATATGTTAAGACCGGAAGGCATTTGCGTCTATATACCTCAAGCAGGGGCTGTATGGCTTTATTCCCCACTCTTGAGGTAAACTCAAAGGTAGCTCCTACAGTACCATTAAAACACGCAGACCGCCTTGAAATGCAGGGCTTCCATGTACCCTTATTATCAAAAGTTACCCCTAGGTAGGGCAATTCCTGTACCCGGTTGATACATTGGCTATTGATCTTTACCGCACCCATTTTCCTCAGTGGTTTGCCACAAACTGTGAAGTGTGACTTACTATTATTTACCTCCAAGTTCAAGTCAGACATAAAATAGTCATACGCCTTAACCACCTCACGAAGACCGTTCATGGTACAGGCCATAAGTACCGCACCATCTACATATATCAGGACCGGGAGACCCTTTCCACTTATTATGGGAACATCCTTACATCTTTCCACCAGGAAATTGTGCAACCCACTAGTATATAAAAGAAAAAGGATGGGGGCCCAGAACACACCCCTGTCTCACACCCCTTCTAAACCCCAAAGATTCTGTGCATTCTCCCTCAGTCCCAAACCTCACAGTTACATTTGTTCCTGAATGTAAGTAACAGAGCAATTCCACAATTTAGGGCTCCAAGACCATCAAAGTTAGCCTTTCCCATAACTTATTGCTATTCACTTTATCGAATGCGCAGCTAAGATCCATAAAAGCAAGATACAGGGTACCCTTCTTTGCCTGTGTATATTTACCAATCAGCATAAGCAAATTTAGACATTGCTCTTGAGTTCCCATCCCTAAAACCATACTGCACCCTACTCAGCACATCATTCCCACTCATACAATCTTCAAAGCATCTTAAAACTATTCGCCCCAGAATTTTCACTGAGGAATCTAGGAGTGAGATTGGGCAGTAGGATTTGTGATCACTCCAGTTTCCCTTTTTATAAACAGGGACAATACACACTGATTTCCAAGAAGAAGGGATCCCTACACTGACTGACGCATTTAAGACATTGAGCAGTATGGGTGCCCACATCTGAGGACAGCATTTGTATAGATACATAGGAATGGCATCCGGGCCCGGTGCTTTGTGGCTAGTGCTGACCTGCATAGCCTCCAACACCTCATCAAGAGTAAATCTAATAGCCAAAATAGGGGTGTGTCCATTCAGCTCATCCATTTCCTCCCCATTGAGTACCCCCATGAAAACCCTGCAGAAATGGCTCACCCAGGCATCAGGTAGGATATTACAGCCCAGCCCTTAAGTCATTTCTGTCCCAAAAGTGCCCCTATTTACAATCTTCCAGAACAGGCCTGAGTTCTTAGTGCGCAACGCACATTCCAGATCCTCCCAGGCCTGCTCCTTGAGCTGCTGTTTTCTTTCCTTTAAAACAGATTTATACTGACCTTGTGTACTGCTCACATAGGCCTTATCTCTCGGCTGTGCCTTTAATGCCTTTCAGGGATTTCCTTGCCTCGTAACAGGGCTTACTGAACCATCCTCCCTAATGCTTAGGTGGGGGCTTTTCAGTTTTGGTCATACATTCTTTAATGGCTTCATTTACTCTGGTCACAGCATCATTTACATCCCCCGGTGGGGGGGACTCAGCCAAAAGAATCCCTATTATCCAAGTTAGGTTTTGGCTCACCACCCTCTCCACTACCTGTGGGATGCTCACCTGTTTCCATTCAACTCTCCTTCCCTGATTCTTTATTCTCACAGCTACTGGCCCTTTAAACACAGGTTTGCACACGTTAAAAACCGTAAGAGAGATATGATCACTAAAATACTGCCTTATGACCTTACCATGCTGGACCAGATTTCTCAACGAAGGGGATACAAAGATATAGGGCCTGATTACAACTTTGGAAGAGGTGTTAATCCGTCCCAAAAGTGACAGTAAAGTGACAGATATACCACCAGCCGTATTACGAGTCCATTATATCCCATGTAACTCGTAATACGGCTGGTGGTATATCCTTCACTTTACCGTCGCTTTTGGGATGGATTAACACCTCCTCCAAACCAGGCCCATAGTCATTTATCATCCCGGCCCCTCTCTCCACAAAGGTTGGTACCTGAGATTCACCTGCAGACTCCAGGTCACATATAGTCAGCAATCCCAGACTCTATAACCCCTTGATAAGAGACTTTCCCCTTGCATCCTGTATTTCCTAAGATACATGCACACTGTTGTCCTGCTCAAAGGGATTCACCCCTGAACAGTAGCCCCCTATCTTTGCATTGAAGTCCCCAGAAACAATGGCACAAAATTCAATATCACACACCTCCAATTTTCCCCTCAATGTCTGCACCATTGAAAAAAGGGCCCCAATTTGGCATCCAGAGTCCCATACTGCATTGCAGAAATTTGCCAGAAAGACATTATACTTATTTGGAAAGACTACCCATATAATGAGGAGACCCCGATGGTTAACATTTATTTGATCTGCTTTCGCTATCTTGGAGGACCGAACCAAGGTGACTAAACCCCCTTTTGGGCGACCGCCAAGAAACCGCTCAGCCGGAACTGCAAACCTTTGAAAACCATCCCAAACCACTTCTCCTTCTGACCAAGTCTCCTGTAGTACAATGAAACTATGATCTACCATGAACTTAGCCCATTGCCCATCTTGGAGCTTAGTGTCATACCTGCCACATTCCAGGAAATTACACAGCCCACACCTCCCAAACCTCAGGTTGCATTTAAGAGCCACAATGGAGCTACCATACCACTTTCCTCCTGTGCTACCGGAAACCCCCATTCATACCGTCAATCATTCTCTTCCAGATCATGGCTTCTGGTAAATCTGCATTCCAAACTAGATGGCTGTGGTTTCTATTGCAGATTGCCGGACCCCCTGACTCGACACCCATCTATTGGCCTAGTATGCCTGTAGAAAAAGCTCAGGGGGACCATACCAATCTTTCCATTTGCCTGGGGAGCCATGTGACGTGTTGAGAGAAGTTGTTGTGCCAACCCTGGGTATCTACAATTCACAATGATACAATCCCCTTTACCTTCCTTTCCCCGGGGGCCACCCAACCAAACCTTCTGACAAACAAAATATCCCTAAAATCCTTGCACTTGAAATAAAAAAATTTGCCCAACCAGTGTCCTGTCTTGTTTTTTAGTTGATCAATGGATTCACTTGAACCCGGCACTAAGGGTGGGGAATTTTTAAGTACCACCACATAGGGGGCACAGTCTGGAGGAAGCTCCAAACAGACAAGTGGGAGGCCATTGTCGGGATATGAATTTTGCCTCTGTTCTTGGGACAACACTGCTTTCTCTCCAGTCCCCCTCCCAGATCTTCCTCCATCTCTAAGTCTGCCTATATCCCTTGCATCAGTCCACACATTTGCATGGGCCATCTTTGTGCACTTTACTGGGATCCCTAAATTAGAGTGATACAGGGGCTGTAGGGTATCTCTTTCCTGAGCTCCCGGATTTTTGACTGACAAAGTCTCCTTCTCGTCTGTGGGACCATGACACACGGGATCCAAAGGCCCAAGGTTTGTTGGTACTATATCCGCATCCCCCCAACCCCCTCCTGCTGCCGCTCATAAGGAAACTGCAGCTTCCAAGGCCTGCAGTTTTTCTTTTACTGGGACCAAGCTTGCCTCAATCAACTCCTTAATTTTTACCAAAACACTATCAAGATCAGTAGCTAGGCATTAGCCGGCATTATTGCCTTCCTGGATACCATAGCAGCTCAGATTTTCAGGCTGTGGCACTTTGGATTTTTTCCTGGGTTTCTTCTGAGGTTTTTTCCTCTTGGGTGGGGGACTACTGCCACCGGGCAGAGAATCGGACAGAATCCTCTTGCTATTCCTTGATAAGTCCTCCAACCCATTTTTCCCCAAAGCTGGGGGGGATTTGGACAGAACCCCCGCCATACCAATTTTATAACAAGACCGGAGCCTCCTATTATGCAGTTGTCTTTTCTTTATTTTTAATAGCAGCTCCAGTCAAGATTCACTACAACTCCCATAAGGCAAACCACAAGTAGCCAATGGGAGAACAACAGTAGTCCATAACAGTGCACCCATCACCGTCGTATCCACGGAATAATACCCATCTTGACTGAAAACAGCCCTCTTTTCTTGCTGCTCCTCAGTCAAGATAAGTATTATTTCGTTTTTCTCCTCAATTTAAAGTGGGCGCGTCGTTTGTACGTGTTTAGCATTAAGTTTTGACTTTCGTTTGTTTAAGGGGATTGTTAGATCGGCTTTTCAGCCGCAAGTGCTTTCTATTCATTTTTCCGGCTCGCGCGCGGCCGGTAACAGTCTCTGTGACCGTTTGAGTTTCTTCAGCACGCGTTGGCATTTTTCAGCCGACGTGCGTTGAAGAAACTGATCGCTTACCTCGGCGCTGCTCCTGTGGCTCTGCGGACGCTTGCCGGAGCAGGCTCATCGGCTTTGGTGTCAATTTCTTTACGGCTCGGTCTCTCTTCAGTTAACTCCGCCCGTGGGCGGGGCCGGATACCTCCTTTCCTCTCTGTGAGAGAGGTTTAACCCTTACCTGGCTTGGTTGAAAGAGGATTGTGTTTTACTTTGTTACCATGGATAGTTCTCAGCCTCAGTTAACTCATGAGGAGGAGGAAGATGTTTTAAAGGAACACTTAAATGATTTTATTCAGTCTTCTGTGGATCAGGCTATGGCTACCTCTTGGCAAAAACTGTCAAAAAATTTGGAAAATTCGGTGGTTAATATTGTGTCCAAGACCATGCGGGCCCATTCTGCGGGGGAAAGCAGAAAGCGTCCAATCTCCTAAAAAAATAAAAAAGAGACGCTAACTGGAAGTGACAGTGTTTCACACATGGCGGAGGACGTGGTTCCTCATGGGCCTCCTAATAAGGAGGGGTTAATAGCTAAGTCTATGAGAAAATGCATGGTTAAAACCAAACACATTTCATCTCCTATTAGAATAACAAAGATTTTGGACACAGATGATGAAGTAAACGCTCCGGAGTCGGATGAGGGAAGTTCGGATGAGGATGTTGGAGAGTTGCTCTTCGCTCCTCCTCTCAAAAAACCCAAATATGTTTCGGAGTCCTTAGCCATTCTGGATTCTGAAGGGGTACCTATGTTTGATCCGGGAGATATACAACATCCGAATTCCACAGAGTGGCTCCCCTCAGAACATGTGGCGAATTATGTCACTGCCAGACTTCGTACTCCCTTGGATAAACAGGTCCAGGCGAAGTTAAAATCGGAATGTCCCCGCCCGGCTCTGTCTTCTAAGATAACGGCGACTCCAGCGATTGATTCTTCGCTCCTGACTTTCTTTACCAGATACGGCAAATATCCCCGTAAAGGGGTGGATAAAGCCTGGTCCACATGTCAGGATAAGCTTTTGGACATTGTGGGTCCCTTGACTCGTATTTTTGATATAGCGGAGGCAGCTCGGCTGGAGCAAGTCGCCATTGACCCTGAAGAGCTCTCCTTATGGGCACAGCGAGCTGTTTGTTTGTTAGGAAATGCTAATTCCTCCATTACCCACGAACGGAGGAAAGGACTCTTGCTCAAGTTGGACCCAAAGTTGGTTAACTTAGCCGGTTCGGATCCGGGGGTGAAAGCAGAAGGATTACTGTTTGGTGATTCCTTCATTAAACAGTTAAGCAAGTATGTGACCACTTTTTCTTCGTTGGATAAGGCGCAGCAATCTTTGAAAAAGATGTTCGCTTCTCGGGTTTTCACCAGGGCCGGCAGAGGTAGGAACCGCTTTGCCGGCCGAACTTATGCCAACCAAGGTTCCCGCGGTCCCTACCAGAACACCTATCAGGATTACAGGCCTCAATTCTATCCCCAAAGAAGCAGGGGCTTCAGGGCAAAAGGAGGCCGTAACTCCAGAGGTGCGACTCAACTCGGTAAGTCAGTCTTCCTTTACTCATGTGGTGGGGGGCCGCATTGCTCTATGTCTGTCAAAATGGGAGGATCTCACAAAGGATCCTTGGGTTTTAAACACAGTGCGAGGTTATGTTATAGAACTCTTGTCAGAACCTTTTCAAGAGGTTTTTCCTCCTCCTCCTCAGTTTTCAGATCAAATGACAGATTTAATTTCGTTGGAGATTCAATCTCTGCTGCAAAAACAAGCTATTGTTCCTTGTTCTCTAGATCCTTCAGGTTTCCTCAGTTCAGTTTTTCTAGTTCAGAAAAAGAACAAGAAAATGCGTCCAGTCATCAATTTGAAACAGTTCAACCAGTTTGTTCTTTATCGGCATTTCAAGATGGAGACTATTCTTCATCTCAGAGATACTCTTCTTCGGGGCGATTGGTTGGTAAGATTGGATCTTCGGGATGCTTATCTGTCAGTTCCCATTCATCCCGTCTCGCAGAAGTTTCTCCAATTCCGCTGGGCAGGTCAGTATTTTCGTTTCACCTCTCTTCCTTTCGGCCTTTCCTCCGCCCGTGGTGCTTCACAAAGTTAATGAGGCCAGTGGCGGCTTTTCTCAGAGCTCGAGGCATTCGTCTGGTGATTTACTTGGACGACATTTTGATCATGAGTCAGACTCGCGCTTTGCTTTTGTCACAAGTGCGTCTAGCTTGCGCTCTGTTGGAAGATCTAGGTTTTATTGTAAATTACGAGAAATCTTCTCTAGATCCAGTTCAACAAATCGAGTTCCTAGGCTTTTTGGTAGATTCCGCATCAGCTACTCTCCTTCTACCGTCATCAAAGATCAAATCCATAAAGTCCGAAATTCTCCTAATTCTTTGCAGTTCTTATATATCCCTCAGATCTTTAGCAAGAATCGTGGGTCGGCTTTCGTCCTCAATTCAAGCGATTTTTCCGGGTCCCCTGCATTATCGGGCATTACAAAGACTAAAGATTCGGCATATCCAAAAAGGCCTAGCTTATTCAGATGTTATAGCTCTGGATCAGGAGTCTCGGGCAGAACTCCAGTGGTGGATAGACCATTTAGACGCCTGGAACGGCAGAACTATCTTTGCATCAGCCCCAGATCTTGTATTAGAGTCAGATGCAAGTCTGACGGGTTGGGGAGCCCGGTGTGGTGCAATCTCGACTGGAGGTTCATGGTCTCTAGAGGAGTCAAAATTGCACATAAACTGTTTAGAGATGCTTGCAGGCTCCTTTGCAATCAGGAGCCTCGCAAGAGACAGGATTTCTTGTTCAGTTCTGCTCAGAATGGACAACATTTCGGCGGTGCGTTACATCAATCGGTTAGGAGGCACAAAATCCAGGCCTTTAGTGGAATTAGCTAAAGGGTTTTGGGAGTTCTGTCTTCAAAACAAAATCTCGGTTCAAGCCGAATATTTTCTGGGCAATCTCAATTTGGTAGCGGACTGGTACTCCCGTTTCTTTCGGGACTCCAGCGACTGGATGCTCAACTTACAGGTGTTCAACGCCCTACTACACAAGTGGGGACCCTTCCACATAGATCTCTTTGCTTCACGGTTAAACACTCAACTTCCACGATTTTTCAGTTGGCTTCCAGACCCTCTAGCTCTAGCCTTCGATGCGTTTACTCAAGATTGGTCGTCTTCCCTCAATTACGCATTTCCTCCTTTTATCTTGATTCCCAGAGTTCTGGCACAAGTCAGACATCAGCAAGCTTCTCTAGTCCTCATAGTTCCTTATTGGCACTCCCAGGTGTGGTTCCCTTCCCTCCTGGAACTGTCAATCGAATCCCCGATTCTGATACCCTCCTTTCCAGATCTCCTGACCAATCATCAAGGCCTCTGTCACAGTTTAATTCTTCAAGAGTCCCTGATCTTATCGGCGTGGAAAATGTCGGGGAATCTCGATCTAGCGTTTCAATTTCAACAGAAGCTGCAGCCTTCATTGACCGGGCTACAGCTCCTGGAACAAAGAAGGCTTATAGATCAGCTTGGTCTCTCTGGTGTTGCTGGTGTTTGGGAAGACAAGTTGATCCCATTACAGCGGATGTGTCTTTGATGGTCAATTTTCTGGCGTCGGAAGCCAGTAAAGGTAAGTCCTTTCGTGCAATTAATTTATATAGATCTGAGATTTCTTCGACTCATGATTACTTTCAAGGGAAGCCTCTTGGCGAACATCCGCTGGTTTGTCGTCTATTAAAGGGAGTAAAATTTTCTAATCCGCCAAAACCTAAATACAGTTGTTTATGGGATGTCAATACAGTTTTAACATTGTTTGTCTCTTGGCCCGACAATCCTTTGTTATCTTTGAAGCAATTATCGGCTAAGCTAGCTATGCTTTTATGTTTGGTATCTTTTAAACGTTTATCCGATGTTAGAGCTCTCGACGTTACTGCTTGCTATTTTACTCCCTCCGGAGTTCTGTTTAATGTAGTGAGACGTACCAAAACTAACCTTTCTTCAGTTTTTTATCCCTTTTTTCCTGATCATCCCAAGCTCTGTGTGGGTCAATGTTTAAAAGTTTATGAACAACGGACAGCCGATTTGAGAAAGTCTTCTTCTACTCAGTTATTGATTTCTTTTAGGAAACCTTACAATCCTGTATCCTCTCCTACTTTGGCCCGTTGGGTTCGCTGGATTATGACTTTAGCTGGTATTGATACCTCTGCTTTTGGTGCGCATTCAGCTAGGGGAGCCATGGCATCTAAAGCTTTTTGGGCTGGTTCTCGTTTAGAGGATATTCTCAGATCGGCTGACTGGTCTAATGATAATGTATTCAAAGTGTTTTATTGCAAACCGATTCAGCATGCTTCATTTAATGTGATTGATTCGCTTTAAAATTGCATAATAGGAGCCTCCGGTCTTGTTATAAAATGTAGATTTTCCTAGTAATTTATGAAGGAAAGTCTTAATTTTATTAAAGACACGGAGGCGAGTATTATCCCGCCGCTATAAATTCTAACTCTGTGTTTTTATTACCCTCCCTTTTAGCTTCTACTTCAACACAGCAAACCTCTGCATAGAGATCGTTCAGGTGCGGTGGCTTCCCTGATGTTTCCTTTCAAGGATTCTCAAGCGACGAGTCGACAAGACCTGCCGGTTTTCCTTCAGAGACTTATATTTTATCTACAAGAAGTTTTCTCGCTTTGTTTGGCGCTTTGTGTTTGTTGGGTTATTATTCCATTGTTTACTTCTTATTGAGTTTCGCACAAGAAAAGAGGGCTGTTTTCAGTCAAGATGGGTATTATTCCGTGGATACGACGGTGATTGGTGCACTGTTATGGACTACTGTTGTTCTCCCATTGGCTGCTTGTGGTTTGCCTTATGAGAGTTGTAGTGAATCTTGACTGGAGCTGCTATTAAAAATAAAGAAAAGACAACTGCATAATACTCGCCTCTGTGTCTTTAATAAAATTAAGACTTTCCTTCATAAATTACTAGGAAAATCTACATTACTGCCCATCTTCATTAACAGAAGACTCCAAAACCTCAACATTAGGTAGCACTCATTGCCAGTCACTTATTTCCTTTGAAAGCTGTCTCTCTGCCAGGTCTATCTCCTTTGCAACCACCCCAACCACTCGGGCAGGAAAGGAGTCTAGCTGAATTGGATGATCCCTTCCCCCTGCACCTTGTTCTCCATTCTGCAGGATCCTCTTACTACCCATCCTGTTGGTTTGGCCAGCTGTCTCACAAATACTTTTCACCCAATTGAGTAATTACTGCTGTGGGAGGGAGAGACAAAGCACCCTCTCCGGCATAAAGTTAGGGGGGATAGAGGCAGTAGTAAGTTTTAAACACTCGCCCTACTTTGTCAGGTATCAGAGGGGTGGCTCACCCCAGCCTCTTTTGGCCACTGACGGGCAAAGACGGGTTTGCCCTTTGGCCTGGGCTTTGCCCGGGCGCAGCCCGCGCGCATTCCGCGCTGCGGGGCTCTCTCTGTGCTTTTATAGCACTGTCTTGCGGTGATGGTGCTCCACTCCTTTCCCTGGAGCCTGCTGGGACTTCGATTCCCCTCTCACAGTTTGTAGAAGTGCATCCCGTGCTGCGGGGCTCTCTCTGGGCTTTTATAGCACTGCCTCATGGTGATGGTGCTCCGCCCCTTTCCCTGGGGCCTGCTGGGTCTTCGAGTCCCCTCTCACAGTTTGTAGAAGCGCTTCAAATCATCAATATTATTTATAATCAGTAATCAATACATAAATCAAATAACCAATGCATATTTCAATGCAATTCAAATTCATGAGGCAAATACAAACTATTATAAGGTTGTCTCAAAAGGAAAGGCAATAAAGATTAATTATCCCATAAAGAGAGCACCCTAACTCAAAGAAAGTTTGCTAATAAATCAAGGAAGAAGGGTTCAGCCATAAAGGCAAGTGAAAGGGCATCTGCACTAAGGCATTTGTCTAAAAGTCAGGCAAAAGATCTTCTGGAGAATCTTCTACATTGCATTAGCTTAGACCACACATTTTCAAACATTTGATACACCTACACTAAAGCCAGATGAATGACCAATCTGGTCAAGGCACACACTGATAACTAAATTCAATTATTTTATCAAGCTAATGCACAGTGAATTCACTTTAAACATCCTTTGGACTAAGTTATGTGCAACACAATGAGATACATATGGTCCTAGCAGTACCCTGCAGGTGCTTGTGAGCATGTTCTATAAGGACTGCGTAAAGAAAACATTTTCTATGGGAAAAGGAAACAAGGGCTACATTGTTTGAGATTGATGGTTCGTTCTCTCCTAAAATAAACAAAAATAAGAAGGGGAAAATATGGCAAACAGATGTTAAACATTTAGCAAATGCAGCCTACATTACCTATGGTCAATCTTAATGTGAAAAATACACACTCAGTGCATTTGTGTGTTAAAAGTTAATATCAATATGAATGCAAATTTTTTTAAAACAAATCTTCATCACACACATATTTTAAACAATAGTTCAAGTGGTTGAGGAGCAGATCCGCTCTGTGGCAAGGAAAAAACACATATCTCTCAACCTTTCAAGTAAAATGAGAGTGCAGGCCTGCCAACTCAAGCTGCTGTTGTGTGAAAAGCGGTTGCCTCACATAGCCACCAGGTAAATAGTGACTATCACGGGGATACTTAAGGTGAGGTGGAAACCCTTGCATATAGCAGGTTTCTAGCTTGTGCGCACAGATCCTAAACTACAGGAATCTATTTAGGTGTATGAACTCGCCCCAGGATAAGGGCTGCTGCCTCAGAGGACTTTGGCCCTCATCATGACCCTGGCGGTCAGCGGTAACATGGTGGAAAGTACTGTCAACACGCTGGTGGTACTTTTCACCATATTATGGCATTGGCGGTTTGGCTGAAGCCAAACTGCCAATGTATCACACCGACCGCCACAGCAGTAATGGCCGCCGGGCTGGAGATATCAATCTCCAGCCCGGCGGCTGTCATTGTACTGCCTCTGGGATTATGACCCTGCCTACCGCCATGGTTTCCGAGGCTCTCTTACGGCCACAAAAACCATGGTGGTAGGCAATATCAGTGACAGGGAATCCCTTCCCTGTCACTGATAGTGGTCTTCCCCACCCCCACCTCCCTCCCTAGATCCCACCAACACCCCTTCCTCTCCAAAGCCCCCCCACATTCACGCCCCTTCACACACGCACACACGCATACACACACCCATTCCCACATTCATCCACACATGCATACATCCATTCACACACACATCCGCACACACTTTCATACATACATGCAGACATGCATACAACACAACATAAACGCACTCACACCTCCATACATGCACACACATTCAACACGGAACACACACCCACATTCATGCACGCACAAACATTCACACACACCTCTACACACACACACAACACCCCCCAAGCCCCTTCCCCTGTCAGGGCACCCACTTACCTGTGTTTAGGGGGACCTTCGGCCGGAGACGGGAAGGGTGCTGCTGCCAGCAGCAGCGTCCGCCAGCAGAACACTGCCAGGCCGTATTATGGGTCATAATCCGCCGGCATGGCCACAGCCGGATTACCTCCATCCTTCTGGCGGAAATCCGGCTGTATTCATAATATGGCTGGTAGCCGCGGCAACAGTCTTTTCGCGGCCATCACCGCGGTGGTAGTTGGTTTTTACTAACAATGGCATAATGAGGGCCTTTGTTTTTTTGTGGTCTGAGGATGAACAAGGAACAGGCAGGTGTGACTGTTCGAGCAGTTCAGTTCCACAGTCATCCCTTTCCACAACACAGTGAAAATTATTGCAAAGTTGGCAGGTCTGAAGGTGATATTTGTGTAGCGCTGCATATTTTTGGGGTGTTAATTCCATTGTGGAAAATTTGATACAATGGTGTATTATCAATTCACAATCAACCGATAACAGTGGTCAATAATGTATATATAAAGGCAACTTTCTAAAGAGATCTACCCTAGTGATTCTACTACGAATAGTGAGGAATGATGCATTCTAAAGTAAGTTGGACCAGTGCAATTTTTTAAAAATGGATTCAGCTTAACAATTGCTTTTGTTGGGTTTGGGGTGGTTTCCCACAAGAAACATGTTTAATTGCTGAAGGAAATGAGGCATATTTAAATTGAAATTGGGTGAGTAATTTCGGTGTTAACTGATGTATTTTAAGTGCAATACTACAAAGTGGTGAGCAGTCTACCAGAACAAACCTTTGGAAATGTGGGTAAGTTGAATTGTATTAATTCATTTAGTGATATGCATTTTATAGTCAGAAAGAGGAATGGCTGAATGAGGGTTGCTGAGGTCTGTTGGTGAACTCCAGGGGGAACACTTTTCTCAGAAGCAACTTCTTACCCAACAAATATCCTGCTAGTGCATCAGTTAAGTTGTGCCTGAGTTGGGTATTGAAATAGCAGGGAATGCTGTGGTTGGATCAACATGCATTGGTCAAGGCGTCTCCGTAATTCTGCAGAACATAATCTATTTGCCCTGGATATTGCATTCCTTGTAATTGAATAACTGGGAATGCTGCAAGTTAAGAATGATTACAGTTATATTTCCCAATCATGCCTCCCTTCCCCACCAGTCTCTCTTACTGTAATCCCTACAAATCTTATAACATTGTTGGCACAGTGTTTGAACCTGAGCAGGCGATGAGTAAAGGTATCTTTACATTTAGATTGGAACAAACTAGTTGACTGTGTTCTGGTAAATGGCAAACACCCAAAAAGATCAGACTAGAAAAAGCAATCAACTAACACACCGTTTTTGCTGTTTACCCGCATGAAATTGAATCATCTAATTAATGCTACAGAAATAGTGATTGGCACTCAAAAAAGTGAAATGTATTTTATACTTCTGTGGGGCAGTAGCTTAGCATATCAGTCAGGTTTAACAAAAGCCAAATTACACAAACAATAGAAATTTGGGGCCAGATGTAGGTAGGTTTCATTTTGCGAGTTGCAAATTGCGAGTTCCAGCGACTCGCAATTTGCAACTCGCAAAATGAAATGCAGAAAGGTGTCTCAGACAGCTTCTGCGACTCGCTATGGGGTCGCAAAAACCCACCTCATGAATATTAATGAGGTGGGTCGCAGTTTGAGACCCCATAGCGAGTCTAGGCACTCTCAGGGATGGTGGCTTGCTGGAGATAGCAGACCAACATGTCTGTGACTGCTTTTTAATAAAGCATTTTTTTTTCTTTTTGCAGCCCGTTTTCCTTGAAGGAAAACGAGCTGCAAAAAGAAAAAATACTGAAACCATTTAGTTTCGGTTTTTTCAGAGTAGGGAGTGGTCCATAGGACCACTGCCTGCTCTGAAAAAATATTTGTTTTTGCATTCACAAAGGGGAAGGGGTCCCATGGGGACCCCTTCCCTTTTGCGAATGAGTTACCATCCACTTCAAGTGGATGGTAACTGCGAGTTGATTTGCGACCGCTTTCGCGGTCACAAATCAACTCTACATCGCGATGCGGTCACAAATAGGAAGGGAATACCCCTTCCTATTTGCGAGTCGGAATCACATTTTGCGAGTTGGTACCGACTCGTAAAATGTGACTCTGCATTGCGGAAGGCCTTTTGCGCCTTGCAAACTGCGTTTTTCGCCGTTTGCGAGGTGCAAAAGGCTACCTCCATCTGGCCCTAAAAGGCCAAGCTTCACAAAGATATTTTCAAACTAACTTGGGCCTTCGCAGGGCATGGAATTACACCATTAACCCTTCCCCAGTGCAGTCTACCTTCGGCCTGGTATCCTCAAGACGGTAACGCATTCTTGTTAAGACAATTTTTAAAGCAGCTGCTTTCAATTTGCACAGTCACAAAGTAGAGACAGTAGCATATCCATTTACTGCACACAACCATGCTAGGGAAATCAGTAAATTTAGTAGAGGTCCACAATTCAACTCAGCCCTAAAACGATGATCAGCAATGAGACAGACAAGTTAGATCATTTAATGTGGAGTAGAACCTTTCAATACAGCAACTCAGCCTCTGACACAATCACTTTTCTTCCTAGCACACCATTCTTCTTGGCATCCCGGAAACCTCAACAAAGCAAGCCATCTAACTTGCAACAGTTGCTGATGGGGCAATGTATTTTATGTAATGTAAGGTGCTCATGTAAAGCACTCTAGTACCTTCGGTCACGGTCGCACTTTATAAAATCAGACTGTAATTACAGTGGTGCCTTACTTCAACACATGATCATATGATGTCATTCGCCATCTAATTTTTGGAATTATGTCCCGTCGCTACAGTACAAAGGAACTGATGTGGATATTCCCATACCAGTCAGAACCCACTCCCACAGCCAAACACACGTTTGGATGCCATGCTAGCTATTGCCAGCCAGACTGTAACAAGCAAGAGGAAGGGAACAGCACCACAATCTTACAAGCAGTGGTATAATGCCCCTTGCCTCACCCGCTATCTTTAACAGGGAGCTGTGAATGCTCTGGGTAACAATGTAGCATGCCAGGTACCACCTTGAGATCTTTATGGACAAGCCACCTTTAAGAAGACTGAATCATGCTGTAGTTCCAGTAGAAGAGAAAGCAAAGCCCAAGCTGCTGTAATCCAGGATTCACGTCAATAATTTATTTTCAATTCTATTAAAGACACGGAGGCAGGGATTATGCTTGTCTTTCAATTTACTGCAAACACAGCAGCCAAATAACAAGGTGAAAACAGAAAACACTATATTTCCCATGAGGCATGAACACCCTCTATATGACCCACCAATCAGGACCCATCATATTCTATAAACTCCACCAAAGCAGGCAGTCCTTCCTCTTTCTTTTCTCCAATAATAGAGCCATATTCAGAAATAAACTTGACCAAAGAACAAAATTGTCCAAACACTTGCAATCAAAGTCCTCCAAAGATCCACCATAGTCCCACAACAGATTAGGACTGAAGAACCGGCACACCTGGTGCAGAGCTTCCGACTCACATGTCTGCGTCCCTTCACATAGAACTTCAAAGGACTATCCCCAATGCCTAAACTGGTTTTGTGTCTGAAAAGAGAAAGAATCGTCACAACATTCCAACATCATGACTCCAAATCATCTGCACAGAGGGTGGGAAAGAAATAATCATTACAAATGACTTTTAAGCATTATGAAATGTATAAACATTGATCAACCACTCTGGGTGGGATAATCCTCGCCTCCGTGTCCTTAATAGAATTGAAAATTCTTGACGAGAATGCTAGAAAATGCTTTATTCTGTGTCAGGACTGGAGGCTTCACATTATGCTAGTATAAAGCTGTGCAATAACTCCAGATGCCACACCAATCAATCAATCAATCAATCAGCAATTTGTAAAGTGCTGCTTAGCACCCATGGGGTCTCAAGGTGCTGCTGTGTGGATGCCGATCCGTTGAAGAGCCAGGTCTTGAGGTCCTTCTTCAACTGATCCAGCAAGGGGGCCTGCCTGGGGTGGAGTGGTAGCATGTTCCAGGTCTGCAGGGCGAGGTACTAGAAGGCTCTACCTCCAACTGTGCTCTTCCTGATTCAAAGTGTGGCTGGGAAGGCAAGTTCAGCAGATCAGAGTTTCCTGTTGCGGGTGTGGTAAGATGGGTGGTGGTTGAGGTAGGCCAGCCAGATGTTGTGCAGGGCGTTGTAGGCATGTGTCAGAAGTTTGAAGGTGATGCGTTTGTTGATGGAGAGCCAGTGCAGGTCTCTCAGGTGGGCGGAGATGTGGCTGTGGCGGGGGATGTCCAGGATGGGTCGGGCCACTGTGTTCTGAATTCTCTGGAGTCTTGATTGGAGTTGCTTGGTTATGCCGACATAGAGAACATTGCCGGAGGCGAGTCTGCTGCTGACAAGTGTGTGGGTGACCATCCTTCTTGCCTCAATGGGGATCCACTTGAAGATCTTCTGGAGGAGGCAGAGAGTGTGGAAGCATGCAGATGAGACGGCATTGACTTGCCGGGTCATGGACAACGAGGAGTCAAGGATGATGCCCAGGTTACGTGCATGGTCGGTGGGTAGGGGGCGCTTCCAAGGGCAACTGGCCACCAGGAGTCGTCCCAGGCAGATGGAGTGGGGCACAGGATGAGGATCTCTGTTTTGTCCACGTTGAGCTTGAGGCAGCTGTTTTTTATCCAGTTAGCAACTGCTTTCATTCCGTGTGGAAATTGCTCTTGTCTGTTGATGGTTCATCGGTGAGGCAAATAATTAGCTGTGTGTCGTCAGCATAGGAAATGATGTTGAGGCAGTGCTGCCTGATGATTTTGGAGACCGGGGCCATGAAGATATTGAAGAGGGTTGGGCTCAGCGAGGAGCCCTAGTGTAGTGCACAGCAGGCTTCTGTTCGTTCCAAGATGAACGGTGAGAGTCTGACTCTCTGGGTTCTTCCCGTGAGGAAGGTGCAGATGTATTCCAAGGCCTTTCCGCAGATGCCAGGTTTGTGAAGTCTGGTGCATAGGGTGGTGTGCGATACGGTGTCGAAGGCGGCGCAGAGGTCGAGGGGGATGAGGGCAGCCATGTCTCCGTGGTCCAGTATGGTGCGGATGTCATCCGTGGCTGTGAGGAGGGCAGTTTCGGTGCTGTGGTTGCTCCTGAAATCAGATTGGGAGGGGCCCAGGATATAGTTTGACTCGAGGAATTCCGTGAGCTGCGTGCTGATGGCCTTTTCAGTTACCTTGTCTGGGAAGGAGAGAAGAGAGAGGGGTCTGTAGATTTTCATATCTCTAAGATTGGCAGAGTTTTTTTTTGTAGTAGCAGGTTGATCTCTGCCTGCTTCCAATCATAAAGGAAGGTGGCGGTGTTGATGGAGAGGTTGATTATCTGGCACAGCTCAGGGGCAATGATGGCCATGGCTTGGTTGAAAATGTGGTGTGGGCATGGGTCTGAGGGTGCCCCTGAGTGGATAGAGTTCATGAGTTTTCAGGTGTCTTCGATAGAGATGAGGGTCCATTGGCTCAGTGTTGGCTGGGGTGTGGGGTAGGTGGTGCTGGCGGGCAGTGGAGGTGGGACTTGGCTCTCGAACCCTTCTTAGATATCCTGGATTTTACAGTGGAAGAAGGAGGTGGGGTTGTCGCTAATGTCTTGGGGGGGATGTCTGTGTGCTTCGTGCTGAGGTTTGTGACTTGCTTCACTATGTCTGAAAAGCTCCTTGCTGATGCGTTCCTGGCTAGCTGCCTTTCTGGAGGCTCTGACTAGTTGGTGGTGCACGGTGACTGTGTCTTTGTATGCTGTGCGGTCTCAGATGCTTTTGCTGTTTCTTCATTTTCATTCAAGTCCTCTGCAGGTGCGTTTTGATTCTTGGAAATCGAACATGAACTAGCTAGGTTTCTTGTAGTGCTAGATTCCAGTGGGTTTTCTTAGGGAGGCTATGGTGTTTGCGCAGTCGGCGATCCATTGGAGGAGGTTGCAAGCTGTGTTGTTTGCACCCATGGTATCTGGCGGAGGGGTTTATGATAAAACAATTTGAATGTAGAATCTGACAACCAATTGGCCACAGTCATGATATCTACCAATCTAGACCCCAAGGAAAAAGCCTTAGAAGTCATAGCTGCTCTCACCGAGTGAGCCCCCAACAGAGAAGTATCAATACCAGCCTCTCCTAAAATCCATTTGGCCCAGCGCATTAAAGTAGCAGAAGAAACTGGACCAAAAGGCTTTTGCAGTGAAATCAGTTGACCACCGTGGTCTCTATGCAACTCACGAGTTATATCTTCATAAACTTTAATACATTTGACAACACACAGTTTGGAATTATCCATAAAATTTGGGTAAGTGACACATTTCAAATTTGATTTTGTATGTTTGGAAATATGGAAAGAGAATCTGGTGGAAGTAACTGCTCTACCTGCAATACCCAGAGCCCTGACATCATACACTCATTGACACGAAATGAAACCAATCAATCAATCAGGGATTTGTAAAGTGCGGCTACTCACCTGTGAGGGTCTAGAGGCGCTGGGGGAGGTCTGAGGGTGTTGATGATCAGTCGAAGAGCCAGGTCTTGAGGTCCTTCCTGAACTGTGACAGGGTGGGGGATTGCCTAAGGTGGATGGGGTGGGTGTACCAGGTCTTGGCGGTGATGTGGTAGCAGGATCTTCCTCTGGCTGTGGTTTTCTGGATGCGGGGGACGTTGGCAAGGGCCTGGTCGGCTGTGCGGAGTTGTCTGGCAGGAGTCTAAAAGGAGAGTCTGTGGTTGAGGTTGGCTAGTCCGGTGTTGTGTAGAGCCTTGTAGGCATGGGTCAGGAGCTTGATAGTGATTCTCTTGTCTCTAGGCAGCCAGTGTAGGTCTCTCAGAAGGGCAGAGGTGTGGCTGTGTCATGGGGCGTTCTTGAAGAGACTGGCGGAGGTGTTCTGGATGCGTTGTAGTCTTTTCCGGGTCTTGGCAGTGGTTCCGGCATAGAGTGCATTGTCGTAGTCGAGGCGGCTGCTGACGAGGGCCTGGGTGATTGTCCTTCTGGATTCGGTGGGGATCCACTTGTAGATTTTTTGAAGCATGCGCAGGTTGTGGAAGCAACCCGATGAGATGACGCTCACCTGTTGGTCCATTGAGAGCGATGAGCCTAAGATGATGCCGAGGTTGCGGGTGTGGTCGGTGGGAGTGTATCCGAGGGCGGTGGGCCACCAGGACTTGTTTCAGGCAGAGGGTGTGTAACCGAGGATGAGGACTACAGTTTTGTTCGAGTTCAGTTTGAGGCAACTATCTTTCATTCAGGTGGCGACTGCTTTCATTCCTTCGTGGAAATTGTTCTTGGCGATGTTTGGGTTGTTAGTGAGGTAGAGTATCAGTTGGGTGTCGTCGGCGTAGGAGACGATGTTGAGTGCGTGGCTTCTGACGATGGTGGCCAGTGGAGTCATGCAGAGGTTGAAGAGGGTGGGACTCAGCGAGGATCCTTGGGGGATGCCGCAGCTGATCTTGGTGGCTTCCAAGTGAAAGGAGGGGGAGTCGTACCTTCGGTGTTCTGCCGGTGAGAAACAAGGAGAGCCATTGCAGTGCTGAGTCTTAGATGCCAGTGTCGTGGAGACGGGTGCGTAGCGTGTTGTGTGAGACTGTGTGGAAGCAGCAGAAAGGTCCAGGAGGATGAGGGCGACGGTCTCGCCTCGGTTGAGGAGGGTGCGGATGTCATCTGTGGCAACAAGGAGGGTGGTCTCGGTGCTATGGTTGCTTCTGAATGACTGAGAGGGGTCCAGGATGTTGTTGGCTTCCAGGAAGGCAGTGAGTTGTTTGTTGACTGCCTTCTCGATGACTTTGGGTGGAAATGGGAGTAGGGAGATGGGCCGGTAGTTCTAGAGGTCTGTCGGATCAGCGTGTGTTTCTTTAGTAGAGGTTTTATCTCAGCGTTTTCCAACTCTCTGGGAAGGTGGCAGTTTCAAAAGAGTGGTTGATGGTATGCCGGAGTTTGGGTGCCATGATGTCACTGGCTTTGTTGAAGATGTGGTGAGGGCAGGGGTCGGTGGGTGTTCCTGAGTGGATGGTTGCCATGATGTTGCGGGTCTCATTGTCGGTGATGTTGTTCCAGCGGAGGAGGGTGGGGGGGCATAGTGACACTTAGCTTGACTGGCTGGTGGTGAGAGTCATGGGGGGCCCTGGGTAGTGAAGCTGTTGTACATGTCTGCGATCTTGCAATGGAAGTAGTTGGCAAGGTTTTCACAGAGTTCTTGCGATAGGGGGATATCAGTGGAGTTGGGGTTGGTGAACTCTATGAAAAGTTCCTTGCTGTTGTGGGCATTTTTATTGATGCGGTGTTGCAGGGCAAGTTTTTTGGTGGTCCTAATGAGCTGGTGGTGATGTCTGACGCCGTTTTTGAAGGTTTTGTGATTTGCGGGAGTCTTGTCGGTGCGTCATTTCATCTCTAGACGTCTGCATACTTGCTTCGATTCTTTGAGTGCGGGGGTGAACCAGTTTGCTTTCTTGGCTGTGCCTCTGTAGTGGGGTGTCTTGAGGGGGAGAGGTTGTTGGCACAGTCGGTGATCCATTCGTGGAGGTGTGTGCGGCAGTGTTGATGTTGTTGTCGGCTTGGGGGGGTGTTGCATTGAGGTTGGCGGTGAGCTGGGCTTCAGTGACCTTGTTCCAATTTCTGAGGAGAAGTTGGGGAGCGTGGTGGTAACCGATGGGTTTGTTGAAGGTGAAGTGAATGCAGCAGTGGTTGGTCCATTGGAGTTCAGTGGTGTGGCTGACGGAGAAATGGTTGCTGGTGGAGAAAATGGGGTCCAGTGTGTGACCAGCCGAGTGAGTGGGTGCGGTGACGAGTTGCTTGAGTCAGAGGTTGGCGAGGTTTTCCATCAGGGTGGTGGAGTTATTGTTGTTTGGGTTTTCCAGGTGGAAGTTGAGGTCCCCCAGTGGGTTGTAGTCCTTGGATGTGAGAGTGTGGGTGGTGGCTAGGTCAGCCATGGTGTCACACAATGGCGGGCTGGGGCCCGGGGGCCTGTAGATGAGGGTGCCCTGCAGGGTGGTGTTAGGGTTGGTTCCAATCTGGAAGTAGAGGAGTTCCATATTGGTTGTAGAGTCTGCAGTGCTGGTGGAGAGGCGAAGGGACTCTTTGTGGACGAAAGCGATGCCTTCCTCGGGGCAGTTTGTGCGGTCTTTGCGGATGATCTTGTAGCCGTCTGGGATGGCAACTGCGATGTCAGGAGCCAAGGAGGGGTTAAGCCATGTTTCTGTCAGGAAGGCGACATCCTGGGATGTGGTGTCGATGAGGTTCCAGAGTTCGATGGCGTGCCTGTGGATGGAGCGAGAGCTGATCAGGATACATCAAAGGCTGTGTTCTGCTTTGTGGGTCCTCGAGGGTGGGCTTGAGTGATGGAGGCTGGTGAATTTGCAGTGGCGACAGATGAAGGGTCCCTTGGTGTTACTTGGAGATGCCTGCTTACAGTTGTTGCCATGTCCTGGGTTGAGTGCGATGAGTGCTGCTGGCGTGTAGTGGTGGTGGGTGAGAGGTCTAGGGGTCCTGGCGCTGGTCGCGGTTGGATGGGGAACGGGCCTCAGACGGGCTTGCCTTTGGCACAGCCGTATAGCAGCTGCCATTAAGTAGAGATGTGGGGAGGAGAGGACAGCTGGGAGGCGGGAGCGAGAACAACACAAAAAAGGGGGGTGGGGCCATGGGGGCAGCAGCGGCGGGGAAAATGCGAGAGAGGAGGGGGCGGGGCAAGATTAGCAGCAGTGGCGGGGAGAATGGGAGAGAGGAGGCGGGTGGGGCCGCAGGGGCAGCAGCGGTGGGGAGAGTGAGAGAGAGGAGAGAGAGAATAAGAGGAGTGAGGAGAAAAATGAGGAAAAGAAGAAGAAAGCGCAGAAAGCGAAAAGGCACAGAGACAGCACACTGAAAGAAAAAGGAGGAGAAAAGGAAAAGAGGCAAAGAAAGAGACAAGTGCCAAAGTGAAAGGCACAAAAACAGCACACTAAAGAAAAAGGAGGAGAAAAGAGAAAAGAGGCAGAGGGCAGCCCAGTAGAAGAGCAGAGCTCTCCCACTAGGCACCAGGGATGAGGTGCAGGCAGAAGCCTGTGGGTGGAGGAGGGCCTCGAACTTCTGACAGAGGTCAGAGTTCACGTCAGGACGGGCTTCCACTTACTGGTAGAGTTATGCGGAGGCAGAGCAGTTCACTGACCAGGTCAGTGAGGTTGCTCCACAAAGTAGAAGTGTCAGTTTGGCCGATAATTATATTCCGGAAAGATCTTCATTAGCGGGCCAAGAATGCAAAAATGTTAATACCACTTTAACATCCCAAAGGGTGGAGTATTTGGAAAGAAGAGGTCTTACCATGCGTACACTCTGCAAAAGTTTACATATCATGGGAGGTTCACCTACTGGTTTACCATCTATCTGAGGATGTTTTGCTGAAAATTATTCACTGTTCTATAGGCTAGACCCTGAGAGGCTAACTGGGATACAAAATGTGCTATCATTTGCGCTGTGGTACCCATGGGATCCATACATCATTGATTGCACCAATCAGCCCATCATGTCAGGGGTGAGGCATATCGCTTATGCGTACTAGGGCCAAGAATTGAGAGAGAAATAACCTAGTGTGGTCTGTAAAATCCGAGACCTGTTCAGATCCCCCAAGAGTCTCCATGCCTTTAGGGAAAACTGTACCCCCCGAATCAGAGGATGAGGGAACACCACTGGATCTAACAGAAGGTTCGGGGACAAAAAGATCTGAACCGGAGAGGCACAACATAGAGCCATTGCTACAGGGAACCACGATTGCACCTTCGAATATGGGGTTACTAAAATTAGGTCCACTGACTGTTGAAAATCCTGGGAGACAACTCTGTGAATCATCAAGAATGGGTGAAATGCATATTTCATATCACCCATCCAGGAGTGCCAAAAAGCATCCGAGCTGACCGCCAGAGGATTTGGTCTCCATCTGTAAAACCACAGAAGATGGGTGCTCAGGCATGATGCAAAGAGGTCCAACAAGCAAGGACCCCAGAGATGATTCAGAAATTGAAAACACGAGGGAGAAGTCTTAAGTCACTGGAATCTTGACGAAATTGAGAGTTCCAATCCGCAACGACATTCACTTTGCCTGGAATATATTCCGCTGCTGCGGAAATCTGATGACTCAGGCAGAAGTGCCAAAAATCATTGGCTATCTCCATCAAAAGTCAGGAAGGTGTACCCCCCCAACTTGTTGCTATATCTCACCGCCGAACTGTTGTCTGTCTTCAGAACGATACAGCATTTCACCTTGTGACAAGAAAGTGTTTTCACTGCAAACGAACCAGCTAGAAGTTCCAAGCAATTGATATGATACTAGAGTTCCTCCGAGCAACATCTGCCCTCCGTCTCCACTTGTCCACATCGTGCACCCAGCCCCATCTGCTGGTGTCCAACTCTATGATCACCTTGGGAAGTGAGGTGAAAATCACTCTCACGATCCAAGCATCCATATAAGTCAACCACCAATGGATTTCTACTCTGGCCTCTTAGGACAGAGAGATCTGTTCCATGTAGGAAAGACTCCTACGAAGATGAATAATTTTCAGACGTTGAAGGGTCCGATAATGTAAGGGCCACAGAAATATGGCCTGGATAGAAGAAGCTGGGAGGCCTACCAGACGGGCAAGCACCCTCAATGAAATCGAAGGAGCAGGCAATGCTTTCTTCAACTCCTTCTTGATAGATAGTCTCTTTGCCAACAGGTGTTTGAGTTGCACTGAAACAGAATCTATCTGAAAGCCCAGAAAATCTATCTTTTGAGTAGGAATCAGATGAGACTTTTAGCTGTGTATGACAGATCCTATGCCCTGAAGGAGTTGAATTGTCCAAGAAGGATGGAGACGGACCAACTGTTGTAGTTGAGCCATGATTAGTATGTCATCTAGATAAACAATCAGATAACCCCCTTTCTCCCTGAGCCATTGGATTTCAGGACACATAACCTTGGTGAAACACCAAGGTGCTGAGGATAGACCAAACAGCAGAGCTGGGAATTCTCAGCACTGGCCGCACCAGAAGAATTAAAGGAATCTGTGCTGAGGGAAAAAATAGGGGTAGGGATTGTCAAGTAAGCATCCTTGAGATTTAGACACACCACCTAACCTACTTCTTGCCGTAGATCTCTTAGGAGGTGAATGCCCTCCATCTTGAAATGCCTGTAGACAATTCAAGAATTGAAGTGACACAGATTGAATGCTAGGCTAGAGCCTCCACCCTTCATCTGAACTAGAAATATTGTACTTATGAAGTCTTTGCAGTAAGGATGAGATTGGATAATTGCCCTCTTTTGAAGAAGAGATGTTATCTCTTGATCTATAAAGATACCCTCTTGTCTGGAAAAAATGAGAGCAGAGGATGAGAGGTCTGGAGAAAAGTTCCATAAAACTCCAGATGAAATGCACTTACCATTTCCAAAACCCACACGTCTTGCGTGATTTGATGCCAATTGTGCACAAACAAACTCACTCTGCCTCCCAAAGCAATCCCACCTGAGGGAATAATTGTTACCTGAGTAAGAGGCACCTTGATTGGATTGCCCTCCACTGGAGTAGTCTCTGTAAGCACGGCCTCTGCCCCCTTCAGTATTTCAGGGGTAGAAACTGGTAGAGCTGGAATAGCGAGATGTTCCTCTGCCGACGTAATAGGGTCTAGAGGTCTGGAGAACACCATGGCCTGCCGCTCGACCTCTAAAGCGTCCGGTCCTGGTAAAAAGGCCACTGACGTTTTTGATTGATGTTTGGGCTTTGTCTAGTGCACAAAAAGTGGCCACGTATTTGGCTAAGTCCTTGACAAATTTGTCTCCAAACATGAGACCATTAGCAGATTGCCCAGGGTCAGAAGGAGCTAATTCAGCCAATTTGGGATCAACCGAAATAAGTAGAGACTTGCATCATTCCATGGAAATAGCGCAGTTGGCATTCCCCAGAGGGCAAATAGCCCGTTGAGACCATTTCAGGAGAATATTAGGATTAACCGCTGCATGAGATTCTTTTGCCTGGACTGCTAAATCAAGTATTTTAGTGAAAGGACCTGATATGTTCAGCAGTTTGTCCTGGCACCCACACAAGGCCCTGTCAATGCCTTTTATTTGGTCTCTAGCATAGGTTTTAAGAAAAGTGGACATGCTAGGTTCCAATTCCGAGGTATCAGATACCTTCCCAGGCAGCGAAGGTCGAGGAAATTCCTATTACAGAATAATGCAAACATCTTTTTCAAACCCTTTTCTGAGTCATGCTAGGACACAGTTGGTCACCTGTTGACAAGGAATCCATGCAAATGATCTAGGATGCACAATAGTATCAGGATTTAAATGCAAATTCTTTCTCTGGGGGGGAGGGGACTTTCCTGTGTTGTGAGATTTTCGCTTTCATTTGCCACTGGCTTGCATAGTTGATTGATCACCATCAGAGTCAGGTGAAGTGGAATCGTCTTTGATGTTCTGAGGATCTTGACCAGATGTGGAGGCTCCCTGGTTGGTGGAAGATCCGTGTCCATGATCAAGAAGGACAGACTCAATAGTTTTTTCAAAGGGATCTTATGAGATGAGGCAGGCTCTGATGTATTAGCCTCTACAGTGGCTGGAGACGCTGAGCCTGTGCCAAACTTCCCTATGCCAAAATAGAAATGAGCTGTGCAAAGGGGCAAATAGCTCTTATCAGTACCTTATTAACTGACTCCTGCACATGGAAATCTAAGGCTTCCACTAGACGCTCCTCTTTATGTTGGTCATAGGACCCCCATATTGATCATCCTCTGGGTATTGATGAGCCATATTTCTCAGGCAGAGCTCTTGAGCAGAGGTAAGTAATATATAAGTAACGTTGTGAATAGGTGGGAGGGAGGGCTCCAGGTGCAAAAGGGAGCACACATTGCGCCAACCGGCTTGTAAGAGTGCAGGGCGGCACCTACATCACAAAGTCCTGTGCAAACTGTCTGCACGATAAGCAACTCCGACACCATGATTAGGTTTGCCTCCTAGACACTAGTTTACTGAGATGGCCGGTACTCGGGAAAATCAACAAAAGCCAGGATATTCTCCTTTAGAATATCAACGCAAGCTGCAAAAAACTAGAGTAAATGATTCTAAAAGTAGTCAAAGCACAATAAATTGTTCCAAAGTTAATAGTTAAAAAACAGAAGAGCGATTTAAAAAAACGGAGAGGAGTTATATAAAATATTATACCAGCCTGTTAAGAACAAATGGCTGGTACTTTTGTCTGACAATTGTGACAACTCTACAGATGATCTGTAAATAATTGTTCAACAATAACATTTTCTCATATCCTCAGGAACTTTATATCCTTTTTAGTCATACTTATTCCCTGATCCAGTCCAGCTACGGAAGTTGTTGTTTATCTATTCGTTTTGGACCTTCTCGCGCCCTACTATAGCCGCACAATTCTAAAATATTAGGATTTAACATATATCCTTTATAATGCTGCAAAAGTACCCTATTTTTCACAGCTGTAACCAATTGATAGCATATTGATATTGAGTGCTGTAGACCGATTTTTCGCTGTTTTATAGGTCAGCCTTTCAATCTCATGATCTTCCGTTGCATTAAACACTTTAACATATTCTTGTGCTTTACAGTTTTGAAAGTAATAAAACTCAATTGATTCAAAAATCCATAAATGATGTAAATAAACAAGAGAATTATTTTACCTGTCTTAAAGGATCTTTTAATTGGATGAAGCATTTATTTTGGGGGAATATGCGGTTTCTTGTTTTCTTGGTGTGTGAGTGAACAACGAGGGCACATTACCAGAACAGCACCTAGCCTTCAGGGCTAACACTGACACTGATCTGAGCCACCAGGTCAGGAGAGGGTTTGAATTACAGGATAGTCTGAAGACTCATGCCTGACTTTAGTTTTATCCTCACCTTAGTGTTATAATTTCCAATTTACTACAGCACAGATCTGTACCATGCAACACTTCATTAGTGACGAGGTACTGTACCCCTCAACACCTGCCACGTCACAGGCATGATAAAGCCCTACAGGGGCTGCAATACAATCACTCTGCCCCTATAATTTTTCTCTACCAGATATGACGACATACAACCTACCCTATGCAGATGCTGCTTACGCTTTTGTCCTTGTTGGATACACAGAATGAATGATCTGTAAGATGAGGAGACAGTCCAAGTGATATTGCCCCTCCAATGGCCGGGCCTGCAGTTTGTGCTCATATTTACCTCACACACCCTGGATTCTGATGCCTCAAGCCATAAGTTCTATGAAGTGGCCTTGTACCTCTGTTGTTGGCCAAGCATGGGGCAGAGAAGCTGACGCCGCTACAACCCACACCCACATTGCTTACTCGACCCATCTGATGTGCTCCCCTGCCCTCGGGGAAATAGAGGCCACCTGCCGGTGCACCAACCTACTTCTCTGTCCTGCAAGCAGTGAAAGAATCATGATGCTGCCTGTGGCACTTCCACCAAGATCCTGGCTCAACCCCAGTGTCTGTTGTGCCTTCTAGTGCTGCTGCCAAAAGAACAGAGGCACAGTCCTTCGAAGGGTGAAAGAGGAAATTATGACCAATCCCTGTCTCTTGGGACTCATGGAGAGACACTGGTGATTGCAGCATGTCACTGCAATCTACACATCTGTCTCTAGTCCTGTTACTATTGCCCCTGTACCATGCACAACGGTGTGCTGCTGCACTCTCCTTTTGCACTGAAGGTTATTGCTGCAACACTAGTAAAGGAAGGACAGAAACACTGCACCTGAAACCTACATCTACCATGCAAACTCCATGCAAAGACCATGGTTCCAGCACACAATGTCCAGCCTGAGTAGCATAAAGTAATGTCAACTGCTATAGAACCCTCCTGGCCCTTACTAATACAACAGCATAAAACACAGCAGCCAGGCAGTCAACTGAGGTTTATACAGGCTGCATAATAATTCCTTTATACTGCTTGACCCTGTTAGACTCGCATAAGATAAAACTGCTATGGGCCATGTCATCATCCAGTACTGTACCCATTCCACAACAATAAACCACTCATCATTAACTGGACAGGCATGAAATAAAAGAAGAGCTCTGCCACATGCCACTGGCCAATGGAAGACTTTAATTTAGTCCACCACTGCGTGTCATAACAAGTTGCATAATATAACCACTTCTTGACATCTCACAATGACAATCAGATATCGGGGTTATAGTAACACATTCCATTCCAGCAAATCTCTCCATCATTTCGCACTCCACCTTAAGCATGCTTGCACTATGAACTTTAAACAACATGTCTCAAAATTATCTCAGAAAGTTAAACCCAGTACAGTAACCAGCTAAGGGGACTATGATTATATTAAATATCATAAAGCAACAAGCAGAGCTGCTAGCTTCCTGGAAACCATGTACTACACGCCTATGTCTCACACTTCTTCATCCACAACACCACTATTGCTATATCCCATCACATGAAACTCACCCCTCAGTGGTCCTCACGCACAACATGGAGACACTTCCACATGGGATTACAACATAGACAACACCCTTCCAACTACACACCCTACAGGGTGAAGCATGCAGGTCATGTAAGCAAGTGCTGCAGCACTTCACAGAGATAGTAAGAAATATATGAATGCTTCAAAACATCTGCTTATCCAGAACTCATCTACCTGCCTAAGCCCCAGCTCGCACCTACCTAGACTGGTCCTCTTAACAGATCCTCGCCCTTTCTGTCACTGCTGTTGCTGCACCTTCTCCCTCTGGTTCTCAACACTTTTGCATACTTTACTGTCTACTCCCTCTGTGCGGCTTCCGTTTGCACTTGCTGCCTCTTGCCACCTCTCTTTCCATCTAATTTTTCTTTCATCCTCTTTCCTCTTGTCATTGCTTTATACTACATTCTGCCCTTTGCCTTCTTGCTCCTTTTGACTCTACTTTCTCCTCCTTTACTTGATTTGGCTCTACCTTTTGCGCCGATCCTCCCTCTACCTCTTTTACTCCATTTGACTCTTTTTCTTGATTTGTCTCTACTTTGTAATCCGTCCTGCCTTGTGCCTTTTCGCTCCATTTGACTCCACTTCTTTTCTTTTTCTACACTTTTACTTTATCTCCATTCCATGCACCTCTCACTCTCCTCTTTTACTCTGCTCCACCCTGTGACCCTTTGGCTGCTCCTACTGTTGTCTCTGTACTCCTCCTACACTCCCAATCCCTCCTTCCCCCTCCCGCATCTCCTCTTGCCTCCCCCTCTCCTTACCTGCTCTCCTGCACCTACTCGCCTCTTCTTTCCACCTTTTCCCACCCCGTCCACCATCGCTCTGTGCTCCTCCCAGGACCCACTTAATGGCAGCCGCAACACAGCCGTGCAAGTGAGCATGCCAAATGTGCATCAAAGGCAAGCCCGTCTGTGCTCATCCGCACCTGGGCCACTCCCAGCATCACAAACCCCGGTCCAACCACCCGCGCACCTACACCACCACCGCACTCTGCTTGTTTGACCCAGGACCCCACCATGACCACTGCTGTTGTGCCACACCTCATTCCATTGTAGGCCCTTTCTCCTGCACTCACTGCCACTTCACTTGCCATCACACACCTGCACTCATTACCCAAACACAACTCCTGCACCACAACAATAACTCGCATACATGCTCCCCAACATGTGCATGCTCAGCAAATACGCCACCTAAGTCTGGGACCTCATCAACACCCACACACAGGACCCCGTCTCCCTCACCAAAACTTGCCTTATTACAGCATTTGTTACTGATATTGCCACAGTCATACCGGCGGGATACAAGATCGCACACCAGCCCTGACTCCACAAGCCAGTCAGAGGACTCGCAATCATCTACAAGAACACCATCAAGTACCACAACCAAGACCCCTCTTCATGGAACACGTGCATTTTAAGCTGCAGACAGATGAAAGAGCCACAATCAAAGGAACCCTTGCATACCAAACCCCTGGACCTCACACCAGTTTCAGCAACCTCATCACTCACCTCATCATCTCCATCTCCATCAGGTCCAAAGACTTTGTTCTACTGGGCGACTTCAACTTCTACCTGGACAACCTCATGGACCCCCAACTTCACAGACCTGTTCAAAAGCCTACAGAACATCGGAACCGCCCAGCTAATCCAGGGCCCAACATTGGACACACTGTAGACCGTATGTTCTCCTCTAGCCACCAGGTGAAATTCAGCCACACAACCCCACTAACATGGACAGACCATTCCATTGTGCACTTCCCCATCTCAACAACACAGCCCACCACACCGGAAAGACCCAGCACCCCCAGGCACAGATGGAAACAGACTGGCTCAACACCCTCCATACCAACTGACCAGACACCACCAACAATCCAGACACTGATGTAAGAAAATAGAACAGTTGGATCATGCACAAACACCCTTACACCTATCAAGAACACCAAACAAAGAAGAGCCAACAAGCAAGCCACTTGGTACAATAGCCACCACAGAGAATTGAAGCACTTCTGCGAGCAACTGTAGAGGAAATGAGGAACCAACCAAGAGGCCACTGCCAGAACCACCTATAAGAATACACTCAGACACTACCACCACCACCACCACCTGAGGGAAACAAAGAAAAGGGCCTTGGCACCGAGAATAGAACCCAACTCCCATAATAGCAAAGAACTGTTCTCAATCGTAAAAGAATTCTCCAACCCAGTATCTGCAACAAACACTATCACTGCCTCACAAGAACTCTGCAACGGCCTCTCCGACTTTTTTCCACAACAAAATCTCCAAGATCTATAGCAACTGCAATTACCAGCCCAACTTATCAGACCTCATTGGCAAGCTAACCACAACCACCAAGGATGAACACCTGACTGACTGGAACCCACTCACCAACGAAAGCACAGCTGCAATCTTGAAGACGGTGCACTTGGGGGCACTAACAGACTTGTGCCCCCACCATATCTACAACATTAGAGGAACCATGATCAGTGATGCTTTCACATTCATCATTAACACTTCGATCAAAACAGCTACTTTCCCAGAGAGCTGGAAACATGCTTCCTCCTCGAGAAACCATCGGCAGGCCCCAGCAAACTCAGCAACACAGCCCCATCTCGCTGCTACTCTTCATAGCCAAAGTCATGGAGAAAGCAATCTAAAAGCAACTCTCCAGCCACCTCAAGCTCCACCAACTTCTGTACAACTCTCAATCAGGCTTTCGTCTGAACCACAGCAACCAAACTGCCCTCATTGCAGCAACAGATGGCACCCACACCATCCTCGACCATGGACAAACCTCAGCTCTCATCCTACTCAACCTCTCTGCAGCCTTCAACACTGTTTCCCACCACACTCTCATCACAAGTCGTCATGACAAAAAATACAATGACCAGCACTCAAATGGATATTTTCATTCCTCACAGGAAGAACTCAGTGTGTAAGACTCCCACCATTCAGCTTGGAGCCCAAGGAACTCATCTGCGGAGTCTTGCAAAACTCATCACTCAGCCCCATTGTTAGACATGACAGCCTTAAGGTGGTCTTCCCCCAATCTCTTTACCCGTTTGCCTCACATTGTTCTTGTATCTTTTTGTTGGCCTTAGGACTCTGAGTAATTTACCACTGCTGACCAGTGCTAAAGTGCATGTGCTTCTCCCCTAAACATGGTAACATTGGTGTATCCACAATTGGCATTTTCTATTTACTTGTGAGTCCCTTGTAAAGTTGTACACCATACACCTATGGCCTGTAAATTAAGGCCCATATTTATACTTTTTGACACAAAACTGCGCTAATGCAGTTTTGCGTCAAAAAAATTAGCGCCGGCTAACGCCATTCTGAAGCACCATGCGGGCGCCGTATTTATTGAATGACGTTAGCCGGCGTTAGCCGCCGGCGCCGTCTGGTGTGCGTTAAAAAAAACGACATACACCAGGCAGCGCCGGCGTAGGGGGATATGGGGCTTGGGCGTCAAGAAATGGGGCAAGTCAGGTTGAGGCAATTTTTTCACCTCAACCCGATTTGCGCCATTTTTTTTCACTCCCAACCCCCATAGAAATGACTCCTGTCTTAGCAAAGACAGGAGTCATGCCCCCTTGCCCAATGGCCATGCCCAGGGGACTTCTGTCCCCTGGGCATGGTCATTGGGCATAGTGGCATGTAGGGTGGCACAAATCAGGCCCCCCTATGCCACAAAAAAAAAAAAAAAAAACACTTACCTGAACTTACCTTAATGTCCCTGGGATGGGTCCCTCCATCCTTGGGTGTCCTCCTGGGGTGGGCAAGGGTGACAGGGGGTGTCCCTGGGGGCATGGGAGGGCACCTCTGGGCTCCTTCAGAGCCCACAGGTCCTTTAACGCCTGCCTTTTGCAGGCGCTAAAAAATGTCGCAAAAGCGGGCGTACGTCATTTTTTTTGACCCGCCCACTCCCGGGCGTGAATTTTGCCCGGGAGTATAAATCCGACGCACATGCCTCGGAGTCGATTTTTTAGACGGGAACACCTACCTTGCATATAATTAACGCAAAGTAGGTGTCCACGCTAAAAAATGGCGCTAACTCCATGGACTTTGGCGCTAGACGCGTCTAACGCCAAAGTATAAATATGGAGTTAGTTTTGCGTTGAAATTGCGTAAAAAAACCCGACGCAATTCCGGCGCAAACGGAGTATAAATATGCCCCTAAATGCTACTCATGGCCCTGCAGCACTGATTGTGCACCCACTGAAGTAGCCCTTTAAACATGTCTCAGGCCTGCCATTGCAGGGCCTGTGCTTGCAGTTTCACTGCCACTTCGACTTGGCATTTAAAACCTCTTCCAAGCCTGAAACTCCCCTTTTATTACATATAAGTCACCCTTAAAGTAGACTCTAGATAGCCCATAGGGCATGGTGCCATGTAAGTAAAAAGGAAGGACATATACTTTTGAGTTTTACATGTCCTGGTAGTGAAAAACATCCAAAGTCATTTTTCACTACTGTGATGCCTGCTCCTCTCATAGGCCAGCACTGGGAATTCCTTAATATACTTTTAAGCTGTAATTCCTGATCAGAAAGGAGTAGCTACATCATGTTTCATATCACTGGAAGGGTAATGATAAATCCTCTTTACTGATAATGTAAATGTAACTATTTTATAAATGACACTTTAAGAAAGTGGGCATTTCGCTGCTTTTACTTCTCAGTGTGCCTTGCAGCTTGTCTGTAATAGACGTCTGGGGTAGGTGACAGCAACAGTTTGTTCATTCCTTCAAGACAAACACAGGAAGGGTGGGTTAGACAAAGGGCTCATCTGCATCCATCTGCATTCTGATGTGCCTTCTTGCGCAGGAAGGGTGGAGGGGAGCTGACACACATAATTCAATAGGGAAGTGCCTGTCCCCACACAAAGGGCTGATTACCCCTTACTTGTTGTCTGGACCAGGGCTAGGAAGAATGGATCTCTGTGCACTTCAAAAAACATTCTTTGAGGTTACCCCACTTCAAAGGCACATTTCTCTGACCCCACCAAATCAGACATTACTGACTTGTAACTATGCTCTGCCAGAGGAACTGCTGGGCTGCCTAAAGGACTCAACTGGACTGCTTTTATGGAAGGACTGTTTTTCTGCTTGTTGCCCTGCTGCTTTCCGACTCTCCCTTCTGCAAAAAGTGATCTCCAAGGGCTTGCTGGCTTGTCCCCTGTTCCCAAAGTCTCAGGGCCAACTACAGCCATGTGACTCTGCAATGCGTGAGTCTGGCAACTGAACTTTGACAAAGAGCAGAGCTGGCCTGATGGCCAGCCTTGTGTTGTGAAACGACAAGCGCCTTGCCTGGTTACATAGTGAGAGCTTTTGCTTTATTTTGAATCAGCGCCTCACATTAGGCTCATGCTCCAACCTTTAGAGTTTGTGTGGTCTAATCACCGCCTTTTTTGGATGCCACAGCAGCACCTCCTAGTTCGACTTCAGTGATGCGTTACTTAGGAGACCAGGGGCATGCCTGGGACATGGGGCCGTGAGGCTCATCAGTCTGTCTCCACCCCAGGATCAACGCAGCTTGTTTTACGCCGACCTCCAGGCAGCCCGGCACTCGACTTCAACAATCCCTTCCTGCACTGTACTGTGAATTAGTGAGGCCTGCATGAGACATGCAACCGGCTGGTGCTCTCTCACGGGCAGTTCTTGCCATTTCTGCTGTTTTGGGTTGAGTGGCGTTCTCCAGCCCCCCTGCCTTTTTCCTAGTAACTTGGGGATATTATTTGATTGAGATACTGAGTAAATACCCCTCTGAAGGACCCGGGATTGGATTTTGTCACTTACCACCAGTCCAGTGTGACCACCTATAATTCTTGCAGTACGAAGAATGTGTTTAGCACTGTTTTACATGCAAACTCTAAAAAGTCATAACCTGAAAGGTATTAATTGCAGTTTTAAAATGTTGGTCTTTTTATAATGGCAATATAATAATCTATTTTTATATAAACCTATGTGAGTCTTCTTGTGGTGTCTTCATTGTGTTGCTGTGTGTTGCACAAATAAATTCACACATTGCCTCTTAAGTTAAGCCTGCCTGCTCTGTGCCAAGCTACTGGAGGGTGAGCACAAGTTAATTGAAAGTGTGTGTCTGACATACCCTGATTATGGTCCCTACTTGGACAGGAAGCATACCTCTGCCAACTAGACACCCAACTTCTAACACCCATTCTCTTCTACTTGTACATGACACAGTACACTCAAAACCACCCAGAATACCGCAGCTAGACTCGTTCTCAACCTCCCTTGCTACACCCATAATTAACCACACTTCAGAGAGCTTCACTGACCCCCATCCAGAAAGGCTGCCAATTCAAACTTCTCACTCATGCATTTAAGGCACTGTACAACATAGAACCCACTTACCCCAACAACCACCTACACTTCCACCAACACAGCAGACAACTACACCCAGCATCACTCTCACGCACCCACTGCATCCACAGAAGCAAAACTGAAGGTTGTTTGTTCTCATTCATAGCAGCAAACACCTGGAACAACCTCCCCCAACACATCAGGGCTGCTTTTTGAGTTTGAAAAGACGCTGAAGACCTGGCTCTCCAACTATTCGATATCCATGCTGGACCTGAAGAGACTTCCTGTAACTCAGGCTCAGTCTCACTCCTGCACACCTGCTCAGTGCCTGGATAACCTCACAGGTGACAAACCGCGCTCTACAATTCCACTTACCATGACATCTTGCAGCATGTCACCATTCCATCAAGCAATAGCATGGAAAAGAGAGGAATGAACTAACACTTCTGTTCATGCTGCATTTTGTGGTGCAGACAACACTCATGAGAATAAGGTAATGACTGCCACCAGTAGATCGCTCTGTGCCACGACAAATGATAGTTCTGGAAGATGAATGATATTTCAGAGACTTTGCCGTGCAACCATTCCTAGCCCCCCGCGAAAGGCTTCTACAAGACTTGTGTCCCAGCTGCTAAAGACCCCCATCTACATATCCCTCTGCTTAACAAACCTACCTCCCAACTCTGCCTCCCCCACCACCACCCCCTGGCCTGAAGTGCCCGAAAAGGAAACAGATTAATGTGGAAAAGAAACTTTAGTAAGAGGGCAACTACACAAACGCTCCGAAATTCTGATACTGTACGGAGTGCCACAGAGTGTAACAAGCACAGCACCTTCCCTCATCTCCCAGGGGTATACCAAATGCTGTCATATCATCTCCTGCCATCTACTGCAAGACTTGTCGAGCCCTGGGGATGGGAAATGAGCAGCGTAATGCTAATAAAGACCGCACCTACAATGAATAGCATATGCCCCAAACTTCTGCACACACTGACCTCACCGAGAAGATATAGACCGCCCTTTGCTATGGAGCATCCAGTTCCTCTTGTGCCTGGTACCCTTAGGTTTTAAGAAAATAACAGAATTACATGGTAAGGAGAGGCAGCAGACAAATTCCTGCTTATGCCTCAACACACTGTTCTAAGCACACTTCCCAACACACCTTAAGGGAAATCTCAACACTGTTTCCACAATGTATTGCTCGAACTGCAGCCTCCTGCTGCCCGCACACCTACTCATGTGAATTAGGCCCAAGAGGACCACTCTAAAGGAAAACACAGACGAGAAAAAGAAGTAATGTATTGTCCAGAGAAAAGACGATTAGTGTTGACACCTGGTCCCAGTGTACCCTTCCATCACCGCAAAGGAAGCAGCTACCTCACAGAGGCCCTCATGGCCTGTACAAGATGACAATACCGTGATCTAGCACAGAGAAGAATTGCAGGACACTAGCAGTTCAGAGATGGCTCTCTGTATAACACTCAACAGACAGAAAAAACCTGCCGCAAAGTCTGATTTGGTTTATTCTTAAGTAACTGATACTGATAGTTGCAAATATAGTCATCAATCCATGGAATGGAAGGGCTCAGACAAAAAGTGGCAATAAATTGGTTTAGACTGTGCAGGAGAACCAAGGGTAAGTTTCGTGTACGTCCTCTAGCGTTTCTAGCCCTTGCTTCCCACAGCAACAGCCTTGACACCGTTGCAGGCTGCTTACAATGACCTCTACACCATGAGCAACAACTGACTGCATAAACCAATGCGATTGATCCAGCATCATCTGGGAGCTCACAGACCCACAGAGATGCAAAGTAAGTCCTATTGCCACAAACTTAGACCCATATTTATACATTTTTAGCACCGCATGTGCGTCATTTCTAGACGCAAAATCGGCGCAAACTTGCAAAATACAATTGGCCCGTATTTATACTCCGTTTGCGCTGAATTTGCGTCGTTTTTTTCGACGCAAATTCGGCGCAAAACTAACGCCATATTTATACTTTGGCGTTAGACGCGTCTAGCGCCAAAGTATTGGCAAAGAGCGTCATTTTTTAGCGTGAACGCCTTCCTTGCGTTAATGAGATGCAAGGAAGGCGTTCCCGTCTAAAAAAATGACGGCGACTCAAATGCGTCGTATTTATACTCCCGGGCAAAAATCACGCCCGGGAGGTGGCGGGTAAAAAAACCCGCATTTGCGCCACATTTTAACGCCTGGGTCAGGGTAGGCGTTAAGGGGCCTGTGGGCTCAAAATGAGCCCACAGGTGACCTCCCCTGCCCCCAGGGACCCCCCCTGCCACCCCTGCCCACCCCAGGAGGACACCCAAGGATGGAGGGACCCACCCCAGGGACATTCAGGTAAGTTCACGTAAGTATAATTTTTGTTATTTTTCAATTTTTTTTGGGTGGCATAGGGGGGCCTTATTTGTGCCCCCCTACATGCCACTATGCCCAATGACCATGCCCAGGGGACATAAGTCCCCTGGGCATGGCCATTGGGCAAGGGGGCATGACTCCTGTCTTTACTAAGACAGGAGTCATTTAAATGGCGTCTGGGCGTCGAAAAAATGGCGCTAATCGGGTTAAGACGATTTTATAGCGTCAACCCGACTTGCGCCATTTTAAGACGCCCTAGCGCCATTTTCCCCCTACGCCGGCGCTGCCTGGTCTATGTGGTTTTTTTCCACGCACACCAGGCAGCGCCGGTCTGCTTGCGCCGGCTAACGCCATTCCATAAATACGGCGCCCGCATGGCGCTTCGGAATGGCGTTAGACGGCGCTACATTTTTTGACGCTAAACTGCGTTAGCGCAGTTTAGCGTCAAAAAGTATAAATACGGGCCAATTGTATTTTGTAAGTTTGCGCCGTTTTTGCGTCAAAAAAGCGGCGCTAAAAAAGTATAAATATGGGCTTTAGTAGATTACGAGCAGTCGCCTACAGGTGTCAGCCCAGTTATAAGATGCATTAGAGGCCCTAACACAACATGGAAGAATCATCACAAGTCTATAGATAAGATTTCACTGTTACCACGGTTACTATGAATTCCCTCTCCCGGGTGCCTCACAATGAAATGGCCTCCTTTCATCTTATTAGAAGTGACAGAACCGATGACCAGACAACTTAGCCAGTTCTTTTCAGAAGTGCACACGCGATACCACCGTCCACGACACCCAATCTAATTAACTTCTGATAGTCCCACACCAGTAAATTCTAATCTAGAAGCATTACTGCACAGACAGCACAGATGTAGCGGCACACCGAGGCCTCCTAACCCGAAAGTGGCGTTGCTCCTCCAACGGATTTTGGATTCAAATATGGCCCGATTATGACTCGAGAAACCGTTGGTACATTCCCATGACCCTGATAGGCAATCAATCATTTTCATGAGCACATGACTCCGGCATCATCCAGTCTGCGACGTACAGTTTAAAATGCTGGAACACAACCATGAACTGTCACAGGGTCACCAAGATGGTCAGACCCCGAACTCTCCAGTAAACACACTCCTATATCTGCTAATGAACATCTAAAGCTGTTGGAAACATCTAGGGCATGTCTGCAATACGTGTTTGTGCCACGAACCACCGGTCAGATTAAACTATGGGCTCGAGCGAAGACATCCTCATGCACCAGTCGGCATTGTTGCTCATCCAGTGCCTACCACTGTCAGCTGAATGGCCCTGAAATGGGACAGCCTTTCTTTGGTGTCCTATATGCTTTCTTTTTCATTCTGTTGCACTCTAGTCCCTCTCGTTTACATTTAGTCTCCCTTACTCACGCCAGCATGTCATGCAAATGGAGTTTGGTCATTCATGCCCAACTCTAGTTCCACCCTCACCCTAGTGTCCGTGCTCAGACCTGCCATGTCACTCGCAAATGGCTGGTGTGAAACATATTCATGGTTTAACACACTCAAACTTAGGCTGACTCCCACGTATCACTGACTCCTGCTCTCATTGTCACGTCAGGGCATACCCAGCACACACAACGCAGCAAATGCAAAAAGGAACAGTTAGGGCTCTTCATTGAGGCTCACAGTGCCACTGGAACCAAGCTATACCTGGCTGAAGAGCCCTAACTAGGGCGAAACCGGTCCTGGGTTGCTTGTGTTCCAGCTCAGGGAAGAACTGTTCTGGCATTTCGGGTTGTTCTGTTCGGGTCAGGTTGATATGCATATGACTGGGTCCAAATTCAGGCAGCATGGTGGGCAAAAAGATGATGATTGATTTGGGATGAAACCCTGAGCGATTGCCAGTGACTGAGATTAATTAAAACATTCCATCCATCACCTTGTTATTTTTGCATTTGCCTCATTAGTTGGCCTGCAGCACTTATTGTTCCTCCCAGTAAGGTTTTGAAGTAGTTCTCTGTTACGCTTTGTGATATCTTTTGCTCCCTAATATGTAACCTCTTGCATTAACAAGAGAAGACCCCTGGAAATTGCTTGTTCTTTTAAGTGAATCAGTTCTTTCCATATCTAATAGGTATAATGTTGTGACTTTTCTTTCTTTAAGATATCTGGCTAACAGTTTTCCCTCTTAGTTTCAACCCCCAGATAATTTGCTTTGACACAGTGGCACTGAGTTTCAACATTGTAATATAGATTTTCCTTGTGATAATGAAGGAAATTGTGAATTTTATTAAAGACATGGAGGTGAGTATTATGTTTCTCGGAATTTGCTTTCATTTCAATAGCAGCAGTGAAGGCTCACAAGAAAACTACATTTCCTATAAAACATAGCACAACAACCCAATGTGAGTATAACAGTAGTACGACAAACATACTAATTAGAATCAAGAAACACCAATGACACTTTAACAGCAATCAGCCTTCTTTCCTTGAGCGATAAGTCCTATGTATTTTGAACAACAAAAGGTTTAGGAAAAACAATAGAAAAGATCAACAATAAAGTCAGATATTCTTCAGAAAAAAACATACAGATAGTCCTGGATTTGATAAGATGATGTGGATATTGGCACATCCTGGAGATCCTTTGACAGACTAGTAGAAGAGTAGATCCAAGTGTGGTTGCAGGAGTCTGAAGATCTCCTGTGCATTTGCATTAGTCTGAACGCCTGGCACTAGAAAGAAAGGGAGAGAACAGGGCCAGCTTTAGCATTGGTGGCGCCCTGTATGAAAATCTTTTTTGGTGCCCCCTCTCTCCCTCCCCAATGACCACCTCCTCGGATTACCTCACTACCACCCTGCAAAAATGCCCCTCATCTCTCCATAACACCTCTGTCACTTACATTTAATTTGTTTTAACGCACTAGTAAAGGCTGGCTTTACAAATCCTCTCAGCTAACTGCCTAAAACATAGTTCCGTACTTTGCAGTAGGCAAATTAACCCTCTGTGCTACTTTATATCCAGTCAAAACTGCCACTAGACAAAACCCCGATCTATCTTTCTAGCAATAACATTAATCACAGGAGCTATCTTGGCATTTTAATTGCTTCCTGAAGTCTGGACGCACAAAGAACTTTTCAGCAGGTGTTTAAATTGCAAGTTTTGTAAGTTATTCCAAAACACAGTGCCGCCCTGAGGTCAGCCCCCCACTTCCAGGTCAGCACTCGCTGCAGCCACACCAGTCGCACTGCCCTAAAGCCGGCCCTGGGAGAGAACATAAATATTGAGATCCAAGAGGTGGTATAAGACCTGACTCTATGTTTTTAATACAATTTAGAGTTCCCTTCATTATCACTAGGAAAATCTACATCTTATGCAAAGGCAGGAAGCTCATATTATGTTTGCTTAAAGCATATGTACTACCAAATATGTTGCGGTAGTCTCAGGTTTACAATAAAATTCACAAAAAGGTTATTGTTTGACCAGTCAACGGATCTTGGGATGTCCTATAAATGCACTCCTGCCCAAAAAGCTTTTGATGCCAAGGCTCCCCTGGAACAATGGGTTTGAAAAAAGGAAGTATCAATTCCCACCAGGGACATAATCCATTTGACCGACCCAGCTGGAGTGGGAGGAGAAACTGGCTTGTAGGGATTTCTGAATGAGATGAGGAGCTGGCTATCAGAGGACGTACTGAAATTGCTAATGTTTTATTAATAAACTCCTAAACAATTGCCTGGACACAATTTAGGAAACTTTGAATTTAAAAAAAAAATAAGCATAGAATATGAAAATCAAAGTTGTCTTAGTACATCTTCTAACATTAAAAATACACCTATAGGTGTATAAAGGAGCACAGAAATATCTGCTGCTCTTACATCTGACAGACCTTTTATTGACACTAAGCATAACAACACTGTTACCTTTTCAGAAATTATCTTAAATAATATGGAATGGTCATCTGAGAAATTTCCGAACAAGTTAACAACTAAATGAATATACCACAATTGACTGTATTTTGAAAAAAGAAGGATCATACTCCCAGTAACTGTTCACACAAGAGGATGTGCTCCCACTGGTTTTCCTTTGATAAGATGGTTTGCAGAAATTGTGGAGCGATAAGCATTAACTGTACAGTAAGTCTTACCTTCACTAGCTTGTGATGCAAGGAAATTTACAAATACGATGATATTGGTTGAAAAGGGAGCAACAGATTTTTCCAAACACTAGCCTGACCAAACAGTCCATGTTCATTTATGTGCCTTAGCTGCTATGGGGCCTAGGATATTCTCATATATATTGTAGCTCCCGGTTGAAATGCCTGGAGTGGGCCAAGCTACCTCAGTACCTTCCAAGCAGTGAATATCATGGTGCTGTCAAATATTAACCTGTGCATGTGGCCTTGGGAATGCAGAAGATGTTTGAGAAAAGTTGGCAATAACACTGTAAAGCTCATTGCCAGTTCTAGATAGAATCTATTAGAATCAGTGATGATTTCTGTCATCGTCCCTGAGCTAATACCGTGTTGATCATGATGGATGGAGAAAAATAATAATTGTTTTCCAGAGACCAATCCTGAAGGAAAGTGTCTGTTGCCAAGGCCAATGGATCTAGCCTCCAGTTGAAAAAATGCTACAGATGTGAATTCAGTGGTGAAGCAAAACGTATGTTGCAAAAGGACCCCATTTGTGGTACACTTATTTTAATATGGCTGGGTGTAGTCTCCAATCGCTGGAGTCTTGGAGATAACATGAGTACGAATCTGCCACTGTATTGACAGAGATTTCCAGGAAGGTACTCCATCCTCACAGAGAGTTTGGGTAGAAGACAAAACTCCAAGAAACTCTTTGCTATCTCTACCATGTTACTTCAAGACGATTTATATAATTTTGCTGTGAGGTTTGCCTTTCAAAGCAGAATGGAACTAATTATCTTTTTTTCTGCAAAATTCTTAATGGCAAAAGAGCCTGCAAGCATCTATAAAGTGTTTATATGTGTGGCACACACCTCTTGTGACCATGTGCCTCCAGTCAAGAATCAACCATATCGGGCATCCCACCCTGTCAGACTTGCAGCTGACTCTAAGGCTAGATCTAAGGCAGTAGCAAACATTGTTCTGCCATTCAATGCGTAAAGGTCCAGCCATTAATAAAGCTCTATTTGAAACTCGTGGTCTAAATCTATAATATCTGAGTAAACTAGACCTCTGCAGAGATGACAAAACTTTAACATTTGAAGGGCTCAGAAATGAAGAAATTCCGGAAATACAGGGCCACATAACGAGTTTGGTGGGAGGAAAAGGCCGTCCCCCAAACTCCTGCATTCAGGAGACCGCCAGAGCAGTCTCCTTCCCACCAGCCCAGTTATGAGTTTCCCGCTGGCCCAGCGGAAAACACACAACAACATTGACCCCAGCTCATTATACAGCCGTCGGCAATGCTGTTATGTGTTGGATGCACCAGCACCCGTTGCGCAAATCACTGTCTGCAAAGTAGACAGTGATTTGTGCAACGGGTCTGGCCAGAAGGCCCCCCGCACTGCCCATGCCAAATGAATGGGCAGTGCGGGAGGCCCCCCTGGGGCCCCTGGCACCTCGTCTCTGCCAGTCTTTACATGGCGGTGAAACCTCCATGTCAACCCTGGTGTCGAGAGGGGTCGTAATCCCCAGGGCAGCGCTGCATGCAGCACTACCCTGATGAAATGGGACCGCCAGCAGCGCCAGGCCGTCGGATGGCCAAAAAATGGCAGTGCTGGCAGTCCAACCGTGACCGAACCGCCACAGTCATAATGTGGTGATCTGACTGCCACTTTGGTGGCTGCCAGACTGCCACCGCAAGTCTGTCGGTCCCAGGACCGCCAGGCACTTAATTAGGGCCATAGTCTGTATAGGCAAGGAGACCTACAATTCTTGCTAGAGTTCTTAATGAAATGGACGAAGTTTGAAGAGTTTACAAACTTTCTAGTTTTATTGCCTTTACTTTGGACTGAGATAAGTGAAGAGTTTAGGAATTTATTAAAAATCCACAAATATTCATTTGTTTGGAGGGCATCAGGATAGCTTCCTCCTCCTTGAGTATGAAACCCACATTTTGTAGCAGAGAGTGTATGATAAGAATCTGGCAATGGGGAGTATGAAGGCTGCGGCCCAGCAAATTAATGTCTAGATAAGTTATTAATCAGATGCCCTGACATCTGAGAAATGCAAATACTCTCTTCATGACTTTTGTAAAGCACCAAGTTATTGATGATAGGGTGAAGGGAAGAAAAATGATAAGTTTTGTCTTTTGATTGGAATTGTAGGTATTTTGTGTACTGCGGGTGAAGGGGGGTAGTTAGGTATGTATCTTATAGAGCTATTCAGCCCATCCAACCTCCTTGTAATAAGGAGTTTCTTACATGAATGATAGTTTTCATTTTGAAGTGATGACAGACAACAAATTGGTTCATATTTCTTTGATTTCTCACAGGGTGTTATGGTATTTTTCTCCTGCACCAGATATATAGTACTTCAAAAAAACCTGTAGCATGAGGATGTGTCTGTTGTATTGTCTGTTTTAGCAGAAAAGCTTAAACTTCTTGGGATAATAAAGGTTCTAGGTTCAGAGACAATTTAGAGGAGGAGGATGATAATCTGAAAAGAAGTTGTGGAAAGTTTTATGGAATAACCCTGAATAGTACACAACACCCAAGCGTCTGCAGTAATAGGCTGTCATTTTGGGAGAAAATATCTTAAACAACCCCCTACAATATGAAGGCCAGAATTTTGACTTGCCATTTGAATTTAAACCTCTGTGTGGTCTTGTTCTGTGATTTCAGAAGTGGTTGCCCCTTTCTGGATAGAACTGGGAGGGGGATTCTTGTGAGCTGTAGAAAGAGGAGGAGGAAACTCTTTATTTCTGATATCTGTTGACGCGGCTGGCAAAGCGGCTTCTCCACTACCGGCCCTGGCAAAATCCTGTTCTCCAAAACCTCTGCATAGGTATTGTTGGGCTTTGTCTAATGACAAAAAAGCAGTAATGTATTTACTTAATTTCTGTATAATGAAATCTACAAATAACATTTCATCCACTTTCAGCCCCGCGTCCACAGTAGCCAAATTAGCTAGTTTAGGATTCAGCTTACAAATAAGACCTTTCCTTCTTTCATGAACCATGGCAGGGTTTCAATTTCCCAAGAGACATATTGTTCTTTGGGTCTACATGGATAATTCTTCCGCATCTATTACAGAATTTTCCAATCTAGCTGATTCTGTGAGATCTAGGTTGGGAAATGACAGACACATGATATCAAGCACCTTGTCCTGACAGTTGGACTAGGCCTTGTCCACCCCTTGTTTTTGGTCTTTCACAAATTTTTGACAAATGTTAACGTATTTGGGTCTATGACCAGTGCTGAGATTATATTGTTGGGCAAGGAGAGTCTAGGACATTCCCCTTTTAGTTTGGCTATAGTTTGTTTGTCCAGAGCCAAAGTCCACCTGAAATATTCAGCCACATGGTCGTAGGAATCCATTCAGTAGAATTGGAGCGGTGAATTAATTTGCGTTCATACACTGTTCAATCCATATTAATGTTTGAGTTTTTAAACTTAGAAGAAAGAGATAATTTTAGTTATTTTTATCTGGAGGTTCTATTCAGAAATCGGAGCCATCATCCTAGTTATTGTCGTCATCAATGTCCTCAAAATAATTGTCATCATCTATATCTACTATGTATTATTTGAGAAAATATTTCATTATTCATGTGTGAGGAGCACTCACCAACCAATTGTGCAATACTATTGGATGATTTTATGTTAGGCAAATCATCTTTGTTTAATGTAGCAGTTGCATTTCCTTTTACCATAGAAATTTAAACTGATGCATTGTGCACCCTGCGCTTTCCGCTGCACCCACAGAATGGACCAAAGTATTGTGGTCATTATGTTTTGCATTGTGTTTTCAATATTTTGTGCAATCTTTTTCCTAGCATTTTGCAGCCTGTATATTTCAAAACGTCTTTTAACATTGTTTAATAAATATATTCAGAAACAGGTTTTTTAACTGACACATGTCTCACGCACACCAAATGTAGTCTTTACTTTGTTAATAATTTGACTGCTTTCATGTAGTAGTAATGGCTGCAGTTGGTCAACTGGGAGCGTGAACAATCAGCAGGTAAATAAGCTGACAGCTGCATCAAAGAAAGTCACGCAGCCAGACGGGGCCAGGATATCTTTGAAGCAGGATTTATTGTCTGGGGGTTGGAAAGCTGGTTAAACATCATAAATGTACAACCTCGCTTAGGCAGTGGCTGAAAGGAAGGCAGTCGTCATCAGTTAAAAAATCGGACGACTATGGCGCCACCAGGACTACTGGGAGGAGATATATCCTCAGACGTCCATCGGGAGCAGCCAGTCGAAAACCAACAGACCACTGGTGGACACTCTTGCTCAAGCAGTAACTCAAGACGGAGGGAGTAGAATCATAGTTGTGAAGGCCAGAGTCCCCGTCATCTGCTTATATGCAGCAAACTAGGCAGAAGCAGAAGGATCATCTCAGAAGCAAAGGAGGTCTACTGAGACACCTCTATAATTTAAATGTTCAATCTGCAGTCAAATCAACTATCTTCCCAGAGGAAGATCTAACAAAGACTCTCATCGGTGAATGGAAATGGATGGCAAGTAACTTCCTCCATCGAAGACAGAACTATGAATAACAAAAAGCCAGATCGATACATGGAATCAATCTCTCTGTGGAAATTCAGATCAGAAATGTAGCAGTAGCAAATGTATGCTTTTGTCAATTAAAACGTTTGAAAAACATCTTACTCTATATTACACAGGTATTCCATTCTACGGCCATGACAGCCATAATCCAATCAATGCTGATGATGGGAATGCTGTGTATCTGGGATTGCCTGAGAAATCACAAAGAAAACTGTAACTAGTACGGAACACTTCTGCCCTCTTGTTACTGAGTACAAATGCAGAGATCATATTACACGTGTTCTTGGAGCTCTTCACTGGCTCCCAATAAAGAGAATAATTCAGTTTGAACACTCGTTACAGACTGTCCAGTTCCAATCAAAGCCTCCCATTCTTTCCTGGTCTCAAAATGTAAGTTCTATTCGCCTAGTTGCACCCATTGGTCTGTAGGCCAATTCCTCCTTGGAATAACGAATAGTAACATCAGTTGCATTCGTGGATAGAGTCTTCTTGATATCTGCAACAAGACAATGGAACAAGCTCACAGTGTAACTGTATGCAAAGTCAGTTGTCTTATCATTCAGGAAGAAACTGGAAACATTTATTTTTAATCATTACATTTGTACTCAGGTTTTCTCATTGATACTACGCAAGCTGTGTTCTAGAGCACCAAGAAACTTTACGGTAGTCGAGCAGCCTACATATTCTTTTGGCATAATAATCGAACTGGACACAGATTGACCAGAAATTACATGTATCTTTTTTACTTTTCTGTAAATCGGGAGGCAAAAAAGAGTTCTAATATGATGGAGGTGACTGTTCCGCTCTTTTTCTGTTCTGCTCTAGTTCCTGTGAAAACATAGTCATGCATTCCTATTGCTTTAACGCTGATCTTCTCTTGCACCTGTGTATCTAAACGTACAATTATATTATATTTTACAATCAAATATACATCTTGTTGTTATACTAACCTTGAGTGCTCTTTGATCTGAGTCTGCAAGCCAGGATTCATGTTTCTAGTTGGTTTAGAAGCCATTTTATGCACGTTAGTGCATTGGCACATTTTCGGCATCTGATAGTAAAGTGTCGCCTCACTTTCAGTGTTGGGAACCAGAAGCATGATTTTGGGAAATCAATCAACTCAGTAGGGTGTTCATTTATTTGCAACTTAGGGACACATTTACAAGGCCCTAGGCCTCCTTGCGCCATATTAGCGTAATTTTTTTATACTAATGTGGCGCAAGGAGGCAAATTTTGCCAGGCCATATTAACAAAGTGGCGCAATGCATGCATTGCACCACTTTGCAACCTCTTGCACCACATTATGCCTGCCTGGGGCATAATGTATGCGGGGGGCGTTCCGGCATTAGGAGGCCTGCAAAAATTGCGCAGTGAAATCTATGTGATTTCACTGCACCATTTTTGGCGTCATTTTTAATGCCTGCTCAATGCAGGCATTAAAGTGACACACCCATTGTAATCAATGGGCCTCCTTGCACTTTGCTGCACTAGTGTCAAAGTTTTTGACGCTAGGGCAGCAAAGCTCAACAATAGCGTCAAATATTTTGACAATATTGTCCTAACATGCGCTATGGTGTGTCGTATCGTAAATGCGGTGCAACCAAGGTGTTGTTAGGTGGCGGTAGGGGCACGCATGAAAAGTGGTGCATCAGGACCGATGAGACACTTTCTTGTAAATCTGGCACTTAGTTTCAAGGGCGTCTCACATTTCCTCAGTGAGAATATTCTGTCAGCTGCTCATTAGGAAAGTTTCTGTCACATGTTTAAGCTCAGCAGACGAGTGTCAAGGAACAAAAATATACAAAAGTTACAATTTGCAGGGGAGAACATGGCGGCTGGCTGAGGGGCCGGGCGTGGAGGGATCAGCAGGGCTCAGAGCGAGTAACCGGGGGTCGGAGGAGGCGGCGCGACCATAATTTCAGCCGAGGGATGTTTTTTTCTTCCTTTTGAAGGTGGCGGGGGCACGGAGCATTTACGATCAGGAGCGGGCGGTGCCCCTGCTGAGAGCCGGCTCGGAGGTGCTCAGAGGAAGGGAGGCAGTAGCAAGGATTCCATTCCAGGGGAGGTGTGGCAGAGTCAGCACCGGCTGTATTTGCAAAGGCAAAGGAAAAGTCTTAGGAGAAGGTGAGAAGGCGCTTTCCACATTTGGTGCTGCAAGAAGTGAGCAAGAACACTGAAGGAGTGTGGGAGGTACTTTTTGTTTTATAAATATCAGACTGCAAGTAAGGAATAACGTTATCTCTCTGGCATCTCAAGGTCTCATGGTGGATAAGGCAGAGGGGGTAGCTCTGAGCCGGGACAGAAGAGGAGAAGGGAAGATAGGAGTTTGGGGTGGCAGAGGTGGGTAGCCTATTCCCCGCGGAGCGCGAAGGCAGCGAAAAAGCGGATAGAAGTAGAAACCGGCGAGAATTCTCAGAAACAGACTATGGGGAGGAGTAAGGAAGAGCAAATTAATAATTTAGGTAAGAGGAAAGGTATTTTGAGTAACTTAGGTTCTGCCACAAATAGGAAAATAAAGGTCACCCCCTCATTAAGGACTTATTTTAGGGTGTTACCCGGAACCCCGAAAATGTCAAGTGTGCAAGGGGCAGAGGTAGTACTGCCCTTGCCGGGAGGCGGGAAAATATCTATTTCAACAGTTAATGGGGACTCGATGTAGCAAAATATCCCTGGAACCCGTTTTGGGGAAGACGGATCTACTGGAGGAGGACAGGGGGTCAGTAAAGCTGACATACAGGTTGGAGGGGAACTTGATCCTTTGAATGGGGGTGCAGATGTAAATCTACCCAGTGACTCTGTTACAGATATGTTGAAGGCCCCAGCCATGGAACTGAAGGACAGTTTTAAAACGTCTAAATCTAATCAGGAGGCGATCAGGAATTTGTGTGAAGATCTTGGCCAAAAAATTGATGATTTGGCAGATCGGACAGCTGCCCTGGAGGAAGAGGTTGGCGATCTGAGGGCTACTGTGGAGGAAAATAAAGAGCAGATAGGAGGTTTGAAATCAGGAGAAGCAGAGGTGCTGGCTAAGCTGGAATCCTTGGAAAACAACCAAAGGAGAAATAACTTGAGGTTCCTCAGAGTCCTCGAGGGATTGGAGGGAGATGACCTGAAGGGATTTGTGGTAAAATTAATAAACCAGGAAATAAAATTTGAGGATGCTGGAGTCGATATTGCAAAAGATATTCAAAGGGTACATAGGGTCCCCGCAAAAACACCCCCCAACAGGGACAGGCCAAGAAAAAGTTTAGTTTACTTCCTTACATATGGGCTTAAGGAACGTATTTTGGAGATGGCATTGAAGAAGTCACTCTCGGTGAATGGTGCCCCATTTGAGGTTAGGTCGGATCTTGCATCCATTACTTTAAATAAGCAATGGGAGCCGGGGAAAATAATCGATATATTGAGAAGACTAGGGGCAACGGCCCAATTAAGGTTCCCGGCATCCTTAAGAGTAATGGCAAATAATAAGATGTATAATTTCAATGATTGTAATGATGTTGATGACCTGATCAAGAAATTAGAGCAAGGTTCTGGTGCAGTATAGGCCTTCTCCTCTAACATCGGTTAGCTGGTTATGGTGATAGGAGGCTCTGAGTCCTGCATGATGACCCTTCATAGGCGGTAACGCCGGTCTATGAAGATAGGAAGGGTTCTCCTGGGATTCGGAGGATGGGGGTGGGTCGGGGTGGTACGGGGTGATGGGGAGCACTGGGTGGAGAGTAGTATAGGGAAAAAGGAAAAAAAGGTCCTGGGTGTTGTGATGGTTAGAGAGGAAGGTGGGGAAACACAAGGTCTAACAGGGATGGTGAGTCCCTTGAGGGAGGATGTCGAGAATTGATTTGAAGCTCCTGTCCTGGAACGTTAATGGCCTCCGGGTGAAGAGCACACAAAAGAGGATGGTACAATATTTGAAGGACGCTCAATTTGATGTGTTGATCTTGCAGGAAACCCATCTTTCTAAGGAAGAGTGTGTGGAAGTTTTTCAACCATGTAGATGGGTGCAGCATATAGCTAGTTCTAATCATGCGGGAGGTAATAAGGGGGTAGCCATTATAATAAAATACCATGCTAATATATCTTTTGTTGAGGGTCCGGTGGATAAATCTGGGAGATCGGTGGTGGGGAGATTAATGGTGTATGATTTTGCATTTACTCTAGTGGGGTACTACGGTCCTAATCGGGATGACATAGCTCCGTTGAGAAACTTTTACTTTTATTGCTCCAATATTGGGACCCGATTATATGGGTGGGGGACTTCAATGTAGTATTGAATTAAGAGTTGGATAGGTCTTCATGGAGTAGGTCAAGAATTAATGAGAAAATGCATGCTCAGGTTCGAATAATGATGTCACAATTTGGCTTATATGATGTTTGGAGAGAAAAGAACGGGCGTGAAAGAGGCTATATTCATAACAACAAAAAATATAGACATCAATCTAGGACTGATTATTTTCTAATAGATGAAAGAGGCTGTGGAAGATGTTTTACATATTGGGGCTCATCTTTCGGATCATTCGGCGGTGACCTTGAAGCTCAATTGGTTTGGGGATAAAAGAGAGAGAAGGTGGACTTTGGATAGAATGTTATTATTGGAAGATGAGGTTGTAGCAGATTTACGGAGAGGGACTGAAGAATTTTTCTACCTTAAAAAAGGGTCAGCCTAGCCTTCGGTAGTATGGGATGCATTCAAAGCCTTTTTGAGGGGGAAGCTGATAAGCGCAGCTGCATATAGAAGGAAAAAGTACTATGAAGAAATAAGTAGGCTAGAAAATGTGATTCAGCAGGTTGAGCAGAGATTGGCAGCTATGGATTTGGAGGAGGAAGAAGTTAATCAGCTATATAAACAAGATCAAGAGGCTTGTTTGTATTTAGCAGCAGTTATAGATAATCGAATCAGAATGAGATGTGAGGCCAATAGGGTGTCTCATTTTGAATATGGTGAGAATAGCGGCAAACTGTTGGCCTGGAAGATAAAAACTGGTATAGTTAGGAATCGGGTGGTAGAAAATCAGGACGGAATTTTAGGGGAGGTTAGGAAGAGTAAGAAAGAGGTGGAAGACACTTTCTTAAACTTTTTTAAGGAATTATACACTGAGGATTTAGAAGTTTCAGCAGGTTCGGTGAAGGGATGGTTAGAGGGATTGGAATTGGCATCTCTAAGTGAGGAGGAGAATAAGGCGATTAATGAGCCAATTGATATCGTAGAGCTTGAGCATGCGATAAACTTGGGTAAATTAGGTAAGGCGGCAGGACCTGATGGGTTGCCCGCCGAAGTTTATAGAGCTTTGGGCATTAGTATTATGTTTTTTTTGAGAGAACTCTTCAATAACATTCTTGTGACTGATGGGAGACCCCCCCTCTCTTGGAGGGAAGCTATTATCACAATAATTTTAAAACCAGGAAAGGATCCCAGGAGTTGTGAATCTTATCACCCAATATACCTCCTAAACTGTGACTATAAGATCTTTGCAAAAATGTTGGCAGACAGATTAGAGGGTGTTTTGGGAAAGCTGATACATACTGATCAGAAAGGGTTTTTGAAAGGAAGACATATACAGGATTTGACACATGGGTTGGTAGCCTCGGTCAATTTGGCCACCACATGCCACTCCCCTCTAGCAGTCGTGATGGTTGATGCAACCAAAGCTTTTGATAGAGTTAACTGGAAATATTTAAAGACGGTATGTGAAGGTTATAATCTTGGGGGCCATTTTCTTAGGACGTTACAAAAAATGTATCTTGATCCCTCTGCAAGAATTTTGGTTAATGGTGATCTCACTTCCTCGTTTAAGATAGAAAGGGGTACGCAGTAGGGGTGTCTGTTATCCCCGCTACTGTTTGATTTGTACATTGAGCCACTTGCTACTAGAATTAGGAAAGTTCAGTGAATTCTCCCCTTTGTGAGTGGGAATTTTTCTATGAAGGTGTCCTTGTATGCAGATGACCTGATGATTTATACTTCTAATCTAACCCAGACTAATTTGGTATTGGAAGAACTGATGAGAGATTTTGGGAGTATTTCGGGGTATGCAGTTAATAATCGAAAGACGGAGGTGATGGCTTGTAATATGGAGGTACGTAGTCCTGTAATTAAGAAGGAGGAGATTAAATATTTAGGGATTACTATAACACAGGATATAAATAAACTCGTAGAAACACATTTTAGGAAGTTAATGAGGGAAGTGGTTATCCTACTGAAGAGATGGTTAAACCTACCTTTTACTATTATTGGTCGGGTTAATTTAATTAAGATGGTGATTGTCCCCAAGTTTACATTTATCTTTAATTCGATACCATTAATGTTTCGTAACGATTCTTTAAGGAAACTTCAAGGAAAAATCAGCAGCTTCATTTGGGCATCTAAAGGTGTGCGTATTTCCTGGAAAAAACTGAGAAGGAGGAAAGAAAAAGGAGGGTTGGCTGTGCCAGATATGCAATACTATGCATGTGCCTTCTTTCTGAAGAATGCGAGGGAGACCTTTAATAACCCACGTCGGACTGAGCTGGGGCAGGCTCTGATCGCAATGGCAGAGGATAATGAGTTACAGACAAGTTTTATGTATAAGTTTGGAGACCCTAAGTACTTCAAGAAAGTCAGATTTAAGGTGTTACAAGATTTAGCAAGGATGTGGTATGCGATCAGGAGAGCCACAAAACTGTCGTATTATAGCAATAAGGCCCCTATTTGGGACTCTCCAGGGTCACTGGAGTGGACAAAGGATGCATTGGCAACCCCCTTAAAGGCAGCAGGTTTTTTATATTAGGGACAAGTTTGCTATAATGGAGAGGTTAGATCATTTGAAAACCTGAATGGGGAGGTAGGAGGTAACTTGTCTAAATTCAAGTACCTTCAGATCATCAGCTGGGCGAAGGATTTAAAAGTGGAGCTGGGAGGCACAAATGAGTTGGAAGATCAGTGGCACCTGGAAATCCCGCTGAAGAAGGAGGTGGCCAGATGGTACTGGCTAAATATGGAGCTATGGGGCAAGGGTCGGTCCCCTGGGGGGCTATTTCAAATCCTGTTTCGGCCCCCCCTGGGGGCAGAGCGGCCGTTTTTTCAGCCGATCTGCTCCTTGGGGGCGGGGGGATGGCATCGAAAACCACTAGACCACGAGGGATTATATTTTCCTTATGTTTTTGGGCAGCGACCCCTTACACAAGGGTCGCTGCCCCAGGGGCAATCATTTTTTATATGTTTCAGCCCCCCCTAGATAGGCCATATTTAGACGCTAGGGATTGAGTGGTGTGTGTGTGTTTTGTGTGTTTGGGGGCACCCCTTGGGCAAGGGTCGCCCCCCCCCCAAAGGGGGAAAAACTAGTATTGGTCATTTCTGCCCCCCTTTGGGGGCAGATCGGCCTATTTGTTTTAGGCCCATCTGCCCCCAAGGGGGGCAGAAGCCACTTAGGCACCAGGGACAATTTCTAAGTTCTTGGTGGCGGGGTGTTTGTCAACTGGCGAAGTATTTGTATTTGTGATTATAACAGTTTATTTGTTCTAGTTCAAAGCTTTTGCTTCCTTTGCTGTGGATCCTTGCGGTTTGCATAGTTGTATGTTTTAGGTAAGTAAAAGCAATTTATTCCAAAGGAGTATTGTTGGCATGCATGAATGACATGTTTGTAGGTGGTGTACTAAATGCAGTATTGTGTGTGAAATTGTCCTTAGATTTGAGCACAATATGTGTGTTGTCATATGTCTAATTTTCTTTTTTCTTTTTAGTGGGATATCATTGGTGATTGCTGTGTCTGTGCAGCGTAGCGAGCTTTTTCAGGCAAGTGAGTGGTATAGTTTTATAGTACATAACTCTGTGATAAAGCTACACTTTGTTTATTACTTATTTTAGTGCTGCTTGTTGTTGGCATTCCATTTGTTGTTAGTAAGGATCATGGCTAGCCACAGAGTGACCTCTCAGCAGGTTGTTGGCATGCTTTTTGAGTCATCTTCAGACCATGATGAGGAGACTGACTCTGTATATGAGGCAGAGGAGGAAGTGAGAGATTCTGGCGGTAAACTTTCAGTCCGAGAGGATTCTTCTGATGAGGAAGCCACTCTCAGTGCAGATCAAGGGCTGTTTTAGAGGAGGACATTGATGTGCCAAGAGTGCTGCAACCGGGGGCTGAAGGGATTCCCATTAGAAGACCTGACACCTGGATTGCCCCAAACATGGAGCAGCCACAATTACCTGCATTTACTGGTCTCCCAGGGTGTAGAGTCAATACAGAAAACTTTTTGCCTGTTAATTTCTTTCACTTGTTTATGGACGATGTATTTTTGGAAGAGATTGTGGAGCAGACTAATTTGTATGCAGAGCAATATTTGAGGGACAACGCTGCCAGACTTAGGCCTCAGTCTAGAGCTACTCAGTGGATTCCCACATATCTGGAAGATATGAAAAGGTTTTTAGGTTAGACTTGTTTGATGGGGTTGATGAAGAAGCTGTCACTGGCTTCTTATTGGTCTACTAGTCCCTTGATGGCAACGGCTATGTTTCCTGCAACTATGACACGTAATCGCTATTTGCTTCTTCTTCGTTTGCTGCATTTTGTAGACAATGCTTTAGCCTTGCCACGAGATCACGCTGATTGTGACCATCTTTTTAAGATTAGGCCTGTCCTTGATCATTTTGTACATCAGTTTTCAGAGGTCTATGTTCCAGACAAAGAGATAAGTGTGGACGAGTCTTTTGGTCCTTTTCAAGGGGCGTTTAGTTTTTAAGCAGTACATTCCTAGTAAGAGGGCACAGTATAGAATTAAATTGTATATGCTGTCAGAAAGTAGTACAGGATGCGTGTATAATTTCCGGGTCTACACTGGTAGGGATTCCAGTATTGGCCCTCCTGGTTGTCCGCCAACTTTTGGAGTTAGGGAAAAAATTGTGTGGAAACTTGTTAGACGACTGTTCAACAAAGGTCACCATTTGTACGTAGATAATTTCTACACTGGAGTGCAGTTGTTCAAGGAGTTGTTTAGAGTGGACACTGTTGCTTGTGGCACAATCCATTCTAACCGGAAAGGCTATCCAAGGGAGCTTATCTGGTAAAAACTTGAGACGGGACAGTGCAGTGCTTTGTGGAATAATGAGCTGCTAGCTCTGAAATTTTCAGACAGGAGGGATGTGTACATGCTATCTACCATCCATGATGACAGTACTTCCCCTTTAAACCTGCGTGCATTTTGGACTACAACAGGCACATGGGTGGTGTTGATAGAGTAGATTAGAGGTTGGAACCTTACACTGCTCTTCGTAAGTCTTACGTGTGGTATAAAAAGTTGGCCCTACATTTATTTCATTTGGCAACTTTTAATGCTTTTATTATGTTCAAGGATTGTTCACCTGAGTCAAGAATGAAATTTGTTAAATTTCAGGAGTCAGTGATAGAGAGCCTTATTGTGGTGGAACAAGCAAGAGTTCCTAGAGTAGCAGTGGTGGAGGATGTGGCTAGATTGAAAGATCACCACTTTCCAGATCACATTCCTCCCATTCCCAAAAAAGACTTTCCCACTAAGAAATGTAGAGTTTGTGCCCGAAGAGGTATCCGGAGGGAGAGCCGGATGTACTGCCCCGATTGCCCTTCAAAGCCTGGGCTGTGTGTGGCCGGCTGTTTTAGAAGTTACCACACGAAGAGAAATAATTGGGAAATACAGTGAGCGTAAACTGCCTATTTTATATTTTCATATGTTCAGTTTCACGGTTGGTATTACTCTCATGTATTTAATTAGAGCTTTTGTGTTTCTAGTTTTGTACTTATTTTATCATTAGTTAGTGGTTTCTTTGTTGTTTATAAACAAAAGAAAAGTTATGGCGGTGTGCGTGGGGTGGCCCTTGGCTGGCGGTGTGCGTGGGGTGGGGCTTGTCTGGGGGTGCGCGTGGGGTGGCGCTTGGCTGGCGGTGTGCTTGGGGTGGCGCTTGGCTGGCAGTGTGTGTGGGGTGGCGCTTGGCTGGCGGTGTGCGTGGGGTGGCGCTTGGCTGGCGGTGTGCTTGGGGTGGCGCTTGGCTGGCGGTGTGTGTGGGGTGGCGCTGGCTGGTGGTGCCAGCCATACGTCAGTCCACACACTCCCATAAGCTAGTGTGACTGCTGTATCAGGCATGTGGGCGTATGTAAGTGATGGGCCCTTGAGTGGCGCTGTCTGTCGATGCGAGTGTTGTAATGTGCTGGGCCCGTGGCTGGCAGCGTGAACGGTCATGTGCATGTCATGTATGAAAGGTGTGTGAATGGACTGTAAAACGGTTGGTGCCTTGACACGGCTTTACAGCTCACGAGCTGTGAGTCATTGGTTCAGTTTTTTGGCCTTTCAGTTATTAACAGTGCATTTCACTTTCGTGAAATCTCTTGTTAATAAAATTTGATCTACTGAACCATCACTCACCCTCGTGCCAAATCCAACCAGTATGTGTGCTAAAAATGACAAAACCTGCTCCACTGTAATCAGGCGTCGCAGCACACTTGTGACACTCTAGTGTCTCAGGTGGGACCCCGATGATGAAGCATGCCATCAACTTGGTTGGTGGGTGAGGGGTCTTTTTTACATGACCTAAGTGCGTTTCTTTTCACAATTTTAGTGTTTGGCACATCACAGACGTACGTGGACACATCAAAATTATATATTACAAAACTACCTGTGTTTGGGGTTGGGGGCACCTATATTTTTGGTCCTGGGTGCGGCCTTCATCTAGGGAAATCTACCAAACCCAGAATTTTTTTAAAACTAGACACCGCAAAGAGTCCAGGGAGGTGTGGTTTGCATGGATCCCCCAACATTTTCTTACCCAGACCCCTCTGCAAACCTCAAATGTTGCTTAAAAAAGTATATTTTCCTGACTTTTCTTTGTAGGATCACCGCTCCAGCACAAAATTCCTACTACCCAGTGTTCCCCTCAGTCTCCCAAGTAAAATGACACCTCACTTGTGTGGGTCCCCAAAGCAGAGCCAGCCTAAAGATGTATAAAAGAAGAATATGTGCTTATCAACTCCCTGTGCTATCCCCTCAATCTCTTCAAGTTTTTGGCCTTTTTCTGTTGCAGGCACCTGGCCCACCCACACAAGTGAGGTATCATTTTTATCGGCAGACTTGAGGGAACACTGGGTGGAAGGAAAGATGTGGCTCCGCTCAGATTCCAGAACTTTTTGTCACCGAAATGTAAGGAAAAAGTGTTTTTTTAGCCAAATATTGAGGTTTGCAAAGGATTCTGGGTAACAGAACCAGGTGAGAGCCCCACAACTCACCCCATCTTGGATTCCCTTAGGTCTCTAGTTTTAAAATATGCACAGGTTTGGTAGGTTTCCCTAATTGCCGGCTGAGCTAGAGGCCAAAATCCACAGGTAGGCCCTTTTCAAAAAACACCGCTGTTTTCTGTGGAAAAATGTGATGTGTCCACGTTGTGTTTTGGGGCATTTCCTGTCGCGGGAACTAGGCCTACCCACACAAGTGAGGTATCATTTTTATTGGGAGACTTTGGGGAACGCTGGGTGGAAGGAAATTTGTGGCTTCTCTCTGATTCCAGAACTTTCTGTCACCGAAATGTGAGGAAAAAGTGTTTTCATTAGCCAAATTTAGAAGTTTGCAGAGAATTATGGGTAACAGAACCTGGCGAGAGCCCCACAAGTCAACCCTTCTTGGATTTCCCTAGGTCTCTAGTTTTCAAAAATGCACTGGTTTGGTAGGTTTGCCTAGGTGCTAGCTGAGCTAGAGGCCAAAATCCACAGGTAGGCCCTTTGCAAAAAACACCTCTGTTTTCTGTGGAAAAAATGTGATGTGTCCACGTTGTGTTTTGGGGCATTTCCTGTTGCGGACACTAGGCCTACCCACACAAGTGAGGTATTATTTTTATTGGGAGACTTGAGGGAATGCTGGGTGGAAGGAAATTTGTGGCTTCTCTCTGATTCCAGAACTTTCTGTCACCGAAATGTGAGGAAAAAGTGTTTTCATTAGCCAAATTTAGAAGTTTGCAGAGAATTATGGGTAACAGAACCTGGCGAGAGCCCCACAAGTCAACCCTTCTTGGATTTCCCTAGGTCTCTAGTTTTCAAAAATGCACTGGTTTGGTAGGTTCCTCTAGGTGCCGGCTGAGCTAGAGGCCAAAATCCACAGGTAGGCACTTTGCAAAAAATACCTCTGCTTTCTGTGGGAAAATGTGATGTGTCCACTTTGTGTTTTGGGGCATTTCCTATCGCGGGCACTAGGCATACCCACACAAGTAAGGTATCATTTTTATGGGGAGACTACGGGGAACGCTGGGTGGAAGGAAATTTGTGGCTCCTCTCAGATTCTAGAACTTTCTGTCACCGAAATGTGAGGGAAAAATATTTTTTTAGCCAAATTTAGAGGTTTCCAAAGGATTCTGGGTAACAGAACCTGGTGAGTGCCCAACAAGTCAACCCTTCTTGGATTCTCCTAGGTCTCTAGTTTTTAAAAATGCACAGGTTTGGTAGGTTTCTCTAGGTGCCGGCTGAGCTAGAGGCCAAAATCAACAGGTAGGCACTTTGCAAAAAACACCTCTGTTTTCTGTGGCAAAATATGATGTGTCCACGTTGTGTTTTGGGGCATTTCCTGTTGCGGGCACTAGGCCTACCCACAAAAGTGAGGTATTATTTTTATCAGGAGACTTGGGGGAATGCTGGGTGGAAGGAAATTTGTGGCTCCTCTTAGATTCCCGAACTTTCTGTCACCGAAATGTGAGGAAAAAGTGTTTTTATTAGCCAAATTTAGAAGTTTGCAGAGAATTATGGGTAACAGAACCTGGGGAGAGCCCCACAAGTCAACCCTTCTTGGATTTCCCTAGGTCTCTAGTTTTCGAAAATGCACTGGTTTGGTAGGTTTCTCCAGGTGCCGGCTGAGCTAGAGGCCAAAATCCACAGGTAGGCACTTTGCAAAAAATACCTCTGCTTTCTGTGGGAAAATTTGATGTGTCCACTTTGTGTTTTGGGGCATTTCCTGTCGCGGGCACTAGGCATACCCACACAAGTAAGGTATCATTTTTATGGGGAGACTACGGGGAACGCTTGGTGGAAGGACATTTGTGGCTCCTCTCAGATTCTAGAACTTTCTGTCACCGAAATTGTCACGGTTTTCAATGGTCTTACCGTCGCAGCTGAGAGGCGTAGGGGAACGGCCCTTGTTCCGGCGGGTTCTGCTCTGGCCGAGGTAGGGGCGACCCCTTCCGGTAGCCACGGTGCTGTTTGGTATGAGCGAACCACTACAGTCCGTGCCCTCCAGAAGGAGTCCCAGAGGAAAAACCCCAGTAGGGTAAAAAACCTCCACAGGAACTCCCTGAAACGAAAGGAGGACACCAGGGCGTTAGGACCGAAGATCAGGAAGGCTGGAAAACAAGGCAGGTCAGGAACACACAAGATTCGCAGAAGGAAATCAATCAGAGCGTGACTACCACCAAGGAGTGTTGCAACGCAATGGACAAGTAGTTGGAATCCCCTTATATACCCCTGAACAGGAAATAGGAAACAGGAAGTAGAACACCACCATCTTGGATTGGGGAAAAGAAAACAATAGTGAATTAGGTATGTGCGTTTAACAATGCATGCTGGGCAGAGAGGAAGTGGTCAGCATGCTGGGAAGAAAAAAGGCAAGTATAAAGTACCCCAAGTGCAAGGGTTCGGTTTGTTCTAGGAACATCGGTAAGTGGTGGGCAGGTAATGGACATGCAAGAAAAATAAATGTTAAGCGCATAATGCGCTGTATGCGGCCAGGCCTGAAACCCCCTCGGGGTCTGAGGCTCTGCCGCGTCTGCCTTTATGGCAGAACTTGAAATAAGGGAAGCGGCGAGTGCCGCGACCCCTAGACCGGCTCCTTGGAGCCTCCATGGCTCTCGCTCGAGCCGCGGCAACCCCCGCGACCTGAGCGTCGGCCGCGCCGCTTACCGCGACCTGAGCGCCGGCCGCGGCGCTCTCCGCGACCCGGGCGCCGGCTGTGGCAGAATTAACGTGCCGTGCCGCGGCAACCTGAGCCCGCAGCCGCGGCGAGCGCCGCAGCGAGTGCCGCGGCATAACAGAAATGTGAGGAAAAAGTATTTTTTTAGCCAAATTTAGAGGTTTCCAAAGGATTCTGGGTAAAAGAACCTGGTGAGAGCCCAACAAGTCAACCCTTCTTGGATTCCCCTAGGTCTCTAGTTTTTAAAAATGCACAGGTTTGGTAGGTTTCTCTAGGTGCCGGCTGAGCTAGAGGCCAAAATCAACAGGTATGCACTTTGCAAAAAACACCTCTGTTTTCTGTGGAAAAATGTGATGTGTCCACGTTGTGTTTTGGGGCATTTCCTGTTGCGGACACTAGGCCTACCCACACAAGTGAGGAATCATTTTTATTGGGAGACTTGAGGGAATGCTGGGTGGAAGGAAATTTGTGGCTTCTCTCTGATTCCAGAACTTTCTGTCACCGAAATGTGAGGAAAAAGTGTTTGTATTAGCCAAATTTAGAAGTTTGCAGAGAATTATGGGTAACAGAACCTGGCGAGAGCCCCACAAGTCAACCCTTCTTGGATTTCCCAAGGTCTCTAGTTTTCATAAATGCACTGGTTTGGTAGGTTTCTCTAGGTGCCGGCTGAGCTAGAGGCCAAAATCCACAGGTAGGCACTTTGCAAAAAATACCTCTGCTTTCTGTGGGAAAATGTGATGTGTCCACTTTGTGTTTTGTGGCATTTCCTGTCGCGGGCACTAGGCCTACCAACACAAGTAAGGTATCATTTTTATGGGGAGACTACGGGGCACGCTGGGTGGAAGGACATTTGTGGCTCCTCTCAGATTCTAGAACTTTCTGTCACCGAAATGTGAGGAAAAAGTATTTTTTTTGCCAAATTTAGAGGTTTCCAATGGATTCTGGGTAACAGAACCTGGTGAGAGCCCAACAAGTCAACCCTTCTTGGATTCCCCTAGGTGTCTAGTTTTTTAAAATGCACAGGTTTGGTAGGTTTCTCTAGGTGCCGGCTGAGCTAGAGGCCAAAATGAACAGGTAGGCACTTTGCAAAAAACACCTCTGTTTTCTGTGGAAAAATGTGATGTGTCCACGGTGTGTTTTGGGGCATTTCCTGTCGCGGGCACTAGGCCTACCCACAAAAGTGAGGTATTATTTTTATCAGGAGACTTGGGGGAACGCTGGGTGGAAGGAAATTTGTGGCTCCTCTCAGATTCGAGAACTTTCTGTCACCGAAATGTGAGGAAAAAGTCTTTTTTCAGCCAAATTTAGAGGTTTCCAAAGGATTCTGGGTAACAGATCCTAGTGAGAGCCCCAAAAATCAACCCTTCTTGGATTCCCCTAGGTCTCTAGTTTTCAAAAATGCACAGGTTTGGTAGGTTTCCCTAGGTGCCGGCTGAGCTAGAGGCCAAAATCCACAGGTAGGCACTTTGCAAAAAACACTCCTGTTTTCTGTGGAAAAATGTGATGTGTCCACGTTGTGTTTTGGGGCATTTCCTGTCGTGGGCACTAGGCCTACCCACACAAGTGAGATATCATTTTTATGGGGAGACTTGGGGGAATGCTGGGTGGAAGGAAATTTGTGGCTCCTCTCAGATTCGAGAACTTTCTGTCACCGAAATGTGAGGAAAAAGTATTTTTTTAGTCAAATTTAGAGGTTTCCAAAGGATTCTGGGTAACAGAACCTGGTGAGAGCCCCACAACTCACCCCATCTTGGACTCCCCTAGGTCTCTAGTTTTCAAAAATGCACAGGTTTGGTAGATTTCTCTAGGTGCCGGCTGAGCTAGAGGGCAAAATCAACAGGTAGGCACTTTGCAAAAAACACCTCTGTTTTCTGCGGAAAAATGTGATGTGTCCACGTTGTGTTTTGGGGCATTTCCTGTCGCGGGCACTAGGCCTACCCACAAAAGTGAGGTATTATTTTTATCAGGAGACTTGGGGGAATGCTGAGTGGAAGGAAATTTGTGGCTCCTCTCAGATTCCAGAACTTTCTGTCACCGAAATGTGAGGAAAAAGTGTTTCTTTAGCCAAATTTAGAGGTCTGCAAAGGATTTGGGGTAACAGAACCTGGTGAGAGGCCCACAAGTCACCCCATCTTAGATTCCCCTAGGTCTCTAGTTTTAAAAAATTTAAAGGTTTGGTAGGTTTCCCTAGGTGCCCGCTGAGCTATATGCCAAAATCCACAGGTAGGCACTTTGCAGAAAACACCTCTGTTTTCTGAGGAAAAATTTGATGTGTCCACGTTGTGTTTTGGGACATTTCCTGTCACGGTCACTAGGCCTACCCACACAAGTTAGGTATCATTTTTATCGGGAGACTTGGGGGAATGCTGGGTAGAAAGAAATCTGTGGCTCCTCTCAGATTCCACAATATTTTGTCACCGAAATGTGAGGAAAACGTGTTTTTTTGCCAAATATTGAGGTTTGTAAAGGATTCTGGATAACAGATCCTGGTGAGAGCCCCACAAGTCACACCATCTTGGATTCCCCTAGGTCTCTAGTTTTCAAAAATGCACAGGTTTGGTAGATTTCCCTAGGTGCCAGCTGAGCTAGAGGCCACAATCTACAGGTAGGCACTTTGCAAAAAACACCTCTATTTTCTTTGGGAAAATGTGATGTGTCCACGTTGCGTTTTGGGGAATTTCCTGACACAGGCGCTAGGCCTACCCACACAAGTGAGATAGCATTTTTTATGGAGAGGCTTGGGGGAACATAGAGTAGCAAAACAAGTGTTATTGCCCCTTGTCTTTCTCTACATTTTTTCCTTCCAAATATAAGAGAGTGTGTAAAAAAGACGTCTATTTGTGAAATGCCCTGTAATTCACATGCCAGTATGGGCACCCCAGAATTCAGAGATGTGCAAATAACCACTCCTCCTCAACACCTTATCTTGTGGCCATTTTGGAAATACAAAGGTTTTCTTGATACCTATTTTTCACTCTTTATATTTCAGCAAATGAATTGCTGTATACCCGGTATAGAATGAAAACCCCTTCATGGTGCAGCTCATTTATTGGCTCTGGGTACCTAGGGTTCTTGATGAACCTACAAGCCCTATATATCCCTGCAACCAGAAGAGTCCAGCAGACGTAACAGTATATTGCTTTTAAAAATCTGACATCACAGGAAAAAGTTACAGAGTAAAACAAAGAGAAAAAAAGCAGTTTTTTTCACCTCAATTTCAATATATTTTTATTTCAGTTGTAATTTCTGTAAGGATCTACACAAATTACCCATTGCTGAATTCAGAATTTTGTCTGCTTTTCAGAAATGTTTAGGTTTCTGGGATCCAGCATTGGTTTCACACCCATTTCTGTCACTGACTGGAAGGAGGCTGAAAGAACAAAAATGGGGTACGTCCCAGTAAAATGCCAAAATTGTGTTGAAAAATTGGGTTTTCTGATTCAAGTCTGCCCGTTCCTGAAAGCTGGGAAGCTGGTGATTTTAGCACCGCAAACCCTTTGTTGATGCCATTTTCAGGGGGAAAAAACACAAGCCTTCTTCTGCAGCCCTTTTTTCCCATTTTTTAAAAACAAAAACAAATTTTCACTGTATTTTGGCTAATTTCTTGGCCTCCTTCAGGGGAACCTACAAAGTCAGGGTATCTCTAGAATCCCTAGGATGTTGAAAAAAAGGACGCAAATGTGGCGTGGGAGCATATGTAGACAAAAAGTTATGAGGGCCTAAGCGCGCCCTGCCCCAAATAGCCAAAAAGAGGCCTGGCACCTGAGGGGGAAAAGGCCTGGCAGCGAAGGGGTTAATTCCAGACCCTCTGCACTCTTCCCTAGTCAGTGGGAACCACAGTACACCAGACTGCAAGCGTCTCCTACTAGCTATCCTCCACACCCCATGTATTTTGTACTTAGGAAGCTGACCCTCTGGTAGACTGGGAACACCCCTCTTTTTTCATTCCTACATCAGTGTCACATTTACATCCTCTACGCCCCACAAGAGGCTTCACCTCTTCCTTTCCTACAGTATTCTTCCATTGTAATGGATTGATCGTCCGTAGCTCTCTCTTGGTCCTCTCGGTCCATCATACATCGCATCTGCACCTATCCCACACAGCCAGCCCACAGATGACCAGCAGCACTAGACTATCCACAATCGTACTTAATGTGAATGGCTCCATCCACTACCTAAAACAAAAAAAATACTGATTTATGGGCAGTTAACAGGCTGGATGTAGCCCTGCTCCAAGTGACCCACCTCAATGACCTGGAAAGTCAAAAACTCAGGAGAGATAGAGTAGGGGTAGAATATCATACCAGTAAACTAACCCAGGGTGAAAGTGGGACTCCTTCCATGAAAATACATCAGCAATGCGGGGTGGCCATACTGATTTTGAAAAAGCTACCACTACATATCCACAAGGTTTGGAGGGACCGGTGGTGGTGGTGGGGTCGCTAAGGGCCATATTTATACTTTTTGACGCACAACTACGCCAACGCAGTTGTGCGTCAAAAATTTTAACGCCGGCTAACGCCATTCCAAAGCGCCATGCGGGCGCCTTATTTATGGAATGACGTTAGCCGGCGCAGCTGACTGGTGTGCGTCAAAAAAAATGACCCACACCAGGCAGCGCCGGCGTAGGGGAAAATGGAGCTTGGGCGTCAAAAAATGGGGCAAGTCAGGTCTGAGGCAAAATATTGGCCTCAACCCGATTTGCGCCATTTTTTTTTTACTCCCAACCCCCATTGAAATGACTCCTGTCTTAGCACAGACAGGAGTCATGCCCCCTTGCCCAATGGCCATGCCCAGGGGACTTCTGTCCCCTGGGCATGGTCATTGGGCATAGTGGCATGTAGGGGGGCACAAATCATGCCCCCCTATGCCACAAAAAAATATTTAAAAAAATACTTACCTGAACTTACCTTAAGTTCCCTGGGATGGGTCCCTCCATCCTTGGGCTTCCTCCTGGGGTGGGCAAGGGTGGCAGGGGGTGTCCCTGGGGGCATGGGAGGGCACCTCTGGGCTCCTTCCGAGCCCACAGGTCCCTTAACGCCTGCCCTGACCAGGCGTTAAAAAATGACGCAAAAGCGGCTGGACGTCATTTTTTTTGACCCGCCCACTCCCGTGCGTCATTTTTGCACGGGAGTTTAAATAAGGCGCACATGCCTTGGAGTCATTTTTTAGACGGGAACGCCTACCTTTCATATCATTAACGCAAGGTAGGTGTCCACGCTAAAAAATGACGCAAACTCCAAGATCTTTGGCGCTAGACGGGTCTAACGCCAAAGTATAAATATGGAGTTAGCTTTGCGTCGGATTTGCGTAAACAAAAACGGCGCAATTCCGGCGCAAACAGAGTATAAATATGCCCCTAAGTCTTTACATGAGACAGTGCACTTACTGGTTTTCATATACATTGTGGTTACCACGAAACACCTCACGTTTGATGCTGCTGCCCCTATCCTAAACCAGCAGCCTAAAACCAAAGTTCTTCCAGGTGGGGATTGTAATATAGTTCTAGACTAATTCCTGGATAAATGAGATCACTCGTCATCTTGCCCAGGCCCACATAGGGTTTGGTTGGGAGACATGATGGCAGACTTATCCCTCACAGATCCATTGCGCTGACAGCACCCAGTGAAAAGGAACTATACTTTCATCTCCTGCAGACATGGCACGTAAACTTGCAAAGATTACTTCCTGGCATCAACCTCTTTTCTGGCATTAGCCATTGACATGGCCATTAAGTCGACGGCGGGTCTCCAATCATAATGCCATTCAAATGATGAGACAAGGGCCTACAAAAACCAGAAGGCAGCCATTGGCGACGGAACCCATCCCACTATAACATTTCAGACGATAAGCGGAGGCTCAGGTTCTTCCTTCAAGTATTTCTGGCAGACAATAAAGGGACAATCTCTTCACCAGGGTTTTTATGTGGTAGAAGTAAAGCAAATGTCCAGGGAGAGATTATGAGAGACACAGCAGGCAGGAAGAGAAGGGCAGCTGCCATAGATTGACTATGGATGCATGACTGGTATCACTGATGGCAATTTACTCCTTCTGATATTCTCTTGAAATCCTGAGGGAACTGCTGGAGGTCAAACACAAACTCAAGAATTTAAACACCTCCCAGGCCGAAACAGCCCTGTTCCATCTTTGACACCATGACTGAGGGGAAAAGACAGGGAGACTTCGGGCCCTTCAGATGAGGTAACAGGTAGAAGAATAGGCCATCCAGCCATTTGTAGATGCTAATGGGACCACTGTGACGTTCCCCACCCACTAATAGCATGGCAGCCTTTTGGGACTTCTATAGTTCCTTATACTTTTCTAATGGCATGGACACTCGGGCAGAGACAGATGAGTTCCTGTCTAACTACACACTCTCCAAACTGTCATTAGAACAACAGCAAACTGTTGAGGCCGACATATTGGAGGAGGAAGTAGCTGCTGTGATAGCCTTCCCAACAGAAAGGCCACAGGCCCCCATGGGTATCCGGCAGAGTATTATAACACGACCAAAGAACTTATCACTCCCCTACTACACAAGGCTTTTGAAGATCGGATGCGAAGATCCCACTCTTTTGGGAGAAGCGAATGGCGCCAAATTGCATTAGTACTCTAGCCTGGTAAGGACCCACTAAAGTGTGACAGATATAGACTGATTTTGCTCCTGAACACGGACACTAATAACTGGCATTTTAAGGCTCTGGAGAACAAGTACCTGCCCCACACGAGAGGACTGAAGACAAGAAATACATAAAATGCCCTCCTATGAGCATGTGAAAGCTAGCGTCAACGACAAACTTGGCAAATTCCAGGACATATGGGGGAACTAGATATATGTCTCATGAAATAAAGGACCTTCGAGGTTAGCTGGCTTGACTAGGGTGGTGGGGTTCTGAGCCAGATGGGTTGTGACAGAGACAGAACAACTGAGTTGAGGTGAGATGTATGTACTGTCATGGGCCAGGGGTAGTAAGAATGCTCTGTGCTACAGAAGAGGACGGGAGGCAGGCTACAAGGATTCGTAAAGTAGTTTTGTTTTTCTTTTTCCCCTCCTCCTAATCTCTAGCACAGTAGGACTCTGGCGCGCGGGGTGTACTTGTATATAGTTCTCTGAGAATGGAGGTGAGGGGATACGTTTTGTCTGAAAGCCATGGTTAATGTACATGTTGGGTTTTATTTATGAGATTCCTCACTAATCTGGATGTTAGTCACAAGCGATGCACATAAAAATACAATAAAGAAACGTTACACACAAAAAAAAAAAAAAAATAGGAATGTAGGGATTAGGATTTTATTACTCTACTGTAGTTGACACTCATGTCTATTTATATTGAATGATGAGTTACTGCATTGAAGTTGTTTTGCACTTGGGGCTGCAACACATACAACAGGCATTATAAAATAGTCATCATGTTGATTCTCCCTATTGTGTACATAATATATTCACAATTTGGCAAGGTTAGCTGCAAGATGGGACCTTAGTGCTAGCTAGTTGGCCGCATAACATTCCCTTACTGCTCCGATCAGCTTGAAGCCCAAATATTCGGCAGACTACTCCCATTAAATTGTGTGAATGCAGTTGAAAAACTTCTGTACTAGATTTTTACGGTTCCAACAGAGTCAGTGCTGGACCTGTCTCCTTCTGCAGGGTCACCCCAGATTTTTGACTTCATCTGCCTTTTCTTTGCAGTGGCTCAGGAGAGTGTAGAGAGAAAGAACCGACTGAGTTCAGAGAGGCATGGAACTGACAAGTGCACCTGAATAACAGGCCTCTGTCCATGTTCTGTCACCTAAGCAGGGAAGCCCATCAATGCATTGATTAGTCTACCTTGGTTTTTGGCAGAAGGTGGGTCGTGTTGGACTTGGTCCTGTCTGCAGGGTCATCCCCAAATTTTTGCCTTCGCCCTTCTGTTTTCTGAATCTTTTTTGTTGGCTTTTAGGACTCTGTGAACTTTAACCCTGCTAATCAGCACTACAGTGTTGTGCTCTCTCCTTTAAACATGGTAAAATTGGACTACACCTAATTGGCACATTTAATTTACTTGTTGGTCCCTAGTAAATGGCAATAATTGCTGGATGGCCTGTAAATTGAATGCTACTAGCGAGCAGCTGCACTCGTTGTGCCACCCACTAAAGTAGCTCTGTAAAACATCTCTCAGACCTGCCACTACAGCCTTTTGTGCAGTTTTAAACTGTCCGTTCGACCTGGCAAAAGAGACCTTTTGCTAGGCCTAAACCTTCCTTTTTAATGCTTGTAAGCCACCTCTAAGGTAGGCCCTAAAGGCTCAGAGGGTAGGGTGCATTGTATTTAAAAAGTAGGGCATGTGTACTTAGGTTTTACAAGTCCTGGCAGCGAAAATCTCCTAAAGTCGTTTTTCACTTTATGACTACCAAACCTTCCTGCATGTCAATTGGTTTGGCTAGTTCAGCTTTCCAGTTAGAAACAATATTCTTTTATTTTCCTTTAATGATAAAAGCCTCCCTTCCTGGTCCTTCAATTCATCTATGAAAACTTTGGATCACTGCACTTGCAGACGCATTGCCAGGAGCTTTATCACGTTATTGCCATTTTCATAGAATGTTTGCTGAATTCTAAGGAGAGTTGACTAAGCTTTGTTGGTTCTCATTGCCTGCAGATGACCCCTTATGGAAGTTAGCTTCATTGCCATAAAATTGTTATAAGTTATTGCAATAAGAGTTTTATTCTCTTGACAGGTCATTAAACAGGCTCCACATTCTAGATGTACCTAACCTCTCCCCTTCTACCTACTCTGTCAGTATGTAAACATGGTCAGAAATAAAGATCTATGGCCTATCGGCTGGTTGGAGTCTGCGCATAAAGATCTTGGACAAGAGGCACAATAAATACTTTTATAAATTCTTACATGTCAATAGAAGTAGATATAGGATGGGAGAAACACCATGTGTGAGGAGGACACTCATGTGCCTAGACATAGCTTTTCCAATATTCGTGTGTTGAGAGGATCTTTCCAGGCCTGGGTCCCAGACCATGTCTAGGACTATGAACTCTCATAACACAATAATTGGAGAGAAGGGGAACATAAGCGAACAGTCGTAATACCCCTATTCATAACAACAAACACAAAGATACGAGTGCTCTACGGCTATGAACTCCCAATGGCCTTATGATTCTGAAGTCCCTCGGTGTAACATGCAAACTGCTCATTATATCATCCAAAGCAAAGCTATACCAACATCATCAATGAGGCCACCAATAGAAAGAAGCAAAATGCTTTTCAAGACAATTAGGCACTGCATTGACCCTGTGCCAGACCCACCTTTCACTCATGCCACAGAAAAGTGTGATGCTGTCAACTACTTCTGCAGTAAAAAGAAATACAGTAGATTCAACATAACAACAACAACAACAAGCAGGCTTCATCTCTTATGCCCACCCTCTCTCATAGGATTCCGCAATGGTCAGCCTTCAAAGCCATATCTCTTGCCGATCTCACTGACATACTCAACTCCATCAAAGTCACTTCCTATGAATATAATTATTTTGCTTTGTGTTTCATCAAAACTCTCTGGGGATGCCTTCTCATCCCATCTTGCCATTGTCAATGTCTCCATCACTCAAGGCATCTTCGCAAAAGCTCTCCAGGTAGGCTCAATCCTCCCATTCCTTAAGAAACCTACACTAGACAGGCACAGCACTCACCTACCGTTCATCAGCACGATCATTGAAAACATGCTGTACTCCAAGATGATATTATTGCTAACCCTCTCCTGCAAGACTACCAGTCTGGTATCAGATCATGATGCAGCACAGAGATTGCTATTGCACACATCATAGATGATACCCTTCTGACAAAAGACGAAGATAACTTCTGCTTTTTAATATTGCTGGACCTCTCCTCTGCATTCAAAAAAATCAACCATCCCACTCTCATACACACCCTGGAGTCTCAAATGGGATTCACCAGCAATGGCCTTCTTTGGTTTTCCTCCTAACTTTCCAAATAACACCAAATGGTTCACATGGGCCCCTAGCAGGTCCCAAAAGATCTCCATCAGCTGTGAAGTTCCCCAGGGTCTATAAAGTGTTCTGTCATCTTCCATCTCTACTTGGAGTATCTTGATTCTCTACTCACAAATAATGGTATCAGGATTTAACAATATGCTGATAATACACAACTCTACTTGAAAGTCTCCTCTGCGTTAAACATCCAAAGCCTCAGACATGATTTTGTTGTGTTGTTTTCATGGTGCCTGCACAAATCCAAAGCTGGATGTCCAGCACCTACCTGAAGCTCAAACCAACCATGAAAGAGTTCCTGTTATTTGTCAACAACACAACAAACATGAACAATACAAACATGGCTCAATGACATTAACCTTGATGGCTTTGAACTCCAACTTTCACTGAATTGCAAGTCACCTGGATTCACTCTGGACACCAACTTCACATTCAAGGAATGCATTGTAAAATAAACAAAGATAGCCTGGTACCAGCTTTCTGTTCTAAAAAAAAGTGAACGGGTTTCTTTCAGAAAACAAATACAGAACTTTTTCTGGACATTGGTATCAGCCTGCTCCATGGCATCCCAGCATCCTGCACGATGCAGCACATCTTATCCAGAAAGAAATGAAGAAATATGATCACCTCACCTCCACCCAGATGGAACTCCATTGGCTCCCCAGGCTGCCCCGCACCTTCTGCCAAGCCAGATAAATGATTTACCAAGCCATCATAACCAGCACCTGTGTTTATATTTCAGACAAGCTCATTATCTTTTTCTGGTTATCGCCATGCCTGCAGCAAGGACACCAACAGACTGAAGAATAAGAAGTGTAAAAAAGGAAAATCAAAGCAGCAGATCTTTTCCATATATGCATCCAGGATCAGGAGAAATGTCTCCCCCTCCATTCGTATTTGGCTGGATTTCTGCAATTAATATACCACATGCATACTATGTTTGGCTCTGGGATTGACCAAAGTGGATTTTTTCCATGTATGAGTATCCCAAACAGAGAACCATTTGTTAATTAACGTTTTGTCGTATTTGAACAGATTGCACATAAAACATGTTTAAATTATCCTTTATTTGTGTGCGCAATCTTTCGGACAAATGTGGTTGACCATGCTCAGTTCCAAAGCGATTGCAAGAAGTCTGTTATGTCTCCATCTTCTGTAATAAAACCCTTGAAGCATTGTGGCGTTTAGATCCCTATTACAGCGTCACCCTCGGGTTGTTCATGAAGTCAGACAGTTTAATCAGCCCGTCCAGCCCAATGCTGAGTGGAGAAAAGGGAAAATATGAGTTAATTCTAGGACTACACATGATACCAGGTAGCAGACAAAAGGCAAATAAAGTTACACAAGAATCCCTTCCTGTTTATTTATCGCAACGTGTCCTTTTTGTCTCACTGAATAGGTCTTGGTTTCTTTCCTATATTTCCCACTTTACCCGAAGGTTTTGAAAGATCCTTATAATTTATAAAAAAAAGAAAAAAGCTCACTCCTTGTATCGTATGCTAGCAGCACAAACACACCGGCATCTTCATCTATCACAAGTATTTTCACGTACCTAGACGTGCATGTGACAGGCCAGCAAAGTAGCAAACCCATCATGCATATACGATTGAGAAGAGGATTTTCAGTTCCTGTTTTTGCCTTTATGTTTGGCCCACGTTCTAGTCATTCCACAGTGTCCCGCAAATACCAGGCGTCGAGTGACGTCAACTCATACGACACCACAACGGTTGCTATTTACATCAGTTCAGCCTTTTCCTCTTGCCGCTGTGAAATCTGCCTCGAGAATTTCCCAGTTCGGACAGACATATTTTAGCTAGAGAGCTGTGTACTATACGATGTGATGTAATTCAGTTGTCGCACCCCCCATGAATTGTGTGAGATTGTAAGGCAGTAGTCTACCTTTGCAAGACGGTGATGAAGACGGTGTTTAAGCTCACAAAAAATAGAAATGACCCCGGTGCCAGTACTTCTGGGACTAATACCCAGATCCAAAAAGTGGGAAGACACCTGTAAGTTTATATACCTTGTCAGCACCGGTGCCTCCTCCACTATGACGGAGGAGTGGCGCCCGCCGCCAGAGGCAGCAGCTGCAAAACTTTGAAAATAAAACAATAATAAACAATCGTTTTATTTTTAAAGGCGTGGGACTATAGGGGATGACAGGCACTGGGGGGAATGGCGTGCACTCCTACCAGTACGCATGTGTGTTTGGCCGGCGTCTCAGAACGGCCAAACACACATGCGTGCTGAGCTCTCTCCATACTGTGTTGCGAGTTGGAGACAGCAGGCGCAGGCTTTCAGTCTGCCTGGGAGTAGAAATCCAGGGCGCTCAAGCCAATCCTAATGCTGCTTTCATGCATGAGAGCAGTGTTAGGATTGGCCACAGGGCAGGCTGGGAGTCTCAGTCCAGCGAGACCAGAGAAGCGGCTGTGCGGCAGGTTCAAGGTAAGGGTTTTTTTTTAATTTATTTTGTTCACACTTCCCCCGCCTCTGTAACACCACTTTGCCCAGCTCCCAGCCATGAATGCTTGCCAGTGTATTAGCAAAGTGACGAAAAGGCTTGGCCTGGAAAGCCTTGGAGGATTCCTCCATCAAAATGTGGTCCATAGACTTGAAGAAATGGGCTACTGAAGAGAATAAATCACCAGTACTTTTTTGAAAACAAAAAGGGGGTGAGAAAAACAAAAAGGCATTAGAAACTATTCTATTCTACTCATGGCCGTAGCTCCAGGGAGCGTGTTACTACCACCTAATAAATGTATTTTCTGGTAAATAGTTGAGTACATGTGTTTCAGTTGGGTGTGGTGATGTGTCTGTCGGATTTCCCCAGGAAGTTTTACATGTATGCCAGCGTGATTGTTGGAAAAATCTGAAACGCACCCCTTCACCAATCTTACTGAGCAAGTTAAGCCCCTGATTCTACTATCCCTTGAATCGAAAGTCCATCCTGTGATTTTTCGGATTAATACTGTAAGTGTGAAGAGACCCATTAGTGACAATAGTCAAAGTGTCCCTCATTTTATGCTGAAGCAGTGTTGGGGTGTCTAATTTTATTCTGCCAAAAGGATCATATCTGATTTTGTGCATGATTTTGTTGTGTTCTTTCATGCTGTCTTACATCTACGCTCATGTATTTGATGCCAGCACCCTGGTAGACACTTCACTCCACATTTACAGTTAACTTTTCCTCTGGGTTATTGCACTTTTAGATTACTTTTTGGTGGTGTGACATATGTGATGGCGCACTACATATTGGCAGATATGCTTTTTGTCACTCCGTGTGTGCTTGTCTAAGATACAGACTGTGTACACACTGTGTACACACTGTGTACAGTGTACGTTCAGATTTTGTATGCTTGTGTTAAAATTGGCAGCTTTCTTTTATCGGAAGCAACATTTTTTACTATAATGTCTGGTTCTTCAGTGAGCTCACAGTATCTATTCTATGATAGCTATGCATGGCAGTAAGATATATAAAATTCTATGAAGCACACACCAGAAGTTGAATAAACCTGGATTACCACAATGATTTGATTTTGAAATGTCCTATTGGCAAGCAGCTGGATAAAATCAAACTGTTCTGCATCAGAACAGAGTCAGTATGCTGTGGTCTGCAATATGGCTTTGAATCCTGGACACGCTGTCAAATGTGTGGTTTTACAACAACATGTGTAGCTATCTGTTGATGCTTCTTTTTGAAAATGTGTGATATTTTCTTACAAGTCTTGAAATGCAATGGTGACAGAACTAGTGGGCTGTTGGATCTCACTTCTGGCAAACACACAGTCTTACATGTTCACCTTAGGTAGGGGTTCCTGTCAATAGGAAATGTTGTTTGAAGAACTTCAGTAGCATCCCTGTTTAATAATGGTGCCAAAACCTTGTAGTAACTAAGGCTGCAGATTCATACCTTTACCTATGAATTAACCTTGTATCCTTTCTGCGCACCCATATTAAGGGCCCTGCGTAGGTCAGTTAGAATTAGGCGGTGTGGGAGCTGTACCATAAATTGGTGGAGCTTCTGCTCTGTCAGAGCCCCAGTTCCCCTGTCACATTCAGAGGCACTGGAACTACTGGGATATAAGCGATAAGACCCCAGCTGGCTCTGCCATCAGAAATGGGGCTCTGCTGTGGAAATCCTTGATCTGACTGCCCATTTGCCACCATTTTGCCAAGATGATATGTATGTTACTTATGTTTCCCCTTTCTTGGGCACCCAATGAGGCACAGAGGTCTGGGTACTGAAATAACGATATGACTTTGACACAAAGTGGGAGTACCTCTACGTCAGGGACTCTGGGCCTGATTATGACCTTGACGGATGGGATAATCTGTCACAAATGTGACAGATATCCCGACCGCAGTATTACAAGTTCCATTATATCCTATGAAACTTGTAAAATGGTGGGTGGTATATCCGTCATGTTTGTGACAGAGTATCCCACCCGCCAAGGTAGTAAACAGTCCCTCTGTTTTTCCTCATTTACAATCAAATTCCTGCTTTGGGGATTTGTCTCTGAAAACATAAAAAAAAACACAATGCAGTGTGGCCCACTACAGCATAGCAACCTGTTTGGTGTTCAGCTTTGTTGGAAGTGAATCTGCATCACCACTGGTTGCACTTTTATCAAAGAGATCCCCAACAGACAGATGGGGATCTTTAAATGTGGTGGCCAGGGATCCACCCTTGGAAGGGGGCCCAGGTAAAAGCTTCACTTGGCTGCTGGCTGGTGGAGCACAAGCCAGTCTCTAAATGATGTCCAAAGTTGATGGAGAAAACCTAAGAAAAAGTAATCCAATGCTGACTGCTTACATCTCTTGCTGCAGATAACGGAGTGATCTGTGAATTAGTACAGGTGAAATGTTTCCATCCACTAAAGCCAGGTACTGGTAAAGAAATTGAAAGGTGCTGAAAGGAATACGAGGTGATTGGCTTCTTTGACTAGTAGATAAAATGTTGAAGGCGAGCTTCAGTGCTGTTGCAGCGTTCTGTTGGTTATTAAAAATAAAACGGTCAGAATTGCAACAAAATACACATACATATATGACAGTGACTATGGTAACAATAACATATACAACTATAATACTAAAAATATTACAGCTAGTAATATTTTCAGTAACAGTGGTACATTAATATTAATTGTAAATCAAACAGGTTCACACTATCAAAAATGCTACATTGTGGTTTGTTTCTAGCTGGTAGATATGTACATAAGCTATTCAATGCTAGTCCCTGAGACAAGCAGCAGAACAGTATCCAACAAGATATCACAAGACATTCGTCTGTTAATAGCTGCCTGTTCTAAAAAAGAAATGGGTTCTGGGGGGGGAGCTGAGGACGAGAGGTTCCCCCCCCCTCCCCCCCGGGAAGATTGTGGAGGGTGGCACAGCCCGCGGGTGCCGTTTGGGCACTTTTCGGGCTTCTTTGGTGGGCAGGAAGTGGGGTTTAAAAAGGGGAAGCCATTTTGTGTGGGTCACCATTTTATGTGGTAACACGGTGGCTGGTGCACTGCTGTTTTTTTCTTTTGCGAGGCGTTGTCCTGTTTGCGCTTGGCGCAGTGATTTAGTCCTGTTTCGGACTGTGGTCGACGGTGGCGGCGAGTAATAATGTGCGGACTCTTGCTGGGCACGTATTGTTGTTGTCGTGGCTTTAGCTTTGACTTACCGGTTGAGTCTTGGCGATGGACGGTCGTGTAGCGGAAGCTCTCCGGCTCCTGCGGGAGGCCGGTCGCTTGGACGTCCTGGCCGAAGGAGTGGTGGGATGCACCCGCCCGACACGACGTTCAGCGAGCGGTGTGGCTGCGGCTGTAGCGGCCTGCTCCCCACCGCGTATCTCTCACAAGGCAGAGCAGCAGGTGAGGGATTGTGGGCGGGGGAGGAGGGTTTATGGTGTGAGGGCTGCCCTGGGAAGGTATGCTGGCGCGCCGAGGCAGCCTGCTGATATGGCTGCTCGGTTGTGCATTATGCGTGTGTCGAGGCGGGCGGGGGAGGGGTGGCGCCCGCTCGGGGGATGGCTGGCAGGCTTTCCGGGCCAGGTAGGGACAGGGGAGGTAGGAGGCTGGCTGGGGATAAAGGGGAGGGTGGGGTGCCTGTCCAGGCTGACGTGGGGGATTACAGAGGGGTCGGGGCTAGTATTGCACAGGGAGCACCGGGTGGGGGGGCCCAGGGTGGGGGGTCCCAGCTGGAATTGCAGGACATGGGGGTGACGCCCCCTAGGGAGATAGTGGGGAAAGGACGGTGTGGGGAGGCACGGCAGGGAGAGTTGGATGGGGTAGAGTCAAGGGGGGAGAGGGGGAGAGGTGGGGATGGTGCGGTGACGGCGCAGCACATGGAGCCACAACGGTTGGCACCCCTGTTTGAGTGGAGTGAGGGGGACGATGAGGAGCTGGAGGTCGGCGAGGATGGGATCACCTTAAAGGTTATCCCCCGTGGCGAACTTACGGGAAAAGTGCGCAGCAGTCGGTTTCAGGTTCCCCGCAGCCGGGAGAGGGGGAGGGTGCGGGTTGGTCAGCTGGGCAAGGATCGGAGGGACTGGAATTTTGGTGTCGGGAAGATGGGCAAGTTTTTTCTCAATGGCTCACCAGCACATCGGACCGTTTTTGGCAGGATCAGCAAGGTGAGGAACGGAATGACTCAGGAAGGAGGTTATGGATAATAGGGAGGCTAAGGTTGGTATGACTGGGCAGCGCACCGGAATGGGTTTTGCGCCCTCCGGTAGCGTGACGCCTGCCATTCGGCGGCCTGGCAAAACCGAGCTCTCAAGGAAGTCACGAGCAGCTTCCCGTCGGCCGATGGTGCAATTCCCAGGATCGGTGACGGAAGTTAAGAAAGCAAGGGGGTGGGAAGGTGATTGGTTGAGCAAATGTATGGAGACCGCTTGTAATGAAGACTTGAATTTTGACGATGACAGTATTGAAGAAGGGAAGTTACGGGAGGAGGAGGAAGCGGCTTGGTGGGGTGGAAAAGAGGGGGTGTCTAATCCTGTTTGTCAGTCTTTGCAGAGTGCAGACAGCGGCTTGGAAACAGGACGAGCAGGACAGAAGGTTGAGGAGCGGCCCCTGTCCTTGCAAAAAGGTAAAAGTATGGGGGTAGTGCACCCAAAAATGGTGTCTGTCACAGTTGAAGTGCATGCGGATGGTGCGGGTGAGCGACTGCACAAAGGGAAATACGTTCAGGATGCGGGGGTGGGTCCAGAGCAGGAGGGAGCAGGGAGCGCAGGGGATGGGGAGAAGACCGTTAAAAGTGGTGAGAAGGCATGTGATGAGAAGGGGATGGGTAAGCCTAAGCGCCTGCCCTACATGGGCACAGCGAAGCCACTTGGGGCACATCTAATGTTGGCCACAAAAGAAAACATTTGGAAAGGGGAGTATGTCAAAATTTTAAAATTGTTGCATCTTATGTCAGGTCTAAAGAGGGCTCGAAGGAAGAAGAATATGTATTGGCGAAACGCCCCAAGGTACCAGTGACCATTGAGAACTGGACTGCTGCATTCCTGATTTTTGCCAGTGTATATTGTGAGCGCTTTCCCGACAGGGCAGTGGCGCTCTCCAAATACATGGATGTGATTCGGAAGGCGTAAATCAATTATGGAGGATACGCTTGGGTCCAATATAACGAGGAACTTAGGGCTCGTATGGCAGCGGACGCCGAGGTGCAGTGGGGGAAAATCGACGCGGATTTGTGGCAACACACAATGGGACCTTCCAAATTTGGTAAGACTATTTTCACAGCGAGTGGCTTGCCTATCACCTAACGGCCCTTTCGAGAGCACCCCACCCAGGGTGGGGCAACCTCGGGTGCCAAGGGAGGGTCTGCAGCATCGGGGGGGAAGACCTCACAATACAGGAGCGTGTTGGGACTTTAATAAGGGACTTTGCACTCGCGAATATTGCAGGTTTCGGCACGAGTGCTCAAAATGCGCCGGTAGACATCCCCTTATTAACTGCTAATGGTCAGGTGGGGTGGGAACCTCCGACGCAGGGCACGGGGAAGTGGGCAAGGACAACAGGGACAAAGCCGAGCTAGGAGCAGCCAGAATCATTTGGTAAAAATCTACTACTACAGTTAGGCTGGAGAGACTTTGCTTTTGGGCAGAGAGGTATGTTAACAAACAGGCTGGACAGTTGCTATTTAACGGATTTATGCATGGTTTTGAATTGGGATATACTGGGCGTAGACAGCGCTGTTGGGCGGAGAATTTGCGTTCTGTTCGTGGGAGAGAGGAGTTTGTGCAGCTCAGATTGGAGAAGGAGGTGGCTGAGGGCCGCATGGAAGGTTCTTTTGTGGATTGGCCTCTTCCGAATCTTATTGTGTCTCCCATTGGCGGTGTCCCCAAAAAAGAACCGAGACAATTTCGCCTCATGCATCATTTATCTTGGCCGGAAGGCTCTTCTATTAATGATTTCATTCCAGAAGAGTTGACAAAGGTGTCGTATGCGTCGGTGGATGTGGCCATGGCAATGGTGGTGTCGTTGGGTCCAGGCACATTGATGGCAAAAAACTGACATAAAATCGGCCTTTAGATTGCTGCTGGTGAATCCTCGCGATTTTGAATTACTGGGAACTCAGTTGCAGAACAGGTGGTATGTGGATAAGGCGCTTCCAATGGGCTGTTCCATTTCATGCTCTCTTTTTGAGTGCTTTAGCACCTTTTTGCAGTGGATTTTCCAGGAGGTAACGGGGCACAAGTGGGTGACCCATCACTTGGATCATTTCTTCTTTGCGGGCCCCAGCGGTTCTGTTTGCTGTGAAACAGTACTGGGGCAGTTTAAAGACATTATGGGGGACGTGGGTGTACCCCTGGCCCCCGAAAAGACAGTCAGGCCCGGTACGGCCTTGGCCTTCTTAGGTATTGAGTTAGATTTGGTGGCCATGGTGGCCCGGTTGCCTGAGAAAAAACGAACAGTCATGCTCACGCTGGTACAATCGAAAAAAGGTGACGGTCAAGGACATCCAGGTGATGTTGGGACATCTGAATTTTGCGTGCACGGTAGTTAGAGCAGGGTGGACTTTTTGTAGAAGACTAGGGATAGATTTGTCTGGACACAGTTTGCCTCACCATCATGTGAGATTGAGTGCGGGTGTGAAACAGGATCTGCGGTTGTGGAGTGTGTTTTTGGAGTCTTTTAATGGAATCCCCATTCAACCGTGGCCGTTGTTCGACTGGGATGTCCAAATTTTTTTGGATGCGTCGGGGGCGTTGGGATTTGGCCTGTACTGGGAAGGAAAGTTTTGTGAGGAGGATTGGCCGAAGGCGTGGCAGTCGGGGGGGCGCAGCATTGCATCTTTGGAGCTATTTCCTTTGGTGGTAGCGGTTCAGGTTTGGAGCCACCTCATGGAGCACAAACTAGTGTTGTTTCGAGTGGATAATCTCGCCGTTGCTCAGGTGGTAAATCGACAGTCAGCCAGAGATGTGCAGGTTCTTCAATTGCTGCGCGTTTTTGTAGTGGACTGTTTGCGCCGTGATATTTACTTTAGGGCGCGTCACGTGCCGGGAGTCAACAATGACATTGCAGATGCGTTGTCTAGTTCACAGTGGGAGAGGTTCCATGGGTTGGTTGCGGACGAGGCACTATGCAGGACGGCGATGCTGGCGACGTTGTGGACCATAGGAGACAGAGGATGCTGCGGTTGGTGGTGAACTCCTTGGCCCCTTCCACCAGACAAGCGTATGTCAGGGCGTAGTATTAATTTTTGAGATCGGGGGCTCATAGACGGCAGGCGAAGAAGGACAGGGTGGAACATGTTGTAAACTTCATTATGGATTTAGTAGGTCGCCGCTTGTCCAAGGTATCTATTGCAGGGAAACTTGCTGGTATTGCGTTCATGGGGAAGCTTTTTTGGGGGTATGCTCCTTCGGCGGGTGAGTTGGGGAAGAGGATATTGGAGGGTTGGGCTAGGGAGGACGACAAGGGGGGGAGGTTAAGGCAGCCTATCACTTTGAACATTGTGAAAAGACTCCTGCGGACAATGAGGGAGGTGTGTTTTAATGAGGCTGAGTGTTTGTTATTTCGCACTCTTATGTCTTGGATGTTTTTTGGGGCTTTCCGTGTGTCGGAATTGTTGGGGTCTGCATCACACAGGGGGATTCAGTGGGATGATGTTTGCATTGGACCACAGGGTGTGGGGCTTCACTTATGGAAATCGAAGACAGATCAGAGAGGCAGGGGTAGGTATGTGTTCTTGGCAGCGTACCCGTTTTCGGGTATTTGCCTGCTCCAGCTAACAATAGGGTTGAGGGCTATTTCGCGGGATTTAGGGGGAATGGTTTTTTGTCATAAGCATTGCAGGGCAGTGTCCGCCTATCAGCTGTTATCAGTGATTAGGGCAGGGTTGCAGGTATTGGGGTTGGAGGCAGCGCAGTTTGGGACTCATTCCTTTAGGATCAGTATGGTGACGGAGGCAGGCTGTAGGGGCTGGAAGCATGGAGACTTGTTGGCCTTAGGCAGGTGGCGGTCAGATGCCTGTAAGAGGTATGTGAGACGGGCTTGTGATGCGTTGGAGTAGTAACTTTTTTCTTTCCTGCTGCAGGTTCAGTGCCCGGACCAGCTGTGCGATGCATCTCCATCTGGGTCGTTGGACATTCCTTTATCAAGTGGGCCTGGAGACAAGCACAGACGACGGTTATCGGGGACAATTTGGGTTTGGACAGGGACAGGTACCGCGTTCATTGGGAAGGAAAAGGGGGTATGGTTTGGCGGAAGTTGTTGGGAACTTTGCAGCGGGTCAAAGGATGGGGGTTTTGTCCTGATGTGGAGCTCATCCACTTGGGCGAAAATGATTTGGTGCGGAGGACAGGTTTGGACATTATGAAGGATATGAAGAAGGACCTGTATGAAATTCAGAGGCAGTGGTATGGCTGCCACGTAGTATGGACAGCTTTTATTCCTCGCAGGTTGTGGAGAGGGGCACGGAGGCCCGGTGCAATTGAGAAAGCTCGTAGGAAAATCAATAAGGAAATGCGTTTGTATTGCCTCGAAAAAGGAATGACCTATTTAGAACACAAGGACTTCCGTTTTGAAGATCAGGAGTTTTTTCAGAGCGATGGCATACACTTCTCCTTTATGGGCATGGAATTGTACCTGCTCCAGCTGAAGGAAATTTTAAGAGAGTTGTTTAAGGAATCCTAATGGATGCGTTGGGACGGAATAAGGAGACTGCGGCGGTTGTCGGCATTGGCACAGACTAAGGTGACTGTGGCTGCTGGGGGGGCAGAAAAGGGAGGATTTTCCCTCCCTTTTCTGGTGGCGGGGACAGAGACTGTTCGCGTGATAACGATAACGGATGGACAGGACATATGCCAAGACAATTTCAGATTTGAAAGGGGGTGGACTGCAGCAGGGAAACAAAGATAACAAATTGGGCAATAGGGGTGGAGACTTGCAGGTTTGAGAGATAGATGGCACCAAATGACTGTTAAGGTAATTGACGGCTAAGGATGATGGGATTAACGATCTGCAAGTTTAAGAGGAAGGGAGGGGGAGGGGAGCATTTTGGTTAGGTGAATATATATATAGTGAGGTGTTAGTTTTGTGAGGCTGGAAGCCAAGGGTATTGTTTTGTGAGTGTACCTGTTTCCAATAAAGCGGCCTTTTACACACACAAAGGTGGTAGTGGTGCTGTTTTCCCTCCTCCACAAATAGGTCCTGGGGGAGAGCCGAGGACGAGAGGTCTCCCCCCGGGAAGATTGTGGAGGGTGGTACAGCCCACGGGTGCAGTTTGGGCACTTTTCGGGCTTCTTTGGTAGGCGGGAAGGGAGGTTTAAAAAGGGGGAGCCATTTTGTGTGGGTCACCATTTTAAGTGGTGACATGGTGGCTGGTGCGCTGCTGGTTTTTCCCCCACCCTCCCTCCCATGGGGTTACCGGTTAAGAGGGGTGAGCTTTTGGGGAGGAGAGGCATAAAGGTTTCATTTTATTGAGACATGGGTGTGCGGGGTATTATGGTTTGTAAGTCATCGCTTGGAACAGGTGCAGGCGGAGACAGAGACTGTTCACGTGATAACGATAACGGATGGACAGGACATATGCCAAGACAATTTCAGATTTGAATGGGGGTGGACTGCAGCAGGGAAACAAAGATAACAAATTGGGCAATAGGGGTTGGAGACTTGCAGGTTCGAGAGATAGACGGCAGCAAATGACTGTTAAGGTAATTGACGGCTAAGGGTGACAGGATTAACGATCTGCAAGTTTAAGGGGAAGGGAGGTGGAAGGGTAGAGTAGGGGATGGGGGAGCGTTTTGGTTAGGTGAATTTATGTATAGTGAGGTTTTAGTTTTGTGAGGCTGGAAGCCAAGGGTATTGTTTTGTGAGTGCACCTGTTTCCAATAAAGCGGCCTTTTACACACACAAAGGTGGTAGTGGTGCTGTTTTCCCTCCTCCACAACTAGAATGTTCACCTAGCTGACAAAATGTGCCTGCGCTTGGAGACATGCTGCCGGAGAATACAGCTTTAGAATTATTTGCTTTCCTGCGCTGAAAGATAAATAAATACACCAAAATATCTATTATTCCAGCTGCCACACGTTCCTAAAATAAACCAGACTCTAAAAACATTTCTTTCCATGTGTATGTATTGGATATTTAAATTGATCCTAGTCTGAAAAATGTGTAATCTGTCACACTTTTCACTGAGTTCTAAAACAGGAGCCTCCATGTTCGGTCTGATTTACAGTTTTGTATATATACAAAAGTTTTAGTTAACTAACTTAGAAAGTAGTCAGTTTATACTGTAGGTAAAACAACATTTTTGTTGACAATAAATATATATTTTTAAATGTATTTTATAATTTCCTTATATTTAACTTGCAATAAAAAATATTTTGAAGCCAGTGAACATTCATGCAAGGAGATGCAACCATTGACAACAACAAGTGAGAAAAAGTAAATAATAAATATTCGAACAGCAACTACTTCAAAGTGTCTCGCTGACCATGGGATCGCAAATCCATGAACTTTAAATATGAGTCTGCAAGTGTCTTCATCCACCTTTAAAAGAATTTACTCACATAAATTAAAATTGAAGATTAAAAAAAACTCTGATGCCTACCACTATGTTACTGTTTTAAAATTAGCGAGTTATTAAGTGAGAGAAAATGAGTAGCCAGAGTAAGCAGATGTGCAAAGGGGATGGTGGACATAGATGGGAGCCACTCTCTTTAACTATAGTTAGCCTCTGTTAAACATATTATGCCTCACAGGACTAAAATACAAACCTGTTCTTGCCCTTTTAACCGGTTTGTTCCTTATCTAAATTAAAACTGCAGTGCTTATTTACTTCAGTCTGCACCACAGAAGAGGCTTTAAATTCCATAACTCAAATTTCAACAAAAAGGCATTCTGGACTGCTTCACATTTGTCCTAAATACCGAATGTTAGCACTCTAGTTTTTTCATTAGAACTCTGATGAAGATATAGTCAATCATTGAGGAGTTAACTGACATACTGCTGATGATAGTAGAAGTATATGTTTCATTCAGTATGCCAGCCATCTTTTCTAACAAAGATCAGTAAGATGTTTGACAATTTATACCATAATTTCTTTAACAAAATGAACTCATTCGTTATCATTATTACGTGGTGAAGCTACAGTGGAACGTTGCAGAATTAAGTGACAGATTGCTGCTGTTGGAAGTACATGTTTTACTCGGCATGTCAGAATTTGTTTCTCTCATGGCTCAATAAGGCATTTGTGAATTTGTCGAAAATGTATTTGCTACTGGAGCACTTTCCATAACTTCTATGAGAAAATCATATGTGAAAACAATTTTCTCCCAAACATGGTTCATCAACACAGCAGAGGATCATCATTTTTCACTTGGTAAAATCACCTTAGAACACACAAAAATTCATACAATTAGAATGATCTACCAATAAATGATTTACATTGTGACTGAAATCTGTTAACACCCTTTATATTTGTTCCCATTTTGTGACCCTCAAAACGAGGCTTTCACTGCAATTGAATTCAGTAGACCAAAATGACAACCCTTATCAGCAAAATAAAGAACCCAACAGGTATGCTTCTTGTAACCTACCACCTAAATAGTCCTATAAAAAACAGACTACCAAATTTCATCACGAATTGTAAAGGTCTATGTTACAATAGTGATATTTTCCGGGGGAGAGGGCACACCCAGATAGTTATTGATCTAGGTGGAGTAGGACTCACAGATTTGTCTTTGGACTCTTTGACTAATCCCCCAACCCCACACTCTCGTTATCTACCTGTTAATACCCTCCACCATGGAAAATACTGCTTAATTATGATGCCGCCAATAACTATATTTTGTTTTATTAAATGCAATAGTACTTTGTTTATGTAGTGATATCTGCAACTGTCTTCAATCTTCTCGTTTTATAAACAAACAAGACAGAAAATGGTGATATAAGCAATGCAAATGTGATTTTCTGGCTTGTGTGATTTGGGATATTAATTATGATAAATATTTAATAAACAGTTTGAGAGATCATTTTTATCCGAGTCCAACAGAATAACTATTTAAAGATACACATTTTATTTCAAGTAAAGTCTATGAAACAGTTTAGAATATGGTTGATTCCACAAGTACCATTCCACTGTGTTACATTCCCAATAATGTGGCTGATCAAAAGTGCCATTTCCACAGTGTTACAGCCTAATCGTGTTTCACAGGCATGTCACTTTCTTAACTGTGTACACAGGGGAATTACTTTGATTAACTTTACATTTGGAAGTTACATGTGATTCGTTCAATTTGATTTTCTGATCTGGAAAACCACACATAAACATGGATATATGTGGTGTTTTTGATTCAGAGTGCCATTTCTAAAGTGTTACAGCCAAAAGATGTATTGCGTGGGAAATGTTTTGATTAAGTTTACATTTGGAAATTAAACATGATTCGTTCAATCAGATTTTTTCATCTAAAAAACCACACATAAATGTGGACATTTGTGGTGCTTTTATTTCCTATTAAATGGCTCATTAAAAAAGTGACACTTCCACAGTGTTACAGCCAACACATGTATTGCCTGCGAAATGTTTTGATTAACTTTACTTCACTGGCAGGATGGGAGAGCAGAGCTGGGAACAGACCCAATAACACTTCAATAGGCTGCATCCAGTCTCCACACAAAGAGCTGCATGCTCCCTGTAGTTTGGTTGGAGCTTGGGCAGGGGAGGCAGAAAGCCTGTGCTTTTCAAGGGGAAACCTCTAGAAGCTTTTCACATTTCAAAATAAGGCCCAAATATAAACATTGGACCTCAGACACCGACTCCACTACACTTCTGGACCTGTGGATAATCTGCCAGGAAGGAGGACTGCTGGGGTGCTTGTACGGATTCCCACTCTGCTAGACTGCTGTTCTGAAGGTCATTGCTCTGGGGTGGGTGACCTGCTGTCCTTTTGCCTCAGTGACAAGGACTGGGCCTGCCTTTGTTGAGCCAAGGACCCCGAAGTGACACCAAGGGCTAGTTGGCTGGCCTACTGACTAGAGCCTCAGGGACTGAAGGCTCCAACAACCCTAAACCCAGCACTTGATAGGGTAGGGCACCTGTGAGCCCTACCCTATCAAGTAGTGCCACCCCAGGCATGGATTCTTGGAAGTGGGCCTAAAGGTACTCTGCTAGCCCATATGGGAATCCTGCAGAACTGACACATTTCCTCTGCTGTGCAGAGAAAATCCCGATCAGAACTGACACGTCGCCTCTGCTGCGAGGGTTGTCTTGGCACAAGGACTCCGCAACCTCCCAGTCCACATCAGAATCACCACCTGTAAGAAGCATTGCAGGCCCTCACATCGCAAATCTTTTGCAAACAGCAACCTAGATGACAGCGCAGGTTTTCACATCGCAGCTTTACATCTCCTTGGAAGCGAAGAATGGCCTCGGCTGCACTGCACATCCTAAAATTGCTGGATTGCATATCACAAGCCCTCATCAAAGGGATCCTCGAAAACAATGCAGAAACTCGCATTGCAGCTTCACAGCATCTTGGAATTAACGCATCACCTCGGCTGCATGACGCATCCTAGGCACAGTACCTCGCAACGCTCTGAACCAGGATTTGAGGTACTCTTGTTCAACGGGCCTAACTTGGTCCCTGCACCAGGCCCCAACTCTACTGCAATCTGCCTGAACTTGTGACTTTGTCCCAGCCTGGTGCAAACAGATATTTACAGTTTGTGCTTTGTGCTTTTTGGCACTATTTTCACTGAAATCTTTAAAATTGCATATGTCTAGATCTGCTGATTGGATTTTGGTTGTTTTGGTCTTGTTTTACGTCTTAAAAAATACTCTATTTTTCTAATCTTTTGGGGGATCCTTTCTTGGTGTGTTTTACTGTGTTACTGTTTGAAGTGTTGCACAAATCTTTTACACACTGCCACTGAGTTAAGCCTGACTGCACTGTGCCGAGCTACCTGAGGGCTGAACATAGGTTAGTTTAGGATTTGCTTGTGCTCACCCGAACAAGGCTGATTTTGCTGCTTGAGTAGGGTTCACCCCCTCAACCAGTAACCCAATTTCTCACAATGCACTGTTTCGTGGACATTATCATTGAAAAAATAGAGTGGCTTTAAAAAGCTCTTTTGGTGGTCTCGCTGACAGAAATTACCTCCCAAACTGTTTATTAAATGTTTGTTTGAGTACATAAAAACTGTACCAGAGGCTAACCGGTGCATTAGTTGGACGGAGAGCACGGGTGTTGGTTTTGTCTACCATTATTATAATATTTCTTATCATAAATACTCAGGGGCACTCATTCCAGTTTATTTCGGAAGGCAGAGAAGGGGCAGACCTGCCAGGATTCTAATTCAGTACGTCAAGCTGATACTTAGATTTCTACAAGCAATGCAGCAATAAAATAAGCTATTATACTCCTCTGAGTCAGAATTTAAGTTGAATATTCGGGAACAATATATGTGTAACTTCAAATACCTTCCTTCTCCTATAGAGAGGATTTATAGTAGGAGGAATCAATCTGCTCTGATCAATCCAGGTCAGCATGGCTCTAGTCCATCAAATTGTATTCAAGTGTCCATTTTCATTCTGTTGCCAGCACCCTGAAAACTTTAGACACTTTAACATACTTTATGTAAAAGCAGCTCATAATGAACACACATTTGCAGCATGGATATCTGTGCTCTTTACTTCTCTGTGCGCATAACTTGAGTGTGTTGTTTTTTACTGAAAGTTGGTTTACTACACATTCCTCTAGGTAGCATAAAGCAAAATAATACATTCTACGTGGATATAATTCATTTAGGGTTTACCAATATTTCCTCTGTCCAAAATGCTCCTTGAGGTCTCAGCCTTCACAACATGTCTCCTTATGTTACAGGGCCAGCTACTAAGAGAAGTGCATTCTTTGCACTTTGTAAGGTATCAAGACATAGTAATACCTTCAACAAAACCTTTCTGAGAATTCAGATCTGCAGGGAAGCCTTCTAATACCTCGCACCTAAAACATGGAATGACATTACGCTACACCTACGGGTCTGCTCCTCACTTCCAGAATGCCAAAAGAAGTTGAAGACCTGCTTCTTCAATTTAGACCCTGCAGATGACATTCATACCTGCTCCAGAACCTGGATACCCCTCGGTGGGTTAGTCTCACTTTACAAATTCCTGTAGCATAACATAATATTTTCAAAGAATCATGCCTAAATCAATTTCGATTTTTTAATATATTAAATTTACTGGTGGATGTACCGGTGGGGCACTTCATCTCCACAAACCACTGTGCTTTGAACCAGCATCTTGTATCCAATCTTTTGGTGGTACTTCCACTTCAAAGTCTTGTTTATCAGCTTCTAAGTCTTAGATGTACCAGGGTGTAGTGCTTTCCTCTTATTTAGTTTCTAAGCACTAACATAACACAACAGAAATGCACTTCTGAGGTCAAAGAAGACTTTTATTGTTATTTTATTCTTCCCCAACCACAATGTTTATGAATGAATGACGAATTAGTAGCTTTCAAGTCCGCGTTAATCGAACAAAATATATCAGTTTGCAATATACACAGCAGGTTATATTTATAAGATATTGAATGCAAAGCAAAACAAATACTTCACCGTGTGGGAACTATTTACAGCTACATCTTTCTAAGGTCTGCAAGCTGAGGACCCCTGTCAGCCGCGAGAAAGAGTGTCATCTACCCACACGGGATGCTGGCAACTGGCGCCAAGCTCCAGCACGAGGTCCGGCAGATTCGAATCTGACTCTCTGCAGCCTGTTACCTTCGTTACAAAGGTGTGCCCCCTCCTCTCAGACCTGGGAAACTGAGCAAGCCCTTTGGAGACTGGCCAGGTCTCCAAGACTACTCCTGTTCCCAAGCTCAAGGGAAGAGAAACAACGCCCATGTACTCTCTCTTATCAGGTCTAGTCTACTGTGAGAGCAAAACATCTTGGTTCTCTGGTGCAAAAACACAGCTTGGAAAAATACAGAACTATTCTCAACTGCAATGTCTAACTCCACGTTAAAGGCAATGGGCAGCTAACCTAAATATCAAATGCAATGTCATGTTAAAGGCAATAGGCAGCTAACCTAAATATCAAATGCAATGTCTAGTGTCATGTCAAAGCCAATAGGCATCTAAGCTGAATACAAAATGCAATGTCTTATATCATGTCAAAGCCCATAGGCAGCTGAGCTGAATATAAAATGCAATGTATAATATCATGTCAAAGCCAATAGGCAGTTAAGCTGAATACAAAATGTAATATATGATATCATGTCAAAGCCAATAGGCAGAATATCTAATAGCATGTCAAAGTCAATAGGCAGCTAAATTGAATACATCATGTCAAAGTCAATAGGCATGCAATGTCAAAGCCAATAGGCGGCTAGACTGGATACAGCATGTCAAAGCCAATAGGCAGAATACAGAATGTAATGACTAATGCAATGTCAAAGCCCATAGGCGGCTAAACTGAATACAGAAAGCAATGGCTAATGCCATGTCAAAGCCAATAGGCACAATACAGAATGTAATGACTAATGCAATGTCAAAGCCCATAGACGGCTAAACTGAATACAGAAAGTAATGGCTAATGCCATGTCAAAGCCAATAGGCGGCTCAACTGAACAAAACATACCATGTGCTACTGGTGAACATTGAGCAACTAATATGCGCAGTGGTGAAACACAAAGTCATTGGTCAAAACAAAACTCCATCAAATAGCAGGACATTCCGCCCTTTGACCAATGAATTTTTGTTTCACATATCTCATATTTCAAAAAAACAAAAAAAACATCAGCACAAAAAAAACATTATGATCAAAGCAATCCCTGTAAAGCAATAGAAGTGAATTAACACATTGATTTCATAACCTTTCACATCAGATACATCTACATAGAAAAGACTGGGCAATTTTTTTTTTTTTTTTTTCTCTGAATGAGTCTCTAATTCAACAGTGTTAGCAATTTGATGTGGCATGAGTTCTGCTCATGTAAAGGTGCACGGTCCACCTGAAAGGTTTTCTGGAAGGTAAGCAAAAGTCAGAGTTCCATACGAGAGGGAAAAAAAAAAAAAAAAAACACAGCAAACAAGTTGAACTTGAACTGAAGGCGCAGTTTGCGCAAAATGGATCCATGGTGCTGGCACTTTACTCAGCCAGGTTCAGGTTGGGGGTTCGGTCCCTTCCCCGACCCCACACGCACACACCGGAAGGGGGACCACACAGCGCACTCAGGGACAGTGGCGAAACGTGGTCGGATCTGCAAAAGAAACAAGTATGACTTTTCTTGCAAATAACATTTTTCATTTAAACTGCACCCTTCCTCTTTCTTTCCCTGTTTTATAATCAGCAGGACGTTTTTGGGGCCCTTTGTTATATTCTCTGCAGGTTCTGGAGGGTCACTTGGGGCTTCAGCCCACACATCAGTACTGAGGTTTTTATCTGCTGCACCACAGCTTCCCTTTTCTTGCACTGTCAGAAGGGCTGGGGCAGACTCCTTCTTTACCAAACCTCCATTCACTGCATTTTTGCCAAATTGGGCCATTCTGTCTCCAATTTGTATGAATGAATCAGATTCTTTTCTAGGTATCAGCATAATTTCGATTTTTCCTTGGTAATTTGCAGCAATCACTCTCCCTAAAACCTGATCAATTTGCCATTTCTGTTCTGGTAACTTTCCTCTCCCCACCTGCTCTGTGACTGCTTGCATGACAGATTGCTTTTGTGCGTGCTGCACAGTTTTTATCAAATCTAGGGGAATGGGCATCTCTCTCATCTCTGCCCACCTGTAAGTGGCCTTTTCACATTTCTGGGGCACCCACATAGCCATCCCCACTAAGGCAGAATTCTGGGTGAACACTTCTCTCTCTGCATTTTTCTCATTAACATCTGCAAGGTAATTGAACCAGTTAGGTACAAGCCATGTGGCTAAAACATTATCCAAGAACCAAAAATCAGCGTAAAAATGACACATCTCACGTAGCTCTTGCTTTAAAATCTGACACACATTATACAACGCTGTTCCTTCTCCTGTGCCAGAAAACAACATTTCAGTCAATGAATCATTAGTAAAACAAACATGCTTTTTATCTTCAGTGGACACGAATTCAAATGGTGCACACAATTTCATTGATAATTCTTTTATCTGTGGTACTCTAGCCCTGTCTTGCAAGTACCAGATCCATTGTATGATTCTAGCTAGGGGCACTATTTTCTTTCCTTGTTCATGATTTAAATGTACATAAGTATTTCCTTCTTGCACTGCGCAGAAACCTAAAGTCTGCATTATTTCATTTGCCAAATCACAAGCGCGCAGCTGCATATTATTTTTCACAGTGACCATGTACAAAAGTGTTAGGATTTCTCTCAAATGAGGGCTATTCTTTTTCCAAAAATCAAACAAGCTAATGAAACTCGGGGTGTCTTGCTCTAAAATCCTTCGTTTTACTTGTGCATTTTGCAACGTAACTCGTAAATCACATTCTGGTCTCTCGTCCCTGTTATCAGTTAAGGAATGCACTTTGGCTGCCAAAAACCCTGGCTCACACGGAAACTCAATGCAGCTCGGAGCTGTCTTAACCCCCTCATTACTGGAATGGGACAAGAAAGATTCTTCATTTTTATAACTTTCAGCATAATTTTGAATGATCGTATCCTGGCTAATTTGCTCACGTAAATTCCTATTTTCATGTTCCAACTTCCTACATTTCTCCTGCATTTCTCTGTAAGCAGATAAAGGTATCCAGACCTTTCTGTCATCATTACTTCCAAAACACACGTTTTCTACATATATACAACAGGAATTATTTCTCAAAACATTATCAGGCCTTTTAGCTACACATGCATTTTCTTCTGTAATTCCCCAAACAGAAAACAATTCACAGTTTTTCTTAGCACCATCAGGCAGTTCATCAACACATGTATTCTCAGACATGGTCTGCCGTGCTACTGTGATTCTCCAAACAGAAAACAATTTCTGTAATTCTCCAAACAACAAAAAAACAATTACACTTTTAAAGTGTGCACTTAGAAATCTACTAACTCGTCAAACCCCTTCTTAATCACCTCTTAATGACCGACCCCACGACTCCAGGTACCAATTGTAGTGCTTTCCTCTTATTTAGTTTCTAAGCACTAACATAACACAACAGAAATGCACTTCTGAGGTCAAAGAAGACTTTTATTGTTATTTTATTCTTCCCCAACCACAATGTTTATGAATGAATGACGAATTAGTAGCTTTCAAGTCCGCGTTAATCGAACAAAATATATCAGTTTGCAATATACACAGCAGGTTATATTTATAAGATATTGAATGCAAAGCAAAACAAATACTTCACCGTGTGGGAACTATTTACAGCTACATCTTTCTAAGGTCTGCAAGCTGAGGACCCCTGTCAGCCGCGAGAAAGAGTGTCATCTACCCACACGGGATGCTGGCAACTGGCGCCAAGCTCCAGCACGAGGTCCGGCAGATTCGAATCTGACTCTCTGCAGCCTGTTACCTTCGTTACAAAGGTGTGCCCCCTCCTCTCAGACCTGGGAAACTGAGCAAGCCCTTTGGAGACTGGCCAGGTCTCCAAGACTACTCCTGTTCCCAAGCTCAAGGGAAGAGAAACAACGCCCATGTACTCTCTCTTATCAGGTCTAGTCTACTGTGAGAGCAAAACATCTTGGTTCTCTGGTGCAAAAACACAGCTTGGAAAAATACAGAACTATTCTCAACTGCAATGTCTAACTCCACGTTAAAGGCAATGGGCAGCTAACCTAAATATCAAATGCAATGTCATGTTAAAGGCAATAGGCAGCTAACCTAAATATCAAATGCAATGTCTAGTGTCATGTCAAAGCCAATAGGCATCTAAGCTGAATACAAAATGCAATGTCTTATATCATGTCAAAGCCCATAGGCAGCTGAGCTGAATATAAAATGCAATGTATAATATCATGTCAAAGCCAATAGGCAGTTAAGCTGAATACAAAATGTAATATATGATATCATGTCAAAGCCAATAGGCAGAATATCTAATAGCATGTCAAAGTCAATAGGCAGCTAAATTGAATACATCATGTCAAAGTCAATAGGCATGCAATGTCAAAGCCAATAGGCGGCTAGACTGGATACAGCATGTCAAAGCCAATAGGCAGAATACAGAATGTAATGACTAATGCAATGTCAAAGCCCATAGGCGGCTAAACTGAATACAGAAAGCAATGGCTAATGCCATGTCAAAGCCAATAGGCACAATACAGAATGTAATGACTAATGCAATGTCAAAGCCCATAGACGGCTAAACTGAATACAGAAAGTAATGGCTAATGCCATGTCAAAGCCAATAGGCGGCTCAACTGAACAAAACATACCATGTGCTACTGGTGAACATTGAGCAACTAATATGCGCAGTGGTGAAACACAAAGTCATTGGTCAAAACAAAACTCCATCAAATAGCAGGACACAGGGACAACATGCAAATAATTCTAATAAAACCAGTGGCCTCATTTGTGAAGTTTTGGTGCAGGGCAGTGCCACAAGGATTCTTGGTGTGATGTCCTGAATAAAAAGAAAAGGGTAGGAATGCCCACAATGGGCTGCCATGTGCTAATACAGGCACCCCTTCACCACGGTGCATCGGTATATGTGGTGCAAGGATGTTTGTTTTTGTGCAGGAAGAGGCACCTACCTGCACAAAAACAATCATGAGAGGCGTTTTCCTCTGCATAGTGCAGCACACAGAGAAAATAAAACGAGGACAAATAAAGGTATTTCTCCTGGCTGCGCCACCCCTGTGGAGGCGTAGGCTTTTAACGCATTCCCAGGTTTACCAAATCTTGTAAACCTGGGAATGCGTCAAAATCTATGGGTGTTGCGTGGGAACACCTACCGCAACACCCCTGGAATGCCTCTTTGACGCGAAGTAAGGCAACGCAGCGACTTGCGATGCATTGCCTTACTCCATATAAACAAGGCCATGAAAAGCCACGCAAAGTGGCTTCGTGTGGCCCTGTAGATATGGGCCACTGGTGCTGGTGCGTCAAAAAAAGTGACACACCGGTGGCAGAAGCAGCTTCAAAATGAGGCCCTGAGTTTCAACAGCAAAGTCTTTGCAGTTAATTCTTGAATTACACTTGCCCCTTCTATCTCACAGCTCTTGCACGCTATCTGACACACGTATACCAACTGTTCTAGTAAGTGGAATATTTCCACGTCGATGGTGGCAGTGATTAGGAAGTTGATCTTCCCTATATACTCCTCTGTCTCTCAGCCCTGGATTTATACAGCTCAGAACATATTGTAGGACGAAATAGTTGAAACTGCCATCTCATTTGATAAGTACTAAATGTGGCTACCTTTAGAGACACAGATTGTATGTAAACTTGAATTCATAGTTTATAAGAAACTAATGCTAAATAACCAAATTGAAATCTATCAGGCTTTTAAACTTTCTTTGTTATATGGTCTTTTGTGGCAAGTATTAATAAAATTAGGTCGGTAACTGTCAGTAACAGAGTTGTTTTCATTGAGAGGTTCAAAGTAAAATCAAATAAGCAGAGCGAAGCTCGAGTTAGCTGTGATATCACTTGCATTCTCAAGGAGGAAAACCACATATTCATGCCAGCTACTCTTCTACAATGTTATCCCGTGTATGTCTCTCCACCCTCTCAAAATCAAATTTCGCTGCTCATCTGATCTCACTTAACAGCTGCACAGGCGTAGAAGGAAAATGCACAGCATTTTTTCAGCCCTCGTTCTTCTAGCTGTACTTTTAAAAATAATACATACTTTGTGAGACCTGCAAATCACGACACATTGCTTTTGTCCCACTCCACTCAGATATTCGAAATAATTACCTTGCCACGTGGCATATTAACCCATTCACCCTCCATGGACCAAAATACAAAAAATGCCCGATTTCCTGCCACTCTCCCCACCACCCTCTCTGATGTCATCCCAATGTTTACAAAGAATATACCTGTTGTCCTCAAATGCTCCCCCAGAATTCTCTGCGCTCTTTGCTCTCAATCTGAGAATGTAGAGCTGGTACACTGGGCCAGCCACTGCGAACATAGACCACAATTCCCTGCCAGCCAAGGGTCTGCAGACATGTGAGGCTGATGGGGAGGTGGCGCAAGAGCACCACAGGCACCCCACCCCCAAATCTGCAGTGACAAGAGAGAGGAAAATGTGGGATAGTAGCAGACCACCACCACCACCCCATTTTACATCCTCTCCTGGTTCCCCAGAAGCCTGTGGGGGGCGGTGGATCACCTTAAAAAAAACCAATTCTGCTCCCAGGTCAGAACGAATAAAAATAACGTTATTTTTTTTAGTACTGTGATGTCTGAACTGTAAATAAACAGGTTTCAAATCCTATGTTAGAGAGAGTGGCTTTCAAATGAAGCCATACACAACAATTGCACATCAGGATATTCCAGAGGCTAGCTAGGATACTGCCTTAAACATAGCCTTGTTCTTCAAAAGCATGGTCGCAGAACTCATAAAGTGTTGAGAAATACTTCTGCATAAACCAGGACTAATCACCTTATATCCACACGTTCATTTCACAGAGGGTTTTGAAGATGAAACGGTTCATACATCAGTTCTATCAGCCAATTTACAGAGATCTTGCAGGATGAGAAAGCAGATCGTTTACATACTCAGGCCTCAATAGCAGTCAAAATGAGATAGTGAAAAGCTTTTTAGATGCAGAGTATGAAATACCTTTACAGAAGTAAAAAATGATAACCATACCAGTAAGCTCTTTCTGGCACCAAGGAACCAAGATCAGCAACAAACATTCCAGGATCATTATGAATTATGATTTAGAATGTCAACTTCATATCTATTTCACAAATACAACTATCCTGTCATCAATGAAGAGCTTAGCATCTTTAAAAGTACACAAATTCTGATTTCATATTCAGGCTTGACAGTAGTGAGCTTTGTGTTTATGTTGCTTTGACTTCTTTCTATTTCAAAGTTATCTAAGTATTCAGAGTGCATAGTTTATTTGAAACGGCTTTTCCTTAGACAAAAATGGAGATACATTTTTTCACTAGTGTACTAATGTCCTGAGATGCACCTTTTTTTATTCCCAGTAAACAAGGTTTGATCAAATTCATACATAAGCCAGATGCACAAAACTGTAAACACAACATACACAAGGAAAAAACGTGGAGTTGAAAAACGTTCTACTTGCTATTAACATTAGTAGACATAATTGAAAAAATACTTTGTTTTCACCGGTAATGGCTGTTATCTTTGACAGTGCTGGAGTGTGGTATTGCCGCATAAGTGAGAGTGGGAATGTGACCTTGTGCTCTAGAGGTCTTCCAAAGTAGCCTGGTGTGTAGAAGACTGTCTCTCTGTATCTGGTGTAGATTTCTAGATGAGTGCCCTTACTGATGATGGTTTGCATGACTTACAGTTCATGATGAATAGATGCCCATTTTCTCCTCCTACATGGAGGTTCATAGATACGTGTGATGCATTAACCAGTGGACCTGGAAAGTGGGATGGTGTGGCCTGTGGAGGAACATCCACATCAGAGGTGAGTTAGGCTAAAGGTCATGGTATGCTCAGTGTGAGTGTGTATGTATGTGTGTGTCTATATGTGCAATACTATTTGAACCAATTGTTGTGTATGTCCGGCTCCTTAGTTGATAGCAATGACGAACTTAAGGGCCTCTGATATCTTCTGTATTACCCAGAATGTCTGGCCGGTGTTGTGCCTTTTTAACATTGAACAAGAACCACTGTTACTACGCACTCCGTGTGTGTGTGTGTTCTGGACAGATTTTCATTTGAATGTGAGTACCACCCACACTTGTGTCAAACTGTTACTATCATATGTGTGTGTTTGATTTAGTGAATACGTATTGAAGGGTGTCACCTTTCAAGGTCTGCCTACAGCTATGCAAGAGAACGCTTGCAGCATGCCATTTATAAGGAGGGTCAAACCCGTGCATATGCTCATCACTAGGCAAGGTGTATTCCTCAGTACACAGAGGTAGAGTGGTGAAAAAATGTGCAATGCTATATACTAAGTCGTGTGATCTATGTGTGCAACGCCATTAATGCTCACCCATATTGATCCAGTTAATTATTATCTTGCATCCAGTACACTGCCACCCTATTCCGAGGTGGCAACACTAGTTTTACCTCTATAATATGAAGCTACCACCACAGAAAGGCCTTGCACAACAGACTCACAATACATTTTATAGTATGGGATCCTACCTCTGCTTATAATGGTTATTATGACAGACTTCTCCTCAGTAATTATCTCCAATATGTATATATACACACATTTTCATGATATACACACATACTGCTCTGTTCCAATTTAAAAAAAAGGGGGAAAAACACAAAGAATACAGGAAGCATGGGCAACTTGCTTGCATTTCCATCCACAGGGTTGTCTGTCCACATCGTTTGGGCGCAGAACTTGACTGTAGGCCAGGCGCTGTGACCAACACCCACTGCACATAGCCTATGGCCGTGAGCAGCGAGGGTTGGCCGCCTGCATTGAGTTGGACACAGGACCTTACAAATGCCATGCACTGGGCCAAACCCCAGTGCTCACTGCACAGTTTGGAAAATCGAGGCCCGATTAGGAGTTTGGCGATCAGAAGATCTGCAGACTCGCAGTGGAGGTCAGACCACCGCAGGTGTGGTGGTCCAACCGCCATATTACAAGATTGGCAGTCGGTGCTGCCAAAAGACCACCGTCTCTGCGGCTGTGGTTGTAATCAGCTACAGAGCCGCTGTTCTCATTACAACCATGTCCTCTGCCAGCCTTTTCATGGTGGTTCAACCGCCATGAAAAGGCTGGCGGAGAACAAGTGCAGGGGCCCTCCTCCCCAGCACCATTGGAACATGCAGTGTCTGCTGTGCAGACACTGCGCATTCCGAGGGTGCTATGGGGTGCCCCTGTGCACTGGCATTAGACTCAGCCATGTGGAGCCGAGTCCAATGTCGCTGCATGTTTTCCCCTGGGCTGATCGGCGGAAACCTTGGTTTCCGCTGGTCAGCCCAGTGGAAAACTGTTAATGGGACCCATGGAGAGACCGCCAGCTCCGTAGTGGTCTCCTCACCACGGGTCTGGTGGTCGGGTTTTCTGACCGCCAAACTCGTAATCGGGGCCCTAAGTATGTAATGAAGAAACAATAAAATTCACTGAAAAATCTACAGGTGAAAACTGACTTATGGTTCTGGCTCTAATGTGCAAAACCACTGAAATTTGGCAGTTGTGGTTAGCAACACATAAAATAGACGCCATAACCCGTGCCGTCCTCCATGCTCAAGATGCCAATTTGACAACAACACAGAAACAAAAGAAAAAGCTGTCAAGAGAACACAGTGGGTGATTCTAATTATGTGGTGTGTTGTGTGCTCTAAAATTAGCTTCAGCAGTTAAACAAGAACTCCTGTGACCATGAGCCACACATCATCATTAATCCTTGGTAGTAGGCAGCGCCATTGGACAGGCCTAATCCATTGAGCAGGTCTTAACCAGAAGTACTAACGAAGAGCAGTATCTGAGCATCCATTTGACTTACCGTTCATCTGACTATGTTAAGCTTCCTTTGCGGTTCACAGACATAATATCAAAACCATAAATATCATGCTACCAAAATATTGTGCCAAAAATATTGATCACAAAAATATTGTTTTTTAATACATATAAAGGTAAATACAAAAATATAGAAAAAAATACGTTTTACACTACAATCGAAAAAATACATACAAAATATCATTTTTTAATATATATAGTTTTAAAAAATGAAATATTTTTAGTTATAAAATTAATATATTGTTATTTAAATATTTTTAAATGCTATTTAAAGATATATATAAACATATACTTATGTAAACACACACCCACATATATATTTATGTGAGTATGTTTATGTATGCATGTATAATGTAACACTATATTTAAACATATTCATTTTAATTTATATTATGATTCTCTATTTTTAATGTGCTATTATAACAGGTATATATAAATATATATGAAGATCCACATTAGGCCTTGATGCTGCCCAGACCATACAATGGTGGTTCATGTGTGGGTCATGCTCCCGACATGTTTTACTTGCCACAGATTCTGAAGTGTCCGGACAAAAATACAAGAACTCCACAATGTGCTACTGTGAGCAAGGCATTGCATGCCAAACTGCATTGGGTGTGTCACCTGGGTGCTTGACTAATGTGAGGACACTGATTAAACTGATTGTCTGGTACGCTGCAGAGTTGCGGAGTGTTGGAATCTGTGGCAATACACATATATATATATATGAATACATATATATATGTGTGTGTGTGTATATATATATATATATATATAAGTATAGATATGTGTGTGTGTGTGTGTGTGAATATATATATATATATATATATATATATATATATATATATATATATATATATAGGTACATCCGTCAGCTGAAAGCAGCTAAGTCCTTATTCCATAACGCGGCAGACCGGGACGGGGTAGTGACCCCCTCAAAATACAGCCAAAATCATCCAACTTGTAGCGCTCCATATTTCGCAGAGTAAAGAGAAAGTCCCAGTCATGTAATGATTGCTGATATGAATATTTAATGGCACACACAACACCCAACGCGTTTCGGAAACAAAGTTTCCTTGATCACAGGCAGCATACACTACGACAGTTTCTGTTATATTACAGTGCTTCACACCCCAATCGACATTGAAAACAAACTACAGAACATTGTTATCGAAGCAGAGACAAAAACACTTGCAGCCATCTTTGAATGGCAACTTTGGCAACTTCATAATAGCGATGGCAGTTCAAACAGCATCCCTCCACATTTTATTCTTGCCCAAGTGGGCTGAATATTACTGTGAAGAGAGTTCAATCTGCCATCCACCTATACCCCAAACTTAATGTCACAGTTCCGTTACACATTACCATGAGGAACAAAAAAGGTTATGGCCATATTGGAACAGTTATTGCACATATTTTTGACTTATTAAGCCCAAGTGGGCAAAATACATAAGATGAATATATTACATGGTATGTATAAATTGAAATCATTATATCTCTAAGAAAAGCCATTGATATAAAAGTCTTTTTTCATACACAAACTAATTGCCAGTAAATCTCTTTACTCTGCAAAATATGGAGCGCTTAGAGTTGGAGAATTTTGGCTATATATATATATATATAAAAATAATAACTATGACAAATATACTTGAAAAAACTAGTAAAACATTTTACTATACATAAAACGTAAACAATAGAAAAAATACATTTAAAAAACAATCTTAAAAAATAACACATTTCTATATAGAAAAATAAAAAACTAAATACGCAAACACATATTAATAATATATATTTAAACAATATTAACAAAACTATTACATTTTAGAAATGATATACTATTCCCACTCAACTCGGTGCAAGAGTAGGGAAAGTGTTAGACTTCGGAGGGGTAAAATTTACTATTCCCACTCCAATCTGAGCAACAGTAGGGAAAACAATGGTCTCAGGATGGCTAAAATGTATTATTCCCATTCCAATAGGTGCAACAGCAGGGAAAGCGTTGGAGTCAGGATGGATAACATTTACTATTCCCTCTCCAGTTGGTGCAACAGTAGGAAAAGCATTGGACTCAGTAGGAGTAAAATTTACTATTCCCACTCCAGTCGTTGCAACAGTAGGGAAAGCGTTTGACCTAGCAGGGGTAAAATTTAGTATTCCCACTCCAGTCAGTGCAACCGTAGGGAAAGCTTTGGGCTCAAGAGGGGTAAAAGTTACTATTCCCACTTCAGTCTATGCAGCAGTAGAGAAAGTACTTCACTTCAAACACAATACATGTATGTTAATTGAATACAAATATATACACTATTAATATAAAAGTCATATATATACATTTTAAAAAACAATTGAATCGTTCACATAATTATAATTATTTTTAAAAGTAATATCAAATAAAAATGCTATTAATTAATTACCTAATTGAATTCCAACACTATGCTCCCACATACCTAGAAGCCCAAGTTTAAATTACAAATAAATTTAAAAAAATAACACAATTTACATATTAGGTAATAAATACAATAATTAATAGCAAATGAATAATTAATTGCTGATTAACCGTTACTTAAATTACTTCCCACACCATTCCCCTAAAAACACAACACACACTTAATATATACCATAAAATATATATTTAGTAAATAATGTACATAATTATAAACCAATTACACATTATAATTTGATATAAATAATTCATTAAAATGCAATATGTACTTAATTACCTCCCTACACTATATCCCTACAAACCCAACAAACCAAAACTAAAATATAACTTTAAAAATATATTAATTACAGTATTTACATAGTTAATTATCAATTAAATAGTAATAATAAATCAATTAACAATTATTAATCAATTATTGCTTAATTAACTTCCCACCCTATACCCCTACAAACGCAACAACCCACACTTAAAAAATAACTTTAAAATATAATAATTAGACAAGTTCCATAATTATTCATCAGTTAAATAATTATTAATAAATTAATAATAAATGAATAATGAACAATAATCAATTTTTACTTAATTAACTTCCCACCCTATGCCTCTACAAACCCAACAACCATCACCTAAAATATAACTTTAAAATTGTTTTTACACAATTTACATAATTAACTATCAATTCAATCATTAATATTAATTAAAACTGAATTATTAATTAATTATACTTAACTGACTTCCCACTCTGTACCCCTACAAGCCTCACAACCCACTAAATTACTATAAATTACTATTAACAATTCAATTAAAATTATAAATAACTTAAAATTACAAACTATATTTAAAAACATTAACAACAATTACACAAATATTATATAACATATTCTATTAAAATATTATTTAAAAAGTTAAAGATAATAACAATTGATATCTTTTACAACTACATTATTCTAAACGATATTAATAACAACGATATTCCTAAAAACAATATTACTTACCTTAAAAAATCTATATTTTCATCAACGATATTCCTGCATCACGATATGTCTATGAAACAATACTGAAAAACAGATATTAGTGTCACTCGATATTTATGACCCGATATTTTGTCCAAATACCTCCTTCATAACCCGTAATTACACTTACAGGCACCAAGATATTCTCAGGACTGGTGAACAATCTTAAAAACCTTATATACAGTACTACAAATGTTGTCACTATCTATGAAGTTTAGGAGTTCGGTTGCGACGCACTACATCAGCTGCACTCTTCTTCAATCACATCTGCACCTGCCTCTGTTTTATAGAGTCAAATGACTAAGCAAACTCTTCTACATGCTAGCCTTCACTAGTGTCTGACACTTAACAGACAGGGGGTCATTATGAGTTTGGCAGACAGTTTTTACCGTCCACCGAAACTCCGACGGGGAGGTTGCCGTCGCACAGGCTACCTCCCCACCAGCCCCATTAAGAGTTTCCCGCTAGGTCAGCAGGCAGAAACCTGAGTTTCCGCCCACTGACCGAGTGGGAAACAGGCTACAGCATTGTCTCCTGCTCGTAATCGAGCCTGCGGCAATGCTGTAGCCTGCAAGGTGCGCCAGCACCCACGCAATGTTCACTGTCTGAAAAGCAGGCAGTGAACATTGCGAGGGTGCTGGCCGGGGGGCCCATGCACTGCCCATGCCAAGTGCTTCTGTTCTCCACCAGCATTTTCCTGGTGGTGGTACCGCCATGAAACCGCTGGTGGAAAAGGGGATCAGGGTGGATTAGGACCGCCACCACCTCCAGACCGCTGGGATCTTCAATCCTGGTGGAGCTGGCGGTTCCCTGTAATGTGGTGCTCGGACTGCCGCATTAGCCAGACTCGCAATGACCCCCATAGTATTCTTTATGAAACAGGTTTGTGCATTTGTAATATTAGTCTCCTCACGGCCACCGTCTTCAGCTGCTCCTGTCATGTAACCTCTGGGAAAGGGATTGTCTCTGTTCCTTCAGGCTTTAGCACTCTGTGGGAAGAGCATTAGGTATCAAAACCAGCTTAATTACTCCTCGATTTGGTAAGGCATCCTTATATAGAATGGGTATCTCATCATTTTTCAAGTGCATCTATGTCCAGAACTAAACATACTATAGAACTACATTAAATGCCATGTTTAGGTGTGAATTGTTTCATGTTTTCAATTTTAAAATATATTAATAATCACAATCCTGTTTCTTATTGTCAAGGAACGTATTGAGAGTTTTAACCTGCTACATAGGATTCATTGAGCAATTCCCAGAATTGCATTAATATTGCTTACTTTTCTTTTTCCTCATTAATCATGTCGCACTGTTATAAAATGCCTTATTCATTGCACTACTGTTTCCCCAGTAAAAATTGTAAATGTTTCCACAATAATTTTGTCCATTGTTTCATATTATTATTATTGGGTTCTAGTATATAAAATGTTTTATGTTTTGTTTAAACTGTGATCAAATAAAGAATGGTATTTGCTAATTATATTGTAACTGAATGCTGGGAAATATATGTGTGTTTATGATTCACATTAAGGACGGCTAGGGCCCAAAACAAACATTTGAAGGCTTCTGATCTCGCCAACGATGTAAAGCACTAGATGAGTAATGCAATGGGAGTCACCAGAAAGTGTTTGAAGCCTTGCAAGGGTTTCAGAAGTGATACACAAATATTAGTACAATAAAATAAAATGTTATGATCATTGCTACAGATTGGTAAACGCAGGGCATAATTTTGATTGCAATGAGATCTGCTGTTGAGGCAATATATTATAAATGATAACATTCTATGGTTCGTTATTTGTACTGAAAATTTAATTGAAACTCTATAATCATAAGCAAATGTAATAGTTACATTAAATTCCAGAACTGTTATGCAGTTACATTTATATTATAGTGCATAAACTGCTCTATTTCTCCTTACCCCTGTGCTCAGATTCTTGGGAGTGATATTTCCTGTCTCTAATGCTATCTTATTATCAAGATTCTTGATGTCCCTGCTATCCTGCTTGACTGGTTAAATCCTACATAGAAAATCTAGACATATGAAGGGTCTTATAATCAGAAATCTGGACCAGGTTTACGTCATATTTAATATATTGAAAATAGATAATGCATAGTGCAATATAGCAAGCTTGTGCTTTGCCAGCCTCTACCCTACACCATCAACTGTAAAAACAAACGTTCTCAGCACATGCTCCCTGCCAAGACTTTTAGAGAACAAAACGCCTGATTTGTTAAGAAGGAATGCTTAGATTTGTTTTCATTTTCTGTATTAGTTACTATGTTAAAGTGCTGTCATCATAATATTGATTTAAAAAATGTATCAATGACATAACAAAGTTGCCATTAATATTGAATGAGTCTACGTTATATAGCTTTGTAAAAACAAACGAGTGAGGAATTACAATTTGGAAACCTTGACATGCCTTACCTTGGGCTAAGGTTTGTAACCTTGTGAAGATCTGTCCATTAAGGAAGGAACATCTGCAGAGAAGTGATGACTGAGAACCCAGTATTCTGATTCTGAGATGATGGGCAGAGCAAGGAAATGGAAAAGTGCAAACTAGAAATCAGGGGGAAAAGTGAAGGAGCTGCTGTTGGTTTTAAAGTGGCTGTCTGCTGCTGTGAAAGATGAGACATATCCACCTGAAAGTCTATCGGGAATTATTTCTGTCATCACATGGTCAAATGCAATCGTTGTTTCCCTAGCAACAGGTCATATACATCTAATTTCTTCTCAACTGACATCATGTTATCAGGATATTGCTACATGTTCCTAATTCGTTTCAATGCTCTACTCGTATGAGGCAAAATAAAATTCATGAATGAGACTGATATCAAATGTAAGATCAATAAATGATCTCCAGTCTACATACAAAGTGAGTGTATGATGATGTGTGTACATAGGAGAAACAAGCTAAGATCTGTTATTTCTGCTAAAATGCACGACTAGAAGGATAACTTGCATGACAATCTAGAATTAGCTATAGCGGTCCTCTGACAGGATTACCAGCAGTCATGTATATCTTTACAAAATCCCTGTTAGCAGAACCTATAGTAAAATGCGGAGATGCCGCAAGTATGGGGTAGTTTTGGGGACACCATGTACAAGGTAATGCTGGGATGGGAAATACAATCCCAGTCTTTGTGTGTTTTACTCATATGCTGTTTGTGACCAAACGAGTTTTGTTACCTAGAAAGAGAGCATTTTTTCTTTGCTGTATTTTTATTTACTAGTCATTATTACTCTTATACCTACTGATATTTGATTAGATTTTGGAGGGACATTCAGACACTGTTTTCATAAAATGTAGTTGCACATTGCATTAGTGAAATTACACTTTAGTCATCTTGTTTTACATATTGTTTCAAGTGATCAAGTGTTGTTGGATAGAATGAATTGCTGTAAAGGTTTTCATCAAGCACTGAGTGTATGTGCAGAGGGTATGATAAACACATTTGAATTCCTCAAACTGTTTGTTTCTGTACTAGGGCTTTGCAAATGAGCCTCAGTAAACAAGACATTATTCTCAGCTAGAGTTTTAAGACCCAGCAGTCAACAACAGTACATAAGGATGACATAAAACACGTTGACTTTCTACAGGCACATTGAATTTTTCCCTGTACCCACAAACAGGAAAGATTTGCATTGAAAAAGAGTTTGGCAATTGGCAGCTAGTGAATTTGGAAGAGATGAGTGGAAACAGAAACGTGCTGGGGGAGACCTAATAGCAGATGGACAGCAGGCTTTTGAACCACTTTAAGACCCTGAAGACGGTATATGGGAAGCCCAAATTATAAAGTATTACCATAACAACATGGCAAATCAGCATCTCATTCAGAACTCGAGGGGCCCTGAAACAGCTGCTAAGTTGGTGTCACATCTATGTCCGGAATTTATGTGAAGTGGCAAATGTTGAGATGAAGATAGTGCACTTATCTCACAGTCAGGCAATGCCTGTTAGTTCACACTTGAGACATGGTTGGTGGTTTCTGTGGCCTAGACTATGCTGGTGTCTCCGTAATTGTGGTTATCCAGAGGGATTCCACAACTTGTGTAGAATGTGGTCAGGGAAAGGCAGCGTTTTTTTGCTACAGAGCCCTGCACCAGAGGAATGTTGTCAAACAGGTTTCTTTATGTGCCCACTTGACACCACAAAAGTGATTGGCCAAGTCTAATAAATTGAGTTTCCCAAGATGGTGGCCTAGAAGTTACTGTCTGAAGTTCGCAGTTCACAGTTACGTTTAGCCTTTACCTATGATGTCAGTTCATCTTTCAATCATACATAAATACGCCACACAATTCCATTCTTTTTTTGTCATGTTCACAGCCCACATGCTTCTAGTTTGGCACCCGATTTTTGCTCTTTTGGAGGTTTTCCATAGGATTGTCTCCTGGCTCTATTCGCAGCCATGTGTCATGGAGAGTTTGGTATCTTGTTTATCTACTTCTGCATAAATCTTCATCTTCAATCAAGAACTACAAGATCGCCAAGGAGGTTTTTCCTTTTGTGGCTTTCTCCTCCTGACCCGGACCCTCTTAAGGAGACACTTGGCACTTTTCATGTGTATCACTAAGTGTTGAGTGGCATTATGTCTACTGCAAGGAATCACCATTCCCTCAAGCAGTTTGGAAGGAAACTTACCAGACCTTCACAGAGTTCAATCTTTGACAGCATGCTACATCAGCAGCTCCTTACGGCTTGGGCAACTCCTCTAGTAATGACTTTGTATTCCTGTTTGGAGACATCTGATACCTTTTTACTGGCATTTTAGAAGATGCTAGAATGTCCTGATTTGGACAATACTGCTGAGACACATACAGCAAAAATCAGCACAATGGAATGGATGCATTGAAGTATGCGACTAGATTTAGAGCCTGATTACGACTTTGGTGGTATGACTGATCCGACCGCCAAAGCTGCGGAGAGGAGGCTGCCGTCATACCAGCGGCCTCCCCCCAGTAGAATTACAATGTTTCCACCAGACTGACCAGTGGAAACATATTATGACATTTCTGCCACTCAGACTGGCGTAAACAGTACCATGGCATTGGCCTTGGCTCCCTAAAGGGAGCTGAGGCCAATGCCACGGTACACAAGCACCCTTGGAATGCGCACTGTCTGCATAGCAGACAGTGCTCGATTCTGAGGGTGCTGGCAGGGGGCCCCCTGCACTGCCCATGCAATGGGCAATGCAGGGCCCCCCTCGTGGCCCTTTGCACTGCCTTTCCACCAGCCTTTTCAGGGCGGGGACCCCACAATGAAAAGGCTGGTGGGAAGAGGACACAAACAGGGCATCATGGTAGTTGTAGTTATCTGTTAACACCATTCACAATACTTGTTAAAAAGTGAGTTACACATACCTATTTAAATGACTAAAGTGGAGATGAAAACACATTTACAATGTCCAAAGCAAAAACAACATTGTTACAACATGTACACACATATGTGTATAATGGTAATAGGTGAAAATACCACTTACAGGCCTATACCTTCATATGCAAATTAATGGAGTTTAGGACCTGTGTGTTAGGGAACAACATACATTGAAAGAAAGCAAGGGACTAGGCCAATGCAAGGGATGATTCATGGGTAAAAAACACAACCTGACAAAACATATTGCTCATTGTTAAAAAGAAAGATACGACCATGATCCTAGTAATTGCTATGACACATTATATTTTGTGGTCTCAAGTTTAGATATATATGTTTTGACAAGGGTGTTGAAACATTCTAAACAGCCAACTAAAGGGCAAGGACTCAATTTTGTGATTGTTGAGACATTGCTAAGTGCAACTTACCAGTCTTTACTCCATCAGGGTTTCCAGTCAGGTCTTCAGAATGTAGGGTCTGCAAGACCTTTTCCTCCCAGGGAAAGAGTTGTAATGGGGGGGCTAAGAGAAACACACCAGTCATCTGGGCCTGCAGGTGACGCTTGGGGGCCTGGGATTGGACTCTCCCCACACAGGCTGTTCCACCTCTTCCTACATTCCTCCTGTGGGCACAGATAGTTAGCTACAGCATTTACGCTGTTGACTATTCTGGCCCACATTTCCCTTTTCTGAGATATGGTTGTATTTTGTACTTCTGCTCCAAACAATTGTGGCACTACTCTAATAACTTCATCCACCATGACAGTCAGTTCTCGCTCTGCAAAATGTGGATTCCTCCTCCCTGCCGTAGCGGTAATTAAAAATATACTGGTGCCACTAAAGTAATTTGTAAACTAATGAAAAAATGAAAAAGTTAAAAAAGAGGGAGAATTGAAAACATAAAATAACATGGCTGTTCACTGGCAAGGTTGTCGTCAGATTGGTGGTCAGCAGTGGAATGGCAAAGGATGATGGACTGAAATGGAGTATGTTTTATAGTGTGTAGGTGTTCACAATTGTCAAATACACATCATGTGTGAGCTGCTGGCATCCACCCAAAGGCCACTGCCATAGTACAATTCTGAACAGTTTGTGAGACAGCTTCCCACCGTCATGTACTCACCTTTGTTAAACCACCAGCAGGACTGTATAATCCAAATATGGTTGGTGGGATCCTGCTGTTGTTGGAGTGTGTCTTTTAAAATCAATATTAACATGAAAAGCTTGCAATATATTGTGTAATGAAGCTGCATAGAAAATGTGTTAACGTAGAAAATAATGCATGCGTTTGAAATGTGCCCACGGGGAGTGGCTACCAATGTATACGAAGACTAATAAAACGTATTAATGATTAATTAATTATGTACTAATGTTTTGAATTTGTATTAGCATATCATAATTAGAGTCATGTATTAGGGGTGTGTTCATTGAGCATTAGGCCTTAATTTAACGAGGGTCTGGGCCTAGCTGCCTGGTCTCATATTAAACTGTGTTTTTCTAACATGCAATGTGCTGTTTTCCTGAAGGACACAAAACTGAACTTTTCCAGAAGCTAGATATTTGTGTGTAGCCGTAGTAAATTCTTTCTCATGGGACCCGACTTGCTCAAGGAGACATTCTTGCTGAATGCAACAGTGTAATTCGTAACAGGTGTAGGGCTGCCTGGAGTAGGAGAAACAATGGAACTACTGATTGGAGCATAAAGTGTAACTTTTCTTACCTGACATTCCAACCGATGAGGACGTCAATAACGTGAGCCAATCAACGACATGAGAACTGTGTTTTGTGGAAAATTCAACTGAGAGAATTATTGGACAGAGATAATGATGCACCAAATATTATCCAATGGGGAATTAAGGGCTAGTTCAACAGTTTTGATTTAACCGCATGACCCAAGGAGAAATCGGCTATTATTGGACATTCCACTCTAAGCTATACTTTGCCATTATCCTTCATGAGACTTTGCCGTCTATTCTTTCTGATATTTTACCCATTCTCTATCTAAGTTCTTACCTGATACTTACTTCTCCTCCATATGAGGGAAGAGCCTTATTCTTTGGCTATGCCATACTGAGACTTTGTCCTGCCCTATCTATGATGATGGTGAATCGACTGATGTCCTGAGGACGAAGACTGACGCTGTTTGCTGATTCGTTCGATGGGTAACTATCAGATGCAAAATTGTAATTGTCTGTTTGCCTTTTCTCTCTAGGTACCAACTGCTCTTTTGATAGAGGCCATAGTTAGATGTTTTCCAAATTTGTGTTTGCTAAATTGTTTTGCATGAAGCCCAACATGCTGATGCTGATTCGAGGTTAGTTAAGGTGTTCACAAATATTCTACACAAATAGACAAATGACTGAGTTCTTGCTTTGTTGAATCTTGTACTACTGTGGTGTGTTGATATTGAATGAATATTCTCTATGCATTGATTAATTGTGTTCTAATTACAATATCCGAAGAATTACTAATGAGATGAATTGCTAATGAGACTAATAGGAATGACTTTAGATTGTAACGAATAGGGAAATAAATATCTTAACATTCAACTAAATTAGTGTGGTTATTCATGGCTGAAAGGTCATGGTGTGTTTGACCTATTGATTCTTATTGAATGTTATTGATCAGCTTAATGATTAGTTATTGTGATTATTAATTGAGCCATTGATCTATTGATTTGGGAAGTTCCCGAACGTGGTCCAAAGGTTCATCGACCTAGGCGTGTCTCCTTGTAAGTATACTTATCAAGGCTCTGACGCGCTATCACCGTCAGGACTGCAATGGAATGCTCCTCTCCAGCATTAGAGTCTGCTTTGTCGGCTGTGGGATACAGCTGGCACGTCGGTGTAAACTTTGCCAAAGATCTAAATATGTTGGCCGTACCACCGTCAGCTTGACGGGGTACTTGGGACCGTGTTGGCTGTAAGACCATCAACATCTAAATCAGGTCCTAAGTTACATCTAGATTTACAAGCTATCCTTTTGCCTAACATAAATCATCACATTCCAAGTCTATTGGATATATGCTTGTTTTACCAATTACTCCTTAAAATCTTGGCAAATGTTTTCGATAGGTTTTCAAATCTATCTACTGCTTTCAGAAGGATATTGTGTAATACTGCTTGATGTAGACACCTTTTCAATGATGGCACACTTTTTCCCCTATCCAAGTTACCTACAGCAGAAACATTGGCTCAATTGTTTGACAGACATGTTTTGTCTTCATTGATTGCCTGATTTTGCCATTACTTTTGAAAGAGGAACTCAGTGTCTTTCATGTATTTGGAAGGTTGTGTGTAAGACATTAGGAGGTGGACAGGCTCTTTCCTCTGGTTATGACTCCCATCTAACAGGCATACAGAACAAACTATTAAAGGTATGAAACAGTATCTGTGATTGTACTGTACGGCAAGATAATTGGGATTCCTATGTACCAATTGTGATTTTGTTATATCAACGCGACTCCTAATTCAACTAAGGTTTCAACTTGTTTGTGTATGCAAGGCTTTCATCAGAGTCCCTGCTTGGCTCTTTTTTTGCTCTGATCTCCAGAAAAGCTTGATGTCTTGTTTATTCACTTGTACATAAATCTGTATCTTCATTTTGGAGCTAAAGGGTTGCCAGTTGTGTTTTTGGTCTTTTGCTCTTTGTGACGTCCTTCTATTAAATGTAATTCTCTTAAGAAGAGACTTTTTTAATGTTCTATTAACTGATGGAGCATAAAGTGGCCCTTTCCGCTGCCAGTCAAGAAAGAAGCTTGACAGACCTTCACAGCCTCTGGCCCTTGAGAGTAAGCAAGTCCAATAAATTAAATATTTGCTGCTGATATACTCCTTATGAGGTCAACTAAATTCTAAAAATCTGAATTAAAATAAGCCTTGTAATTTTCATCAGTAGGAAATGTAAAAAAAAGAAGCAATAATTATCAGAAAGCACATACTATTTTAATTTCCATTTAGAATGGAGGAATACCATCAACATTTTTTATGTACTGTTGGTCCGCTAAAATGCACCGGATGCAATTTCATACATCAATTTCTCCTAAATTGAACATAAGATACATATTTTAGTTTTTCTATTTTACAGTCAGACTGCAGAAGCATCTCAAGTAAATTTTCATCTCCAACATTTTTCAAGAAGATATGTCTAATACATATTTGTTTATTTTGCCAATATTACCTCAATATTTTGTGCAAAATGTAATTCCTAGATGTGAACAAGGAAACAGATGAAGGGAATCGCCTGAGCTTGAGGAGGACATCCTGGAAACCTGCTTAGTAGCAACTGGAAGTGGGGAAAATCAAGTCCATCTATAGATCAACCAGGATTGTTTATTCATGTAGGCTCCCATCATAAACAGCTTGCAAGAAGTACACCATGACTGGATGGAGACTAGATAAAGAATCAACTTTTTTAAATGAGGTATGCCTAAATATACATGATGAAAGGGGAAAACGATCCAAACCCCAAGGATATGCAAATTAAAAGGCTCGCTAGAAATTGAGCTTTGGTTCATTAAAGAAAAAAATGGGGATCCAACTTTTTTCTAAGACATCCACCAATCAAATGTGGTGAGGGATGTTTCTCAAAGGGTATAAGACTGCACTGATTTTACGTTGAATGTAAGAAATGTACAAAGGGGAATGATAACATTATCCTGAAAAAGGTAATTTTATCAATGTCCAAAGCAAAAACAACATTGTTATTCCTTAAGACCTGGAAGCAAAGATTGCTATTTATAACAAATAGTTTGTTAGTTCAGGAGTGAAAATAAAAGAACTGTTTATATCTGTTGTATAACCATGTTCCAATTGCGGGTGGTCCCTTTACTTCCACTGCAAGTTTCTGTGAATGCCTGGTGTTGAATGAATATTTGCCAGCCAGGATTTAAATGAAAGCATTGGAAGCTAGATGTTAGGCATGTCTATGTTTTCTGTATTTTATCTTTCAGATCAATAATCAGCTAAAGTATTTTTAAGTCATGGTAATATTTAAAATATCTTTATATAATAAAACCTATTTACACATTGAAGTACATGTCTGTCAGTCTCTCAACTTCATTCATATGGAGTACTAATGATAATAATTCCTTCACCTAATATGATTTATACAGAAGGAGTCAATGCACACCTGCAGTTCAATTAAGCATATTCCTTTTTAAATGTAATTGCTTGAGGACATTTGTACTTCGTAACGGATGGCCTACAGAATGTCACAAACAAGCATTAGCAAAGCCAGTACGTCTGACATTGGCTGCCAAACCTTTGGCTTTGTCAAAGCTTGTTTTGTAAAATTAGATAATTCTGGGCCCATGTTAATATTTAAAAAAAACATTGGCTAAAAGTACAAATATTTTTGGGTCAAAAGACAAAAGAAGGCTGACCCATTGCCAATACTGTAAGCTTCAGTGAGTGGAAGAAACATGTGAATTACCCAACAACAGACCAGTGAATGAAGAGGACTAGCTGAACTGCCCTCTAAGTAAATTTTATATTTACCTTTAATAAAATCAAAAGGTCTTACCTATTGCCAGACCAAATATATGACTTCAAGGATATCTGCTTTCACAATGTGGAGGAAAGTCAGAGCCATGATTGCTTAACAATGTAGTTTGCAGGTGTTAAATTCAACTAAAGAAGTTTCTCTTGATCTATTTGCCTCTCTGTAGGTGCAAGGAAAAGAAACAATGCCTGCCGCATGAGGTTTGATTATGTCAGTGACTTGTCAGATTAGGTTGCAGATGGAAATATTTCAAATCTGGAGTTTGGATTCGGTGAATCTCTGGAAGTTCGGTGTAGCATTGTATCAGAGTGTTTGGTCATATAAAGTAGGTTCTTGTTGTCATCTTTGAGAATATGTCAAGTTAATACATTCTCATTCAGTGAAGCCCTTTTCGGATTTCCTTCTACTATGTTATTTGATCCTTCTGCTGAATCAGAGCCTGATTTAGATCTTGGCGGAGTGGAATACTCCATCACAGTAATTTACTAGCAGCTCAATTTCAAGATAAGATTACTAAAATATACTCTAGTTTTCCTCTGCGCCCCCCCTCAGGAGCTGTCGGGGGAGCAGGCTATGAACCCCCCTCTTGTTGGGACTAAGTTAACTATTTTTTCACCCCTCACAGATGCTCTAACTCTTAAACCTCTCTCTAATAATAAATCTGGCTCCCCCCTGGATCCTGCCCCTCCCTCTATTCTTTTGAGGGCTGCAGACATTATTGTCTCACCACTGACAAAAATACTTAATAACTCCTTGTCTTCAGGCATTCTCCCCCAGTCCCTCAAACATGCTATTATAAAACCTCTTCTGAAAAAGCCAAAGCTCGATCCCTCCGTTTTGGATAACTACAGACCTATTGCTCTCCTTCCTATCTTAGCTAAGATCCTGGAGAAACATGTAAATTTGCAACTGACCAGTTATCTTGAGAGTCATGAGCTCCTACACCCTACTCAAATGGGCTTTAGAGCTCAACATAATATGGAGTTGGCGCTCCTTACTGTGACTGAGTCTGCTTGTCAACTTTTAGATCAAGGAGGTCATGCTGCTATCATCCTTCTTGATCTTAGTGCAGCCTTTGATAATGTTGACCAGACTCTCCTTTGCGACAGACTCTCTAAGACAGGGTTAGGAGGCATGGCCCGTTCTTGGCTTTCCTCTTTCCTCATAGGAAGATCTTTCCAAGTTTTGGATCGTTCTTTTTTGTCTGATGTTGTCCCCCTCACTTGCGGAGTCCCTCAGGGCTCCTCCCTGAGTCCAACTCTTTTTGATATTTATTTATCATCTGTGGCTAAAGTAGTCACTCCCCATAATCTTTCAATGGTCACCTATGCTGATGACACCCAATTAGTGGTATCCCTTTATAGTACTGGGGATTCTTCTTCCGCTAATTTGGCTTGTTGTATGAAGGATATCGCGATTGGATGACCCAATCTAAACTCAAATTTAATGATGGTAAATCTGAAGTACTGATTGTAGGCAACGGCCCTCCTGCCTTTCCTTTGGTACTGCATTCGGAGGCCTTTAATAGTCTGCCTCCTCCAAAGGCGCAGGTAAAAAGCCTAGGCTTCTTGCTTGACCCTCGTTTGACGATGGAATTGCAAGTAAAAAGAATCTCTTCTGTCTGTTTCGGCCTTCTCAGAGCTCTTATGAAGATTCTCAATCTTCTACCTTTTACAGCCTGAAGAATTCTTATCCAAGCGCTGGTTCTTTTCCACCTGGATTATGGGAAATCTCTTTATCTTAGTTCCCCAGAGTGCGTAATAAGGAGGCTGCAGATTGTGCAGAACGCAGCAGCTAGACTTGTTACTAACTCCCCCAGGCACCTCTCTGCTAAACCGGCTCTTGTAGCACTTCACTGGCTTCCGATCAAACAGTGGATTCATTTTAAATCTATATGCATTACCCATAGAGCCTTACATAAGAGGGGCCCGCTTTTCTTTAGAAGGCGGATTTTTATTTATGTTCCTTCCAGACACTTGAGATCATTATCTACTCAGCAGATTTATATACCTTGTGTCAAGAGATCATGAGGAGGTAACTCTTTTACCATCAAGGCTGCCCGTCTCTGGAATGCCCTGCCCTCTGAACTTCGCCATGAACCATCAGAACTTATTTTTAGGAAGAAGCTGAAAACTATACTTTTTTGTAGTTAATCTGCTTTCTTTGGTCTTCCCGAGAGTCGTTGTGTACCTTTAGCGCTGGGATGCCCTAGGGTAGCCACGCGCTTTCTAAATACATAAAACTAAACTAAACTAAACAAGCAGGATGGATAGCCCAACCGCAAGTATTACGATCCCTTTGTATCCTTTGGAAATCGTAATACGGTGGATGGGATATCCATTACGTTTATGATGGAGTATTCCATCCGCCAAGATCTAAATCAGGCCCTGAGTCAGCAGAAGGATGAAATAACATAGTAGATAAGCATATATGCAACCTGCAGTTTCATTTTAATGTGGTGCAGTGGCCCTCACATGATATCAGTTGAATTCAAAGTATTGTTTCGGTTTGCAAATGTAAGCCCCAAATCCACAGTACTGCAGACGTTAAAATATCACCTTACAAATTCAGTTGCCTAACAATTTTTATAAAATAATACATGTTTTTACAAAGTATTAAAACAACCAAATAATATATAAATAAATGTAATTCTCTTTCTCCCACTCCAACAAAATTCCATCATTATAAAATACACAAATAAAGGACAGTAGGCTACCAGATATACAATTACATCTATCTCTAGCCCCAGCTCGCTATACAATCTATGGTACAACCTTCCTGTATGGGTCACTTTAAACTGTTTAGGTATGAGGACAAGGATTCAACATAGTCCAACTATCTGAACACTGTGCTAGCCTTCTTGCACCAAGATCTGTTGATATCGTGCCCATTCACACTAAACTTGGAATATATTTAGGCAACCCATAATGCTCAGACACAAAGCTTTTTCCATTGGTAGATTTTGGACCTTATAATTTAACAACCACACATATTGTTTCAAGAATTAACTAAAGCTACTTGACATCTAGAATAACTTTATTGTCCTCCAACAGTGCAAATGCGCTTAGCTAAAAAGTATTACTTTCATATTACAAAGTTTGCCCAGTTACATGCACAACAGTTTAAAAGCTCATATAGATTGCTTTAGTACATTTTGTAAGACTGCTACATTTCCCTACCTCTAAGCCTTCAAATGTATATGTAGTGCAAATTCCCATATCATTCAAAACACATTAATTGTAGTGAGAAGCTATCATAATATTAAAAATTATTCCAAATTTGGGCTGGCCACGGACCTTAGTTCAAACAAGAATAACAAAGCTAACTTTGGGTTTCACAGCGTGAACAATATAGGTAAATGTCAGTCTATAGTTATAGTTAAATATAAGCCCATTCTTGAGGTCGCAGCAGCATGACTTTCCAGGCTGCATAAATATAAGAAGCCAAGCCACTAGATTAAAAATTGATTCTTTTTCAGTTCAGAGGTGCAAATTCATGGCTGCAATGTCCTGTTAGAAATGGGATCTCAAGTTGGCAGTGGTTTGCACCCTGTCCAAGAAGGGACATTCACTCTAGTCAGGGTAAGGGGAGCCACACAACTAAGATAACCACTGAGCACCCCCTTGATAGCTTGGCACGAGCAGTCAGGCTTATCACAGAAGTAATGTGTAAAGTATTTGTACACACATACAGTAACACAGTGAAAACACCGCAAAAGGATTCTACACATCTCGAAAAATAGCAAATATTTATATGAATTAAACAAGACCAAAACATCAAAAATCCAACATTCACAAGTAAAGGTATCAATTTTTAAAGGTTTCAATGAGTATTAATCCATAGGAATCAATGGTTGTATCTTTTTAGCACAAAGTACCTGGAATGCCTCAGAAACAAAGACGATACAGACCGCAGGGGAGGTGAGGTGCCGAAAAGCAAAGTGTTGCTTCGGTTCCCTACTGCGCAGTGGAGGTGATGCATTGAGTCTTTCCTCGCAGGAGAGGTGATACATTGGTTCCTTACTAGCAGGGGAGATAATGCGTTGATTATTTTCTCACAGGAAAGGCGATGCGTTGATTTGTGGACACGCAACCTCGGTTCCTTACTGTGGTACGGGGTCAATGAGAAATTGACACCCTGGGGACGATGCATTGAAAATCCAGACGCGATGTGTTGATGGAGCTGGGCTGTTGCGAGATATGTGCTGCATCAGTTCTTCAGCTGTTGGACAGCTACTGCATAGATTGTTCTGCCGTGACGTGTCAGTGCATGGATTTTCTTTTTCAGGACACCAGTTTACGCTTCCAAGGGCCCAGGGACTGGAGTTGACACCACATGGCCAGTCAGGACTCTCATTAGAAGAGTCCAGGCACTTTCAGATGAAGTATTTGATGTCATGAGACTTCTAACAAGAGACAAGCTCAGTTTAAGCCCTTGGAGAACCTTGTAAAGCAGAATGTAGAATGCAAAGTCCAATCCTTTCACTCCCAGGACAGAAGAAGCAAGCATCAGGCCAGCACAACAAGCAACAGGCAGAGTAGCAGGCTCTCCTATGGCATATAGCTCTTCTTCCTGGCGGAATGTTCTCAGTCCAGAAGTGTTATAAAGTTGTGGTCTCACAGGTTCAGTACTTATACTCATTTCTGCCTTTTAAGTAGGGAAACTTCAAAGGCATGTCTTAGTAGTGCACAAGACCCTGTCTTTCCTGCCTTGGCCCCAGGCACACTCTATGGAGTTGGACAGTGCTCTGTGGAAGGACAGGCACAGCCCTATTCAAGGGCAAGTGTCAGCTCCTCCCACCACTCTAGCCCAGGAAGACCCATCAGGATTTGCGGGGCACACCTCAGCTCCCTTTGTGTGACTGTCTAGAGTCACTTCACACACAGCCCAATTGTCATCCTGCCCCTGTCGCGCCGTGGCAGGCTCCGGTGCGAGCCGAGCGTTCAGCTCTGGGCGCAGCTGCGGTTCCTGACGGCATGGCGTGCTGCGCCCCTTCTGTTCTTTATTTCCTCACACGAGGCCCCAAAGTGGGCATGGGGCCTCAGCGAGTCTTGGGTGCAGCGTGCTCTCAATTTTAGACGTGGGCACCTTCCCCCCAACCCCTCACTTACCTGGTGCAGCCTGTCCCTTTCATCTTTTTCTTCTTTTTTCTCTTCTTTCTCCTTTTCCTCTTGTTCTTATTTTCACACTTAGCAGCCATGTTCTTCTTTCTCTCAGAATGCCTTTCTTTTTCCCTGCATGCCTTAGGACCCTTTTTCAAACTGGCGCTTTTTCTCTATCTGTTCCTACGATTCTTTCCCAATCCAATATGGTGTCTTTCTTCTTCCTGAAGGTCATTTCCTGTTTTGGGATATATAAGGTGTGTGACTCCTGTTATTTTTTCTGCAGTTTTTCCCTCGCTTGTTCCAGCTTCTTCCAGTATTGTTTTTTCTTGTTGGAAGACTTACCTTTTTGCTTCTTTTTGTTCCAGGGAGTTCCTGCTATAGAGGTTTTTCCCTTTGGGGTTTTTTCCTCTGGGACTCCTTCTGGAGGGCACGGACTGGCTTTTGGCGTTTCTTTGACAGCAGCCCCGTGGCTACCAGAAAGGGCCGCCCTTACCTTTGTGAAGGCAGAACCTACAAGAATCAAGACCACTCTGCAGTTCCAGTGGGCCAAATACATAAACCACGAGTAGCCCGTGACAGCCCCAGACGTGTATTCCACAACCAGGCTGAAGCACAGAATGGTTAAGCAAAAAAAGCCCACTTTCTAAAAGTGGAATTTTCTAATTTACAATTTAAAAACTAACTTCACCAAAAGTTGTACTTTTAAATTGTGGGTTCAGAGACCCCGAACTCCACATTTCTATCTGCTCCCAATGGGAAATTACACTTAAAAGATATTTCAAGGCATTCCTTATGTTAGCCAATGGGAGAGATTAGCCTTGCAATAGTGAAAACCTAAATTGGTAGTATTTCACTATCAGGACATGTACAAAACACCAGTACATGTCCTAACTTTTAAATACATGACACCCTGCCCATGGGCTGCCTTAGGCCTACCTTAGGGGTGACTTACATGCAGTGAAAGGGAAGGTTTGGGTCTGGCAACTGGGTGCATTTGCCATGTCAAACTGGCAGTCAAAACTGTGCACACAGACACTGCACTGCAGTGGCAGGTCTGAGACATGTTTACAGGGCTACTTCTGTGGGTGGCACAATCATTGCTGCAGGCTCACATCCCGGTCAACCAGCATCCCAGTTCCTCATGCTTAGGGCCTCATTAGGAGTTTGGTGGTCCCACCGCGGGACCACCAAACTCACGGGGAGGACGCCACCGCCATGGCAGTGACATCCCCCTAGGGATTTTACAATGTTCCCACTGGGCTGACCTTCTGGAACATTGTAATACGTGGTTCCCTCTGAACATTGCTACGAAATTGGCCTTGGCCATGTGGCTAGTTTCTGATTCATTATATACAAACTTAAAATGCTAGAAGAGACTGACGTTCATTTAAAAAACTACTCAGCTTCTCTTATCACAAATATGAATAAGGAGTCAATCTCATATGGTGTGCACCCTGAATATCGACATCAGAATATATGGCACAGAATACTGAGGACAAATTATTGAAACCAAAATATCGAGAGGTAAAAAAGTATAGATTTTCTATGCCTAGCTCCAAATATATAATATATGCACACCCACACACACACATATGATAAGATTATATATATAAACACATAACTCTTCATTCATGGTATTTAGATGTGCATTTAGGACTAGTAAATCTATACTTCCCTAGATGCACCCACCTTTAGATAGTTTGTTTGTCTATATTCTGTCCACAATATTCTTGTAGGTCAATGTTCTGGAGATCGATATTCAGTAGTGCAACCATCTCATATAAAGCTGTGGAGACTTTCTGTGCCTTTGCAAATCTCCTGAAACTACGTATGTAAGTATTTCCACTGGAGAAACACAGCTACCTTGGTTGTTATCACCACTGACACATATATATGTTGCTCAAAATTACGCATTCATGGTTTCTAATCCCGACAGCCAGAATTAAAGGTGATCTTGGGGATACTGCTTCCTCCTGCCTTTGTTTCCTAATATGCTGAAATTGACAATGCCTACAGGAGATTCATTTGGCAATGCCTCCTACACATATAAACACTGAAAAGAAATAGAATGAGGTTGTAGAAGAGGAGAGTGGAGTAGATGAGGAAGAAGTCAGAAAAGGATACATAGGAGTGGAAAAGTTAATAATTTAAAAAGTTTGTCTTCAGGGGATTAACTTTAAAATGAATGGGACTCGATTCCACCTCATAATATTTCAGTCATTTTCCCTAAACATACCAACCTTTCACCTCTCAGGTCGACACAGTATCTGCAACTTGATTTTCTTTACTGAGAGCACTCAGGAAAGTAGTCAAACATCTCCAGACTTCAACACACAAGATTGTGGTCCATGCTCTTATAAGGACAGGTAAGTCACTCTACCTAGGACTTCCCAACTACCTGCTGCATCACCTTCAGACTGTCCAGAATTCTGCTGCTCGAATGATTTTGAACCTTCCCCCAGACAAGCTATCCCTTCTCATCTTAAAGAGCTGTACTGACTCCCCATAAGTAAGCGGATCATATTAAAAGCTCTCTGAGTTACTTTTAGAGCATTGTCCTGAATTGGTCCTATCTGGAACCTATCTGTATCCAAAAACGTATTCAGCCATATACTCCTTCACATGTTTTGAGATCCTTAGGTGATAAACTGATCTGTCCCACCAGATTCCACTGTGCATGTTCTGGGAGCTCTTCTTTCTGCTATTTGTCTGCTAAACATCTAAACACTCTTCCCTTGGACACAAGGACTCCTTTCTGCTATTTTAAAAAACCCAACACGTGTCTTTCCCATTCAAATTAACCTGCCCCTGCTATCATTCCTTAGCCGGTTTTGGCACCTGGAGGTCCTTTCTAGGCACCTGCCATACTCCATAAATATACCATTAATCTATTTATTCTATCATTGGAGGAATGGAACATTTTGAGAATCTCAAATTCCATTACAGAGGACTAATTCCCATGTGATCCCCGCCCTCACCCTTCAGCTCCCTCTCTCATTGCATTGGTCACTCCCTATCTCTCATGCTCAAAGCAGAGGTTATAGACCTGCAGGTCTTACCTGCATGGCCATGCTTACTAAAGTCCAGCGAGACTTTGGTAGAATCAGTCGTATGTCAGGCAATGTCTGACTTGTGTTTGACAGTGTTCCACCCAACGGAGTCTGTCAGAAAAACAGGCCTGTCGGGCAAAATGCCAGTTTTCTATTACACTCTGCCTCTGCTATGAAGTGAAGCTCCTCTCTCACCGCGGTGCTCGCAGGAAACAAAACAAAATCCCACAGCCTGCTGATACCAGGTTCAAAAAAATCCATAAATGAAGAAATTAATTTGGTGTGGCCTTCCATGGCTTTGTAGGCGGTCTGTCATGCTTTATGTGTGTGAATTAAATACAAAAGCTTACCTTTCCCACGCAGTAGCATGCAAGGGCCAGAAACTTCATCCATTCTGTTTGGTCAGAAAAGCGACCAGCAGATAAAATTGTTTCAAAGGCTTCCATTGGGAGGCTCAGCCTCGTCCATATGAGTTGTAGATCAGAGGATCTGACTGTAGGCTTGCCGGCCACCTAGAGAGACAACAGACCCAAAGGTCACGTTTTGGTAATTGCTACAAAAACGAACAAACAGAATGCCTCATGAAACAGCGTGACTTTTATTGAGCTTTAAGTATCCTTTTAGCATGCACTGGTGATTAATGTTTCGCCAATGAGAATGCAGCAGCAAATTTCTACTGTTAGGAATGCACTATCATGCGGTTTCCTGCTGTTTAGGCATACCTAACTCAAATCTGCCACTTTTGGCAGGTGAGACACGTCTTAAGGGAAGAGGTGTGATTGGGTTTCACAACCAACCCATCTTGGTTGCTTTGCGCCTGTGTGCCATGTACTACTTACAAGCATTGGTAATGCCAGTAGGTCTGGCTTTAAAGGAATGGTATATGGTAGTGTGAAGCATTGCAAGAAAATAGCTTGGGAATGGATATGTATTTGTGTGGAAGTAAAGAACTGTAGAATTATATAGGTGTATGTTAAAAGGTCAGGTAATAGTTACTCTTTTAAACAAGACCTAAACATCTATGTAGGTTAATGCCTGCTCTCCTCCCAGCTGTGCTGCAGCAACAGTAAAACAATATAAATGATCTAGTCATCAAAGACACTTTAATAGCATTACAATGCCCTGTGTGTGCCCTGAAAGTTCAAGCTCAGGAGCTGGATAACCAAACAAAACGATCAGAGCTGTGTTGAGGGCAAGCCCTTTTTTTTGAGGAAGCACACCTCCCTGCCCAATCAAAACATGTTCTCCTGACTCCCAACATTTGGTGAAGCCGGAGGTCCCTCTCTAATGATGCGTGCAAAATTGCCTGGTGACAGCTGCGCTGTTAAGCAAGACCATAAAAATGCAGTTCTGAGGCTCCAATATAGCTCTGGCCAGACTGTCTGCTGATAATTTTATTCATTTTATAGCAGAATGCGGGCAGAGTTCATTGATCGAAACAGAGTTACTTTGAAAAACAGGACCAGACTAGGAAAAGTAACATAACACGTCTTGTAAAAAAAAAATTGCAAAGCACAGTGTGCTAGATATGCTGGAACAATTTCTCGAGTGCTGGTCCTAACATCATATTGCGAAAGGATTAGAGGATGTGAAAAATCAAACCGCTACTTATAGCGGGAGTGTACCGAAGAGTGTTTAAAGAGTTTATTTACAGCTGTATGTACCACGTAAAAGAAATGTAATGTTTTTTTGTGTTGTCTGAACCAACACTTGTTCCCATCAAACTTCGGAATTGAGTCAACGTGTCTTGCGTGCATTGCATGTAGCAGGATCATGTAGCAGGATTATTTGGAAAAACCTTAATGTTTACTTTGTAAAGTAAACAGGTATTTTATGTATACGTGGATGTTGGAATATCCTTGACTTTTCATGCCTTTTTCACACTGCACTGTACCACAGACACAGTCACTAGGCTGAAGGAAAAATATATGTCTGTGTTAAAATAGTTACCTCGCTTTTTTTGCTCTTTGATCATCTCAACTTTAAGGTTACGGAGGTTGAGCAGCTCAGATCCCTTATAAACACGCTGGTTTGGACTGGCTGGCAGCCCAGAATAGCATGGCCTAAAACTAGAATCTATCAATTATTTCATAAAATGTCATAATATCTTCTAGTTGGAATTGCAATTATCATTGACGTCAATCAAGTTGCCGATAAAAGTGTTTGAGCCGATATAATCGTTTGGCCTCGCACCAGGAGCATGGGGATTGCCAAACATTTATGCAGGCTTTGCAGTATGGGGAGCAAGTTTGAACTTCAAGGACGCATGATTCATTTAAACTGCAGTAAAGGCTGGGTTTCGTAAATGCCCGTCCAGTAATTGTTACAGCACTCTGAGCTGTTCCTGTACATTTTGCAGCCATGGGTCCACCATCCCTTGAGGTCTAGGTGCCTGGGTACTTGTTCATATTGAATTATACATTACCCATAAATACATCATTATAGACATCGCTATCCAAATTATGGGGAATGGCTAACAGGTGGATGTCCTGAAGAATGCGCTTTTGCACCGAAACGCACGTCGATTTGATTAAAGATTATTGCGTTTCCATCGAGAAGAAATAATGATCCAATCACTGATTATTGTGATTCCATCTAAAAGATAATATGACATCTTGTGAAATAATTGATAGATTCTAATATGAAGATAAGCTATAAAGAGAATTTATGGAGATGAATATACGCAACATCATGTTTGAAGTGATTATAATGTATATCATTGTTTATGGAAATAAAAATTGTTTTTGAAATTGATTTCTTGTCATTTCTGCACATAACCGTTTGGTTAGCTTGGTTTCAGTGTGGTGGGTGAATGTGGATGCAAAAAGAATATGAATCCAATGTATATGTATATATTGTGTCTCATTTTAATAAATAGTTTTTCTACGTTTATACAACTAATATATGACAGATAATAAATAATACATATGTACAAGCAGTATTCCTTTGCACATTTGTGTCTGCCCTTTCCTAGTTATTATTCTATTTAAGTTGTGTATGTAACTTAGGGCAGAGTGTCATAGGTCCTAACACTTTTATGTTTTTTCCCCTATGTTGGAAGTCGAAAAATTAGCAGTGGCCCCCTTTCTTTACAGTATTTACCCTTTTTTCATCCACCATTATGTTCTAGAGACACATTACAGCTCGACCACCTCAAACAGTTTCTTGGCTCTGGGAATTTAACTCTAGTGGTATTATTGAGGGACGACCAATACATGGCTGTAAATATTGTATAAACTGCTGGATCTCCAAATGTCGTTTGGACTGCTGTTGATAAATCCTCAGGCTGTTTTTGATGCCAGTATACGTTTAAAATTGAAAAAAAATTTTAAAAAGCAGCTCATCTAGGGTGCTGCATTACCTCCAGCACTCCTCGTTCCAGTGCCCTTGCAGTGTGCTTCAAACATGGAGCTTCAGAAGGCCTCAGAAAGCTTAAATAATGTCATTCTGAGCAGTGCTTAAGTTGCAAGTGTCGGGCTTAATACCAGGGCTTTCTAGTAGTGATGACACCTCATGTCTCTGTCTTCTACCTCTCTACTACCTCTAATCTCACTTTTTCAGTTTCTTTATTTATTCCGGCTTTTTAAATTTTTCTCTGTTTTTCCACCTTTTGTATCCTCCTCCATTCCTCTTAGTTGCCTCTCTTTATTGCTCTGGGTCAAATGCAGGTGATGAAAAATATTTCCCGGTGCCCATAAAACAGTGCCAGTGGGCCGGACCTACAACCACCGGCTTAAATTGGGCACTGATTTTGAGGTTTAAAAAAGACAGGACTCTCCCGCCTAAGTCAATGTTGGAGTCAGCAGTGGCTGACAGTTAAAGGCGCCAGAGTGCCGCCCAACTCATTTTTCAAGTTATATAGATGGCAATTGCTCTTTGCAATTACAATCAACATAAAGTTTTTTTTTTTGTTTTTTTTTATTAAATAAGGGCTTTAAGCCCATGGGGTGCTGCTTAAGTGCCTGGCTGCCTGGCGATGAGAGTCAGGCAGCCAGGCACTTTCGAGTGGGACATATGCTCTATTGAGCATGTGTCCCTCAGCATTTTCCTGTTAAAAAATCCCTTTGCAGGCTAGGTCTGACCTAGTGCCAGCCCTGGCCTGCATTGTTCGGGGGTCTGAAAAGACCTCCCATTCATGACGCCAGCAGCGTCATATTTACATGCAGTCCCAGGCATCTAGGCATAAGCCCTGTATTCCCGGGAATGCCTGTCAATCACTTTCACAGGCAGCAAGCAACACCCTTTCCCAACTCGACACCTGTGAAAGATTGTAGGCATGTGACCCGAGGTCACAGAGTCGTGAGACTCTGTGACCTCGGGTCACATGCCTGCTCGTGCATTGGAGGCCAAGAGAGCACACTTGGCACTAAGAAGCCTCCCATCCTGCACTAGAGCAGCAGCAGCATACCCTGTTGTGGCCCGCCATGCATGTTCCAGAGCAGCATTTTCCAGGTAAGGGGGGCCGTGGGGATGGAGGACATCCATAATGCCTGCCAGTCTGTAGTTCGTTTTCACTGTTTTTGAAACAATAAAAACAAACCGCAGGTTGGCACAGCAGAGCACACATCCGGAACTCATGTATTTAAAAGTGTTTCCTTTGTGGGTGTTTTACTTTAGTACATCAGTTTATATCTCTATATTGAGTGCCTCTCAACATAGCGATGTAAACGGCATTTAAAAGCAAACAAGAGAGCACTTTTAAATATGTGAGTTCAGCATGTGTGCATCCTAATGTGACATATTTAAAAGGGTCTAGACTCCTGTATGCTTTTAATATAAAGGCTTGTTTCACTTTAGATCAGTTTACCTCATTATATTGGGAGGCATTCATTAGCAGTTGCAATAAATGGCCCTTAATATAGTTGCATAAGTTGAGCATCCTGAACTCACATATTCAAAAATGACCTAGTCTATTGTATACTTTTGACATGTATGAGCATTTCACTTTAGTACATCAGTTAATATCACTATATTGAGAGGCATTTATTAACAGACTTAATAAATGTCTCACTATAGTGATGTAAACTTATGTACTAAGTGAAATGCTCCTTCATGTTAAGAGGTGCCTCATCCCTTTCAAGTTCCACTAGCCACCACTGGTTAGAGTGCCTGAAAGCACACCCTAAAACCTCACTTGTCAAGTTGCAGCAAAAGGTTGAGCGAGTAATTTTTCAGCCTGATCAGAGTTGCTTGAGGTGCTAATTTTGAGCCTGGGTTAATGATTATCATCTCTACCAGGAGTCAGGGGCTGCTCCTTCATACAGCGGAGGAGCGTCACCCCCCCTGCTCAAAGTCAGTGAGAGAAAAATGAAATGATAGTAAAACAATTGATTATCATTTTACTTTCCACTGATTGACTGAGCCATGGAATGTAGGGTGGGGCTGGGTCATGGCAGGGAGGAGGAATGATGGGCACTGTAAGTGTGCATGCCTGTTTGGCTGGCTATCTTAGGATAGCCAAACCGACAAACGCACTTACATTTCTTCAACCTGAGCTGTGTTGTACAGCTGGGTGGAGAAATGGCACAGGCTCCCTGTGCCTGAGCGAGTGTCAGATTAGCCTACTCAGGCCAACCCTGGCGCTTCTCTCACGCTTGGTATAGCATGAGAACAGCATCTGGATTGGGTGGTGAACCTGTGACCCTGTGACTGCCGGGAGGAGAGACCACTAAGGCGGCTGGCAGCGAGACCAAGAGCGGCAGGTATGTTTTTTCATTGTTATTCCCCCTAACACCACCCCCTCCCCAACCACCTTAGGATGGTAGCAGCCGCCACTGCTCAGAGTGTGTGTTAATAAATGTGCATCATCAGTGGACTAATCGCTGCATGTTCACCGATGCCAAATTGCTGTTGGAGTTTATTCTTCCATGCTATGGACCGAAGAAAATATACCAAGAGGCCTGCAACAGAATTAGATAATTACCAGTGATTTACGGCAGGAGTGAATCTGCATGGGCAGAACATAGCCACTGATCATAAAAATGTGCCTTGTGAAACAGCATTCCCACAAAACAAACTGAAATTAACTGTAAAGACTGAGGGCCTGTTTTAGAAGTCGGCGGAGGGGAATACTCCGTCACAAATGTGACAGATATCCTGACCGCCGTATCACGATCCTATTTTATCCTTTGGGAATCGTAATACGGTGCATGGAATATCCGTCACGTTTGTGATGGAGCATTCCCTCCACTGACATCTAAATGAGGTCCTAGAGGCCTGCTTATGTCCAGTGCTTGCATTCTTCCCTGAGCATGCACAGTAGATTAGTGTTTCTCACCTGAGCATGCAGTAAGTTTCTTCTGCGATAAATTCTAAAATTGCGAGGTCATCTGCAATTTTGCACTGACAGAGTTGCTTGAGTCACATATTTTAAACAAGGTTCCATACTAGTACCCTTCCTTTCAGCGTGCAATAATAAGCTATTTCTATTTCCTGTGCTTTACTGCCCTATTTACTCTTTGCCTTCAGCAGAAAAGAGTTAAGAGAAATGGTAGTAGAAATGAGAGCATGGTGTGATTCATGTCTCAGGTTGTACATAATTCTTCAGTGTGCGCATTCCATGTCACTGATTCGTGCCTCGAGTGAACAAGCCTGAACAGTACACCAACAGTTACCTCAAAGGGATGTCTCTTGAAATGGATAAATGAATAGGTCCATGAATGGGTGAGGGGGCAGTAGCTGCAGGGGTGGAAAACAGCCTCCTGCCACCAACGTGACTGTAGTTGTTCATGCACTGACCATTGTCCTACCAATTAATCTACTAATGTACTCCATTATTCATCCAATCATCCGTTCACATATTCCCTGACACATTCACCCATCCACCCACACAATCACTGATTCATTTGCATACCCTATTTCAGTCCTCCATTTACTACACATCCTATCACTAATCCATCCACTCATCTACCTTGGGACTCATTTTCTCATTTACCTACTCAGCAATCCACACAATTAGACAAACAAAATTGCCAGTCAACGAAGAAGCACTTTAATTCAAATCAAAGTCAGACCTATTGACTGTGCCTATGCTTGTTGAAAGTGCAGCTTGAGCCTAACTCATCCCATCCATACGGTCTAAAAAAGACAAATTAATTCAGAGAGCAGGAATATGGCGCCACTCCTTTAAAGTAATTTATATTTTTACACCATTACTAATTTTTGGTAAAAATAGTTATTCACCAATTGGAAAACCCTTGTTTTTCGTAAATGTGGAAAGTATCTCTACTATGGTCTGCGCTTTAATTCTGGCCCATTTTGCTGTTTCTCTTTTGGGTTGTTTTCAACCAATTCCTTGTCTCAAATGATGTCAAAGGCTTTTCATTTCCTTATGGAATTTGAAGAATTATTAGGACATCAGAGAAAGCAAATCAAGATTTCTTTAGGTTTAGAGATTATGGAGTTTTTACCCAAAGCACATACATTCTGGACACCGTAAATAATTTTTGGTAGGAGATTAGTTTGAGGTGATGCCCCTTGTCCCCAGAGTATTTTATCTTCCATGAAAAAAGGAACCAACTCTCCTACAATTGGCCCTTTTTGCCATACTCTGCTGTGAAGTTCAAACAGCAGTATCCCCAGACTTCTGGCCTGGTGTTTTTAGCACATGGTTGGTGAAATAAGGCCCACTGCCACAACCTTGTATCTACCTGAGGATTCAGGGTTTGACCTCCTATGACTACTTAAGTGTGGGTCAAGGTGAATATATTAGGTGACACTGTTTGCTGACCTGTTGTAGGAAGTTGGCTCTGTATGTACTATTTCAAAGTAAGAAATAACATGCAGAGAGTCCAAGGGTTCCCCTTAGAGGTAAGATAGTGGCAAAAAGAGATAATTCTAATGCTCTATTTTGTGGTAGTGTGGTCGAGCAATAGGCTTATCAGAGGGTAGTGTTAAGCATTTGTTGTACACACACAAGCAATAAATGAGGAACACACACTCCAAGACAATTCCAGGCCAATAGGTTTTTATATAGAAAAACATATTTTCTTAGTTTATTTTAAGAACCACAGGTTCAAGATTTACAAACAATACTTTAAATGAAAGGTATTTCACTCAGGTATCTTAGGAACTTTGAATTGTCACAATAGCATGTACAGTTAAAAGTGGACACTGCACAAATCAACAGTTCCTGGGGGAGGTAAGTAATTGTTAAGTTCACAGGTAAGTAAAGCACTTACAGGGTTCAAAGTTGAGTCCAAGGTAGCACACCGTTGGGGATTCAAGGCAACCCCAAAGTTACCACACCAGCAGCTCAGGGCCAGTCAGGTGCAGAGGTCAAAGTGGTGCCCAAAACACATAGGCTTCAATGGAAATAGGGGTGCCCCGGTTCCAGTCTGCCAGCAGGTAAGTACCCATGACTTCGGAGGGCAGACCAGGGGGGTTTTGTAGGGCACCGGGGGGAAACAAGCAGGCACAGAAAGTACACCCTCAGCGGCACAGGGGCGGCCGGGTGCAGAGTGCAAACAGGCGTCGGGTTTGTAATAGGATTCAATGGGGAGACCCGGGGGTCTCTTCAACGATGCAGGCAGGCAAGGGGGGGCTCCTCGGGGGAGCCACCACCTGGACTAGGAAGAGGGCCGCCTGGGGGTCGCTCCTGCACTGGAGTTCGGTTCCTTCAGGTCCTGGGGGCTGGGGGTGCAGTGTGTTTTCCAGGCGTCGGGTTCCTTAAAGCAGGCAGTCACAGTCAGGGGGAGCCTCTGGATTCCCTCTGCAGGCGTCACTGTGGGGGCTCAGGGAGATCAAATTGGCTACTCACGGGCTCGCAGTCACCGCGGAGTCCTCCCTGTAGAGTTAGTTTTCCACAGGTCGAGCCGGGGGCGTCGGTTGCAGAGTGGAAAGTCTCACGCTTCCGGCGGGAAACATGTGGTCTTTAAAAGTTGCTTCTTTGTTGCAAAGTTGCAGTTTTGGTGAACAGGGACCGTGTCCCCTGGAGCTTCTTGGTCCTTTTAGATGCAGGGTAGTCCTCTGAGGCTTCAGAGGTCGCTGGACCCTGGGGGATGCGTCGCTTTTGCAGTTTTTCTCGATGTGGGGAGACAGGCCGGTAGGGCTGGGGCCGAAGCAGTTGGTGTCTCCGTCTTCTCTGCAGGGTTTCAGGTCAGCAGTCCTTCATCGTCAGGTTGCAGGAATCTGATTTCCTAGGTTCTGTGAGCCCCTAAATACTGAATTTAGGGGTGTGTTAGGTCTGGGAGGGCAGTAGCCAATGGCTACTGTCATTGAGGGTGGCTACACCCTCTTTGTGCCTCCTCCCTGTGGGGAGGGGGGCACATCCCTAATCCTATTGGGGGAATCCTCCAAAACCAAGATGGAGGATTTCTAAAGGTAGGGGTAACCTCAGCTCAGGACACCTTAGGGGCTGTCCTGACTGGTGGGTGACTCCTCCATGTTTTTCTCATTATCTCGCCTGGACTTGCGGCCAAAAGTGGGGGCTGTGTCCAGGAGGCGGGCATCTCCACTAGCTGGAGTGTCCTGGGGCATTGTAAAACAAAGCCTGAGCCTTTGAGGCTCACTGCTATTACAGTTCCTGCAGGGGGGAGGTGTTAAGCACCTCCACCCAGAGCAGGCTTTTGTTTCTGTCCTCAGAGAGCACAAAGGCCCTCACCACATGGGGTCAGAAACTCGTCTCTCAGCAGCAGGGTGGCACAGACCAGTCAGTCTAAGAATAGACTTAAACATTGTAGGGGCATATTGCTCATGCAACTATGCCCTCACCTGTGGTATAGTGCACCCTGCCTTAGGGCTGTAAGGCCTGCTAGAGGGGTGACTTACCTATGCCACAGGCAGTATTTTGTGTGCATGGCATCCTGAGGGGGATGCCATCTCAATGTTGCCTTTTCCTCCCCACCAACACACACAATCTGCAATGGCAGTGTGCATGTGTTAGGTGAGGGGTTCCTTAGGGTGGCACAACATATGCTGCAGCCCTTAGGGAACTTCCCTGGTCACAGGGCCCTTGGTACCACTGGTACCTTTTACAAGGGACTTATCTGTGTGCCAGGGGTGTGCCAATTGTGGAAACAATGGTACATTTTAGGTGAAAGAACACTGGTGCTGGGGCCTGGTTAGCAGGGTCCCAGCACACTTCTCAGTCAAGTCAGCATCAGTATCAGGCAAAAAGTGGGGGGTAACTGCAACAGGGAGCCATTTCCTTACACAAGCTCCCCCCCCCCCACCCCCCCAGCCCACAGGACAGGAGACTCAGCCAAAGCTGGGAGAGTCTTCCTAGTCTGTCAGGCGAGGAAGAGTAGAGGAAATAGGCTGGTTTGTTGCAGTGCCTACTCTGCCTTACATCCTCCTGTTCAGGTCATTCCTTCTGGGGAACTGACCCACTTCCACAGTGATAGGCCCTAGTCTGAATTGCCTCTTGTCTGTGCTTTTAATGTCTTCACCCATTCTCTCTAGTTTGGGGTTAGAGGTATCCACCTCTTCTAATCTTATCTTAGCCAGGGTCACCCCTAGCTTACCCAAAGAGGTTACCCAGAGCTGGAGTAACCCCACCATGACCAACAGGGTCAGGGGGCCTAACTTGCTATTTGGCATGGGGTCAGACCACCATGCCAAGGATAGTGCAGCCATAAAGACAAACACCCAGCAGAGGCCACTGACAGCTGTCAGTGCCCAGAACCACACCTTTAGCTCTTCACCTGCAAGGGAAGGAGCTACGTTACAGGCTTCTTTGGGTTCAGGGTGCCTGTCTGCTGTGTGAGAGTGGGGGGTTACTAGATCTTGTAGTAAACACCCTTCTTCCACTCTTTCTTCTGTTAACCGAGGAGCCACCCACTCAGGTTTAACAGTTGCCTGACTAGCCAGGACTTCTTGTGGGTCAGGTTGGACTTTACCAGTGCCATTTTTGGAGTTCTCCCCTACTGGAGCAGAATCTCCTTGGCTTGCTGGAACCTTGGCGAAAGGTTATCCACCTTCCCTATTCTGTTTTCCTTTCTTTTTCTTTTGGGGCCTACTTGCAGTTACTGCAGGGGTAGCACCTCCAGAATTCTTGGGAGAGGACTGGCACTGGACCAGTTCCTCTCTTGGGCTCTGACTAACCTCTGGGTAGTCATTTCCAAGGAGACAATCAAGGGGGAGTTCTGTACTGACTACCACCCTTCTCCAGCTAAAGGTCGCACCCACTTCTATGGGCACAAAAGCCACAGCCCTATCAGTGACCCTGTCTGGGCTAACTCTTACTCTGGCAGTCTCACCTGGGATGTACTGGTTTGAGAACAGCAGCCTGTCATGCACAATAGTGTGACTGGCACAAGTGTCTCTCAGGGCAGTGGCTGGGATTCCATTCACCAGTAGGTGGTGGAAGTGTCTACTTCCCTCTGGAATCTCCAACTCACCTGTTGTGCCCTTTTTCCAGTTCAAGGCTATGAAGACCTCCTCATCTGAGGAGTCATCCCCAATGGCTACACTGGTCACCCCTGGGATTTAGCTAGGGGGTTAGTTTTTGGGACAAGAAGTGTCCTTGGTGTGGTGCCCTCTCTGTCTCCAGTTGTGGCACCATGCCTTAGTTGCATCCCAGTTCTTACCCTGGTACCCACCTTTGTTTTGGGTTGTGTCTTGGGGCCCACCCACCTGGTCTGGTTTTTGGGGGCCTACAGAGGACTCTTTTTCTTTATTCCTAGTGTCACCCACTTTCTCCTGGGGAGGCTTTGTAACCCCTTTCTTTTGGTCACCCCCAGTGGAAGTTTTGGTTACCCTAGTCTTGACCCAGTGGTCTGCCTTCTTTCCCAAATCTTGGGGAGCAATTGGACCTAGGTCTACCAGATACTGATGCAACTTTTCATTGAAGCAGTTACTTAAAATGTGTTCTTTCATAAACAAATTATAAAGCCCAACATAGTCATGCACTTAATTTCCAGTTACCCAACTATCCAGTGTTTTCACTGAGTAGTCTACAAAATCAACCAAGGTCTGGCTCGAGGATTTTTGAGCCCCCCTGAACCTAATCCTGTACTTCTCAGTGGAGAATCTAAAGCTCTCAATCAGGGTAGCCTTCATGAGGTCATAGGATTCTGCATCTTTACCAGAGAGTGTGAGAAGTCTATCCCTACACTTTCCAGTGAACATTTCCTAAAGAAGAGCTCCCCAGTGAGATCTGTTTACTTTTCTGGTTGCACAAGCCCTCTCAAAAGCTGTGAACCATTTGGTGATATCATCACCATCTTCATATTTTGTTACAATCCCTTTGGGAATTTTTAGCATGTCAGTAGTTTCTCTGACCCTATTTAAGTTGCTGCCACCATTGATGGGAGCTAAACCCATCTCTTTTCTTTCCCTTTCTATGGCTAGGAGCTGTTTCCCCAAAGCCAATCTTTTGGCCATCCTGGCTAACAGGAAGTCATCTTCATTGAGGCTGCCCTCAATGCTTCCAGCGGTACTGATCTCCCCTATGGAAGAACCAGTTTCTATGACTAGGATTTGAGAAGTCAGGGTTTGAGGGACCCTATTCTCCCTATTTAGGACAGGAGGGGGGAAGTCATCCTCCTGTTCACTAATTTCCCCATCTGAAGGATTATCCTCAGAGGGGTGGTCCTTTTTGAACTCTGCCAAAAGCTCCTGGAGCTGTACTTTGGTAGGGTTGGACCCAGTTTTTATCATTTTTAGCTTACAGAGACGCCTCAACTCTGACATCCTTAGATGCAGGTAAGGGGTGAGGTTGAGTTCTACCACCATCTCATCTGTGCTAGACATTATTTCTCTAAATGTTGGGATTATTTTTTAATAATCTAAAAACTACTTCTAGAATTTAAATCCAAACTTTTAAACTCTAAAGGAAATGCTAACAGGGACTTATACAGGGCCCTAGCAGGACTTTTACAAAATTAGAAAAATAGCTCAAATTTCAAAAATCGGTTTCTAATGACAATTTTTGGAATTTAGTCGTGCGATCAGGTATTGGCTGAGTAGTCCAGCAAATGCAAAGTCTTCGACCCCACCGATGATCCACCAATGTAGGAAGTTGGCTCTGTATGTACTATTTCAAAGTAAGAAATAGCATTCACAGAGTCCAAGGGTTCCCCTTAGAGGTAAGATAGTGGCAAAAAGAGATAATTCTAATGTGTATTTTGTGGTAGTGTGGTCGAACAGTAGGCTTATCAGAGGGTAGTGTTAAGCATTTGTTGTACACACACAAGCAATAAATGAGGAACACACACTCAAAGACAATTCCAGGCCAATAGGTTTTTATATAGAAAAATATATTTTCTTAGTTTATTTTAAGAACCACAGGTTCAAGATTTACAAACAATACTTTAAATGAAAGGTATGTCACTCAGGTATCTTAGTAACTTTGAATTATCACAATAGCATGTACAGTTTTGGCAAAAATGGCAATAAGCTATTTTAAACGTGGACACAGTGCAAAAATCAACAATTCCTGGGGGAGGTAAGTAATTGTTAAGTTCACAGGTAAGTAAAACACTTACAGGGTTCAAAGTTGGGTCCAAGGTAGCCCACCGCTGGGGGTTCAAGGCAACCCCAAAGTTACCACATCAGCAGCTTAGGGTCGGTCAGGTGCAGAGGTCAAAGTGGTGCCCAGGTTCGAGTCTGCCAGCAGGTAAGTACCCGCGCCTTCGGAGGGCAGACCAGGGGGGTTTTATAAGGTACCGGGGGGGACACAAGCAGGCACAGAAAGTACACCCTCAGCGGCACAGGGGCGATCGGGTGTAGAGTGCAAACAGGCGTTGGGTTTGTAATAGGATTCAATGGGGAGATCCGGGGGTCTCTTCAATGAAACAGGCAGGCCGGGGGGGGGGGGGCTCCTCGGGGTAGCCACCACCTGGGATAGGAAGAGGGCCACCTGGGGGTTGCTCCTGCACTGGAGTTTGGTTCCTTCAGCTCCTGGGGGCTGCGGGTGCATTGTGTTTTCCAGGCGTCGGGTTCCTTGAAGCAGGCAGTCGCGGTCAGCGGGAGCCTCTGGATTCCCTCTGCAGGCGTCACTGTAGGGGGTCAGGGGGGTCAACTCTGGCTACTCACGGGCTCACAGTCGCCGGGGAGTCCTCCCTGTAGAGTTAGTTTTCCGCAGGTCGAGCCGGGGGCGTCGGGTGCAGAGTGGAAAGTCTCACGCTTCCGGCGGAAACCTGTGGTCTTTAAAAGTTGCTTCTTTGTTGCAAAGTTGCAGTTTTGGTGAATAGGGCCTATGTCCTCGGGAGCTTCTTGGTCCTTTTAGATGCAGGGTAGTCCTCTGAGGCTTCAGAGGTCGCTGGACCCTGGGGGATGCGTTGCTTTGCAGTTTTTCTTGAAGTGGGGAGACAGGCCGGTAGGGCTGGGGCCAAAGCAGTTGGTGTCTCCGTCTTCTCTGAAGGGCTTCAGGTCAGCAGTCCTTCTTCGTCGTCAGGTTGCAGGAATCTGATTTCCTAGGTTCTGGGAGCCCCTAAATACTGAATTTAGGGGTGTGTTTAGGTCTGGGAGGGCAGTAGCCAATGGCTACTGTCCTTGAGGAGGCAACACCCTCTTTGGGCCTCCTCCCTGTGGGGAGGGGGGCACATCCCTAATCCTATTGGGGGAATCCTCCAAAACCAAGATGGAGGATTTTTAAAGGTAGGGGGTCACCTCAGCTCAGGACACCTTAGGGGCTGTCCTGACTGGTGGGTAACTCCTCCTTGTTTTTCTCATTATCTCCCCTGGACTTGCTGCCAAAAGTGGGGGCTTTGTCCAGGGGGCGGGCATCTCCACTAGCTGGAGTGCCCTGGGGCATTGTAACACGAAGCCTGAGCCTTTGAGGCTCACTGCTAGGTGTTACAGTTCCTGCAGGGGGGAGGTGTGAAGCACCTCCACCCAAAGCAGGCTTCTGTTTCTGTCCTCAGAGAGCACAAAGGCCCTCACCACATGGGGTCAGAAACTCATCTCTCAGCAGCAGGCTGGCACAGACCAGTCAGTCCTGCACTGAACAATTGGGTAAAATACAGGGGGCATCTCTAAGATGCCCTCTGTGTACATTTTTTCAAAAATCCAACACTGGCATCAGTGTGGGTTTATTATTCTGAGAAGTTTGATACCAAACTTCCCAGTATTCAGTGTAGCCAATGTGGAGCTGTGGAGTTCGTTTTTGACAAACTCCCAGACCATATACTTAATATGGCCACAACAGTACTTACAATGTCTAAGAATAGACTTAGACACTGTAGGGGCATATTGCTCATGCAGCTATGCCCCCACTTGTGGTATAGTGCACCCTGCCTTAGGGCTGTAAGGCCTGCTAGAGGGGTGATTTACCTATGACACAGGCAGTATTTTGTGTGAATGGCATCCTGAGGGGGATGCCATGTCGACGTTGTCTTTTTCTCCCCACCAACACACACAATCTGCAATGGCAGTGTGCATGTGTTAGGTGAGGCGTTCCTTAGGGTGGCCCAACATATGCTGCAGCCCTTAGGGACCTTCCCTGGTCACAGGACCCTTGGTACCACTGGTACCTTTTACAAGGGACTTATCTGTGTGCCAGGAGTGTGCCAATTGTGGAAACAATGGTACATTTTAGGTGAAAGAACACTGGTGCTGGGGCCTGGTTAGTAGGGTCCCAGCACACTTCTCAGTCAAGTCAGCATCAGTATCAGGCAAAAAGTGGGGGGTAACTGCAACAGGGAGCCATTTCCTTACACCTGTCCTTGTGTCCAGATGAAATCGCCAGATTTCAGTGGCGTCTGAAACATATTGACCTTTCCTAATTAACTAATCTAAGCCCGTCCTTGTGCAATTTTAACATATGTAAAGAATGGGTTCATTAAGGCCTGTACACTCATCAACTGCATTTTCAGACTGAAATGAGCTAAATACTCCTACATCTGAGAAGAGCCATCCCATATTGTATGTAAACACAGACATCTCTCTCAATTAATCCTTGCAGAACTAGTTTAGTGTGAGATATTGGCACAATCTCCTCACTGTAGCTCAGAGGCACAACAAAGCTACTGTTGTACCATGCTATTGAACAACTGCCCACTCATGCATTTATTAAGAAGCTTAACACTGATAACGAGAATCTGTGGACGGAAGTTGCCTTTGACTATTCTGGACCCATTGCCACAGGAAAGTATCTATTGGTGACAATTGATGAATGTTTTTGATTTCCCCACATGATGGCCATTCCTATTACAGGGCACTCCTGTCAGCACAGTACGCAATAACATATTTGCCATTCCTTCCATAGTCAAATACAAAAGTGAACCTCCATTCTATAGAAAGGAGCTCAAGGAATGTTTGGACTATTGGAACTATTTGGACTTCAAGCACCAGAAAATAACACCTTGTGGACACAGGAAAATTGCATCCTTAAGAGATTTATGGCTAAACCTTAGGTGCTGGAGGTGGCCAAAGCCACCACATTGTCTGTGCACATTGTGCTCTGTCAGGCCTTGAGAGATTACAGACAACACACACGACACCACCAGTGTGGCGCATGTGTAGCTAAGACGGCTGAGTACTGAAATCCCACAGCTTCTTACCAACCCTTCTCATGTCCTGGGTTGAGCAAGATGAAATGCAATGCCAACGAGAAGAGGAAAGCTCGAGCATCTAAGACACAGCAAGGTAAGTTGATATTGGTGACACGATAGTGACAGCTACCGCTTTTCCTGTTTCTCCCTTAATTGCCTTATCGGATGACGATCTGTAAAGACTTCTGAAGGACTCATTGCTGTCTTGGAATGATACGTCTCTATTTATGTGGGGCTAGCGTTGGGGTGAGGTGAGGTGACGTTGCGTCCTGGCATCTGCCGGCCCGGGTGCCATTTCCATGGCACAGGAAAGATGGCGCCTGCATTGAAGAGGTGTGCGTGGGTGGGAGAAGGCGGGCGTGAGCACCGGAGGGAGAAGGCGCTCTGCTGTGTGTTCACTGCACACCAACATCTTGATGCGCGTGTCTGCTGGTAAGTCTGACCAGGTAATAAAGGTGATGTAACAGCATTCCATGTGTCTGTGTTATAAAAGCTGCAATCACTACATTTTCAATTTCTTAACAAGGAGAGAATGCTTTCCTTGGCACCCCTATTCCTACATAGCCCAGTTGCTATGTCTCTCATCGACATGGCCATTTCATTTTTTGTATTTACTATTTTAGAAACTGTAAGAATTGTGAATTTTATCTAGTAAATAAGTAGCAGAAAAAGAGTCATAGGGCCAGATGTAGGTAAGTATAATTTTGCGACTTGCAATTTGCGAGTCACAGCGACTCGCAAATTGCAACTCGCAAAACCAAATGCAGAAAGGTGTCTCAGACACCTTCTGCGACTTGCTATGTGGTTGCAAAGACCCACCTCATTAATATTAATGAGGTGGGTCGCAGTTTGCGACCCCATAGCGAGTCCATGCCCTCACAGGGATGGTGGCCTGCTGGAGTCAGCAGACCTCCATGTCTGTGACTGCTTTTTTAATAAAGCAGCTTTTTTTTTCTTTTTGCAGCTCGTTTTCCTTAAAGGAAAACGAGCTGCAAAATGAAAAAACTTCCGAAACCATTTGGTTTCGGTTTTTTCAGAGTAGGCAGTGGTCCATAGGACCACTTCCTGCTCTGAAAAAACATTTTTGTCGACATTCACAAAGGGGAAGGGGTCCCACGGGGACCCCTTCCCTTTTGCAAATGCGTTACCACCCACTTCAAGTGGATGGTAACTGCGAGTTGGTTTGCGACCGCATTCGCGGTCACAAAGCAACTCAGCATGGCAATGCAGTCGCAAATAGGAAGGGAACGCCCCTTCCTATTTGCGAGTCGCAGCCTCAAATTGCGAGTCGGTACCGACTCACAATTTGAGGTTGTGCATCGCGTTAGGCCTTTTGCTCGTCGCAAACTGGGTTTTTCGCAGTTTGCGATGTGCAAAAGGCTTTCTACATCTGCCCCTTAATTCGTTCACTAAACTGAGTAGTTCTCAGTTGTATTCTTGCTGGGAGGACGGTGTGAGCATCAAGTCATCTGAAAATAATGAGCATTTGTATTTTTGGTTTCCGACTTAATTCATGAGCTCCGATTACATGCCCTGATGGAAACCGATAGATGCTCAAGTGTTCTGTGTGTTGGTGTGCACTTGAACTTCTACAGGCACATCTCTGGCAAGGCTGGAAATCCAAAAGACTTCCAATGAATTCCCACACCAAAATGCTTTATAATGGGCCAATATTATGGAATGACTTCCATTTACACAACAGAAGTGCTCCTTCTGTGCTGCTGTTCAGGAAATGTAGCAAATCATGCCTTTTCACAATATTATAGCCCCTCATGTAATAAATATCCTTTTCCTTGCCTGCCTCACCCCACTGTAACACTGTGTTTTTTCTGTATTTATACACTTAATAATATACATATGCTGTCCTGAGTTCTCCTTATTATAAATATATGTAGATGTTGTTCTGTCCTTATATGATTGCTACATATTTTTGTGTACAGCATCATGCTGCTATCTGGGGCTCAGTTTGCACTTTATAAATGCCCCCAATATAATGTAAAGAAAAAATAAGTGCTAACATGAAAGGTTAAAGTGGGCTCCCTTGTTTGGTTTCTCTTGTGCAGATAAAGGGTTAAAATTAGCCTGAAAATGTTATACAATGGGTTAATGATCTTGGTTCACAAGTCCCCAGAGTTTAATTTGCAAAGGTATTAAAAAGGTATGACTGAACATCAGTTTGCCTTTCTGTCTCTAATCTCAACGAAGGCTTTTGTGAGTTTATACTTTGCAAAACGCGCCTCTAATATTTTTTATTTAATTTTAATTTCACCAGGAAAAAAAAAGACAAACAGCATACAGCGTACATGCTTACAAAGCCGAATGACACTAAGGTAATCGCCAATGGAATGCAGGAAAAAGTGTTAGCCGCACAATATATTTGTTACAAAAATTGTTCGTGCCAAATGCGATAATGCAATGCATTGATCCCATGTGATCTTACAGAACGTGGTCAAGAAACGCTTAACCTCCGGACCATATGAATTGATAGTGGTAAATGGGCATATTCTACTTTACATACACAATTACCTCTAGGTGTAAACGGCGTTAGCGGACAAGGCCCCCAGCTGACTACAGCAATATAACCAGTCGTGATCCGAGATCTGATCTCCTAGGTCAGTTTCCCATTTTGCTCTAGCACCTGGTACCACCATCTGGGCTTCCGTCTCTGTCTTCGGGTAGAGGCAATAATAATATGGACTGGGAAATGCAGACTCTTGAGCGACTGTGGCATAGCGGTCCTCACAGCAAGTATGTGAACGTATCAAGTACACATCTCCATAGGTGGGGCACTCCAGGCACTGACCATCGAGTGAACTCCCCATCTGTGCAGTCTCAAGCAGAGAGTTCCTTCACTAGTGAGAAGGGACAGTGGAAAGTGGGTTATAGATTGAGCGGGAGTACAATAATTAACACACCAGGCTTTTGCTGAACCCCCCCATGCCAGCTGAGTGCTTACCACAGAATTGATCTCCATACCTGACCCTGCGGTAGTTGTCCAATCATTGCCCCAAGAGGAACAGGATGTGTTAAGCCGTGCTCTACTGCTATGTGGGCCATTTACGGGTGTGGTCTCAGCCAGTAGTGAGCAAGGTGTCCCTGGGGGCACTGATAATACATTTCAAAGTCTGTAGCTGCCAAGTAACCTTGGGCCAGATGTACCAAAGGATTTTGCCCATTCTGTGTCTATGGGAAAAAGCTTTTGTAAATATGGCCCCTTGTTCGTATAGTGGTGTTACTGTTTCCCAGAGTGGACATTTGTGATTGAAGTGTGTGAGGAATTGTCGTGATAGAGGTAGAGGCAAACTGTAGAAGAGGTGGAGTATTTTGGGGAGTATGATCATTTTGATCAGTACGATCCTGCCAATTAGCGATATTGAGAATTTATTCCATGTATGTATTTGGTACTCTATTTTTACAATGGTAACACCATTGTTTTTCTGTTAAGTACTGTGGCCTTATCTTTACAAATCCATATACCTAAAAGTTTGACAGAGCCTGTAGACCATGTTAATGGGAAGTCCAACTCACGGGTCCAAATGGCCTTTGTGAGTGGGAAAATAGTTGACTTAATTTGATTAATTATTATACTTGACGATGCTTTGAAGAGAGTGAATTCCCTGATAACCAGGTCGAGACTGTGGGCCAACCTGCACAGAGAGTAATGACATCTGTGTAACGGGATACAATGATATTACAGGGAGAAAAGAAAATACCTCTATGTCCGTGAAACAGTCTGATTTGGCAGGCTACGGTCTCTGACAACAAGGTGTTCAATAGAGAGGACTGTTGGCACCCTTGGCAGGTGCCCTTCTCTCAGGGAAATGTGTGGCTTGTGTATAGTAATCCTACTAAATTAACAAAACTTGTTAATCCTAAATGACACAATATGGCAAATAGGAAGGGCCACTCCAAGGAATCAAAAGCCTTTGTGTCGTCTAAAAATACCACTACTAGCTCTTCATCAGGGTTTAGTTAATGCAGCAAGGCAAAGAGTGTCCTAAGTTTATGAGTTGTTGATCTTCCCAGAATGAAACCTGCCTGGTCAGGAAGGAACAAGAGGGAAAGATGTGCCTGGCTTCTCGCTGATTTTTGCATCAGTGTTGATAAGCAAGAGTAGTCAGTTTGTGTTGGTGATTTAGAAGGTTTTAAGAGGGTAATGAGGACAGTTTCTCTAAATTAGGAAGGAAAAGTGCTCTGTTCCAGCACCTCATTTTACACTCGAGGAGGTCGGTGGGTGAAAAAGCCTTATGGACTTCTGCGAGCTCTGATGTCTTGGTTCTAATCATGCATGTATTGTCTTTCTAGCTCCTGAATATCTCACTCTAGTAGAGATGCCAAGTGAACCCATGATGTTTGGATGTAGGTGTTTCGATTGAGCTTGAATTGGTCAGAGAACGCGCATGGTAGGTGTTCTATATGTATCATGTGAACCTTTTCGGTAGTAAAGTATTGCACAGGACCCATGTGCAGTTAATATGTGTGTACCCTCTTTGGTGGTGGGGAATCCATGTTGCCATATATTAGTAAGTCTGTGCGTGTACATGATTTGAGTGAATGAATTAGCGTCAGCATGGTATGTATGTATTTCAGCATTTGAACACTCACAGTCTATCAAGGACTACGTTAAAGATCCCACCCCACAGTACTGTCTAGGGAGATAGAGTAAGATATTTATTCCAGATCTGCCAGATTCGAGATCGTCTGTGTTAGGGCCATATGTATTGATGAGCGTTAAATATTTCCCACCAATACGTTCTTAGAGTAAATGATACCAGTCTAGGCAGTTATCTTCATGTAACAGTATGAACAGGAGTCCACGTATGATTAGCAAGGTCATAACAAGAGCATAGGAGGAGTAGTTTGCCAAAATCCTATAGTCAGACCACATTCACAATAGGTCTGCATGTCACAAGTACAGCTCTAACACCGATTCATCCACCCACACCAGCCACTCAATATGCCATTGAATTTCACCCCAACACCATCAGAATATTTAAGTTCAGTTATTTTCCTAACAACAATAGTGGGCTTACATGAGAGGAAGGGATTTGCATTCAAAGAGCTAACCTTTCAACACCGCCTAAAAGGACAGTGCCTGCTGGGCATATAGGCTGAACATGCCGCAGTAATTGGTACTACGGATAGAAGGTGAACAGCATCTATATGGTGTTGGCCTCCATGGGACATCATAGACATCAACAAAACTAATGGTGTGAACTATCATATGGCTGAGATTCAGACTAAGGCATATAGACCATCAGGGTAGAAGTGCTTAAACAGGGTAGCACCACTATAGAGATCCCTCAGTTTGCTAATCATGCAGACTCTGTTTCAAACCATGTTTACATCAGTGCTCAACAGGGGAACCTGTGGTACTGAGCCAGCTGGTCACAACTACACCTGCACTAGAACTAAGCTGAAGCAGTCCACACTGCAGCCTGTTCTATACATCTCTGTCCCAAATCTGGCACCACCAAGTAGTGGTACGATCTCCCACTGGTTTCCTGTATAAGCTTCTTGAATAAGGGCGATGTATCTTGCCGAGTGGAAAATAAAGTGACTTTGTGCAGTGGGTGATTTTGTACTGCTCCAGGTACAACGTAGCAAACTGAATTCCTACTTGATGCAGTTTCTGTTTAAGAGGTAAATACTCACAGCATTTCTCCTGAACAGCCATGGTGAAATCAGGGAAGATAAAGGTGAGCCCTCGTGTGTTAATGTTTGCTTCTCTTGCACCATTCACAGCACTGTAATACTGACTCTGAAGTTAAATAGTTTGCAATGATTGGGTGAGGCACTACACATGGTTGGGGGGCCTGGGCCCCAGGGAACACTGAGTACATGTGTGAGATATTAGGCTGTTTGTTAAGGGGAGTGTGAACTCTTCTCAAGCAACAGCCACAAATCTTGTGCACCACAAAAATCACTAAATTAACCCCTGCTTAATCATTGGGTACCTTGGCACAAACTGAGTCACGCTTAACTTAGAGGCAATTTGTATTTTATTTTTGCAGCACACAAACAGAAATGAAGTGAAAACACAACACGAGAAAAATCCCATACCAATTTAGAAAAATTCAATCAGTAAAGCTGGAGATTTGCAATATCAAAAATTTAAGATAAGCACAAAGCCTAAAACAAGAAAGCAAGAACGTGTGAACGATTCAAGTTGAGGCCAACCACGATGGAGCATAGGCTAGATGCATGGACCAGGTTACTCTAGCTGAAAGTTATGTTCTAAATTTCAGTCAAACAGTTTCTTTGAAGGTGGAGGAGGCCACAAGGAACAGGGAGAGTGTTGTTGATGGTCATCGCTGTAGCACGAAGAGCAGGCCGGGCGTCATGGTCAGTCTTCGAGGTAGCGAGAAGATAATGTTAGGCGTTGCGGACAGCCATTGTTGGAGATTCATGTTGACTGTCACTGCAGCAGGACAGTCCTCTGGCAGCAGGGCAGTCCTTTTGTAGTACCACAGGTCCAACAGTGGTCTGAAGAGTGGGTCTGAGGATCCTCTTTTTATAACTGGTGCCCACTTTGAAGAGGAAGAAACGTCTAGAGCCTTCCCCTACAGAAGTGTCTTGAATTGCCTGCCTTCATTTCCTGGTTCCAGTCTGTCTGCAAACACAATATGTTAGTGTGATATGCTTTGTGCGTGAGCTCAGGCAATGCCTCTGATATGTAAATGTAACAGGTAGCAGCTCCGCCCATCTTGCCAGAGATGGGAAACAGTCTCTTTCTTCTCTGCGCAGCTCTCAGCCACAATTCCCTCTGCCACCAGTGTCCCACCAGGCAGTCTCCATCCCAGCACAGTCTCTTCTTTTGTGTAATGCTTTCTTCCCATAGTTTGGTAGGTTACCTTCAAACTACCTACTTGCCCCGCTGACACTGTACTTCCTTATGCCAATTATATTGAAGCCACCCTGTACTTTCATTTCAAGGGGTGATATTGCCTTCTTCTTGGCAGCACTTCCACTCCTACAGGTTGGGCTTTGCAGGTTCTATTCTGTGTCTAGTTCTTAACAAAAACTTTTCCTGGGTGCAAGGTTAGGTCTGTGCCTCTACGTACAGAGGGGACGGGTATGTCTATCTTAGTGTAGGAAGAGAGTTGCTTCTTGGTGAGTGCACATGAGCAGCGTGCATGTTTGAGGGCAGGGTGAGTAGTATACCTGTTGGAGTATAGTGTGAGGGAAGCAACGTCTTGGGTGGAGGGTGAGGGGTGTGCTATTGTCAATTTACAGTGAGTGCAGGGTTAGTGATGTGTACAGAGTATTTCGGAGGATGTGCAAGTCAATAGAACTGCTAGGTAAAGGGATTGTCTGTATAATTGCAGGGTAAGCTGTGTGAGTTTAGGGTCAGAAGTCTGCCTGTGTGAGAATGAAAAATATTCAGTCTGTAAGCAAAGTGTATTTTGAGTGCAGGTTGAATGGTGTGTATTGTGAGTGTAGGGTTGAGGTGTATCTTTGTGAGTATAAAATGATTGGCTTGCCTGTATGAATGCAGTGTGAGTAATGTGAGGCAGGTGAGTGTTGTATTGGGAGTTCAGGGTTAAGGGATTGCTTATTAGAATGAGTGGCGTGCATGTGTGAGTGTATGGTGAGTCTGGTCTGCGTGAGAGCAGAAAGTGTGGTGTGTCGCTGTTTGTGTACAGTGAACAATGCGCCTGAATGCAGAGGTTCAGTATGTTTCTAAGTACATCTCTGCAAGGTTAGCAAAGCGTCTAAATAAGGTAAGCAATGTGTCAGCGTGAGTGTAGGGTAAGTGGTGTGTCTTTATAAGTGTAGGGTAAGTGATGTGCTGTGTGAGTGCTGGGTGAGGATTATGCCTGAGTCCATGTTCTCAGAGTGTATTGCCAGTGCAGGATGAGTGGTGTGCCTGTAAAATTGCAATGTTTGGGTAAGTGTCCCTTCTAGTCTCAATAGAAAGTTGTATCATTTTTGCTAGTTTCACACAGTTGCGCACACAAACACAAAATGTGCACACAGAAAGAAGTCACTAAAGCACAAACATGAAAATAATTAGAGGGAACACTGGGTACCACCATTTCAAGATGGAAGGTTTTCACTTTCTTCTAAAAGTATTTCAAGAAAACAACTGGACTGTGTGTCTAGGTCTCACAGATGCCTATGTCACAGTCCCCATTTCCCCTCCTCTCCGCCCCCCCATTGGATATTTCTTCAGATCCAATGGCGAAACAAATGGTTTGAATATCTGTGTCCTCTCTTCTGACTTTCTTCGGCCCCCTGGGTGTTTACGAAGCTTCTCAAACCATTGGTCGAACATCTCAGGGAAACAAGTGTTTGGATGATCATCTATCCAGACAACATGATTTTGGTGGTTCAGGAGAAAAATCTGCTTCTCAGGCAACACATTTACTGCAATAGCTAAGCTTTGTGATCAATACCAAAAAGTCAATAAGGATTCTGTCTCAACAAATAGAATTCCTAGGGTTTCAAGTCAATTCACTCAAGACACAGTTGCTTCTCCCGACTTCAAAAATAAAATCTATCAAGCGGGAATTGAAGACGGCTTGTGCAAACAGAAGGTGTCTTTGGGAACCTTAGCTCTGATTGTGGGTCTGCTAGCCTTTTCTGTTTAGGTGGTCTTTCCGTACCCGCTGGACTACAAGGCACTGTAGAGATTAAAGATCTATTATCTTCAGAAAGGCTTAACATACAATTGTGTAGTTCCATCATCCCCTAAGGCTCACGAGGAACTCGAGTGGTGGCTTCAACACACAGAAGCATGGAACGGTAGAGCTATTTTCAAGACCATCACAGATATCGTCATAGAATCTGAAGCCAGCCATTGGGGTGGGGAAGAAATGTGTGGGGACTTTTCTACCACAGGTCGATGTTCTTCAGACAAACTTGCTATGCACATAAATTGCTTGGAACTTCTTTTGGGGTCCTTTGCAATAAAGTCCCTCTTTCCTGAAAAAAGCAACTGTTGCGTCCTCCTTTGGATGGACAATGTGTCCGCGGTCAAATACATCAACTGTCTGGGAGGAACCAGGTCGTGTCTCCTGGCAAACATCATTAAGAAGTTTTGGCATTTCTGTCTTTGTCAGAAGATTACCGTCATGACGGAATATCTTCTGGGCAAGGACAACATTGTGGCAGATTGGAATTCCAGATTTTTGGTGGGCTCACGCACCTGGAAACTCCACGTTTTTCAGATGATCCTTCGATCACTCGGGCCATGCCAAGTGGATCTCTTTCCATCCAGACTGAATTGTTAGTTAAGCAAGTTTTACAGAGGAAAGTGGACCCTGCAGTGCTGCCTACAGATGCTTTCCTGCAGGATTGGTCCTGGCAAATTAATTATGCCTTCCCTCCGATTGCAATGATCCCCAGAGTTGTGGCTCAGCTCTGGAGACAATTGGCAACAGTGGTTCTAGTAACTCCTGTTTGGAAGACTCAGCAGTGGTTCCCAGATATTCTGAAATTGTCGGTCTCTCTTCCTCTTCTGTTTCACATTTTTCTGAACCTTTTGGTAGATCCAGTAGGGTCGCTGCACTTTCTACTTCTTCAAGGTAAGTTAGTACTCATGGCCGGAAGATATCGGGAGACATGGGCAGATAGAAGGCATTTCAACAGCAGCTGTCACTTTTATTCAACAAACTTGGGATCCATCCACCCACAAGCGATCCTCTTCAGCATGGAACAGATGGATGGGTTTGTACCATCAATGGAATGTGGGTCTCATGGGCTCAGATATCCTGAAGGATGTTCTGAATTTTCTTTTCGATTGTGTGTATTCTGGATTGTGGTACAGGTCTGTAAACACCTTCTAGCAGCTTTATCAGGTCATGAATATATTGAAGGCAATCCAGTGGGTATGTATTCTTTGGTGTGCAAATTGCTCAAAGGCATTAGAGTTGATAATCCTCCTAAACCTAGATACGCTCAAGTATGGGATGTAAATTGTGTTCTGTCCATCTTTAATGCTTGGCCGAATAATGCAGATTTATCCATGAAACAGCTTTCTGATAAATTAACCATGCTCCTTTGCTCAGTTTTCTGTTGGAGGGTATCAGATGTGAAGGCTCTGGATTTAGCAGGTAGGTTTTTTTTCTCCTGAAGGTGTTTCTTTTATCATATCCAAGAGAACAAAGACTATGCCAAGATCTATTGATAATTCTGCTTTTCCTTATAATGAGAAATGATGCATAGTCAAATGCTTAAAGACTTATGTACAGTATCTTGTCAGAAGATCCATTGTGTCCTTTGCTTCTAGCACTTCAGAAACCTTTTAAGCCTGTCTCAGCAGTGACCCTAGGTCGTTGGTCGTTGGGTCATTGCAGAAGCTGGTATTGATGTTCCTATGTATGGAGCTCATTCTGCTCGTGGAGCTATGGCCTCTAATGCTTTTGTGTTAGAATCAAGACTAGAACATATTTTACGTGTTACAGATTGGTATTATGACTGTATTTAAAGCTTTTTACTATAAACCTATTGTGCATGCTTTTACTGTTGTGATAAGTCAACTTTGAACAAGCATAATCAGAAGCCTCTGGCCCTGACAAAGAATGGAACATTTTCTAGCATATGAGACAAGAATTTTAGATTCTATTAAAGGCACGGAGGCGAGGATTATACCACCCAGTGGGACAGGTAAACTGTTGTGTCATCTTTGATGATGTAATTTTGGTTCATTACTGTATTCAGTCACGTTTTGCCCACCCTTGTTGCTTTCATTATTAGGGACACTGGGCTGTATTTACTATCTCATTTTAGGCTCCAATTCAAAATAAGAATGAAGTCTTGAGGAAGGTTTGTTTCCTGATGCTGCCGGTCTCCGGTGTCAAGAGAAGTTCCGTTTATCCAGATGGATGGTTCAGCTCCTGTTGTTTATGAACTTCTTTCTGATTAAATTGGACTTTTAATCTTTCAAACAAAGAGAGGCAATCAAGATGGTGGCTCTCTTGTACATGAAAACTATATGTGATTGGTGTATTATTGAGGTGAGGTTCAAAGCCTTTTGTGAAATGTCTGTTTTTTGTTTACTATATTTTGATTGGCTGCTGTTTGGAGTAGTAAAGCTAGAGAAAGCATAATCCTCGCCTCAGTGTACTTAATAGAATCTAAAATTCTTGTTGTATATGCTAGAAAATGTTCTATTCTGCCACAGCCTTTCACCTTTAGATGGCAATTCAGCCTCCAGAATGCTATGCGAGTGTTCGCAGCAGGCCCGCACGTTCACCATCTTTTGGATAACTCCCTTGGAGGAAGTGCAGCTTTTTTTCAATACATTTGGAACCCTAATATGGATTTCTTTCATGGGTCTCTGATGTTGAATCTTCCCAATTAATGCAACTAGTCTCAAGTTGGCCAAACATGCCCCGATTCACTCTGTTTGGGACGGATTCTGGACCTAACACAATGAGCCTTACATGATTACAACAATCTTTGAGCCAGGCACTCTGCCAACCCCAACATTTCTCTAATATTGTTTCAGACTGCTCTGCCTTCTATAAAACCACCCATCATCTGTTACATGTATAAGATATTATCTCCTGTAGTGTTCCCAGGAGTCAAACATTTACACATTTCTGAAGATTGTTTTCAAGCGTGTGTATCAATTTCTCAACAGATTTTTAAAACTTGAGCAATATATTGTTCTTCTTGTGTATAGTCATTCGAAAGTATGGTGCACAGAGATGTTAAATCCCATATAAATCCTATTTATTTCCTCACTTTTATCAAGTTTATTCATTCACCCTGCTAGCTGTTATGTGACTGTCCAAGGATTTAGAGGAGTGTTATGTTTTCCAGATATTTGTGCATAAATTCAAGACTAACGTTGGTCTGTTTATATCGTTATGTGGGGACATGTTCTGAGATACCTAATTCATTTACGATAGCTTCTATCATCCTTGACCATGCGTCTCACTGTACATGCAGCTGACACGGAGGAAGATTAATTGTAATCACACCCATGGTATTGCTTTCTTGACTTAAGATTCTTCCAACAGATGACACCACTTCTATTCATTTTGAAAACTACACTAAGAATAAAAGAAGCAAAATTGGTCAGAGTTGTAGGGATACTATTCAACTATATTTCCATATGTTTTGCCCACTCCCCTGTGACTCTGTCGTACCAAAGGTGTCACCCGCTGCAGACCAGAAGGTTGTACACATCGTGCATGCTGTGTCCTCTAAGGTACTTCCACTTTTGACTGGTGCTTTGCTCTCACAACATCAGAGGGTCCCACTCAAGGTCTTGGAATACTGCTAGCAAAATGTGCTCTCCTGCCTACACTTGCCCATACTGTCACCAACTATAATGTAGCTACTTTTTGCTGATGGTTTGTCAATTCAGGTACTGCTCCCTTACCTCCACTGGAGACTCTTCACTACACTTAGACCTCCACGGCTAATCAACTGACAAATCGCCACTGATCTGTCTACCAGTAAACTACCTCAAACAAATCTATTGTGAACTACTTTAGCTAAAAATGAAACCACTTCCTAAAAAACACAGCCTGTCAAACGTAATCCACTGTTGTCCAAACCCATGCTAAGAATGTTGTCTAAAAACCGGTTTTCTTGGAGAAAAAGCTAAACCTGTTAACTTCAAAATAAGAATCCCCATTAATTAGTTTTAACCTGAAGCACACTTGTTTTTTCAGTATTCTCACTCACAGTTCTGCTGATGCACCACAGAACTGACACGCTCATATAGCTGGTAACGAAAACTCTGCTGACGCACCTAAATTATGATCCAAAACATCTTAACTATTGTTCTACTAAGCTTTAGGCACGGACTGTGCATTTCTCTGCTGTTCATGCAACTGCTTTCTCCAATTTCCAGGATCTTAAGCAAAGGATGCAATGGTAATACCGCTGCTTAAATGTGCAAAAATTAATACATTTTGTATGTGCTTATGCAAGGGTCGCATGCGCAGAACACAAGCAAATAGGGAGTAATGAGTGTTGTCATTATGGGATTTCACGGAAAATTCGTCCAACCTTTCACTGAGAAAAATGCACTAAATTGAGTAGTCATGCAGCTTGGTGTGCCTGCTGTATTGAAAATACAGTTGATTGCTCATTTGTACTATTATTAGCCAGATGACTGTTTCTGCATATATGCCTCGTTTCCATATCACATATATCTGAATTAGCACTTGTAAAGTGGAAGACTTTGTTGACTCAAAGAGGTTTGAGGTGTGGGGTGAGATGCATTGCTTGATGTACCTGGATTTTAGTTAAGAGAACTGTGTGGGTAAATAGGAACCACATGCCCACCCCATTTCGTGACTGAAGTGCGTGAGAACCCACCTTCTAGAAGGAGCAGAGGTGCTTTCTGTCAGGTTAGGCTCCAAGGGTCTGGCTAGCTGGTAACCAGTCATGACCATGGCTTGGAGCACTATTTATGGATCCCTCTTTCATACCTATGGTTAGAAGAGTATTCTCGCACTTGTTAATATGCTGCCACTCACATCAGGCAACTTTGTTACCTTGGTTCCCTCTCTAGGGTCCCTCAGGGAATTTCTTGTAGTACGCAATAACCCTTAAAGATTTCTAGTATGACAGCGTTTGTGGAGCTAAGGTTGTTCTTGCTGCCCACAGATTTTTTTAAATGGCGTTGATCGACCTGTCCACTATTTTGAAGACAAAGGGCTTAATTTAGGTCTTGGTGGAGAGAAATACTCTGTTACAAACGTGACGGATATCCCATCCGCCATTGTATGAATCCATTATTTCCTATGGGGATCGTAATAGGGCAGACTTGATATCCATCACATTTGTGATGATGTATTCCCTCCGCCAAGACCTAAATAAGGCCCAAAGGTTTTTTGTGAAAACGTATTCAGAAGATTCATGGTCCTTAACAAGAATATGGGTGGTGGGAAACTTTGATTCTGTGTCTGGCCTGATCACAGTTCATTCTAGCCAGCTCCTGCAAATCATGATGCCCTGATATATATTAAAACGCAATTTAACATGCCTGGTGCTGCAGAGGGAGAGTTATTGTAGTGTTCTTACTTGGGTTATACTTCTTTTGCCATCCATGGATCCTCTGCTGGAACCCATTGCATCATGGCTGCACTTGTTTCTCCTTTGGCATCCGAGTTCTTTGCTCCAGTACCCGTGCTTATGTTCTGGTACACACATTTCAGTTTCTATATCCTAACCTAACCCAAGCTCTTCAAGCTTTGAATATTTAATGTAATTCTGATGCTCAAATATTTTTCTTGACACATACAACCAGGTGTGATAAGGATACATTAGTCTCCTGCTACCAAAAGGCCCAGACTCAGCTTCCCTGGATGGAAAGTTAAACAACTGACCTGCTTGCTTCCTGTCGCTCTCGTGGCAGACCCTACTTCTTGAGATTATGAGCTACAATACAAGCGGAGGTCAAGATTCGAGTCTGCCACTTGGTCTACTCGAATGTTGAACAAGCATGCTGGTTTCTGAGGTGGCAATTCATGCAGTAAGAAGTATGGATGTGCCAGACCCATTTGGGTAGATCAGAGGGCAGCGAGGGGAACTAGGCTATAAATGGTTATTAGGGACCATTGCCTCCGGTACCTTGGGGTGTGGGCTAGTACAGCTCCATAAACTAGTCCAAGTACACTTTTTGTACACTTTTTGACTCTCATTGGTATTGAGGGCGAGAAGCCAAATGCTTCTCAGGGAGGTAGTGGTGGGGCAGAGCCTCAGAGTTCAAGGAAACAAACAGCAGAAACAATAATTTACTGTCCAGTCCCTTCCTCATCCTGTAGAAAAAGAAAGTCACAAGACAACAGTATACTATACAAATAGATATAGGGGACCTCAGCAGTGTCCCCCAGTATACATGGTGACTTCCCGATGACTCATTCTTAGGTAGGATTAGATTAAACCACCGCCACATCTGCAATTTACATGTCATTTCAAACACATCTTAAGCCCAAAGCATTCTCACCCGCAATGGCAACTTCCTATGGTAGTCCTATCTTAATACCTTTCTGATAAAGTTTTTCAGCCTTTTAAGATTGTGTCTAATGTTACCAGTTTAGTGGAGACTAAGCTTGTCTGGCACTAGACCGTTTGCTTGTTGGGCTTGCACCATGAGTGTCTTCGACCGCTGCATTCGACAGCAGTAGCAGTCCTCACTACAGCCTCTAATGGGATCAGTTCAGCAGGCCAGATCAATGGGTTCTCGTCTTAACCAGATGTGGCATTTAGGCAGTGGCTTGTCTTCTGCTTCATCAGAAATAACGGCCTCCCAGGGAATATGCCACGTGGCAGGCGTGGAGGATGACACCTTGTACATTTTCTTTAAATGTCTTTATGCAGTTGACTACATAAACCACATTCTGGAAGACCAGATGACCCCCTCATGAATCACATTAGTATCATCAATGCTCCCACTTGGGAGTTGGCTTCTGGGTGCACCACAGGCCAGAAACATGGATGATGTTCTCCTTCTGGTCAGTGTTCTTTTCCTGCATAACCAGGCACTCTCCTTCCCTTTCTGGACAGCCAGGCAGGATCCTAGGCACATTGACAAACCCACAGCTTCTCCAGCAAATTGTGCACACTACAGATGGTGCTCCCTGACCTCTGGCAGAATGGCTGTCATGCAGACACCATCCCCAACTTCACAGCAGCTGTTTAGGTACTCTGTGGAGAAGTACCTTCCTTGGTCAAGAAGAATTTGGAACTGTAACAAAGTTATGTGGTTTGTGTCCCATTTTATGTTCATTTTCATAATAGGGGATGCAGATTCACTGTTTAGGGTCCTATATTCACGGGTTTCAATTTAAAATGTGATTTTCTGGCTGTAGTTCAGGCAATGACTCTCACAACAGGTAGGCATGATACTGGTCCCAGCAGGGGTATCAAACACATAGGCACAATAAAGCGTGAAGACTCTGCACCTGGCTATCAGCCTTCCTGAAGTAGCAGTCAGTACAGACAGAAGGACAGACCTTGTATATTAACTTCTTCAAGTTTAACAAAAGAATCTGCTGACCTACACTCTCCTTCCATATCCCAAACCAAAGAGCTCAGAAAAATTTAATCTGACCTCATAGGATTTCTACATGAAGCCCTAACACCATCCCTCCCCACTTCAATATAATTGCAATCAATAAACTTCCACTGCCTGTATAAACTGTTTTCATCCTCTGTCTTGTCCCAAATTAAACCAGTGACCATCTAAAATAGATCCCACTGGTCTCAGAAAACATATTTACGTGGCTCAGAATGTCTTTACGTCATGTATGTTCCACACATACACAAACTCAACAGATTTAGAGTATATTACTGGTAGGGTCTCAATGTCACATTGAAGCTGAGTATTTACCCGGGGGAGGTCGGTTGGCCACTCTTTTCTCTGAGAGAGAATAAAAGTCGGTTCAGGAGTATAAATTTACAAAATTCAGTCTGCTACTACTACTGCTTCACACTAACAACCGAGGACATGGACAATAGCTCCATGTCAACAAAAGAGGGCATGATTGGTGCCTCCCTCCAGGTCACAGAACCATTTCTAGATCTAGGAATTATAGCGGGCTCGACTAGGCCAAAGCATGCATGATAAATTTGTGTATTAGCTGGGCTGGTAAACTGTCAGGCTATCAGTTTCAATTGGGTCACTCAGGGCAGTAGTGCACACCTGTTTACTGTGCTGAGGACGTTCTAGCCCCACTGGTAGAATGTCTGAGTTATGTCAGTCGAGCTTTAATAAGGCTGCCGTATGCTATGCATAAGGCAGCCATTTTGAGGGAGTAGGATAAAGGCCTATGCTTGTATAAAGCTAATAACACACCACGTTTGGGTTGTCATATTAGTTTCCATGATTTAATTAAAATTACAATTTTCTGGTCCCCCACCTGCATGATGACAGCAACTTCAATTATGTTTTTTTGCAATATTGGTGCCCTTTTAATTATATATAAACTGCAAGGGGTTGAAAGGTTAATTTCCTAGCAATTAAATTATCAAATACAAGTTATTACAGGAGGTCACATAACCGTGATAGAAACCTGATTCATGGTCATTAGGTAATATGAAGTATAATCCATCTGTGAATGTTTCCTGGCAAAATCTTGCAGAATGCAAAGGGTTAGATATGTCTGCTCTTGCCTGGTGTGGATGCATAGGAATTGCATCTCTACGGAAATTGACTATACATTTTTCTATGGCTGTCTCATGTTGTGCAACCTTCTCTTCACACCACCCACTGTCTCAATAACATAATTGTGCTAGTTACGTCTCTGACAGAAGAACACTCTCTAATCTCTCCCTGTATCAGAATATTCAGAATGCTCTTCATATGTTTATCTTACAAATAGATAACTTGTGGAATGCACCTTATTCCAGTAAGCGTTTGTTCTGAGCTATTATCCTTCTTTAGCAGGATTCAATACCTAGAGCACAATAACATTTAGAACAATTGGAATAATGTTTGTCAAGATTTAAAGTTAAGGTTTATATTAGATTTGATATACCTCAATAAGTGCTCAATTTTATGCGCCTTGGCCAAGTTGTTATACTGCAAGCCGGTTATCAAATACTGTTAAAATTCATGTACCTGTCTGCAACAAAAAACAAGATATTGAAGGTTTTCGTAAGATCTTTGTTGCCTGTATCCTCACTGAATTATGTCTTTTATGCTTTCCAATTTTGAAACTAAACCTTGAGAAAAATTAATTAATTATGCTCATTTTGTTCATGCTACAAGTTTCAGTTCAAATGAATAAGAGACATTGAGAGCCTGATGGCTCTACCTTCTGATTTCAGAGCAGGATTTGGTGAAACTTTGCATACATTGACTGACATCTGTTTTGAACAATATTGAGGGCCATGTTATCCCACACGCAGAAATCTAAATTTGGCAGGCGGGCTATTCATCACTGTTGTGACGAAGTAACTTGTATGCCAATATCTAAATCAGTCCCTTAGTCTTTATTGTTCTAGACCTATATTAGAATATTTTGTCTGTTTGTGGAAGATGGACTGTTATTGTTTGTATAAATCATATGTATACTAAAGTAAGGGTATTATATTATTTCATTAGTACAGTGACTCTTAAAATGTGGTGATTTACAACATTCCCTAGAGCCAAAGAAAATGTAGTTTAGCCCCGAAGAAAGTGATTTTGGAAGAATAATAAAACTCCATCAAAACCTAAGGCGACATTGTTTTAAATGTCATGTTCTTTGTCACTCATCTGACATAGGAAATAGGCTGAGACAGGGAATTTCCTATATTAAGAATCAATTTTCGTTTAGATGGAGGCATGAATGATTTTATTGTATTCAACTGTACTATGATGAAATATCACACTTTGGGGGTCATTCTGACTCCCTCCGGGCGCGGTCACCGCGCGCCCGGCGGGAGCCGCCAAAATACCGTACCGCGGTCGGAAGACCGCAGTGGGTATTTTGAGGTTTCCCCTGGGCTGGCGGGCGGCCTCCAAAAGGCCGCCCGCCAGCCCAGGGGAAACCGTCCTTCCCACGATGAAGCCGCCTCGTAATCGAGCCGGCGGAGTGGGAAGGTGCGACGGGTGCTGTTGCACCCGTCGCGTATTTCACTGTCTGCCAAGCAGACAGTGAAATACTCGTAGGGGCCCTCTTACGGGGGCCCCTGCAGTGCCCATGCCAGTGGCATGGGCACTGCAGGGGCCCCCAGGGGCCCCCAACCCCCCCTACCGCCGGGAACTGGATGGCGGTAGGGGGGGTCGGAATCCCCTCGGCGGCGCAGCTAGCTGCGCCGCCTTGGAGGATTCAAACGGGCGGCGGCACACTGGCGGGAGACCGCCAGTGTTGCCGGTCTGACCGCGGCTTTACCGCTGCGGTCAGAATGCCCTGCGGGGCACCGCCGGCCTGTCGGCGGTGCTCCCGCCGACCCTGGCCCCGGCGGTCTAAGACCGCCGGGGTCAGAATCACCCCCTTTGTATTTGGTATAATTATTTTGAAAAAACAAATTTTTCGTACTTTTGTACTTCATAAGTATTCTGAAATAAATGATTACATGAAAGATGTCCATTAAAAACGTATTTGATAAATAGGAATCTGACTGAAGTTGAATATGTGTAATAATGACAGCATTCATGTTTTGTTAAGACCAAATAGCACCAAGTGGGACCCAAGGCTCTGCTGATACACATGAACCCATCACAGAAGAATGATAAGAGAACTTAGATAGTTGTAAGTAGCACTTTTAAAAACAGAGACAATGAGACTATATTATATCATTTTATTTTTAGTTCTCGTAGGAACAAAATGCTGGATAAGGTGTTTGACCAATGGGTGAAGAGTCATCATCCTCCCTTAATTCTGAATGCATGAAGAGTGAGAGAATATACCCCTTATTTAGAACCAAGCCATGACCATTGTCAGGACCCAGCTGGTACTTCATTGAAATTGGAAATAAATTAATTTAGTGGGATGATGAGAGAATGGTTAATGTACTATTGAAAATCCTCCCTCAACTCTTATATTGTTTCAACTGGAAAACGTTGCTTAGTCTGCCCATGCCTGGTGTGGAAGTTGCTTTACTGCAGGATATTTAGAAAGTTTGAGCTAGTTGGAACAGACATGTCGGCCCCACATGAAAATAATTGTAAACATGAAGGTCCAAAATGTCCAAAAAAGAAGGCCATGATATAAAAGGTAAATTGGTTGAGGCTGCTAAAAGTGGGAATTACATAGATTAGTGAGAAACGTAGTTGTAGGCCTTCCAAGTGCCTAGTTTGTTAGCAAAAAGATAAAGAGAGAAATTAAAATAAGTGCAGATCCATAAATGTTTCTTAGGTAGTCTCAACCCAGGTCTAACAATATACTGAGAGCTGCGCTGCCCAGTGTCTTCGGTGTTAGCAGTAGACTGACCATCAAACAGCGAGGGCTGGTAAACCTGCAAAGTGATGGCATGAATAGATAGGTTTGCGTCAGCCCCACGTTTTTGGCGGTGGTTTCAGGGAGTTCTCCTTCCACATTTTTGTACAAAACAGTGAATTTCATAGCACTGATTTCTAACCAATAGCCATATATACTGAAGCTACACTAATGAAATATTCCAATACTATTGTGGTGTACCTCTCAAAGACTACTGGGACCTACCTTCTCTGGGACGTCTTTATAAAATGGTGGCATACAGTGGACATTTCAGACCAGTTTTCCTAAAAATTGGCTAAGGAGCTACATGTATTACAGACAGTTAATCAAACTGATGATGGAAACTCATTTGGACTAAGCCTTCTCAAAATGCATACTTCATCCTTCTTCACTTCTTTATTCCATCCTGCCCATTTCGAGTAATTTTAGATCCTACTTGAAAATGGTATAATGGAAACATTTTCACACATCTAACAATCTCTTGCACTTTATAGTAGCTCTTGGGAGTCACTGGCAAACCCAACAGTGTCAAATTAGGTCAGTTTCAAACTGGGTTTGGAGGTAGTCACTATCTCCATCCCGTATGAAATGGGTGCATCCCCTTTATAAGCCAATAACATGACTTCATAACTGTATGTAGGATAGCTCACGAAGTTGAGCAACAAAGGTTCAAGCCATGCCAAACTCATCCTGTCACCCATGTGAAGTCAATAAAATGGATAACAATCAGTGAATCAGTTGAATAGTAAGTGTGCCATGGGCTCTAAATGAGGCAAGGACCCTTCATGACCCTTGGTTGGTAGAAAAAACACCCATCATTTAGATGTAGTAGGCGCATCACCCCAGTGCTGATGCACCTACTCCATTTCTTGATGATCACGTCCATGGCACTGGTGCCTATTACAGAATGCAATAAAGACAATTCAGTTTGTGCAGTGTATAAATGGCTAATATAATACCAAACAGAATCAGGGTTGTAGTTTAATCAATAATGTTTGAGGGGTGTGAGTCTGAGATTTCAAGCAACACAATTTACCCAACTAAAAAGGACTTGTAGTGGTGCTGGGGCATGGGTTTGAATGAGCAAAGTTAGAGAAATTAGTTTGGAGCTTGTGAAGTTAAGGAATATTCTTGGTGTCATTATTATACAGAAAGTCTCACCCACAGGCAACAACAACTTTGCACATCCCTAAGAAATAACATACTATAAAGTCCAGTTGTAGAAGGAACACATGCAAGACAATACGATAAGTTAAGCACATGAAAGTGTTTCACAATGCAATGCCACATTCACATCACGTTCACCAGTATGTATGCACATTCGCATTTACAGTGTGCCACTTCAGAACTATCTTGTGTGTTTGGCATTGGTCACTGAAATGTGCACTTTGTTCAAATAGATTCTTTAAATCTGGTCCTATTAAAAAAAAAAAAACAATGCAATGTCACAGGCAAAACAATTATGAAGGGACTTAATGGAATACAGATGTGTACAAAATTAAATTTAAAGAAGTACAAAAAGTAAAAATAGTATCTCATCTCTGTTGCCTTGACTCTGCTACTACTAGCACTGGTAGAGAAGGTAGGTAGAGAGCCATGCATTCAGTCCTACCTGATATTCACCATAAGACAAGTTTAAATGTTTAAATACAATTTAGATATAGTTGTACTGGAGGCAGATCAGTGGACTCTCCTTTTGCCTGAACTAAATCAGTTTATATGAGTCTACATCAAAGATCAGAGTTTGACCATTGAAAAGCCAGCCAGGAAAGGACCAGAGTGAAATGGTGGATGATAGTGGCCAATGGTGGACAATGTTGTCCACTCAAGGTCTGCTCCTCGACACAGCTTTTTAGCCCAAGGAGGGTAACATCAGTACTAGTCTTAGCCTAGCAAGAGTAGACTGGGCTGAGGAGGGGGTGAGCTATAGGCAGCAAGAGCAGGCTTAAGAGCAGCCCCAGGCAGCAAACTGACAAATTCATAGCAACACATAACAATCAGTGTCTCACAAGGTGTTTTGCCAATAGTCTCTTGACGTACAGTGCCCTCTACTATTCTACTCCTAATTGCCATTAGGCCAGGACAAAGTATAAATTGCACAGGCGTAATTTGATTAGTTTTGGTAATATTATGTTATGCTTGTTACATGAAATTACGCTATGACTCCCATTTATGTAATTATGTGACAGTTTCAGAAACAATTACCATAAATGTGCCATTGGGGCGCTAAAAGCTTTCGCCTAAATATTTACCACGAATGAACAGGAACAACTGAACATGAGCAGCTGATGTTCAAGGTGCTTTGGGGTTTTTGCAGTATTATCAGAGTAAAATGAGCCCATGTGTCAAAAATTAACTAGGGGACGCATTTTGTGCTAAAATGTAGTGCAAAGTGATGGACTTCCATGTTGCATAATTTTGTCAAACTTTCACATAATTATGCAAAAGCAAATTGTTAGAAATGGGGTTTCTGGCTGGCTAGGGTATGACCTAAGATAGGCAGAACCCACCCACTTTAGTCACAGCGAAGGTGTTACACACCCAAGATAACCCCTGCTCACCCCCTTGGTAGCTTGGCACGAGCAGTCAGGCCTATCACAGAGGCAATGTGTAACACGTTTGCACAACACGCACAACACACATGGCACAATAAATACACCACAAAGGAAACACAACAGCAAGTTATATAAAAATAAACTGTAATGCATAAGACATCACTCGACTAAACACAACATATATCAGTAGTACCCTGCTACACAAGCAGTTGGCAGAACATTACATGGGTTACTGGTAGTCTGCGAAAACAAGTAGAAGTCAGGTTGTCATTATCACCGAAAATGCACGTCAGTATAAGCACTTTATCAATCAAAGATGCCAAGATAGCATCAGCTCACTCTAGCAGCTTTCTGCTTTCTCCCTTTGTGACACTTTTTTGTTTTTCCCCTCCTCCGTCTTTCCCATATGTGTCTTTTGCTCGCAGCAAATGCTTGAGGGAGAAGAATAAGCCCCGGCCCTCAAAAATAAGTGCCGGTACTCAGCACCGGAAACAAAAAGCACAAATTAAGCACTGCGCTAGCAATAAGAATGTATTTCTACACAAGCAAACCTTTTTTAGCAGCATAAGGAAAATAAAAGAATAGGAAAAAAAAACTTTCTAATTTGTGCCTTGCGGTTTGCATGCAGCTCTTTAATGGCAGTTCACAGCTCACTGTGCTAGATTACGATTATGAACTGCACAGTAACAAAAGAATCTCTGTGACAAAAGCAGTAACACACTGTGCCATGCACATAAAATACTGTTCTTTGCATGATACACGTTCTTTGCAGCAGGCATATTCATATTAACCATCTGCGCTACCTTTGAGTCAAAACTGCCACTGCACGAAACTCCCATCTCTCTCCAGCAGATACATTAATCACTATAGTTAGCTTGACATTTTTATTTTTGTAGTACAAGGTGCTTTGCAGTGCGTTTAGAACTGCTCAACAAAGGAAGGAATAAATATGAAAACACACACGCACGTGTTTGTCAGAGACCTCAGCTGGAGAAGTGTCTTCCTCCCAGCCTAGGCCTGCGGACCCCCTGGGAATGTGTCACAGACCCCTGGGGGTCCACGGACCACAGGTTGGGAACCACTGTCATAGAATATTACTCCCCCAACACAGGTCAACATTGTTACCAACAATGCACATGGCTCAATAAACACATTCTCAGCAAGGCAAAGGCACATCATGGATGCACATAAGAGGAACCATTCCCATCAGGTACATGTCAGCATAAACACAGTAGTATGATGACCATGACATAATCCTGACGGCACCTAGAAGAAAAACGTCCCCCAAATGGCAGATCACAGGCAAACCCTCCCAATGCATACCAAATAGGCCCTGAAAGCACGCATATTCTCCCCCAATGGGGCAAGCAGGAAAGGTAGCCTTGATCAGGTCATGAAAAGCATGGCAGCCTCTCTAATGAAGGCAAAACACAAACGGACATTCAGAATATATGATGATCATCACAGAACACCCTCTGCCCAAAGGTCACAGCACCTCTTACAGAGCTTCTTTTAGTGATTATACAGTAGGTAGCAGAGTCCACTATCTCTAGCTCAGGAGCTCCTGTGCTCCTAACATAGGAAATTGGGTAATCCGGATGGGAGGTGATCTGGCAAATCCTACTAGTGGATGTATGGTGGTTTGCTTAAAAACTTTAGGAGCTGGTGTGGGGAAGACCTCCTTCGGTCTGCCCCCACCCCCGCCTCACGGCACTGACTGAAGAAACTACATCCGAGTGCAGCAGAGGAAGATCGCCTTTGGTTTTCCCTGGTGGCTCACGCTGTACCCGCTGGGGCTAGCCGCCGTCGTAGAGGCTGGACTCTTCTTCTCAGGACAGCTGACGCGGGCCCAAAGGAATCCTCCGTCAATGGGAAGACGTGCCCGACAGAGGCACAATACGAACCGAGCTAACACCCCTGGGCATTGATGTGGCAACATGTCTGACACATCAAAAAGAGTATTTTTTAGTCCTTCCTTTACTCAGCTACTCGGACGTCACTATTCTCGTCCTGCCCCTGTCTCAGAGGTTTTTCCCCTCTTCCTATTGGTCCGCGTATCGCCAGAGACCTCTTAATTGATGCGCTGGTGTCCCGTTTACCATTTCTGGGACAGCGCACGCTGAGTAGGCCTCTGGCTTCGGGACCACATCGATTATGTAAGTGCCTCCCTGCCTTGTGTTTTTCCTTGCCAAACCCGGTACACTCCGTAGTTTGAAACGCTCCTGATATGATTATGGGTGGGGGCCCTGCGATTACATTGATAAACGCTGTATATACTAAATCTTATGCGATGCCTTCACTCACGTTTATCTTATATAGCTTTACGGTCACATACCTTCATGACACCAAGACCTGTGGCCGCGCATATTGATGCCTCCGGTGGCGACCGGATTGTTTCTTCTCTCATATTTTCACTTGCTGTCTCTGTCCAATTATTTGCAGAGAAATTGAGAAATGATGACATTGACCTATGTTGTTCTGGGCATGAGAAAGAATAGTATCAGAAGATTCAATGTATTACTACTTTTTCGTGTAAACTTTATCACCGGCGTTCTTGCATATTTTTGCCCCGCCTTTTTGGTTGGACTCTTTTTACTATTCAAATTTTCTGTTTCCTCCACCACATGACTTCTGTTTGTGTTTACCATTGTCAATTAGTCTCCATTCACGGTATTATGTAACTTTGGGGAATTTATTCGAGGTAATGGATTACCACTGTATTTATTATTGATCCCAGATTATGATTGTGACTATTTACACATATACTCATTCATCTCTTTATTCAGAGTTGTGAGTCCTAAGGTCCACTTGATCCCAAGGAACTCGTTCCCTAAGAGGGGAGGGTAAGGAGTACATTATTGTGCCTAATGGTGCATGGTTTTGGTTGTCCACACCTGTGACACTGTTTATCACAACACCACCGGATATTTTCAATAGGTGACAAGGGTGTTCTGATGATGTTTATACATAACACTTTGCCCTTTCCTTATACAGGTTCACTTATTTAGGCCATTCACGGTGCAGTGTTTATATAAGTAACTTCCACACTCTAATAACCCATTGAGGTATGTAGCTCAGCAGAAGAATTTATGCGATTGCTGGTCCTGAAGAAGTGCCGCACGATCCATAGGGACAAAGAGGGCGCAAAACATGTTGACATCACATATTAGCTGTAGAGAAAAGTGTCCTTAAGAGCATTCCTCTTTCTACTCTTTGAGAGTGGGGGAACCTTATTCCGTACTCACTCCCCATTTTTGTTTTTAATATTGTCCAAGGCCTTCCACTTCAATTAAAACTAACTGTTAGGAGGCCCTTGAGCCAATGTTATTCTGTTTTCCTTTGTTCTCTTCTGCTTTCCCTTTCTTTAAGGGTAGGTTTGAATATATTCCTAACCCTTACCCTGGCACACACTGTTGTTAAAGATCTCCGGCAAAGTGTCCCCTTCGGGGGCCCATAAGACATTGCAGTGCCGGTCTGACGTGGAGTGGGCCCTAAGATGAAGCATGACATCCCATGGATGTCTGAGGGCTTGTACTTCTGAGTACTAGAATTGTCGGTGCTGAACCTGTGCCTTTACATTTGATATTTAGGAACTGTGTACTCTTTTTGATGTGTTTAGCTATTTGGGAGGCCGTACACTGGACCTTTATTAATCTCCCTGACACTCTCTTGTTCTGCAATATGTCTGACCCCTGGTGTCTAGCTCTGAAGGGAAAGTTAGTGCCTCAGTACTCCTTAGGGTCCGTGGGGCATCCAGCAGCTGTCGTAGCAGTGCTCCCCACGCTATGTTCTACAGCCAGAGAGCCAGAGCAGCACTCCCTAGAGAACACTTAGGGTAGTAGGCAGTCAGGCTGGCCAGCACATTGTGTCACTGGTTAGAGTGGCAGTACCTTCTGCAATATAGTCACCAGCCGGTCAGCACAACCAAGCAAGTTTTCCAAGATGGCGGCTCCTCCTGTCAGCCTCCACAGGAGCTAGGGACCCCACACTGAGGGAGAAGATAGTTAGGGAGGCAACAAGCAGACAAGCAATCCAGATGAGTCCTTTGTGCCACCCAGCAGACACCAGGCAGCAGGGCAACAAACTGAAGAGCAGTCCAGATGAGTCCTTTGGTGCCGTCCAGCAGTCCTTCTGGCAGAGATTCAGTCCCAGTTCCTAAAAAGTGTTCTCTTCTTGTATCCCATGTGGGGGACAACCCCTGTACCTATACTCATTTTGCATAGCCTCCACAAAAGGAGAAGAGGGGGTTCCAACCAGCACTAACTGGTTTCAGGTATGTCCCCTCTCTCCTCCAGCTCCAGGCATCAGTGGGGGGTAAACGAGCCCTTTGTGTGAGGCAAAGGCACAGATTTTACAAATGCAGGTGTGTCCTGCCTCTTCCTCTCCCAGCCCAGGAAGACCATTCAATATGCAGATGCAGTCTTGTGACACTTCCACTCTCCCTGTGTACAGGCTGTCTGAAAGGTATGCACAAAGCCTAGCTGTCACTCTGCCCCAGACATGGATTGGAGTCAAGCTGCAAAACACCAGAGTCATAAGCACATAGAAATGCTCACTTTCTAAAAACGGCATTTCTATAATGGTAATAAAAAATCCACCTAAACCAGTAAGCATCATTTCTCACTACCATTATAACCATATCAAACATAGCTACGCCACCCCTCATAGATCAGCCAATACCACTTAAACATATATTAGGGCATTTCCAATGCAATCCTATGAGAGAGGCAGTACTCGCGGTAGTGAGGAACCAAATAGGCTGTTTGTCACTACTAGGACATGTAGTACATATAGACATATGTCCTACCTTTTACATACACAGCACCCTGCCCATAGGGCTAGCTAGGGTCTACCTTAGGGTGACTTATATGTAGTAAAAGGGGAGTTCCAGGCCTGGCAAGGGAAATTAGATGTCAGGTCCCTGTGGCAGTTAACTGCGCACGCAGGCTCTGTGGTATCAGGCCTGAGACAGATTTGAAGGACTACCTCTATGGATAGCGCAAGCTGGGCTGCAGGCCCACTAGTAGCATTTAATTTACAGCCCTTGGATATAGGAATACCACCGTACAAGGGACTTACAGGTAAATTAAATGTGCCAATCAGGTGTGAGCCAATCATACCAAGTTTAGAAGGGAGAGCACATGCCCTTTAGCACTGATAAGCAGTGATAAAGTGCCCAGAGTGCTAACGTCAACAAAAAGGGTCAGAATAAATGGGAGGAGGAAGGCAAAATGTTTGGGGATGACCCTGTAAAAAGGGCGAGGTCTAACACAAATTATTAAAATTTTGCACTCCTCTAAATTTGACATACACACGTACCTCACCAAATGCACATAATATCGAAACTGGAGAAGCCATTTAACTATTCATGACTGACAAACCAATGTTTCTACCAATGTACTCCATTTGAAAGGCTGGGTGCTGCTTCAGCCATTGTGACAAACACATACACAAATACTTGTGCTCACACTCGTGTAATCACATGCACACATAACATGTATTTTTACAAGCGCATGTTCACCACTTGAGGTATATCGGCAAGGATTAGCATAAGGTTACTGTTTCCAAGCTCAATGGTATTCATTTGAGAGAACTCAGAAGGATAAGAGGCTGACTAGACTCTCCGAAATTCGAACCTCTGACCACAAGGAGAAATTAAATTTTCGTAAAACAAGATTGCTTTGCATAGATACCCTGGTTACTTTTGGTGTCTTTCACAACAATGAAAAATAGTTTATGTTTACTCTGCCCCCCTCACAAAGCTTTTTCTACCCGACTACTTTCCAAAGCCACTCTTCATATGTGGATGCATTATAACAACACATGTTTTTGCCAAAGACAGGTCAGAGTATTCCCCACTGACACTCAGGCTTGCCCTAGTAGGCAAAGAGCACAGAAAGGGTGGAGAGTGAGTGTATAGTTGCTGTCTGACACTAAGTTTATGGCTGAGCTAATGGCAGACATTGATACTTTCAATGTAATTGAGGGATTGTTCCCTCCTCACAAATCTTAGGGGAGGCATTTAACACCTTGATCCAAGGCGCAGGGATTAGTAGCAGAGCAGGAAAGAAAGTGCACACAGCTAGAGGCCTGACTCCTTTCCCTTGAAATGTAAGTTCCTACTTCACATACACCTGAACTACCCTCATTGAAAGCTCACCACAAACATTTCCTTCTGCTGATTCTGCTAAACAAACATTGGGAGTCCTAGCTGGTGACACAGCATGATATTTAGCTATTGCAGAAACAAAACAGGTAAGCTTCTTTGTTGGCTCATTAAACAAGCAAACCTAGTTGCCTCATTGGATAGATCCTAGACCATTCACCAACTATCTGTGATTTCCTCAGGCTTCGGATGATTATTACCAAGCCCTGTATGTGATGACACTCCTCTCCATGTGGAGGCAATGCAGGGCTTTGTTTCCAACCTTTTCATGAGACGCTTTCCTTTTGACAAAGTAAACCCTGACAATCTCTATCAGAGCTACAGGGTTAGCGAGAGGACTGGCCATCAAGGAGTCAGGGAAAACGACCAATCCCAATGTCTTCCCAGTGGACCTGTTTCAAGCACCTTTGCAATTAGTTAATCCCACATTTTCTTGCACTGTTCAAGATCGCAGTGGCAGATTTTTGGCAATACTCCAACCTGCAAAAGGATGAGTCGGCAGTGATCCAAAAGCCCGGCAGGCTAATTGACTCCTGAGGCTCATACAGACCCAACTCCCTATTAAATATCAAAATTCTTACTAAGGTCCTGACAAACTGCCTTACTCTTGTGATTAGTCACCTTGTGCACACAGATCCAAATGGGTTCATGCTGAACCTGTCTACAAGGCATAACATTCATAATGTATTGGCACTGGCACACTGCTTCAATGGTACCTTGCTTAAGAAAGACTTTAGGGAAAGCTTTTTAACTCCAAAAACTGGGAGTTTCTCTTTGATATCCTTAAAAATATTAATTTCCGCCCAATCTTTATCCAGTACATCCAGCTCCTCTCCACCCAACTCACAAATGGAGTCTATATTAACAGAACACCATCCTCTCCTTTTCCAGTGGAGTGGGGGAATGAGGCAGGGATGTCTCTTATCCAAGCTCCTATTTGTCTTAGCCATATATCCTCTGAAGGAATTATTCCATCAAGGCGTCCAAATTATGGGCTTTGACTGGACCAGAGATGAGGAGGAGGGAGAACCGTTCTATACCCAGGTTCACATGTTTTTCCTCCCGTCCTCAAGTACTTAAAATGTTGCATATATGAGGCAATTTTTTGTACCTCTTGGTTAATACAGGCAAATTAATTTTCTACCTGAGCAAGGGCAATACAGTCATGGTGCTCTGGATTTCAGACCATAAAGCTGTGACTGATGGTTTTAGAGGTCTTGGCATCTATGTATTAAGAGATTAGATGAGTGGGTAACAGGAAAATGAGGCTTCGCCACTGGATGGTCTCCAAAAAGTCTTTCTATACTTATCTGCATTTGCCTATCTTTAATTTGGGGAGTACCTATAATTCAAATGATGCCACTCCCTCAAACACTGTACCAATACCACAATTACACCTGCTTTATCCTGTGACTTTTTTACATGGCGTAATGCCATGTAAAGGATTTTAAATGGGATGGGCGCTATCGCAGGATGGCCATGAGTAAATACATGAAGTCCCTGTATGATGGAGGCATGGTCATGGCTGACATGCTATTATATGGCCTCTGTTCCCAACTGCTGGTCTGTATATTCTGCCCCACCTTAGTCCCAACTTACATAACTGAGTGGTGGTCCATAGATGATTCATACCCACTGCATATTTTATACAAAGACAACCCCTCATTGAACTCCAAGACAATTTGGTTGTGGAATGATAGGCTAACCCACTTGAAGCCAAACTACTGACAGGTGCAGTAGGTTGGCATAGAATATCTCACCTATGCTAATCACTCATATTGAATACTCCCAATTAATTTTCCATGTCGTGGGAGGCCTAGAATAGAGACGGTAGCCCACTCAATTAAAACTTGTGATACGAATGTTGAGATCCTGTTATGCATGGCCCAGGGCTGCCCCAACAAGTCCAAGAAAATATGGGATACCTGTGAATTATTATTTCTGCGATTCCAGAGAAATCATACTGTGACATATCGCTCCCCAGCTCTGCGCTGTCATCAACAGTTCCTTCAACACTGCAACCTTCCCAGACGTTTGGAAGCACTCCGAAGTCAATGCGCTCCTCACAAAACCCAAAGCAGACCCGGAAGACCTCACGAACTACAGTCCCATCTCTCTTCTCCCCTTCCCCGCAAAGATCGCTGAGAAGATCGTCAATGCCCAACTGTCTCACTTCTTAGAAAAAAACAACATTCTTGACGCCTCCCAGTCAGGATTCCGCAAGAGCCACCGCACTGAGACCGCCCTCATTGCCTGCACAGACAACATCAGGACCAGAGTGGACAAGGGCGAGACCGTCGCCCTCATCCTCCTAGACCTCTCCGCAGCATTCAACACTGTATGCCACCAGACCCTCAGGGCATGCCTTTTTGACGCCGGAATTCGACACAAGGCCCTGGACTGGCTCACCCCCTTCCTCGCCGAAAGAACCCAAAGAGTTTGCCTTCCTCCCATCCGGTCTCCAGCCACCAAGATCATCTGCGGGGTCCCCCAAGGATCCTCCCTCAGCCCCACCCTCTTCAACATCTACATGGCCCCTCTCGCCAAAATCCTCTGCCCCCACGGAATCCCCATCAGCTCTTACACAGACGACACCCAGCTCATCATCTCCCTCACCAGGAACCCAGCCACCGCCAAGATAAACCTGCACGCCGGACTCCTCGACATCGCCAAATGGATGACAGCAAGCCACCTCAAACTTAACTCAAACAAAACAGAAATCATCATCTTCGGCCCCAACAAGACAGCATGGGATGTCTCCTGGTGGTCCACCACCCTCGGACCACCCCCAACACCCACCAGGAACGCAACCTTGGCATCGTTCTAGACTCATCTCTCTCCATGGCCCAGCAAATCAACACCATATCGTCCACCTGCTTCAACACCCTTTGCATGCTACGCAAGACTTTCAAATGGATTTATTTAGAAACAAGAAGAACGGTCACCCATGCCCTCATCAGCAGCAGACTGGACTACGGCAACGCCCTCTACACAGGGACCACAGCCAAGCTTCACAGAAAACTCCAGCGAATTCAAAACACAGCCGCACGTCTCATCCTCAACCTCCCTCGCCACGAACACATATCCACCCACCTCAGATCCCTACACTGGCTGCCCATCAGCAAAAGGATCATCTTCAAAGTCCTTGTCCACTCTCACAAAGCCCTCCATGACACTGGACGGGCCTAACTCAACGAACGAGTAAACTTCCACATACCAACTCAACAGCTCTTCTCCGCTGACCTCGCCCTCGCTCCAGTCACCCGCATCCAATGCACCACCTCCGGCGGCAGATCCTTCTGCCACCTCGCCGCCAAGACATGAAACTCCCTCCCCACCAACCTACGCAAGACCCAGGACCTCCTAACTTTCAGAAAGCATCTCAAGACATGGCTTTTTGAGCAGTAACTGGGAATTCCCCCCCCCCCCCCCCACACCGCCTTGAGACCCTAACGGGTGAGTAGTGCACTTAAGACATTTTTTGATTGATTGATTAATTGATGAGGAACCAACACTTGTGGGAAGGGCTTACTGAGAGGATGGCCAACAAAAAAGTATTTGTGACTGCCAATTGTTTTTGCGTTGCCACTATCAGCAGTGATTTGTCTACATCAAGCTTCTCCAACGAGTAGCTTGTGAGATACTGGTAGCTCTCCAGCTACGTGTGAGTAACTCTCCTGTGTGAAGCACAGCCTACTAAATTAGAAACTTTTGTTTGGTTGAGATAATAAGTGTATCCCATAATTGAAAATAAGAGCCCATTTGATATTAAAATATGGGATCCCATAATTTCCTAAATATATTTAAAGCTGATATGTAAATAATAAATCATGCAGCACTGGGAGAACTATTACTAATAATATCACCTTGATGCCAGAATGAATTGCTACTGTGGTTGGTGTGTAGTAACCTAAGTCAGATGCATTCCAAATTGAATGAGTCTTTTTTACATTACTGCTGGCAATCCTGCACTTAGGTGACCACAGCTGGTATCTTGCATAATGTTGCCACTAATGTAATTTTGTCTTATGTGTGCAACACTAATACTATTAGTAATTTGGGGTGATGTTTATTGAACATAAGCATCACTTGCTAATGAAAAGGTTTGAGACCCTTAATCTACATGTATACTCAGATGAAGAAGATAAACTGAGTGCTGATGCAAGGGCATGTGCTTCTTTCTAACAATGCTCCAATAAAGTTTATAGTTAAAAAAGAGTTTGTTCATACCTATCCATCCATACATGTAACTGTTCATGCACACACTCATATCTATCCATCCATGCACCCACCAAGATCCATCCATCCACCCAGACTCCTCAATCCATGAATACACCCTACTACCAATCCATGCACCAACCGGGATCCATCCACCCAAACAAATCAGTTCATCCATCTATCCATGCACCCTCTGTCCAGTCACCCATCCATCAACTCATCCATCAATGTGCCAATCCATCCAGCTATCATCCATGCTCCCACCCACATCAACATATCCACCCAGATTTATCCATCCATCCATCCATCTTTCTGACCAATGCAGCATCCATTCATCCATGAACCTATGTCCCCTCTCTCTTCATCCATCCATTTCTCCCTCTTCATTCATCCATTTGTCCATCTGTTCTCCCAACCGCCCATCGGTCTCACAGTCCAACATAAAGAATAACAATAGCATCCACATTATTAAATATGCTCAAGATAACTACAACAGTTGCTTAAAAACTTTGGGCCACTTTATAAGACAGGAATGTGGGAAATAATTATAATATATTTGAAAACCATAATGATAAAAAAACAACATGCACCAGCCCAGAGCTTTTCAAGTATTTCACAATGTTACTGAAACATTCTTCTCTGTTCTTTTAAGTGATTTTTAACTCATCAACATCTCTTACTGCACTTGAAGCCAGTTCTAATTTCTGTCCAGCAAAGCGGGTTAACATACCATCACTGCAGCTGTTAGCTGCACAGTGTGACACAAACCTGCAAAATGGAGTCCCTAAAATTACGGGCAAATGCGGTTATGACCTCAATAACGGACAACGGACACTGCCTTCAAAATACGGATAGTCCGTGCAATTAACGAACAGGTGGTCACCTCCAGTGGGTGACCACGACTATTGTCTGTAATGCATCGCATTCGGTCTCAGTGACAGGGGCCGCCAGCGGACAGTATCTGTTTCTGAAAAGGCCTAGGAGAGGGCCCAGTCCCGACATCATATTCTGCAGCCAGCCAAGGAAACAATTGAGCTGGCCCGACCAGCCTGTCAGGTTTGGCATGTTACCCGACTGAAAGAAAACATTGGGACACCCCACACCCCCACCGAAAGATACCCCACGGAACAGATGCACTCTGAAGAGTCTGACAAACACAAGCGTTACCTTCCTACTCTTTTGGTTTATAATACATGATAGTATCCAAATAGTTACTGAAATGGGTGTTTCTCAATTTAGCCCGTTCCCTGTAAACACTGAACAACTCTCTTATTGCTCTCCCCTCTCTTCCGAGTCATGTTTCTCACTCCCTTTTCCTCTCTCTCTCGCTCCCATCTACTCTCAAATACACACTTAACATTTTCTGTGTTTTTTTGTCTTTTTCTCTGTTATTTTTCCAACTTCTGGTTACTCTCTAACCAGTGAGTTAAATGCGATCAAACCTGTCAGTTTACCCAGTATTGGGACCTCTTCTTTTTGTACAAATCATCAGACATGACATAGAGTCCAAATAATATCCTCCCAGGCTCCCACCAGGCTAAAGGAAGCCAAATTCAATGAAATCGCTGCCCGTGAACATTTAAAGCATTTTCGCAAATCATCTTGTGCAATAGATACAAGATTCGCTATTGGCAATGCAACCCCTTGCTGACCTTCGCTTATTTCACGGAGAGGCAGAAGAGTAAAGGGTAGACGTGACACTTCAGTGCCTTTTGAGCAGTTTGTGCAGTATCTTTATTTCACTGGACGCCAACATATTGCTTTATTGTTTTCAGAACCACAGGACTGTTTTTTTTTTCTTTTCAGTAGAGCTGAGCATCTCCTGCCGTGGACACCGACTGAGACAATGCAAAACAAGCAGGTCAAGTTAAGAGCAAAATGCTGCTTTATGATGACCAGAATGCAGCTGACACTTTATATTCATTGCAAAATATAAACAACCACACCTCACTAATACAATAAATCAGCCATCTCCCTCTTACCCTTAAACCCCACACGCAAGTTGCACAAACCCCTAACAAAACATCCCAACATTCAGCACGATCCCCCTTTCATTTCATTCAACATTCTTTTATAACTGCCCCACGTGTCCCTCCCCTGTACTCCCTCTGCCACCCCCCCCCCCCACACCCCAGCAGGGGCCCAGCCCTTCTTACCTAACTCATGAGCCTTAAGCTTGCCTGCCACCTTTCCTAACAAGTGACAACTAAAGCTTAACCCCAGCCTGCATTACAGCCCTCTTAAACATGGGGCTGCTACAAATAAATGTGAGAGCACGGAATGCTGAGGCAGCCTAATCCTGAATCCATCTCGGGCCTCTTCAATCCGTTTAAAGCCACTCGCTGCCCCTTCAGCTCACTCTTGCAGTGTTAGAAATGGGGTCTTTGTTTGACAGTCAGGTTACCCTCTGTTCAAGCAAGGACTCTCACTATAGTCAGGGTAAAAGAGAATCACCCTCAGCTACCCCTGCTTACCCCCTTGGTAGCTAGGCAGAGCAGTAGTAGGCTTAACTTCAGAGTGCTGGGCCTAAAGTATTTGTACCAACACACACAGTAACTTAATGAAAACACTACAAAATGACACAACACCAGTTTAGAAAAATAGGAAATATTTATCCAAACAAAACAAGACCAAAATGACAAAAATCCACAATACACAAGTCAAGTTATCAATTAAAAATCAAAGAGTCTAAGTAGTTTCAAACACACACTAACGCTGTCAGCGTGAAAAAGTACCTTGGGTGCGTCAAAAATAACCCCGCACAGGCAAGTGCGCCTCAAAAAGGGCTTGCGATGCGTTGATTCCACTCACGAGCTGGACCTTGCGTCATTTCTCCTTTCGCCAGGTAGGGCAGGAGAGCGATGCGTCGCTCCGGTCCGCACTCTCGGGTCCGGGCAGGCCTTGTGTTGTTTTTCCATGCCAGGCAGTACTTGAGTCGGAAATCCAGCCGCACGATGATCCGAAAACCCCGCAGCACGGGTGGTGATCCCCCAGCCTCCGTCAGCGATGCTGCGCGTTCTTTCCCCTGCTCCGTGCGTCGATTCTTCAGTCGTGTTTCCTGCAAGCTTCGATTCTCAGCTGTGGAGCCGGTGGCACATCGTTTCTTCACCCACAGATCAGAGTTGCGTCGATCTTTTCCCCGCACGGCGCTCTGTGCGTGGATTTCCTTGTCTTTAGGCTACCAGCTTCTCCTTTCAGGGTCCCAGGAACTGGATGGGCACCACAGGGCAGAGTCTCTCTCTAGAGACTCCAGGTGCTGACAGAGAGAAGTCTTTGCTGTCCCTGAGACATCAAACAACAGGAGGCAAGCTCTAAATCAAGCCCTTGGAGATTTCTTCTCAAGATGGAAGGCACGCAAAGTCCAGTCTTTGCCCTCTTACTCTGGTAGAAGCAGCAACTGCAGGAGAGCTCCACAAAGCACAGTCACAGGCAGGGCAGCTCTTCTTCCTCAGCTCTTCAGCTCTTCTCCAGGCAGAGGTTCTTCTTGTTTCCAGAAGTGTTTCTAAAGTCTGTGGTTTTGGGTGCCCTTCTTATACCCAATTTCTCCTTTGAAGTAGGCCTACTTCGAAGTAAAGTCTCTTTTGAATGTGAAATCCTGCCTTGCCCAGGCCAGGCCCCAGACACTCACCAGGGGGTCGGAGACTGCATTGTGTGAGGACAGGCACAGCCCTTTCAGGTGTAAGTGACCACTCTTCCCCTCTCTCCTAGCACAGATGGCTCATCAGGAAATGCAGACTACACCTCAGCTCCCTTTGTGTCACTGTCTAGTGTGAGGTGCAACCAGCCTATCTGTCAAACTGACCCAGACAGGTAATCCACAGACAGGCAGAGTCACAGAAATTGTATAAGCAAGAACATGCTCACTTTCTAAAAGTGGCATTTTCAAACACACAATCTTAAAATCAACTTTACTAAAAGATGTATTTTTAAATTGTGAGCTCAGAGGCCCCAAACGCCACATGTTCATCCGCTCCCAAAGGGAATCTACACTTTAATCAGTTTTAAAGGTAGCCCCCATGTTAACCTATTAGAGGGATAGGCCTTGCAACAGTAAAAAACAAATTTAGCAATATTTCACTGTCAGGACATATAAAACACATTACTATGGGCCTGATTCTAACTTTGGAGGACGGTGTTAAACCGTCACAAAAGTGGCGGATATACCACCTACCGTATTACGAGTTCCATAGGATATAATGGACTCGTAATACGGTAGGTGGTATATCCGCCACTTTTGGGACGGTTTAACACCGTCCTCCAAAGTTAGAATCAGGCCCTATATGTCCTACCTTAACTGTACACTGCACCCTACCCTTGGGGCTACCTAGAGCCTACTTTAGGGGTGTCTGACATGTAAGAAAAGGGAAGGTTTAGGCCTGGCAAGTGGGTACACTTGCCAAGTAGAATTTACAGTTAAAACTGCACACACAGACACTGCAGTGGCAGGTCTGAGACATAATTACAGAGCTACTTATGTGAGTGGCGCAACCAGTGCTGCTGGCCCACTAGTAGCATTTGATTTACAGGCCCTGGGCACCTCTAGTGAACTTTACTAGGGACTTACTAGTAAATCAAATATGCCAATCATGGATAAACCAATCAACATACACATTTTGTAAAGGAGCCCTTGCACTTTAGCACTGGTTAGCAGTGGTAAAGTGCCCAGAGTAACAAAAACGGTAAAGACAGAGTCCAGCACACATCAACAACCTGGGGAACAGAGGCAAAAAGTTAAGGGAGACCACGCCAAGGATGAAAAGTCTAACAAGTGTCCCCCCCAGCTGAAAGTGGGGAGCAACTACCCAACCTCATGGTGGTTCTCATCACTAAGGCGGAAGAACCAGGACAGACCATCAGCATTGGTGTGCTGTGTACCAGGACGGTGTTCCAACATAAAGTTCTTCCCCTGTAGAGAAATGGACCACCTCAACAGTTTTGGATTCTCACCCCTCATTTGCATTAACCATCTGAGGGGCCTGTGGTCGGTCTGAACTCGGAAGTGAGTGCCAAACAAGTAGGATCTTAGCTTCTTCAGTGCCCAGACCACAGCAAATGCTTCACGTTCTATGGCACTCCAACTACGTTCCCTGGGTAGTAGCCTCCTGCTAATGAAGGCTACGGGTTGATCTAGGCCCTCTTCATTAAGCTTTGAGAGTACTGCTCCAATATGATGCTCTGAGGCGTCTGTTTGCACAACAAACTCCTTGGAGTAGTCCGGTGCCTTCAGCACAGGTGCTGTGCACATGACAGCCTTCAGGGCATCAAAAGCGTTCTGGCAAGCCTCTGTCCAGATCACTTGCCTGGGTTGCTTCTTAGAAGTCAACTCAGTTAAGGGGGTAGCAATGGTACCATATCCCTTAACAAACCTCCTGTAGTATCCTGTGGGACCTAAAAAGGCTCTCACTTCAGTCTGGGTCTTGAGATGGTCCCAAGCCACAATTGTATCAATCTTAGGCTGTAGGGGTGCCTCCTGGCCACTCCCCACCTGGTGTCCTAAGTACACCACAGAACCCTGCCCTATTTGGCCCTTCCTCGCCTTAATAGTGAGGCCTGCCTTCTCCAGGGCCTCTAACACTCTCCAAAGGTGTTGCAGGTGTTCCTCCCATGTGGAACTAAACACAGCAATGTTATCCAGGTAGGCAGCATTGAAATCATCCAGTCCTGCCAACACCTGGTTGACCAACCTCTGAAAGGTGGTAGGGGCATTTTTCATCCCAGATGGCATCACTTTAAATTGAAAGTGGCTATCTGGTGTAGAGAATGCTGACCTCTCCTTGCCCCCCTCAGTTCAATCTGCCAGTACCCAGATGTTAAATCAAACGTACTGAGGTACTTGGCAGCGCCTAACCGGTCAATGAGCTCATCAGTTCAGGGGATGGGGTGTGCGTCAGTCTTGCTGACTGCATTTAATCACCGGTAGTCCACACAGAACCTGAGTTCTGGAGTGCCACCAGGTGAGCAGCCTTTGGGACCAATACCACTAGGCTGGCCCAAGGACTACTGGAGATCTCAATAACCCCTAGGGCAGTGGTTCCCAACCTGTGGTCCGGGGACCCGTGGGGGTCCGCAAAGCCTCCTCAAGGGGTCCCCGACTGCTTAGAAAATTAAATAATATTAACAGATTAAGGGCCTGATTCCAACTTTGGAGGACGGTGTTAAACCGTCCCAAAAGTGACGGATATACCACCTACCGTATTACGAGTTCCATAGGATATAATGGACTCGTAATACGGTAGGTGGTATATCCGCCACTTTTGGGCCGGTTTAACACCGTCCTCCAAAGTTGGAATCAGGCCCTAAGTCTCAGCAGTCATTGTAGGGGGGTCCTCGGATTCTAATAATGATTCAACGGGGGTCCCCAGGTTCCAGTAATGATAAAGTGGGGGTCCACAGAAGTCAAAAGGTTGGGAACCACTGCCCTAGGGTAAGCATTTTGGATACCTCATCCTTAATGCATGCCCTGACCCTGTCAGTCACACTGTAAACCTTCTGTTTAATGGGTGTACTGTCCCCAGTGTCCACATCATGTGTGCACAAGTGTGTGACTCATGGGATCAGGGAAAACAGTGAGAAAAACTGTCCCAGCACGTGGCGACAGTCACTTTGCTGCTCCTCAGTCAGGGAGGGGGAGAGGATCACTCCCTCCACTGACCCATCTTTTTCTCCTGCAGACAGGAGGTCAGGAAGAGGCTCATTCTCCTCCTCTACCCCATCATCTGTTGCAAGGAGCATGGACAGTTCAGTCTGCTCAAAGTGAGGTTTGGGGCGGTTGACATGCAGGACCCTTAAAGTGTGCCTTGGAGACCGCAAGTCCACCAGGTAGGTGACTTCACTTTTGCGCTCCACCACCTCAAATGGCCCAGTTCACGTATTCTGGAGCGCCCTAGGCCCCACTTGTGCCATCACCCACACTTTTTGTCCAGGTTGAAACTCGACCAGAGTAGCATTCTGGTCATACCAGACTTTCATGTCCTCCTGGCTTGCTTCCAGGTTCTCCTGAGCGAGACTCCTGAAGTGCGCAGTCTGGTTTCTCAAAGCCAGCATGTAAGTGAATACATCCTGGGAGTGTTTACTAGGAGCTTTCTCCAAAGCTTCCTTAACCCGACTCAAAGGTCCCCTCACATGGTGGCCATAAATCAGCTCAAAGGTGAGATTCTGAACATTCCCTAAGGCTGTCAGTGTATCCCTCCCCTCTGCCTCAAAGTGCTTCCATAGACTCGCCACCCAATGAGCTTCAGGGCCAGAGTCATGTGGAGAGCAGACTCATACCCCTTGAAACACAAGTATATGTCATCTTCCCTCTTGTAATCATTCATAAGGTCTTTAGGAATGTGCACCCTCTTCTCAGGCTGCACTATAGGGTTGCTGCCACCATCTCTACTGGACTGGCTTCTATGATCCATCTCTCTCAAGCTAATCTCATGAGCCATCGCTAACTTCGCCTCCTTAAGGGCTAGCCTTCTCTGCTCCAATTGGTACTCCCTTTGTGCCTGTCTGTCCTGTAACTCCTCAGGTGTCAGACCCTTAGATGAGACACTGCTACCTGCCCTGGAGACTTTCTCCCTGGACATAACAGGCCCACCCACAATACCATTGTGTACGGAACACTCTTCCTCCTCCTCCTCATCTCCCTCATCCTCTGTGTGCCCTTCAGTGCTCTTGGCTGTCACCCAGGCCCTCAGCGCCTTTTGCAGCTCCTCCTTCCTGGATGAGCTCTTAATGGGACAGTCAAAACTTTTACAGAACTGCTTCAACTGAGCCTTGGTATAACTCTCCAATTTCTCAAGGTCAAAGTCAGCTCCAAGTGATGCACCTCCAGCTTGGGACATGATGAAGATTCAAAAACAAGTGCAAAGTTCCAAAGGCAGAAAAACAAGTTCCCAAATGAAGTTCCAAAGAAAGTCAATCAAGGAATCAGCGAAAAAATGGAAGTAAAACAAAAACAGTCCCAAAGAGAAAAAAATCAAAAGATGACCAAACAATTAGTATGTGGTCACGTGGTGGTCTGAACTCAAAATAGTAGTGTACACATAATCACTGTATGTCAAGTACAACTACAAGTCCAAATCCCAACCGCTGATCACCAATGTTAGAAATGAGGTCTTTGGTTGACAGTCAGGTTACCCCCTGTTCAAGCAAGGACCCTCACTTTAGTCAGGGTAAAAGAGAATCACCCTCAGCTAACCACTGCTTGCCCCCTTGGTAGCTTGGCAGAGCAGTAGGCTTAACTTCAGAGTGCTGGGTGTAAAGTATTTGTACCAACACACACAGTAACTTAATGAAAACACTACAAAATGACACAACACCAGTTTAGAAAAATAAATATTTATCTAAACAAAACAAGACCAAAACGACCAAAATCCATAATACACAAGTCATCAATTAAAAATCAAAAATAGTCTTTAAGTAGTTTCAAACACAAACTAACGCTGTCAGCGTGAAAAAGTACCTTGGATGCATCAAAAATAACCCCGCATGGGCGTGTGTGCGTCAAAAAGGGCTTGTGATGCGTTGATTCCACTCACGAGCGGGACCTTGCGTCGTTTCTCCTTTCGCCGGGTCCGGGCGCTTAATTTCTCCTCTCCGCAGGAGAGCGATGCGTCGATCCGGTCTGCACTCTCGGGTCCGGGCAGGCCTTGCGTTGTTTTTCCACGCCCAGCAGTACTTGAGTCGGAAATCCAGCCGCACGATGATCCGAAAACCCCGCAGCGCGGGTGGCGATCCCCCAGCTTCCGTCAGCGAAGATGCACGTTGCTCTGCTCCGCTGCTCCGTGCATCAATTCTTCGGTCGCATTTCCTGCGAGTGTAGATTCTCAGCTGTGGAGCCGGCAGCGCATCGTTTCTTCAACTGCATTAACAGAGTCACTTCGATCTTTTCCCCGCACGGCGCTCTGTGCGTGGATTTCCTTGTCTTTAGGCTACCCAAGTCCCTTTTGAGGCACCTCCCTGTAGGCGAACAAAAAGCAGGGCAAGAGGACGTCTCACTTCCGCCTCAAGGGCTCTGACAGGCCCATGATCATGCCTTTTAAGGTGCGGTTGAATCTCTCAACCAGACCGTTACTTTGGGGGTGGTAAGAGGTGGTGAACTTGTAGATTACCCCACACTCCTTCCACAGAAACTTCATATACGTGGATATGAAGTTGGTACCTCTATAAGACACCACTTCCTTGGGGAACCCCATGCGGGTAAAAACCCCCATCAAAGCATGACCCACCACAGGGGAAGTGATTGATCTCAATGGAATGGCTTCTGGGTACTGGGTGGCATGGTCCACCAAGACCAGGATAAACCTGTTGCCCATGGCTGTCTTGGGATCCAGAGGCCCCACGATGTCAATGCCTACCCTCTCAAAGGGAGTACTGACAACAGGCAAAGGATGGAGCGGAGCTCTACATTTCCTCCCACTCTTGCCACTTGCCTGACAATTTTGACAAGACCTGCAATGTGCACCTGAGTGCCTGCACATTAGGGCAGTGCTTAATTTGTGCTTGTTGTTTCCGGTGCGGAGCGCCAGCACTTATTTTTGCGGGCCAGAGCTTATTTTTCTGCCTCATGCATTTACTGCGAGCAAAAGACACAAATGGGAAAGATGGAGGAAGAGAAAAATGAAAAAGCGTCACAATGGGAGAAAGCAGAAAGCTGCAAGAGTGAGGTGAAGGGACAGAGAGTGCCTTTAAATGGATTGAGGAGGCCCGAGATGGCTTCAGAATAACTCGGCCTCCGTATTCCATGTTTGCACATTTAATTGCAGCAGCTGCGCTTTTAAGAGGTGGGGCTTTGAGCACCGGCACCTTTTTATTTACAAATTAAGCACTGCATTAGGGGCCAGTAAAAGTGGGTGACAAGCCTCTCAAAGGTCTTGTCCTGCCCCAAATGTCCAGCTGAAGGCACATCATGAGCCAACCCCAGTAGGAAGGCCCTGAAAGACTGGGGTACCACCAGCACACGGGCTGACCCAGGCTCAGGAACCCTAGGCTCGCTATACAGGAGGTCATCCTCCGAAGAGATAAGGTGTGATCCTGGCTCCTTGCTAGCCTCCTGGTCTGGAGCCTGCTGTCGCAAACTCTCCAAAGTAGAGCATGTCTTCTGTGCTGCACAGAATGCTTCCCTGGTGGGCCCCCCTTCCTGCTGCCACTGCAACAGCTCAGGGACCTCCCCCAGTTCAGCCACCTGTTCCCCTGTAGGCTCCGGGGCGTCACCCTCAGGTTCTGCTTCCTCACAGACCATGGGAACTTCTGGGGCCGGTTTCCCGCACCCCCTGCCCTTCCTCTTCTTGGCGGTCCCCTGGGCCACTGTTTCAGGTAGCTTGGCAGAGCAGTAGGCTTAACTTCAGAGTGCTGGGTGTAAAGTATTTGTACCAACACACACAGTAACTTAATGAAAACACTACAAAATTACACAACACCAGTTTAGAAAAATAAATATTTTTCTAAACAAAACAATACCAAAAAAACAAAAAATCCATAATACACAAGTCATCAATTAAAAATCAAAAAGAGTCTTTAAGTAGTTTCAAACACAAACTAACGCTGTCAGCGTGAAAAAGTACCTTGGATGCGTCAAAAATAACCCCGCACGAGCGAGTGTGTGTCAAAAAGGGCTTGTGATGCGTTGATTCCACTCACGAGCGGGACCTTGCATCATTTCTCCTTTCACCGGGTCCGGGCGCGTAATTTCTTCTCTCCGCAGGAGAGCGATGCGTCGATCCGGTCTGCACTCTCGGGTCCGGGCAGGCCTTGCGTTGTTTTTCCATGCCCAGCAGTACTTGAGTCGGAAATCCAGCCGCACGATGATCCAAAAACCCTGCAGCGTGGGTGGCAATCCCCCAGCTTCCGTCAGCGAAGATGCACGTTGTTTACTCTGCTCCATGCATTGATTCTTCCGTCGCATTTCCTGCGAGCGTCGATTCTCAGCTGTGGAGCCGGCGGCGCATCGTTTCTTCAGCTGCATATCAGAGTCACGTCGATCTTTTCCCCACACGGCGCTCTGTGCGTGGATTTCCTTGTCTTTAGGCTACCAGCTTCTCCTTTCAGGGTCCCAGGAACTGGATGGGCACCACATGGCAGAGTAGGAGTCTATCCAGAGACTCCAGGTGCTGGCAGAGAGAAGTCTTTGCTGTCCCTGAGACTTCAAACAACAGGAGGCAAGCTCTAAATCAAGCCCTTGGAGATTTCTTCTCAAGATGGAAGACACACAAAGTCCAGTCTTTGCCCTCTTACTCTGGTAGAAGCAGCAACTGCAGGATAGCTCCACAAAGCACCGTCACAGGCAGGGCAGCTCTTCTTCCTCAGCTCTTCAGCTCTTCTCCAGGCAGAGGTTCCTCTTGTTTCCAGAAGTGTTTCTAAAGTCTGTGGTTTTGGGTGCCATTCTTATTCCCAATTTCCCCTTTGAAGTAGGCCTACTTCAAAGTAAAGTCTCTTTAGAATGTGAAATCCTGCCTTGCCCAGGCCAGGCCCCAGACACTCACCAGGGGGTCAGAGACTGCATTGTGTGAGGACAGGCACAGCCCTTTCAGGTGTAAGTTACCACTCTTCCCCTCTCTCCTAGCACAGATGACTCATCAGGAAATGCAGACTACACCTCAGCTCCCTTTGTGTCACTGTCTAGTGTGAGGTGCAACCAGCCCAACTGTCAAACTGACCCAGACAGCGAATCCACAAACAGGCAGAGTCACAGAAATGGTACAAGCAAGAACATGCTCACTTTCTAAAAGTGGCATTTTCAAACACACAATCTTAAAACCAACTTTACTAAAGATGTATTTTTAAATTGTGAGCTCAGAGGCCCCAAACTCCACATGTTCATCCGCTCCCAAAGGGAATCTAAACTTTAATCAGTTTTAAAGGTAGCCCCCATGTTAACCTATGAGAGGGATAGGCCTTGCAACAGTAAAAAACGAATTTAGCAATATTTCACTGTCAGGACATATAAAACACATTACTATATGTCCTACCTTAACCATACACTGCACCCTACCCTTGGTTCTACCTAGAGCCTACTTTAGTGGTGTCTGACATGTAAGAAAAGGGAAGGTTTAGGCCTGGCAAGTGGGTACACTTGCCAAGTCAAATTTACAGTTAAAACTGCACACACGGATACTGCAGTGGCCGGTCTGAGACATGATTACAGAGCTACTTATGTAGGTGGCACAACCAGTGCTGCAGGCCCACTAGTAGCATTTAATTTACAGGCCCTGGGCACCTCTAGTGCACTTTACTAGGGACTGCCTAGTAAATCAAATATGCCAATCATGGATAAACCAATAAACATACACATTTTGTAAAGGAGCACTTGCACTTTAGCACTGGTTAGCAGTGGTAAAGTGCCCAGAGTAACAAAAACAGTAAAATCAGAGTCCAGCACACGTCAACAACCTGGGGAACAGAGGCTAAATTTTAAGGGAGACCACGCCAAGGATGAAAAGTCTAACATGCAGCTTTCTGCTTTCTCCCATTGTGATACTTTTTCGTGTTTCTCTTCCACCGTCTTTCCCATAAGTGTCTTTTGTGCCCAGTAAATGCTTGAGACAGAAAAATAAGTGCCGACCCTCAAAAATAAGTGCCAGCACTGCTTCATTACCAATAAAGTAGACACAGAAAGACCCTGGAAAAGAAACAATGAGCCACCATCTAGCCAGGAAAACATGAGTGGAGTACAGGAACAAAGGAGAAATTGCACCTACACTGCCTGCAGTATCACAGCATACCCTACAATGCGCTATACAGCTGTGAGCTGTGGGTATCCTTGACTACCACTAAACCCCACCCCTGCTCCCAAGTGGGAAATTGCTTACTACCCTGGGCCTGGACTACCCCACTCGCCCAAAGCATCCCAGGTATGGACACCCTGATAGGTGCCAATCCTGGGAGCTCACATTTGCCCAATTAAAATGCCAGGGTTAGCAGAAGTACAATTACTCACCCTTTGACACATCAGTGATGACACAGGGGTGCCGTGATTACTTTCTGTCCAGTTGCTTCCAACCAAACCACAAAGAACACTGATAACTAGGGCAGTAAGTCAAAGTCTGTCTACTACAACATGAACACAATGGGTAAATCTGTGGAGTTGATATATTCATACTACCCAAACCTGCCTACTGGCACTTTTAAATACATGCTGGTGGCAAAACTACCACAAAAACAGGTCACCACATAATCTGACAGAAGCTGGAAAAGTAAGACTATGCAAAGGCCTGGGTGGTCCTACACATATTATTCCTTTAAATAAATAATATCTGTGCTGCAGATTTAGTTTAGAAAGTCAAACCCTACTTTATGAGACAAAAATAGAAATCAGGTTGACCAAATTATACCTGAAAAGCCATTTTGCAATGACTCAGCTCATTCTCATTTCTTTTTGCTGCAATCCATCTAAATAGGACTTATTGTTTCCCTTTAACTAACACAGTATTATACTTACATTTGCGTGCAAAACCTTTAAGAGTTCTGGGGTGACAAAGCTGAGTTGTGATAAAGATATGCCTTTGAGTTTTTCTTTTATTGAATGACGTTTTCTGGCGTTCAAGTCGTCGAAGTACCTGAGAAAGAAATTTATTTTAGAGCTTTTCTATATGCAAATCTAAATTTTTATAAGTTTTATTTTAAATGATTCCAATTCAGAAAGTGTTGTGCCTAAGAGTTTTTATTTTACCCAAGAGTTCACGCTCCTAGTTCAATAAACAAACTATAGTTTTATTTTTCAGGAACATTAAAGCAGTTTAATCTCTAATGAAAAAGATCAGTAAATTGACTGCCAAAGAAATGCTATCATCCAAATCCGAATCTGACAAAGATAGTGTGTATTTAGTAATACTTTCACCTAATCCTACCTTAAAGCATTCTTTATAACGCTGCCATTTCACCCCTGCTGTTAAACCTCAAAATGAGGCCTTGTTGATCAATGTTAAGGTCATTATTAATAGCATAGCGGCCAACATTTCAGAACAGAGAAGAAGGGGATCTTGAGAAGAAAATATATTGACTTCTATTGAAGCAGAGGCAATTTCAGGCGGGAGCCACCAAAAATAAAGACATTTTTGGCTTACAAAATGAGTCTTCTACCTGAATCGGGTATCTTGGCACGTGATTAATATCATCTTATCAGGTACTTATTTTAGGATAGGTTCTTCCTAATTTGTATACATCGCTTGATGGCCAATTATGTAGCTGTATTCAATGCATGGTATTTGACTTGAAAAGTGGTAGAACATATACAAAATGAAATAACAGAGTCCTGTCACAAAGCTCAGAGAAGCACCATTAAATGTCAGCTGTGTGCCCATGCCAGTCAATTCCTATTATTTGGGAAAATGATTATTGTTATCCGGGGATACCAAGAGGAAGATTTTCAAAGTGTTCATGCAACATAGAGCAGCATGTGAAGTTGCTGCGGTGCATTGTGTGAATGGGAGAGAGCAGAACTGAGCCATATCTTCACAGAAATGGTGCAGTGCCGGCTTTCCATGCACTTTCTGCTGCTTAGCGTCAACCCAGGCACCCATGCACCATCGGTCAAGGGTGCCTGTGTTAAAGTCAGGATGGTTTCTCTGCAGGCTATTTTCTCTTTGTATGTGTGCTCCAGAATGCAAAAGAGGAAATAACAAGGAGAAATACAGATCTTTCTTGGTACACGATGCTCGGGCTAGATGCATCATTTTTACGCATGCCCATGTCTACAAGTCTTTGTAGATTTGGATTTGTTTCAAACTCCCTGGGTGGATTCACAGGAATGGCCATGCACACCCCATGAATACCTACCTGTCACAAAGTCAAATGACACAAAGATAAATCAACTCCAGTTACCATTTGCATTGCTTAGTAAATACCACAAATGATTTTATATTGGATCGGCATCAAAAAAAGCGACAAAAACTTGACAAAAAATCTCTAAAAATATTTCTACTGTGAAAGAGCAGAAAAATAATGGGCCAGATGTCAAAAGTATTTTGTGGTCACAAACTCTGCTAATCACAAAATCACAGGATTTTCAACAGCAATACATATTTGTGCAATGTACAAAAGCTCTTTTGTGAATTGGAAAAGTTTGGGTGGCATTTCTGTGTTAAACGAAGACTGAGGGGGTCATTCTGACCCTGGCGGCCGGTGACCGCCAGGGTCACCGACCACGGGAGCACCGCCAACAGGCTGGCGGTGCTCCCTCGAGCATTCGGACCGCGGCGGTTCAGCCGCGGTCAGAAACGGAAAGTCGGCGGTCTCCCGCCGACTTTCCGCTGCTCGGGGGAATCCTCCATGGCGGCGGAGCGCGCTCCGCCGCCATGGGGATTCTGACACCCCCTACCGCCATCCTGTTCCTGGTGGGTCTCCCGCCAGGAACAGGATGGCGGTAGGGGGTGCCTCGGGGCCCCTGGGGGCCCCTGCAGTGCCCATGCCAATGGCATGGGCACTGCAGGGGGCCCCCGTAAGAGGGCCCCGCAAAGTATTTCAGTGTCTGCAAAGCAGACACTGAAATACGCGACGGGTGCAACTGCACCCGTCGCACCTTCCCACTACGCCGGCTCCATTCGGAGCCGGCGTCCTCGTGGGAAGGTAGATTTGCCCTGGGCTGGCGGGCGGCCTTTTGGCGGCCGCCCGCCAGCCCAGGGCAAATCTCAAAATACCCTCAGCGGTCTTGTGACCGCGGAGCGGTATTTTGTCGGGGGAACATTGTCGGGCGGCCTCCGCCGCCCGCCAATCTTAGAATCACCCCCTGAGTGTCTAAAACTGCATCACCTCCTTGAATAAGTATTGGACTGATCTGCCTTGCTAGATTGAGAAAGTCAAGCAACAGAACACTTGCTTGCTGTCCCAGAACCCCCAGAACCCAGATCTTACTTTGGAGGCCATGGTGTTGAAATATTAAAAACACAGTTTAAGGAAACTCTGACACCATGTAATAACATGATTTATTATACAAAGGCTATATATAAAATAGCTGATGGCATTTTAGAACCGACTGCAGTGCAGGCATTGACAGTTGGGAGGCTGAGGAAGATGTGTGATGCTATTGGAATATAGCCTTATGACCATGAACGTCAATTCACCAAAATGCCAGGGGTAGCAAAAGTGACATTACACGCCATTTGACCTTTACTTTCACTCACACGCATGCCTGCCAAGGGTAGCGAAAGTGACATCACACTCCATTTGACCTTTTCTTTCACTCACACACATGCCTACACATACCCAGACATTCACACATACATACACTCTCTCACACAAACATATTCACACACCAACAAGCACTCAACATACATTTAAAACAATTTTACTTACCTCCGCTGCTAGGGAGGGTCATATTTCAGCTAAATGTACTCCATTCTTTAGTACACTAATAGTGAATAATATAATATTATTCCCTACTAGTGTGATTAAAAAAAATTGACAGAAACCAAAAAAGGGGAGCCCCCACTAAAGTCCATAAGGATGAACTGTCCCCGTGTTCCTGACACTTACTTTGCCAACTCTGAGGCCAGGGGTCGCAAAGGTAGTGTCAGAAGTAGGAAAAGGTTCAGCAGGGGTCACAGCTACCACCTTGGCCCTGTGATAATTTCTCGGAGCAATGCACTTTACACCTATGTATTTTGTGTGGTTTTTATTCAACATCGAGAAAAAACGTAATTAGATCTTTGCTAAAACATTTACATTGTACACAATGCAGGCTAGTCCTAGAGTTCTTCCCGCAGCTGTATTCCTATTGTATTTGTTTTCTGTAGCTAACTTTTTTTTTATGTGAAGTAAAACAATTAGAAGACACTTTGTGGAGGCCTAGATTGTTTTCATGTCATTTCATAGGTTAATGTATAGACTGAATATGTTTTAATTATATTTATATATTGTGCTACGAGTGTTAATATTTGGTAAAATGCGTTATATATTGATAATGGTATGACATGTTTTGGGTGAAGATTACATATTATCTATGACATGATCTGGCCAGAAGCAAGTGAGATGAAAATTAAATATTGCTCCCCTCCTTTAGTGTTCGGTATAGGCGATTATTAGAAATGGGGAATCTAGTTGGCAAAGGTATACACCTTTGTCCAAATAGGGGTCACAATCCTAGTCAGGGTAAGTCACACACAATCCAAATTTGATAATCACACGTTCTTAAAAGCAACAGTTGTCTCTTGCAAGCACAAAGTACCTGGTTTTCGTCAAAATTACATGCACGAGGATCGCAGAGGAGGAGATGCGTGAAAAAAGGTAGGTGTGCGTCGGATTTCCAGGCACACACAGACGATATGTTGATTCTTTTCCACATGGCGAGGGCTGTGCTTCAAATACCGGCATACAGGCTTCAATCCTCTTTTGCGAAGCAGGCTCTTTTGATGCCCAGGGACGATGCGTAGAAATCCTGGGTGTGTTGGGCAAAGTCACAGTTGCTGTGTCAATCCGGTGGGCGAAGCGTCAGAGTTTCTGTCGCATGGCAGGCGCTGCATCGATTCCTCACGCAGAAGTTGAGCTGCGTCGATTCGGTGGGCCTTGCGATGAATTTCCGGTTGCAACGCTGGCGCTGCGTCGATCTCCACTCAGTGACCCAGACTGAGTCATTCAGGTTCGGTGATGCAGTGACTTTCTCACCGCTTGGCAGGCTCTGTGTCGATTCCGGCAGGCTGTGCGTCAATTTTCACCGCACAAGGAGTTTCTTTGTAGAGACAAAGTCTTTTTGGCCCAGAGACCTCTGGAAACAGGAGGCAAACTCAATCCAAGCCCTTGGAGAGCACTTCTCAGCAGAGGCCAGCAAGGCAGCAGGGCAACATCAAGGCAGCAGTCCTTTACAGTAAAGCAGTCTAGGTGAGTCCTTTGGGCAGCCAGCTTCTCTTGGCAGGTTTCAGGTTCTGGTGCAGAGTGTCTGTCTCAAGAAGTGTCTAAATTGGTAGGGTCAGGGACCCAGTTTATATATCGAAAAGTGCCTTTGAAGTAGGGGAGACTTCAAAGAGTGGTTTTAAAGTGCACAAGGTCCCCTTTCAGTACAACCCTGTCTGCCAGGGCACCCAGTAGGGGGGTTTGGCAGTCCATTGTGTGAGGGCAGGCCACTGTCCTTTGAAATGTAAGTGTCAGGCCCTCCCCCCCTTCCAGCCCAGGAAGACCCATTCAGTATGCAGATGTGTGCAAGTGTCACTGAGCATCCTGTGTTTGTGGTTGTCTGAGTGAAATGCACAAGGAAGTTGTCAACCAGCCCAGCCCAGGTGTGGATTGGAGAAAGGCTGTACGACACAGAAGGATTTTAAGTGCAGAAAAATGCTCACTTTCAAAGTGGCATTTCTAAAATAGTAATATAAAATTCAACCTCACCAGTCAGCAGGATTTTGTATTACTATTCTGGCCATACTAAATATGAGCTGTCTACTCCTTTCTGATCAGAACCTACCACTCAAACAGTATATGAGGGTAGCCCTAACGTTAGTCTATGAAAGGAGCAGGCCTCACAGCAGTGGAAAACAAATCTAGGTTTTCCACTACCAAGACACATAAAACACATAGGTATATGTCCTGCCTTTTATCTACACAGCACCCAGTCCTATTGGTTACCAAGGGCCTACCTTAGGGTGACTTTTATGTAGAAAAAGGGGAGTTTAAGGCTTGGCAAGTACTTTTAAATACCAAGTCGAAGTGGCAGTGAAACTGCACACACAGACCTTGCATTGGCAGGCCTGAGACATGGTTAAGGGGCTACTTATGTGGGTGGCACAATCAGTACTGCAGGCCCACTAGTAGCAATTAATTTACAGGCCCTGAGCACATGCAGTGCACTTTACTAGGGACTTACAAGTAAATTAAATATGTCAAATGGGTAGGAGCCAATGTCACCATGTTTTAAGGGAGAGAGCATGTGCACTTTAGCACTGGTTAACAGTGGTAAAGTGTGCAGAGTCCTAAAACCATCAAAACAGTGTCAAAAACTGGAGGGAGGTAAGCAAAAAGTTGGGGGTGACCACCCTACGGCTCTCGGGTATTACAGGGATGTTTGATGTGAACCATGTATTTTGATTACTTGTCCTTATTGGTGTGTGATCTGACGTTTTTGACTTTTATAGCTTAAGTTAGTCCTAGAAAGTTTGTATTGATTTACTTGACATGCCTAACCCATCAACAGTCAAATACTTTAGATGCAACCAAGATGGGCAATGAAAGAAAGGCTGCCCAGAAGAAGACCCCTTGCTGGCACTTCGATAGCAAATGTGTTGACTTATAGGAACATACCAGAGATGATCCAGTGCAGCTAAGAATGGCGAAGAAGAAGGCAAGGACAGATGCTTATGGGACACTAGTGAAAGTGCCAGTGACACTGGCTTCAAACAGAGCGGAGAAGTTGAGCACCCTGAGGTACACTGTGCTTTGCAATGTGCATTCCAGATAGAGTAACAGGAGCCGTTAAATGATGTTGGAGAGTTCCAGGAAGAATTATGCAAGGTTTAGACAGAATGCTCTAACTTTGGGGTGCCTGGGAGGTAGGTAGGATTAGTCCGCAACAGCAGGAAAATTCAGTAAGTTCAATGTGGCTTAGGAAAATGTACTTTTACAAAGTGAGAACACCATTTTATGTAGGCAAGGCTATTAACAATAACAATTAATAATAGTTTTTTATAGCTGCTGTTAGAAATGAGGTCTCAAGCTAGCAGGGGCATGCCCTAATCCAAGTAGGGACCACCACTCTAGTCAGGGTAAGTCAGGGCAGGAGGCGTAGCATACATAGCCTGCTGCTAGCATTCTCTCACGACTCCTCCCCCTCGTGTGCTTCCCCGTCCGCTGTGTAGTGGAGCAGACACGCCGCATTAGAATGGCAGCAGAAATGTGGTTCTTCTTGGAGTCCAAAGGCAGACAGATGCAGGAGAAGTAGCAGCCGCATAGGTAACGCGGCCCCCAGCCGGCTTGTGCTGAAGCACAGATATTGACAGGCACTGGCTGGCACTCTGTGGTCGCTGCAGCCATTGTGGAGGAGGCATTCTCATTGGGAGCATTGACAGACAGAGAGATGGAGCTCCAAAGTAAAGTTCTGGCATCAGGCAGCAAAGCGGGCTCCAACAGTCAACCCGGTTTCCGGAGGTAAGTGAGCACCAGCCACGAGGAGCCGTGGAGGGGGGTTCCTTACAGGGATAAGCTGAACCTGGGTAATGCCTCTATGAACCACGCCAGATCAAACTTCCAAAGATATGGCAACACACTAAGGCTTCCGGAGCAGCCACTGCTCATAGTTCGCCTGCAGTGAGAAATAAGCAATGTGTGCTTCAGGGGTGCCTCGCTTGAACAACACGAAAAAATGGGTGCAGAGGAACACCATTACAGGAGATATGGCAGAGAAAGGTTTGTTACTCAGCCAAGAAGACCAGCAAGTACAAGGACAACTGCATCTGGCTGATACCATTGTCCCTCTTGAGGACACTGCTGGTCCTGCTGCCAGCAGTGCACCTGTGATTCAGGGCAGCCATTTTCAGGTGGGTGATACAAATTAAGGGTCATCGGTGCAGTCACACGTAAGCAAGGTTAGAGGATCAGGATTTACTGCTATGGCTAGTTTCAATACCAATATAGTTGTTAAAATTAAGGAATACCCCCTGTTTCATAAGTCCGTATCTAGTCGGCCTGATAAGGAGGGGCAATTGCTGCCGAAGCAAAATAATGGGTGACCTAATGGGACTTCTACCGACCTGCATGTAGAGAATACATCTATGAGGGAAGCACCAGCTCAGCCTTTGGAAGAGATAGTCATGGCAAGTCAAATGATAAATCCAGAGCCCAGAAACAGTTTACAGGAGGAGGTCACTAATCAAGAAAGCCCCCTCCCAGTTACAGGGCCAGCAAAGGGCACCAAAGGGAGCTATGATAATTGGACCTCTTCAGTGCAGCCAGAGATCCTTAAAACTTTGTTCAAGACAATTCTGTTGGAGATTAGAAAGTCGAAGCAACAACAAGTCAGTGAGATAGAATTGCTGGATCATAGGAAATTGAGTAGAGCCTGTCACAAATATCACAGAGACTGGGGGAGGCAGAGCAGAGAATTTCCGACCTACAGGATAAGTTGCTTTCTATAGACAAAGAGGATTCAACTAGCCAAAGGAAGGCACAACAACTAGAAACTAAGTTAGATAAAATGGAAAATTACGCAAGAAGCTCTAACCTCAGATTCACGGGCATTCCAGAAGGAAGAGAGGCACAGGGAGATGCCCAGAATGTAGTGCAATTAATGGACTGTCTGATTCATGAACATATTCTTCCAGATGCACCAGTCTATTTGACAATGAAGCGGGCACACAGAATCCCTGGTCATCGGCCTGCACATGAGCCCGACTGTAGACTGTAGATTAAGAGAATGGATACTGTCAGCAGCTATCCAAAAAAAGTTGTTTCTGTTGGCAGATAAATACCAGATGAGAGTTTTTTCTGATTTATCAGTTGCAGCTGCTCAAAGACAGAAAATCTTGCAAGGGATGATTCCGGAATTTAAATCAATAGGGGCTCAAGCCTCCTTGGTTCAGCAGTCAAAGCTAAAGGTTCTCGCTGACGGCTAGCTTAATTTGATTGTGGTAGTGGAAGAGGCGCAGGCCCTCCTGGCAAAAAAGTCTAAGCAGTCGCCAATGTCAAGGGTGTAATGAAGTTTGGATTTTGACTTTCATTTGATTGACGGAGTAGTTTTGTATTCCAGTGGGAGCTTCGAGGGGGGTGTGTTCACACAAGAGGCAGAGGGTGCAAAGAGATGGCATCTTTTGAGGGGGAACACCTTGGGGGGGATGGTGGGTAAATCCCATTACCAAGGTCTGGGAGGGAGTAGAGGGAAGCAGAGGGTGGAGGGTGAGGGGGTAGCTGAAGGGAATGGCAGGCATTAAAAATGTGCAGGATGTGGGGATGGGCTTTTTGTTTTTTTTCTTCTTCTGTTGTCACAAGCAGCAAGAAAAAGGTGGGTAGAAGTCTGAGTTCAAAAGGGAATGTATACCCATCAAGATGGATAAGATTTATCAGCAGAGATGCAGTCTCACCATATAGCTGAGCAAATGAACCAGCAAATTAAAATTATCATGTGTAACGTGAATGGGCTGTTAAATAAGCAGAAGGTTAGGGCTTTACTGAAATGGCTCACTTTATTCACCCTGAGGTGATCTATCTTCATGAAACACATTTCAAAAGCAACATGCCTAGACTGCATATTCCTAGGAAATACTCATTGGCCTTCTATGCCTTGGCAGGGGTGTCAATGCCTGGGGTGGTCATACTGTTTTCTAGTTCAATCGCCAGGGAGATTAAGTCAGTTTCGACGGATCATAAGAGCAGATGGATCTGGGTTAAACGGAGTGTGTTAGGTGAGGTTTTAAATTTCTGCAATTATTATGGCCCCCAAATTAGATGATACAATTGCAATTTGCAATTAAAAACCGAGGGTGCATTGGTAATGGGGGGGACTTCAATTTTATTCAAAACCTGAGTCTTGATACGCCTAATAGGGACAGGGGACAAATGAAACCAAAAACCGCCAAGATCCTTAGTTTAATTAAGCAGGGTCCTGCATTGGTGGATCCCTGACAACGGTCTATCCTAACTTTTCTCAATATATGTACTATTCTTCAAGATTTCAGTTGGCTTCAAGTTTAGATTTTTTTCTTGTAGCACCATTGTTAAGAAAGGGCATCATTGAGATAGGAGCCAATCCTTTTTCAGATCATTCAATAGTCTCCTTAACTATAAATTTAGGTATTAAGTAGAGGGTAAAGCCAAGATGGCAATTTGACAAGGTGCTGCTGACAGACCAAATCTGGGTGGAGGGTACTTGACAATTTATTCGTGAATTTATCACAATAAATATGAATTCTGCTCCACCTTTTAAAGTCTGGAAAGCTTCTAAAACCACATTTAGGGGACAGGTTATGTTCTATGAAGCCAAACTAAGTCAGGCTACGGCAGATAGGACCCAGGGGCTCCAGGCAGCATTCGAAGATGCCCATGGTCACCTATGAGGATCGATGGGGAGTCCCCCTCTTTCATTAAACTGCCAGGTTCTTCAGGATCAGATTCCAAGGCAGTGCAAGAACCAAGTGATTTTTTTCTTCAAAATAAACAACTGATAATAAAAATAGAAATCCCCCAACAAGTACTTTGGAGATGGAAAACAAAGAAATAGCTGAGGTCTTTTTTTTAAAACATTATAGATCTATTTATGAGGTTTCAGAATATGACATAGAACAGTACTTTGAAAGGCTGCATCTTCCGCAATGTTTGGATACTCATAGAGCTAGCCTAAATAGAGAAATAAAGTCCTGGGTTATTGCCACAGCCTTAAAGATTATGGCCAATGCAAAGGCTACCAGAGGAGATGGAATCCCTACAGAAGTGCATAAAATATTTTTAGAGGAACTTCTCCCATTTCTTTCAATTCTTTTTATTAGGAAAAACAGGAGATGCAATGCCAACAAATTTAACAGAATCAGTTGTGAATAGCTTTCTAAAGAAAGGTAAGGATCCCACAAATCCCAGTTCATACCGTTTCATAAGTTTACTGAATACGAACTACAAATAAAGGATGAAAATCTGGGCAGATAGGCTTGCTTCTTGCGCACAATCTTTCGTCCATTCAGATCGAAGCGGTTTTCTGCCTTGAAGGTCAAAGGCAACTAATACCCATTAATTGATGCAACCCATCAATTATTTTTCTGTTAATAAAGAAAAAAGCAGTTATTCTTCTGATGGACTTGGAAAAGGTATTTGACCTGGTTAATTGGTCAGCCCTTTTTTTTATTTTGGGTAGGTATGGCATCCCCCCATCTATTATAGATATGATTAGGTGGTTTTATCAGGGGGCTGAGGCTAAGATTATTATCAATACCCAGGAGTCGTAGTTATGAAGGTCAAACAGGGCACCCGTCAGGGTTGCCCTCTTTCACCACTTCTTTTTACTTTTCTTTTTAATAGAGCCCTTGGCTTCCAGGATTTGTTTTAATTAAACCATTTCACCACCAATTGAGGGGCTGGCTAAATTTAAGCTGTTTGCAGATATATGATTTTATATTGAAGGGCGGACAATACTAATATCTCGCAATCCATGAACTAAATTCACCATTTTACGCGAATAGGTGGCTATAAAGTTAACCACGCCAAGACTGAACTTTTGTTGTTTAATTTGCCTCGTTCTAAGCTTCCTCCTCTCTTGAGGAAGGTCTCACAGCATCCCATGAGATATTTAGGAATTTGTGTGATAAATCATTTTACACCATTATTTCCCTTAAATTTCCACGCAACTCTTGCCAAAACAAAAGAGTTATTGGAAAAGTGGGCTTTATTGCCCCTTTCTTTGGTTAGCAGAGTCGCGTTGATTGAAATGTTTATTCTCCCTCTGTTTATATTTCTCTGCTTAAATCTTCCTTTAAATATCCTGAGTGCCTACTTTAAAGAACTTGATGCTATAATCAGAAGTTTTGTTTGGATGAAGAAACAGCCCCAGGTTAGAATGCGTTTTTTCAAATGGACACTACTCAGGGAGACCTTGCCACATTTCAAAACATATTATCAACCACCCTTATTAGGTCTTGTGGTTGATTTGCTAGCAGATGCCTCAGTCCTGTGACAATTTCCTATTAGATTGCATGGCGGGAGATAGTCGGGTACGTTTACCTGTTTTTCTCCGAACCGCCAAACTACCCAAGAAACTGTTGTATAAAACACTGCTGCTTTTGTCTCCTCATTTACAGACTTTTTTTAAATCTTGGGAAATCCCTCAATGTCATGCATACATAGCGCTGCTGGACTGTGAAGTCTGGGGGGTGGTTTTATCTAAAAAGATGGCTCAGTCATGGCAAGCTTTAGATTTTCTACAGTTAGGGGATTTTTATAATGGGCCAAACTTGATTACATAGGAATTATTAATCCAACAATTCGGTAATCAGGATAGGGTTCATGATTTAGTTTTATTCAGATAATTACTTTTTTAAGAAAATAACTATGTTGTAATGAAGCAGGAGATGCGCTACATGGTTTCTCATTTATATGAAACCAGGTTTGGGGAGTAGATAATTGTTATCACCAACAAAGTAGAAAGGCTACACTTCCCAATCTTTTGCTTAAGGTCCATCAGATAACAAATTGTAGATATAATATCAAGGAGTGGCAGCCCCTCTCTGAGATAGGTTATAGATCTCTTTGGCAGCCTATTTTAAGAGAATGGAGTTTCTATTTTGATGGTCAGCATATTATACACCAGCAAGGCTGAATAAGATGATCCCTTCGCATCCAGACAAGTTCTAGATAAATGGGGGGGGGGGGTCCACAGAAGTCAAAAGGTTAGGAACCACTGATTTAAAACACAAAAATGATTTTGTTTCACTATATAGCTCTTTCTTTTGAAAGCCTGTGGGTTTGATTTTCTGATTAAGTACAAACTGTTGAAAATTAATTGATTTGATTCTTTTTACGCAATGTATTGTATGCTTTCTACATCCTGCTCCAATAAAAATATTTTTAAAAAATAGTAAGGGTAAGTCTGATGCACAATAAAAGCTAACCTGTGCTCACAATCTGGTCATTTAGCACAGCGCGTAGCGCTTTTCTAAAGAGGCAATGTGCAAAGTTTTTGTGCAACACACTCACACAGCAATGCAATAAAAACACCACAAAAAGAGATCAGGTTAGGAAAATAGATTATTATTTTATAAATAAATCAAGACTAGAACAACAAAAATCCTTTGAGTAGAAGTGAAGATATGGATGTTAGAAGAATAAAAGAGTTTTAGTGCTTAGAAGCATATATCGCTTTAGCGGTTCCTTGCGGTTGTGCTGGACCAGGGCAAAGTCAGATGTTCAGGCCCATCTTCAATGAAGCACAGGCCGGCTACTGGACACACGCAGGGTCCACTGAGCTTAATTCTGCGAGGATCTTCCTTCAAGAGTGGGGACGAGGTGATGGTTCCGATGCAGAATTGATGCGTTGGTTCCGAAGCCGATGCACAGGGTTTCTCCGCGCAGAGGAGAAATGCACTGACCTTCCTTCAGCAGTGGTGGGCAATGCAATGGTTCCAGTGTGGTGACAATGCGATGGCGCAGTGCTGGTTCAAAATGCGATGCACTGGTTCAGCTCCTGAACAGCAGCAAGGTGTTGGTTTTGCCTCTTGAAGTAGGCGGCGTGTCGATGCTTGCTGGAGCAAGTATCTTGGTCCACTTCCAGTGAACCAGGCACAGGAGCAGGGGTACAGACTTTGATATCCCTGAGTTTCATGCAGCAGGAGGCAAGCCAACAAACCTGTGGTTTTGCAAGGCAGAGTCCTTTTCTCCCTCAGCAGGATCAGAGAGCAGCAGGCAGCAGGACAGCACAACAGAAAAGCAGTCCTTCCTGGTCAGCAGTCCAGCAGAGTAACACTCCTTAATGTAGCAGAGCAGTTCTTCTGGCAGAGTCCAGTTGTAGGTCTAGAAGTGTCTGCTTTTGTGGGGTCATGGACCCAGTAATCATACCCAAATGTGCCTTTGAACTGGGGGTGACTTCAAATAAGGACCTTTGAAGTGTACAAGTATCCTTTCTTCCTCAGCACTGGCTCCAGACTTCAGTAGGAGGTAATCAGTCCTTTTTGTGGGGGAGCGGCACTACCTATTCAAATGAAAGTGTCAGCCTCTCCCGCCCTTCCTGCCCCAGAAGAGCCATCAGAATGGAGATGAGCACTCAGACACACCTAATTGTCCTACGTTTGTGGCTGTCTAGAGAGAATGCACAAAGTGTAGCTGTCACCCATCCCAGATGTGTATTGGAGACAAGCTGCAGGCACACAGATCTGTAAGAGCAGAGAAATGTCCACTTTCTAAAAGTGGCATTTCAAAAATAGTAATGTTAAATCCACCTTTACCTGTAATGAGGAAGGATCATTAGCATTCCAAAGATATGAAACATGACATAGCTGCTCGTTCTCAATCTGGAATTACATTTTAAAAGTGTATTAAGGAATTCCTAATGTTATCTCATCAGAGGGGTAGGCCTCACAGTAGTAAAAAATGACTTTGGGGTTTTTCACTACTAGAGCAAATAAAATGTAAAAGTACATGTCCTACCTTTTAGTTACATAGCACCCTGCCCTATGGGCTACTTAGGGCCTACCTTAGGGGTGACATATGTAATAAAAGGGGAGGTTATGGCTTGGCAAGGTGTTTTAAATGGCAAGTCGAAGTTGCAGTCAAACTGTTCACACAGGCACTAGCAGGCCTAAGACATGTGTAAAGGGCTACTTCAGTGGGGGACACAATTAGTGATGCAGGCACACTAGTAGCAATTAATTTGCAGGCTCTGGGTATATGGCGTACCACTTTACAAGGGACTTACAAGTAACTTAAATATGACAATAGGGCATACACCAATGTTGCCATGTTTATGGGAGAAGAACATGCATTTTAGCACTGGTGAACAGTGGTAAAGTGCTCAGAGTCCTAGGAATCAGCAAAAATATGAGGTGAGCAGGTAAAAAGTTTGGAGGAAAACCACCCTAAGGCTGATAGGTCTAACACCCACTTAAAGCGATACTAGAGCCTCTGTTTTATTGCACAATTACATGTATTTTAAATGCACTGCCACCTTGTTATCCAGTGTTGTACATTGCCCATTTAGTCGAACTGTTCAAGTAGGCATAGCCTTGTTCTGAAGCTGCCAGAACTGCATATTTAGTGAAGTCAGCTTTTTACTACAGATTGTATCTTTATTTCAATGCTTTCTCTCATTCTTCCCACAAGAGCCTGGACTAGCAAGCACCTGATCGTTAGTGTCTCTCTAAAGTTTCTGTTTGATGAAGTACCCTGTCCTCCACTTATTACATTGAGAACAAGTTGTATAAAGATGGTGCATACAATGGATAGAATCTAGCATTATGTGTTCTATCTGATCAGGCATAAAGTGCTGGTCATTTAAAATTGAAATCAAACAGAATAATTTGATGCTTGCTTTCTATTTTTGTTTTAAATATGTCTTAGAATTCTATGAGCTTCCCAAAAGCCGGATAATTTTCACATTAGTGAGCCCGCTGACCCAGTGCCAGAAGCCAGCAAGAAGCTGCTCATTCCTCAGCACACAGGATGCAGTTGACTCATTATCAGTAGCAACCCAAACATAAGGGTATTGGGATCTGCCATCCCTATTTGCTGCCTTCTCTTTTGTCAACATCATTCTGATAATGACAGATACTAGGATATGATTAAGATTGACAGTGCCTGGTGGGCTGTTAGTCTTGCACAGGAAGGGTCACATTGGCTGAAATATGTAATTGAACTGTCGGGATTAAATGAAATTACGTCCTACAAAGAATTAGGTTTTTATGTATAAACTAATGATCCACCTCTGGGCAAAGGATTAGTGATTTAGGACTGAGGACTCCCCCGTGAGAGGCCTCTTTTGATAAAAATGTGGATGTGTACTAAGGGCACGCTCTTTCTTTCACACAATGGGAGTAAATATAATTAGTTCATTCAGCTGATCCATGCAGAGGGCCCTTAATCAAAAGTTTCAATTTCCAAAGTTTAGTAATCATGGCAGTGTTTCTATCCAGGACTATACTAGACATTCCTTATTATTAGTTGAACAGGTGACAATGAATTCAAGTCAGTAGTGCATAGACTACAGTTTCCCTTCCCAAAAGGACCCTTAATGGCTGGCTGGGGGGCACAGAAGCATTTTACACTACACACTAAGGCCAAGTAGTATTTCTCTTAATTCAGAAGCTTTACCTTTTAATCTGACAGGAACACCCCACTTCACGGAGCCTCTGCTAGGGAACACTCTCCACAAATTAGGAACTGTAGACAATGAGGCCAAGCTTTCTTGGTCACCAATGTTTGGTTCTGCAATAAACTACCTTGAGTCATTCGTACTTTAAAAGGTCATCTACAGTTCTGCAAGACTACCAAGATTAATATCTACCGATACGACTATCTCACTACATGGTTTTTACTACCATTCACAATCATGTCAGTGAAACAGTATGTGGTCAAACAGTATCAACGTGACAAAAGTGTGTCTAAGATTTAATTAAGGAATTTAATAATGAAATGTAATTACCTAACAAAACCACGTGTTAAAAAAGTTAAACTTACGTCTTTGTCCACTTGAGCAGGTCATCGGGTTGAGCTTTAATTGCACAGCTACTAAACTTTTCAAGAAGCGCTGAAAGCTCTGGCGGAGCAGATATTCCCCTCCTTGCTTTTGCTCTTATTGATGTCTGCAGAAGGAAATAATATATCAGTAACATTTTTAAAAATACACAATTATTCAACGTAGTAGGTGATAACTGCTCTACAACAGGAAAACTTTTCATGCAGGATGATTTGAAAGAAGAAATATACCTTGTCAATGCAAGCCTTTTTAGAAATAGGTTTTGGTGACCTTCCAGTTTAGATTTAGGGCTTCATTTATAGGTGGAGTATTCACTGTAAATCGACAGATGTCCCACCTACTTCCTGCCTTCCCTCACTCATTATGAGGTGAGGAAACCACTATTGAGGTGAGGAAACCACTATTGAGGTGAGGAAACCACTATTTCTATTTGCTGTTGGCAATTCCTTTATAATAGGCTTCCTGCAAAACTTCTGGCTCAATGGCATCGGAAGATCTGTCCTTTTTAAGGTGGAGCACAGGTGCTGAAAGTAAGGGTGCAGCGGTGCTACAGCACCCCCAAAATAACCATGCTGGGGTTCTGAAGGTGAATGAGCATTAAAGGTTACTTTAAATTTTGTTTTTATCTTGTGACATTTGCTGTGAGTTCAGAGACAGAGGTCAAATTCATGCAAGTTTTCTGACAAATTGTTGCTTACTGTTGTAATATTGAGAAAGGTGTTTGCTTTTCTTTCTCTCACTGCAAAGTTTGACAATTCAAAATTAGAGCACTTTTGTAAGTTAACATATCCCACAACCTTGCTTGGGTACAGACAGTGTGAAATGAAAGGCTGTAGGATGTCAGTTTTACTAACAGACAACAACATTTACATACGTGCAAATTTACTGTGCAAATATTTCAAACTATATCAGCAGTAAAGAAAGCCCAAAAGAAGCACTTTTTCGTGTATTTCTAATGTGTGATGGGAACAAAGATTTTAATAGTATCAAAATGAATCAAGACACTTTACTTGGTGATGTGTGAATCTCTTTTTCCACACATTATTTGTGTGCTATAAAGTTTTATAATTAAAATTGTATGTCAGTGCGGACTTTGTGGCAATTTCAATGAAAAATATGCTGTCTGTAAATGACAGTGCCTTTGCGCACCATGTTTTAGTTATAGTTTTGCCACAGTGTCCTTTAACACTTACCACTCTGCTGCTTAATGGGCATGGATCATTTGCTAAGCGTGTTCTTTGTGTGGCACTTGAACCCCTATAACCTTAAAGATGTAACACTGAAGCAACACCTCCATTCTGAAAATTGTTTCAGCACCAGTGTATGGAGACAGAGGTGGACTTTGCTCAGAGAGAGCCCTGGGCGAAATCACATTTGGCACCCCCTCTAACTCCTAATTGTCAATTTACTGAAAATGTGGGAGAGTAGGAGTGCAAGGTGCCAAGATTTAAAAATAGCATTAAAAAAACAAAGAAAAGGCTGACAAGGATCCCAGCAGTGTTCAGAAAAAGTATTTAAACACATTTTCTTTGGAGCTAAGACACAAAAAGACTGCTGCAGGGAGCTCCAGTGCCTCTCTTGAGGTCAGCTCTTCAGGAGTGGGTCCAGCTCACACATGCAAAAGGCTGGCCCTGGATAGAGCCTCCGGTGCTATGTTTTTTTCATGCCCAGGTCTGCCAAAGATGGCATGGTGGACCCAGGCATGAAAAAACAATCACTGTCAACCCCATTGGCTGGGAGAAAACCTGTAAGGCGTCAGGAACGTTAAGTGATACATTTTCAAAAGTAAACTGCTACTTTGAGAGTTTGTTTTCGAAAAATATGAAAAATGCTCTCTGGTTTGTAATGCTGCTGTGATGATGCAGGCTGGTTGATAGTCACTGGGCAACTTTAACAAAGGTTATCCAGCAGTCTTGATGCATACAAATGGGGAATTCATCTTAAGGCTCTCCGGTCCCTGCAGGGCAAGCATTGTGAGCTTCCTGGTGGCCAGCACCCCTTAATATACATGTGCCCTGAGTTAGTGCCCAGCAAGACAATACAGACAGTGCTGCGATTATTATGAACATTATCACATCGAGGATAAGTTGTTAAGACCCACTGAAATGAAGTGCTGATCTAACCCAAACTATTGAAATAGATTGTCCAAGCTGGAAGAATATTCCATAGGAAGGTGGACAGCTTTCGGTTTTCAACTTAGCTTTCATATCATGAAAGAAATATGTGTATCCACATATCTCAACACATAAACACATGCTCTTTGATTAACAACAAAATTGATCATGGGTTAAACATTAATTCTGGAGCTGCCAATGTTTGGTTGCAGTACATATTAAATGAACAAATGATGTCTGGGCCAGTAAGCTATTGTTACTCACAGAAAACAACATTACTGCAACTAGTCCCCTTCTCAAAACTAACATCATAACAAATAATTAAAAGATAATCTTAGAGATAGGGATGAACACATTATTTCGAATTTGTGTTAGCAAACAAAAACAGAACTGATGGCCAGATGTATGAATATCTGGTCACAAAATACTTGTCGCAAGCTATATATTATAATGTCAGTTCTTAAAATACAAATTGTAGAGGTTTAAAATCTGATCTCGCACATGAATATTATTGAGATAGGTCACAAATTGTGACTCACCAATATTGGATGCCATCACAAGGATGTTGGCCAGCTGAGGTCAGCAGATCACCATGTATATATTTGCATTAAATAAAGTAAACTTTTTTCAGTACAGCCAGGTTTCCTTAAATGAAACTGGGCTGCATTTAATAAGAAAAGTTTCTTTTTTTAAATTTATTTAGGAGTTTGCAGGGGTCCCATTGACCACTGCTTTCTCCGAAACATGCCTTTAACATCCAGAAAGGGGAAGGGGTCCTCAAGAGACACCCCACCCTTGTGCGAAGGGGTTACCAGCCAAATCTGGGTGTTGTTAACTTTTCAATGGTTTACAACCGCTAATTTCATCCTAAACCTCTAATGCATAGAGATAAAGAATGGTGTTTGGAAGGGACACCTACAACAACCCCCCTCCAAATAGCAATTCCTTATCCATTTCTAAACCCACATTATGGGACTTCTTACGACTTTGTAGCTGTCCCTCTGTGGGCCCTATTATGAGTTACCCACTGGACCGGCAGGCGTAAACAGCATTTCTGCCCTCCGGCCCAGCGGGAAACTCATCACAACATTGACGCCAGCTCGTAATCAAGGCGGCGGCAATGTTGCGGTGCGTTGGGTGTGACAGCACCTGTCGTGCTTTTCACTGCCTGTAATGTGGGCAGTGAAAAGCGCAACAGGCTATCCATGGGGTTCCAAGTGCATGGGCAGTGTAGGCCTATCCATGTGGCCTCCGATACCACCTTCCGCCAGCCTTTGCATGGCGTCCCGAAAGGCAGAAAGGCTGGCAGAAAGGGGGCTCGTAATCCGGACGCGCTGCCCTAGTGGATTACAACCGCCGAGACCTGCCAGGCTGTTGACTGGCCGCAATATGGCGGTGCCGGCGGTCGGAGCATGGCGGCTCTGCCACAATCGTAATGTGGCAGTCAGACCACCACTATGGCTGCGGTCTGACAGCCACTGAGAGTGTTGCAGTCTTAAGACCACCACACTCGTAATGAGGGCCTAGGTGTCTGTATGCAAAAAGCTATTGACTCCTAAAATTAGTTTTGTACATTGCTAAAAGCAGTTTGATCTGATTGGCTGGTTCTAACCCTGAAGACAATGGTGCGGTCATCATTACAGGGCTTGTGGATTCATCCCTGTGTTTTGAAAAACTTTGTGAAAAAGGGCATAAGGGGCAGGGTAAGGAAACCACACCATACCTAACTATGACATCACTTTAACCTTTACTTTATTCTTTGAACTCCTGTGTTTTTTAACATGAGGGAAGAACCCAACTATAACATAATTTTAACCACTGTGTTTTTTCAGTGAATTTCTCTGGAAGGGAAGATGTTACTACCATATCGAACTATAACATCACCATAACCTTTGGTTTCTTTAGTGAATTTCTGTTTCTTTAACATAAAGGAAAGTCGTATTTCCACATCTAACCCTAAGGTAACTACAATTTGTGCCCTCACCACGCACAGTTTTCTCATCAATTATTTCATTGCAATGTCGCAGTGATATTATTTGTGATATCATAGAACATATCATGAGTGATGTAATATGTGCTGTAATTAGCAGTGCTTGGAATGGGCACAAGTTACAGTTAACCTAGAGCATGGGTTATAATTACATAAAATAAGTATAACCGGTGAATTTTAGTAGTTTTGACATTTTCATTTAACTAAACATATAAGATATTTTTACCATACCTAACTAAAATATCACTGTAACCTTTGTTTTTTTCAGTGAATTTCTAGGTTTTAAAAAAAAATGTAAAGTAATATGTAATCAGCATATATAGGGGGTCATTCCGACCCTGGTTGGAGGATGCACCGCCAACAGGCTGGCGGTGGATCAAGGGCAATTCTGACCGCGGCGGTAAAGCCGCGGTCAGAAAAGGGAAACCGGCGGTTTCCCGCCGGTTTTCCCCTGCCCCTGTGAATCCTCCATGGCGGCGCTGCAAGCAGCGCCGCCATGGGGATTCCGACCCCCTTCCCGCCAGCCTGGTTCTGGCGGTTTTCACCGCCAGAACCAGGCTGGCGGGAACGGGTGTCGTGGGGCCCCACATTGATTTTCAGTGTCCGCCTAGCAGACACTGAAAATCGCGACGGGTGCAACTGCACCCGTCGCACACCAGCAACTCCGCCGGCTCCATTCGGAGCCCGCTTCCTCGTTGCTGGTGCTTTCCCGCTGGGCGGGCGTGCGGCCTTTTGGCGGTCGCCCGCCAGCCCAGCGGGAAAGTCAGAATGACCGCCGCGGTCTTTTGACCGCGGTACGGTCTTCTGGCGGTTCCCGCCAGGCGGGCGGCTTCCGCCGCCGGTGGGGGTCAGAATGACCCCCATAATGCCAAGCCTATGCTGCAGCCAGGCTGGGCATCAAGCCCCGCAGGCAGCAAATTCCACGTTGCGTATGGCCTTTGGCCAGGCCAGCCCCAGTGCCCAACACCCTCTGCACACAAACTATTCACAGAGGATGGTGGGGCACAGGCCCTGGGTGTCCTTTTAAGTAAGACAGTCCTACTACCTTTGTCGCAGGGTCAAAACACCAAAATATGAAACATAGGCCTATTGGCTTTACGAAGGGGTCAGGATATCAAAACATATAAAGCACATGTATTGTCTTTGTTAAAAAAAAGGACTAATAATTATAATGAAATGCATTTTCATTCATTGACACAATGCAAGGTTTAAGAAAAATAATTGTCATTTAAAATTAGTACAGTTTTATTTAAAAAGGTATCAACCTCTGAGTTTTTGGTGGCATTTTTCAAGCTACAAAGCGCAGCCATAAAATCCACCACAAGGTGACTCTGCACTCCAGCTGAAGAGCACAGAGCTCCAGTGACGAGTGAAATAAAAAAATGCAAAAAGTTCTATTAATGACCCAGGAGACTTAGGCCCTCATTCTGACCCTGGCGGTCGGTGATAAAGCGGCGGCCAAGCCGCCAACAGGCCGGCGGTCTAAAATATGCAATTCTGACCCTGGCGGGAACCGCCAGCACAGCCCGCCAACTTAACACTCCGACCGCCACAGCGGTACAAACAAACAGCGCGGCGGTTCCCGCCAACAGCCCGGCGGCAGACAAAGTACCGCCCGCCCTATTACGACCCACCAATCTGCCACCTTTTCCGGGGCGGGAGCACCGCCGATAAGAACACGGCGGAAACAGACTACGAACGGGAAAACGCTCACCTCTACGCACTCCACGCGAGATTCCGGCAGTATGGAGCCGGAGTTGCAGGTCATTCCCGCACTCCTATTCCTGCTCATATACCAGGAGCACGCCCGGCGGCGCGGAAGACATCGGTGAGTACGGCACCTACGACACAGGGGAGGGAAAAGATTACCGGCACACACCCACCCACCCACACCCACTACAACACACACATCAATGCATTCCCACAGATCACTGTCACAACCCACAAACCACCCCCCTCCGAAATAATGCAAAGACCAAAAGAAGAGATCATAAACGGGCAGATATATTGAAATATGTACACCAGTAATCCCAATAAATAAATAAACTATGTACAAAATATATACAGCTACTAAATGTAGTCCAACCACTGTCCGTGGATCACAGGGGTCCTGTGCAAAGGGGCAAGGCCCAGTCCCACGACAAGAACTCCACGGAGAGAACACTGCAGGGGCATCAGAAAGAAAATAGGACAGGCACCTCAGGGGGAAGGGAAGGGGGGGCACCTCAGCCACTTGAGTACACGACGCCAGATCCACGAGGGGACTCCATGACCACTGGCCCATCCTGGGGAGAGCAAAGCCACAGTCCATACAGTCCATACAGTGGGTGGCCTGCCCACTGGGCCATCCTGGGGAGAGCAAAGCCACAGTCCAAACAGTCCATACAGTGGGTGGCCTGCCCACTGGGCCATCCTGGGGAGAGCAAAGCCACAGTCCATACAGTCCATACAGTGGGTGGCCTGCCCACTGGGCCATCCTGGGGAGAGCAAAGCCACAGTCCATACAGTCCATACAGTGGGTGGCCTGCCCACTGGGCCATCCTGGGGAGAGCAAAGCCACAGTCCATACAGTCCATACAGTGGGTGGCCTGCCCACTGGGCCATCCTGGGGAGAGCAAAGCCACAGTCCATACAGTCCATACAGTGGGTGGCCTGCCCACTGGGCCATCCTGGGGAGAGCAAAGCCACAGTCCATACAGTCCATACAGTGGGTGGCCTGCCCACTGGGCCATCCTGGGGAGAGCAAAGCCACAGTCCATACAGTCCATACAGTGGGTGGCCTGCCCACTGGGCCATCCTGGGGAGAGCAAAGCCACAGTCCATACAGTCCATAACAGACCCCACTGCCACTGGAGGAGGCAAGTTGGCCAGAGGACATCCTGCAGCCCTGCCCGAGATAGATCCTGCCCTGCCACGTCTGCCAAAGGGCCAGCGGTTCTTGCCCTGAAGGGCCCAGTTCAGCGGTTCTTGAGACGGCGGGGCCCAGTTCAGCGCTCCTTGCCTTGAAGGGCCCAGTTCAGCGGTTCTTGAGACGGCGGGGCCCAGTTCAGCGCTCCTTGCCTTGAAGGGCCCAGTTCAGCGGTTCTTGAGACGGCGGGGCCCAGTTCAGCGGTTCTTGAGACGGCGGGGCCCAGTTCAGCGCTCCTTGCCTTGAAGGGCCCAGTTCAGCGGTTCTTGAGACGGCGGGGCCCAGTTCAGCGGTTCTTGAGACGGCGGGGCCCAGTTCAGCGGTTCTTGCCCTGAAGGGCCCAGTTCAGCGGTTCTTGAGACGGCGGGGCCCAGTTCAGCGCTCCTTGCCTTGAAGGGCCCAGTTCAGCGGTTCTTGAGACGGCGGGTCCCAGTTCAGCGGTTCTTGAGACGGCGGGGCCCAGTTCAGCGGTTCTTGAGACGGCGGGGCCCAGTTCAGCGGTTCTTGCCCTGAAGGGCCCAGTTCAGCGGTTCTTGAGACGGCGGGGCCCAGTTCAGCGCTCCTTGCCTTGAAGGGCCCAGTTCAGCGGTTCTTGAGACGGCGGGGCCCAGTTCAGCGGTTCTTGAGACGGCGGGGCCCAGTTCAGCGGTTCTGGAGACGGCGGCCGGTCTATGGCCAACTGCTAATTGCCTGGTGGTGCCCTCCTGGGCAGCGGGGATGGTGCTCCTTCACTGCCCACCTGGGCTGTGGGTGGTGGGGCCCTCCTGGCCAGCTGGGCTGGGTCCTCCCTGGGCAGCGGCTATGGGGGTGGTGGGCTCTCCCGGGGCAGCTGTGCCGGTTCCTCCCGGGGCAGCGGCTATGGGGGTTGTGGGCTCCTCCTGGGCAGCAGGCCTGCTGCCTGACCTCTCCGACTTGCTGCCCTTGCCCTCCTTAGTCGTGGGCCTGTGGCCCTTTCCTCCCTTTGGAGCTGTGGCTGGTGACTGTCTCTGGGTGGTGTCCGGGGGGGATGTAGAAGGCGGGCTCCTGCGGCGACCCTTCCGCCTTCTGCTTCTCTTCCCAGGGGGTGGGCTGGCTGTCCCCTTGCTGCTGGGCGAAGATCCAGACATGCGGGCTGGCGGGCTCCAATACCCCTGCACCCTTGTCAAGGGGGCTGCAGGGCTGGTGGTGGCTGAGGTGCTCTTCTTACCCCGACGAGAAGGAGGGGGGGGCTCAGGGTCAGGAAAGAAGTTAGTAGTGGCGAGGAAGAGCTTCTTGGGACAATGGAGAGTGGTAGGTACAGTGGGAATGGGAGTGGAGGGAGAGGATGTGGTTGTAGGTGAGTCACGTTTGCTGTCTTTGGGTGCAGGTGCAGGAGGGATAGGCTGTCGTGAGGTGGATGGCTGTTGGGTGGGTGGGTGGCTGCGTTTGTGTGGTGTGGAAGAGGGGGTGACAGACACAGTGGGAGAGGACACAGGGGACGTGTAAATGGCAGTGGGGGTGGTGACTGCACGTGTGCGGACTGGAGTGGAGGGTGTGCTGGTGATGGAAACATTGGCTGATGGTGAGGTGAATGGAGGTGTGAGTGTAGACGTCACAGGGAGGGAGGAGGGAGACGAGGAGGTGGGGGTCACAGAGGTGGTAGTGACTGTTGGCATGTCTGCATCGGAATGTTGCGTGTGTGAATGTCTGCGTGATCTGTGGTGCTTATGTTTGCATGAGCTTCTCTTGGGTGTTGAGGTGTGTGCAGGCTGGTCTGATGGTGTGGGTGGGACAGGCAGAGGAACAGGAGACTGGGAGGAGGGAGTTAGTAGAGGCAGGCAGGAGACAGGGACAATGGCTGCCGTCAGTGCTGAGGCCAGAGCCTGGAACGATCGCTGATGGGCAGCCTGACCCGAATGAATGCCCTCCAGGTACGCATTGCTGCGATGAACCTCCCTCTCCACCCCCTGGATGGCATTCAAAAGGGTAGTCTGCCCAACAATGAGCGTTCGGAGGAGGTCAATGACCTCCTCACTGAGGGCAGCGGGGGTAACAGGGGCAGGGCCTGAGGTGCCTGGGGCGAAGGAGATGCCCGGCTTCCTGGCAGAGCGGGCACGGGGCGAACGCTGAGGGGCTGCTGGGAGGGCGGAGATGGTGCGCTGGGTGGCGGCTGTACCTGTAATGGCGGGGGGCACGGATGGTGCCACCCCCGCAAGGGAGCCCCCTTCCGAGGACGTGTCCGTGTCGCTGCAGGGTCCAGTCGTCCCCGTCGTGGAGCTCCCCTCGCCCTCCGTCTCACTGGTCCAGTCTGACTCTGTGGCATGGCCCTCCTGGGCCATGTGAGATGCAGCTCCCTCCTGCCCCGATGCCACTTCTCCTCCGCCTGATGATGCTGATGCACACAAGCACAGAAAGACAAACAAAAAGGGGGGGGGAGAGAGAAATAAAGGGATATTGAGTACATGGATCTCCGGTACAGTTAGCGGACATGACAGACACAGATGCCCCCTGCACTAACTTGCGCACTTGGGGTACGCTACGCATTCCGTGGAACATGCCCTACACGCCTAGAGTTGACAACTGCACCCATGGATGACACGGCCCAGGGATGGCTGTACTGACAAACTACTGAGGGTGGTGGCTGGGGACACAGGGGCTTACGGGGGTGCCCAGCCTACAGATATCGCCCTGGCCTAGGGGGACCCCCAGCCCTCCTCCCCCACCCAGACACCTCCACTGCGCGACAACAGAGTAGATAATGCTTGTACTCACCCCCTTGTGTCTGCTGTGCTGCCCTCACGCGCCCATCCAATTCAGGGTAGGCCACCGCCAGGATCCGGAACATCAGGGGGCTCAGTTGACGGCAGGCACCCCGCCTACGTTGGGAGGCCATCCCCAGCAGAGACTCGGCGGTCTTCTTGGTCCCGCGGCGGATGTCCTCCCACCTCTTGCGGCAGTGGGTGCCCCGTCGATGGTGGACCCCCAGGGCCCGGACTTCCTTGGCGATGGCACGCCAAATCCCGATCTTCTCATGGGCGCGGACCTATGTGACACGTACAGGGAGGGAGAAATACCACGTTCAAGTTTCTCAGCATTTTCCTTTCCTGTGGCCCAACGCCCCCCATCCCCGCCAGGCCCCCGCCATGCCCCCCGCCATGCCCAACATGCCCCCCATCCCCGCCATGCCCCCCGCCATGCCCAACATGCCCCCCATCCCCGCCAGGCCCCCCGCCATGCCCCCCGCCATGCCCAACATGCCCCCCATCCCCGCCATGCCCCCCGCCATGCCCAACATGCCCCCCATCCCCGCCAGGCCCCCCGCCATGCCCCCCGCCATGCCCAACATGCCCCCCATCCCCGCCATGCCCCCGCCATGCCCAACATGCCCCCCATCCCCGCCAGGCCCCCCGCCATGCCCAACATGCCCCCCATCCCCGCCAGGCCCCCCGCCATGCCCAACATGCCCCCCATCCCCGCCATGCCCCCCGCCATGCCCAACATGCCCCCCATCCCCGCCAGGCCCCCCGCCATGCCCAACATGGCCCCCATCCCCGCCAGGCCCCCCGCCAGCCCCAACATGCCCCCCATCCCCGCCAGGCCCCCAAGCCAGCCAGTGGCCCCAAATCCATATTGAATTAAACTCACTTGTTGGTCTGGAGGACCGTAGAGTAGCGCATACTGGGGGAGGACCCCATCCACAAGTTTCTCCAACTCCTCTCCAGTGAAGGCAGGGGCCCTTTCCCCAGTCGCAGCAGCCATTGTCCCTTCCAGACCGAGGTCACAGCAACACTTGCAGTATAGGTCCTCTCCTGTGAAAGTTCAAGTCGCAAGTGGATAAGTAGATAGAAAATGGCGGTCACGTCCGCGGCGGTGCGTACCGCGGCGGTGCGTCCCGCCACCGCCGGCGCCCTTCGCCATTGGCTCCTGAAACCCATAGGCTTCAATGTTAACCAATGCGGCTTCGCGCCGCGGTCTTCGCCCGCCGCCCGCCGCGGTGTGCCACGCCAGCGCATTGACCTCACATCCCATTGTCACACTTCACAGGTCAGGCAGCCGCCATTTCCAGGGCCCACATGGCTCAATTTCAACTGCGTCACACAGGCCTAGGCCTTGCATAGCCACTCAGACACGCCATTCACTGCATAGAGAATCGTTTACTGTGCTAGCTGTGAGTACGTACCTGTGGGTTGCTTGACTGTGTGCTCCATGTTGTCCTTCCTAGGCACCGTCCGCTGGGTTGGGCGAGGAGACGGATGAATCCTCCCGTGTACCGACCGCTGGTGGACCTGTCGACAATGGAAGAACGCCACATTATCCTGACCTACCGTCTTAACCGTGCCACTATCCATGAACTGTGTGCCCAGCTGGAGCCCGACCTGATGTCCCCCATCCGCCAACCCACAGGGATTCCCCCTCTGGTGCAGGTCATGTCAGTACTACATTTCTTGGCAAGTGGGTCATTTCAGACAACCGTGGGAATTGCTTCCGGGATGTCTCAGCCCATGTTTTCGAAGGTGTTATCCAGAGTGTTGTCTGCCCTGATGAAATCCGTGAGGAACTACATCATTTTCCCTGAGGTGGGCGAATTGGCTACAGTGAAGGGTGATTTCTACGCCCTTGGACATATTCCCAACGTAATTGGTGCCATTGATGGGACCCATGTGGCTTTGGTTCCCCCAAGAGACAGGGAGCAGGTGTACAGGAACAGAAAAAATTACCATTCAATGAACATCCAGGTGGTGTGTTTGGCTGACCAGTACATCTCGCATGTAAATGCCAAATTCCCAGGGTCAGTGCATGACGCCTACATCCTCAGGAATAGCAGCATCCCTTACGTGATGGAACAGCTACAGAGACACCGTGTATGGCTAGTGGGGGACTCTGGGTACCCCAACCTGTCGTGGCTACTGACCCCAGTAAGGAATCCCCGGACCAGGGCAGAGGAACGGTACAATGAGGCCCATGGGCGTACTAGGAGGGTGATCGAACGCACCTTTGGCCTCCTAAAGGCCAGGTTTCGCTGCCTGCATATGACAGGTGGATCCCTAATGTACTCACCTAAGAAGGTGTGTCACATCATCGTGGCCTGCTGCATGCTTCACAACCTGGCTTTGCGCCGCCAGGTGCCTTTCCTGCAGGAGGATGGTCGAGACGGTGGTGTTGTGGCAGCGGTGGAACCTGAGGAGAGTGACGAGGAGGAAGACGACGGGACTGAAACAGACAACAGGGACAGAATCATTGAACAGTACTTCCAATAGGACACAGGTAACATTTCAAAGATAATTTAGTAAATGTTAACTACTCTCCAGCATCTCTGCTGCCTGTCTATTTGCCCCAGTGTATGATGACTGAGTTTTGGCTTTTCCCTCCCTATTTCAGATCTGGGGTCCCCACTACGAGTCCTGTGCTTCGTTTCCCCATGGACTACAGCTTTGTGGCAGCTGTTTGTTGACTTCACCATGTACAAGGACATATTTGCACTGTCATGTCAATTACAATCTATTGAAATCACAGCCAGACTCCTGATATTTTGGTGCAAAATAGGTGTTTATTTCAGTGCTCAAAATGGGATGGGTGCTTTCAAGTGGGTGGGGGCTATGGTGAAGGAATGTCCATGGCAGAGTCCAGAGTAACAGTCACACAGGTGCATTGTCCAGAGGCCTGTGGAGAGATGGAGCATGGGCAGTTCAAGGATGGACAGGGTGACAATGTGGGACAGTGGGATGACATCAGGTGGTATCCTTTGCTGGCGGGGGTCTTGACATCCTACTCTGTCTTCTTGCGAGATCTCAGGGCCCTCTTGCGGGGTGGTTCTTCTCCTGCAGGAGGTGGGGGTCTGGTGGGCTGCTGCTGTGCGGGGGCCTCCTGTCCACTAGCGCCGGCGGAGGTGGATGGCTGTTCTTGGTCCAGGCTAGTGGCAGGGGCCCTTGGGTGTTGTTCAGTGTCCGCCCTGCTGTTTACGAGGTCCTGCAGCAGCCCTACCATGGTAACCAGGGTGGTGTTGATGGCTCTGATGTCCTCCCTGTACCCCCGATAGTGTTCCTCCTGCAGCACCTGGATCTCCTGGAACCGGGCCAGTACCGTCGCCATCGTCTCCTGGGAGCGGTTGTATGCTCCCATGATGGTGGTGAGGACCTCGTGGAGAGTGGGTTCCCTGGGCCTCTCCTCCCCCCCCTGTCGCACAGCTGCCCGCCGAGTTCCCCTGTTTCCCTGGGCCTCTGCCCCCTGGCCGGTTTGCCCACTACCACTGCCCCCAGGTCCCTGTTGTTGTTGGGGTGGTGGGTTATCCTGGGTGCCCTGTAGTGGTAGACACACCGCAGATTGACGCGCCCTGGAGACAGAGGCATGGGCCCGCTGGGTGGGAGCTGTGCTGGTGTTCCCAGAGGGGTTTGGGTCTGTAGTGGCCTGGGCCTGTGTGAGGGGAACCGACTGTCCAGAGGTCCCCGATGGTCCGGGCTGGTCATCGGTGTCCAGGTCGACGGAGCTGCTGTCATCGCTGACGGCCTCTTGGGTGGGGGGTGTGGAGAATTCTGGCCCCTCCGCCGCGGTGTGTTGACGGTCGGGTCCTGCAGGGGTATAGAGGTATGGTTATAGTTTAAATGTGTCGCATATGGGTGTATCTGTGGGTTCTCGTGTCCCCAAGTGCTGGCATTCGTGTGTGGGGGCTTTGGTGAGGGTGGCTTGTGGGGGGGATGTGTATATGCATTGGGCATGCTTTGGTGATGGGTGTCCATGCTTAGTGGACGCATGCAGGCCTAGGTTTTGGGATGTGTGGGTTGTGATGGTGAGACATTGGCGGGGAATAGGTGTGCTGGGGGTGGGGGTGAGGATGGTGGTGGGGGTGAGGATGGTGGTGGGGGTGAGGGTGGGGGTGAGGATGGGGGTGGGGGTGAGGGTGGGGTTCGAGGATGGGGGTGAGGGTTGGGGTCTGATTTGGCATGCAGGTGGGGGGGAAGCAGTATTGAAGCTTCAACTTACCAGTATCCATTCCTCCGCCGACTCCTGCGAGGCCGTCAGGATGCAGGATGTTCAAGACTTCCTCCTCCCATGATGTGAATTGTGGGGGTTGAGGTGGGGGTCCTCCGCCAGTCTTCTGCACGGCGATGTTGTGCCTGGATACCATGGAACGCACCTTCCCCCGTAGGTCGTTCCATCGCTTCCTGATGTCTTCCCGATTTCTGGGGTGCTGTCCCACTGCGTTCACCCTGTCGACAATCCTCTGCCATAGCTCCGTCCTCCGGGCAATGCTGGTGTATTGTATCTGTGTGCCGAACAGCTGGGGCTCTACCCGAACGATTTCCTCCACCATGACCCTGAGTTCTTCGTCTGTGAAGCGGGGTTGTCTTTGGGGTGCCATGGGGTGGTGTGTATGATGTGTGGGGTGGAGTATGTGTATTTAAGTGAGTTGAGTGTGGTGGTGTGTGTTGTTTTGTGTGTGGATAGTGTGTGGGTGATGGTGTTGAGTGGCTGTGGCTGTTATTTTTTGGATGCTGGTGTCTCGCTCTTGCCTTCTTTCCGAATTTTTTAGCGTAGGGGTTTGTGGGTGATGTGGGTGTGTGTTTTATATTGTATTGTGTGTGTGGGAGTGGTGTGTGTATGTGTATCAGGTGTGTGGGATTCAAATCGTCCAATGTGGCTGAGTTTTGTTCGTTTGTGTGTATTCTGACCGCGGCGGTGTGTCCCGCCAATGGAATACCGCGTTTGAATGACCGCCGCGTGGATTCGTGGGTCGTAATGGGATGGGCGTATTTCTGTTGGCGTGGCGGTGGAGGTTTGGTCACCTCCACCTTTCCGCCGACCGCTGGTCTGGCGGTCTGTTGTGGCGGTCGGATTTTCGGAGGTTTGCCTTCTGCGGGTCAGAATGACCGTGGCGGGTTTCCGCGACCGCGGCGGGATTATGGAGGATTTCTGACCGGCGGTAGGCGCCTTTTACCGCCGAGGTCAGAATGACCACCTTACTGTTTTATTTATTAATGTTGTTGGGGGGCTGGTGCGGTCCCTCCTTGGTGGTGCCCTTGCCTCTTCCAGAGGCAACACTAGTAACAAATTATATTCTTTCAAAATGTCCTGAGGCATTTTGGGGTGCTCTTTGGTAGGAATGACCCCTCATTTATTATTCACTTTTTCGTTTTAAAAAAAAAGAAAAGGTTTTTGGGTGTCTCTGTTCCAACGGGGACACTTGCAGATTTATTTTTGGTTGGGGCTGCAGGGGAGCCCCAGGACCCCTGTGGCCCCACAAGCTCCTTGTAAGCGACCCCATTTGAAAAGGTAGCGCAGAAGCCAGCAATTTAAAATAAGAAATAATCTAGGGTGCCGGTTCCCAGTGAAGGCATCCCATAGCATATTCAATATTGGGAGCTGCGTGGGAGACCCAAGGTCCCTGCAGCCCCTCTGGCTCCCCCGCTTGCACCCATCCCGGGTGCGGCAGAAGCCAGCATTGCTCTCACCCCATGGAAGCAGCTTTCGTTTGTTCCCACCAGGTTTTTTTCCCTACCCATGAGTGAGGATAGGGAAACAAATGTCTGTTCCTGCCAGGTGGCAGCACATTACACTTTCCCTGCCCGGGCCCTCGGGTAGGTAAAAGACAGTGTTCCTGGAACTGGGGCTCCTGGAACACCGTCATGGAGCCAACTCCGGTGGATGGGGTCCCTGGGACCACAGAATGGCTCTGGTAGGGAGCTGCGAACTTCTTCCCCTTTCATTAAAATATTGGTCCCGAGGATAGGGTCCCCAGGACCTTAAGAGGCTCGAGGAAGGTGGCTGCATGCCCCTCCACTTTATTTAATCTATTGCCCCAGTGAATGAGGTCCCTTGGGCCTCCGTGAGGTTCAAGGAGGGGAGCCATAAGCCTCTCTTCCCTTTATTTGCGTATCGTCCCTGGGGATGGGATACTGAGGGCCTGAGAAAGGTGTGTGCCCCCTCCCCTAAAAATTATTTGCACCCCCTCCCAGCCCTGGCACACCCCAGGAGGTTGTTTTTTTTACAAGCACGGGAGCCCGTGCTTTTAAAAAAAAGATTTACCATGGATTCACGGATCTGCCACAAATTGGCAGCAAATTATTATTTTATTTTTAAAAACGTTTTTGGCCCCAGTGGGGATGGTCACTCTGGGACCAGAGGAGCATGGTATCCATACCCTGCTCTATTTTATCTATTTTTTAAAACATTTTCCTAGGACTCAGGACTGAGTCTCAGGTCCTAAGATGGCAGCTGCCACATCGCAGCCAGTCAGATCTCATCATGAAATCTGTTGGCTCTTTAGATCCTCAGAGGCTTAAGATATACAAAGTATTTGAGGCTTAATTTCTCAAAAAATACTGCCGGATTTACACCAAATTACAAAAGCACACTTTTGTCTCCAAAATCTAGCATTCTACCACATTTGGTGTAAATCCATTCAGCTTTTTGCTGAAAAGTGAATGGGGGAAATGTGTTTTGGGACAGTCACATTTTATCAGCCCCCATTTGACTGATCATCCCGAAACTTTCCAGGAAGGAGCAGAGATGGAAGAAATTAGTTGTTGGAAAGTTTTGTGAAGATTTGTCAAATGGCACCAAAGATATTAGGAAAACAAAAAATGTTTTTCTATGAAAACACGATCCTAACTATAACTTCCCAGGATGGGAGACTGGGTAAGATAGTGTAAAGAACTTCACTTCAATCTGTGGTTTATGAATTGTGAGTTTTGATCCTTGGCCTTACCCCAAGGAAGGCCCAGGTATTATTATTGTTTATTTATGTCATGAACGTCTGTGAGTTAATTATGTTTTTATAAACCTGCATAGGTTAAAGAAGCATAGTCGAGCCTCTGTAGTTAATGTTTGCAGCTCACTTTATGGGGAATTTGGTTTTGGTATCCTTTATGACTTTTCTTTCACTTGACTAATTTGCATCAGTCTCGGAGTAAAGAAAGTATGCAGGAGCATCTGAGACTGTGACGAATTGGTGTAGATGAGACAAACAATTCAAAAGTTGAAAGGGGTAAGCACTCAAATTCGATTTTCACTTGGCTTTAAAATGAATTTCGTCTGCATGTACCTCCAAAACCATAGAATGAATGGTCAACAAATTTTCTCGGAAAAGCGGCCTTTTGGTATGTGGTGCACTCCCTTGGTTTGATGGAAATCCATTCAGCCATTTTAGAGGTGTAAGGAAAAATGTGTGTGTCCAGAGTGGTTCTCAAGCTATCACTATATTGGAAAAGGTTTGCCAACATCCAAACAATCATGCATGGCCAATAAACATAAAGCACACATTCACACAACATTATAGATGCACACTGGACACACAAAAGTGTTCTACTCCCAATTTTCACAAACATTGGTAGAAGAATAATATAAAAGAAAAGGACAGGACGAGAGAACCTATGCTGCATTATTCTTAAGGGTCCAGATAACCACATTCACTTCTGAGTATCTCCTCTGGGCCTATTTGACAATTAGAGGACGACAAGTTAGAAAACTAGGAGTCCATCATTTGAACAACTTCTTTAAGAGTTTAAGCTACATAATTTGCAGTTCTTTAGATACGTACAACTTCGACATGCCATGGATGAGTTAAAGGCAGACTCAGACACGGTCCCCGCTTGAGTCTAAACTGGTCTTTGGAAGAATAGAAAATAAGGCCATTTCCTGTGTCTACAAGGAGCTAGTGATAAACACACACGAACAACTTCAGTCCCTTAGAGAGAAGTGGGAGTTCGACATGGGTCACCTTGATGATGATGATTGGGCAGAGCCTAGGATAGTTCCCCAGGCAGATGGTCATAACCACCCGGTTATGTCTCTAACACTTTCAGTATTTCCACAGCATATTCTATACACTTTAAAGGTTTAATGAAATGGGGAAAAGTAAAGACTACTTATGTCTGAGATGCTGGCTGTCCGTGGGTACATTGTTTCATATGGTATAGAACTGCCCTGTGACTCAACTATACTGGTCAGTAATTCATACTTTAGTTACATAAATCGGGGGAGGTTGCTGATGCCCGTTCGTCTTCCTGCCTGGTATAATGACTGGTGAAGATCCAGAGTGGGCTGGAGGAGACTACAGGTTACTGGCCGCTTGCTTGCTAAAAGGGATATAGCAAGAGCTCCCACCGCCCTGCCTAAGGCAGAGTGTTATAGTGGTATGGATATGTGTGCAGGCACGGAGGAGGCAGTGTGCAAAGCAAGAGGATGTCCCCATAAATATAAAAATATCTGGGGTGGTTGGCCGAACCAGCTCCACTCCACCACTGTGATGGCATAGGTTTGTGAAGGCGAGAATTTTGACTGGGTTGACACCCACCTACCACAGTGCTTGTACATTAGTATTAAACTGTCCGGTGCAATGAAATGTTATTTCTTCTTCTATGGAAAGAGCTGCGAAATTATGTGGCCAAGTTACCTATTTGTGGTATTACTACATCTAAAAACACAAAAAAAAAATATATATATTTTTTTTTAAAAGACGCCTATTGCCTTTAACCCTGCCAGACTAGTTAGAACCAAGGGCATAAACTCGCTTGCCTCCTTGCCCAATGCAAAGGGAGATCATTAACTCTCTCTCCAGTCTTGCCTAAGAGATCAGGAGAGAATTAAGGGTATGCCTTCCCGCCTTTACAAAAAGTTGTGTTTTCTCATTTTAGCTCTCATAAGATATTTTGCCCATGACTACATCAAAAAATGCTGAAATGACTGACATCAAACGTATGTATGCAAAAAAGTATATAAAAAGTATACAAAAAAGTGATTAATAGAATGCTTGAAATAACCTCAGCCACTGGCAATTATTCGGGGTCACATCGCAGTCCACCATTATTTTGCACACCATGCACCTTACTTTAGGCCCAGCCATACGCAAATCAGTCTTGTCCATGCTTCAATGGAACAGTTCAGCCTGAACTACCAGGCCAGGTCCACTCTGAACTGGAACACAAGCATCCCAGGCCCAGTTTTGCCTTATTTAGAGGTCATCAGTCAGGTATAGCTTGGTTCCAGTGGCATAGTAAGCATGCGACCTGTTGAGTTCTGAGCTCTTGCTCCAAACACTTCCTTTCTGGACAGCTTTTTCTCACCATCGCTACACTGGCAGGTGTACTTGGCCCAGTTTACAGAGCCATAGTAAGGCGGACCCCAATCCACCAGAGGCAAATTACCCCACAACCACAGTTGTGGCCCAGTAGCTCTTGTCTACCTTGTGGCCTGGATCTGGGGCTGGCAAGCATCATTATCAAAGGGTTCAAAAGTTATAAGGGTTCCCCAAATCAGTGAACTTTCAAAATAACATGAAAATTGACAAAGGGGACAACTGTCTTTAACAATTCTAAAACATCTGAATGACAGGACATGACTAAAAGCTGATTAAGATGTCCACCCAAATGTCTGAGGTCTGGTGCTCCATGAAAAAGGTATCCCATTTTCACCCCTAATTAGTAGTCTTCCAGAGTGAGACAATGGTGAGCAGAGAGCACACTCAATCCTACCCCTGGCGGTGCTATGCATGAAGAGAGGCACGCTCTTGTGCAAAATTCTTTGTCCAAGCAGAACTAATGGCTGTGTTGGAGTCCCGTTGGTGTGGGCAACAAGATGATCATGACAGGATGAGTAAAGGAAGATGATTTGTTTGGGACATACATGAGATTGGCAGAGGTGAGAGGTGACTAAACCATAGCCACCCTCTAGGTCAGTAGTCCTAAACCTTTCTTTTCTGTGAACTCCCAATAAAACATTACTGGGATCCGGGGACCCGTACCGAATCATTACTGAAATCCGGAGACCACCACTGAGTCATTGTTGAATCTGGAGAGGCTGGTCAAAGCAAATTCGATGATTTGAACCACAAAATAATGTACAAAAATATTGCAACAAGCATTCATAAAACAAACACACAAACAATGTAATATTTTATTTAATTTACAAACAAATATAAAAAAAATTAAAATGTTAATGGAAAAGTTGAAGCTTTTCTAAATTCAATTTAGGTCACCCATCATCCATACTATATTCTCTTTGATACACTTACACTGCTCTAATAAATCAACATGAAGATATCAACTCAATTTTTAGCCTCCAATTTCAGATTCCTTCACATTTACAGAACATTTAAAATTTTTCATTTGTAAATATTGCTTTGTTATATATGTACATCTTAGTAGTGTAATATTTCATTTTCCAAGCAGTAGCAGACCCCCTGAGTAGGCATCGCAGACCCCAAGTAGTCCACCGGACAACACCATTCTAGATCAAGCTCTAAAAGGAGCTGTTGGACCCACCTCACTGGATCGAAACTGAGGGATCCAAAAAAGCATCTAAAGGCATAAATATGAGAGGCCTACCTGTGCTCAGGCGGACCTCCGCGAAGTGGGAGTGAATTTGATTTCTGGAGGCTGATGACTACACAGAGAAACATACCAGTAAGTGAACTAGTGAGAATGGCAGTACAATACTCAGGAGGCAGATTTACTCGTTTTTTACACAGCTTCAGAGATGGTAAAGGAGGTATTTTGTGCCTGTACTTATGCATCTGCATGAGCTGACCAGGTCTGATGGGAAGATGGGTCCCTAGAAGGAATGGATGCCCAACATCAGTGGGAGGTGCAGATATGGTGGCACTTGGGAACCCTCCCACACACACTTATGCAATCACAGATACATTTTGCAGGACATGTTCTCAGAATGCTGCATGGGAGACACTTGATCACAGGAAGTATGGGTACAATGAAACCACGCAGATAGATGGAACCCTGTTGCCACTCATCGGAACCAGGTCAGGGAACACCTCAGCAGAAAAAAAAATCCAGCAGAGATCCTCTTCCCACGTTAAAAGCCTGAGGATGCCTTACTCGGTTTGACAAAGGGAGAGGAGCTTTGTTACCTCCTTTGGGAAAGTCTGCACTTAAATAAATGCAATGGAACTGAGAACTGTGGACTTCGAGATCACGCTCAACCAAATCACGTTATGCCTGACACAAATTAAGAAATGAGCCACCCCTGCAGAAGGAAAAATTAAAACAACAGTGAAGAAAGTATGACAGATACACAATGAATGCTGGTGACGCCTGTATTCCAGAGCTGTGCCTTAACCTCAGTGGTCCATCTGGAAGATCATCTGGAGCAGATGGAGAACCTGTGTAGATTTAGAACAATCAGTATACTATGATAGCCCCCAGTCAATGGTAACTCTGGTGTTGTGACTGTGCTCAAGACTTCCTTTCATTTTGAGATGATTACCAATTCTAAGGAGGTATCCAGTGGCCTGACGAAGGTGACATGGCTTCCTGATATGGGCTGTGTGAATGGCACAATCCTTGCAGTGGACCAAGATGAAGATTCTCGCAAAATGAAAGTGGTAGCAGTGAAGGGGTTCCAGGACGTGAGCCATATAGTTATGACAAGGAGACAGAAAAAGCAAGAGCTAAGGAAAAATAGAAGATAGGCCCAAGTCCTGAACCCTGCCTAAGGGGAGATAGTGACAGGAGATGACATTTCAGCATTTAACCAGGTGAAAGGAGTAGAAGTCTAAGTGAAAAACCTGAGCAAGAAGTGCGCAAAAGGTCGGTTGCAAAGCTCTGACTGAATAATGAAACACTGCTTCAATATTTTGTTAATAACCCCCTTTTTTCCAATCCTCTCTGGTTTTCAGATTTAGCGATCTTTATGTTTTAGAGTCACAGACCTCTCTGTCCATTGTCATTTAAATAGATTGTATCTCCATCTGTTTTTCTCATTTTAGGAACACTATTTAACCACCTCTATATCTGGACTTTCTGCACCAGTCCCCTCTTAGGCTTCCACTTTTCATTCTTCATCCCCTCTAATCAAACTTCGAAGCCATTGTGATATGTATATATGTATATATATACAGGGCAGGAGTCCCCTTGTGACCCAGAACGTCAAAGTCAAAGATGTGGCCAAACTTCACCATTAAGGGTGGACTATTGTAGAGGTTTACATGTTCATACCAATAATGTTCCCAATATTTCTCAATGGTTGTTTTCATGTCAATTACAATGTGGTAATATTATATTTTAAACATCCTGATATGTGACATTTGGGAAATAGAAATAAAGTTTAAACAAGTATTGGCAAAGCCAATAGGTCACACATTTGGTGTAAATCATCCCCGATGTTATAAATCTAAAAGCTAAGGAGGAGGTATTAAAAATAGCCCATGATGCAGCATGTTACTCAATCTTAGTAGACATGCACACCACGCAGGAGCTCACCTACAAATTAACACAGACACTTTTTTTCCTTTTATTTATCATTTGGGGAAAGAATTTTTTAATTTGGGTGGGGGAAGCAACACTGATGGAGTGGGTGGGGGAAGCAACACAGAGGGCATGAGGTAGAAGTAACATGGAGGGTGGGGGTACATGATAAGGGCGCGAGAGAACGACGTGAAGCACAAGGTGAAGCACAAGTGTGAGAAATCAAACAGGGGAGAAATACACGAAGGTGAGCAGGGGAGAAACACATAGCCAAGAGAGAATATCAGAGGGGGGAAGAGAAGTACTTGAGGGAGACATCTGCAAAACACATGCACTCTAATGATGTGCTTAACCAAAAAGTAAATAAGTTGTGCCTGAAAATTCAGCAGTTGAAGGGCACAAGTAACGAGACCATGCTCGTGAAAAGGGACCAACACAAGATGAGGAAGAAAAGCCCACACAAACTAATTAATACAATTCAGGCCGATAAGAGTGACAGTAAAGTGAAGCAATGGTAACAATGGGTGGGCTCTAAGCCCAATGTAAGCTGGCAATAGGTCTTTTTGAAAACAGAGAGCTTGTGCTGTCTGGTAGATGAGACCTAAAAATACTGAATAAATGTCCACCTACTTTAGCAGACATGTTCTGTTTGGCTCCATATGGTACATTTGTTAGGCTCGGTTCATTTTTGTCTACCCATTTCTGACTTTTTAATCAAAGACTGAGGGCCTCATTATGAGTCTGGCGGTCTTCAGACCGTTAGACCCACGGTGGCAGTCGGGCTGCTGTGGTTATGGCGGTCCAATCGCCAAATTATGACCGTGGCGGAGCTGCCACAGTACGACCGCTGACACCACCAGCCTGCTGCCAGCCTGCTGTCTGGAGGTCCCAGCAGATGTAATCCACCAGGGCAGCGCTGCCCTGGGGATTACGAGTCCCCATACCGCCACCCTTTCCATGGCAAAGGCTGGCAGAATGAGGGCATCGGGGGGCCCCTGCACTGCCCATGCACTTGGCATGGACAGTGCACGGGCCCCCATGCACAGCCCCGTCGCGCATTCCACTGTCAGAATTACGGGCAGTGGAATGCGCAACGGGTGCTGCTGCACCCGCTGCACCGCCACATTGGCGCTGGCTCCGTCAGGAGCCGGCATCAATGTTAAGGCCCTGTTCACTGCAGGGCTGGCGGGTGGAAAACCTGTTTCTGCCCGCTGGCCCTGTGGTGAACTCTTAATAGGACCGGCGGTGTTCAGGCCGCACAGGTGGCCTGATGGAGGAATGAGTTTTCAAACTCGTAATGAGGCCCAAAGTGTCCAGTGTGCATATGCTAATGCTCTATTTGTCCATCAATGTTCACAATTGCTGGAACATCTGGATAATCCTTTGCGAACAAAGGAAATTGATTACATTGCATATGCCTTTTTAGACCCATACGCAGAAGAACACTTACACTCAGCCAATGCTTGTATATATGTATGTATTTGTATTTATAAAGCACATTCGGGCCATGGCATCGAAGTGCTAGGCAACAATGAGTACAGTGTCCAAGAGAAAACGAAAAGAAAGAATAAGACTACTGAGGAAAAAGCCAGGTCTTTACCTGCTTCCTGAAGGCCATGAAACTGTATTCCTTCCTCATTGTCAAAGGGAGCGAATTCCAGTGTTTAGCAGCAGCCACTATAAATGCTTTGTCGCCCCATCTAGCCTTACGAGTGCGAGGGACGTGCACCAAATAGGAACCTATTGATCTGAGCTGATGACTTGGAGTGTACCAGCGTGACCGAGACAACAGGTATTCCGATCCGTGCATATGCAAGGACTTGTGCGTTAGACATAATATCTCAAAAATAATGCGCTTCCTGACAGGTAGCCAGTGTAACTGCCTCAGACTACCGCTGGCCGAAGTTGAGCGGGGAAGATCTAATATTAGTCGGGCAGCTGTGTTCTGAACTAGTTGAAGTTTATTAAGCAAAGTTTTGTCTATATTAAGCATTAAAGCATTACAATAGTCTATTTTGGAAATTACCAAAGCGAGAGATACTGTAATTCTAAGCTCCTTTTGTAAATATGGGAACATTTTTTTCAAAATTCCAAGCGTCCAGAAGCAGGCCTAGTGATGAAATTTACTTGAGACTTAAAAGATAGGCCATTGTCAAAAATAATCCTCAGATTCTTAGCAGAACTGATTGGGGTAGGAAGATCTCCACATGTAGATGGCCACCAACGTGGGCTCCACAGGTCCCTACTAGAGCCAAAAAAGCAAGATCTCTGTTTTGTCACCATTCATCTTAAGCCAGTTCAGGCCAATCCATCTGTTGATCTCACGCATACAGAGATGAAATCGATTGGCGTCTTCCTCCCAAATCCTATGAACAGGGATGATTAATTGAGTATCATCCGCATAGGAGGTGTCAAGAAAACCGAAAGATCGAATGAGTCTGGCCAATGGTGCTACATATAAATTGAATAGGCGTAGGGCTAAGCGAGGAGCCTTGAGGGACCCCCACATGGTAGTTGATAGGCAGGTGCTCTGAAGTCTCCACAACTTACTATTGTAGATCTGTCCTCTAAAAAAGATTTCAGAGTGTTCAGCGCTATGCCTCTAACACCTGCTTGATGAAGTCGATGTGCCATAATATGTGGAGAGATGGTATCAAAAGCCGCTGATAAATCTAACAGCACCAAAATGGCTCCCGACCCCTCATCAATTAATCTCCGGATAGTATCTGATGTAGTGATGAGGGCGGATTCCGTGCTGTGGGCTTTCCTGAAACCATGTTGAGTGGAGTCTAAACCACCAGAGTCTTGAAGAAACTTGGCGAGTTCTTCATTTATATGTTTTTCAAAGATTTTAGTTTGAAAAGGAAGCAAGGCGATAGGCCGAAGATTCTTGAGGTCATTTGCCGCTCCATCCAATTTCTTTTTCAAAGGCATCACCATTGCTTCCTTCCACAGAGGGGGAAAAAGTCCTTTAAGCAGGACCTCCTAATATGTTGGATCAAGAGTTGTGGAAACTAAGTCAGGAACCAACTGTAATATGTAAGGCGGACAGGGGTCCCGGGGCGAGCCAGATTTAATGCCCATCATAAGCTCTTTGATTTTCTCCTGCTGCAGCGGCTGAAAATTAGTCAACATAGGACTATCCTCATCTATCGAGCCGTTAAGATCCTCATAAGAATCTGATCCCTCTGCAGATTGAGTAAAGTTTGCTTGTATTTGCAAAACTTTATTTTAAAAAAAAGAGGCAACCTTGTTACAAAATTCCTGGGAGTTATCTAGCTCTGGGGGAGTAGTAGGAATCGAGAGGGAACGTACTACTTTAAAGAGTTCTCTAGGAGCATTGGATGCTTCCTAATTTTCTGTGAATAAAATTCAGTTTTGGCTTGATTGATCATGTCTTTGTAGACACTAAGGCCCATATTTATACTTTTTTAGCGCCACATATGCGTCATTTTTTTACGCTAAAGCAGCGCAAACTTACAAAATACAAACGGCGCCAATGTTATTAGCAAAACCAAAAATAATTTGTCTATGGGAAAAGTTGATCCTTACTATAACTACCTACTGGCTATCGCCAGTAGGTAAAATATATATATATATACATATTTATATATATATATATATATATATATATATATATATATATATATATATATATATACACACATATATATATATATATATATATATATATACATATACATATATGCATACACTTACATATATATATATGCATACATGCATACACTTACATATACATATATACATATATGCATACATGCACAAACACACACACAAAATTTCTACTTACGTGGGGAGCACAGTGCACCCAGTCAAAAAAGTAAATTGGAGCATGCTAGAGCAATAATGAATCATGATGAAAAGTACCCGGTTGCAAGACATTTTGAGACACATCATTCCAGGGATCGGAATTTATTAAAGTATACAGGAATTGAACATATTCCACCAATACCCAGAGGGGGAGACCGGGTGGTCTTGCTATGTAAGACTGAATCAAGATGGATTATTAGACTCAATACAAAAGTCCCAAATGGGCTGAACACAGATGAGGAGTTACACGTGCACCTAGAATAAAGAACAGCAGGTACTCTGGTAGGAAGGAAAGGATGAGGCACAGGGGGAATTTATCATTGTATAATTGTGTAATGAACAAATAGAGTGATTTATAACAGTTGATTTTAGATACCCTCTCAATTAGTCAATGTAACCAGTATTCGTTTTAGGAAAGGAAGGGTCTCTCCCCTAGGAAGCTGGGTTCAAGAGATGGCTCCAGGCACTTTACCCTCATCTTCTGGCACTTGGAGTACGAGGGTGATGGTTTTCCTTTTTTATTTTCTTTGTATTATAAGATACAGGACTAGGTACATTGGCTTTCAAATGGTTAAAATATGACCCACCTAGTATTGTTGTGTGTTAATTTGATTTTAGTAATACATTGGGGCTATGGTTAAAATCCACATATATGTTTTGGCAGCTCGTGATAATCTTGAATTTCTATTATCATTTATGATTTAGTTTAGAACCTGTTATTTCTGACATGATAATTTTAAAATGTGACAATTGGATGTGGAGTACAGAATGATAGTATCATATGCCTATGGTATGCCCGCTTGGGTTTAATTGCTGTAGCAGTATATAATCTGTTTATTGTTTACGCTTGGTGAATTACCTGCCTTATATTTGGGAAACTGATGATCAATGGTAATAATCATCTATGACTATAGCTTGCCTTAACTAATTTTTATGGCATGACCAATACACAATGGACTATGGGAGCTATAGACTGATTAATGATGTTCACAATTAATTAATGTTGAATTATTGATTAGATATTTTAATATGATATATATTTTTGTGCGACAGACACATGATTGGCTCTCGGTGTGCAGAGAGACATGCCCTCACTGACTGTTATGCCAACATCACTACCACAACTCTGGGAATGGGACGGGACAGTACAATCCTGGGCGTCCCCAGGGAGGACAAGGCCTGCTAAGGCCGCAATGGGGCTAAGGAACTGTGGGAAAAAGCTCTTACTCCAGTTAACATCAAGAGCCTGCAGTTCTGGTTAGCGAGGTATGACAACAGAGGTGACACAAAAGTTTTGACACAAGGATTCAATGGGGAATTTAAGTTGGGATACACAGGACCGAGACGATGGGCTGAGAACTTGAGATCAGTGAGAGGGAAAGGAGAGGTGGTGAGGATGAAACTTGAGAAAGAGATGGTGGAAGGTCGTATGGCAGGCCGTTTATGGAATGGCCGATGGAGAACCTTCTTGTGTCACCGATTGGGGTGGTGCCTAAAAAAGAGACAGGACAGTACTGACTTATACACCATTTATCTTGGCCGGAGGGGTCATCGGTGAATGATTTCATTCCAGAGGCGTTGACAAAAGTTTCTTTTGTGTCTGTGGATGTGGCCATTGACATGGTGGAGGCCCAAAGCCCGCGCGCCTTGATGGCCGAGACGGATATAAAATCAGCTTTCAGGCTGTTGCCGGTGGACCCAAGTGACTTTGAGCTTTTGGGAATTCAATTTCAAGGGCGGTGGTATGTAGACAAGGCTTTGCCCATGGGTTACTCGATTTCTTGCGCTTTATTTGGGTGCTTTAGCACATGTTTGCAATGGATATTCGCAACAATCACAGGGCATAAGGAGGTAACGCATTACTTGGACAAATTGTTCTTTGCTGCACCAGCAGGGTCTGACAGGTGTGCAGAGGTTCTGTGGCAGTTTCAGGACATCATTGGGGACCTGGGAGTGCCCCATGCCCCCGAAAAGACGGTGGGGCCCAGTTCGGCTTTATCTTTCCTAGGAATTGAGTTAGACACTGAGGCTATGATGGCTCGATTACCTGGCAAAAAACAGGAGGGCATGATTCAAACAATTCAAGACATGCTGCGCAGACCTAAGGTTACAGTAAGGGACATACAGGTGCTCCTGGGCCACCTTACTTTTGCGTGCAGTGAGGTGAGAGCAGAGAGGACATTTTGTAGGCGACTGGGGATGGCTTTGTTGTGGCACTCGTTGACTCATCATCGTGTGCGGCTCAACACTGGGGTGAAGGAGGAATTGAGATTGTGGTGCATTTTTTTGGAATCTTTCAATGGCATGCCATTGCAGTGATGGAAGGACTGGGCCTGGGATGTTCAAATATTTTCAGATGCAGCAGGAGCGTCAGGCTTTGGGATATATTGGCAGGGCAGGTGGTGAGCAGAGGAATGGGCCGAAGAATGGGTGAATGTGGGGCAGAGCATAGCATTTCTGGAATTGTTCCCGCTGGTGGTGGCAGTATGCGTGAGGGGACACATGTTGGAACATAAGAAAGTGTTGTTCAGAGTCGACAATTTGGCAGTGGTACAGGTTGTGAATAGACTGTCGGACAGGGATTTACAAGTGCTACAGCTGTTGAGGATGTTTGTGGCGGAATGCTTAAGACGTGACATACTGTTTCGGGCAAGACACTTCCCAGGAGTGAACAATGACATAGCGGATGCGTTGTCTCGTTCGCAGTGGGAGAGGTTCCTTGGGCTAGTCTCGGAGGCGGACCTGTGCAGGACGAGAATGCTGGAGGTGCCATGGACCGTAGGTAACAGAGGATGCATCGCTTGGTGGTGAACTCACTGGCGTATTGCACACAAAAGGCATATGCAATGGCATGGTAGGGGTTTTTGAGGTATGGGGCGCGCGTGAGGGACTCAGCGAAGGAAAGGGTGGAAGACGTGGTGCAATCCATTATGGACCTGGTGGAGGGAGGGCAGTCTAAAATAACGATTGCAGGGAAGTTAGCGGGGCATTCTTTATAGGAAAACTGTTGTGGGGTTACACCACGTCCACTATGGGAATTGGGTCAGAGGCTTCTGGATGGTTGGGCCGAAGAAGGGGGTAGGAGGGGTAGGGTTAGGCAGCCAATGTTGTTGAGACTGCTAAAAGAGGTAACACACACTTAACGGTCGTATGTGTGGATGAGGAAGAAGGCTTACTGTTTCGAACCCTAATGTCTTGGATGTTTTTCAGAGCATTCCGAGTATCAGAACTGCTGAGGTCAAAGTGGAGAGTGGGTATAACGTGAAATGAAGTGTAATTTAGTACACACGGCGTCTCTATTGTGCTGAAGAGCTCAAAAAAATGGATCCGATGGTCAAAGGTCGTCAACGTGTTTCTCCGGCAATATCCAATGTCTAGGATCTGCCCCATATCACTGGGGAAACAGCTGTGGGCTCTCACTACGGATCAAGTGGGGAGGGTGTTACAGCATGGAGATGGGAAGAGGGTTACTGCATACCAGTTGTTGGCAATTATGAGGAAAAGCCTGACTCTAGTGGGCCAAGACGCAACAAAGTTTGGGACACATTCTTTTAGGATCAGGGTAGCAACAGAGGCAGGAAGACGGGGTTGGCACAGTGACGAACTAATGGGACTAGGGAGGTGGAAATCAGACACCTATAAGAAATATGTGAGAAGTGGAGGAAGGAAGGAGGAGGGGGTCCGCTCCTAATGATTTGTTTCTCCTTCCACAGGTGTCACGCCAGATCCGGAGGTGAGTTTCCTCTCTATATGGGTCGTGGGGCATTCGTTCATAAAGTGGGCCCAGAGGCAAGCGAGGAGAATGACAATGGGTGACAACCTAGGCCTGGTCGGGGAGCAGTACAAAGTGTGCTGGGATGGGAAAGGGGGGATAAAGTGGCATAAGTTGCTAGGGCGATTGCAGAAGTTAAAAGCCAGAGGCCATTGCCCAGATGTCCTGTTAATATATGTTGGTGAAAATGACTTAGTAGAAAAGACAGGTTTGGATATAATGAAGAACATGAAAAAAGATTTGCAGGAGATTATACAACAGTAGAAGAGGTGTCATGTGGTTTGGATAGCCTTTGTCCCGTGGCAGGTATGGAGAGGGCCCAAAAACCCAGGGGCGACTGAGCGTGCGAAGAGGAAAATCAATAATGAAAGGCTTTTGTGCGGCAAAGGGAGTTACCTATTTAGAACATAATGACCTTAGGTTCGAGGACAAAGAATTTTTCAGGGGTGACGGGGTACACTTGTCCTTCACGGGCATGGAGTTGTACCTGCTTCACATGAAGAAGGCACTGAAGAACCTGTTACAGGAGCAATTAAAAAAAATTTAAAAAAAGAGGAAGTGAGTGGCTGTGGGGGGGTGGTGAGGGCGGCAGAAAAAGTCAGATGATTGCCTTTTTCTGGTGGCGGAGGCAGAGAGAGTTCACATGCCAACGAAAATAGGTACAGACAGCAAAACTGGCAGGACACTTTCAGAACTGAAGAGGGGTGGACAAAAGCAGGACAGGACGGACAGGAAGGAAACTTGGCATTAGGAGTTATGCCAGTTGCAAGTTCAATTGTTAGGTGGCATCAGGAGCTGGTTAAGGTGATAAAAACAGATTTGACAAGGAAAACAGTATTAAAGGAAGAATGTATTAAGAGATGGCAAGGTTAAGGGTAAAAGGAGGGGGGAGGACAGGGTAGGGGAGGGGGACAGCTCGGTTAGGTGAAAATTGGCTGTATAGTGAGGTTTTTAGTTTTGTGAGGCAAAGGCCAAGGTTGATAATTGTAAGTGCACCTGTTTCCAATAAAGTGGCCTTTTTCACACAAGGCAAATGTGTCCTGGTGTTGTCCCTCTTCCCCAAGAGGGTCCCGGGGGGCTGCAGAGCAAAGAGAGGTCTCCCCCCCAGGAATTTGGGGAAGGTGGTGCGGCCCTGGGTGGCATTTGGGCTATATTTGGGCATAAAAGCTTGGGCTGGGAGGCTAGGTATTTGAAGGGGACATTTTGTGGGAGGGCCACCATTTTGTCATAGGTGACATGGTGGCAGGTAGTTAGAGGGGAGAGGAATTTTGCCCCTCCCTTCATTCCTATATAATGGAAATAAGGATATTCGAAAAAATATAAAGGGTGAGGATTATGAGGCTTTCTTTTAGGACATCGGGTGCACGGGGGTGACAGTTGTTGTAAGTTGTAGCTTGGGACAGGTGTAGGCAGAGAGAGTTTACATGCCAATGAAACACTTTCAGAACTGAAGGGGGGTGGGCAACAGCAGGACAGACAGGAGGGAAACATGGCATTAGAAATTATGCTAGTTGCAAGCTCAATTGTTTGGTGGCATCAGGAGCCGGTTAAGGTGATAAAAACTGATTTGACAAGGAAAACAGTATTAAAGGAAGAATGTATTAAGAGATGGCAAGGTTAAGGGTAAAGGGAGGGGAAGGACAGGGTAGTGGAGGGGGGAGAGCTTGGTTAGGTGAAAATTGTCTGTATAGTGAGGTTTTTAGTTTTGTGAGGCAAAGGCCAACGTTGATAATTGTAAGTGCACCTGTTTCCAATAAAACAGCCTTTTTCACACACAGCAAATGTGTTATGGTGCTGTCCCTCTTCCCCAAAATCTACGCCTAATAGAACGTTAAAAATGTTCGACGCTAGAGAAAATGGAGCATCTAAATTGGTCTCCGTAAGATAACTTTAGCTTCGTAAATCATATGGAGGGCAGGGACATAATAGGAGAGTGTATCAAAACAATGATGAAACTGGAGTTCATGGAAGAAATGACAGGGTGTGAAGGTCACAAGGGACTTACCAGCACCCAGGAAGTCAAATCAGAAAAAAACTAACCACGTCAACCCCAGGGAGCAGAAAGGAAAAGAGACAAAAGACATTTCTTATCATTAACATGATGAGGTCATTTTCTTTTTTTAGTATACAGGATTTCGTTATTTCCTGTGTCTGGGAGACATTGGTTATGTGTTGTTTAAAGAAATTTAACCTCTTCTTTCTCCCTATACTAGCTGCCATTACTTTTTTCAGGGCAGAGATTACCTTCTATCCCCGGAACACACGGCCTAAAATTTGTTTCACATTTTCTTTCCCAATTTTATTAATTTGTTATTCTTGTATTATATCAAAGAGTAAGCCCAAGGCAGAAGGTAGATGAGATTAAAATGCAGCAGGAGGCAGCATCCAAAATAAAAGTAATTCAGTATCGCAAGGAAAAAGACTGAACACAAAAAACAATTTTGCATCTCAATTTTTAAAGAGAAGAACTTGAAAGAATGATCAAGGAGCAGCTTAAAGAGTAAAACAAGGTAGAAAATGTGGTCTAGTCGCTGAAACAAACTGCAATAAAAAAGAAACAAATTGTAAACTTTAGAACAAAAACATAGGGACAACATGCACCTCAGTACAACAAAGGGACAGGCCAGAAAATGAAATTGAACAAATAAATTAAATAAAGAGAACCTTCCCACCGAGGTATCCTACTGTATATGCTCAGAGTTATTTCCAACATAGACAAACCTCAGCAAAGTAGTAAGGAACTTAGGCCCACATTATGACATTGGCGGTATAAACCGCCTACCGCTGCGGTGACGTCCGCCAGATTATGACCACGGCCGGACTTCCGCTACAGGAAGGGCGGAAATACGGCCCTGGCCATACTGGCGGATGGTGTTAAGATCGTGCTACTACCACCTGCACCACCACACCAGTAGACCGCCGGCAGCCATATCATGGCATATGATACAGCCTAGCGGTGTTCTGCTGGCGGGCGCTGCTGGTGGTAGCAGCGCCCCATCCTGTTCCCTGACAGAAGACCAGCTAGAAGAAGGTAAGTTGGGCTTTCGACAGGGCAGGGGGTGTTGTGTGTGTGGGGTTGTGTGCATGAATGTGTGAGTGTGTGCGTGTATGCGTCTGTGTGTAGTGTTGTTTGCGTGGGTGTATGCAAGTGTGTGGATGCATGTCAGAGTGGAAATGTGAATGTGTGTCTGCATGTCAGTATGAATGTTTGTACAGATGTGTGCGAGCATGGCTGGATGTATGCGTGTATGGATGTGTGTATGCCAGTGTGAGTGAGTGGGTGTATGTGTGGTGCGTGTCTGTGGGTGTGTGCATGTATGGGGGGAATCGGAAGGGGGGAAGCGTGGATGGAGCGGGTGGTGGGGGGCGTCCGGGGAATGTTTCAGAGGGTGGGTGAGCCTCCTACCAGTGACGGGGAGGGAATTCCCTGTCACTGGCAGGGCCTACCGCCATGGTTTTCTTGGCATTGCGAATGCCACGAAAACCATGGTGGTAGGCTGGCTCATACTTCCGCCGGAGGTACTATAGCGGCCCACGGGCTGGAGATTGAGATCTCTGGCCCAGCGGCTGCTACCGCCATGGCGGTAGGAATGGTAAATTGGCGGGTTGGCTGTGCCCAACCCGCCAATGTCATAATGTGGCGGTACGTACAGCCAGCCTTCTGGCAGTACTACTGCCACATTATCACCTACCACTGGGGTCATAATGACCCCCTTAGTGCCTCACTTACAAGGAACTGGCTCATCGGCTCCAATGTGCCAGTTTCCTTGTGTCGCCCTGTGCCCCCCCTAATGACATCATGATACCACTGTATTTATAATACAGTCCACCATGGTGCTCGTTAGCACAACATTTTTGACACAGTTGTGGCGCTTTGCTGGACTAGCATAAAAAATGTTGATGCTAGTCCAGGAAAGCTTGTGGAGGCCCATTGAAAAAAGCGTAGTGTCAATTTAACGCCCGCCCTGGGCAGGCATTAAAAAATGACATTAGAATGGCGCAGTGAAATCTTGTAGATGGTAGGGGGCAGGGAGGCACGGAGTCTTGAGCAGAATTAATTGATTGCCAGTATTGAGATCCGAAAATATTACAATGCCCTTGGCTCAGCACCTCCATTTTGTAAAGGAGGTTATTGCACAGCGGGTTGGAGGGGGCATAGTCCCTCTCACGCCCAACGCACTATCTCCACCGTGTTTATGTCTGCTCTCGGTGCCTTGTGTGGCCCTTAAAGTGCAGTGGGAAGGGGCCATGGAGCTGCATGATCCTTTTCTATAGCATCCTGAGGTTGGAATGGTGTAGTATGTATCCCGTAATGTAGATAGAGGGCCTGAGTACACAGGGCATATAATTGCAGATCGGGTGCCCGAGTCCCCCTGGGTTAGCAGGAGTGTCAGAAGTTCCCACTTCACTTGCGGCTGTTAACCGGCCCATATTAGAGTTGTCATAGCTGACCGCAAGCATTGGAAGAATAAGGCAGTCAGGAGGATAGGGATGTTAAGGAATAAGTAGAGGAATTTGGGCAGGACCACCATCTTAGCTTTTGCTGTTCGGCCTGCAAAGGATGGAGGAACTTTAGTCCACAGTGGCAGTCTGTCTTCTAGCCAAGTAATAGTACGGCCATAGTTTGCTCACCAAATCTTGCTGGGAACTTTGCTGAGTCAGATGCCCAAATAATACATTGCGTCCTATGCCCAGGAGATCGGGAATTCAGTTTTGCAAGGAAGCATGCTGTCAATGAGAAGGAACAGTATAGATTTGGACCAGCTTATCTGAATGCCCAAAAGTCAACCAAAGCGTATCACCTCTCATGTGATTGGGCCCAGGTTTTCACATGGATTACAGACATATAGGATGATGTCATCTGCGTACATTGAAACTACCAGCCCTCTAGAGGTAAAGACAATACCATGATTTGCATGATGCTGTCGAAAGTGTGCCACCAGGGGCTCCATGGCCATCACAAACAAAATTGACGATAGGGGCATCCCTGTCTCGTACTTCATGTAATCCAGAAAGGGTCAAATAGCACTCTGTTCACCCACATCCACGCAGTGGGGAGGGTGAGGAGAAGCTATATTTGGTGGACTAAGCATGATCTGATGCCAATGCGTGAAAGCAATGAGAACAGATAAGGCCCTTCCAGTGTATTGAATGCCTTTGTGGCATCCAGAAGGGCAGAGACAGCTGCAAACTGTGGGTCAAGATGGTAGTGCAGGCAAAGATGATGTGAAGATTGTGTGAAGTTGAGCATCCGGGGATAAAGCCAGATTGATCGGGTCAGGAGTGGCAGTAGCCAGTTAGCAAGTATCTTTGCAAAGATTTTATTGTCAACGTTTATCAGGGAAAGTGGCCTATAGAAGTTGCACAAAGAGGCCGGTTTGTATGGTTTAAGCAGAGTAATAATGACCACCTCTCTGACTGATGGAGGAAGTGAACCAGTCTAAAAAGCCTTTTTACAAACAAAAGGAGTACAGGACAAAATTAAAAATGCAAGAATGGCCTACAAATTGCTGACAAAAACAAAAAATAAGAGGCCATGAGGTAAAAATTAGTAGCCTTGGAATAAGATGCACTGGAAAATGATCTGCCAACCTCTTGGTGAAAAATTGGGGAGAGTCTATTTCATTTGCAAGACATGGGCAGATCACAGCAGCTAACAGCTGTCATAGTGCTTCCTTTGTGAATGTGGAAGGAAGCACTGGGGCATCTGTAAGCTGCCTAAGCATGTTATTTTCTCAGTACTGTCATGGCTTAATCAGTTTCCCTTTAATTTCCAGTATGGCATCTCCACATCCTTGACATTGTAAGCCCCAACAAATAGCCTCAAAAACATTATATCGTCCTGGTGATACCCTAAACCTAAAAACAAAATGCCACTGGATGCTATATTTGAGGTGGGCTCCCACAGGATTTGGCAGTACACTTTCAGCTTACTCACTTCCTTGCTACCACAAGTGGGAGTGAACTCTCCCAAGACTGCATCTCAAAGGTCTCTTGAGAGTTTCAACCCTCACAGTCTTAGAGATTCTGATATTATGGGAGAATATGTCAGCCATCTTGGGCACAGGAACATTTAGCTTCCCTACCCCTAGGCTGCCATCTCTTAACTTGATTATCATGATAGCTCATAGCTTACCCTCTTGTGTTCCTGGTCCTGTGCCTGATGGTGCTGCTCCAACCTGGCACCTCTCCTGAGGTCAAGTTCTCCACTGGACCGTCTAGCAAGACTCCCTACTCGTCTAGCAAAGTTCCTTGTGACCTGTAGAACAAGAAAGGCAACAGACAGATATAATGTCAGTGCATTTTGTGAGCACCAATGCATGAGCATCAAAACACGTAGACTCAATCTCAAGATGCTAGATGAACATACCTCCTTTTGGGCAACAGTAATTAGGTACTTAGAGGTAACTTGAACTCAGGCCCATGCTCACAATTGTGAGTTATTTGATCTCCTCTTGCTGTGAAAGTAACAGCAAGCTTGTTTCATCATAAATCCCTCTTGATTGTATAGGATACATTTTCAGATTTCTGGACTTCAGAAATGGTCCAAAATACATATGTGACATTACTGTACTTTAAGCACATGCTCCCACCTCTCTTCAGCAGTTGTTATTCCAGGTGTAGTGAGATTGTAAATTGTACCTTGTGTGAGAACACTTTTTTAGATAAGAAGTATTAATGATATTTTTGACCTTTAATTCTCCTAGAGCCTTTCCTCAGGAGTGCACCTGAGCATAACATACAAGAGAACCAAGATTCCTGTGTGGTGCCAAAATAGTGTTATCAGATATTGTCCGACATAAATATTATGTACTAAACATTTTCTACTGAAAATCAGCCTATTGGTGGTAATTACAGGACACTTGCCCCAATTGGACTACATTTTTATGAATGAATTTTAGAAAACAATATTTATGTCAGAGGACATTACCTGGGTCTCACTCTTGATTGAACATGAGCTCACTGCTCCACTATCAAGAAGTTCTCTAATAAATGTACCTTCCACCTTTGTCTAGTTAAGTTGTTCTGGACAACCACAGTGGGACTGTGTTCCATACTGGCAACAAACTTGGACCAGAAGTTAGTAGTGTTTAGTCCGGAAGAGTCCTCCCACCATTGGCAAGGCAGGTGTCGGTACAAATGAATGGCTTATAAAGTCTCTTTATCCCCTTTGACAACCTGGAGAAAGAAATACATTGTTGCTCTTGAGCAGTTCTGGGGGATGGTAATAAATACTCCTGACACTGGGCATGATGAAGGCTAACAAACACTCCCACCACTCCCCATGGAATTATTTTAATCCCTCTCTGTATTCACAAACACCAGGAGAATTTTTCTTTTAACAATTGTGTTGCATTATATATGCTGAAGCCTGCCATGTTCATTGGTGGCTAGTATTTTATTGTCTCTCATGGGGTTTGACAAGTGAGAGAGATTTTTTTATATATTTTTTTAAATAATTAAAATTAAAGCATAGGCTCTGGGCCCTCTTTCATGCTCGATTGGTTCCTCCTTCTTTGTCCAAGTGCAGTGTAGCTATATCGTGCCCTCTCCTCCACAAGCACGGTGAAGGTTTGTTTGCCCTGCCACATCTTGTTCAACAGGAGCACTTAAGAAATGCATCTAAAAAGAGGCTGGCAGCTAACAATTAGCCTGGTGTCATTTTTACAATTGGAAAGATGGCACCAGAACATCTGTCAGCTGCCATAGTCCTCCTTGGCCCAAAAAACTGTGGAGGCCAGGGAGTCCTGAGGCGGATGAAAACTGCTCTGTCTGTAGCAATCCCTTCATGCTGATCTCTGTTCCTCACCTGTCTGGGTGACAGGAGGAGGAAATGTGTTGTTTTCCTCTGCCTTGCCCAAGAGTTAGGCAAATTGGTTTCCCCTATTTGCTCAGTGGTGGTAGAACTGTTATAAATCCTGGTGGGAGAGATTGATGTCCCCCTCGTAATTCTGCCTTTGCAAATGGTTGGGGAAAATTCATGCTACTGTCATTGCCCATGCTTTGCTCAAAGTTGAGATAAATTATGCCCACTTCATACCCGCTGCTTTGCCTGTTGAGAACGTGATCTTTGAGCCAGTGGCCATGTTTAAGTTTAGGGGTAGGAAATTGTGATCTTCCACTCCTTGGGGACACATGGAGAAGGATGTTTCATGATAACCTACAAATCTTTTGTGTAGGGTGAGTTAATCACTGCATCTCCATGGGAAAGGGGGAAAATCATACCTCTTTCTCCCCCTCTCCTTGGTGCCGAGCAGGAACCATATCTCATGTTGTCCCACCTTACCCTTTTGTGGAGGGGATTTCATGACCTCACGTCTTTCCAAGGGCAAGTAAATGCTTTTAGTCCCCTCACAGCCTCCTACACAAAGGTATTGTGGCTAGTGTAAAAGAAAAACTAAAATATAATGCAGTGCTGACAGCTGCCCCAATGCCCCTGTGAATGGGCTCCAAAGCAGCTGTGGAACGTCCCAGTGTCAGGTCTAAGGAGGCCCATAGGGAAGTGACCAAACACATGATGTTTTTGAACATCGTACATGTTTAAAGAAAACGTGAAACCACATAATGCTACATTATGTTCACTATGAGAGCCGATAATCTATGGAAATCAGTGAAATCCCCTGATGAACTAAAGATAACGTTGCCAGGGACAAAACATAAAAAGATAGAGGTCAACACTCTTACAGGCTGAAGCGCTGGATCAGTAAGATAAATGCCCAAATCGTGCCCCATCCGTTAAACCCTATTCGAGTTCATGGGTTGGAAATATGCATAATGATGGCTTACTGGTGGAGTGAAATGCACTGGTGAGAAGATTCTTTGTAACTGATACTTTGGCAGGAGCATGGATTGCTGAGACTTAGGCTCATTTAGGGAGGTCTCCGTAAGGATATGACAAATCATCTGAAGGTAATTGGGGGCACTACAGGTCTTAACACAATATTCAGCTGGAATCTTCCTGAAAAGGAATACAGTAAGTGCAGATTAAAACACCCTCCCATCAGAGGCTGCAGGTCCACAACTAGGGGTACCCCTGAAACAGACCTGGCCAATGAGCAGAGTGGAGAATGACTTGGGAAAGGGCATAATACAGCAAAATGATAGTTTACTGGTACATAACTCTGATTTACTTGATTGTTGTTTCTTGGTCAAGACAGGTCATTAAACGTCTGAGTTAACTCTTGCGGTCATTGACAAAAGTGGGGAAGAGCTTGTGATAGAATAATAAATATAAATGCAAGACTGTGGCTGCTTATTCCAACAATTGTCTTATCATATGCCTATAATAAAGCCCTTTCTCTTTTATTTAATTTGTAATATGCAACTTGTGTGCCCAAACCAAAAAAACACTAAGGGTCTCTTTACGAGTCTGGCGCTCCATGGACTGCCAGACTCGCGGTAGCGCTCGGACCGCCACCAAATGGGGCGGTACAACCTCCGGCACTGCCAGGTTGCTGACAGCCTGGCGGTACAGGTGGTCTCAATCCGCCAGGGCAGCGCTGCTTGCAGTGCTGCCGTGGGGATTACAAGTCTCCTTTCCCCCAGCCTTTGTATGGTGGTAGCCCCGCCATGCAAAGGCTGGCAGAAGGGGCTGCTTGGGCCCCATGAGGGCCCCTGCACTGCCCATGCACTTGGCATGGGCAGTGCAGGGGCCACCATGGACAATCCCGTCCCGCTTTTCACAGCCCAAATTACGGGCAGTGAAAAGCACGACGGGTGTTGTCGCACCTGACACACTGCCACATTGCCACTGGCTCAATTATGAGCTGGCGTCAATGTTAAGGTCCTGTTCCCTGCTGGGCCAGTGGCCAGAAACGCTGTTTCCGCCTGCCGGTCCAGCAGGCAACTCTTAATAGGGCCGGCCGGCGGAAGACCGGCGTGGCGGTCTTCCCTGCAAATGAGTTTGGCGGGCAGCCTCCGCCGCCCGCCAAACTCATAATGAGGGCCTAAGTGTAAGACATACTGGCAAAATTGCAGAAGAGTGTTACTTTTCATATAAGTACTCATGTAAGCAAGAGCTACACCAAAGATTTTGTATGGAACATTGATGCACATTCCAAAACTAAAACAAAACTGACTGCCCAGGTAAAAGGGGCCACATGTTTTAATTCGGCTGACACATGTATACAATAGCTACTACTATTCATTGTCAGTGGAAGAATGAACTGCAACATTATGGATTCTTATTTTATGGCAAGATATTCAGGAGGCTCCCTGTGACTACTTTTCCATTACCATATTACAGCACAATAAGGAAACTCAGATCTTGTTCCTGATTTGTGAGTAACTCGAGCATCTGAACAATTCCCTTTGGGTCCACACCTTTGGTTAAAGAAACATTTTCATCATCTTGGAAGTAGCCAGATAAGACTAATGTACACTTATACATAGGCTGACCCATACTGGCAATAACAAATTTGAAGTAAGCCATGTCACAGTAAGTTAGTCACAAATGGAGTGATATGATTAGTTAAAAACGCTTATCCCACTTCTATTGCCTCTTAGGATAAATGAGTAGACATTGACCTGGGTTTCTACAGGTTGTTAGTGGAACAACCCTCAGTGATATCAATGCTCTTGCTACTAGGTAGCCTCAGGCAATGGTGTTAGCTAGAAGATATTAATACAGCTCTTTACTACAATTAATGAAGCATTAAAATGTGCTAAATTTAGACTATGGAAGTATCAATCCCTATGACAGTTATATTATAAACCGAATAAGATGATTAAAGGCCTGAGCAATTCATCTACCTGCTCAAAATGTAATACAAAGGACAGCTTAAACCCTTTGCTGGCCAACTGCTTAATGTTAGGTGCCAGGTAAGGCCCCTATTTGAAACTATTATAAACATATTTTAACATTGTTGACCATCGTCCCACAAACTATAATCTTTAATCTTGATGAGTCTGGTATGGACATATGATTTCCATCTGTACACCTTCTACACCATTGATAATTTTGTAAATAAAATATATAATTGGCATTTAAAAGCATTAAACGTCTGTGAAAACTACAACAATTTAGGTGACACTACAGCCTCAGGAAAACAGTCCACTGAACCACACATTTGGGTCAATATGGGATATGTAATTGTAATTGCATTTATATAGCCCTTACCACCTTTGCACAGCGTTGAAGCACTTTATGCTGGGCAGCACACTGCTCCAGAACCCAAGGTTAGTGTTTGGTCCAGTTTTTTATTGTTAGTTATTGTAATTATTCCTGTACGCTCAGCAAATCAATCCCTGCGTTTATTCTAGTTTCTCTGTGATTACATTAAGATGAGTTATGTGTGATCATTAGTAGGGGATTGAGTTCGTGCACATGGTTGGTGCAGTTAGTAAATGGTGGTAAAGAGGCGGTAAAACCGCCAATAGGTCGGCGGTAAAAAAAAATGGAATTATGACCGTGGCGGAAACCACCAACATAGACAGTCACTTTCACACTCCGACCACCACGGCGGTACAAACAAACAGCATGGCGGTCACCGCCAACAGACAGGCGGAAGGCAATGTACCCCCCACACTATTATGACAGGCCAATCCGCCACCTTTTCCGGGGCGGATTCAACGTGAACAAAAACACAGCAGAAACAGGACTTGGAAGGGGAAACACTCACCTCTACACAACCCACGAGGAACCAGGACGCCATGCAGCCTGAATTCCAAATACTCCCTGCGATTGTCTTCCTGAACCTCTACCAGGAGCATGACCGACGGCGGCGACGACCACAGTGAGTACTGCACCTACGACACAGGGGAGGGGGGAGGGAAAAGAGAGTGACACACACATGCAACACGCAACACCCCCACCCCCACCCCCACCCACAACAACACACACACCAATATATGCTGAAACATTACATTTACACCCCCCAACCCCCCCTGGAAGAACGCAAGGACAAAAGGGAATGAGTTGAACGATTGTAATCATGTAAAATCCATTAATCAAAAAATTATATTCACTATAAACAAATATGTACACCAAGAATTAAAGTCCAGGTACTGCACCAATATAGTCCGTGGACCACTGGGCCCAAAATGCATGGGCGAGGCCCACACAAGATACCCGATCAAAACGGAGAGAACACTGCAGGTGCATCAGATCCAAAAAAACACAGGCACCTGAGGGGGAAGGGAAGGGGGGGCACCTCAGCCGGATGAGTGCACGACGCCAGCTCCACGAGGGGGCTCCATGCCCATTGATGTATCCTGGGGAGTGCAAAGCCGCAGTCTCTCAAGTCTCTCCAGTGGGTGGTTTGCCCACTGTTTTATCCTGGGGAGTGCAAAGCCACAGTCTCTCATGTCTCTCCAGTGGGTGGGTTGCCCACTGCTTTATCCTGGGGAGTGCAAAGCCACAGTCTCTCAAGTCTCTCCAGTGGGTGGTTTGCCCACTGCTTTATCCTGGGGAGTGAAAAGCCACAGTCTCTCAAGTCTCTCCAGGGGGTGGGTTGCCCACTGCTTTTCCTGGGGAGTGCAAAGCCACAGTCTCTCAAGTCTCTCCAGTGGGTGGTTTGCCCACTGCTGCATCCTGGGGAGTGCAAAGCCACAGTCTCTCAAGTCCCTTCAGTGGGTGGTTTACCCACTGCTTTATCTTGGGTAGTGCAAAGCCACAGTCTCTCAAGTCTCTCCAGTGGGTGGTTTGCCCACTGCCTTATCCTGGGGAGTGCAAAGCCATAGTCTCTCAAGTCTTTCCAGTGGGTGGTTTACCCACTGCTTTATCTTGGGGAGTGCAAAGCCACAGTCTCTCAAGTCTCTCCAGTGGGTAGTTTGCCCACTGCCTTATCCTGGGGAGTGCAAAGCCATAGTCTCACAAGTCTTTCCAGTGGGTGGTTTGCCCACTGCTTTATCCTGGGGAGTGCACAGCCACAGTCTCTCAAGTGGATAACAGTCTCCACTGGTTCTGGAGGGGGCTTTGTGCCCAGAGTGCTTCATCCTGCCAAGGACAGAGGTAGTGGATGCCTTTCTCTACTGGTTCTGGAGGGGGATTTGTGCCCAGAGTGCTTCATCCTGCCAAGGACAGAGGTATTGGATGTGATACTCCACTGGTTCTGGAGGGGGCTTTGTGCCCAGAGTGCTTCATCCTGCCAAGGACAGAGGTAGTGGATGCCTTTCTCCACTGGTTCTGGATGGGGCTTTGTGCCCAGAGTGCTTCATCCTGCCAAGGACTGAGGTGGTGGATGTGACACTCCAATGACGGTGGTGCAACATGCAAGCTGGCCAGGCCCCTGGAACTGACCACCAGCCTCGTACGAATGACCACTGGGGATAGCAGCCATGTCTGCGGTGGTGCCACTGGCTCAGGATGTGGCGTGGCCGCTGGCGGTGCTGGCGGCGGGCTCAGTAGCGGCGATGCTTGCGGCGTTCATTGGGCAGCGATGCTGGTGGGGGGCTCACTGACCTTGGTGCTGGCGGTGGTGTCCTGAGCGGCGGTGCTGGTGGGGGGCTCACTGACCTTGGTGCTGGCGGCGGTGTTCTGAGCGGCGGTGCTCGTGGGGGGGTCACTGACTTTGGTACTGGCGGCGGTGTCCTGAGCGGCGGTGCTGGTGGCGGGCTCACTGACCTTGGTGCTGCTGAAGGGCACAGTGTCTGCGGTGCAGGTGAAGGGCTCAGTATCTTGGGTGCTGGAGGCGGTGCCGGTGGCGGCGGTGCATGTGGCGGTGCCGGTCTTGTCCGCCGTGCAGGTTGGCGGCAACGTTGACTTGCCTTTCTTTTTCAGGCCCTTCCCCACCTTGGATGGTGGCGCAGCTGTCTTGTCACTCCCAACTGTTGTCCTGGCTGAGCCCTTGGTGGCAGGTGTTTTGGCCTTCTCCCTCTGGGATGTGGGCAACTTCTTCTGTTTTGGAGGTATGGGAATGTCCTTGGCCTCGCTCCTTGGGACACTGGCAGCCCTGCTGCTTGGCGCACTCTAGAATCCGGTTACTGCTGGCACCTCTGTGCCCGGTGATGTGGTGGCTGAGGTGCTGGGTTGGGACCTGGAAAGGCGGGCCCTAGGGGACGGAAGGGGTAGGAGAGGTAAAGGGAAGAGGTCAAGGTTTGGCAGGAAAAGTTTTTTAGACACACTGGGACGGGTAGATGGAGGGGGTTTGGGAGTGGAGGAAGAGGTAGTAGTTGTAGGAAGTGTTCGTTTGCTGACTTTGGGTGAAGGTGCATGGGCTGGAGGCTGTCGTGAGGTGGATGGCTGTTGGGTGGGTGTGTGACTGGGTTTGTGTACTTTGGCAGGAGGGCTCACAGACACACTGGTAGAGGACACAGGGGATGTGTGAATGGTAGTGGGGGTGGTGATTGCACGTGAGCGGTGTGTGGTGATGGGCGTGCTGGTGATGGAGGTAGTGGCTGAGGATGTAGTGCATGCAGGTGTGAGTGGAGACGTGACAGGGAGGGAGAGGGGAGACGTGAAGGAGGGGAACACAGTGGAGGCAGTGGATGTTGGTATGTGTGCACGGGTATGATGCTTGTGTGAGCGCCTGTGGGATGTGTGGTGCTTATGTTTGCCAGAGCTACCCTTGTGTGTTGAGGTGTGTGCATGCTGGTCTGATGGTGTGCTTGGGATAGGCTGAGGTACTGGGGATTGGGTCTGGGTGGAGGAAGTTGGAGAGGGGAGGTTGGACACAGGGACAATGGCTGCCATCAGTTCTGAGGCCAGAGTCTGAAATGCTCGCTGTTGGGTTGCCTGGCCAGAATGAATGCATTTACAGGTATGCATTTGTCTGTTGCAACTGCCTCTCTACACCCTGGATGGCATTCAGAATGGTATACTGCCCAACAGTGAGGGATCTCAGGAGATCAATGGCCTCCTCACTGAGGGCAGCCGGGCTGACTGGGGCAAGGGCTGAGGTCCTGGGTGAGCGGCCACGGGGCACACGCTGGGGGGCTGCTGGGAGGGAGGTGCTGGTAGGGGGGGTGGCGGCTGTACCTGTAGATGGCACAGAGGTGCCCGCCACTGCAAGGGAGCTCCCATCAGAGGAGGAGTCGTGTCGCTGGTCTCTGCACCAGTCCCTGTCGTGGAGCTCCCCCCACCCTCTATCCCACTGGTGAATTCTGACTCCGTAGTGTCGCCCTCCAGGGCCATGTGGGATGCAGCCACCTCCTGCTCCGGTGGCACAGCTCCTCCGCCTGATGATGCTAATGCACACAAAAACAGGGAGACCACAAAAAGTGGGGGGAAAGAAAGTAGAAAGACATGTTCAGTACATGCAATACCACTACCGTTGGCGGACACTACAGACACAGCAGCCCTCTGCACAACGCCATGCACTTAGAGTTCCCTAATTCCTCACAGGGACATGGGGTACATGGCCTATGCCTGATTGCTGCACACATGGAAGTCACAGGAGCCTGACTAGGTGTAGATGGCTCTTACTACTAGTGGGGTTAAGGTGCTACTTAGCCTGCCTCACAAAGGGTCCTTGCCTACAAGCCTCACCCTAGCCTAGGGGAACCCACAGCCCACCTACCACACCCAGACACCTCCAATGCGCGCAGAGTCAGATGGATGTGACTGTACTCACCCCCTTGAGGCAGCTGTGATGCCCTCAAGTGCCCATCCAACTCCGGATACGCCACCGTCAGGATCTGGAACATCAGGGGGGTCATGGTGCGACGGGCACCCCTCCCACGTTGGGAGGCCATCCCCAGCTGGGCCTCCGCCATCTTCTTGCTCCAGCGGCGAATGTCCTCCCATCTTTTACGGCAGTGGGTGCTCCGTCTGTGGTGGACCCCCAGGGTCCGGACGTCCTTGGCGATGGCACGCCAAATATCCTTCTTCTGGTGGGCGCTGACCTACAGGAATAGTACAGGGGAAAAGGTACAACATTAATCGTCCGGACCATCACAGTCATTGGCCCACGTACCCACCCTTGCCCTGATGCACATACACTCACCGTCGGATCATGCACGCCTCATCACCCCCCACTATCTCCCATCCACACCACTCCAAACAGGCATTGCCCATACAGCATGCTTACAGTGTACTCACCTGTTTGTCTCGAGGACCGTAGAGTAGCGTGTACTGGGGGAGGACCCCATCCACTAGTTTATCCAACTCCTCCGATGTGAAGGCAGGGGCCCTTTCCCCAGACACATGAGCCATCGTCGCTTTCAGACTGAGGTCACAGCAGCACTTGCAGTGTAGTTGAAGATCAGGTATCAAGTGAGCGAACAGAGAGAAGAAAATGGCAGTCACATCCGCGGCAGTGCATACCGTCACCGCCGGCGTACATCGTCATGGGCTCCTGGGACCCATAGGGTCCAATGTTAACCAATGCAGGATTGCGCCGCGGTCTTCGACCGCCTACTGCGACCGTGTACAACGCCAGCGCAGTTACCTCATATCCCCTTGTCCCACATTACAGGTCAGGCAGCCGCCATTTCAGGGGGCCACATGGCATTATTTTTAAATGCGTCACACATATCTAGGCCTTGCATACACACTAAGACAGGCACATGGCGGATTGACAAATGTGTGCAATAAAGTTGTTGTTTTAATACCTCAGTGTTGGCTGACCCTCTGCTCGCTGTTCTCATTCATAGAGCACGTCCGCTGGGGCAGGTGATGAGATGACGGCATCCTCCGGTGTACAGGCCGCTGGTGGACCTGTCGACAATGGAAGAGTGACATGTAATTGTCACCTACAGACTTGATCGTGCCACAATCCAGGAACTGTGTGCCCAGTTGGAGCCAGACCTGATGTCAGCTATCCGCCATCCCACAGGAATCCCCCCTCTAGTGCGGGTCCTGTCAGTACTCCATTTCCTGGCAAGTGGGTCTTTTCAAACAACAGTGGCCATAGCATCAGGGATGTCCCAGCCTATGTTCTCAAACGTGTTGTCCAGAGTGTTGTCAGCCCTTCTGAAACACATGCGCAGCTACATCGTTTACCCTCAGGTGGAGGATTTGCCTACAGTGAAAGGTGGCTTCTATGCCCTGGGACATATCCTCAACATCATAGGTGCCATTGATGGGACATATGTGGCCTTGGTGCCCCCCGCAGGAGTGAACAGGTGTACAGAAACTGGAAGAGCTACCATTCGATGAATGTGCACATGGTGTGTTTGGCCAACCAGTACATCTCCCATGTGAATGCCAAATTTCCTGGCTCAGTGCATGACGCTTTCATTCTGAGGAATAGCAGCATCCCTTATGTGATGGGGCAACTCCAGAGGCACCGTGTGTGGCTATTAGGTGAGGACAAGGACCCTATACAGTGTGAATAGTTGCCTGGGTCTGGGGTTGTCCCTAATGGTTAGTGTGTGTCTAACAGTTGTCCCTCGACATTTGCAGGTGACTCTGGCTACCCCAACCAGTCATGGCTACTGACCCCAGTGAGGAATCCCAGGACAAGGGCAGAGGAACGCTACAATGAGGCACATGGGTGAACTAGGAGGGTTATAGAGAGGGCCTTCTGCCTCCTGAAGTCCAGGTTCTGGTGCCTCCATATGACAAGTGGTTCCCTATACTACTCACCAAAGAAGGTGTGCCAGATCATCGTGGCCTGCTGTATGCTGCACAACTTGGCTTTGCGACAACAGGTGCCTTTTCTGCAGAAGGATGGTCCAGAAGGAGGTCTTGTGGCAGCTGTGGAGCCTGTGGACAGTGAAGAAGAGGACGCAGAAGAAGAGGACATTGACAACAGAAACACTGTGATTCAGCAATACTTCCAGTGAGACACAGGTAAGAATACATCACTGCCTGTCATCTGTCTTTCACGTTCACCCAGTGTGGGGACCCTAATTTCCCTTTCGATTTCACAGATGTGGGTCCCACTGTGTGACCCCTGCTACGTTGCCTCATGGACTAGAGCTATGTGATATAGGTATGTTGACAATACAATGGACATTGCTATTTCCCTCAGTTATTGCAAATACACACTTGTGAAAGCACAGACTGACTCCAGATTGTTTTGTGATTCAAGGGTGTTTATTTAAGTGCAAAATAGTGGAGGGGGTTGTAAAATGGGCAGGGGTGATGGTGGAGGAATGTCCATGGCAGAGTCCAGTTACTAGTCTCACAGGTGCATTGTCCAAAGAGGCATAGAAAGTGGAGCTAGGGCAGTTTAAGGATGGACAGGGTGACAAAGTGGGACAGAAGGATGACATTCAGGGTGGTCTCATTTCTTGGCCGGGGTCTTGGCATTGTTCGCTGTCTTTGTCCTGGATCTCAGGGACCGCTTGCGGGGTGGTTCTCCATCTGCAGGGGGTGGGGTGCTGGTGTTGTGGTCCTATGGCGGTGCCTCCTGTCCACTAGCGCCAGTAGAGGTGGTGGGCAGTTCATCGTCTAGGCTAGTGTCAAGGGACACTTGTTGTGTCACAGTGTCCCTCCTGGTGTTCACGAGGTCCTTCAGCACCCCTACAATGGTGCCCAGGGTGGTATTGATGGACTTGAGTTCCTCCCTGAACCCCAAATACTCTTCCTCCTGCAGCCGCTGGGTCTCCTGAAATTTGGCCAGTACCGTTGCCATCATCTCCTGGGAATGACGGTATGCTCCCATGATGTTGGAGAGGGCCTTGTGGAGAGTGGGTTCCCTGGGCCTGTCCTCCCCCTGTCGCACAGCAGACCTCCCAGTTCCCCGGTTTTCCTGGGCCCCTGTCCCCTGAACCGTGTGCCCACTGCCACTGCCCCCAGGTCCCTGCTGTTATTGGGGTGGTGGGTTAGCCTGGGTTCCCTGTAGTGGTGGACACACTGCTGCTTGACGTGTCCTGGGGACAGAGGTATAGGCCCGCTGGATGGGTGCTGTGCTGGTGGTTCCTGAGGGGGGAGTCTCTGTGGTGGCCTGTGACTGTGTGAGGGGAACCGACTGTCCTGAGGTCCCAGATGGGCCGGGCTGGTCATCTTAATCCAGTTGGACAGAGCTGCTGTCATCACTGTGGGCCTCTTCTGTGGGGGGAGTGGACATGTCTGGAACCTCCTGTCCGGTGACGTTGGGTAGGGGTCCTGCAGGGGCGTAAAGGCATGATTATTGCATCTGTGTGTGCCATGGTGTGCAATGGGTGGGTGACACTGTACCTCAGTGCTTACATTCTTGTGTAGGACCTTGTGTGATAATTGTTTAGGGGTCTGTGTGGGTCTCTGTAGTGGACATGCATTGGTGATGGGTGTCCATGCTTTGTTGTTGCATGCAGGGCTTGGTGTTGGGATGTGTGGTTTGTGATAGTGGGACATATGTGAGGAGTTGGAGTGATGGGGTGAGGGCGAGGGTGGGGGTATGTGATAGCATGCAGGTAGGGTGGGGGATGAAGTAGTGAAAGATTTGACTTACCAGAGTCCATTCCTCCAGCTACTCCTGTGAGGCCCTCAGGATGCAGTATAGCCAAGACCTGCTCCTCCCATGTTGTTAGTTGTAGGGGAGGAGGAGGGGGTCCGCCGGCAGTCCTCTGAATCGCAATGTGGTGTCTTGAGACCACGGGACGCACCTTCCCCCGTAGGTCGTTCCACCTCTTCCTGATGTCATCCCGTGTTCTTGGGTGCTGTGCCACTGCGTTGACCCTAACCACGATTCTGCGCCATAGCTCCATCTTCCTAGCTATGGAGGTGTGCTGCACCTGTGATCCGAATAGCAGTGGCTCTACCCGGATGATTTCCTCCACCATGACCCTGAGCTCCTCCTCAGAAAACCTGGGGTGTCTTTGCGGTGCCATGGGGTGGTGTGAGTGATGTGTGAGGTGGTGTGTGTTGTGAGGTGTGGGGTGATGTTTAGGGGTGTGTGTTGTTTTGTGCGTGGATGTGTATGAGTGATGGTGTTGTGTGCCCCTGTATTCTGGTGTGGTCTTTGCTTTGCTGTCTCTCTGCTTCTTCCAAATTGTTCATTGTAAGGGTTTGTAGGTAATGTGGGTGTGTGTTTTATATTAATTGGGTGTGTGGGAGTGGTGTGTGTATGTGTGTCAGGTGTGTGTATTTGGAATGGTCCAATGTGGTTGTGTTTTGTAAATGTGTGTGTATTTTGAGCACGGCGGTGTGTACCGCCAATGGAATACCGCGGTTGAAAGACCGCCGTGTTGATTTGTGGGTCGTGATAGTGTGGGCGTATTCCTTTTGGCGTGACGGTGGAGGTTTTGTTATCGCCAGTTTATCACTGACCTTTGGTGTGGCGGACTTGTGTGGGTGTCTAGATTTTGGCGGATTCTGAGCTGTGGGTTGTAATAGCTGTGGCGGGATTCCGCGGCCGCGGCGGTGTGTTGGCGGTCTTCTGCATGGCGGTAAGCGGGATTTACCGCCAATGTTGTAATGAGGGCCTCAGTACTGTTATGATGCAGGGGTTTGACTTTCAAGAAAGGAGAGGTTATGATCTTTCTTATTAATTGTGGGCAGTTTTCAGAAATACAATCATAGAGATTAAGGCAAGCATGCATTTGACTTTGAGAAAGAGGAGGCATGCAGTTGATGGAAGAGAAGGAGAGGGTCGTTTGAAAGAGAATAGGAGAGGCAACAAACAGAAATTTTAAGTAAAGATTAGTTTTATACCGGTTTTAGAAATATTGAAGTTGATTTTGGGAGAGCATGCAATTTGAGGAAGCAAGATTGTAGAAAGCATCAGTATAATTTGTATGCAAAGATAGTGATTTATTATGACCTTCTGATAGGCTCCAGAATCAGACAAACAGTCCATGCACTGCATGGCTTCCTCTAGACCACTGCCAAAACAAAGTCAGCTGATCATCGCAGGGGGTCGAAGGATAAATTAATGGTGGGAAACATGTACTAGGAAATATCAGGAGCTTTAGCCTGTGTGCTTGACTGTTTTTCTTCTCACCTTTGTTAATTACTTAACTGGTTTAGAGGGCTGGGTTGATCACTTATCACATAGGCACTTCTTTAGGAAGGTGGGGTGTTTGAGTTAATGGAGTTCAGTTTTTAGGCTTACCGCTGCTGCCTTTGTCACTCCCTCTTGCTCCCTGGGGTTGATGGCAGCGGGCACAACAGGGACGAGAAGACAGATGGAAGGGGGCAAAGGCGGAAGAGAGAGAGAAAGACAAAAACAAACAAAGCTGTAATGAACATGTTTGTCAGGGCTCTTAGGTTCCTAGCCCGTTCCTGGTGGTATATCTGCCATACAATACTCCATTTTCAGGGGCAGCTCCTCCATGAAGGCGGAGGAGCATCCCCCCCCGCCAGCAGCGAAAGCTGCAAAACGTTTACCAAACAATGATAATAAAGTGGGTTTATTGTTATTGTTTGGTAAAAGTGTTGGGCCATGGGGGTGACAAGCAGTGAGGGGAAGTGCACAGCACTCCCCCTCAAAGCGCATGTGTGTTTGGCCAGCCATCTCGGGCCGGCCAAACATACATGGGCTGTAGGCTCACTCCAGCCCAGGAGCCTGCACAGGCTCCCAGTCTGCCTGGGAGTGCCATGGCCGGGCGCTCCCAGTCAATCCTGATGCTGCATTGAGCAGAGTCAGGATTGGCCGCAGGGCAGGCTATGAGCCTATGCCTGCAGTCGTCAAGGGACAGGGGAGCGGCGCGTGACGGTGGAGGTGTTTGTTTTTTATTTATTTTTATTTTTTATTTTATTTTAATTCCCCCCCCACTCCCTTCTCCCACGTGCTGTCACACTCCTTCACCTTGCCGCAAGCCGCTCCTGTCCATTTTGCTTCTAGACTTGTTTAGTTCATCAGAGTGATCCTAATATATCTGTGAACGTCATTAATTCACAAAGACATATCAAGCTTTCATTTGGTTTAGAATTCAGTGCTAACCATTTTCCAATTTTTGTACTGATATTCCTATATTTTACCTGCTCAAACATTTTAAAATAAGACAAGGTGCAGCACAGTGGACATCTGTTGACAAAGTTTAAAAAATCCTGGAAACTCTTGATAAAACACAAAAGGGTGTGTGTGTGTGTGTAAGCTCCTCTGTCATTATTTTAGAGACACCCTAAAGGACAGGAAATGCAATTTTCATGACTTTCACCTCTTTGATGAATATGCACCCTATGTGGCAGAAGTCTGGATCTCAAGTTCAAGTTTGGCATGATGTGTTGAGAAGGGTCACAATCTATTGGGGGAATATCCCTAAAGGGGGCTAGGATTTTTGCATGTAAATGTTTGATCTTTCTTAAAGCAAAAATGTACACCAACCTTTGTATAACAATGGGACGTCTTTTCGACCACATCCTTTTTAAGATTTGGGGTTAGACCAGCGCTGATGTTTTTGTATTGTTAAAGAAATAAAAGATCTAAATCAGCACAGTGATACATAATACTAGTGTTACATCTGTGAACAGGGTCGTGAAGTTTGGTTTGGTGGTATCTCTTGAACTGCAAATTTACAAGGCAATTTTGTGAAGAGTGCCTCATCTAGCTGGCCAAGGATTTTAATCCCCGTCCGCAATTATACAATTTTAAACCAGAATCAGGTTCATGAACCATGAATTGCAGAAACATTTGGAGACCACTGGCCGGAACAAGCTACTCATAGCTTCGCCCCAGTTGGTGGGTGGAGGCACACCCCACAGTGGTGGAAATACCATCATCCAACCAAAATCTAATCTCAGTAGTCTAAGGTTCATGAACCACAAGTGCCAGTTCACAAACCCTTGGCATTGTTATAATGGTCACAATGAATTTCCATTAACCTTAGTTCATGATGCAACAGATCACAGGATCATTGTCAACTGTGACCAAATTAGTAGAAATTACAATTGAAAACCTACAGACATTCAGTGAAAAAATACTGTGAGAGATTTTATAGTTTAAACGAAAACCTTAAATGTCCCATTACAGCGTTAAGGTTATTAGCATCGCTGAAAATATAAGAAATATAACCCAGTCAAGGTAAAGGTCTGAAGGGATTAAAATAGATTTGAAGTAGATAAGGGTGAAGGTGGTGAAGAAAGTGGGTGGAAAACATAACTGGCCAAGGCCAATTTCAACAGTATTTAGTTCTTATGCCTCAACCATGCCATGTGTCAATATAAGCTTTTACACTGATTCTTCTCTCTTTCACACACAAAGTTTAGATCAAAGAGAAATGAACATTATTCTTGTAGTACAGCAGATTAATAATACATTCTTTTGTATGATATGTTTGTAATCTGGTTGCCCAATCAGATGTACAGTATTGATATACAATGGATTCTGAAGTAGGACAAAAAAGAATAGGAAAGTATAGATCCATACAACTAATTTACTTATCTGAGGCTCACTGTTCATCCTTGCCCATCCTTCCAGAGGAAAAAGAGACTTCTAAATGGCCCAATTAAAGTGTCAGTCAGTTACTTGTATTGTCTAACATGTTATTAATTATAATAATGCCTATGCCTCTTTGTTACCCTACAACAATTACGGTAGAACTAGAAACCAAAAACAAACCTGGAATCTTTAACACAAACGTTAAATTGCAGTGAGAGGGCGTATTGTGCAAACTGCTACATTAATCTATAACCAAAGGCTTGGTGAGGTTCCTAGCAAAGGAACATTTCAGGAAAAATGGGGCCCGAGATTGCATTTTATATGACAATTTTTTGGTTAAAAAGCAATTGGCTGTACAGTAATTTGAAGGGGGCACATATGAAATGTTTTTACATTTTCATGGTGTACTAAAGAAGTCTGATCCTCCTCCAGGAGTTTGCAGGCAGAGCGATGCCATCCCATAGAAAGCTTCAAAGGCAGCAGGTGGGTTTTTAAAGTGGTTGCGCACAAATAGCAGCTCTGCATTTCACAAGGAAGCAACGCAAGTCTAAAGTCTTCATGTGGGTTCAAGTGTATGTGGAGATTTATCCTTTTTAGCATTTTTACAATAAGGGTGCTCAAAAAATATTCTAATGGTTTCAAGTAAACAAAGAAGTCTGAGCATGCCTAGAGGCCACTGTTGGAAGAGGGAGGATACAGTATATAACTACCTACCCTCAGAAAACCTTGTTAAAAAGCAAGTTACAAAACAACGTACTCTTCAGTCTGAATTCCCTAAAAGTTGAAAAAAAAAACACCATAGGTGTTATTATAGCTCCAAATAATCTGGGCATGCAATCTGTCATGGATTCCATCCATTTTTTGAAGATATCCAGTGCCTTGAGAATGGCTACATGTTTACTTTGCCATTCTGCTGGGCTAGTGCCTCAGAGTTTCTTGCATTTATATGAGGAGGTGTTTCCATTCATGAACACATCATATGTTACACTGTTATAGAAAACAAATACTGTCAAAGGAATATGCATTACAAACATAAATTTGAAATATAATTAGAGCAGTCACAACCCCCTTGTTAATACTTGGTGGAAGCACATTCAGCAGCAATTACAGTCTCATGTCAACCGGCACACCTACATTTGGTAATATTTGGCAACTGTTCTTTAAAAAACTGATTCAAGTTCTGGGATGTTCCTTAGGAGGATTGAGAACACGAACCATCAAGTGATACCATGAATTGTATTTCCCCTGCCTATGCTAGACCAAAGCAATCTTTGGGATTCTGTAACATTGTTATATGCTAGGTCTCAAGGTTGCTTTTGGTGGCTCAGACAGGAGTAGTCTATCAAAGAAATTAACAATTTGGGACATCCTTCAACTCTATTAAAGAGCTATATTATCACTGTATTCTAACACTTTGGTGCATGTTTAGTAGGTGGCATTAAGATACGTTTTACACGAACAGAGGATTCTAGCACAGGTTCTTGTTCGCACCCCTGCTTTTTAACCTCCATGTCGTAAATATGGGGAGTAACCTGCAACATTTGAGATCTTGTCATTTCAAATTAGGTGCCTGATACTGAAAAACCAATGTTAAACTGACTTTAGTATTGGGTAATTGTACTTTATCATTTCAAAATGTTTGTGGCAACTTCCCAGGCAGTGAGGCCATGGGATGAACTTTTGGGCTAGACCAATGGCAAAGACATAACTGGGTTTGTGGTCCTCCCTAATGCAAGTGTCACAGCAGATGAAAAATGTATGTACTTGTAATCCTGGTTCTCCATCTTAAGTATATCTGCCAGTTTCACAAAAGTAGATATCTCCGCCCCTGAGTGGGATCAAGGAACACTTGTTTTTAAGAAGACAAAGTATATTTTTATATATTAGCAACTAAATAGGCATTTTGTTTCATTTCACTAGAGCAAAGAATATTGCATTCCTATAATGACAACTATTTAATTTTCTATAAGATTAAAAGGCCTTTCAAAAGTCCTACAATTGAGGACTTTGGAGATTAATAGCAGTGAATCGTTTAATGTTGTGAATCGCTTAATGTTGACTTTTTGGATATGGGAAAGTTATACTGATGAGTAGATGGTTGTAGTGTCTTTGATATCATGCGCACTAGGACCCCCGTGGTCCTGGGTGGTCTCTAGACAGGAATTACGGAATTGAATGGGAGGTGTTAAGGTGTGGTTATGCAAGTTGTGATGCAATGCGAGCAGAATGTGAAAGTATGTTGAAGAATAAAGACGTCAGCTATAGAGCACTGTGTGTGGCGTATACATTGACATGGCCCTGTGCTGGAGATGGTGCTACAACTGGCAATGACTACGGGATATGTGCCCCGAAGAAACAGAGCTGCTCTCTGAAGAGTTTGCAAAGGTGCAACAAACTGCTTGTGCAAGCCATGTGTGCCCCAAGGCAATGCAAAGCAGTCTGCAGTTGGCATATGTGGAGTCAAAGTCCTACTCCAGCCCATATACAATCATTGAAGAAGTTGATGGCCTTGCAGAGGAGCACATTTGAAAAGCCCACCAAAATCTGCTGATAAGGCTGAAAGAAGATTGTGCTGTGCCATATCACAGAACCATCATCAATACGAAGCAAACGCTAAAGGCAGTGACAACCAGGTACGAAAACAGAAACTTACTTACCAACACAGGCAACTAAAGTGCCACATAACCTCGAATCGGACATGACAACCAGACCCAAGCAACAGGGTGATGCATGGAGAGGCTGCTGGTCCTGCAGTGCAAGACGAACACTACCTGAACAGCACGTGCTCTCAGTGGAGGCAGAAGGAAGTGCAAAGAACAAATTGACTACATTCCTTAAGTCACCCTCATTGTTTGATACAGCGAACAAACAGAACATTGGTGCCAAGTGGACTGCACAGATAGAACGGTTCGAGGACTTCATAGATGCATCAGGAGAAAAAGACAAAAAGAAAATCATTAAATATTTTGAAAACCTTGCCATAGATGGAGTGAAAGAAGTGTTAAAGAAAGTCTCACAAGATTATGCAACATCATACCAAAAGATAAAAGAAGCTTCGGATGCCAAATTCAATCTGATGCCAAATGGCGACTATGAGAGGTACATATTCAACCAAGCATGACAACAAGCTGGTGAAATGATGGACGAATTTGTTGAGAGACTTGATGCACTTCTAAAACATTGTAAGTTCTGTCACTTTAATGATGAAGAAGCCATGTGTCTCAGAGTCATTGATGGCTGCGTTTCAGATTCCTTCAAAAGACACATATTGAGAGAGCTACTCAGTTTAGAGAAAATGCTAATGGCTCAGAGGGCAGAAGAACAAGCAGATCGATAAGCTGCTGACATAGAAGCAGGAACAGCACATAATGAATCAGCGTAGATCAAGAAAAGCTAGTATAGATGCTCACAAGTCGATGTCTCCGCTAGTTTTAATTTCTCCATGAAGGTAGATGTCCAGCCAGAGGCTAAGGAACGACAGACACTTGTAGGATTGGCTGCTTGCACAGAAGATCAAATGTCAAAAAACGAATCACCAAACAAAGTGACAAAATTCATTTGGATGCTGTCCTAAAATTACAGTAATGGTGACCAGTCATCACATAATCTTCATTATAGCCAATGATGCGTAGATTAACATCATGCCAGTAAAAAAATTCAACGGCCTATCTTCTGTGCCATGCCTTAATCCTTCAAGCATGAAGGTATACATGTGGGCTGCTTCTCAGTTAGAGTCAGGAGTCATTTACAGCAGCATTGTGACATAAAACAGCATCAGTGCAAGCATTAATTCATGTCCTTCAGGGAACTTCATCTAGTGCATGCCTACTTAGCTGTGTCACTGCTGCTGACATGGGACTAATAGTTCCTCTCGCAGGCTGAAATTGTGAGGCTTAGTGAGCTGACACAGCGAGCGGGTGAAGCGGAAGCGAGCGACTGACCCAGAAGCTGTCTATCGGAGGAGTCTCAGAGCGGCGGCGTGCAAGCGCAGGCGGCTCCATCGGCCCACCGGAGGGCCAGAGAGAAGCGACCCGGAACCAGAGCAGGAGCCGTGGCGGAGGGAGAAGCCGCACCATGGCACCCATGAGTTAGAGGTGCTGGAGGTGCAGTAGGAGCTGGTAGAGCCGTGTGCCAGTTGCCGGGTGCTGGTTGAGCAGCGGCGTTGACATCACGAGCGGAGTTGAGTGTGGCCCGGCTCCTTGAGGCTCCTTGAGGGTCCCTGAGGTCTGAGGCTCCCTTTGTCTTGTGTAAAGCCCTGTGCCCAGGAAGGGTGAAAGATGTGGTGAGACACATGAAGACACCCTAAAGTACTAAAGCATCAAGCGCATCGAAACGCGGAAAAAAGTCTACTTATTGCCTGTCTCTGCCTGCCTGCCTGCTCGCCTGCCTGTTCATTTGCTCATTTGTTCTGCCTGCCTTATAGATGCTCCTAGGAAAAAAAAGGAGGTAAAGAGGAGGAAAAAGTTAGAAAAGCTGCTGACAGCGCAAGAAAGTCACCGGGGGAAGGAGAGGCAGGTCGAATTGGTACCCTACAAGGACAGCCCTAAATATTGGGATATAATTAAATACTCAAGCGTCCAGGCAGCATAAGTCTGTCTAATAGCTCTCTGAGGAGCTCTGGTTGTATTAGTCCTGCAATCTTTAAGTGTTTAAAGCGTTAGAGAGGAGGGAGGCCCTGAAGAGAGATAGCTGTGGGCAGCTACAGCTGCAGCTCCCCCTGGTGGTGGGGCGGAGGCGGCTGGTACTAGACCAGTGCGGCTTGTCCCCAATAGGGATTTGCCCCCCCCCTCTTTTACGTGAGTAACCTAAGAACTAAGAACCAAGATCTTGGAAATCCTTTACAGTTGGTCTTTGGAGTGGAGTAGATGGTGTCTCTACCAAGAATTACCAAGAATTAAGATAATAACCTCTTCATGGACTCCTGAAAAGTTAAATTAAGTACCAAATAGCCCGGCAGATCGAGCCTAGTGTGTGGAGTGTGCTTTTGTGGGTAGTACTACCCTAAGGAGAGTCACATAATATATACTATATTGATACATATTTATTTATAATCTATATACACATAATACCTTGTTTATAATATATATAGTATACAGCGTGCCGGGGTGCAAGGCTCGATCTCGAGGCGGTGCGAAAAAGGGATTAAAAGCACGCCACAAGGCAAAGGAGTTTACTGAGGAACATCCGTCTTGAGGGCTATTGTTTGAAAATCAAGAAGAAGGAGGCGGGGAAAAAGTACTTCAGCCTTCTGGACAGGAGGACATTTTGGCCCATATTTATACTTTTTTAGCATTGCATTTGCGTCATTTTTTTATGCAAAATCGGCGCAAACTTACAAAATACAATTGTATTTTGTAAGTTTGTGCTGCTTTTACGTCAAAAAGTGACGCAAATGCTGCGCTAAAAAAGTATAAATATGATCCTTTGAGAGATAATAGAACTGATAGGGATAATCATGAGAGATCTTCAGGAACCCTTCTTGGAGTATCAATTAGAGAATTTGTGGGGAGATTTTTTTTAAAACTCATCACACATCACAGTTGTCAGAGGGGAGTAATATGTTGGAATCCAATCAGAGTGAAATTGAACGATCTAGGAGAAATGAGTTCCCGTTCTCAGACTCATTACAAATGGAGGACTTGTGTCTGGAGAGGAGGTCGGAGGAGGTTACTGGGCGTAAGGGTTTGTTAGGCAATCTTCATCCCCCTGCTTTTCATCCCAGGTAAGGCATAATACAAGATCTGAGGAGATGTTCCCGTCGGTTCTGGAAAGGAGGGAGGCTTTTGTTGGGGGGGGGTTTGGGGGAGTGTTGCTAAAGGTAACAAATAGCTGGATACATTTCTGACGTCACCTCTTTCGGGCAGACATTCTGCATCTGTTTTGGAAACTACTGCCGCACCAGCTGAGTCACTACTAAATGTAATGTTCCTAATGCAAAAGACTTTGCAGGCAATTTTAGAAGTACAGAGTGCAAATAATAGTCTGAAGAAAGCACATAAAAATCAATTACAAGAGAAAACAGAGGAGTTAAAATGTATTAATAGTAGTATGCCAACATTAGTACGACCTGTGCTGGAAAAAATGGATGAAGAAACAGATACCCATGATACCCATGATACCCATGACACCCTTGAACATAATAAAGAAGGAGGGGAAACTGATATAATACAGACATTAAATCAACCGTCAGTATATGTTTCCAAACAGCCAATGCTGGTGATAAAGAGGAATCATAGAAAGGGGAGAAAGGGATATGGGTTCAACAATTGCTACTATAAATTCCAATGTAGGAAGCAAAGTAAGCAAAGAAACATTGGGAGTAAAACATCAGTAGGGAGAGAGAAAGATAGCTCAGGTAGGCCAGGCCACCACCCCTAGGACAGCCCGAGGCCAAGGGTGGGAAGTAGTAACCTTAGAGCAAACTGCCACGTCACAAAAAGTACCTATCATACCCTATAGAGAAGTTAGCCAGCGAGGAAAAAGAAAGAAAGTTACCCAAGGAGTGGCAGTGGAGACAGAAGTAATGGAAAAAATAGAAGAAAGAGAGAATAGTAGTGGTTTAGAGGGAGAGAAAAATACTAAGAGATTAGCAAGAAGTAGGAAATTAGTCAACCCAATTTGCCCAGTAAAGAGCAGAGTCTCGTTTTCACCTAAAGGTCTTGGGAAAAAGAGGGAGTGGGAGAGCCTTAGCGGAAGTAAATGGAGGTGGATTTATCTAGAACAGTGGGGAAGAGAGATTGGGAGGAAACGGCATAGAAGTTCAAACCTTTGAATCGCACCCGCCTTTTATAAGTTATGGCTCGGTGTTCCAAGTCTAAGTGAAATCGAGTCAGAAGATATAAAGCAAATAGGATTTATATTAAGCTCGAGGGAGATGAGGTGACTAAAGCACTCTTCTACTCTGAATGTATTAGACATCTGGTATTGCAAGCAGAGGCGGAGCTAAGGAAGGAGGGTATGAGATTAATACAGCAATGTGAGTTAGTAGGTGAGACTCAAGATGGGAGTGTCCTTACGTGCCATGCAGGTCTGTTCCCTAACCAAGTGCAGTGTAATTTGCTATATAATAAAAATCAAAGAAGGTGTGTGGAAGGAAATAAGGGTAGTCTAAGTGTAACTGTAGTTACCGAATATAACGATCCGCAGTGGAGGAATCGTTTTGAGCCCCTTGTAAACTCCTGTGACAACCATAGGAGGGGCGAACTGAGTGATGTGGACTAGGAATAAAGGGCCAGATGTATGAAGAAAGCCCTCTGCGAATCGCAAATACCGATTTTTAAGAAATCAATATTTCTGAGTCGCAATATGCTATGTAACATATTTGCGATTCGGAAATAGTGATTTCTTAAAAATCGCTATTTTAGGTTTGCGAGGCCCAAATACCGAATCGCAAAAAATTTGTGATTCGGTAATTGAAAATCGCAAATTGCGAGAACGCACACGTGGCAGAGCCTGATGACATCACAAGCAGGAAGTGAGTCATCCAAGGCAGTTTGCAGGTGCCACACCCAAAGGAGCACTGAGAGAGACACAGCCCAGCCACAGGGAGCAAGTCTGTGAACAAGGCAGGACTGCACATCACCATGGACACCTCTGCACAGGGTAAGGAGAAGGGAGAGAGGAAAAGAAAACTCAAGTTTAGTGAGCAGGAACTGCAGGTGCTCACTGAGGAGGTGGTGAGGAGCCATGACCGTCTGTTTGGAAAGAGCTCACTTCAGGTCCCTGAGAGTGAGAAGCGCAGACTCTGGGCGGACATTCAAACAAAAATCTGCGCGGCGCTCAGTCGAGGAGATCAAAAAGAGGCGGTACGACCTGCGTTTCCGTGCCAAGGAGATGGTGACAAGATCACTTCAGGAGGCAAGGAGCACAGGAGGCGGTCCATCCACCGAGACACCCTCCACCCCGATGGAAGACCTGGTGGAGTCGACACTCCTCCCAGAAGCTGTCAGTGGGGTCACTGACATCGACACATCCGGCACACCAAGCACCAGTAAAGGTAAGTGCAGTATTGAAATGTAACCCCATATGTGTATGTTCAAATGCCCCTTAGGAATTAGCAAGTAGTGCAAAGCAGTGTGAGAAGTAGTCCATTCCACATCTTAGAAGCGGCACAACAATGCCTTATGGGAGTGGTAGTCCACAACCCAGAGCTGAAAGTAGCATCATAGAATGTAATTAGGCAGAGCGACACATAGAAGAACACAACACCCACTACATAGTGATGATGGCCACACACCTTCCCCAGACGGCAGATCCACTGTTATGCAGGAGTCCCAGCCCCAGCGAAACTCAACACCCCGCAGGAGGCCTCAGTATGCAGGCGCACAGCACATGGAAGCAGGAGAGGGCCCATCAGTCTTCGGTGGCCTGGAATACGCTATGCTGAAACTGCAGCGCCTGCAAAACAGGAAAATTTCAGCAATACAAAGGCAGATGCAGGCACAGAATGCCAACATGGGGGGGCTGCATCGGCCGTTGGAGTACCTTAATTCCAACATCACAAAACTGCATGAGGGACAGATCACAGCTTCTGAGAACACCAGGGAGCTGACAATTGCAGTGAGGGAACTGTGCACAGAGCTGCGGCACGACAGAGTCAGCCACCGGAGGCAGGAGAAGCGTTTTATGGGCATGTTTGGTGCATTCTGTCGCTCGGTCAATCGCCTCGCTACTTCAACAGCCCTCATATTGCGGCATGCTGTGGCCGCACAGGTGGATGCAGCGCACAGCAGTAGGAATGTGGAACAGGGACTGGTTCAGATCACTAATGTGCTGGATAATATGCTGGGTAACCGGTCTGCTACACCCAGTGAACTGGGACTAGCGGAGACTGAGGACACATCTAGCCTCAGCAGCATAGCAGTGCCCACCACTGATGCTAGGCGTCGCAGGCACAGCACTGCCACTGAGGCCGATAACAGAGGTGCCAGTGAGGCCACTGCACACTCGAGTGGCTTGCGTGGCCGTAGAAAGTGACTGTAATGGCCACAGGGGACTGTTTGCTTATTGTGTGATACAGTAAACTATGATTCAATAGTGAGATACTGTTATCTGCTTATTTTAAGACACATATTATTTCATTTTTTCTGCTAGTGAAACTTATGTTACCTGACGCTAAGGTAATAAATGTTCTAACTACCAGTACACATGTCAGTGAAGTTGTGTTGTTATTACTTACATCTGAAATGGTTGTGCGTGATGTCTGCACGCATTTGCCTGCCCCCTGCTGCACTGGTCCTCTCTGCTGGCTGTAGGGGGGGTATGGGATCATCATCCTCATCAGAGTCTGAATCAGATATTTCCACAGGTATGCCCCTGGTGGTAGCTATATTGTGCAGGATTGCACATGTGACCACTATTCTACATGTCGTCTCCGGGCTGTACTGTAGTGCCCCTCCACTTTTGTGGATGCACCGGAAGCGACCCAAAGGTGCGCTCCACCACATTGCGGGTTGCCCTGTGTGCTGCATTGTATCTCCGTTCTGCTGGTGTTGTAGGATTGAGGTAGGGCGTCATTATGTAGGTGTGCACTGCGTAGGCACTGTCTCCTGGAATGAACAGAGGGTATAACGAGTAAGTGAGCCATCTGACGTCACAACGCCATCAATGCGCCAGTGTACAGAGGGACAATACCTAGTAGATATCCTTCACCAAACTGCCCAGCTAGCAGTCTTGTGTGAACGCCGCTGTGGCGAAAGATGTATGAATCATGTGTGCTCCCTGGGTACCCGGCCACGAGATCAGTTATGATGTAGGAGGCATTGCATATCACCTGTATATTCATTGAATGTTGGTATTTACGGTTGCGGTACACATACTCTGTGGGCGATGGTGGACAGATTGCAACATGTGTCCCATCTATGGCACCTAGCACGTGGGGGAACTGTGCTATCTGGTAGAAATCTATTTTTGTCTGCTGTATTTCCTGTGGGGTTTGGGGGAATCTGATGTACTGGTGTATCCTACTCAGCATGGCGTTGATAGATGCATTGAAAAATCTAGAGAGGGCACTCTGTTATACTCCTCCAGCTGCTGCTATGACCCCTTGATAGCTCCCTGAGGCAAGTAGGTGCAGGGAGCATAATACCTGCACATGGGTGGGTATGCTATGAGTCCTATGTGTTGTGTGCTGCAGTATGGGTTGTAGCTCAGCTATCAGGTCCAGTATCATTGCTGAGCTCAACCTGTACTTCTCATATATCTCCTCCTCAGTCTGGTCAAAAAGGGTAGTGCGCACTCTGAAAATGCGCTCCTGTCTCCTCCTCCCTCTCCTCAAACCTGCCAAAATCCTCATTCTCCTCGCCGTGACGTAGAGTGCAGCCATTGTGGAAAAGAGTCTGAGGCATTCTGGGCCTCTTTATATAGGTTGCACCTGGTTACCACCTGGTTTCACTTAGTGGTAATTTGCATGTGCAAAAGGCCATTCTGCGAAAATTCGCAATTAGCGATTTTTTGATGCATCGAATTGCAACTTGGTTTTGCGTGTCGCATTTTGCGTCTCGCAATTTCCGACTTGAGATACCGAATTGCTAATTGCGATTCGGTATTTCATGTCACAAATTGCGACACGCAAATTACGACACGCAAAACCAAGTTGCAATGCAAAAAATTGCAGTTTTTGAGATTCCTTATGTTTGGTCTGCAAATGCCTTTCATGCATCGCAGACCACGTTTTTGCATTCGCAAATGGCCAAATTTAGCGATTCGCACCGTTTGCGAATGCAAATTCGTTTGATACATATGGCCCAAAATCCGTTGCACAGCCATTTAGTTTTTTCCTGGAATTTGGGAGGTTATAAAAAACATTTAAAACACGATCTTTTTAAAGGAGAGTTTGAAAAGTATGATATAATGTGCTTCCAGGAAACTTGGTTGTGCGACGAACCTGAACCAGTAGATGGTTTTATGAGACTCTTTAGGGGAGCAATACGGCAAGGGTTAGGACACCCATCAGGGGGCCTAATAACCTTAGCTTCAACTAGAATAGCGAATAAGTTCATAGAAATAAAAACTAAATGCTGTTGGTTATTGGCAGGCCAGGTAGATCTCTATAATACAATTGGAAGTGCTAAACAGCTAATAATAATTAATGAATATATACAACCAGGGAATATATATGATTATGACATTCAGAGGGGTCTGTTTGAGGAAGATCTGGAATTATTATGCATTGGTAAATCAGGATATTTGATTCTAATGTTGGGAGATTTTAATCACAAACTTGATCCCAATAGTTTAGTTTAAGTTTAAAGGATTTATAAAGCGCGTAGTTACCCTAAGGCATCCCAGCGCTAACATAACATGACCAGTGCCGGCAACAGGAGAATTCAGAGAGTTACCTACAGAAAAGAATAGTCTTAAGTTTTTTTCTAAAAAGCTGCTCTGAGGGTTCATAGCGAAGCTCAGAGGGAAGATCGTTCCAGAGGCGAGCGGCCTTGGTGGAAAAAGAATTGGCTCCCCAAGCTCTCTTAGACCGCAAGATGATGACATGTCGGGAGGAGGAGGACCTCAGACTTCGAGAAGGGGCATAGAGATACAGCCGCTTTCTAAAGAACATCGGGCCCTTATCTTGAAGAGCTCTGTGGACAATGCACAGGGCTTTAAAGTGGGTGCGCTGCTTAATGGGGAGCCAGTGAAGTGTTGAGAGAGCAGGCTTTGCGGATAAATGTCTAGGAAGATTAATAAGAAGCCTGGCTGCTGCATTCTGGACTGTCTGTAGTTTTTTTATGACATAGGCCGGGGAGCTGAGAAACAGCGAGTTCCCATAGTCCAGGCGGGAAAGGATCAAAGTTTGAACGAGGATTCTTCTGGCCGTAGGGGGAAGAAGATTAAACATTTTCCTGAGTACTCTTAAAATGCCAAAACATGTAGAGGAGACTCTTTTTGCTTGATAATCCATAGTCAGGCGAGAATCCAACCAAAAACCAAGGCTTTTTACCTGGGTCTTGGGAGGAGGAAGGTTGTTGAAAGCCTCCGAGTGCAGTGAGAGGGGAGAGGCTGGGGAGCCATTGCCTAATACAATGACTTCTGACTTTCCATCATTAAATTTAAGCTTAGACTGGGTCATCCAATCTCCAATGTCTTTCATACAACATGAAAGATTGGCTGCAGACGAGTCCCCAGAACTACATAGTGATACCACAAGCTGAGTGTCGTCGGCATAGGTGACCAAGGATAGATTATAGGGAGCGATCACTTTAGCCAGCGGGGATAGATAAACATTAAAAAGAGTTGGACTCAGGGAGGAGCCTTGAGGGACTCCACAAGTCAATGGAAAGATATCAGAAAAGAAGGCTCGATCCAAGACTTGAAAAGATCTTCCTTTGACAAAAGGGAACAGCCAGGACAATGCTAAACCTCCTATCCCTAATTCAGAGAGCCTACAACAGAGCAGGTTGTGGTCCACCGTATCAAAAGGTGCGCTAAGATCAAGTAAAATCACGTCTACAGTAGTGACAAAATGTATCAGGAGCTACTGGTTGTTGCACAAATCCCAAATAGTATCTTCCCAAACGTAGAATGCTCTGCCCATGATTTGTCCTTAATAAGAACCTTAGAATCCCTAGGTATGTTCTGCCTCAATGGACATATGAAGAAGGATCGTCCGGCAAAACAGACTTTTTGAATAGGTAACCAGGTATGCCCCATTGATTATGCTTTTGTAAATACCTGGTCCTTTGGAGAAGTGCAGGACTTTGAAGTTGAGCATATAGAGGGCAGCAATCATTGGCCACTCCGATTAACAATACGGTCAGCCGATAAAAATCAAAGAGAAAAGGCATTGATAGCGCTAGTTGAGTACCCTCGTAGGATAACAACCCGCCTTACAGAAAGTAGTTTAGAAGCATTCAGTGAATTGATAGTAAATTATCCAAACCTTACAATGGAGGAAGATCCAGAAGACATGTTTAAAGGTTATAATAGGGGAATTGCGCTAATGGTGGACTGCCTAAAAACTAAATTAAAAATACCGCAAGAGGGAAAGATGAAGGGAGAATTATATAAGATTAATAATAGCGCATTATGGTATAATTGGGAATGTAGGTGTAAAAAGCAAAAGATGCTAAGATTAGAAAGGGAATATAAGAAAAGACCCTCTACTGATACAGAAGTGAAGCTCTGTCAGGCAAAACGAAGTTATAAAACTTTCATAAGGCAGAGGAAACGGGAATTTATTAGCAAAAATTGGGATACAATGATTGAAGTGAGAAGAACACGGAATATTAGGGGCTTCTGGCAGTTGGTAAAGGAGGGGAAAATGTCAGAAACCATGCAGTGTTTGGTTGGAGAAGAGGATTGGTATGAATATTTGTCTATTGTATATAAAGGCACTGATGCTGAGGAAGGATGTGGTGGCACTAGGAAGACTGGTGAAAACACGAGATTAGCTTTTGCCCCACAAAAAATAAAAGAAACTATCGTAGCACTTAAATTAACTAAAGCGGATGGCCCAGACAATCTCTCAGCAGTAATAATTAAAAAAACATTGATTGGTGGACTTTATTTTTCCATGATACATTTTGTAAAATCCTTGATTGTGGCTGTTTCCGAGAGAACTGGAAGGGTGCCATGATAAGACCGATTCCTAAAAAGGAGGACCCAATACAACCAAAAAATTATCGGCTGATAAGCCTATTAGACGTAGCTGAAAAGGTATTCACAAAGATACTGCTGGGGCTAATCAAAGAATGGGCGGAGGAAAATTATATGATACCAGTATAACAAGGCGGATTTAAGGAAGGGCACTCGACAATTGACCACTGCTTTAGTCTGTGGTCATTAGCAAAAGAATCAATTGAAATGCGAGGAAGCCTGTTTTGCTGCTTTGTGGACTTTTGTGCCGCATTTGATTTAGTAGATAGGAAATTGCTATGGGACATACGAAGACAGTTAGGGCTCGATTTAGACTTATTATTTCTCCTTCAGGGTCTGCATTCACAAAATTGGGCCCAAGTAATTTTAGACACAAGTGGTTCACTTTCAAAAAAGATCCCCAGAAAGAATGGTCTGCGCCAAGGTTGTGTGTTGGCACAAATATTATTTACATTATTTCTGTCAGACTTGCCTGGGGTGTTGCAGGGAGTTAAAGGCTTAAGTCCAAAAATGGATGGCGTACATGGTTCCTGCCTATTACATGCTGACGATCTAGTGATAATGGATATGACGGAGTTAGGGCTACAAAGGAAATTAGAGGTGTTCCACTCCTATTGCCAAAGAAAAGAAATGGTAGTAAATATGGATAAAACGAAAATAATGCCTATAGGGAAAGAGAAGAGCAAATTTACTTATCTGTTAGGAGGAGAAAAAATAGAGAAGGTAAAAAAGTATAAATATCTAGGCATGTGGTTTGATTCACATTTGAGATGGAAAGATCATATTGAAGCCCTAAAAAATAAAGCTTTATCATCAGTCTGGGGATTGAAACAATTTAGGAGCAAATATGGGGGTCCTTCCCTCCAGCCGGTTATTTCTGCTTTTAATGCCATGGTACGTCCCCCCAGTTTCAAAACGGAGTGGAAGTTCTAACACTCTCAGGGAGACTAAATTGGGAGACAGAAGAAAGCATTTGCGTAGAGCGTCTGCTATTGTTACCTCCCTCAAGTATGTTACAAGCTATAAGAGCAGAATATCAAATGACGGCATGGACTTACCAGGGACTGCAAGCTGAGATGTCGTTTTGGTTAAGCATAAGAGACAAGGGGACTTGTAAGATCGTGAGATTGTGTAAAAAAGAAATAATAACAAGCGACTTGTATTGGGCGTTAAAAGTGAAAGGACGGTTAGAGAAGATCTGCGTTCTCTTAGACCTACCCAGTAATCAGTGGCATGGTGTACAAATTCCGAAACTAAATTTACGAATAATAGTGAAGGCAAGAGAAATAGATCTGAAGTATTTGGAGAGTAAAATTTCAACTCAGGCTATGGTAGGGGGATGGAGGAACCCGGAAAATGTCCCCTATTTAGAGGCTCTACTGTAGGAAAGTACCATCTTGCCTGGCATGTTACCCCCATATTTCACTGTATATATGTTGTTTTAGTCTATGTGTCACTGGGACCCTGCCAGGCAGGGCCCCAGTGCTCATAAGTGTGCCCTGTATGTGTTCCCTGTGTGATGCCTAACTGTCTCACTGAGGGTCTGCTAACCAGAACCTCAGTGGTTATGCTCTCTCTGCCTTCCAAATTTGTCACTAACAGGCTAGTGACTAAATTTACCAATTCACATTAGCATACTGGTGCACCCATATAATTCCCTAGTATATGGTACTGAGGTACCCAGGGTATTGGGGTTCCAGGAGATCCCTATGGGCTGCAGCATTTCTTTTGCCACCCATAGGGAGCTCTGACAATTCTTACACAGGCCTGCCAGTGCAGCCTGAGTGAAATAACGTCCACGTTATTTCACAGCCATTTACCACTGCACTTAAGTAACTTATAAGTCACCTATATGTCTAACCTTCACCTAGTGAAGGTTGGGTGCAAAGTTACTTAGTGTGTGGGCACCCTGGCACTAGCCAAGGTGCCCTCACATCGTTCAGGGCAAAGTCCCCAGACTTTGTGAGTGCGGGGACACCATTACACGTGTGCACTGTACATAGGTCACTACCTATGTACAGCGTCACAATGGTAACTCCGAACATGGCCATGTAACATGTCTAAGATCATGGAATTGTCACCCCAATGCCATTCTGACATTGGGGGGACAATTCTATGATCCCCCGGGTCTCTAGCACAGAACCCGGGTACTGCCAAACTGCCTTTTCCGGGGTCCCCACTGCAGCTGCTGCTGCTGCCAACCCCTCAGACAGGGTTCTGCCCTCCTGGGGTCCAGGCAGCCCTGGCCCAGGAAGGCAGAACAAAGGATTTCCTCTGAGAGAGGGTGTAACACCCTCTCCCTTTGGAAATAGGTTTGAAGGCTGGGGAGGAGTAGCCTCCCCCAGCCTCTTGAAATGCTTTGATGGGCACAGATGGTGCCCATCTCTGCATAAGCCAGTCTACACCGGTTCAGGGATCCCCCAGCACTGATCTGGCACGAAACTGGACAAAGGAAAGGGAAGTGACCACTCCCCTGACCTGCACCTCCCAGGGGAGGTGCCCAGAGCTCCTCCAGTGTGTCCCAGACCTCTGCCATCTTGGAAACAGAGGTGTCTGTGGCACACTGGACTGCTCTGAGTGGCCAGTGCCAGCAGGGGATGTCAGAGGCTCCTTCTGATAGGCTCTTACCTCTATTGGTAGCCAATCCTCCTTCCTAGGTAGCCAAACCTCCTTTTCTGGCTATTTAGGCTCTCTGCTTTGGGGATCTCACCAGATAACGAATGCAAGAGCTCACCAGAGTTCCTCTGCATCTCCCTCTTCACCTTCTGCCAAAGGATCGACCGCTGACTGCTCAGGACGCCTGCAAAATCGCAACAAAGTAGAAAGACGACTACTAGCAACCTTGTATCGCTTCATCCTGCTGGCTTTCTCGACTGTTTCCAGGTGGTGCATGCTCTGGGCGTAGCCTGCCTCCTCTCTGCACCAGGAGCTCTGAAGAAATCTCCCGTGGGTCGACGGAATCTTCCCCCTGCAACCGCAGGCAACAAAAGATTGCATCACCGGTCCTCTGGGTCCCCTCTCAGCACGACGAGCGTGGTCCCTGGAACTCAGCAACTCTGTCCAAGTGACTCACACAGTCCCATGACTCTTCAGTCCAAGTTTGGTGGAGGTAAGTCCTTGCCTCCCCACGCTAGACTGCATTGCTGGGTACCGCGTGATTTGCAGCTGCTCCGGCTCCTGTATACTCTTCCAGGATTTCCTTCATGCACAGCCAAGCCTGGGTCCCCGACACTCTAACCTGCAGTGCACAACCTTCTGAGTTGTCCTCCGGCGTCGTGGGACTCCCTTTTGTGACTTCGGGTGGACTCCGGTTCACTTTTCTTCCAAGTACCTGCGGGTGCTGCCTGCTTCTGTGACGGCTCCCTACGTTGCTGGGCGCCCCCTCTGTCTCCTCATCCAAGTGGCGACATCCTGGTTCCTCCTGGGCCACAGCAGCACCCAAAAACCCTAACCGCGACCCTTGCAGCTAGCAAGGCTTGTTTGCAGTCTTTCTGCGTGGGAACACCTCTGCAAGCTTCTTCATGACGTAGGACATCCATCCTCCAAAGGGTAAGTTCCTAGTCCTCTTCTTTCTTGCAAAACTCCAAGCTTCTTCCAACCGGTGGCAGCTTCCTTGCACCCTCAACTGGCATTTCCTGGGCTCCTGCCCACTCTTGACACTTTCGCGACTATTGGACTTGGCCCCCTTGTCTTACAGGTACTCAGGTCCGGAAATCCACTGTTGTTGCATTGCTGGTGGTTGTACTTCCTGCAGAATCCCCCTATCACGACTTCTGTGCTCTCTGGGGGTAGTAGGTGCACTTTACACCTACCTTTCAGGGTCTTGGGGTGGGCTATTTTACTACCCCTCACTGTTTTCTTACAGTCCCAGCGACCCTCTCCAAGCTCACATAGGTTTGGGGTCCATTCGTGGTTCGCATTCCACTTTTGAAGTATATGGTTTGTGTTGCCCCCATACCTATGTGCACCTATTGCAATCTACTGTAACTTTACATTGCTTGCATTACTTCCTTTTGCTATTATCTGCATAATTTTGGTTTGTGTACATATATCTTGTGTATATAACTTATCCTCATATTGAGGGTACTCACTGATATACTTTTGGCATATTGTCATAAAAATAAAGTACCTTTATTTTTAGTAATTCTGTGTATTGTGTATTCTTATGATATTGTGCATATGACACCAGTGGTATAGTAGGAGCTTTACATGTCTCCTAGTTCAGCCTAAGCTGCTTTGCCATAGCTACCTTCTATCAACCTAAGCTGCTAGAAACACCTCTTCTACACTAATAAGGGATAACTGGACCTGGCACAAGGTGTAAGTACCTTTGGTACCCACTACAAGCCAGGCCAGCCTCCTACATCTACCTAACCAAAGACTAAGGGACACAGTGTTACAGTTCCGAATTGGGTTGAAACCAGGCTATAAGGATCCCAAAGCAAAAGCAATTCTCAAGGATACCCAGGGCCTATGTACATGTGGCTTACAACAGAAATTTAGCACGCAACACCTACTTTTGGATTGTTATTGGTTTTTAGAGGTGCGCATGAAGGTTTTAAAACCAATTTTTAAGGAATATATTATTAATACTCGGGATCAAGCGCTTAGGTTACCAAGAGATATGAGATTTTTTAATGTAACCTGTGCGCTAGGCCGATTTATAATAGGTTTAAGAGGGGTTTTAATTGAATTTATAGGGCATGGTGTAATGTAGGGAGTAAAGGCCAATGAAGAGTTTGAAATGGTTAAAACTGATTATTTTAAAATTACATTGGTTGATGGTAATATTGAAAATTTGCCACATTTTAAAGAGGCGTGAAGCAAAATGTAGAGCACTTTATATCGGATATTGCACTTTATGTCATTGTAAGGATCTGAGTCTCATTAGAATTGTATGTGGGATAATTTGGTTGGCACACTGCACTTGGATTGGTAGGACATTAAATTGGTGAATAGTTGAAATAATTTAATGAATTATGTAAGTAGATTTGGTTAATAAGAATCAGAATGTATTATGAATTTTGTATGTGAATTCACTATGTAATGGGGAATTCATTTTAAATGAATCTTGTATAATTGATCATTTATGTATGGGATTTTGTATAATGCACTTGTATATTTTATTGTTTTATACTTTTATGGTTTAAGCCAAATAAAAGAATTTACTACTGACTGACTGACTGAGTCAGTTCCCATCATTGTTTCCTGGCTTAGGATAATTCAAGATGATGAAAGTGACCCTTCCTATTAATGAGGACATTCGCCCTGTTGCCCAAAGGCACCTCAGAGTTGCTTTTCACTTGCAAGCAGCCATTGGGAAAGAATTAGAAACACTGTTGAAACATGACATAATGGAATGATCCACCAGTCCTATGCTGTGCCAAAAAAGGACAGTGGAGGTGCAATGCACATTTGGGTTGATATGCGCCAGGCCAACAAAGCAATCAAGGGAGAGAGACATCCTAGTCCCGTCATAGCAGACATGATCATGCAGCTGAACGGAGCTAAAATCTACTCCAATCTTGACCTGAACAAAGGATATCATCAACCTGAGCTGGAAGAGAACTGTAGGTAAATTACTACTTTTTCGACTCATGTTGGTTCGTTCACATACAAAAGGCTGAGTTATGGAGTATCTTTGGTTCGCCAAATTATTCAACCTGTTCTGCATGCTTTGAATTACAGTGATGACATGCTGGTATTTGTGGCACACAAAAGGAGCATGGCAAGGCGCTTACACAAGTTTGCCTATTACTTGCTGATGCGTGTCTCACCCTGAATGCAGCATGGTGTGAGTTTCACAAAAATAAACTGACATTTTTTGGGCATATAGTTTCTGATGGAGGAATTACTTCTGACCCGGATAAGGTGCAAGCACTGTCAGCTACCTGCCCCCCACAAGATCTAACCATGTTACAACCCTTCTTAGGCATGGCTAGTGATTGTTCAGGGTACATTTGTGACTGCTACAGTGAGTGCCCGATTGAGAGACTTGGCAAAGAGGAATGTTCCATTTCAGTGGTCTCCTGAATGTGACTGCCTTTTCAAAGAGATAGAACATATGACTGAGAATGCAACGGAAATGACCTATTTAGACTCCAAGTTACAAACTGAGATCACAGTAGATACGAGTCCGGTTGGGCTGGGGGCGATCCTGGCTCAACACAATGGTCATTGTAATGCCCAGAGACACATTGTGGCTTATGCCAGTAGAAGCCTGTCTGAAACAGATCATGCCTACACTCAGCTGTAAAGGAGAGTCTGGCCATGGTGTGGGTCTGTGAACATTTTCATGTGTTTTTAAATGGGAAATGTTTGACTATCATCACAGACCACCAAGCGTTGGTCACTATCTTTGGAAACCGGAAAGTTAAATGCCCCCTCGCATCTCTAGGTGGGCATTGCAACTGCAAGAGTATGATTGTACACAAGGCGGGGAAAGACAAGAACCCTGCAAGTTACTTTTCACAAGTGCTGCTACATTGCCACAGTTTGACATCCAAATCTGCTGAAGACTATATCAACATCATTGTGAGGTCCAGCATACCAACAGCTCTATCCATTGAACAGATTATTGCTGCTACCAAATCAGGCAAAGACATGCTCATTCTCAAAGACCTTATTACAACACAATCTTGGAAAGCAAATATTTGACATTTTGCTGATAACATTGAATTCCAAAAATTCTAAAATGTGCTGGATGATGGTATCATATTGAGAGGCTCAAGAATCGTCATACCTGAGAGTCTGAGACAGCAAGTCATTGAGCTAGCCCATGAAGGACATCGTGGCACTGTAGCCACCAAAAGAGCCCTAAGAGACCGAGTGTGGTCCCTCGCTTGGATGAACAAGTTGAGAAAGAGCTAAAAGTATGCCACCTTTGCAGCTGTTTATCCCTCAAGGAGACACAACATCTAATGACGAGGTCTGACCTTCCTGCGCATGCCTCGGAGAGAGTTGCAGTTGATTTCTTTGGGCTCCAGAAAATGGACATCATCTCATGGTAGTCACTGATGAATACTCGCATTTTCCTCTAGTGGAAGACTTATCATCACCAATCCATGATAAACGCATTGAGCGGCTTAATTACATCTTTGCAGCATGGGGCAACCACGCTATTCCCAAATCTGAAAATGTCCCGCCTTTCAATCGCAAAGAATTCAAGGAATTTCTTGTTCAACTCGATGTCAAGCTTTAAAAGAGTACACCTCTCTGGCCACAAGCCAATGGTGTTGTTGAACGATTTATGGGCACCCTCAAGAGGGTAATTCAGTGAGCGGCGATGGAGGGAATCAAGTTAAATCAAGCCCTGTGCCCAGCTCTTCATGCTAATCAATCAATTCTTGACTTCACAACTGGTGAAAGCCCTGCCACCTTGCTATTTGGGAGAGCCATCAGAACCAAACTACCACAATGGACACTGGACCGATCGATGAATGCAGATGAGGTTTGTGTTACAAATACTTCTCAAAAGTGCAAAATGAATCACATGCTGATCAGTGGCAATGTGCCAAGAAACAGTCTTTGAGAAAGGGGGCTTGGTACTGGTCAATCAGAAATGAAAAGAAGAAAACAGACACTCCATTTGCTGTAGACTCTTTGAGGGTCGTGACGTTCAAAGGACACATGGTGACAGCACATCATCCCAGAAAGTCCATCACACAGAATTCGTCACGCTTTAAACTCCTACGTCAATGTTCATCAGATCCTGAGATCACAAGCGAGGCAACCCTGCCCGAACATCCACATCGCACATCTCAGCCTGTGTCACAGATGCATAAAGACGGTGCATCTCAACTCCCTCATACCACCCGATCTGGCAGATCACTGCAAGCGCCTCAGCTACTCATTGACAAAATATGATGCTGATGTGGTTTGTACTTTTTATTTGCCAAAGGGGAGATGTAGTGTCTTTGATACCATGCACATTAGGACCCTTGCGGACCTGGGTGGACTCTAGACAGGAATTATGTAATTGTATGGGAGGTGTTAAAATGTGGTTATGAAAGTTATGACGCAATGGGAGCAGAAAGGGAAAGTATGTAGGAAAATAAAGACGTCTGCTATAGAGATCCATGTGTACCATTTTCGATTACATGCCCTGAGCTGGTGGGATGCTACAGTGGTGAATCAGAGTCTTATGCAGATAAATGTCTTGCGATAAGTCCTACTTTTTCTATGTGGTTTATTTAAAAAAAGGCCTGAACCATAAAGTCCTTGAAAAAGATTATAAAATCAGAACCATTTTTTTGTAAACAGGAAAACTAAAGAAAAGTAGTCAGCTGGATGTAGAGAGCCTTTAGACTGAATCAGAGTAGAAACCTGTGCAGTGTTTATATGAACACTGACTGACTCAAGTATCCCATGTGGCAGAGCCACTGGCAGCAGAAAGAAGAGTTTATCCCGTAGCTCCAGTATCAGACGTCTATATTTATTACAAACTTAATTTTCTACAGATTCCATCCCTCAATTTAAAGAGAGGAGTCAGGTTATAAATTAATTCATCAAAGATGCCTTAGATGAAGAGCCATGATTAAAAGTAAATTTCTTCTTCAATGTAAGATGAGTGTTGGGATTCAAGAACACTGAAGAAAATAGCAAAATGAACCCTTAATGTATGCACCATAGTTAGTCAGATTAAGAAGGAACATGACCTGAAAACTTGGTAAACTATCAGAATAAGATGTACAAGGACATTGCTTTATCTTGTGCACTCATTCTAGGACCAGAGTCTAGGCAACAATCCTTCGCAAACATATATCCCTATCTCTGTGTAGTTACTTCGCATATTTTTTATGGTTGGCACATTTGTTAACAGAGCTCCAGGAGCAATTTTTCTCTTTGAATAAGGTGCTTTTTTGTTTCCTCTGCATAGACCTGCTGGCTTTCTGATAGCACAGTAGTATACAGGATACTATCAATCTAGAAATGGATTATTTCTAGATGTTGTTTATCAGCCTAGCTAATAGTTTGTTTAGCTTTCACAGTGGGGAATTTATCCTAGATTAGTATCTTTCTCGCCTTGACTTGTCCGTTTAATGATGACCTTTGAGAGAATTGGACTCGATGAATGAGAGTAGGGAAACACTAATCAGAAATACATTCCGCACTGACCCATAAGGATGCAAAGCTTTAGCAATTTACAGTTGTCACCACTGCAAAGAGATCCATTTGGGATAACTCAACTCTCCAAAAACTAATGTTATTCTCAGTCATTTAGAATCCATATATGGTCTTCTCAGATTAATCTGCTGCCTTTAGAGCCCTGAAATGGCGATAGCCATCAACCTGATGCTTATGCCTATCATTAAGCATCATAGTTTTTGAGCCTCCCCGTAGAGTGTCCTTAACCTTTTTTCTTTCTGTTGATGAGGTAATTTACCTGGGTCATATTGTCAGGAGATACCACAGCCACTGGAATTAAGCAGCCACTCATTTGAAGGAGGCGTGCTTTTAATAAAAAAGACAACCCTTTTATCAACACTATTTGGTTTGCCTTGTGTTAGGCCTCATTCCTCTTACTAGTGTTATGTCCATGAGGAAAAGCTGTCATTTAAAGAGAAGACGGGAGCAGAGGAAGAAAGGTTTCCAATCTCAGAGGTATTAAAAATGAAGGTCAGCAAAATGCAAATGTTCATTGGTTATGACGATGCAGATGAAATCAAATACTTCCTAACAAGATAATACACATTTTGTTGTGGATAAAAAGGAGATACTTGTCAATCCAACAGCTCGTATTACCTAGACCACGCAACTCACCAATGCAATCAGCAAGGGAAGGTCAAGCCAGAGTACCCTCAAGTGTGTAATTGTGATAGCAAATCATTGCTACCATAGGGCTCATATAAATGCATATCAGCAAGGACAAGCTCTGATATAGTATAGTATATCAGTTTCTGGATTAACAAGCATTGATCCATGCTCCTCACTTGTTAGAGATTTATGGTGAAGCAATCTAAAAGGTGGCGCTCCCTCCCATCATCAGAGAATCACTAGCCATCATGTTGCTTAAATTGGGGAAGCCTGCTAATGACTACGTCCCCTACTGCCCATTTTCCACCATCAACAAAGACAACAAAATACTGACAAAAATATTGGTGCCATGACTCTTACTGTTGCTGCACCGTCTGGTCCTTCCGAAGCCACTTCAAGGCAGACAATGTTCGCACACTCTTCACAGTGTTACATCAGATTAACTCGGAGAGGAAGTCTGTGGAGTTGTTTCTCAACACCACAAATGCATTTGACTGGATAGAATGGCCATATTTACTGGTTGTCCTGAGTAGTATGGTTTGGTAAAGGCGACACTCAAGTGAATAGGCCTGCTCTTTAGTAAACCGACAATCCGAATATAAGTAAATGACCAAGAGTCTAACCCAAGAACCATACAGCACAAGACTAGACAGGGATGACCCCTCTCTCTCCTATTATATGCACCCTAGCAATAGAACCACGTGTGAGCTACTTGAGGTAAGAACACTACAGTAGAGGCACCCAGTTCTGGGTCTGAAGAATCCTGGCCTCCCCCCTTGCAGACAACATCCTGCTCTTGGATAAAGGCCAAAATGAATCCCATAGTAGTGGAAATTATCCACTTTGGTAAATGGTCATGGTTTACAATAAACTGGTCCAAATCACAGGTGATACCCCTTACCTTGGTCACTGACAGTCCGCATTAGACTACCCTCTGCAGTGGCAGGAGGAGCGGATTAGTTACCTAGGCATACATAGTCCAGAGATGTAGATGTTTGCATGAGTTAAATCTATGGCAGAACAAAGTTTAAGATAGACACCAATATAAACAAATAGATCTGACTCTTCTGTGCATTAATCAAAAATGGTAATACTCCTGCAGTTACTCTACTTTTTTCAAAATACTACGGTTCCTCTATCCCGCAGTTTCTTTGGCTCAGCTCCGCATACTACTTATAAAACTAACATAGCCAACAACTGCAGAGACAATATAAAGGGGCTTCGCAGCACTGTATTTTGAATTAAATTACTACATTGCACAGGCCCACTATGCCCCACGTGAGTTCCACAACTGTAGGTATGTCCCTCATCATCGTTTAGAGATGGGTCTATTGGACCCGTGGGACCTAAACACAGCAGTAATGAAATCTACTACCTGTCCTTGGGAGATTCATAAACTGGACTATTCCATGTGGACCCCTTCACACTTGGTGTGACTATTTGAAACTGATATAATGTATTTGCCACTTGTCAAATTGATACATCACTCAAAGCTGTGCATTACCATCTAACCGACAATTATAAGATCCCTATAAAATAGACAACTTGTCACACTTGGAGACCACTACACAAACAATACATTTATTTGACTAGATACCTAATGCCACAGTGGAATGGCCACTCCCCTAGATTGTGTGGCTGACAGAATCATTAGAGAGCCCTTCCCAATATACCTACATGAGCCCACAGAATTATGACCACTTAGCTTCGTTATCCTCAGTCCAGTTGCTAATCAAATCATAACTATGATCTATATGTGACTATCACTGAAATGCTGAAGGTAGAGCTTTAATCCCAGGAACACTGAAACAGAGACTTGATGACTACAATCACTGACACACAGTGGGTAAACTGCTGCCAGCATACCAAAGAAGCATCAATAAATATGAGATACTGCTTTATACATTACAGCCACCCTGCAGTCATCAGGCATACATTTGATCTAGTCACACATTCCGCAAAGTTGAGGCTGCCGCATTATTGAGGTATTACCTTAGGTGCAAGAGGAGGAATCACAGCCTTTCAAGGTCACCTGACTACAGGTGAGATTCCACCTTGTAGTGACTGATGAAATGAATCCCTGATGACTGCAGGGTGACTCAAGAAGGAGTAGGTAAGAATTAGTCTTACCTTTATGCATGTTTTTCAATATGTTGGACAGACGGTAGACACCTATTTGATGAACTGCCCTGACGAACCCCAGGGACCCATGTTTTGGAAGGTTACATTTTGTGTTATATTCAAGGCAGGTATTCTTACTGGAAGGCCGAAACATTTTGACATTAATAGATGTGTGGGTGTGGTCAATCCTTAGAAATCCCTAACACCCGCCTTCCCTTTGGTTGCTCCTGAGATTTGGAGCAGCACATTTTAAATCCGATCGTGGCAATCCAAACAAAAAAGGAGATATCCTGGATGTGCACAGAGGCAGTTTTATTCTATTAAGAGCTGGTTCCCTACATTACCAGGACATACTTTTTTCTGAGCTCCCTTTCCCAAGAAAATATATTTTTGGGGGTTAAGGTCGAGACCACTGGGTAAGTACTATCTTAACTCGATGGGGCAGACTGGCCAAGGATGAAGCATGCCACAATTACATGAGTGAAGCCTCTCCGTCCATAAATAATATATGTCTGAGTGAGGGGTGACAGTCATGAGTCCATAGACAGGGGATCGCCTATCTTAGGATTCAGGGGTGTGAATCATAAGCCTCCCCTACCTTTTGTGTGCAACTAAAGTAGCAAATTAGGAGATTGTGGAATCACAGCACGTTTATTTCTCCTACCTCTATTTTTGTGAATTTATATTGCCCAGCTACTGCCTGCTACTGGCACAAACTGGTTCGAATGCTGAATGATATTACAGTGCTGACTGTACCGGTGGACCCAATGTTGGTTCTGCTTGGCTACATAAAGCCAGTGCCCAAAAATACCAGATAACTGGTAGGCTAGGCCTTATTTCTGATCAGCAGATGAGAGGAAATGTGCTTGGTGGAGGGATATCCCCTAAGGCGGCAGACTGGCTTAGCTACCTAGCGTGGTGCAATACACTCACAGACCTCTACTGCACCCTACACCCATGACATCCCAGCGCAGGGATCTCTGGGATCCTGTGCAAGCCCAGCTTGCAAATCATACCTCTGATGCTGCCTCTGACTTAGAGGTGACCCGATGGACAGATTCCAAGATTACTGTCATATTGGCATATGTTGAATACTAAAATTAATATGGGGCCTCGATACATATGGGGGATACATGCAACAGTACAATATGATGACCTGTTTGAATACTGTTAAACTGTAATGATAACACAACATGTAAATGTGGTGTGTTGATTTTTACCAATGTGAGAAAAACTCCATAAATAAAGTTTTTAAAAATTCATGATTCTTACTTCTTAGCCATTCGCTCACTGAAAGCAAAGTAGACCTCCAATACCTTGCCAGAGCTCCCTTGGCCAGCAGGGAACCCAGAATGAACAATGTTTTACTGTAAAAGAGCATTAACTTTGTAGTTTGTATCCAGCACGAGTGATGTATCTACTACCAACTTGATCCAGAAACAACATGTTAGTCAGCAGTAGATCCAAGGACAGTGGAATGGGAATAGAGAGAGAAAAAAATGATACCACACTGATCTGTTTTCCTGGGTATGACCTTCAATTGATCATTGCAGTTATTTAAAATACATAAGACCATTAGTGCCTATGAATTATACTCAGTGGCGGCTGCCAATGAACGGGGGTGGCGGCTGCCACTGAACGGGGGTGGCGTGTGGAACGGGACAGGGGAGGTTAAAACAAATAATAAACATTTTTAAAAAACACTTACCTTCTTCAGGAGATGCGTTTGCCTTCCCTCTGTCCTCGCCCTCTTTCTGGCAGCACACACGCTCCCAGCCAATCACAACACTGCTGTCACCAGCATGACAGCAGCATCATGATTGGTCTGAGCAGCCTGATTCCCCTCTCAGACTGGGAGTGGGAGCCTGTGCATGTTCTTCACTCGGCTATGCAATACAGCTGGGTAGAGAACATGCAAAGTGTGCATGTCTGTTTGGTCGGCCCAACACGGCTGGCCAAACAGAAATGCACACTTTATAGTGCTCATACCCCTCCTCCATCCCCCCACAGCCCCTCCGGACTAGCCCTACCCTGCCCCCTTACTCTCAGGAAAAATAAAGTGCTAATGACAGCATTATTATCAATTTATTTTTCTGTTTACGAAAAATCCAGCAGGACGACGCTCCTCCACCTTAGCGGAAGAGCCACCCATGATTATACTGCATCTAATTCTGAACATATACATAGTCACCAATATGCCTTAAGATTATCTCCTTAGTTTTCACTCTCTTCTGAAACCTGAGAACATAAGTAAGAGTTCATGTCCAAAGTATATTGTAACATGTCATTGTATCACTTCAAATATAATAATGGTCACCATAAATGTAGTTACACTTGCAACTTTTTATGAATGTAACGTGAGTTTCCATTTCGACTTTTGTAAACTGAAATATACATCGTAAATCAGTATTGCATTACTTTGCTGACAGCAATTACCCTACCTTAACTATCACTACCCTAAACACCATTTGCACAATTGTAAACATGATGAACATCTTGAAAATCCTATCCATTAGCTTCAATAATATAGGTCCAAATGCATTGAGAAACAATAATTCAGAAATCCCTTTAAACCGTAGTCAGTGTTTTGTTTCTAGTTCATGAATTTATCAAAATGGATTACTCTGTGAATATAAATGTTCAAGGTCATTTAGTTAATTCAATTTCAACTTCTGAACAAAGTGACTGGCTCAGGGAAAAATGTATCTGTGGAAACAACTGTCTTCGAAATGTCTTTAGTTTCAGATAGCAAGATCCACTGCCTAGCAACGACAATGTGAACCACTGGGAGATTTATACTCAGCTTCAAACATGGCCACCTCTATTCCCAAACAAAGTTCAGGATAGCATGGTTCCCAAGGCATTTGACAGGTCCTAAACAGAGAACTTTGTGTCCAATAATGTCCTTTCAGATTCATTGAATCTGTAAAGCGAAATGTATCTTATGAATTCATGGACATACTCTCCCCTCCCTATCATGGCACATAATTGTGAGCAATAAACTATAACAATGAAGGCTAGTTGAATGAGGGTCTCCAAGTATAGTACCCCATGGTCATCCCTTACTTGTGCCACTAGCCAGTCATGTACCTCCCCGGTGAATAGCCATTTATCCAGCTTGTCCGTTAGCTCATATAACCTGTTTTCTGCTGCTTTTCAGGTTTGTGTGGTAGTCTTTCTACCTATTTGTTTCAAAGACATGCAATTGATTTCTAGTTAGCAAAACAGATTTTCCTGGCCTGCGTTGATGTATTTGAACTTCTGCTGATGCAGCTCTGCCTTTAATTTGGCAGTGACACCTTGCCTCTCCCTATATTTATTTTTCCAGTACATCATCATGCTGCCTTGGATCACTACCTAGAAGGCTTTCATTAAAAGATGCATCTGAGCTAGACGTAGTCTTCATTTTACTAAAAATATCTTTCGACTTCCTCTTGGAAGAATTCAACACAGTGGATATCTTTGAGCCACTAAATGCATCCAGCTGTTTTTCTCGTGCTGCTTTTTGACTGTGAAGTTGTACAGACTCCTGCTAAACAGACCCTAGCACCAGTGCTCTAGGGGTACGTCTGATTGGTTCACCCACAATTGGTATAAGTTAACATACTTGGGAGGCACTAGCATATGGTACCAGGGGTACAAGGGCCTGTAGGTTAAAGTGTCTCTTGTGGGTAGCAGCACTTATTGTGACACCAAGAGTGAGACAAAGCAGAAGTGTGACTCCCGGGCCATTGTTGGCAGTTTTAGACTGCTAAATCAATTTTGCCTCTTAAAGCAAACGAAAAGCCCAACCTTCTTTTTTAATATGTATAAGTCACCCCTAAGGCAGGCCTACTGAACCCTAAAGGCACGGTGCATTATTTTAAAAAGTAAACATGTTTCGTAGCTTACATGTCCTGACAGTAAAAACCCAGTGTTGTTGTCTTTACTGTGGAAAAGCAAGTAGCTCCATTGGCAAGTACAGATTTACTTGCTGACAGCTCAGCAGTGCTAAATTCTGATTGGTACTACTAAACATGATACTTCAAAGTATCAAAAGAAGTGTTGCATTCAATCCAACTAGATGATCAAGTCGAATTTAATGTGGCTTTTGCACAAATGACAACTTTAATACAGAGCCACTTTGTTTCCAAAAGTTTTCAGGTGACCGTTTACAGTTGTTGGACACAAGACAATCTTCTGTCCTCCCGGCAGGAAGTATGAATGGCACTTAGGAAAAACAAAGGACATTGGAAGAGGTTGACCTCTCCTTGGCAGAAAGGCCAAAATAGGGTGTGAGCCCAAAATATAAGTTGAAGCCACCTTTGATTGCCAAATGTTGGACACACAGGAGAAGGGCTGCTCTTCTGTTTGTGGACAGAGAAGGGGAAGCTGTTCCCAGACCGGTTTTCCATGGTGTGTAGCCCCCTAGTAGACACATCTCTCTCTAGGGTAGGCTACAGAGCTCCACACACGAAGACAGTAGCCAGAATGGTGCATTCTGGGCTAGCTAGATCATGGGAAGTTGTCACTAGGCAGGAAGGGTCCTGGTAACCTATTGTATTGTAGTCGTCACATCCCCCAAGGGTGTAAACTAGATGTAAAAGTGGAACCCCTGGACCCAGGCTTCAGACAGTGAAGAATGGACTGAAGAAGGGCTGACCTGATATTGCTGGCCCCAGGAAGGGGAGGCTGCACCAAAACTGGACTGCACCTGCTGCTCTATGGGCTATCAAAGAGAGAACTGTGCCTGTGGTGCTCTGCTTGGGTAAAAGCCATCCCTGGGCATCAGACAGAAGAAATGGCTTCAACAATCAGATGACTGACTATGTGTTATAGCTAGAAGGGCATTAAAGCTGAAAAAGCCTTCCTTGGCGAATTGGTAGCCAAGAAGCCTGACCACCACTGGGACCGCCAACGTGCAGAATGGGAGACAGAATCCCAACTCTCAAAAGTTGCACCTGAGTCTGCTGGACCTGGGGGAATTGTTGGGTTGCAGTTTGATCACCCAAGAAAAAAGTTATTACCAGTTAGGTAACAACCGGAGACCTTTAGCAACTGTTTTTTTGCAGGACTTCAACTGGACTTTGAGCGGCATCAACTCCTGTGGCCAAAGTCACCCCACCATGACCGTGGATTGAGGAGTAGCCCCAAGAATTCATTGGTCTCCAGATTAGCATGCTTAGTATCCTTCAGCATCCTCAGCATCCTGTATCCCTTGCATCAGGACAACTCCATTGAAGTCTGTGGCCATTCACCTATAGAGCCTGGAACTGGACTGGAAACTTCTAAGACTAAGAGGTAACTGTTAAACTAAGCCTCTTTGGCCCCTGTGACATGCTATCTACTAGAGTTAGTCAACCAACGTGGGCCAGAGTTGTATTGTACAACTTTATATAGTTTTTTTTTTTAAGTTTGCAAAGTTGACGACAAGCGTCGTCCATTACAATTATTTATTGCATTGAATGAAAAAGCAATGATTTATTGTTCACTTAAAAATTCATATCTACGGACCCCTACAGTGGGTTTATGTTCTTGAGGTGTCTATTTGAAGGCAGAAACAAACCCTATTTTTATAAATTAATGTTGGATATTTATTGCGTCTGTTTTTTTTCTTATTTGACTGTTTTAGTACATCTTAATGCTTTACACTTGCTCCTCTGATAAAACCTGACTGCTCAAAGCCACAGCTACCCAGGGTTGAGTTTTTCAAATGAATATGACTGAATCCAGTGTAGGTAGTGAGTTTATTATACGTTGAGGTCACCTAACCATACCATATAATAAACCGCTTTCCTCACAACATAGGACTACTGTAAATATTCTGGGTTGTTGAAATAAAGCAATGGAGTCAGGATACACATTTTTGGTGGATATATATTACTATACACATCTTATGCAGCACTCAGAGAAGCCAACCTGTACCAGCAACGAACTGGTGCTGACCCTACTTATGAGCACACACTCAGCCTACCTGCATGGTTCATATCGTGAACTGCATGAAACATCCATGACCTTAATCAACCGAGTGCAGTTCAGCATTCATGTCCCTGCAACAAGACCAGATGGACAGCATGCTGTGCTACAGGCAAGGAGTAACAAGACCGGTATCATACAGGACCTTCCCAGTGGCTTGAAGGGCATAAATGCTGAAGAAAGGCAACTGCTGCCAATACCTGCTCTCCTCTTTGTTCCCACCCGCAAGACCTGAGAAGTGGAGCTGCTCCGCATGATCATGTGCCCTCTGCTAATGTTGATGTTGCGATCGCAAACAGTGCACAATAAATCTCTAGGTCGATCCACATCTCATAGAACATGTAACACAGGCCTAAACTCAAAGCCTGGGAAGCTGTATCTTGAACTTTTTTTAAAAACAATTTCTCATTGGCATTTCCAATGTAACATACAGTTATGCATTACAAGATAGTTGAGAGACTCCCACATGCAATCAGTAATTTAGATGTTAGTTTAGCAAACATTCACAAACTTTGATGCCCACAAGTGCGATGGCAAGTCTTCTACCCCACTTGGGTTTATGCACTGAAGGATCCTAACCCTCAGCGTTGGTTGTGCTGGCAGATCTATATGCAATGCATACCTGGGCAAGTGATACTTACCTTTTCAACTTCATAACTAACTGATAACCAACACCCTCAACATTCTAGAGACTGACCAATAACCAACCTTGTGATACATTCAGTCAGTGGTGAAGAAAGCATGAGGACGAATGGGAGTGGGAACGGGCAGAAGAACTTGCATGGTCATGACTGCAAGTCTGTAAATAGAAAAATTGAGGAGGGCATACCGTAGGCAAAGGGGCGAGGGAGGCAGCAGGTAGGCACCTATCACTTTGATCTCCTGTACAGGTGAGCAATGATGTCACAAACAGTTAGTGCATGAGGTGGGAGGGCCAATATTATGCAAGCTGGAGGGTAGACATTTACTACCCAGATGTGTTAGAAATATTCTTGACTAAGAGAACCACACATGTAGGGACTCAAGTTAGCCTCTACATTATCTTGAACTCTTAAAGGTGAGACTGTTTGTTAAGAGAATAGCATGCATACATGCTGGTGTGAACTTTTTAAATCAAGATCTAAACAAATTGACCTCTGGTTTACCCAAACTGGTAACTACCTGCACAGCCTGGTAGTAAGCTTGCATGTGTGCTGATTCTGTCTATGACCTTTTCTATCTGCTAGACATTGTAGACATTGTGGCCTCCATAGGAAATATAATAGGTCACCGTAGGTGGTGTGAGGAATGCCATAATTGATTAGAGTCCCATACATTTGATTGTAGATCCCTGTTGCTAAATCCACATTCGTGTTTGTAGTATTTCATTATGCTGTGATATTAAAGTGCTTCTCTTGTTATAAAGACAAGCACTAGGCTGAACGGTGAACAACTTAGTCTGTTGTTTGGCTGCTTCAGTTTTCAGTCTCTGCCTGACACTGCCTCCTTGAGAAGCCTTTGAATGTTTACCCTCCCTACCCTGAGAGTCAAATGGGGAAAGTGTATACTTGGGTAAGTTTGCAGAGGCATCGCAGGACAGGTCCAAGATACCAGAGGCAAACGACACCAACCCCCGAGCACATGGTCCAGTGGACCTTGCCTGCCTTGTGCCTCAATATGTGTACAAAGTGATGTCTCTTAAGAAAGAGTTAACACTGAATGAAAATATGCTAGAAGAAATTGGGGTGATACACAGAGGCATTCATTCTCCATTCAGAGGTCTACGCAGTACAAAATGCCATCGTTTGTGTTTATTAGTTAAAATCTTACAAAATGTTTGAAGTGGAAAAGCAAGATTCCACTTTTGAACTAGAAACGTGGCAAACATGCTGTTTTGCAGTGTAGAAAAACTGTTTCTCCATGTTATCCCTGCTAAGAGATGCATTACTTGGAACTTAGTAATAAGCCACGGGGAGATACCAAACCTTTTGGTATTAATAATTCCCCAGGACGAAATTGCCAGCCACAAATGAAGGTGTCCATGAAGTGACCCTCAGAAAATGTCTTGAATAAGCCCCTCATTCTGAGGGGCCGTTAATATGGGAGGTACTATCACACCCAGTAATTACTGATTTCTTCAACTGTATTACCTGTACATTCCGAATTCCAAATCTCACAATTGGAGATGAGATGGTATTGATACCGCATGCTTTCACCATTCGGCGGTAGAAAAACTAAAATCTTGAAGATAGTTCCTGCACCAAAATTTGCCAAACGTGTGTGGTCTTAGACATTGTAATCCCTCTCAGGGCGCAGACTCCAGTTTGCACCCGGGCCTGAAGAGAGAGGGCTTAAGAGAATTTACAAAAACATGAAGCTAGCCACCGAAGAGCCAAGTTAACCATACTCCATGAAAAAAGAGTGAAAGAAATAAGTTCACCATCATTTTTCATGATATAATTATTTTACCTAATTTATGACATTAGTATACCTTAATTACAAAGTTATGAGCCTTATCATATACCGTTAGCAGCAACGTACTGTAAAGGCTGACTTCTGGAGTTTTTTACACCGAGGGCTTTCTGTAAATCGTCTATCCATCCCGGTTTCCTCGATGTTGTAAACAAAAGATCTTTTTTCCTGCCACTTGAGCTCCTGAAATATAAATGATAAACAGTCATCAAAATCTTTGCGTGTGATTGGTCATTCATTGCCATATATTTAAGCTTCGACAAAGGGATTTCTACCTGCAGATGTATTTTGATTCCTAGACATGGTGGGCCCAATTCATGATAAAACGAAAAGGATATGCAGATATTTACATTGCCATCTGAATGTACTTTTATGGGTTTTGTTAAAAAATCAGAAGCATTCTCAGTAATAAAACAGGAAAGGCGTGACCTGTGCAGGTTTATGGGACTGCTACTGGGAATGTCAACTGAGATTTAAGCACGGAGGAAGGAGCCTGTTGTGTAAATGCACGTTTTTTTCTCTTTTCCTCTTTCATCCACACTAAATATGGAGGTGACCCATTCTCCTTTCCATCCTGGAAATACATTTCCTGCCATTTCCAGGACGTAAAGGAACCAGGCATAAATGTTTGTGGGCTTTTACTGGGTTATATAGCAAACCTCACCTTGTGATACCAAATTTCCCAACCTTTATGTGGGATTTACTGCTGCAGATTTCTCCACACTTATGGCAGAGAAATTTACAACAGTAAATCCATTTTCACCCGCCAGGTACACCATAGTGACTTTCTACAAGGTGTGAATGTAAGCATTTACTGCCATAATATAGCTTAGTGAATCAGACTCTTTATTGGTAAAGGATATTTATCCAATTTATTGATCAGCAAATGTTAGATTTCGTTAGATTAATAAAGAAAGTTGTGGGATTCATAGGTCAATCAAAGAGATATATTTCGGTTCCAAAAACCTTCAATGCCTTAATAAGACCACATTTCACTCATAATATAAACTCATAACTCGTAAAACAGAATAAAGGAAACTAAACCTAAAGTAGTAATAATAGGAAAAGCAGAAATAGCAGAAGCACCATATCTATTGAGTAGGACAGATGGATTTCCATCACATTCAGCATAACTTCCACCTCCTCCTATTAACCTGAGTCCTAGGGGTGCAGCTTTCAGGGCTGTACCTGGTGCAGTGATACAGGGGTGCCACAGGGTGAAGGGGGGATGGGACATCCTGCCCTGCACCCTTTGCAGTTAGATTAGAGGTCACCTGCTTTGAATGATTTAAACACAGATTTTACCCGAGTCTAGGCACTGTTTACCCTGGGGAGAGGTAGTGCGGTAGAGGGATTAGGGAGGAGGGTATAGAGGATAAGGGAAGAGGAAAATATATGGGCTAGAAATAAGGACATCAGGAAAAGACTAGGAGGAAGCAGATGGAAGATGGAGAAGCAAAGACAAGATGTAGGAAGGAAGGAAGGACGGGCGGGCGGGGGGACAGGTAGATTAAGGAGGGGTAGGGGAGGCAAGGGTGGGTGCAGTATCCCAGTGTGTGTGTGTGTGTGTGTGTATTGATATATTATAGTGTCTTTGTAAGAAGAGCTTAACATGGCAAGTAACAATAGTACACTGCAAGCAGAATTAAGGTCAAATATAGTGGACTAATGGTCTTCAGTACTTTCCTGAATACGGAAATAATCAGAGCAGAAGAGACAGACAATGGGATGTTATTCCAGTGACAAAAAGTGAGGAGTGTGAAGGAACAAAACCGTGGAAAGCAAACGGACTTTGGGATGCAGAGAGGACAAATTGGGAGCCAATGAAAAGTGAATGACTGGGGAGCAGAAAGAGAGAAAAGAACAAGGGGAAGGTGCAGCAAGAAAGCATGAGAACTTAAAAACTATGTAAACTTAATGGAAGCTGAGCTGAGCCTTTTGGGGAGGAATATAGGTATGATAATCAAGAGAAAAGAGAAGCCTGACATAGGAGTTTTGTACAGAGTGGAGAAGAAGGGGTGGATTTTTTAGTAGGGCAACATATAGTGAGGAACGGTAGTTTGTGCAAGAATAAATAATGGTTCAACTTCTTCAGCAAAGTGAAAGACAAACAATATTTACTTTTTCATATGTTATGAATGTCAAGTAATAGTTATTGGAAACTGCTGAAAGTTAGATGAAAAAACTCAATGAGGAGTCAAAGATGATTCCTAGATTCCTAGCTGAAGAAGAAAACATAAATGGGCAAGAGGAAAAGCGAATGGGAGAAGGAGTCATTATAGTTGGTGGAACAAGAAAAAAGAGCATTTCAGTTTTCATGAGGGTGAGGCTTGGGAAATGCAACCATATCCAGTATACAATGGCAAGTAGGCAAGCAGTGATCTGGTTTCAGAGAGAATCAGTGAAAAAAGAAATTCAAAAATATATCTGAGTCAACAGCATAAGAGTGTAAATTAAAGTCAAAAGAAGAAATAATTAAGGTTGAGGGAAGAGTGCCCAGAGAAAAACGCAGTGGGCCAAGGCCAAGAACTGAACCTTGAGGAACAACATAGAGTACAGGGAAGTATAGGAATACAGCCCATCGTTAGGAAACTGTAAATGAGAAACCCACTAATAATATGGAAATATTTAAGAACAGTTCTGGAATTATGACGTTTAGACAAAGAATATATAACAATAGACTGGTCTTCCATGTGTAAAGCAGCAGTGAAATAAAAAAAACGAGGCCAGAAGATTGTTTACTGTTTTGATGTTATGGAGACATCTACATGAGATTTATGTGCAAGGGATCAAAACCAAAAACACATAGCACACAAAGTGAAACTCCAAAACAGTGATGTGTTTTGCAAGGGCTACAGAATGACACTTAAACGAGATTGGGTGCTACTAAATATAAAACTTATCAGTCTTGTAGTAATTTAGTCCTCTATTGCTTTCTTGACTTACTACTTGAATTGTATGTCTTCTACAGCAAGAATTATATAAGTAGATGGAATAAGAGAATTCATGAGGTTTCTTTGATGGTATCTAAGAGATGGCGATTGACTTGTCAACAGCCCTTCTGAAACAATCCAGTATTGGCCACCAGCTGGGAAGAGCATTTTTTGACTTGTGTTCGATGACCAATGTCACTATGTGCATTTTGTATTTGTTGGAGATACCTTACCATGTCTAGAATAATTTCTGTGTAGGGTCGAGCGGTACAACTAATTTGATGAATAGCCAATGGCTGAATAGTTACCTGTCAGGATTTATGGGTATAATGTAATCCCTAAGAGACGTATAGCAGACAGTCCAATACCCCACCTGTTCCAACCAAGGTACTGAAAGGTAATCACAATATGTAGGTTAGGAATCTGTAGAAAAAAGGAAGAAGAGAAATGACACTGGAGGCACTGGTGCAGAATACCTCCCACAGCAAGCAAAATCACCTCAGAACTACTGCTCAGACATCTTGAATAAAAGAAGCACAAAATACATTATGAGATGTATACAATACAAAATGTACAATCTATAGCGTACGCAACACTGAATGGCTAAGCCTGTGACTAGCCCTAGTTCTACCTGGAATCAGGCCTAAAGCTGGAGAGCCAGAAGAGGCTACAGAATCGATTAGATGAATGAAGGCAGCTCACAGAAGGAACAAACAAGTTATACAACATAGTTGCTGAAAGATGTAACATACCACTATATAGGGTACAAGGATGGTGAGCAATAGCTTCTGCAGCAGTGCAGTGATCACAAGAAGAATGGAACAAGGAAAAGAAGGATTCAGAAAGTGACAAACATAGCAGAACTAGTGCTGTGACGGCCAGCCATTCACTCACAGCACGCCCTGTTTCAATAATATCTGCTGGACATAGCGGCATATTTATACTCCGTCTGCGCCGAATGTGCGTCAAAAATGTTGACGCACATTCAGCGTAAACCTTGCCCCGTATTTAAACTTTGACGCCCGAGCCCGCGGTTGACAAAATTCCGCCAACGTCATTTTTTGGATGCGGCAACCCGCCTTGCGTTAATGATATGCAAGGTAGGCGTTCCCGTCCAAAAAATGACTTAAACGGCCGTACGTGGTATTTAAGCTTTCTTGCAAAAATGACGCACGGCCGGGAGGCGGAGCTGGAAAATGACGCACAGCCCGATTTGCGTAAAAAGTTAATGCCTGGGTCAGGGCAGGCGTTAAAATGGGGCAAACACACCTGTATTTAATCAGAACACACAGAAGCAACAGCAGAGCAACAGAGCAGCAAAAGGGAGACATGGAGGTGATTCTTGTCCAGTGTGCACACAGACGCAGAGCCCAGCAGCTACAACAGCAGCTACCACAACACCAGCAGGGACCCCAAAGGCAGCGCAGAAGGCAGGAGAGGATATTCTGCCCCAGAACAACCCTTCATGGCCTCAGGGAACACAACATCATCCAGAGGTACAGGTTGAACTGGCAGGCCATTCAGCAGCTGCTGCGCAACATTGAGCCGCAGTTGGCACCCACTTTGCTGACACCCTGCACCATCCCAACAGAAACCAAGCTGTTTGCCGTACTTCACATGCTGTCAAGTAGCTCTTTTCAAACAACTGGTGCCCTGGTTGCCGGAATATCACAGCCATCATTCTCTGCCTTTTTGCCCAAAGTACTGGATGCCATCATTGGACTTACACCCCGCCACATCTGCTTCCCTAACACACTGCAGAGGCAGCAGGAAACAAAACAGGGGTTTTACCTCATTAGTGGCTTCCCACACGTCCTCGGTGCAATCGACTGCACACATGTACGCCTTGTGCCACCTGCTGCAACTGAACACCTCTACCGCACCAGGAAGCACACACATTCCATCAATGTGCAGGCCATTGTCGATCACCAGGGATTGATCACCAACATCGTGGCTAAATATCCTGGGAGTGTCCATGACTCATTCATCTTCCGTCACAGCACCATCAATCAACACTTCCAGAATGGATGGTATGGCAATGGACTACTTGTTGGTAAGTACAAAAACCTACTTATATACACACTGCATAGCAACCCTCTAGGACACACAACACATTCACCACAACAGCAACATGTTGACAGGAACACACTGAGGTTGTGACACCGCTAGCCATGTTTCTTAGGTCACCATTGAACCTGTCACACATCAGAAATTACTGTACAGTCTAATGTTAAGACGTCAAAGATCACAACGTTTGCAGTGGGTTGCCTAAATGTCACCTTGCAAATTGTAAGTGTCTCAATTATGTTTACATTAATCCATTGCATAAGTCTAAAGGTATGGGATGTCCAGGGTACATTGATATGAACGTGTTAACAACACTGTCAATCTTAACCTGAGTATGGAACTATCCTCTCACCCCCAGTGAAGACACAGGGACACCTGTGTCACAAGTCACAATGCTAGGGAGGGCACACTGTACTGCAAATCCCAAAACTTACTGCTGACAACCGGTTAGCAGGCAAAACCTTGTTCAGCCAAGGAAACAACACAATGCAGATGGTACATCCTTCAAGCCTAGGATGCGACATAATAACACAAAAGAGTCACAGACAACACAAGACAACTACTGCCATGAAAGGTGATTTCAATGGGGCTAGCTACATCAACATGATCCCATTCATTTTCTTTTGCAGCTGATCAGGGGTATGGCATCCAGCCATGGATAATGACACCTATTGGCAACCCGAGTACTGCAGCAGAGCGTGCCTACAATGACGCACATAGGAGGACACGCACCATAGTCGAGAGGACCTTCAGCATCCTCAAGTCAAGGTTCCGGTGCCTCGACATCACTGGTGGTAGTCTCCTATATTCCCCGGAGATGGTCTGTAAGATCATCCTAACATGTGCTATTCCGCACAACATTTGCATAAAAAGGAACATTCCCCTCCTGGAACCCGAGCCACACATGCCTGAAGAGGAGGATGGTGTCCTGCAACATGAGGGGGAACTACAGAACACGGCCGCTGGTTTACGCAGGAGGCAACATATCGTGAACAATTTCTTTTAAATATAATCACCATCACCACTTTATGAACTAATTTAAATAAACAGCTATAATAATCACCATATCATCGTTTGGCTATTCATTTTTGCACACCTTCATCTCTAACTATCAGAATAAGAGTGTTGCCTCATGGAGCATTGCTGATATACCGATTAGGACACTGAAAATCCCAGAGCAAATGTGATGCGTATCATACAATGGTCACATACACACACACTGTAAATGACATATATCCTGTATATTTCACCTCTGAAGGGCAATAGCAGAGGACCACACCTATTTCATACATACATGTTGAAATCATGGTTCATCGCAGCATATGGCTCACAACTAAGACACCATCACTCAATAAGGGGAAAACAAGCATCATACATGAGGCAGTGGATGTGCTTTTGCATCAGTAACAGGAATGTATGACCAGACCCTTGACAGCAGTAAGTCCAACTGCATCCAATATTTGCAAGGACTATCTGTGACCAGAGTTCCGTAGAAGGAGTACATAGACAGCACAAGTGCCACACATATGAGCAGCATTGCGCATATGACATTCCATGTACATGTCAGCCCATTTCCTAACTCCTGACACACCCATGCACCTGGTCACAACCCACCTGTCTGAAGAGGTCCCTGGAATAGTAAGATGTGTACCCTGATATTCCCTCCTCCACACACACAGCTTGTCAATAGCAATCCAGTGTGCTACACCCTTTCCTATGGTATACCATTGTCATAGAACATCTGACTGCATGGACGTCAGGTCAATTAATACACTGGCTTCTAGTTTCCAAGCCCTGTTAGCACCTGTAGATTGCTTCCCGTGTGAAAATGTCTGTTGGCCATTATAATGCAAATCTCACCTGCAGGACTTGTGAGAAACTGATGCAGCCCACACCTGTGATCACCTCCATGCACATCACCCATTTCAACAAGCAATGCCCCTGCTGATGACTGGAACAGCATAGGAGTTGCCATTTTGTCAAATACACCATTAAGCATTGATGCTAATTAAGCCGTGTAACACAGCCCTTGGGTTTATTTGTCACCTTCAAAAACACAGGAGATACACAGTTTGACATGTCAACTGTCTAGTTCGTCCTCCAAACAGTCTTAGTCAGACCACTGATTATGTAACTTGTCAAATTGCTGGATCCTAATTCACCCTGCATCCTGTCAGCCTGACTGGCATCTGTCTGTGCGTCACCCTAAAGTATCCCTGTGGCTACATATGTACCACACTTGCGTTAGCAAACCTCTCATTCATCAGAAGGTATTTGGGCATGTGCTTCTTCAACGCATACCCAAATACATTGTATAGCATCATCTGCCTTTTAACTGTACCATATGAGTTAAATCCTCTGTGAAAACCAAAATTCATGGTCCATCCCTTGTCTGGGTCTCATTTATGCATGAATGACAAAGTGTGACAGTGTCCCAGGGCCGTATGCAGGGATTGGGTACGGGGCCTTCAGCAGAACCAGCAACCTCTGATAATGTCCATGAAAAATCCACACATGTCAGGACCCTGACAGTTCACACACAGAATTACATTGCTCACAACATTTTGATGGGCAGTGTGTGGTGAATAGCTGCGAGAATAATCAGCACAGAGGCTATGATGTTCCCAGACGCAGTGGAAATTGCAGAGGCTAACCTGTGTACAAATGTTGTAATTACATCTGCCGGAACATGACACCTGAGACATTATCTCACTCAGCACACCAAGTTTGCCCTGTTGACTGTCTCATTACACGTCTTTAGTGACAGGGTGGGACCATCCCCATGTAGGTTCTCATGTCCACATCCACTTTACTCACATTGATCAACAAAGGATACTCAGTAGATACAGGAATAGCTGCCACTGACTCATGATGAGTCCTGGACCTAACTGTGACAAATTACACCCCAAAAAATATACAGGCTCAAAATTGGACCACACACACATGAACAAGACACCTATGTGCAATTGATCACTGGAAATATGTGAACACGTGCTGCCTCATCTGCTGGTCCACCACAGCCACTTGAGAGTTGTGGCTCAGTTATATGACCTCAACTGTGGCGTCATCATACATTTGTGGTTCACCTTTGCCTGTCTGGGCAAACAACATGGTACCCACTTCCTCAATGCATGTGTATGACTCACTGTGGGATTCACCAACAAGTGCCTAGGAAGCTGTTACCAAAAATCTATGACATAGGATGTTGAAAATGTGGACCATTGACATGAACAAGCGTCTGCCATCTATCTGGTGCATGCTTTGTCATATGTGGTGTCTACGCTACCCTAAATCTTGGAAGTGCACATAATGGATGTTGCTACATGTATGACTAACACATGTCCTCTCTCAGTTCCACAATGACTTGCATCTAAGGTTTGGACACATGGACTTCACATTCATACAGGCATATGTTCAATAATGCATCATGTGATGCACACACACTTGGTCAACAAATACATTAGTTGCCACAGCACACACATTGAGCCATAGGCATTTAGGTATTGTACATTTGTACGTCACATTGCTATCCTCTCCTGATGCCAAACATGCCCAATTTGTGCAATACACATATGTAGGCCACACATATGGCCATCTAGTGCGTCAGCCAACCGACAAAATACTGTGAAGGAAGTAGCGGGTCATGGTCCGCTGCAGTATGATGTCACACAAGTGAACATACACCATCAACACCATAGTGGGTGCCATCAGCCTATCTATGATGTCTCCCAAATGAAACATAACATAAAAACTGAAAAAATGCCCAAAACCAGTTCATGCACTGAAATTTTGACGTTGCTAGCGTTATGCGTAATTTTTTATACACCAATACAGAATTTGCATCATTTTTTTCTACGCACAGGAGAGAAAATTAGGCCGCATCCAGATAATTGTACAGACTTTACTATTATTTGGATGCTGGCTCATTTTCCCTCCTGTGTGTCGAAAATTATGACGCACAAACTGTATGCGTGAAAAAAATATGACGCATAACGCGAAAAAGGGTGAACATTTTATTCAGGAAGTGATGTAATAGGATATCCTGTTTACAGATCATGTACTTTCACTTTCACTTTGCAGTCTGTGATTCTTCTAGACTGTGTGGCTGTGTTGAGAGTGGTGTCCATTGATTTTGTGCTTTTGTGTCCTGTGTGCTGTCTCTATTGTCAATTTGTGAAATAAATATTGTTGGTGTATACTGTCCTACTGTTTTTTGTGTACATTTGTCCAGTTTTCTAGTGTTTTTGTTGTTTGTGGGAGTCTGTTGTGGGTAGTGCTAGTTTGGGGATAGTTGGGCTCTTTTAATGGTTAAGTTTACTTTTCTCCTTTTTTGTACCCCTACTTTCACCCTTTTCCCCTTTCTATTTCTTTAACCCCTATTCCCTTTCTCATTTGTACAATGTCTGGTAGGCCACGTCTTGGCAGGATGGGTGAAGAGGAGTTGGGGGGCTTCCTATGGCTTGTGTTCCATTTCTTGCCACTGATGATCGAGGCAGGGTGATACAGGCGTATCACACTGAGGCGCGCAGAATCCGGTGGGGAAAGGTGCTGCATCACCCGCAGCGTGTGTATGCCAGCCAGAGGAGTGACCACCAGCTGAAGCGCTGGTGGGCTGACCTCATCACCAGGGAGCAGGATCTCTTGGACCACCTGGGAATCATGATTGGTGGCCCTGTTGGTGAGTACTAATCATGTAAATGTGCACGATGAAATGCTCTGTAGTGACATCAGATGATTTGTACAACATCTGCCAGCTAACTTGCTGACTGTGTGTAATGTTGGGGAAACATACAGGGTAATTGATGCACTATGGGAAGGATCACAATTGCTAGCTGTCAAGTAGCACGTGCTCTGCAAACTTACCGGATTCTTTTCCGTTAAGTAAATTGGTGCTGCCTTTGTGTCAGACAACCAAACAAAATAGGAGCCAATCATGTCTATATAGGCCACATTTGCCAGAGAAGTAAAGATGTACTAACATATTGGCTAACTTTGTTGACGCAATAGCTAGACTGACTTTAGATTCACTACATGATGCAGGAAATGAGTGCTGGCTTCACGTCAATTGATGATAGCAAAGTGGCCCAGACATATGTCTCATGTGAGTCTGGTGAGTGTGGAAGGAAAGCGTTCACGGAAGTTCTATGAATGTTAGGGATTATTGTGGTCCTTCATCTTTTTGGATACATGTCAGACCTGTATTTGAAAACATCGTGAAAAGGTGTACGGTGTCCTCAGCTAACATCTTAGAATGGTTTTTGGAGTTAGTTGTGCCACATTCCAATTAGGGATGGCAGTCCAAAGGTATGCACATGGGTTCACATCTCCATGGTTGGTGCAAATCACCATAGCTGGCCCACATCAAATGAAGAAACAGTAACAACATGAGGGCTTATAAAAGTCCCTGTCCCTCTGTACATTGTACCTATGTGTAATAAATGTGTCATGGCCACATAGGCTGTTTGACTGGTAATGCAGTCCTCAAGTAACCAGGCTCTGGATGTCTCTCTTTGATGCACATGATGAGACGATTACACTCCATATTTTTTTCTGGTCACTAATGACGGGGCATGTTTGCCACCACATGATAGTTAGGGCCACTGCATGTGTGCAGATATGTGTGAAACTGTCACAGGAGACCCATGCTATGTACAAGTTGGCCGTGATATATCAGATGCAGTATCATCATGTCTGAATGGCTGCCATTTCCTTATTCAGCCTACACATTGTATATGTCTTTGAAATTGTTGGTCAGTGCACAGATTTTGAGCACATTTCTTACTTCCATGCCTTACAGGTGGACCAGCACTCTACACTGTGGGATAGGTGGCTACATTTGAGGAACCTGACCACTCCAATAAGTGTTGATATGTCTGTTATGTGTTGTGTTTGCTGGTTATGTGTGATAGACTCCTGTGTGTTGAACGCATAGCAAGGTGTGATGCATTGGCCAATCATTTGTCTTGTTCCATGAGTGGGATTTCAGTTTCTCAAATGTTTTGAGTTGGCCAATGCATATCCTATTGTATTATCTAGGGATTGTAGGCCATTCCTGTAGGCACCACATTGAGTACTGGGGTGAGTCATGAGGATGTCACTTGTATCAACAAGAGTCGCACTGGAAGTCAGCTCAGATTTAGTCAGCCTGTCAGACCCACATTCTCCCAGATCGGTACAGCAAAACGCTTTCCAACAGACTTCTGCTTCCCTATTTACCAAGGTACTTATTAAACTGTAGGTAGAACTTCCTAGCAGCATGTACTTCCACATGTAGTGCTACAAGTATGTGGAACTTGAGTGCAATGGCCTAGGTGTGCATGCTAATCATGATCATGGGTGTTCTTGCAACTCTGTGTCTGATGTAAGTCATGCCTTACTGGAAGTATGTGTTGTGTACCAAGCTCTGCATTTCCTGGCATGTGTGGCGCTATGATTGGTCTAGGGTTTGCAGACTCCTAATTGTTGATAGACCTTACCTGTGGCGTGTGTGTAGAGCCAAACACGTGTGGAGTTTTCTATACACTCCTCTGTTTCCATGTTGTTTGGAATTCTTAGTTGTTTATCCACCCCCCCCCCTCAAACACAGGCATGGGTTTGTGAATAGGGTACCTAGGACTGATGCTACCAGTATGTTACACATACATGTGAATAAGTGACTGTTTGGTCGGAACCTAGTATACACACTCAGGTATGGCACATGGGTACTATACTGGCAAGTCCTGTTACAAGTTGCAGACCATGTGGCTTTAGTTTTTGCATTCCGTACACTGACATTTGTAGCCCAGGTATTGGCGGAGGATATGCAGCATGATTGTTAGCTGATAACTGGCAGAACTCAGATGGCAAGTGAATGCCAGTTGTTACCCATCTTGTAGGTTTTGGGTGTGTTATGTGTGATGTGACCTTTGTAGGCTGGCCTGCCATGTACTTACTCAGGGACATTCAATGATCTGTATTGTGATATGAGATGTTACAAGTACTGTAGATGTACTGTCTGATTGACTTCTTGTGCCATTTCACACAATACTAATGTAGATCATTTGCATTTGTCTTCACAGCTGCAAACATGACTCCAGACCAAGGTCCGTGAGTTCCAACGGCAGGCCATGAGATACCAGCACATCCTGCTGGTAGAGTCGGGGTTCAGGAGGATGGCCCGTCAATACCGCCATGAACGGGCCTCCGGGGCATGGAGGGCCTTCCCACAGGGTGGCCCTACTTTGCCCACCACAGCCACCACCAGCACAACCACCACTTCAAGCCAGGTGGCCCCACCCACAGCTGGGACTGTTGTCCCTACATCTACCATATTTTCTGGCCCCAGCATTGCTACAGGTGCAGGCCAGCCCACTGGCCTTGGCACCACACACGCACAGACCTCCTCCACCGGTACCCAGACTGCCCCAGCTCCATCAGTTGACCCAGCAGCATTCCACAACATGGAACGGAAGATAGACCGTGTGTTGCGAAAGTTAAGCCATCTGAGCCAGGATGTTCGCCACATAAACAGGCGTGTGAAGTCCATCAAGAGGACCCTCCGGAGGGCCAACCTCTAGACTTTTGGATATGGACATGATTCCCTCCCCTCCCTCCTCTTTCCTTGTTCTCATACTTAGTGGGCTTAGGGGGCTTAGTGTTAGATTAGTATAGGCTGTTAGTTTAGTTAGTGTTAGTGGGTGGGGGGTGGGGGGTCCTGATTCTTTCTATTTTTACTTATTAAGTGTGGGGGTGGGTGGGTGGGGGGCTATGTTGGGGTTCCTGTGTGTTTAGTAAAAAAAATAAAAACAAAAAAACAAAAATTTAAAAATTTAAAAATATACATATTTGTTTGGGATAGTATAGTATGTGTTTAGGTTAGTATGTGTTGTCCTCCATGTGTCCCGTCTCATTAGGGGGGTGGATGTTTAGAACGTTTCGTTACATGTGATAAGTAAGTTTAGCTTAGGGTAGTCAGGGACAGTTGTGGGTAATGAATAGTCAGGGTAGATCAGGGTAGGTAAGACTTTTCCCTCAGTTTCCTCTTCTGTGATTAGCATTTAATAAATATATAGTTAACCCTTAACAGTATGTGTTAAATGCTACTTGATCATGGCCTTGGAATTAGTGTACATGAATGTTGTTCTATTACATTTGTGTCCTATGCTAAAAACAAATCCCAACTGAGCTGTAAGATTTGCAGCTACCCGAGAGCTACCTTGCAAAGTTTTCACCATTCATTGCAACCACCAATCACAGTTAATATGGATCCCAACGTGTTTCTGTCGATAATTATGTTTTATGTTTTATAAGTCACAAACAGTGCTTCCAGACTTGGTATTGGGGCAACAGTTTTAGGTCTGACTGCAGTGTGATGATCAAGGACACCCTTATAAGAAGAGTTCTCGTAAGCACTCTTGTATTCTTGTCTTCATGACTCACTTACGTCTTTTGTGACACAGTTCTGCATGATTACCTATTTGTATGTAAACTCAGACAGCTTCATTCATGCAGTTTTTGTAGTGTCAGCTTAGATTTGTGTGCACTTTTATATGTGTTAATATTGCATGGTGACAACATTTTGCTGACACTATTTGATGACTTAGATATCCCTTGAGGAAGCATTATTCTGTCCAACACAGCATGATGGTGTATGGTTTCTCACTTCATCAGATATGTCCCTCAGGAAGGGCAGAGTATGATGCAATCATGGGCACTGGGCAGAATTATCTGACTACATAATATCAGGACAGTTGTACTGACAAGCTATGTAATTTGACAGTAGGCATATTTCAGTTCTACTGCATAGTTGATATGTCACATTACCCAGAGACGGATTTGTTGTGTAAGTGCTATTTATTGAAAAGTGCTGTAGTGCTATATGTACATTGTCCATGATTGTGAGTCTATTATAGTGACACCTTTAATTGTGATCCTACACAAGGGGTTAAGGAAATGCTTTTGACATGCTGGGGTGATTTTTCAGACAGTGCAGAGGGACAGGATTTGCCAATGAGTAAGAGAGAGACAATCACTGGGCTGGCTGACAAGCTATACAGTGGTAAGTGGAACAGTCATTAAGTAGAGTTGTTGTAAGACTGGCATGTTACAAAGCGCAGGACCTTGGTAATAGTTGGCCATGTGGCAGGGACTAGTGCTTCCGGGTACTTTTCCGTGTGAAAGTGATCTGTTCCATATCTTCTTCCTCTGATGTGTGTGTTGCCTCCTCTGTCCTTGTTGGTGGTGGTTGTGAAGGGGCAACACACACATCAGTGTTTTAAGACGTGGAGTCAGACATCCCGGTCGCTGCTACCTGTGAAGGTCTTAAGGGCAGTACTGCAGCAAGGAGGATCTGCTGGTTCTTGAGAATAGCAGCCACATCACGATGGTCGGCAGCCAGGTCGGCCCTGAGGGGTTTAATGTTGCATTTGTGCACGCGTTGACAGGATTGCTGTTGTAGGTGTTGGGTCAACTGTATCACAGCTGTGCTGATTTCCTTCAGGCTTTTTTGCTGTTCCTGCAAGATAGATGTTAGCGCTTGCATAGTTGCTGCCTGATCTGCAGATGACATCATGCACGAGCGCACCCCCTCAAGGCTGGCTGCCATAGCTTGCATCCCTACCCGCCCCTCCTCGGCCAGCTCCCGCTGTACTCCGACTACAGTTCTCTCAAAGCTGGTGCCTGTGTCGTCTGAGTCCTCAGCTGTATTGGAGCTGGCAGGTCTTACAATTGGGGTGGTGGGTGGGTCCTCTGCGATGGCTGCTTGTTCTGTGCTCCTCCTTGTGACTGAACGTGGGGTCTGGAGGGGTCCAAGGACCTCTTGGATGGTCTCCAGGGGAATGTTTATCAGCTCGTCATCCATGTCATCAGGGTATTCTGGGACAGGCATATCCGCAGAAGATCCATTGTCCTCTGTAATGAAACGGGGTACAATTAGTGTGTCTGTGTTGTGGCATTAGTCATGTGACATGCCTGCCTTGTGATGAATTGACATTGTGATTTTGTTTTGTGTTTATTGCTCCAATCTTTCAGATGGGCATTCTCCCAGGCCTATGACCGACCTGCATGTCACAGGTATAGTATTGAGTTATTGGACTTCTCTGAATAATCTCCTCTAGTCTTGTTTTAGGCCAAATAGTGATTTGCCACCTTCTTGTCCTACTCAACCCTCCGTCTACTTCCATTCTCATGGTGAGACCTTTCACGGGCTGTGGGTGTTCTGATGGCACTGGCAGCACACTTAACAATCTGGACCTGCCCCAGTCTCTGATCTTTCACATCCACTTAAATGTAGTTGACATGTCCTATGCATAGCAATGTTATGGCACAATATGGATGTTGGCATTGGTAATGTGTACAGCTGATGTTGGGGAATGTGTGGTACATTGGATTGCCCTGATAATTGTATCAGTGTCCTATTTCCTCCTCTGACTGTGCAGGTGTATTTTAGTGACCAGTTACATGTGCCCTCCCCCTCAATGCTGTTGTCTGAGCAGTATGACATTTGGGATGTTACACTGTGACCCAGGCACAGGATGGACCCTGACATATGCAGCATGGGTATGTCCTTAGTGCTGTGTAGCTCCTATTGTTGATGACATTGGCTGATGTTTGCAACAACTGTGGGCATTGACATTTGACAGTACTGGGGCCTTTGTCTTTTTTCTGGGGATTGTTGAAGTTGTCATCCTCAACCCTCTAATTTAGGTGTGTATGATCCATGGGGAGGTTACTGCCATTGGCTACTTGAGCTGCACACACAGCAGAGGTGGTAGTGGCAACTGTTGTCGCAGTTACATTCCAGTTGTCAGTATGGCTAGAGGTTGTTAATAGGGCCCTAGTTAATGTAGGGGGTATGGTGGCTGACGTGTGCCGGGATGTCAGTTTGACGTTGTGTCCTTCCCTCCTGGCGTGGCTTTCCTTTTGCTCCATCGTTGGCATGGCAGCATGCCCCCATGGGACTGTTGTTGGTGTAGTGTAATGGTGTGCCCCAGCTTCTGTCTGTGCAGGCCATGCCCCCATGCCATCCCCCTTTACCCATGCCACTCCATGTATATGATGACTTACATGCATTGTGTAGTAGGTATTCCCCCCCGTTGGCAGTTAACATTAGTGCATTTTAATTCCCCATGCGACTTACCCTGCATGTGCGTTGTCTCCTGATAGTCTGCGCTGTCCTGTCTTTGAATCCCTGTGACGATCTCCTCAGGGATGACGGCTGTGACCATCTCCTCCATGTGGTCCAGGACCTCCTGGGGTGCTGGACTCCCACCTCCAGTCTGCAGTGCTGCCTTCCTGTTCCTGGCCATCTTTTCCTTGGTCCTGCGCTTGCAGTCATGCCAGCGTTTCTTGCACTCGATGACTGTTCTGCGTACTTCTGCCACACTGTTGATCTTGTCGACAATTTGTTGCCATATAGCCTCTCTCCTACTAATTGGCAATTTAGAGGTGATAAACAGTTGGTGCTGGTGTTCCGTCACCTCTTTAACCAGAATTTCCGGCTCCTCTGCATTGAAGCGACACTTTCTTTTCTTCTTAAATGTGTCCTGGTTCTTGTGTGGGTCCTCCTGGCTGGTTCCTGGTCTGTTGTCATCTTCCTGGGGTCTGTAGTGGCATCTGGGATCCATTTTGGCTCTCCTCTGCTGAAATGGCAGTGTTCGCGTTTTTTTTTTACGCTATTGCATCAAAAAACGCTACATATCCGGTTTGTGGGGTCGTAAATCGACCCACAGTCATTTCCGCCGCGTTAACGTAGTTTTGCTTTACGACTTGACGCTGCGGTGTGCATAAAAATAAATGACTCCCACCTGTGGTTTGCACCGCTGTGCGGCAAAGTACAAATTTGACGCCCGCACGGTGCACCAAAATGGCGTTAGCTGGCGGTATTATTTTTGACGCAAAACTGCGCTGGCGCAGTTTCGCGTCAAAAAGTATAAATATGGCCCATAGTGTTTACAATTCCTTCTTCACACTGTCTATTGGAAATGGCCCCTTCTACAGGGTCAGCCCAAACGTTTTGCTTTTTCTCTTCCACTTTTTGCTGAATCATTTAATTGATTTTAGGACAGCTGACCAGTGCTAAAGTGCATATGCTTCTGCCCTGAGACATGGAAACATTGGTGTATCCACAATTAGCATATTTCATTCACATGTACATCCCTTGTAAAGTGGTATACCATACACCCAGGGCCTGTAAATGAAATGCTACTAGTGGACCTGCATGTTGAATGTAGCCTTTAAAACCTGTCACAGGCCTGCCATTGCAGGTCCTATGTGCTGTTTACTTCCACTTTGACTTGGCATTTGAACCCCCTTGCCAAGCCTTAAACTCCCCTTTTAGTACATATAAGTCACCTCTAAGGTAGACCCTAGGGAGCCCATAGTGCAGGGAGCTAAGTTACTAAAAGGAAGGACATGTACGTTTAAGTTTTACATGTCCAGGCAGTGAAAAACTCCCAAATTTGTTTTCCACTACTGTGAGACCTACTCCTCTCTTAGGTCAGCATTGGGAAACTCTTAAAATACTTTTAAGCTGTAATCCCTGATCAGAAAGGAGAAGCCGCATCATGTTTTATATTATTGGAATAGTAAAGACAAATCCTCTTCACTGGTAAAGTAGGATTTAACATTACTATTTTAGAAATGCCTCTTTTAGTAAGTGGGCATTTCTCTGCCCTTACTGGTCTGTGTGCCTGCAGCCTATCTCCAACACACGTCTCAGGAATAGGCACTGTCTATTCCCCACACAAAAGGGCTGATTACCCCCTACTGATAGTCTGGTGCCAGGGCTGAAGAAGAAAGGACCTCTGTCCACTTCAAAGACCCTTCTTTAAAGTCATCCCCACTTCAAAGGCACAATTGAGTATAAGAACTGGGTCTCTGACCCTACCAAAGTAGTAAAGTATTGGACCTGTGAAGAACTCTGCCAGGAGTAAGGACTGCTGTACAACAAGGAGTGCAACACTTCTGGACTGCTTTCCAAGAAGGACTGCTCTCTCCTTTGGTGAGTGAACCTGCTTCCTGCTGATCACTGCCCTACAAAGGAAGGACTGGACACTTCTAAATTTGAACCCAGAGTGACTCCAAGGGCTTATTGTCTTGCCCCCTGTTATCCTGCAGGCTCAGGGACATCAAAGACTCCCTACAAACTGCATTCACCACCTGGACTCTGTCTGCTGTGAGTCCTGTTCTGCCAAGTGGTGCCAATCCAGTCCCGGCCCTTGGAAGTGCGTTTCTGTGCTGCATCTAAAGAAAATCAATGCATTGACAGTGTTGCCTGGATTGGAACTGGAACATTATTCTCTTGAAGCATTGCTGCTGTTGCTTGACTGTGCAACGCATCATCCTTGGGTTCTGACACTTCTCTGACCTTGCGCATCCCAGCGCCAATGCATTGCTCCAGCTCAACAGCTCGATGACGCACTTCGCCTTGATGCCCAACACTAACTGACCATCGACACATCCTCAACATTGCGCAACTTGGAACTGACACATCGCCTACACCCAGCTGCTGTGGATGGCGCATTGCCTCCATCACCAGAGATCTGCGTGGTTAGACGATGATGCACCTACCAGTGTGTGCGGATCAGAACCGACCCATGGCCTGCGCATTGTCAATGCTTCCTCCAATCCAAGTTACTGATTAGCAGGATCTGGGGGAGTCCTGGAGCCTGCTTGCCCTTCATCGCAGTTGGCCAGAACTTTGGATTAACCTTGGTCTAGTGTGACCTCAAGTCACCTTTTAGCACTATTGATTTCTAATCACTGCTTTTGGTTTATTCTTTAGAAATTCACAACTGCGCTTCTACTTATTGGATTTTAGTTGCTTTGGTCTTGGTTTACTCCCAAAGATACAACCTATTTTTGTACCCTGTGTGGAGTACTGTTTGTAGTATTTTCATTGTGTCGCTGTGTGTATGTGTTGCACAAATACTTTACACACTGTTTCTTTAGATAAGCCTAGCTGCTCTGTGCCAAGCTACCAGTTGGTAAGCAGATGTTATCTCTAAGTGTGTATCTAGCTTACCCTGGCTAAAAGTCATGGTTCCTGTTTGTACAGGGTGCATACTCTGACAAGCAGAAACCCCAGTTCTAACACCACCTCTTACACTTATGGGCACCCCATTGGATTGCTTGCCACAGTAAAGAACCAGCTTGAAAGTTGATCGTATACTGTTTAAAGCAGCCCAATTTATCATTAAAAAGTTGGTGAAATTTGTTAAAATATAGACCTGCCGGATTCTCAGACATCGACTTAAAAGAAAGTGCCAATATTTGTACCACATTTTGAAATCCTTTACAAAAAAAACTAATGTGAAAATAATTTCAACTGCAGCCTGAGTCCAATAACACTGCTAAAGGTTTGCTAATCTCCCTGACTACATCACTGGGATGTGGTGCCCTTTTCCAACCCCAATACATAGTTATTTTGGTTTCTCTGAATCAATTATTTCTGAGATGTTTGCCTCTTCTCCTCCGAATCTGCAGTAGTCACTGTAGTGACTTTTTTACAAATCTTACAAAATACTTTTAAAGTAGCACAATCTTTAATATTTGCATAATGCCCTAGTGTGCCGCATCTGAAAGAAGACCCCTTAATTGACTTTCCGTCAAAACTTTAAAATATGTATTCCTTTTTAATTCCCGGTTCAAAAATGTCCATTGTGTTCTGAGAAATCTTTTTAAGCTGATTATTAGAAATGTGGTCTCTGGTTGGCAGTGGTTTGAACCCTGTCCAAGTAGGGACCCTTGCTCTAGTCAAGGTAACTGAATCACACAGCTAAGATAACCCCTGCTCACTCCCTTGGTAGCTTGGCACAAGCAGTCAGGCTTATCTCAGAGACAATGTGTAAAGTATTTGTACACACACACACAGTAACACAGTGAAACACTACAAAAGGACTCCACACCAGGTTAGAAAAACAGCCAATATTTATCTAAATAAAATAAGACCAAAACAGCTAAATCCAACATACACAAGTAAAGATATCATTTTTTTAAAGTGGAAATGAGTCTTAATCCATAGGAATCATTGATTGTATCTTTGTAGCACAAAGTACCTGGGATGCCTCAAAAACAAGGACGATGTGAGCCACAGGGAAAGTGAAGTGCCGAAAGCAAAGTGATGTGTCGGTTCCTTACTGCGCAGGGGAGGTGATGCGTTGAATCTTTCCTAGCAGGAGAGGCGATGTGTTGGCTCCTTACTGGCACAGGAGGCGATGCCTTGAGTCTTCCTTCTCAGGAAAGGTGATGCGTTGATTTCCGGACATGTAGCCTTGGTTCCTTACTGGGGTGTGGGGTCGATAAGAATTTGATGCCCTGGAGACGATGCCTGGAAAATCCAGATGCGCAGTGTTGATGGAGCCACAGTGAAACAGGTGCTGTGTCAATTCTGCAGCCGCAAGATAGGCGCTACACCAATTCCCCAGTCGCGGGACAGGCACTGCATAACTTTTTCTGCTGCGGCGAGTCAGTGTGTGGATTTTCTCCTTCAGTTCACCAGGTATTGGACTGGACTGGAGCTCGCACCCTTGGCAAGTCAGGACTCTCAGCAGAAGAGCCCAGGTACTGGCAGATGAAGTCTTTGATGTCCCTTAAACTTCTTAACAGGAGGTAAGATCAGTTCAAGCCCTTGGAGAACCAGGCCCTGGGGATACCTAGTGCACTATACTAGGGACTTACTAGTAAATCAAATATGCCAATCATGGATAAACCAATTACCAATATAGTTTAGACAGAGAGCACTTCCACTTAGCACTGGTCGTCAGTGATAAAGTGTCCAGAGTCCTAAAGCCAGCAAAAACGAAATTCAGCACAGGATCAAAACAGGAGGTCAGAAGCCAAAAAGACAGGGGAAACCATACCAAGAGCTGACAGATCTAAAACTGGTCTACACAGGTTAGTGGGTGTCCTATTCTTTTAGTTATTTCCATGACTTCAGATAAAAGGGGGGTCACTTTTAAGCCACATCTCTTTATTCTGGTTTTAATGAAATAGGAGCATAAACTGATCGAATATATGGTATTTCACACACAGATCAAAGTTACTAGAGGCAGCTAGTTTTCTTAAATCAGTTATATACTCCTTTAATGTCTCTCATTCATGTTGTATACAATGCCAAAATGGTAACATTCCCAAACAGTACTGACTTTTGGCAAATATCTCAAAGCAACTTTTTTGGTGCATAGATCTAAGTCATTCAAATTTTCAGACTCATCTTCTGTTCAGCCTGGTACACTATCAAAAACATTTTTGTCCCATTGGATACAAACCGTTCATTAAAAGATCGCTTTTCCTGTCCACAGACAAATTGTTACCACATACACAGTCATAGTGTCAAAGAAATTTACACTAGTTCGGAGCCTTGCAGGATTAGCATAAAAAAAGTTTGACACTAATCCTGCAAGGCCCATTAAGAATAATGGTGTGCCTACTTTTAACACCTGCTCTGAGCAGGCGTTAAAAGTGCAGAAACAAATGACGCAAAGAAATCTCTTAGATTTCTTGGCAACATTTTTCCTCCCCCTTAACGGAGGAACGCCCCCTTTGCACACATTATGCATGCATGATGTACCGGAAAGGGTAACAAAGTGGAGCAGTGAATGCATTGCACCACTTTGTAAATCTGGCTCTGTGTTTTTTGCCATCTAACGCCACATTAGCATAAAGAAAAATGACGCTAATGTGTCGTTAGATGACGCAAGGGGCTCTTAAATCTGCCTTTTGATGTCTTGTGGAGCTTCAAATAGAATGGGCCGGTTGGGCAGCTGCAGGGCATTGTAGATGTTGGAGTGTTGGTACATATAAAGAACCAGCTCCTATGTCCAGTTGCAAGCTGTGCAGGACTGGTCCTCCTGGCTCTGTATGAGTAAATTCCAATGCAGAAAAACTGCAAGTAAATGTTTCCTTATTTATACATTATTTGAAATGGATGTGAAGTAAATAGCAAACATACCAAATGCCACACACATGGTTCATAAAAGGGAGCAGTGCAAGGGGAGTAGCTATCCATAGTGCAGAAGCTTCATTGACACTGGGCGTGCACATAACCCTAATTACAGCTGTTTTTTTAGGGTGGAGTGCACAAGCGCTCCATCCCTGTTGTAATCTTTCTTTGGGATTTTAACCAGGCCATGTCATGCCTGTCACTTTCATTGGTTCGTGGGCTTGCCTTTCAAAATCCTCTTGATTTCATTGGTGAAAGGCATGCATACGGCATGCCTTTTCCGCTGTTTAGCCCTCCTCGAGCGCACCGGCCAACTACTGAAAACATACGAGGCTCCATGATTTCAGCATGGTTTCCAGACTATTTTATCTTTTTATTTTCCACGCAGCGCAATTGCTCTGGGTTTTACATAGTGCAATCGTGCTCGGTTTTTCCGTTTTCAATGTTAGCGCGATCGTGCTGAGTTTTACATAGCGCGATTGCTCTCTTTTTTTTCTTTTAATTTGTGTGGCAAGAAAAGTCAGGTTAGGAGTTTACTACGCTAATAGCTCTAGCTCGAGCAAATGCGAGACCCTTGGCACTGTAAATACTTGTTTTACAATGAAACCAGCATATGGAGGTGGGGGTTCACAGCTTGAGTGCACCATGATGCCACTCCCCTTTAAGCTCCACTGTATCTGTGTTGATGATTAATTTCTTTCTATAGAAGGAAACATTATGGAGGCCCATGAATTATCGAATTGAGCATCGGACGTTGGTAGGCGTCATTATCTCCATTTTCCAAGGCTGTTTTTCTCGGTAGTTGAAGAGGCTTTTCTTGGTTTCCTGAGCTGAAGTGCTCGATGTGATGTAGGAATACCTTCCTCACGTCACATTGTGTGAAGAATGATGGTTTCCATGAAACGCCGCTGATTGTATGTTTTAGCTACAGCTTACTTTTCTGGATGAGACTGGCTTCAGGAGAATTAACTGACAGAATGACTCATGTATTAGGCAAAAATATTTTAAAATTGCTGATTAGGATTGGAATTGTATGCCAGTGCTCATTTTAAATACTGCCATAGTATTGGGTATTTGCTTAACAATCCATTATATCAGTTATACTTGGAAATTACATTTGTATATGGCATTGTATTTACTTAGGTGAAGTACGCTGAATTCCACACAGCAAATAATAATTGATTACTTAGAGCAGTGAAAACATTATTTTTATATTCTTATCATTTAAAGCCCTCAAATGGCCACAAAGAAACAAACATTCTCTCCATCTCGAGTTAAGTCTAACGTTGTGAAACCTCAAGAAACTTCTCTGGAAAAAATATAAAAAAGAATATAAGCAATACATACTAATACAGATATTATAAGTAATAATAATAAACAAATTCAGATGGAATTGGATGAACTATCTACGAGAGTATCAGATAATGAGGTCCAAATTAATGATAATAAGAAGGAAGATGCTTACTGACCTCACAAACTAGAATATGCAGAATGCTTTCACATTTTTAATATACCAGAAAACTTACAAGGCCAATGCTATAAACTTCACCTAGAAAATCTTCTTAATCCATTGAATTAAAAAAGTTTGGGATACATTCGAAATAGAGAAGGTTTATTGTGGTTCATCTCATCGTAAGCCCAATGCTGTGAAACCCAGACTTGTGATCTTTAAGGTATTACACTACCATCATCTTATTTTAATACACAAAGCAATCAGACAGAGTCCTCCATTCTTTAAGGAAGATAACAAGATGTATGTCCATTAAACATTTGCTATGGAAACAGTAGGGTTCCAAAATTTCTCTCCTTTGATCGCATCTTAGAGAAGCTGAATATAAATAAGGACTATTTGATCTTGCAACCATAAAGATTTGGAAGGGTGACATATCTAAATCATTTACATTGCCTCATTGATTCCATGAATGTTAGAAATTTGGGTTCTGGTTGGCAGAGGTATGCACCCTACCCAAGCAGGAACCTCGATCCTAGTCAACGTCAGCTACAAACACACCCTTATTTAGTCTGTGATCACCCCCCACCCACAGTAGCTTGGCACAGAGCAGTCAGACTTAACTTAAGGGGAAATGTGTTAAGTATTTGTGCAACACTTCAAATAGTAAAACAGTGAAAACACCACATAAAAAGTTACCAAACCTAGAGCTAATTTTAATGATCAAAACAAGACCAAAACAACAAAAATCGAACGAGTAGAACCAGACTCGTGATTTTTTTAAGGATAAATCGAAATATGGGGCATTCTGTTGGTGCTAAAGCTGGTTAAGTCCAAGAGTTCAAGCCCACTGAGATAGAGCATGGGTCGGATACAGGGATCAGCCTTGGTCTGCTTAGCAAAGTACCTTGTTTGCGTTGACCCTTAGAATTTAAGCGATGCATCGGAAATGGAGGTGATGCACCACGCCATCTGAGATTTGACTTGACTTGACTTGACTTGCAGCAGAGGCGATGCATCGGTGTTGATGGAAATGCGCTGGTTCCAAGCAGTGTATCAGCATTGAAACATGGACTCTTGTTGGTGCAGCACTTTATATCCACTTCCAACTGCCGAGGACTGGATTGGCAGCACACAACAGGGTAAGACTCACAGTTGACAGAGTCCAGGAACTGTAGCAAGTGAGCTGAAAGTCTTTTGTGTCCCTGAGACTTCAGAAACAGTAGACCTATCATCTGGCACTTGGAGTCATTCTGGGTGTTGGGATGAAGTGATGTGGGTCCAGCCTTTCTCACGCAGGCAAGGAGGGCCGCAGGTAAGCAGAGCAAGAAAGCAGTTCTTTCAGAGTGGCAGTCCTTGTAGCATCACATCAGTCCTCTTCCTGGCAGAGTATATACAGGTCCAGAAGTGTACTTAGTTGTTAGGTTTTGAGGGCCAGTTCTTATACCTAATGGTGCCTTTGAAGTAGGGAAGTCTTCAAAGAAGGGCTTTGAAGTACACAGAGATCCTCCCTTCGTGCCCCCTCCTCCAGACTCACTACAGGAGGTTAAGCAGTCCTTCGTGAGGGGGCAGGACACAGCGTGTTCAGGGCTGAGTCTGTGTCCAGCTCCTCCCTTCCATCCTGCTCAGGAAGGCCCATCAGTATATGGATTGCCCATGAGTCACACCTAAGCTCCCTTTGTGTTTGGATGTCTTGAGAGAATGCACAAAGCCCAGTTATCCCCCACCCCAGATGTGTATTGGAATTAGGCTGCTGGCACACAGGACTAAGAGTAGGAAAATGCCTACTTCCTAAAAGTGCATTTTCAAAATAAATTCAACTGTACCAATAAAAGGATTTATTATTACATGGGTAGTAAACATGATATATCTACCCCTTCTCAATTAGGAATTTCAGCTTATTAAATGTAACAAGGAATTCCCAATGTTATCCTATGAAAGGGGTAGGCCTCACCGTAGTGGTGAATTTGAAGGAATTTCAATACCAGGACATGTGAAACTTAAAAGTATATGTCCTGCCTTTTATTTACACAGCACCCTGCCCTATGGTCTAACTAGGGCCTACTTCAGGGGTGACTTATATGTAATAAAAGGGTAGTTTATGTCTTGGCAAGAGGTTTTAAATGCCAATTCAACATGGCAGTGTAACAGTGCATTTGGGCTTCAATGGCAGGCTTGGAACATGTTTTAAATGTTTTAAAATGGTACCTAAGTGGGTGGCACAAACAGTGCTGCAGGCCCACAAGTAGCATCTAATGTACCGGTTCTGGGCACATGCAGTGCACTTTACTAGAGATATATATGTAAATTAATTATGCCAGTTAGGTATATGCCAATCAAATCATGTTTTAGGGAAACAGCACAAGCAGATTCGCACTGGGTAGCAGTGGTAAAGTGCACAGAGTCCTAAGGCCAGCAAAAACAAATTCAGCAAAATTGGAAGCAAGCTGGCAAAAGTTTGGGATAAGACTACCCTAAGGCTGTCAGGTCTAACACTTAAATAGTTGGATCTCAAGATGCTACAAGATCTCCAGAAAAGACCGCACCAACCAAGTAGGAGGAGGTGTCGCCATCATCTTCAAAGACTCCATCAGCGTCACCACCTCCACCGAAGACCCCCCCCTCGCCGCTGAACACCTGCATTTTCAGATTCGCACCGACCCAAGGACCACCCTCAGAGGATCCCTCGTCTACCGTCCTCCCGGACCTCGCGCCCCTTTCAGCGACGCCATCGCCGACTTCATCTACCCGCACGCCCTCGCCTCACCGGACTACATCCTCCTAGGCGACCTCAACTTCCATCTGGAACAAAACAACGACCCCAACACCACCACCCTGCTCGACAACCTCGCCAACCTCGGCCTCAAACAACTGGTGAACACCGCCACCCACATCGCCGGACACACGCTCGACCCTATCTTCTCCGCCAGCAAACACGTCTTCTTCAGCCACACCTCTGCCCTACACTGGACCGACCACAGCTGCGTCCACTTCACATTCCGACGCGAGACCTCCCACATCCGCACTCAACCCACCCCTCGTCGACAGTGGAACAAGATCCCTGAAGAGCAACTCTTCTCCGCTCTCGCCGCCAACCAACCCACCCTCACCACCGACCCCAACGACGCAGCTCTCAACCTCACAAACTGGATCTCCAACTGCGCTGACAACCTTGCTCCCCTCAAACGCACGCATCGACAGACCAACACCAAAAAACCTCTCTGGTTCTCTGACACCCTCAAAGAATCAAAGAAAACTTGTCGTGCCCTTGAGAAGGCCTGGCGCAAGGACCACACCGCGGACAACATGACCGCCCTCAAGAACGCTACACGCGAACACCACCACCTGATCCGCACTGCCAAAAGGAACTTTTTCACCGACAGACTAGACAAAAACAGCCACAACAGCAGAGAACTCTTCAGCATCGTCAAAGAGTTCTCCAACCCCAGCGCCAGCGCCAACGCCGTCACGCCCTCACAGGATTTGTGCGAATCCCTCGCCACTTTCTTCCATCGCAAGATCAGCGACCTCCACGACAGCTTCGGACACCAGACCCAACCATACACCACTGAACCCGCTTCCCCGGACATCACCCTCAACAACTGGACCCACATCAACACGGAAGAAACCAAATCCATCATGAACTCTATCCACTCCGGCGCCCCTTCGGACCCCTGCCCGCACTTCATCTTTAACAAAGCCGACGACATCATCGCCCCGCACCTCCAGACCGTCATCAACTCTTCTTTTTCTTCTGCTACCTTCCCCGAATGCTGGAAGCACGCTGAAGTCAACGCCCTACTAAAGAAACCTACGGCTGACCCAAGCGACCTGAAAAACTTCCGCCCCATCTCTCTTCTACCTTTCCCAGCCAAGGTAATAGAAAAGACCGTCAACAAACAGCTGACCACCTTCCTGGAAGACAACAACCTGCTCGACCCTTCACAAACCGGATTCCGAACCAACCACAGCACGGAAACCGCCCTCATCTCAGTCACAGACGACATCAGAACCCTGATGGACAACGGTGAAACAGTCGCCCTCATTCTCCTCGACCTCTCGGCTGCCTTTGACACCGTCTGTCACCGCACCCTAATCACCCGCCTACGCTCCACCGGGATCCAAGGCCAGGCCCTGGACTGGATCGCCTCCTTCCTCGCTAACCGCTCCCAAAGAGTTTACCTCCCTCCGTTTCGCTCAGAACCCACCAAGATCATCTGCGGCGTACCTCAAGGCTCATCGCTCAGCCCGACACTCTTCAATGTCTACATGAGCCCCCTCGCCGACATCGTACGCAAGCACGACATCATCATCACCTCCTACGCCGACGACACCCAACTTGTACTCTCCCTCACCAAGGACCCCGCCAGCGCCAAGACCAACCTACAAGAGGGTATGAAGGACGTCGCAGATTGGATGAGGCTCAGCCGCCTAAAGCTGAACTCTGAAAAAACGGAAGTCCTCATCCTCGGCAACACCCCGTCCGCCTGGGACGACTCCTGGTGGCCCACGGCCCTCGGCACCGCACCGACCCCCGCAGACCACGCCCGCAACCTCGGCTTCATCTTGGACCCTCTTCTCACCATGACCAAGCCAGTCAACGCCGTGTCCTCCGCCTGCTTCCTCACTCTCCGCATGCTCCGCAAGATCTTCCGCTGGATCCCCGCCGACACCAGAAAAACCGTGACCCACGCCCTTGTCACGAGTCGCCTGGACTACGGCAACACCCTCTACGCCGGGACCACCGCCAAACTCCAAAACCGCCTGCAACGCATCCAAAACGCCTCGACCCGCCTCATCCTCGACGTACCCCGCAACAGCCACATCTCCGCACACCTGAGACACCTGCATTGGCTCCCAGTCAGCAAAAGGATCACCTTCCGTCTTCTCACCCACGCACACAAAGCCCTCCACAACAAGGGACCGGAATACCTCAACAGACGCCTCAGCTTCTACGTCCCCACCCGCCCCCTCCGCTCCGCTGGCCTCGCACTTGCTGCCGTCCCTCGCACCCGCCGCTCCACGGCGGGTGGGAGATCTTTCTCCTTCCTGGCGGCCAAGACCTGGAACTCCCTCCCCACCAGCCTCAGGACCACCCAGGACCACTCCGCTTTCCGGAGACTCCTAAAGACTTGGCTGTTCGAGCAGCGATAACCCCCCCTTTCCCCCCTAGCGCCTTGAGACCCGCACGGGTGAGTAGCGCGCTTTATAAATGTTAATGATTTGATTTGATTTGATTTGATCTCCACATACCATCCCTGTTGGGGGGATTAATGCTAGCAAATCACTTTATTCTGGTAGATCTACTGGTCGCAATGGCAATCCAGCAAATTTTACAAGAGCTTTTCCCATCAATATCTGCCATACCTGTTAGCTTTGTATCAGGAATTTTAGAAAAATGTCTCCATAGAAGGATCCTTTGGAGATCCATTACATATATCAAACACTATACCCAACTCATTTCTAAATCATGATTATAAAATGTATGTGAGTGTTAGCAATTTGTTTATTCAAAGTTCTCCTACCAATAATATACTATGATTGAGCTGGGTTTATGAAAGAAATGTTTTCTTCATATAAAGTGAGAGTAATTTGTTGTTACATATTATCAAAACAAGCATGTTAAATCCCCCTTTGGGCATGTGAATTTAGATTCTGATTTGATTTAGATGATGCTTTTCTAAGAAATGAATTTATTTATTCTATATCATTTTTCAAAGGGGTATCAACTTTCTAAATATGATTAGAACTTTATATACTGAGTCTACTGCCAAAATGTATTTAACAAGTTTTACACCAGATTATTTTAGACAATTTTCATGTGCTAGGCACGGTTGTCCTTTGTCCCCTTTATTATTCCTATTAGCAACGGAACCTCTTTTATGTTTAGTTTGTGAATCTGACATGAAGAAAGTTATTACAATATCAAATGTCAATTTAATACCAACATATGTGGATGCTATTTTATTGTTTATTGATGAAGCACTGATGCATAACTAAATGTACTACAACTTACAGATACCCGGTCAAGCGTTTCTGGATATAGACTGAATATTTCTAAGACAGATTTCTTCAGTTGGAGTGGCATTGTACTCCTATTATGACATCTTACTCTAGCATTTCATGGTATTGAAATTCATACAAAAGCCTAGGGATTGTTTTTTCTAAAACTATTAAATATACAGTAAACAATAATTGTAATATTATTTTGCGAAAGTTCAAAGGGAGTATTGAACTTGTTGGCATAGATTAGAAGCTTTAATGAAGTTTCATATGCCACAAATATATTTCATTTTAATGCTTCCTATGCAGTTTCCTACTCATTGTTCACCAACAGCTGATATAAACATATTTGAAAGGTTATTATGAATACTAATAATAAAAAAACAGAACACCTTATAATAAATGTAAGACTATCATGGTAAAAGGAGGATAAGTATTACTGGATCTTTGTAAATACCAGTTCCAGAAGAATCACCTGGATGCATAACCTAACTGGTTTTCAATAAAATAAAATATGCTTTATCCTTTTGCTTTACTAGCTTTACTTCTTATATCTTGTAAAAATTATAGAATGGCATCCCTTATAATTCTGGCAACTTTTGAAACTTGATTCCATATTACAAATAAATGTTTCACATTGTAAGACGTTTTCCTTCTGGTATAATCTTTAGTTGAAAATAGAAAATGATATCTCTTTCTGGGCATTAGTACTACAGGTGTCTTCCTTAAATTACCATTGGTTTAATATTGTAAATATTTCATTTTATGTGATCCTATATTAAGGCTTTCCATCCGGCCTTACCTGTGGCTAAAATCTCTGACTCTATATTATTTCTTAATAGTTTTAAACAATTGTCATTTAGCCTCTGAAATATATAAGAAGTTTAGTGATCCTAACTTACCTAAACTGTTCATTGAGTTTTCAAGTGGAGCCAAATAATTATCTTTACATGTCTCAGCTGAGCAATGACAAACAAATAAGTACAGTAATGTTAGAGGGACATTTTCACGATCTTCTTATAAAACTAATGTGTGGATTTTATGTGGATGCTTTTGAGCATCAGACAAATTAAATAAATCTATACTATCTGATTCTTCTTCATGTTTGCATTGTAAAGCTGTGAATATGAGTACATAAGTGTGGTCATGAGTTATTTTTATATGAAAGGTTTTGGTATCTCTTTATCTAAGTTAATTAAAATGCCTTCTCTTAGAACCTTAGAACCTTTAGATAACAATGTTATACATACAAATTGAAAATACGAATATATTTATGTTTTGACATATTTTCTTAGGAAATACACTGCTGTCAACAACGTATGAATATTACAAGTATGCATTGTTCTTCTTGATAGAATTTAATTATCAGAAATATATATTATTTTATTATCATTTAATTGTTCCACATTGCATAATTTTATGATAATACTTTTCTCTATCTTTCAAATAATTGTTATATGTTAAATTTCATCTGAGTGTAAACCAAGAAACCAGTAAAAGGGGGGTGGGGCAAATTCCCTTGCTTGCATTAGGTCCATTGAGCTATTGCAGGGCTACTAGAAGGGTCTGGCCGTGCCTTATGAGACAGAAAAAGTAGGCAGTGATAAATTATGATGAACGAAAGGGAGGGGTAAATGTCCCCTTTTCATAACCTCTAATGCAATATTTTTTAGGTTGCTTTGGATCTCTCTCATAGCAGACAGATGTTGAAAAAGGTAAGAAAAGAGAATTAGGACTGAGATTTCTTGAATAATATCCTAATCCACTATGCAAGGGTTTTTTGTTTTGTTTAATAAAATTCAGTGTATGTCCCTTTTGCACTGCTTCAGAATGTATGGGTCTACAATGCAGCACAAGTTGAGAATGATGTCATCAGCCTAAACTACTGGTATCACCTGAGGCCTACTTCACCATTTCTATTTAGAAGGGCCATGGGAAACTTTAAAAAAGGATGGTATCCCTCACTTGTACTTAGTGACACGGTTCATCATAGGGGTCTCCTTCACCAGAACCACAGTAGTGCAAGGTGGTATAGCCTTGACCTATTTAGGGAATGTGTTACTAGAGTTTTTTGCATAATGAGTGTGAACTCTTGAACCAAGAAGGGTGACTGAGAGAGAAACCCTCATGTTTACTTATTTTCTCCACTACCCAATTCATGATTTTAACCTTGTACAGAGCAAGCACGACTAATAAGAGCCAGATAAATTTCCCTGTCCTAAGACAATTTTAATACATATTGACCATTATACAAAAACCTCTAGGCACACACTACCTTATGTAATGTTCAAAGCCAAGTTCCCACATCAATATCTGTTGCACCTGTTTTCAAGTGTGCAAATCTGCAAATAGTTGGCGTGCAGAAGGAAATTCATTGCTCATTCGATCCCACGTACATGCCTAGTATGTGCACATACCTAGTATGTCCTGGGTGCACCTGCAATCCACCCTTCCACCAATGCTTTCAATTCCTGAGAGATCAAGGATTATGCTCCCCCACCCCTCTCAAGGTTCAATGTACACACTGGTCGTGCCGGTCCACATCCTCTCACTTTGATATGACTTATAATCATTTTGTAGTTGTTAAACCTGTTTTTACATCTTCCATGTCACATGTTTGTGCTGAAACAACATTCACATTTTGAGTTATATTTTGTCATTGGCAATTCTGGGTTCCAGGTGGGCCTCTTTATCATTTGGTGATTCATCAGGTGGTCTTTGTGGCTCACCTCCTCCTGTGCATGTACCTCTAGCTACAGATCACAAACTTATATTTACGCTGTTTCCTGGCACCCATGTTGATGCATACTCAAAAAACGTTATCAGGGCCACTGTCTGTCTTGAGTATCCTGTCTGGTGATCTTGGAGCAATGTGTTCAATTACAAATGGTAGCATGGGAGTGTTTTTATTAGGACAAATTGTCACACCAATTGTTATGCATCTATTTAATAGGAGAAGCTCAATTTTAAAAGCAAATGTTAGTTTTTGGAAAGGGATAGTGTTATGAAAGAAATATTGCATATCCTTGCTAGTAAAGCGTTTTTGTACCTAAGTGTATTAGTTTAAGAATGATTCTGAATCAAATGTTAAGTATAAGGAGTCTTTAAAAAAAGTAACGGTGTTAAAGATAGTACTCCTTTTAGTAACATACAAAACAGGCATCACATTGCTTGTTGCATTTACAATCTAGGAAGGCATTTAAAATCACCACTGAAATGACCAGCTCTATGTGGTACATTCATTATAACCTGATATAATCACAAAGTGCTGGATCTAGTGTTTGACATGTGGGTTACTCCATCAAAAACATGACAGATATCCTGTCTTCCATGTTACACATGCCATTGGATATAATTGACATGAAATAGAGCGGATGGGGCGTTCAACACACTTGTGGCAGAGTAACCTGTCTGCCAAACTCTAAATCAGGACCAAGTCACTAATGGTAATATGTCATCATTCTGACTGCCAGCTATACTCAAAACGTTCAAATTCATGTTCAGTGTAGTAAAATGTGGTATATATTTGTTAACAATATGTTGTTGGTTTTGTAACATCAGGACACTAATTATTGGTGCATTAATGTGCCACTGCCTAGATATGTGTCAAAGTATGATAACAGCTAGTGACACTGATCATCTGAGATGGCATTTTGTGCAAAATAATGATGGATTGAGATGCAGTGGATGAGAATATTTCCAGTATTCAATACATCACTTTTTTGTATACTTTAGTGTGTCTCCTCAAGTTGGACGGGTATGCCCAGGCTTGGGTCCTATGCACATTAAGTCACTGAAATTAAGCTATATCTGGCTGATGAGCCCTAAGTAAGACACAACCGGTCCTTGGTTGCTTGTGTTCCAGTTTAGGGACGACCTGGCTTGGTAGTTTGTGTGGGACTGTTTCCAATGGGGCTGCCCAAGACTGATTTGTATATAGCTGGGTCTAATCTGAGATGGCATGATGTGCAAAATAACAATGTAATGGGTTGCCGCCCTGGGAAATTACCAGTGGCTCAGATTAATTCAAGCATTCCATCCATCACTTTTTTGTATATTTTAGTGTGTCACCCTAAGTGAGATGGAGATGCCCAGACGTGGGTCCCTTGCACACTGTGTCACTGGAACCAAGCTATACATGGCTGATGACTAAGTAGGGCGCAGACGGTCTTGGATTGCTTGTGTTCTGGTTCAGGGATTTGGCATGGAAGTTCGGACTGGACTGTTCCCATTGGTACAGGGTCAAGCCTGATTTGCATATGGCTGGGTCCAATCTGAGGTGGCTTGGTGTGTAAAATAACAAAGTCTTGGGATGCCGCTTGAGTACCTACCAGTGGCTGAGAGTAATTCAAGCATTATATCCATCACATTTTTTTGTGTACTTCTGTAACTTTCTAAAAGTGCCATTTTCAGAATTGTGAAACAAAATCTGACTTTTGCATTAAAGAGGATTTTAGATTACATTTTGTTTGAGTCCAAATGTAATATTCCTATCTGCTCCCAGTCCAAAGTTGCCACTTATTAAATTTAATACAGTAACGCAATGTTATCCAATGGAAGAGATAAGCCTTACAATCGTAAATAACTAATTTGGGAGTTTTTAACCACCCAGACATGTAAAACATAAACCTACTTTTTAAATACAGTGCACCCAGCACTATGGGCCTTTAAGCTTTACATTAGGGGTGCCTCATAGAGATTAAAAAGGAAGGCTTAGGCCTGGCAAAAGGTTTATTTTGCCTGGTCGAAAGGCAGTTTAAACTGCACTACTGGGTGCAATGGCAGGCTTCAGACATGTTTTAGAAGGCTACTTGAGTGGATAGCACAATGAGTGCTGAATGCCCACTAGTAGCATTTAATTTGCAGGCCCTAGGTATATATGGTACCATATACAAGTAACTTATAAGTAAATCAAATGTAATAAATTGTACTAAATTGGTGTAGACCAATTACAATGTATTTTAAAGAAAGCACAAGTACTTTAGCACTGGTCGGGAGTAGTAAAGGAGTGGTGAAGTGCACTAGATTCCTAATGCCAAAAAAACTAATTCAGAAAAACAGGAGGAGCGAAGGCAAAAAGTTTGGGGGAAGACCACACCAAGGATGTCAGGTCTAAGATTTAGTCATACTTCAAACCCACACCCTAACAGCTAAACAATTAGTGAGTATAAATCCAATGCAATGTGATATAACGTAACACAAATGCATGCAACTAATGATATGTCAGCAAGCAGTTTAGAAAATGCACAGAACTCATTTTAATTTAACACAGAACTAATTTTATTTTCTGGGATTCATGTAGAATGCCTAGTAATTGATGAAGTGGTATTGGTTTATTGTATGGCCTAGTGATACAAGTGTGTTGTATATAAAAAATAAAATATTTTCAGTATGGTGATTATCAGTGACACTGCAGAAACAGGTTATAAACTAATTAAGATTGAATTGTGTACTTGAAGCATAATTAAGTTACTAAACTTTAAAATATTATTGACAAGGGTTTTAACCAAAAGCTGAAAGAAAACACTTGTTTGGTAAACCGAATAAGCCTGTTTTCTAAACGTATACAGAAGAAGACAATAGATTGTTATTTTACCATGCAAGTTCCAAAACATGCTGACACTCCTGACAGAGGAGTTTCATATGTACCATATTTTCAACCATGTGAAGGATAGCTCATTATTAATAGCAGCCCTCATGCACTCCAAGTGTTTTTTAAATCAGGTTATTGCAAACATGATTATCAACCAACCACATAATTTTGTTGAGCATAGTACATTTCTTATTCTGAATGCAGCGCAGAGATGTTACTGTAAAGGTAGCACATCACTACTGTGCCCCTTCTTAACATGTTCTGCGAAGGTTTATTCCAAATTAACCGAGCAGAGGAGTTTTAGGGCCTGATTACAAGTTTGGCAGTTAGACAGCCAGACCGCCATGGCAGTGGTCCCAAAAAGACCGCTGATTTGATGGTCTCTCTCTTGCTGTATTACAATGTTACAGCTAGTCCAGAGGAGGTGTACTTGACGGCGGTTGTCCGGTGGGGGACGCAGTCAGCAATACAAGGTATATTTTTACATACGTGTCGATGCAGGTGTTTACATTTTGACCAAAAGGTACACATATGCATGATACATGTGTAAAAATACTTTGTGCATGTATCATTCTATTGCTGGTGACTGGGCCATATATACCTTGTCCAGTCAATGGCAGAAAAATGCAAATTGTACTTACCTGATTTTTTTTTTCTCAAGGGTGAAGATGCTGGCATGACAGAGGGGCACTGGACGAAAGGGCCCACGTTGGAGGCTGGACAGAAAAGCAGGAAGTGGGGGAGCTAGCACCCCATTTCCTTCAATTCCACCATCTCGTAGCAGGCGGTCTCTCCCGCCACAGTCGGCCCAGTAGAACAGCACATTGTAATGTGCACAGTGATACCCTTGCCCATACCGCCCTATGATGGCTACATTTCCCCAGCCATTGTCAAGGCGGTCGGCAGATGGCTGGCACTGTCGGTGGGACTCTGGCAGTCTCTAGTTCAGCAAACGACCAACATAATAATATGGTGGTCACACCGCCATCGCCGGCGCTATGGCAGATACTGGACCGTCAAACCTAGGGATTAGAAGATGGGAATTCAATCTGGCAGTCCCACCCAAAAAGAAATGGGGTCACTGAGACTTTTTATTAAAAAAATGGAGGATTTAATTTACTCATAAGTGAATCTAAATGCGGGTGATAATATATAACTCTCTGATAATGATCAAGAGTTGTCATCTACGAACATAAAGGATAGCACGACCTGGCTATTTGCTACTTGAAATGATTACGTCACCCTTTCTTTAAAGCTTGGTGGAGATCATTTGTATTTTCACTAAGGTGGTCATAACAACTTAATTTGCTCCAGGATAGATAGGCCCATATTTATACTTTTTGACGCTAAACTGCGCTAACGCAGTTTAGCGTCAAAAAATTTTGCGCCGTCTAACGCCATTCTGAAGCGCCATGCGGGCGCCGTATTTATGGAATGGCGTTAGACGGCGCAATCAGACCGGCGCTGCCTGGTGTGCGTGGAAAAAAACCACGTAGACCAGGCAGCTCCGGCGTTGGGAAAAAATGACGTTAGGGCGTCTTAAAATGGCGCAAGTCAGGTTGACGCTAAAAAATCGTCGTAACCCGACTTGCGCCATTTTTTTTCGACGCCCATCCCCCATCAACATGACTCCTATCATTGTAAAGATAGGAGTCATGCCCCCTTGCCCAATGGCCATGCCCAGGGGACTTCTGTCCCCTGGGCATGGTCATTGGGCATAGTGGCATGTAGGGGGGCACAAATCAGGCCCCCCTATGCCAAAAAAAATTATTAAAAAAATACTTACCTGAACTTACCTGAATGTCCCTGGGGTGGGTCCCTCCGTCCTTGGGTGTCCTCCTGGGGTGGGCAAGGGTGGCAGGGGGGGTCCCTGGGGGCAGGGGAGGGCACTCTGGGCTCATTTTGAGCCCACTTGTCCCTTAACGCCATGCCTGACCCAGGCATTAAAAAGCGGCGCAAATGCGCCGTTTTTGGCCACGCCCACTCCCGGGCGTCATTTTTGCCCGGGAGTATAAATACCACGTAAAGGCCTGGGAGTCATTTTTTAAGACGGGAACGCCTCCCTTGCATATCATTAACGCAAGGAAGGGGTTCACGCTAAAAAATGACGCCCACTCCGGGCACTTTGGCGCCCGAAGCGTCTAACGCCATAGTATAAATATGGCGTTAGTTTGCGTTAGTTTAGCGTCGAATTTGCGTCGAAAAAAACGACGCAAATTCGGCGCAACCAGAGTATAAATACGGCCCATAATGTGCAGACAGACCCTATAGAAAAAGCTTTTTAGTAGAGCTGATGAAAGGATTTCTCAAGCTTTATGTAAAGTGACATTGTGGCATGTGCTTCCCTGACAGTGTGGCCATCCCTCTCGGTTCTTGTGAATCCTGTCAGGCTCCTTCCTTGCTAGCTTCACACTCATGGACCACCGCAAGTTCTCTGCCTAACAAACAGCCCTGTTTTTGAGGGACAAGGGGCTTAAATTGGTTAATAGATAGTCGGTGTAGACATTTGTAATTCCATCATACAAATAGTACTCTCAGATTTATGTAGAAATTGACCATGATTTGTCGTTGGTGGCTTGGATAATCAAATTAGGGGTGCATTCTTGCTCCATGCGGAAAGAAATTATAAATAGAAAGCTCGGCACTTTGACAAGTTTCTTTTCAGGTTCCTTCATTACAACATTGGCTTAGGCAATATTATTGGCAATATAATATATAACGTAAAAAAATCTGTTAGCAGTGACTGCTTTTTCCTACTCAAATGTAAACTCGATCATTATCAAAAGACGCCTCCATTTTAACTTTTTTCCTCGTACAAAATCATCTCTGCTGATAACGTGGCTCAGCGAAAACGTCATTTACATTGCAATGCTATGAACAGAAATGAAAAAAGGAACACATTTTTGTACATCTGGATTTATGTATTTTGTAGTATATTACATTTCTTAAATTATATCACCTCAAAACAGATAATTGTTCGCAATTTGTTTTCATAAACACTATCAAGTAATCAACGGCATAATTACTGCAGTTTCGGGCATGTATATTTGTTTTCCTCATTAAATAATACAAGGCATGGATTTAAATAAGCCTACATTCAAATTTTATATCACTTAGTTAAAACATGAAAATGGTTCGATAGTGCCCTCAAAAGCGTGAAGCAACAGTTGAAAATAAAACACTAACCTGAACAAGCGTTCCAGCTACAGCTGGGCACACCTGTCGCCAGAAGTGATGAACATTTTGTGTGCGCCCCACTCGAGTTGAGCAACAGACATGTCCTTGGAGTTCCTTTACACCCCAAGACGATTGGCTGATAACCAAGTAACCAGATGACCTCACAATTGTGGATGTAATGACGCGGGTTAGCCCAATCAGACTTCATGAATTAAGTAACTATGGCAAAAATAGAAAACGGACGACCAACTTGATTATTTCCTTTCTTCAAACATTTTACCAAGGAAGAAAGGGAAATCACTGCACACTCGTTTATTGCAAAGTTTAAACGAAAGAAGAGGAAAGGGAATGTACCTGCTCAATGTTTTATGTCTTTGGTGAAATAAACTATTCCATCAAATTTACAGTTTTTATCATTTGGTTGACATACTTATAGTATCAGAGCAACTAAGTTGCATTCTGGCACTTTTGGTTTTTGCTTTTTCAACTTTAAGGTTGTGGGAGCTTTTATATGTGAATACTAATGATTTTTATGATAAATATAGTTGTAACAGAAGATTTATTTATGTTGCACTTGAATGAGTTTTGTTTAGAAGTGTGTTTATTGATGTAGTTTAGTTTGCCACATTTTTGCAGAGACACCATTTTATTAACATGGATGCCATTTTGTTGATTTGTTCATCTTGCTCCTGCTCTTTACCGCTCCTCCCAGTCCATGCCCCCATTCATGCCTTCTACCCCCACAGCTTTAACAGAGCACAGAACACAGTGAGGCAATAGGTTATTGTGAATGAATCGTTCTTCATGTCCTGAAAGTACCATTCTGAAGTACACTTCCGCAAAGAAGTTCCAGTATAGGCTTGCTAATGTACACTAGTGTATGAGTCTTTGAAAAATGTTTCATGCTGTGTTGCACATCTCCGGATCGTACTGTTGCTGTGGAAAATGATGGAGTTTTCCTTTTTCCTTCGAATAGGTTAGTGTTTTTTTCTGCTTATGATGATTTATATTCTGATATGCTCAATATGTGTTATCATGAGTCATGCAATGCTGAATTTGCAGTTTTTGCTCATGACATATTAATAAAAAGTGTATAAACCCTTGGTTTTTGGGGTTAGCCAGATGGCTTTCCTAGGCCTCTTGACACTTTGTCCGTTCAACCTTTGATTTTTATTGCCTATTGGGACTTAGAATAGTTCACATTTCTGACTTTGCAGTCTATATTTGAGCCTTCATGGCATCTATTTTGAATTTCTCTGTGTTACCTATTTTCAGATTTTTGTAATAAAATACTTCCCTTATGATCTAGAACTTAGTTATTGAGTGGTCGTAGTGTCTTTTTTTACTATTCTATTCTACTCTGCTGATTTGTTGGGCCTGATGTTGAGGAGGATGGATACTCGTATTGCAAGATCAAGGGTGCAGGAGCTTAGCAGTTAGAGGTAACTTGTGGGGCTATCAAAATATTGGGGTGCAGTAAAACATTGGGGTTCCTCTTCCAGAATGTCATTACTTCAAACCCCAGAATGCAAAGAAAAGATAGCCAAACTAGATGAGCAGCTTATTGTTGAAGTTGGTGGGCAGGGATTTGATATGTAGGCAAATATATAGACCAGAGTTTGGATAGGTGGTAATTAGATCTGAATTCAATGTTAGGGCCATAATTACTCCCACAGCTTCATCACCTTACACAGCTACATCCTTCCTTGAACAGTAACCAAATGCCATCCTAGCCCCAAGTGCATGGGCCTCAACATTCCATGTATCATCCCAATGTTACTGCATCCACACTCAACATTCTAAAGTATGTCCACAATGCTAGGCATACACACCACCCTACATCTCTACACTACTGACATCTGAAATGGGATGACCTTGAGATCCTTGCATCAGTAGGATTGACTACTGATATTACCACAAGGATTGTAACCCTTAGGTCATTGTTTGGGTGTTGCTGTTTTTCAAATCATGTTTTGTTGCAAATAAGAGTTACAAAATGGGGACTTATAATCAGCAAGCTGTAGCAGATTTAGTGTGATTTGAAATGGGATGAAAGTATGTCCAGAAGACGTGAAAGGAAAAATGTATATGATTTAATGATGTGAAATCCAAAGGTGCTTGAAGAAATAAGAGCAGGTTATGGAGTTGAAGAAAAGGAAGGATTGGAAGGCAGATGAATCTACAGATTAAGAATGACATTTAATGTGTACTTGAACTAGAATTATAAAATAAATGAATATAAATGGCGAGTTAGGTACAAAAATTAACATTTTACTTGAGGAAGAAGACTTTTCTGACATATTCCTACATCCCTACGAGTTTTGTTTTAAAGACAGATAAATACAAAGCTTCAAATCTTTACTTCACTTTGCCTCAAAAGCAAAACAACTATTGTAACATTGATGAACAGGGACAAGTAATATCCTACATAATGAGCCATTCCTAAGCGTGGAGCAAGTATTACAGGACATGGGTCAATACTGTGCAGGAATCTCATCCCTGAAAGAAAATATGAGAGGGTGTCTGTAGAGCAAGGTTGTGTTTGAATGAGTGTTCGTGCTGTGTCATTTATACACTCTTTCCACAGCCTTTCATAATGGTAAAAAATCAGCACAGTGCTTGCAATACTTTGCATCAGGATGACCCATCATGAGAGAAGGGATTGCACCACGGAGCAGCAAGGGCTACCATGGACTGATTGGGACAGTATTTTCAGGTGTATTTTCAGGTGTACCTAAACCAACTTGCCGTAGCTGGGCAGTGTCCACCATCTCAGTTTGTGATTCCAGAGAGGTTTGTAATGGAGAGGACCTCTGTGGACCATGGATCTAGACTTCTGTGAGCTCTTTATTGCTCAATGGAATGAGGATCACAAACACAGGGCCACCATGTCTGTGTGGGCGATAAAGGGCATTGCTGAAATTCCACTCTGTCTGTTGAAGTGGAGCATGTGTGGACCATGTACACAGCTAGTAGAGACTGTAGATACCTGGCAGGAACATTATGGTTGCCAATTATGTACAGTGCTCTCGACAGGTTCCAACTCACAGAATTATCAGGGAACCACTGTGTGGCCTACACTAAGTCAAGGTGCACAAACAATCTAAGTACATTTAGGATGTTGACGTACCCTAGTCCCAAGCAAGCGAAAGACACTTAGAACCTTGGAATGGAGAGGCGGAGGGTCTTTGATCTGGAATGACTGTAAAACATGAGCCTGATTTCCGATGTGAGCGTTACATTTTGTAACAACATGGTTAACCAGATTGCTGTGTTTGAACATGTTGGTGTACATATATTGAATTTCTCTGTTGCTTGTTCATCTATGTATCAAGTTTTCCACTTTCTAATAAATAATGCAGTTTGGATACAGCTTCCTCAAATCTGCCTGTACACAGCTCTTGGGTACATTTGCTTGCTCCTATTAGGACACAGGCACGTGGAAAAACCATACACTAAAGTACTAGATATTCACCACAATGGGTTGCATCAAGCATGTAAGAACATTGGTCTACAGCAGGTTTTCACTCTATCATCCTGCTGTCATTTCTGTAATTACTGTGATTAATTTGCAAATGTTGGTATTTTGCACATATAATCAGAAGAGGCAACAGACTATAGCTTTTTCTCCTCAGGGAAAGCAACTGTCCCTTTAGAGAAACTGTTCAGCATCCCCATAGAATTTGGGGTTAAATCCCTCCCATTTCCCATTTTGCAAAAAAAAAACTTACACTAAGCTTCCATTGCTGCTTTTATAAGAATTTGCAGAGTGGGAAAATAGCTCCAAAAAATTTGCGAATCCCACAGAGTTTCAAGTGATAGGAGTTTCAACAGGTTGAAACAGAATGGCTTGCTACAGAGGCAGATTTTTCCTTTTGAACTAGTATATTCCTGCTCATAACTCTGATGATATGAATTTTAATTTTCATTTTGTAGGTGAAATATATGGGTGCAAATTTGTTTCGTAATCAGGCCCAATGCGTCCAACCTTATAGAGATTTGGCTACTTCATATTTCTCTAGTTTGTCTTTCTGGAGGAATGCATTGACCTGTGTTTGGGGAACTGGAGAAACATTGGTGTTGGTAAATGGCATATTCTAATTGTTCCTACGATGGAGAATGGCTTTATGTCCTCGTCAAACCCGGGTGAAATTGGTGGGGATTAAGATTAGTAAAGCCATTATTGAAAGAAGGGTTGGTACATCAATCAAGCAGAAGGATGTGTTGTAATAGTGGATAGAATGTAGAATATAGAATGTAGAATCGTTTTGTAGGGAGATCCTAAGTGTCAGTTGGGCGAAGAGGCTGGGCCGATCGGACGTTGTCTGTGAGCTCTTATGATTGATGTGTTTTGAAATAAAAGAAACACAAAGTTATTTTGCAAGCGGATTTTTTTATTTATTTACAACAGGATGGTTAGTGTATAAATCCGAAGTACCAACACCTTGGTTCTCGGTCTAATTTAAGACACATTTAATAGTAGAATGGGAAAAGAAAACTCTGCACATTTAAAGTAAATTGATATGCTGTGAAAGGCATGGTGACTTGGCTCCAACACTGACATGGGTGCCCCAGCTTTATGCATCACTTAGCATCTCCACCTTGCTAAAATGGGCAGTATAGTTTGCAAGCCGCTTCATTGAGACAAAGAGCTTGTTTGAACCAGATTCACAGAGGTCCATCGCCGATATTCCTCCAAACACATGCATTACAAGTCTTATTTATTATGACCACATGAACCTTGACACCTGCTGCCTGGTAAGGTAACAAGAAATAGGTTTATATGACTCATTTTTAAGATTGTGATAGTTTGTGACAACTTGTGATGTTTATGATACGCTTGCATAGAAGTTATAAGAATGCAAGTGATTCTTACTAATTCCCTTACCTAGCATTGATATGTATCAGGCAACGCTATGCCTATAATGTGCAGTCCACACACTATTTTGTCATGACCATATGTGCCTATGTTTGCCATGCTGTACTCCCATGCACTGTCTTACAATGCAAAGTGTATATTCATGCATTTTTACTTACTGCAGACGTGTAAAGAACCTGCATATTTAACCAGGGAGAATATTTTATACCAGGGTACACTATGATGGAATGACATTCTCCTAGCCAATGAACTCAGAACATTAACCGCACAAGCCTAGCCAGAGGAAAGGTAGGAGGGCTGTGTGTACATTTTTAAAGCTCATTAGAGAATAATATGTAGGCTTCCACAAGCCCCTATAAAAACTTAAATATCTTCTTTTTGTTCATATTTCTATCACTGATTTTGGCCACCATGGTCTGTGCTTTGCACCTCCCCTTATAATGCATGAGAAATCGAATCACCCTTGGGTACTGGTAAGCTAGGTGGAAACGGGGTGTCACTCCAAACATTGTGTCAACAAACTCATGGCAATACACAGGACCTGATTTAGAATTTGGCCAATGGGTTACTCTATCACAAACGTTACAGATATCTTGTCCAGCTTATAACAAGTGTATTATATCCTATTGTACTTGTAATAAGGCAGAAGGGATATCCATTAAATTTGTCAGATAGTATTTTGGCTGCCAGATTCCAACTTAGGCCCTGTGTAATTATATTCATCACACTTGCAAGTATGATTTTACTCTGACAAGGGACGTTATGTTTGTTGTAAAGTACCTGAAATCAAGGATGTTCCAATGAAACTCTGATGAAGGACCACCAGTCAGCTTGAAACATGATTGTCTGCGCTATATGTTACTGTTATTTAGGAAGATAGTATCACAGGAAATTTACTACCCCATGCATAACAATGAGAGACATAGGGTGTTCCAGTGCTGGACATCTTCCCTAAATCAGTCTATAAGAATCTGCAATTTTCTCTCAATGAATTGTCCCCTTTTTTGTAATCATTGTACCAAGGTTTTCAAAACCACATATACAAAACCTTGAATGTGATATTTCACTTTTTGCTGCACGCGGGAAGACACTAATCTGGAACAAACCAGACTTTTTCATTTACTAGTAAATCTGGAAACAAAGTTAATATTGCTGAACCGTTTCATCTTTCTAGGGGTGGTAATATTTAGGGTCAGCCATAAAGATAACATTATCCCCATGAAAGGGGAGAGCTGATCCTCACTGCGGCCTCCATCTTAACCCAGTAAATACCGAATCACGCGGAATCAAACACGTAAGTAGTTCGATTGCCTCGGAAAATAGGATCGAGAGAGCAGGCATCCCTGTCTTGTATTACACGTTAATTCAAAGGACCTAAGTAATCTTGCAGCTATGCAATTATCTAAATTTGCAGGTTCATTCTGGGAGATCTGTCTGTCTGTCATTTTGAAATGTGATGAAAAAAGTGTCTTTCTTGCTCACATAAGCAGTAGATCTCCTTCACTGGTCAGGGCAATCACCAGCTGGGCCACGACATACCTCTGGTTCTTATTCTTGTAATTACCTCGATTAGATCCACGTTATGCCTGGGAAGTTTAAATACATTAAATAGTTACAATGTAACATGGGAAAATGACCGAACAATGGAAGGAGTGCAAAGAAATGTGTACAGCATATGGTAACAAATAAATAGAAGAAGGACCGGGAGATTACAGGTCCAGTGTACAGCCTCCCAGTGTAAACGTTATTAATCTAAGAGTACACTGTTCCTATCCAGATAGTTTATTAGAGTGAACAGAAATCTCCAGGAGCAAGAACCCTCATGCATCGCAATGGATGACTGGCTTCATCATTGGGACTACTCCTCGTTAGGCTGGTACTGCAATGCCTAACGGGCTCCCCCCATGGGGGAGCTCTTAACCAGGGTGCTCAAATAGTCGCACATCCAAAAACATTTGTTTAGGCTGGGTGCCCACTTTGAAGAACCCAATGTAAATGGAGTGAAATAGAACAAATTAAAATTGGTTCATCATCAACAAATATCACTCATAATTTAATCAGTTTTATGCGATGAAGACCAAGATTAAAAACAAGGCAGAGAGTCCAGGGTGATGAATAATGGTCACCCACTCTCAAAAAAACGAGGATAGACACTATACGGTATCACTCTATAGCAGGTCTACATGTTTCGCGTCCAAGTGGTCCAGCCGGATCCTATGACGCTTCTTCAGGACCAAAAGGAAATCTACTCCAAAATGCCAGAGTTAATATTCAACAATATCTAGGAATAAGTAGTCACTTACTTAGTTCTACTCGTACGAAAAGATCACCCTAAGTAAATAAAACATAACCCATAGTCAGATTGTGTCATTCAAACTGCAAGGTTAGTGCATGTGTGAAATTAGTATAAATTACGGTGTCACACTGGTGAAATAATATAAAAATATAAAAAGGCAGCTTACCATCCCCAATTTCAGGATAGTGTTAAAAGGATCAAGGTCAGGAAAAGGAACTAATATTCTGTTGATGCATAATCAAGAAAGGTTAGAATAACAAGGAGTTCACAAACAACCTCGGTTCACAGAACGCCAAATCAAGTCACTTGCTAAGCATGGAAACCGTTCTCAATATTAATATGGCATTAATATCAGCAAAATAAAACCATAATTCATAGAAGAATGTCATGAGTGAGTGTTGGTGGAGAAGACGGTAATCATCTCAAAAATTCAGTCATCATTATGTGGTTAAAGAGATTTATCGTAGGTAATTGCTTTGAAACCTCTTGCCATCGATCTAGTATCAATCAGTAGTATCAAGGTTAGAGTCAAGGTAGGGCTGAAGATAATCTAGTCTTACATAAAATCAACGTTCAGAGAGAGTGGATAGAAGTTATGACACTCATACGACTCAGGGAAAATAAAACATTCATAAGTGAATGCTCATAGTATGTCGCTAGTTAACAGAGTCAACACGTATTGTTGCAAGTGAAAAAAATCGGCGACAGGAAAAGCGGAAAGAAGGTGGGAATAGCCGAACAAAAAAGGCACAGGAAAAGACTTACTTCTCATTCCTTGGACGTAGGCTGATTAACCTACCCTCGAGACCCGTGTCCTAATTGAACAGAGGTCCAACGTTCTGCCGAGGTTTTTTGACGAGGAAACCCGATATGCGAACCCGGAAATAGTTGCCGGTTCGCATCTAATAAAAAGAGAAAACGGACTACAGCCGGTAGTTTTAAGGAGGAAACCCGGTGTGCGAACCCGGAAATAGTTGCCGGTTCGCATCTAGTGGAAAGAGATAACGGACTACAGCCCGTAGTTTTAAGAAGAATAAAGGCCTGAAAAAGGGACTACAGATACGGAGTCGTTTTATTGTTCCTGGAGTTGGAAATGTACGATGTGGGTGATCGAAATTAACCTATTAGGAGAAAAAAATGTGGGCGTTCATAGAACACGATATATAACACGCAATTATACGTGTATATAGGGATGTTGCAAGGCATGGTAAATGTAAAAACCCCACCGAAGACATACAGGTATTTACCTAATACTAGCAAAAATTGAAAATAGAGAAAAAAATATAGAAAAAATATAAATAACTGATTGAATTACTGTCAGCTAATCATTGTTATTGATACTAGATCAGAATAAACCGAGGGTATATAAGGAATACTCGATGTATTATTCTTTAAACAAATGGGGGGAGGAAAAGTTATGAGAGGGCCGTCCAAGGTATATCGTCATTTAATCCCCATGACGCTGTCCCTAATTTAAAAATCCATCGCTGTTCTATTCTAAAAAGTGAGTTTGAACCTTTAGGGAGATTTTTAGGGGCTTCAAGGACCACCCATCGAAGATCATCTGGCGTATGGGCAACGTCCAAAAAAAGGGCACATAGTTTTGTAGTTACTCTCTGGCATCTAATGTTACTTCTGTGCTCATTTATCCTTATTTTCACTGGTCGAGTTGTCATTCCTACATAACGTAAGCCACAAGGGCATGTGACCATATAGATACAGTTCTTGGAGTTACAGTTGGTGTGTCTTTTTAGAGACCATTTGCCAATAGGGTCGAGGTCAAGAGATGTCGTTTTACTTGTTAGCGAGCACACATTACAATTACCACAAGGGAAGTGACCCTCAACAGGTGGAAGGTCCCATAGTGTTTTTTGTGACGGGACATCATGTTTTTTTGGACGTGTGTGGATCACTATATCTTTAATATTCGAAGTGCGCTTAAAGGCGAAGATGGGTTTTGGTATAACAGAACCTCCACTCTCTAAGATAGACCACCGTTTGTTGAGCACTTTCTTAATGGTATTCGACAGAGGTGTAAATGTGGTGACACAGGTTATACGTGTCTGTGGAGTCCTTATATTTGTTTCAAGTAGACTTTCCCTGTGATTATTTCTCGCTCTCTTGCGGGCGGCGTCTACAGTCTTAGCTGGATAGTGTCGAGCATAAAGTTTAGTTTGGAGAATGTCAGCCTGTCTATCATATTCATGAGTGGAACTGCAATTACGCCTTAGTCGTAAGAATTGACCCACTGGTAAATTTTCTCTTAGAGCTTTAGGGTGGTGGCTGTCATATAAAAGGAGACTATTTCGATCTGTTGGTTTGTGGTAGGTCCTAGTACTCAAAAAACCATTATCAATAGTAATCATCAGATCCAAAAAAGGTAGTTGGGTAGTGGATACTGAAGCAGTAAACTTTAGAAATGGATCAAGGGAATTAATCCAAGTTATAAATTCCTCAGTTAATGTTAACGGGCCTTGCCAGATGATTAAAATATCATCTATGTAGCGTTTCCAAAGATTTATGTGATTATCAAAGGGATTTGTTGATGTTAAAATGTATTTTCTTTCGAAATCGTACATATATAAACATGCTAGACTGGGGGCAAAAGTGCTTCCCATCGAAGTCCCTCTAATCTGGTGAAAAAACTGTTGTTCGAACTCAAAAAAGTTCTCCGTCAAAGCTAAGGTGGCAAGTTGCATTATAAAAGGTATCGGTGTTGAAAAATCAGTAGAGTCATCCAAAAGTGCTGTCTCAACCACCCTCAGAGTGTTTTCTTGGGGAATGTTAGTGTAAAGTGCTTCCACATCTAGGGTAATGATCCCCTGGACTCTCTGCCTTGTTTTTAATCTTGGTCTTCATCGCATAAAACTGATTAAATTATGAGTGATATTTGTTGATGATGAACCAATTTTAATTTGTTCTATTTCACTCCATTTACATTGGGTTCTTCAAAGTGGGCACCCAGCCTAAACAAATGTTTTTGGATGTGCGACTATTTGAGCACCCTGGTTAAGAGCTCCCCCATGGGGGGAGCCCGTTAGGCATTGCAGTACCAGCCTAACGAGGAGTAGTCCCAATGATGAAGCCAGTCATCCATTGCGATGCATGAGGGTTCTTGCTCCTGGAGATTTCTGTTCACTCTAATAAACTACAGCATATGGTATTCACGTTCTGCTTTGAGGGACAAGGTTGGAGGGTGTAATTGTCTTCGAAAAATATCGCCCCATTGGAGATAATGAAATAAGTCGACACCCAATGTTATAATCTTTTTCAAACTATATTGAGGAGCCAATAGTTACATAAGATGCTCTTTCTGGCAATATTCGCACATGCAACCAGTTGCGACCAATCATACTTTTTAGTTAACCTAACAGACAAGAGACTCAGTTGGGGTCAAAGACGGTCAAAGGGCAAAACTGAAAAACAGGTTATTCCTGTTGCCAGTCAAATAAAAAAGGCCCTAATTACGAGTTGCATAGAACTGTGGTGATATTACAGCACAGTAAAATTGCAAGCGATTTTACTTTTTCTGTGCAGTAAAATCTCCCCAGTACTGTGTATTTACTAACAAAACACCATGGAATGGGGAATTACTGTGTGGCGTTGATTTTTCTGGTCATGCCATCACACAGAATCCCCCATCCCATGCTTTTTTACCACACACATATACCACCCCCTAAGTAAGTGGTAAATGTATGTATGGGCTGGTGCCTGGGGTGGGAATGATAGACAGGGGTGAGGGAGAAGGGAATGTAAGGGGGAGCTCTTGTTTGTTTGACTTGTAATCAGCCCTAAAGTGTTATTTTTTATTTTGCTTTTGAAGTTTTCCTGGGACACCTACTCTGCCCACTTAGTAGCACCAGGCGAGGGGAGGGATGCTATTTACCTCCTCCCAAGTTCCCCACGTCTAGCACTGAAATGCTATGTGACCAGAGCATCCTAAATCCTAAATCTTCTTAAGAAACAGCTAATTCATGTTTGAGTGGCAGTTTTCAATGACTATTACAATCTGTATAGAAAAAGAGAACAGAAACAGTATTCTAATTATATACAGAACAAACTAATTGCTATTTATCAGAATACTAAGTACATAAGTTCTCCATGAATTTAAAAAAATGTCTCTGGACAAAAGGTTTTAATTACATTTAAGTGGTGTTTTGATTGGGTTGGAGATGCGGGGGAGTCAGAGAGGACACCATCTTCTCAAGTTTCTCATTTACAGAAAAACAAATACATCTTGCTTGGAACTTTTCAAACAGATTTTTCTGCCCACAAAATGGTCTCGGAGGGAAAAGAGGGACGGAAAATGCTTCCTGTGGGAGCAGCCAGGGGCTCCATGATATTAGTCGAGAAGATATTGAATCCAGAAGTGTGATGCTGAAAGCTCAAGACCAATCCTGGAGCTCCAGTCTTATGAGTTCCAGGCCTGCTATAAATATAGGTGATGGCACAGCATCCTCTCTCTCCTTTACTCACTTCCTTAATCCATCCCATGTTCTGTTCAATGTATAGACCATTCATTTTCTTTCATGCACAACATCATACCTTTCATGTCTCGTTTTATTACGCTTATGTTGTACTTCCAATGGGTGCTGTGCTTTCTTCTCTAACTTTCTTTCTTCTTTTTCCACTAAACCTTCTTTCCTTCATTATTGTCCTCATTTTCCTTTCTCTTTTCTTGTTTCACATGCCCTTCATCCTTCACATTCTTTCCTTTTTCCTGCTCCTATCTTTTCACTACTTTTCTTTCCCATTCCCTTCTCCCTCTTTCCTTTGTTCTATCTATTCCTTTCTCACTCTGTTCTTCTATTCTTTGTCCTCCCCATCCCTCACTTTTGCTCCTTTTTTCACACCGCAACAACTTCTCTCCGTTCTGTTTTCCCTTCATCTCTATGTACTCTCCTCCTCGCCTCGTAAATCCATTCCATGGATTCCTTACTCTCTTTGTTTCATCCCCCTCAGCATCACGTCCTGCCTGCACCTCTGACTACAGTACTAAGAAGACTTCAGTTATATCTGGGTTCTAAAAATAATCACTTAGCATAACATCATTCTGCCTACTTATTTGTTTTATTTCTTTGTAAAATGAAGCAGTATCAGAGTACGCAATTAGATCATTTGTAATTTTTTGGGAAGGGGGGGGGGCTGTGTCTGCCCTCAGGAGTCTATGCGCTAGTTTACCATTAACAAGGGCGACCAGAAAGAGTGCAGGTACCTTTATGTGCTCTTCTAACATCAAGATCATTTTTCCTTCCTCTTCCTCACGAAGCTGTACTCTTTTGAGAGTTTACTGGCTTGATTCTAGTTTCAGAGAAAGTAGGTAGATGCATTTCATTATGATGTATAGGCTCTGCCATATTTTCTCTTATTTCCGAAGCTGAGCACTGCCCTCATTCAAGGGGCGGAAAGAAAACCAATAGCAAAAATGGTTTCAATCATAACTAAATTCACTTCCAGCACTAAAAACGGCTTGGAATAAGGTTTGCCTGAGAATCTATTCATAGTTCAAAGGAAACATGTGTTGGAAGATTTGTCAGAATGATTGGTAATTGTCTGGTTCCATTAAATGTCCAGCTTAAGAAATTCAAAGAAGATAGTTGGTCCAAGCCCAGGAAGGACATGAAAGTCTGTCAAGCCTTGCTGGATTAAAAGTGAATACTGGGATAAGTTCTTTCCCCCTTTTTAAAGTTAGAGACATTCTACTGTTGGTTTCCCACAGGCAAGTAGTTGGGCTCCCCATAATTCCCTTGGAGAGTGCCCCATCTGCCTCTTTTTATGTAACTTTAATGAGCTGCTACACTCACATTCCTATCTGTAGTGCAGTGCTCATACCGAACTGAAAGTGTGTTGCTCGAATGTGGATTTACCTTAAAAGATGAAAGACAAGAGTTGTTTGGCAAAACAGAAACAGTTGGTTTAGTTAAATACAGTGGCTGGGAGAGCAGTACAGAGTTGGGGTCTGATGACTGTCTCAAAGTGCATTGGTTCTGAACCCCATTATTCACGCGTCTCAAAGCATCATAAAACAATTCTATGCATTCTTTGGAGAAAGGAATCTGGGTCTAGTTTCGGAGTCATAAATCTGACCATCTGTTAAAGTTTGCAGGTAGGTCTTTATCTTACGTGGACATAATGTGGGCCAGTAGGTAACATGTCCAGATGTCCGGCATGGCAAGCATGTGAACACTGCATGTTGTGTGTGTGCTGTGTTCTGATTGTCTGAGTGTTTTTAACTTCATGTGGTATTTAACTTTCATGGTGTTTTAGGACTGGGTACACCTCCGGCCAAATGTGTTTTACTGGGGGCAAACCTCCTAGGACCATTGTGGTTTGCTGCCTAGCTAAGGGATCAATCTAGGTTTTAACTGTTCAAGTGTTTATCTATGGGCTATGTGTCACCCCACCTGTGGTCTGTTAATCAATTGCTCCAACTCTCGGTCACAGGGCTTGCGTGACCAAGTATTTCTGACTCGGGGTTGATGAGGAGGTCAGGTTGGGTGGATTTGACAACAGTGATGTAAGTTCATTTTTATGCGTACACATATCATGGCGTACATTGGCATAGTTTTGATCAATATTACCAAATGTCCCACTGCTAGATCACAAGCAACAGGAATGTGCAATTATCACAACTAACAGTTGGTCAAAGGTGGTTCAAAATGAACAACTGGGTGAACAGGTGCTAACTCCACAAACTGGTGTGGAAATCAACAGATGACCCTGATGATATGACCAAGAACACTGCTAACCTGAATGCTGTGCATAGACCTGTAAGTGATTTAGGGATCTTGTGAATAATGTAGGAAATTGGCAAAGCAATGTGGAAAGTGTGCAACGATCTCTTGTCAACTAAATTCAGTTCTGTGCCACAAAAGCCACTATCTACTTTTATTCACAAAGATGTAGTCTGAGGACTTTCGTGGCAGTTCACTTTGCATTAATCACAAGTGACTTCACTGAAACTCTTTTCAGAATCAAGTATGATAGACAATTCTAATAACAGCAGCCATAGTGATAGAAATGCTGTGAAGCACTGGGTGTACAGAATTAGCGTGCAATTCTTTCCTCACCTTGCAGGGTAGGAGTTTACCAGCTTTACGAGTATTACCATGTTATTATGTCAGAGAACCAGACACTGTACTATTTCAACCCAGGTACAGTTATTTCCGTACATTTTCTCCTTACCTTCTTATTCCCCGTACATAACTAGAGATACAAAATCACACTTGAGTGGTTTAAGGTAGAAGGAGAAGTGACACCAGCTTGAATAGGTCCCATTTACCTCACCAGTTGGAAGGCATACAACTTTTGAACCCCCATAAAGCTCCATTGAGGACCCACCAAGGACACTTTTGGGAATTACAGTGAAGAAGGGCCTAAAGATGAAATGTGCTACTTCAGTGTATAAAGTTCAGCTTCCTTTTCGGGAATACTCCCAGTGAGTGATCACAAGGCTTTGCAATTAGACACATTTTGCCATACCCTTTCTCAATATAAAAGAACTCAGTGGAACTTAGTCTAGTGTCATGGTATATGTTTGCGATATACTGATAACATTTGTACCAATGCCCTTATCAAAGGTAGCGAGCACTACCACAGTCTGTGCCAAAGCCCACCTTTAACACAGTGTGCTGGGCACAGACTGGGTCTGTTTGGCCTATCACAGTAATACACTGCTCCCAGAGCAGCCACAACCTCATCCCTGGCCTGGTGGCAGCGCATAAGTGAAAGGCTAACCAGGTGTTGGAAGCTGTCCATTTGCATTTCATTGAGCAGATGGCACATGCAGTGCAGATGGGGTGATTGAGGGGTCCACAGGACCACCAGCTCTCCTCCTATTCCTTCCCCTTTCCAAGGGGCGCCTTAAAGAGATGCACTAATTGGGTGCTACCTCTTTGTGGTGCACTATTAGTCTGTCTCAAGACAGCTCCTCTGCCTCTCCCCCCAAATTTATAATATGACATGGGGACAGAGAGAAAGGCCAAAATTTACAAAGATTTTGCATTCGATATGTGTTAACGTAGACGCGATGCAAAATCTAGGTTGGTATTTAGAATCCAACACACTTGGCAATTCATGTGGGTTCATAACCAAATGTAATGCAACACAGCACAATGTGCTGATTCACGTTACTTTCCATCAAGGCAGTGGTTCATGTGTGGTGTATGTACATTACCATCCATCCACCGATGGATTTTGATGCAAGTCCATAGCTACAAAGAATTGTAGACATGGATTTGACCCAAAATCCTGCACCTCAGTGTTGCTAGTGTAACAAGCAGATTTATTTGTGCAGCACGCTTACAAAGAGGAATTTGTCTTAAAGCATAATATATGTGCAGGAAGGGGTCCTGACTGCAACACAGACACCTTTGCACTATGGCATAAGAGTGCCTGCATTGATGCTTGACTGATGAAAGTGAGCTTGCATAGAGAGAGAGTAGAACTGTGCCACTTCTTTTTTAGATATCACACAGTTCTGCTCTTTCCATTTCACAAAATGCATGCAGCAGCTTTGCTTGCTACCCTGTGTTGCATCAAATCTCTGTAAAGCTGGGCCAGAGTGTTTCATCATTTTCAGGGAGCCATACCTCCATGGCATGCAAATGAGGAAATGTTCTCAGGAGATTGCACCAGCGCTGCATGTGTGCTGTCATGATCTGTTTTACAGAAAGGGCTGCACAAGCATCTGCAGCCCATTATGTGATACTAAATTGCCTTAAAGACACAAAAAGTAGATGCACATGGCCCTTGCACCCCAAAGGGACTTTTATTTTATGAGCCCCTGGTACATAGCAGTACTTACCTTGTTGTAGCTTTAGAGGAATCTGCTTTGAAGGAAGCAAGTGATTCTCAGATAGAGTAACAGCACTATGCATTCGGGGACTTTATGCCTTTATCAATATCACTGAGCTGCACTAAAACTCTTAATCATGATCTCATCATTAGTAATGGAGTGGTAACAGCAGCGGCGGTGCCTCTATGAGAGCGGAGGAGCATCGCCAGTCCGCTGTAGAGCAGGAAACATGACAAATAAAAGGGTAATAAAACAGATTTATTATCATTTTATTTTTCATGATGGCAGCAGTCTGAGGGCAGGGCAGCAGCAGGGAAGAATACTGTGCACTTCAGGTTAAGGTGCGCCTGTCACTTTGGCCAGCTGTCTTGTGACGGCCAGCCTGACATACGCACTTTAAACACTCCAACCCGAGCTATCTTAGACAGCTGGGTGGAGAGAATGCACAGACCCCCAGTGCTTCAAGAGGCATCAAACCAGAGCACTCCAGCCAATCCTTGTGCTTCTCTGATTCTGCCTGAGCAGCACGAGAGCACTGCCAGAACTGGCAGAGGGGAGCTGGACGAGGCTGTGGAAGTTTGCAGCCTGTGCTGGAGGAGCCACCAAAACAAAGAGAAGCAGTGAGTAAGTAATTCTTTACTTCTTTATTTTATTTATTTTAATTGATTTACATGCACTGAGAAACTTGCAGCGCCTTCACTCTCAACTCCAGCGCTCCCAATCATGGCCTGTTCTAAAGACTGGTTAAAACGGACCAGGTTTGAGAGCTTTGGCTTTGAGCCTAAGGGCACTGATGATTTTCATTTGTGCCTTTCAGTGGGTTATATATTCGCCTGTTGCTCCACCTGTTTTGTTTGCCGCTGGCCACCACTGGGTATAAGCAAAGATCAGAGAGGTGGACAACAGAGCAGAGGCTGACTATGGGTTCAGGAAGGCAACACTGTAACATGGGAAAATGAGTTAGCCAGTTCATTAGTAGCGGTCACTAGTAACACCTAAGGTGAACACTATGCAGTCGATCCTGGGGTTTAGGCACAACAAAAGTAACATACAAGCAAGCTGAAGAGTTCTGTCTGCCAAGCACACCTTTGACAAGACAACAAAGAGCAAGTAGGCTTCTTCATTGATGCTCCCTGCGTGTAGAGTAGCATTCAACTTTCTGCTCTTGAAGGAGTGTGGCATATATTATCACGCTATTGATGTACTCTGCAGGAGTAGCGCCAACATTTTGGTGCTACTCCTGCAGAGTACATAGGGGCCCATTGTGAACAATCAAATCACATCACATCTTATTAGATGCTATTCAAGTGGTACACTGTTAGCTGGAAGTTAGAAACTAATCTGAAAACAGTTTATATTTTTAAGCTATTACCTCTTGCATTTACATTTGTTACAAGTAACAGGTAATTATGGGGGTCATTCTGACCGTGGCGGTAATTACCGCCATGGCGGAGGTTGGCGGTAGCACCGCCAACAGGCTGGCGGTGCTCCGCCGGGCATTCTGACCGCGGCGGTACAGCCACGGCCAGAAGCGGAAAGCTGGCGGTGTACCGCCGACTTTCCGCTGCCCATGGGAATCCGCCATGGCGGCGCAGCTTGCTGCGCCGCCATGGGGATTCTGACACCCCATACCGCCATCCTGTTCCTGGCGGTTCGCCCGCCAGGAACAGGATGGCGGTATGGGGTGTCGTGGGGCCCCTGGGGGCCCCTGCAGTGCCCATGCCAATGACATGGGCACTGCAGGGGCCCCCGTAAGAGGGCCCCACAAAGAATTTCAGTGTCTGCTTTGCAGACACTGAAATTCGCGACGGGTGCAACTGCACCCGTCGCACCTTCCCACTCCGCCGGCTCCATTCTGAGCCGGCTTCCTCGTGGGAAGGGTGTTTCCCGCTGGGCTGGCGGGCGGACTTTCGGCGGTCGCCCGCCAGCCCAGTGGGAAAGCCAGAATGACCGCGGCGGTCTTTCGGCGGGAACCGCTTGGCGGGCGGCGACCGCCGACCGCCGCGGTCAGAATCACCCCCTATATTCTTTCTCCCAGATAACCATTATTAAATTATTATAAAGTCATTGTATTATCTTCTTGTCCTCAACATGGCAAGTAAAAAGATTCTGAATTTCTTCAAGATTTTTAATGTGTTTGAGATCCAGGCATTCAAAGAAGTACAGAAGGGCTAAAGGTGAAACCAGCACATTTGAACATCTGAATTAATTACTTCCGTCTCTCATCCCTCAAACCCAGAATAGTGATGTTCCTCAGCTAAGCAACAAACTAGGCTTCTGTCCTGATACACGAGGATGAAGTTGTGCTTTAAGCATGAATGTGAAAAATTAACATAACAGCTTTAGCATTTATTGAGTGGTTTTATTCTGCCAAGAAGCTCACCATACATGTCACAAACGTAAAATTACAAAATTTGGTAGATCCACAGCTACCTGACTAAACACGTTGAAGTTGGTAAAAATAACTTTTTTCTATTGCTGGGGTATTGGGTGGTTCAGTTATGTTGAATGGAAAGAACAGGTTCACAAAACAAAATACATTGGGCCTTCTTCACAAAGGTGAACTCACGCTTCTGTGTAAGTTTACTATTTTTTTTGTAGTCGCAAACTACAAGTTTAATTTTACTAATAATTTTACAACTGTAGAGACTCTGCACTTGTGGCAGAGACTCTGCACAGAAATGGTAGGTCTGTTCTGCGTTTCTGTCTCAGTTTTACACTCCGACTGCACTTTCGCCACAGTCATAAAATTACTATTAGTAAAATTAAACTTCTGAATACAAACAATTTGGTAAGCTTACACAAAGGTGTAAGTTGACATTTGTGAATCAGGCCCAGACCCTCTCGAACCTGTGTTAGAGTAACTAATTCCTATTATAAAATTTGCAGTCTTTGTGGTTATGACTCTGTGACCGTCTGGGTTCCCCGGACGCTAACAGGACGCACCCCGGGGGCACAGTCGAGACCGCCGTAACTGACCGGGAAGGAATGCGAGCAGCTGCAGCCAATTTCCAGAGGGCAAACGCGGAAGTAGAGAGGGTTTTAAAACCCCTGAGGACCGAGCAAGAAGGAGAGGAGTTTTCTTCAGGAGGAGAAGATGGAGCCTGCAGGAGAGTTGGAAGAGTAGACCAGAACAGACGCCTGGGCAACGACGACGCTACGAAGAGACGCCGAGCAACCCCGGAGAGGAGCCGGAGGAAGGCGACTGGGAGGAGAGACGGAGCAAACGGACCGTCACGCTCTGGGAAGAGCGTGGTCCAGGCAGGTAGGAAGTGAAATCAAAGCGGGAATCGGGTAAGACTGGCATTTGGATTAATTCAGAAAACAGAAGGAGGGAAGTGGGAAACTGTGGTAGTTTAACCTGGGACACATCCACAACTATTGTTTAAGTCTTAGTTTATTTATTTATTTATTTTCTCATTATAACATGCACTGATTCACGGGGCAGTGGAATGGATTATAAGAGAGAGAGATTTAAAAGGGAAACGAAGGAAAGGAAAGTACCTATATATACATATAGATGAAAATACAAGAAAAGGAGAGACCAGACAAATACAATATATTAAAAAAGGGACAGAAGGGCACCGAGAATTTTTGGAACCAGGGAAAGAAAGAAAGGAAGACGAAAACAACAGGAATAGAGAAAAGGCAGAAAATAGAAAGGAAGAATATTGACATAACAGAGAGCAAAAAGACCACTTCAAGTAAAGAAAATATAATGACAGAAGGAAAAGGAAAAAGAAGAAAAGGGACAGAAAAGACAGAGAGAGAGAGAGTAACACAAATAATACCTACCTCCTAAAACAATCCTTCTATGTTCTTCTTTCCTCCTATGTGCCTCCTGAGTCTCCACCTGGAAAAGAAGACAGAACAAAGTAAAGAAGTGGAAGAACAAATGTGAAGAAAGAAGGAGAAGGAAGGGAAAAGAAACACGTTTAGAACAAAAGACTGTATCATAACTATACAAAAAGAAATAAAATCATAAACCACTGTAACGCCTACCAGCCTCCATTTCTCTGACCCTGTCACAGACTCTTAGCCTGAAATGTTGCACAATTGCTTAGTCAAATAACTATGAGCCTATGCATATGATGTTATGAAAGCAAGACGAAAGTGATTTCTAAAAATCTCAACCATACACACGAGTATTTCTGTATTTGAGATACAAAGTTGATCACAGATCTGCAATATGTTTTTGTTTCTGAGAAAAGCCTCTTTACAGTTCACTCAGTGTTCATTCAGTGTTAATTCAAAGAAATTCAGAGCAGATGCACAAATTATTTCTTGGGAGCTCACTGATGAATGCCAGGGTTGCTTAGTAACAAACCTACCTAATTATCTTTCTTATTGCTCCTTTTTAGTTCTCGCCTGCCGAAAGAGCACGCGCTGTCAGTTGGAAAGAGCATTATTTACTGTAAAGGGCTTGGAGCCCGCCCATTCCTTACCATTAGTTGGCATCATTGCCACTCTCCAATGCTGCCACCTAATTGGGCAGCAGATCCTAGCATCACTTCCTTTTCATTGTGTGAGTACGAACCAGGCATATATTGATTTATCTTAATTAGGGTACATCTGTCCGTGCTGTGATTCATCTCGTAATTCTTTTACTGCTTCACTTTTTCAAGCTCATTTTAGGACGTTGTTTATGTACACCAATATATTTTGGTTTGCTGATACAACTAAAATAAAATTATATTTTATATGGGTTTAATTAGACATTATAATGTATAAATGGCACACTAACAACACATTTACACCATTATGATGCTTCTCACAGCACACATATTTTCGTTGCCTTTCAGGCATTCGTCCCCTTTATGCCTCATACCTTTTTCATTGATTTTAAGTTTGGTTCCTTGATTAAGGTACTTACACCCACAACTGTACTACTCTATGCTACTCCACTATACACCACTCCACTCTTTGCCACCATACTCCACGCACTTCACTCAGCCACTCTACTCTATACAACTCTATGCCACTCCATTCTATTCCACTCCTTTCCACACCACTCTACGCAAGTGCACTCCACTCTACCCTATTCAACTGTAAGCAAATTTACCATACACCAGCTGTACTTACTCTACATCACTCTACTCTATGCCTCAGCGCTATATGCCACTTGTCTCAACTCTATGCCCCGCTAATCTATGTAGTGCCACTCTGCATCACTCCACCCTTACCACTCCATGAACTCTATGACACTCCACTCTATGCCACTCCATTCCAAGCCACTTTGTGCAACTCTTCTCCACTCTATGCCAGTCTACTCTACACAACTCCATTCTATGCCACTCTACTCTATCCAACTCCACTTTAATCTGCACCACTCTAGGCCACCATATGCCACTACACTCTGTGCACCTTCACTCTACACCACTCTACTGAATGCCACTCCAGTCCACTTTATGCCACTCTACTCTAAACTACTCCACTCCATGCTAATCTACTCTATACCACTCCATGCCACTCTATTCCACTCTATGGCACTCTGCTGTGCACCACTCCGATCTACTTGATGCCACTCAACGCCACATCACTGTACTCCACACACTTCACTCTAAGCCACTCTACTGTATGCCATTTTATGCAACTCCATGCCACTGTATGTCACTATACTGTATACCACTCCATGCCACTCCGGTATATGCCACTTTACCAGTGCTTAATTTGTGAATAAAAACGTGCCAGTGCCTAAAGCCCTTCTCTTAAACAGGCAACTGCTGCAATTAAATGTGCAAACACAGAAAACGGAAGCAGCGTAATCCTGAAGCCATCTCGGGTCTCTTCAATTCATTTACAGTCACTCCCCGCCCCTTCAGCTCATTCTTGCAACTTTCTGCTTTCTCCTATTGTGATGCTTTTTCATTTTCTTTTCCTCTGTCTTTCCCATATGAGTCTTTTGCTCGCAGGAAATGCTTAAGGCAGAAAAATAAGTGTCTGCCCTCAAAAATAAGTGCTGGTGCTCCGCTCCGGAAACAACAAGCACAAATTAAGCACCGCACTGAGCTCTATGCTATTCCACTGTACGCCACTTCACTGTATTTTATGCCACTCTACTCCATTCAACTCTAAAACACTCTACTCTACTCAACACTATGCCAGTTTACTCTGCAGCATTTCATGTCACTGTATGCCCCTTTACAGCACTCCATTCTATGCCACTCCACTCTTCTTTATGCCACTCCACACCACTCTACACCACTCTAAACTAGCACTCTACACCACTCTTTTCCACTCCACAACATTCCACTCTATGCTGTCCTAGTCTACACTACTCCTAAACATTCTACGCCTCTCTACCACTCCACTCCACTCTATGCCACCCCACTTCACTCTAAGCCACTCCACTTTACACCAGTCTGCTCTATGCCACTCAAATCCACTCTGCATTAATCCACTCTACTCCACTCCACCCCATGCCATTCCACTCTATGCCATTCTACTCCATTCTATGCCACTCTTCTTTATGCCACTCCACTCAATGCCACTCCTTTCCACTCTAAACATTCTATGCCACTCCACTCCACTCCCCTCCACTACATGAACTTTACTCCATGCCAATTCAGCCCCCTCTACACTCCGCTACTCGATAGTATTCCACTCTACTCTATTCCATTCCATGTCACTATAATCTATGCCACTCTACTGCACTCCACTCTACACCATTCAAGTTTATGCCACTCTATGCCACGCCACTCTATGACACTCCACTCTATGTCACTCTACTCCATTCTACACCACTCACCTCTACAAGACTCTACTCAGTAATAGTCCACTCTACGCCACTCCATTCTACACCACTCGGCCACTCTGCTCTATGCTATTCCTCGTAACTCTATGCCACTCCACCCTACACTGCTCCTTGCCACGCAATATCACTCTATTTTACGCCACTCCACTCTAATCCACTCAGCGCTACTTGATCTATGCCACTCTACTCTATGCTACTACACCCTACTCTATGTCACTCCACTCTACAACACTCCACTCTTCACCACTCTACTCAACTCGATAACACTTTACTCCAAGCAATTCTTCTCTATGCCCCTTTACTCCACACCTTTCCACTGTATGTCATCCCACTCTATTCTGTCACTCCACGCCACTCTACCCCACTCTACGCCGATTCATGCCACCCTACTCCATGCCACTCCACTCTATGCCACTCCACTCTACCCCACTTCATGTCACTCTATTCTATGCCACTCCACTCTACACTGCTCCATTCTATGCCACTTTACTCCATGCACTTCACTTTATGCCACTGTACTTTATACAACTCTATGCCACTCCACTCTATGCCACTTGACTTCACGCCACTCTATGCAACTCCACTCCACTCTACCTCACTCCACTCTATGCCAATTTACAATACACCACTCTACCTACTCTATGTCACTGTACTTTATACCACTCCACTATATGCCACTCAACTCTAAGCCACACTACCCTACACCATGCCACCCTATACCACTTCACTCTATGACACTAAACGTCACTCTACAGCACTCCATGCCACTCTACTCTACTCTATGCCAAGCCACTCTACTCCATGCCACTCCACTCTATTCCACACCAAACCACTCCACTCTACACCATTCTACTCTATGCCGCTCTACTCTACACCACTCCACTCTACGCCACTTCACATCCCTCTACACCACTCTACTCCACTCCACTCCATGCCACTCTACTCTATGCCACTTGACTCCGCCACTCCACTCTACGCTACTCAGTTCTACACCACTCCATGCCACTCTACGCAACTCCACTCCACGCAACTCCACTGTTTGCCAATTTACTATACGTCACTCTACCTACTCTATGTCACTCTACTGTATGCTACTACTCTATATGCCTCTCGACTTTACTCTATGCCATGCTACCTTATGTCATGCCACTCTAAGCCACATCACTTTATGCTGCATCACGCCACTCCACACACTCTATGATACTCCACTCTTTGCCACTCCACTCCAAGCCAGTCACACAAGTCCTCTCCACTCTATGCCAATCTACTCTATTCTATGCAACTCCACTCTGTGCCACTCCCCTCGAATCTGTGCCACTCTAGGCTACTCTATGGCAATCCACTCTATGCACTTCCACTATACGCTTCTCTACTCTATACCACTCCATTGCACTTTGTGCCACCCTATTCTACACCACTCCACTCCAACCTATTCTACACCACTCCACTCTACTCTATGGCACTTTACACCACTCCACTCTATGACACTCCATGTCAATCTATGCCACTCTACTGTATGCCACTCTATGCAGCTCTACTGTATGCCACTCTACTATATACCACTGCACTGTACACCACTCTACTCTACTTTACACCACTCTACTCTACACCACTCCACTCTGCGCCACTCTACACTATGCCACTCTAAGGCTCTTCATGCAACTCTATGGCACTCCACACCACTCCACTATACTCCACACCAAGCTACTCTACTCTACATCACTTTACTCCATGCCACTCAACTCTATGCCACTCCACTCTACTCTATGCCACTCCATGTCACTCTACGCAACTCCACTCCACGTCACTCTAGTCCACTCACAACCACACTACTCTACGCCACATGACTCAACGCCACTACACTCTACACTACTCATTCCTATGCCACTGTACTCTACTCCACTTCATGCTCTCTATACCTCTCCACTCTATGATACCCCACTCCATGCCAGTCTATGCAACTTCACTGTACGCTACCCCAGTCCACTCTATGCCAGTTTACTATACATCACTCTAGGTCACTCGACTCTATTCCACACCACTATACTCCACTTGACTCAATGCTATGTCAGTCTACTATATGCCATGCAACTCTTCGCCACTCCACACCACTCTACATAACTCCAGCCCACTCACTTTATGCCACTCCAGTCCACTATTTGCCACTCCACTATACTCTGATACTTTACTCTATGCCATTCTACTCTATGCCACTCCCCTCTATTCTACACCACTGTATGACACTCTATACTACCCTAAGCCACTCTGCTCAACTCCATGCCACTCTACTCTATGCCACTCTACAGCACGCCACTCTACACCCCCTCACTCTTCACAATGCAACTCAATGCCACTCCACTCTACAACACTCCACTCTACACCATGCCATTCCACTTTGTGCCACTCTACTCTATGCCACTCTACTCTATTCTATGCCACTCCACTCAACTCTTTGCCACTCCACTCTACTCTAGGCCGCTCTATGCAACTCCACACTGCTCCACACCACTCTTTGGATTCTACTCTATGCCAATGCACTCTGTGCCTCTCTACTCTACATTACTACGCTCTTCCCCACCCCATTCCACACTACTTTATGCCACTTCACTCAGTGCCACTCTACTCCACGCCACTCTGCTCTACGCCACTCCACTCTATGCCTCTCCTCCACTCCACTCCACACCATTCTATGTCACTCAAATCTATTCTATGCCACTCAACAGCACTCCACTTTACTCTTGACCACTGTATTCAATGACACTCCACTCCAGTCTACACAACTCGACTCCACTCTACGCCACTCCACTCTATGCCACTCTACACCACTCTCTTCTATGAACCTCTCCTCTAATCTATGCCATAGCACTAACTTGTAGCAATACAGAACAGCAGCCACGCAGCTGTACAACATGGCTAAATGACTTTGGCAAAGCTAATAGCTCTTGCATGGGCGAGACCTAGTGGATTTGCCAATGCTTGTTCTTCCTTTCACCCTCTTACTCGGAGATAAGGAATGAAGAAAAATTAGTCCCAGTCACCAACAAGGAGTGCTGGCATGCCCACCGCTTTTCATCAATAGCATAATTTAAACACTGTGACGATCTGGAAGATTCACTATCTCTTCAGTTAATTACAGAGTTGCATTAGCCCAGCAAAAAGTTTATTATTTTCTGGGTTAAACAACTTCTTAAGCAGTCTTTCAAGTGTCAATCAACATTCAAATCTTGCCCTCTACCTCTCCAGAGGCATTTGGGGTCTTGCATTTTTACCTAAGTGTTCTGATACATGTGCATGGAAAACATCAAATCACCAGAGTCACTCTACTCAATGCTCTGCAACACAAAACAAGACTATGGGCCTGATTTAGATTTCACTGCATGGGTTACTCTGTCATAACGGTGACAGATATCCCATCCACAGAAATATAAATCCTATATGAAACAATGGGATTTACATTTTAATGGACGGGACATCGATCACCGTTGTGACGGAGTAATGTGTCCGCCGAAATGTAAATCAGGCCCTAGGTCTGCAGGAGGACCTCTGACACAGGCAACAGTGACCAAACAGTACTCTCTATTGGGGCATTGGTGAATTGGCATCAAACCCTTTCACTGAGACACTCTCTAGAATCTACTATACTCATGTCTCTTGAAAGGGGTCTTTATCCTTACATTCTTATGAAACCTTTGAATACTATTTAGAAATAAACATAAATTGTATTTGGCTTTCATGGGTAATCAATTAAATTAATGTTTTGGTGTGGGTAAATACATCTAAATCAGTTTGCAGAGTAATATAACTCTGTAATACTATATCACGTGATGCCCAATTCGTATTTCATTTCTATAAAGAGTTTTCTTACATGTAATATTTCTGCATTGATAAAAAGATTCTATGAAGTCAAGGGAACACAGTTCTGCAGTGACCTGGTAAAGGTTTAAAAAACCAGGATCTATTCATGGCATGCTCCCCTGAAAAGGTTGCATAAGAGGAAGCAAACCATGCCCCAAATCTGTTAGTATAAATCTAGTTGCTAAAAGGAATAGTTATCTTTTAATACAAGTTTAGGCATGCTGAAGATGATTTTACAATACCGTAAATAAATTGCAGATTTGGTGGAAAACAGCTACTCGAGTGCTTTTAATCCCAATTTGCAACCAATGACAACAGCATGTCTTTTCCTAAATGACTAAAATAAAATTACATTCTCATGCTATATCTTAAGATGTATTGAATGTTTAGGATCTTTACTAAATTATGTAAGTTCCATTACAATCGGGGCCAGAAAGATATCTATCTATACAATCTAAAAGTACATCTGTTAATTACCCAAGTTCAAATATAACTGAATGGCATAGAGGAAAATTACTCTTTGGTGTGTGTTTATGGGCTTGGGTCACACATGCAATATTTGCTGGAAAATGGTGAAGCAGGCCTGAAGAAGTGGAACTCTAGTACTATTAAGCACATGTTGGCAGTGACCATCTAATGAATGAAATAACTGTAAAACTTTCAAAATGAGAAACTGTTTGACGACTTCGAACCTTCAGTTGTTTGAATAGTTTCTAACATGTCTGATTAATTAACTGGTGTATAATGTTCAGGGGATGTGGTTTTAAGATGTATTAAATCAAACAAGCAATAAATGTTATCTAGAATTAAAACAAAGAAACCATACATAAGGCATTTCATCACTTAGTTCCTAAAAAATCATATTACGGCGGGCTACATAAAAAACAGTCCTGAGAGAAAATCTAAATAAAATGTATAATGAATTTAAAATCTTAATAATAATCAAAACAGCTGGATGTCTGTGGCCATAACTGGTACTCAAACTCCTAAACATGTTTTAATAGATATAGCTTGCCAAATATAAGAGTAAACAGTTTAGGTGCTGTAAATAAAACAAAGCCAGTCTTTATTGTCTCAGGTTCAGCTCCAATAACAAAGGTTTAGCAAATCTTCTTCTCAAGTCCAAAAGTATTTACAGAAGAATAGAAAGTGGAAAGTCCTCTTTGTGCATACCCATCACAGGGCCAGCATGGTAAAAAGCGTATGCCTTGCATTTTGTCAAGGAAAGGCCACAGAAAAAGTGGCTCATGTTAAGTCTAAAAACAGTTAAAACTAATTTTTGCCAGTTCTTTGTTACTATTTTCAGGTAGGTTTGTACACCATTATTGATTAATAAGACTACATGGGATATGACACTCGGGGGCATATTTTAACTCTGTTTGCGCCGGATTTGCGTCATTTTTTTTTACGCAAATCCGATGCAAAGCTAACTCCATATTTATACTTTGGCGTTAGACCCGTCTAGCATCAAAGATCTTGGAGTTTGCGTCATTTTTTAGCGTGGACACCTACCTTGCGTTAATGATATGCAAGGTAGGCGTTCCCTTCTAAAAAATTACTCTAAGGCATGTGCGCCTTATTTAAACTCCCGTGCAAAAATGACGCACGGGAGTAGGCAGGCCTTAAAAAATTACGTCCAGCCGCTTTTGCGTCATTTTTTAACACCTGGTCAGGGCAGGCGTTAAGGGACCTGTGGGCTCGGAAGGAGCCCAGAGGTGCCCTCCCATGCCCCCAGGGACACCCCCTGCCACCCTTGCCCACCCCAGGAGGATGCCCAAGGATGGAGGGACCCATCCCAGGGAACTTAAGGTAAGTTCAGGTAAGTATATATATATATATTTTTTTGTGGCATAGGGGGGCCTGATTTGTGCCCCCCTACATGCCACTATGCCCAGGGGACATAAGTCCCCTGGGCATGGCCATTGGGCAAGGGGGCATGACTCCTGTCTGTGCTAAGACAGGAGTCATTTCAATGGGGGTTGGGAGTCCAAAAAAATGGCGCAAAGACCTGACTTGCCCCATTTTTTGACACCCAAGCTCCATTTTCCCCTACGCCGGCGCTGCCTGGTGTGGGTCATTTTTTTTGACGCACACCAGTCAGCTGCGCCGGCTAACGTCATTCAATAAATAAGGCGCCCGCATGGGGCTTTGGAATGGGGTTAGCCGGCGTTAAAATTTTTGACGCACAACTGCGTTGGCGCAGTTGTGCGTCAAAAAGTATAAATATGGCCCTCGGTTTCTGAAGCTCCTTAACTGATCTGTCATTCTACAGTCTGTGTATAAATAAGACTTTAAAAACCATTTTGCTTATCTCATTTAGCAATACTGGAGCATCATAAAATTCCAGTCTGCCCATTCAATCACACTGTGTCTTAATGTATTTCTTCTAAGGGATTTCTAAGGCAAAATCCAGTAATAGACAATCTCTAACAATATTTCTAATAAAACAGGCCTCCAGCTGCGTCCAAATCCTATGCTACAAAAGAAGGGGGCGGAGCCAAATAACATCTTTCTAATGGCTAATGCCTAACTTTCTATGGCAAGTGTAGTTGGAGCATCTCAATGGAATTGCCAGCGATGTTCTCAGAAACAAGTTTTTTGAAACTTTAAGGTTTGGGGGAGGCCTCACATAACCCCACACTCCATCCCTATACATAACTGTAGAAACACATTTAGCCCAATATATTTGCGCCATTTCCTTTAAAGGTTTCATCCCAAGTCTAGTAGAAACTTAAATATTGCAGTAATCACTTTTTCAAATTGGCATTTCCTAGTCATTATTAATGGCTTCCAAGTTACGCGAGAGGCAAATTGAACCACTAGATCGGATAAGGAACAAATCTCCAATAAATGTAAGTCATTAAGCATAAAAGGACAATGTTTGCACTGAGTATGCCTGTTGATCATGATAAATGATTTACTGAGGTCTGAGATCCAGATCATAAAGTTAAAAGAGGCATTTAGTAACAGTTGTAGTCCAACGGATGCACGCCATAAGTACCTCATCATTGGTGTATACAAGGCCCGGCATAGGACAGTGTCCTAACTGGGGCATATCCTTACACCTGTCCAATAAGACTGACTCTAAATTATTAATATATAGAGGGAAGAGGAAAGGACATTTAGGGGTTGCAAGAGGTCACAGCTGTGACCCCTAGCTTGCAATTTTCAACCCCTGGTACTGCTTTTGAGACCCCTTAACATTGGGCTTAACACACTGCCACCACATCCTTAACCCCAGAAGATGGATTGACACTTCACTGGGGGGTACCCCCTTTAACATTGGGCTTAACACACTGCCCCCACATCCTTAACCCCTTATGAGGGATGGTCAAAAACACAATCCCCAACACGGATCAAAATACTAATATCACAACATTAAAATGTCACTCTGCATTGACTCTGGCAGCCAACCTCAAATTATACATCTCTAAAACCACGCATGGCTTTAAAACTTCAGGCCAATATACACACGCAAAATATGATAAGCAAAATTTCATGTTAAAATAGCATTAGGATGCACCTCCCACATGTAACATACATGCCACGACTCAACAACTTTAAAACATGTCAGAAACGGCACACCATTTCTCAATTCAGTACAGCATTAAAAATTAATTTCAGCAGTGGCAAGCACAGTCAGCATAAACATAACATTACTCAATTCAACCCAACGCATCTTTAAAATCCAGTATAGCAGCATTGAAAAATACACTCAAGCAATGTATGGTATTGAGTAAAATGCACATGACAGTATTTCTAAAGTTAAATTATTCCCTGGAAAATATTAAAATACTCCACGCCGGTGAGCGACTTCTCGCCCGAGTACATTGCCACTGTACATTTTATTCCATTGAAATGCACGCACAGTTCTTTATCCTCGTACTAAAACTTGGCACACATGTTCTCCACTGCACATGAACTGTTCCCATGTGCCAGCTTGGTGCTCTAGTCGTCCTCTTAGAGAGCTTCCTGGAAACAGATCAGGTACCCAATGATCTCACTTGCAGAATAGGGAGCGGGAAAACTCAGCAACCCAGTCAACATGTAGGCTGTAACTATTACTCACAATGTGTGCCCTTAAGCACAGCTCCTCAAGTGGCTGCTGGGCAGGTTCATTGATCACTCTTCAGATAGTGTTTAAATGCTGAAACCAGTTGTTCCTCCAACTGACTTTCCACTAGGTTGCCAAATGTTTAGTGCCATACATTTTTAACTCTGTACACATGCAGTTCAGCAGACCATTTCCTCAATATACCCCGTCCAAAACCGGCAGGTACAACAGGTCTGGCTCCGTGCACAGCTGAGCAGACCACTTTCACAATGTGCAGACCACTGCACCCAGTAAATCAAACAGCTTGCCTTGAAGTTAAAAAGGTCACATGCCCTCTAACTTATGGGAGTACAGGCTGTCTGGTAGAAAAGACACTTGTGGGGCTGCCAGGGAGTGCTTCTACACTTCATTTTTCAGTTTCTTTTGCATCATATTTTTCTCTTAGATTTTCAATCTCTCTTCTCTTAGTTTTCCTCTGTAATCTGGTTCCTCCTTAGATTTTCTGTAGGATCTGTTTCTTTCCTTTTTCACACGCTGGTTCTTTCTTAAATCGTCACCAGTGTTGTAATCAATGATGGATGCTCGTAGGTTATAAAGAAGTAGGTTTGTTAGCTTAGTTGTAGGTTACAGATAAAGCCCCACCAGAAGCAGCATCCTGCCGCTCAGCCCTTCTCACTCCATCTGTCCACTCATCCAAGCACAAACAGTGTCAACATTCCAACCATACAATGACCTCACTCACTATTGGTGTAAGATTTTTAGGGTTACTGTTGTGATTGGCCATCAGGGCTAGGGCTCTGATTGGTACTAGGGTAGGGTTCCTATTGGACTAAGGTTTTAGGGTTACTGTTGTGATTGTCTGTCAGGGCTAGGGTTGTGATTGGTTAATAGGGTCAGTTCTCCAATTGGCTTTAGGGTTTAGGGTTGAAAAGCTGATTGGTTAGGGTTCCATTTGTCAATAGGGTTATTAAAGCCTAGGTCTCAGGGCGTCTACGCCCGGGAGCTGAGGCTAAAGGCGGAGAGGACAATAGCAGTTTCCTGTTTGGGCCTGTTCGGGCCTGGTCGGGCCCAGAAATGCTGCCCAATGTTGCATCTGTCAGAAAGAACCTTAATCCCGCCACGTTCTCTAACATCCAAACACAAAATGTCACGGTCTGCACGTCGCTTCCCACCGTTGGCTGAAGAACTTGAAGGAACACCCGGTCTTCTGCTGGTTCTGGACTGACCAAGATAAGGGGCGACCCTTTCTAGTAGCCATGATGCTGCTTGACAGGAAACGCCTAAGCAGACCGTACCCTCCAGAAGGAGTCTCAGAGGGAAAAAAAACAAAAATGTGGGAAAAACCTCTACACAGGAACTCCCGAAAAGAGGAAAAGAGATAATTAAAAAAAAGGAAAAAATTGAATAATCCCTTGCCAAGAGCAACAGGAACTGGAGAAAAAACTCGAAGAAACAGGATCCCCACCAAGCGGAAGTGTTTACAACGCAAGGAAGACCAGAACTGAAAGGCTTATATACCAGGAGACAGGAAGTGACAAACAGGAAGAAAGAACGGCACCATCTTGGATTGGGAAGGCCACATAGGAAAGAATAGGAAAAATGTAGCAGTATAAAAGAAAAATGGCATGCTGGGAAAAAGAACACCAAGAAGAAGACAACATGGACACCAGAACAAGAAAAGAAAAGTGGGAAGACAAGAAGAAGAAAAAAGGAAGAAAGAAGAGGATTCCCCCCAGGTAAGGAAGGGAAAAAATATCAGGAAGGCAAGCTGGGAAAGTGGTGCGACCGGGAACACAAAATGTGTTTTCTGGTCCGTGTTGTGAGAGAAGACATGCAGAAACGAGGGCCGCAGCGATGCCGGCGCTCAGATACTCAGAGCGGCAGCCTGACCGCAGCTCAAAGAAGGGACGCCGCAGTAGAGCGCGGCATCACACAAAATCAGCAAAGGCATCCAACTCATGCACCACAAACAAACCTCATACAGATTTCAGTGTCTCAACAACAACCACAAAACTCCACATACTACACCTATACACATATCCACCACAACTTCATTAAGACACTTTCCTTCTCACACCAAACACAACTCTGTCCATTACCACTAACACATCCACACATCCCCCACACAACACAAGACCACATTATACGTAACTTTCATCCATCCATACACAAACTCCCTGTTTGTACAAAACACCAGCACTATCCTCTATTTGTTCCTACCAGATCCCTCTTTATCATGACAAAACCTAGACTCAGCCTTCTATCGCACCATCCACCAACACCTTCCTCATCTTACAATACACAACCATACAAATCCTTACACTCCACTCCACCACACATATTACCCTTTTCAGTGATCAAATCTAACACAACCACTTTTAACTCTGGTCCATCCCCACTTACACACCACACACACTCTTCTCCAAAACACATCACCACCCCCTGTACTATTCAAATACCACTTACCAGCAGTTAATCACATGCAAATCCTTCACAGGAAACCACTACATCAATATTGTCTCTCACTACTCCACAAAAACAAAACAAACCTCACACATCAGCACACCAAAATAACACAAACTTGCATAACACTTTCAGTTACACCCACTCCCATCCTCATGACTACACAAATAATGCAAATCCTGACCAATCTTTACTCAAAACTTCTCACTCTTCACAAACATCTACCATATACACCCCAACACACCAACATCCATTCACCCGCCTCTCATCCATAGCACAATTTAGAGCCTTAGGCTATGATTCACTGGCTTCTCTTACCCCCCAATACCATACTCCTTCCACCCTAAATAGATACAAACAAAATAAACAGCATACCACTCTTAACAACTTTGCACCCCCCGTCTATTACACAACAAGGTTACTCTACAAAAAGAACTAAACTCATCATCTCACTCTCAGCCACCAAGTCCACCACCAACACACAAACACCCAATAAAATTCCTCCCAAGCTTGCTGGTCGAGGAACACAATATAGAAAACAACATTATAGTGACCCTTATGCAGTTATCACAACTATTAACACACCTGCTACAAGCTCCAAATATACTGCTCACCCTTCTCCAAAACAAAATGACACCACCACCAAAACACTTTTTCTAAACTTCTTGCTCATAAATGCTCAATCACTTTCTAAAAACAAGCACCACTTCCACGACCTGCTCACTGACACACAACCTGACTTACTATTCAGAACAGAATCATGGTTGGTAGATGACATGGCCCCAGTGTTGCATAAAGCCATTCCTCGACTATCAAACCATCACAAAGAACCGTACAGGCAAAGAGGAGGTGGACTAGCTATTATATTCAAACAAGCAATAAATCTCAGCAAAACAGAAAACATTCTCATACAAGGTTGTGAGCACTCATCACCAGATGCAACCCAACAACAACTTCCTCCTGTAACTTTCTTCTCCTTTACAGACCTCCGCCTAACAATTCAACATTACCAGACATATTTCTAGACACAGTTTCAAACCTTATCACGTTTTACTCCAACCTCTGCTTTCTTGGGGGCCTAAACATTTGGTTTGACAAACCCGATATGCCACATACAAAAACTATCACCACTGGCCTAGTCACATTAAACCTACATCAGATTGTACACAATCCCACACACATCGCTGGACACATTCTAGATCTCATTTTTGAAAACCCAGAACTATGTGAAGTACAGTGCAGTGAGAAAAAGAAACGTAAACATTAATCCCTTATAAGACAGAGCTTGACATTTGACCTCTGTCTCTGAAAACATAGCAAATGTACACAATAAGAATTTACAGTCCTGTTTACAGAAAGGAGCTCTCATGGAAGAATACAAAGATAGGTAGTGTGCAAAAGGCTTTGCACCTTAGGAAGGACAAACCCATGCTGGACAACCTAAAACAAATAAAGCCCACAAATAGAACGCCAGAAAACAGTTACAAAACCACAAAGGAATGGTAAGCAACAGGTGAAATGCATTTTCAGGGGCACTTTCGGAATGTGCCCAAGATGCCTTTAGCAAATCAGACATCTGTACTCTTTAATAGGCTTAGACTTGAAACAAAAGAATCAAATAGTAGCCTGTGCTACTCAGTCAGCTGCAGAGTGGGTACAAATGCAGCCATCCGGGCCTGCGAGGGTAGCACTGTATATCAGGAGGGATAGCAAACAATTCAGTACAGCTCCATGCCGACACCTCATGCTGCAGGGATGTGTGTTAATATTCGTGTGTTTTTGTTTGCACAGCATAAACTGAAGAAATTAATTGATTTAATATGCACTATGAGAGAGAGTACCTGAGTGGGTACATAGTACTCTGCATCATGGGAGAATACTTGTATGGCTAGGAGCGTTCTGAGTTGCAGCATGTGGCTGTTTTGGGAAACAAAACTTTCTCATGTCATGCATGATTGATCAGAGTGGTGCTTCTAGTCTGGGTTAGCCGCTGTGCTTAAGTAAAGTGTGTGATTGAGGGAAGACAATTGTACGTTAGATGGAAGTCACATGTAATTTACATTTTATTGGTATGTCCAGTGAGAAAACAATGTGGCCTATATGATGAGTGTTTTAGTGTCAGTCATGATAGTGGGATGGACAATACATTGCTTTTGTTCCTGTGATCATATAGCTGCACTTATGCATGGAAATATAGGGTACTTCCATTAGTTGGATAAGATTTAAGAAAGTGATTGAGATGCGCAATAAGGACTGGGCAGGGAGGGTAGCCTAGGCAGGCTCCATTTTTCAACTCCATGAAGCATTTTCAAGAGAAGAGGTAGTTTTATGTGAAATATTAGTCTAGATGTTTATAGTCATTGTATATATATGTGTTTATGGACAAATACAAAAATGTAACAGTAAAAAAGTCGGATTTTTACCACTACTTCTGTTAATTTGCCAATTCTTGGTCATTCTTTCCTTGGCCCAGTCCCTATCTTAGTCTTTGTTTTCAACACCATGGGCCCGATTCACAAAGGGACTCGTAAAGGTATGAATGAGGAGTTTCTGCACTCGGGCAGAACCTCTGCACTCATACCTTTATGAGTAGTAAGTCCCTTTGTGAATCAGGCCCTATGTGTTGTGCCTTGGTCCCTTACCTTTTCCGCTGCAAGGATAGAAAAGAACATTCTTGTGCTCCCTCCTGGCTCCTTGTCAATCCCCTCTTGCACCTTCTGACATCATCCTTTATACCATCTGAATAAGACGTTGATTACTCTAACCATACCCCAACTAGTACCCTAACCATAACCTAATCAACCTTAACTCATTTCTGATTTACTCATACCTTTCGCCTTTACTCAAGCCCTAACCAGGAGATACAGCTTCACTTACACCACCTCTTACATTAATTCAACCTGCTCCCTAAGTTAAACTTAACTTGTCCCAAATACAGAAGTAATATTAGACAACACAAAAACGTTAGACCTAAGGTGGATAAAATCAATGGTAGGACAAAAAAGTTAGGGGAGTAGTGTGGTACACATACTAGTGAGCCAACTGGTTTGTATTGCTTTATAAATGTATGCTTACTGTGGTACGTAGTTCAGTGCTTATTGAATTCCCAGAAGGCCTGGATAACACAACAGCATGAAAGCAAACCCTTACAAGGTAGCCACTGTTCAAAAACCTTGAGGCCATAGACATGGCCTACTGCCAACTGGTAAGTGAGGAAGTGGAGGTGTGCTACACACTAGACAGAAAGAGAGAGCCCAAACCACTAGAGCAGCCATAACTGGAGCCACAACTGTGTCTCAGTTGCAGCAGCTCCCGAAGGTTGGATGTAAACTGAGTGCATGTAAGTCAACACTGCTACAACAGGACTGTGTTCTCTCTTTTAAGGCCAGCTTATCAGTCCCAAACTTCATCAACAACAGCACAATTCTGTATCACAAACAGCTCCAACTAATAGTAGCTACTGTACAAAGTGACTGTATAATAGTTTTGCTGATATTAAGAAATGTGTCAAGCGTGTCAAGTGAGTAACTGTTTCATTGTTCACATTTGTGTTCCTACCATATATCCCTGTTGGAGGTTGATAAAAAGCAATCCAGTGTATTTTAGAAAACAGGTAAGAAAAAGATAGCCGTGATCTGTCTTCACCAAATTGTATATGACAGAGTCTGTGTGTCCCTCTGCCTCTATTTACCTCAAACCCAGATTGAGTGGGGTACTTTTCAAATTTGTGTTCCAATGCTTTACCATGATTGCTCACTGGAAACTCTCTGCTCCACAGCATCTTCTGTTCAAACGTGTCGGGCCACCTACTAACCATGCTTCAAAGCGGGAAAAAGGGCTCCAGTATCATGTTACATCTTGTTAGTTTTGCTTGTGTTTTGTATGGTGAAAAATAAACTGTGAGTGCTCAAATTAATATAAAAAGAGGACTGGGTGGATGACATATGATACAAGGTACTCAGACATCTTTGTTGTAACAGATGTTATGTTATGTTGATTTGTATAGCACACTAATTGCCCAAGACGGTATCCAGGCACTTGGGCAGGTGTGTGTGTGTGTGGTCCCCAAAGTGCTTATACGAAGAGCCTTGTTTTCAGATTTTTGCACAATTCAAGAAGTGAGGATAATTCTCTGATGTGTTGAGGGAGGCTGTTCTAGGTCTTGGGTGTGATGTAGGAGAATGAGTGACCTCCTGTTTTGCTTTTGTGGATGTGGCGAATGTGTGCAAGTGAAGCAGAGCGTAGGTATCTGGTGGGTTGGTGAAAGTGTGTGCAGCTGCACAGGTATTCTGGTCCAGTGTTGTGAAGAGCTTTATATATTTGCTTTAGAAGTTTGAAGTGGCTGTGCTTGTGAATGGGGAGTCAGTGAAACTTCCTAAGGTGTGGTGCGATGAGGGTGCAACATGGGAGGTCGAGTATGCTTGTGGTGGTTTTCTGGTGGCCTGGAGTGTGTGTAGGAGTTGTTTGGAGATGGCAGCTTAAAAAGTGTTGCTGTAGTCCAGCCCGCTAGTGGTGAGTGGTTACATGACACTCCATCTGGTGTTCTGAGCAACCATTTGAAGATCTTTCGCAGCATGCATAGGATGTGGAATCAGGCCGCAGACACTGCGCTGACTTGAGCTGCCATGTTGAACTTGCTGTCTATGAAGATTCATATATTTCTTGTATGGTCTGTGGGTGTTGGTCATAACTCCGAGGGCCGCCAGGTGAAGTCCCATGGTGAAGTCCCATGGACAGGTCGTGTTGCCGAAGACCACTATTTCCGTCTTGTCCGAGTTGAGTTTTAGGCAGTTGGTTCTCATTAAGTCTGCTACCATGGTCATGCAGTTAGTGAATTTGAGCTGGGTTTGATTGTCTTGTCCGTCATGGAGGAAATTAGTTGGGTGTCATTGGCGTAGGAGATAACAAAGATGGATTGTGATTAGATGATATTGGTCAGAGGTGTCATGTATATGTTGAAAATGTGGGGCTAAGGATGATCCTTGTGGGACTACACATACCAGTTTCTTGGTCTTTGATGAAAAGGGTGGCAGTCTGACCCTTTGGTTCTTAATGTGAGGGAGAAACAGATCCATTTGAGAGCGAATCCTAGTATGCCATTCTTGTGGAGAGTGTTCTCGGAGACAGTGTTTAAGGTCAGAAAGAGGTTGAGCAGGATGAGGGCCAGTGTTTCTTCTCACTCCAGGATGATTTGGATGTCGTTGGTGGTGGCAATGAGTGCTGTTTCGGTGCTGGGGTTCTTTCTGAATCCTGATTGAGAGTTGTCTAGAAGATGGTGAAGTTTGAGTTGGGTTGTGAGTTGCTTGTTGATGGCCTTTTCAATCACTCTGGCTGGATAGGGAAGCAGCGAGTCGAGAGAGGGTCAAAAGATGCACACTTCATTTGGTTCGCATGTGAGCTTCTTGAGGAGGGTGTTGATTTCTGCAATTTCCATTCATCTAGGAAAGTGGCAGGAATGATGGAGGTGTTGATGATGTGGTTTAGGGTAGTGTTGATTGGTGAGGTTCCCAAGTTGTGGATGTGGGGAAGGCATGGATCTTTTGGTTCCCCTGAATAGATGGTCTGCAGGATTGCTACTGTGTTGTTTCTGGTGAGGGTTGTCCATTCGGTCACATGGCTGTTTTGGTTGGTGGTGGACAGGTTAGCGATGAGTTCTCTTGGGTTGGTGTGAGAAGTTACTGTTGATGTTTGCGATTTTGCTTTGGAAGCAGTTGAAAAAGTTTTCACAGAGTTGTTCGGAGGCAGCAGGGTTGTTGACAGGGGCTGGAGGTAAGGGGAAATCCTCAATGACCTAGAACTTATTTTCTGGTGATAGTGTTTGAGTACAGCCTTGTAGGCAGTTCTTCCAGTAGTGTCCTGGATGGCTTTCCATTTAATTTCTAACTGTATACAGTGTTGTTTTGTTTTTCAGAGTTCTGGCCTGCCTGTTTGATCTACTATGCTTGTCGGGGTTAATAGGTGTGAGGGGAAATATCCTTTACCACACAGTCAGAACAATGACCTTCCTTTACAACTCAGTCACTACCATGACTGCGACATTACCATGTATTACTTTACCATGCAAGTCGTTACAACTACGACTTGCCTTAGGGGGAGCGTTGTTGGAATGGTGTTGGATTTTTAAATCCAACACCTTCCCTACTGTTGTATAGAATAATTTATACTATTCCAATGTCCAGCGCCCTCAAGGCAAGTCGTTGTAATGACTTGAGTGTGAAAGTAATGTGTGGTACCATCGCACATGTGATAGGGATTGTGATAGGGATAGGCATGCAGGGTAAATGCATGCAGGATGTGAGGAAGTCTTCGCAGTTCTTGATCCACTTGTTAAAGTCCTTGCTGAGGTTGTCTGTGGGACTAGGTTGAGCTGTGCTGAGGGTTCTGAGCCAGTCTGCTTCTGTGATTTTGCCCCCATTGTGGCTTGGAATGCTGAACTTAGTAGAGGTGTTGACTTTAGGTGTGTTGATTTTGAAATGGATAGTAGAGTGGTCAGTCAATGTAAGCAGAGTGGTGGAGTTTTATTTGATGCTGTCGCTTGTGGTGAAGATGGGGGCCAGTGTGTGCCATGTGGTGTGTGTTGGTTTTGAGATAAGCTGGGTGAGTCAGATGTTGCTTAAGCTATCGAGGAGTGCTGTGGAGCAGGAGTAGTTTTGATCTTCCAGGTGAAAGTTGAGGTCACCAAGGAGAATGTAGGCTCTGGAGTTGATGGTGAGTGGAGCATCAAAGTCAGTGATGAGGTTGATAAAGGTGTCTCATGGTCCGGCTGGTTGGTAGGCAGGGATTCCGTTCAGAGGGAAGTTTTCGTAGATTTGCAGCTGGAAGTAAAGGTGTTCCATGAATTGGGTGGCGTTCTCTGTGAATGTTGTGCTTTTGATAGATTCTTTGTGGATGATAGCAAGTCTTCTTCCTCGCTTATGAAGAAGGTCCTGTGAAGCGATCTTGTAGCCCACTGAAGTTGCATGAAGTGGTGATGTTGGGCACGAAAGAGGGATTGAGCCAGGTCTATGTGATGAAGAGGATATCGGGTGCATCGCTGCTCAGCAGGTCCCGTCTTTCAGTTGTGTGTTTGCTGAGTGATCATATGTTGAGAAGCATTCATGCGAGTGGGTGTTGATGTGCAGGGTTGCTGTGGCATGTGGTGTAGGGTGGGGTTGTAGGAGTTGTGGGTGCTTGATGCATATGTGTTGGAAAAAGGTGTTGCAGGCAATCTTAATATCTGTGTGGGGGTGTGAGTGGTTGGCTGCTGGAGAACCAGTAGTGGGTGTAAGTGAAAGCTCCTTCCATGTTGTAAGGTGCTGTGTGGCAGCAGTTGGTGGAATTTTGTCCGGGTCATAGCGACCTAAAGAGTGCTGCGGAGTATTGCTGGGCAGGGATCGGATCAGGTTTCCTGGTGATGGGCACAGACCAGATGAAGGCAGGTGCAGATGAGCTTGCTTTTGGTGTGCCAACAGCACATCCGCTGCACATCCAAGTTTCAACTGACATTAAGTAGGTCCAGGGAGGGGGCTGGAGCACAGGGTGCTGTGATGTCATTGACTGTGCTGATGGTCCTCTTGCTTGGTTTGCTCTTTTAAAAATGGTTTTGGAGGGAAAACCAGTAATATCACTTTCTGTCCTGATCCATGAAGCGAAATTCAGCGATGCCACTTACTGTGCAGGTGTATGATGGGCGATCCAGTGATGTCACTTCCTGTGCTGATGGGTGATGGGAAATGAAGTCCTCTTGCTTGGCTTCTTCTTTTGAAGGGCGTTTTGGCGGGAAACCAGCAGTGTCACTTCCTGTCCATATGGATGATGGCAAATTCAGTGATGCCACTTAATGTGCAGGTGGATGATTGTAGATTCTCTGTGAGCCAATATCACCTTACTAATGATCTAAACAGTGGAATTGTTAACCCTTAATTAGACTTTTGTGCACCTTTTTTTCCTTTGTCAATGAGGTTCGTACCAAATTTGGAGTGGTAACAGAATTTTTGAAGTCCAGGCCTAATAATATTTCTCTCTTTGCCCTTTTAAGAATGGCCTTTTGAGGCGGTTTAGTCCAATATGGTGCATTCTTGTGGCCATTTGTGGCACAGCTATAAGTCACACGTTTACAATTGGCTTAAAGTAGCACTGACTGAAACGTGGACAAACTCTAGTAGAGGCAAATTTTCTCTTCAAGAGAATCTACCGGACTATGGGTGCTTCGTAATGCAATTGTTCTGAAACTTTCCATAAAAGTGATTTTTATTTCATTAAGCAACGTCGTGAAATCCTGAAGTATGAAAATCCCTTACACGTTTTGAATAGTTTATGACTCTATTCCATCTCATTATTTTTGCGACCTCATGAATTTCCTTAATGGCAGTGTAGTGTCGTTCACATGATGTTACCATCCTTTAAAAAAACCATCATTTATCATAATAAGTACATAAATAAGGGGTTAAGAAACAGAAAGGGCAAAATAAATGTCGAACGATTAGGTATATTTGTACCCTGATCATTTGGTTTACTCGTTGGTTTAAGCTAATTTGTTAACTCAAACCCACTTTACCTGCAGACATCATCCGCGCTTACTTTAACTTTCAAATGTGTCTGTGTGTGACGGTGAGGGACTCGTCACTGGTCCTTCACCTAACGGCAAACTCCTAGGAAGTAACACTTCCAATTGCCAGTAGAGGGAGACAAAGTACCATCTGTTCTTATTTTTTCGGGAGGCCTTGATTCACAGCCACGAAAGCCGAATGCCCGATTACATAATTATGATTTTTTCATTTTCACCATGAAGACAAGGAGGCTGTGCCCTTTAATAAGAAGTATCACAGAACGGTCTACAGTGATATATTACTGATATAATAATTGCAACGCACAGACACTCACCGTCAGTGGTTTTGTATCAGTTTTAATTTTTGCACTTAAATATTAATACAACACTTAGCACTATAAATAAGGAGCACATACACAAGTATCGTTTATCAGAGACAAGCAAAAAAAAAGTCTACGAAAGATGGGAGGTCATCATTTTCGAGTGGCCGAATTCCCTTTATCGCTTTGCAGCACAATGAGTGCAGAGATACTGATCATAAGAAAATACATTTAAAGATGTTTATTTGGAGGGCCATGAGTTACATAACACACTTGTGCGGATTTTATTCCAAACCGATGTCCCTTGCATCATGCCATAAATAGGGCTTTTTCAAATGTATAAATCTTGACAGATTTTTAGCCAACCTCTGGAGTGAACCTTAACTGCGGGCAATTGCTACCCTTGGAGTCAGGCGAATAAAAGGAATAACGTGGCCATCCAATTGTAATTGAACTGTAAAGAACAGTATTTCCCACAAAATATTCCCTGTAACCACCTACTCCCCGTTGACCCAGAGAAAGCGCTTAAAGACGCAATCTGACTTTTTTTCTTTATCTGCAAACATTGGTTGTCCCTAGAAACATGCTCAATTCCCATTAGTGGGTGCTGAAAAATAATTTTGACTATAGCCCCAACAGGATGGGCAATTCTTTAGGGTGAGGAATGACTACCACCCTCAATACTAGATTTTCCAAAGGTTATGTTTTAACTGTGGAGCAAAGTGGTGTGACCTCTAATCCTGGCTTTACCTAAAATATGCAAACACTGGATTTATATTATGGGCAGGAACCCCTGCACAGCAGTTGCTGCACGTGAACTCTGAGCTCCAGTTGTGTTCTGTTGGGCAAGCTGGAAACTGTGGAACCAGAAGGAATGTTTCTTTTTATATAACCCAGGCCCCCCGGCTTGACGCCGTGACCAAATTGTATGATATTGGTCTGGGTAAATAGGAGAAGTAATATTGCATTTGCAATGCAAGTATGCTTGTTTCTAGGCTTCAACTCTTACAGCGCACTACTTGAAGATGAGAAGACTGCCTGACCGAAAACTGCCTCTCCTGGCGCAGTACCTAATGTTACTGCCCAGTGTGTGTTGTGGGGCTGGCAGCTTGGGCATCAACTCACCCGGCCTAATGCTGCATGAAATGTAATAGCAGGGTATTATATTTAGGTAATATAAATGGTTAGAAATTTTATGCTAGGAATTATCGTAAAAACAGTCAACTATATGTCATAAATTGCAAAAGAAATCTGCACACAGTTCTTAAAAGAATACACAAAAATAGTTAATCACAGTGAGAGGGGTGGCATAAAAGCAATGCTTCCCTAGAGCGTCTATTCCTGTTTTTTTTTTTTTTTTTTAAAGAAAGAGGCCGCAGATAATATCTCCTTGTTTGGAGTCATTTCCCACCCAGGAGCGTGAAGTGTTCCTGCTACTCTTGCCGGGTAATTACAGAGACTTGCACAATTTGGGTTGCTGGACCAGCTTTTAATGTAATACAAGGCTGGAAGTGTTCTTAGTGTGGACTAGACACACAGATACCTTTTTGTTTCAAGTAATATACAGTTACCTACTGACAGTCACCAGTAAATCGTTATAATTAGGACCTAGTTTCTATATATTTTTTTGTTTTGCTAATAACTTTGGTGCCATTTGACAAATCTTCATGAAATTTTCAAAACTATTTTGCCCGACACTTCAGCTGCTGTCTGTAAAGTTTCTGGGTGATCCATCAGGCAGAGATCGAGAAAAAGGGGGGGGTCCCAAAATGTGTTTCTCTGTGTAGATTCCTATAGGAACTTTAGATACCGCAACAGCTAAAACTGCTGGACGGAATTAGACCAAATTTAGCAGAAAGCTAGATCTTGGTCCAGAAAGATCTGTTTTTGTAATTTGGTGTAACTTTGTTCAGTAGTTTTGAAGTTCTTATAGTAAAAAAATGTATGTATGTCTTGAGACACAGATCCTCACATGCACCAATAGCAATGCCATCATTGGCTGGCTGCAACCTGAGAGGAAAGTTGCTGCCACCATTTTGTTCATTAGGACTCGGTTCCCAGTAGGAAAAATAAAATGTAAAAGTGATAGAAGGTTCAGGGCAGAGGTACCCTGACCCCATGGGACTAATGAAGTGGTCTGTGAGGAACCCCTCGTGGGCAAAAAATTGTCCAAAGATTTTTTTCTTTGAGCGCAAAAGGATCCACGGGTCCACCCAGATCCTCATGGATTCAGATGGATTTGGGGGATCTCCAGCCCCAGTCCCCAATTTAAAAAAACACATACATACGTGCACTCACAGACCCACATGCCTACTCACACAGTCACTCACATACCCACTTACACACCCTTACAACTACTCACACACCGTACAGTCATTCACATACCCACAAAACCACTCACACAGCCACCCACACAGTCACTCACACACCCACTCACACCCACTTACGCACACACACACAACCACTCACACACCCACTCACATACCCAGGTTACAGCGACACTATCGTTAGGAAATAGCACTAAAAACGTAGACATTCACTGAAAAAACAAAGGTTACAGGGACATTATAGTCAGGTTCAGATTTTACACACACAAAACCATGTAAATTCAGCAGTTCTAGTTATCTCATGTTCTCTCAACTAACTATACCTGATGCCTAAGGTAACTACAGCTCTTGCCCTTGCCATGCACTGCTAAGTACCCCACATATTACATCACTCATGATATTTTCTATGACATCATTGATAATATCACTACAACATTTGCAGTAAAATTATTAATGTGAAAACTGTGCATGGCAGGAGCACAAGTTATAGTTGCTTGAAATAACTCTAATTATAACAGCTGAATTTCTATGGTTTTGTTCGTGTAAAATCTAAACCTAACAATAATGTCCCTGTAGCCTTTAGTTTTTCAATTCCAATTTTTATTGATGAAAATTGTGATGGTAATTTGCTTTCTTGAAACAAGCGTTTCACATGAAAGTGATCCCTGAACCACTTCTTGATTAACTGCAGATTTGCAATAGTCATAAATTAGGGTTTGATCCAATAGAAGGTAAAGCCTATTTTGGTGAGAACTTTGCTGTCAGGCCTGAACCAAGGAAATTATGAGTGCATTTTTCTGGCTCCTAAATCTTTAAAGGCTTTTTGAAAAAGAGAAAAGTTGAGATTAGTCCACAAATGAACTCAGTACAACACAGGTTGTAGAGTGATGTGGTCTCCAATTTTTTATGTGCATAGCTCAGCTCTTAGTACAGCCATTGCTGATTCTAGGCCAAGATGCAAAAGGCGTTGTAAGGAGTTTGCAGCTGTTTGCATACCTAGTGTCCTTCAGTGTACCCAGATCTCTGCCCTGTACAAGCTGACAGCAGTGGCTGTCATTCTGTATGCTTTGAGTGTGTTCTCAATCAGTCTGCTACGGCATTCATTGGAGAAGCGCAGGACGCCACTGGCCTGTTGACTCAGGATGGATAAAAATTTTGCAACTTGCTATACCCATAATAATTTATTGTTAAATCATATTTCCATATAGTCATAATAAAAAACTTGTCCACTGGCCAAGCAATCTAATTTGAATGTCAACTTCATATTTTTCCTGGATTTAAGCATCATAAATTTTGTTTTGTTGACGTTGATATTTAACCCCTTGAGGTTGCAAATGTTTGCAAAACCTTTAAGTAGCTAGTACATTGCTAGTCAGTGAGGGCTAATAAGATAGCATCATCTGCAAATTGTAGAATGGATATTTATCGCAACAAAGTAGCAGGACATCCAGGTTTAGGCCTGATAAAACCTTGCCCACTTCATTTATAAATAGGTTGAGTAGTATTGGTGCCAGTACACAACCTTGCTTGTCTCCAGTGTTTATTTCCAAATCCTGGGTGCATTCTCCTTTTGGGTATTATCTTACTATCACCATGTTATCACTATGGAGATTTTGCAAGATATTAAGCAGTTTTTCTGGAAGACCTTGGGCCAGAAGTATCATTATTTTGAATAGCGATTACCTAACTGTGATTTTCTGAGAATCTCAACTAGTAATCGCAATTTAAATGCATGAAACTCCAGGAGTTTCATTTAGCATTTCCTAATGGATTGTAAATCAACCTACCTCATTGATATTCATGAGGTTGGCTGCAATTTGCTACCCATTAGGAAATGCTAAAATCACAGGGATGGTGGCCTGCTAGGCTCAGCAGACTACCATGTCTGTGACTGTGTTTAAATAAAGCAATATATATTTTTTAAATGCAGACCTCTCGGGTGCCGAGGACGTAACCATTATGTCCTGGACCCGGCACTCGGGGGAAGTGCTAGCCCTCCCCCCGAGGGCCTCCCGTCCCCCTCCCCTGGGCAGGGATGGAATAGGAATCGCTTCCCCTTCCAAACCTAACCCACCCCAATGACGTCTGATGACATCAGTGCACAATCGTGCCCTAACCTCATCAGAAGTCACCTCCATCGTGCTTTTCCTTTCCTTTCCTTTTCATGTCTCTCTCTAAGCATAGTGATCAGGCTGCAGGAATACCCAGTAGACACCAGGGGTTTTTCTGTTTTGTTGTTCACATTTATAAGGAGAGCGACAACCTTAGGCAAGGGTCGCTCCCCAGGGGACAATTTTTTTAGCAAGCCTTTTCTGCCACCCTGGAGGCAGATCGGTCTATATTAATTAGGCTGATCTGCCCCCAGAGGGGTCAGAAACCACTAGACACCAGGGATTTTTTTTTCATTTACATTTATAAGGGGAGCGACCCAGGGGACATTTTTTTTATTAGTCCTTTTCTACCCCCCCCCCGGGGCAGATTAGCCTATATTAATTAGGCTGATCTGCCCCTAGGGGGGCAGAAGCCACTAGACACCAGGGATAGTTATTGTTTTTATTTTTTACACGTGGGGAACGACCCCTTAGGCAAGGATTACTCCCTGGGGGGTAAATTTATTTTAGGCCATTTCTGCCCCCCTTGGGGGTAGATCAGCCTATTTTTGTAAGACTCAACTGCCCCGCAGGGGGGAAGAAAGCCCACCAGACACCAGGAAAGAATTGTTTTAAAAAAAGAGGGTGGGGGTACAGCCATACCCTCACCCCCAACAAAAGGGGACAAAGTTGTTCTGCCCATCGGTGGGCAGATGGGGCAATTACCCCTGATCCACTCCTCTTGGGGGCAGAAAGCCTACTAGATGCCAGGGAATAAAAAAAATAGTGGAGTGGTGGCTACCAACCAGTATGGGAATGTTATGCCCCCACTCCAACTGAAGGGGGTAACAGTCTTTCAGCTCTGCCCCTGCACACTAAAATATCTTATCCCAATGGCAAGCAAGAGGAAATTAGATTATTTTGGGTTTTGGTTTTACATTTGGGCCATGAGATCTTGTCTAACTCTCAAAATCATCCCACTTGGAATGGTGAGGGCTGCACTTTTTGGACTTTGGGACGCTGCCATGTAGAAAAATCTACGAGACCTAGACACATCTGAAAACTAACCATCTGGGTGAGTCCACATGTACCCGCACCATTTTCTTACCCACAATACCCTGCAAACCTCCAACTTTGCTGGAAATCTCACATTTTTGTTATGGAACCTTCCGGAATCTGTAGGAATCCACAAAAGCATTGTTGCATCTATACCGATAGAAATTCTGCCACACTCGTTGGCTTAAAAAAGTTTTTTTCAAAACTGCCCTTTTGGAACCGCTATGGTTCCCCCTCAATTTCGACATGTTTTGGGCTCTTCCCTATCACAGGCACTTGGCCCACCTACACAAGTGAGGATTCATTTTCATCGGGAGACAGAGGGGAACGTTGGGTGGTAGGAAATTTGTGCTGGTGCGGTGAGCCCACACAGACATGTGGGAAAAATGTGATTTTTTAGCTAAATTTGAAATTTGCTGAGGATTCTGGATAAGAAAACACTGGGGAATCCCCACCAGTCACACCTCCCCAAACTCACTCAGGTGTCTAGTTTTCAGAAATGTATGAGTTTGGTAGGCTTCCCTAGATGGCTGCTGAGCCCAGGACCAAAAACACAGGTGCCCCGCCCCCTATCAAAACAGGTAGTTTTGTATTTGATAATTTTAATGTGTCAACATAGTGCTTTGGGGCATTTATTGCAAGGGGCACTAGGCCTACCCACACAATTGAGGTACCATTTTTATCGGGAGATGTGGGGGAATGCTGGTAGAAGGAAGTTTGTGGCTCCCCTCAGATTCTAGAACTTTGCAGCACCAAAATGTGAGGAAAAAGTGTTTATTGGCCAGATTTTCAGGTTTGCTAAGGATTCTAGGTAACAGAACCTGGTGAAAGCGCCACAAGCTACCCTATCCTGGGTTCCCCTAGGTGTCTAATTTTCAGAAATGTCCAGGTTTGCTAGGTTTTTCGAGGTGCCGGATGAGCTAGAGGCCAAAATCCACAGCTAGGCACTTTGCAAAAAACAGGTCAGTTTTCTTTGGGAAAATGTGATGTGTTCATGTTGTGTTTTGGGGCATTTCCTGCCGCGGGCACTAGGCCTCCCCAAACAAGTGAGGTACCATTTTTATCAGGAGAATTGGGGGAATGCTGGGAGGAAAGAAATGTGTGGCTCCTCTCAGATTCGAGAACTATCACCGAAATGTGAGGAAAAGTATTTTTTTTACACATTGTGAGGTTTGCAAAGGATTCTGGGTAACAGGACCTGGTGGGAGCCCCACAAGTCACCCCATCCTGTATTCCCCTAGGTGTCTAGTTTTAAAAAATGCACAGGTTTGGTATGTTTCCCTAGGTGCCGGCTGAGCTAGAAGCCAACATCCACAGCTAGGCACTTTCCAAAAAACACATCATATTTCAATGTAAAAATGTGATGTGTCCGTGTTGAGTTTCCTGTTGCAGGCATTAGGTGTACACACGCAAGTGAAGTACCATTTTTATCGGGAGACTTAGGGGAATACAGAATAGAAGAACAAGTGTCATTGCCCCCTTGTCTTTCTCTACGTTTTTTCCTTCCAAATGTAAGACAGTGTGTAAAAAAAAGACTGCTATTTGAAAAATGCCCTGTAATTCACATGATACCATTTTTATCGGGAGACTTGGGGGAACATAGAATAGCAAACCAAGTGTTATAGCCCCTTGTCCTTCTCTACATTTTGTCCTTCCAAATATAAGAGAGTGTGTAAAAAAGACGTGCCCTGTAATTCACACGCTAGTATGGGCAAACCGGAATTCAGAGATGTGCAAATAACCACTGCTCCTCAACACCTTATCTTGTGCCCATTTTGGAAATACAAAGGTTTCCTTGATACCTATTTTTAATTTTTTAGATTTCACCAAATGAATTGCTGTATACCCGGCATACAATGAAAACCCGTTACAAGGTGCAGCTCATTTATTGGCTCTGGGTGCCTAGGGTTCTTAATGAACCTACAAACCCTATATACCCCCGCAACCAGACGAGTCGAGCAGACGTAACTGTATATTGCTTTCAAAAATCTGCCATAGCTGGAAAAAGTTATAGAAGAAAACATGGACAGAAATGGCTCTTTTTTCACATCAATTTCAATATTTATTATTTTAGCTGTTACTTTCGGTAGGAGAACCTTGAAGGATCTACACAAATGACCCCTTGCTGAATTCAGAATATTGTCTACTTCAGAACTGTTTAGCTGTCTGAGATACAGAATTGGTTTCACACCCATTTCTGTCACTAACTGGAAGGAGGCTGAAAGCACAAAAAAGTAAAAATGGGGTATGTCCCAGTAAAATGCCAAAATTGTGTTGAAAAATGTGGTTTTCAGATTCAAGTCTGCCTGTTCCTGAAAGCTGGAAAGATGGTAATTTTAGCACCATAAACCCTTTGTTGATGCCATTTTCAGGGTAAAACCCACAAGCTTTCTTCTGCAGCCCTTTTTTCCATTTTGTTTTTAAAAAAAACAAATTTTCCCTGTATTTTGGCTAATTTCTTGGTCTCCTCCAGGGAAACCCACAAAATCTGGGTACCTCTAGACTACCTAGGATGTTGGAAAAAAGGGATGCAAACTTGGCATGGGTAGCTTATGTGGACAAAAAGTTATGAGGGCCCAAGCGCGAACCTACCTGAGGGGGAAAAGGCCTGGCAGCGAAGGGGTTAAAGGAGAACAGGATGCTTTAATAAAAGAAAATGAAATGTTCTCTTTTCATTTTTAAGAGTAGGCAGGGGTCCATGGGACAACTGTCTGCTCTTAAAAACGTTTTTGTATGCATTCACAAAGGGGAACCCTTCCCATTTGCGAATGGGTTACCACCTACTTGAAGTAGGTGGTAAAATGTGAATATTTTGCTACCGCATTTTGGTCACAAAACATTCCTACATACTGCTGCAATTCGGGATTAGGAAGGTACACCCCCATGACACGTCCCTTCCTGATACCGAATCGGTATGCATGCATTAATGAATTTAGTAGTGGGTGGTATATTATATAATTATGACCACATATTAACACAACTCTTTACTTTGTTTCACCATGGCTTTACCACTGGCCTAATCTCTTCTCCCCTCTAGTGCTCTACTAGAGCTAACTCCTCTTTAACATTCTAAATTCCCTCACTCCCTTTCTTTCTCTTCAATTTCCCCTTAACCTTTTTAAATCCCTCCTCTCAATGTCCTCCCAGTTTTCCCTTTTCTATCACACCTTCCATCTTTCCCTCTTATTCAACCACAACTCTTTTCTTCCCCTAACTCACTCATTTTCGTGTATCTTACCCAAATGTCACAATTTTGAATTTGTCCCTTTGGTCCTAAGCTCTTCTTAGCTCCACTTACCAGTCAGCCAAGTGCACTTTTAAATAAAGAGAAGCTGTAGTTAGGATTATTATTCACGTATTATATTATTGAACTCACATCTACAAGTCAGGAGCACAATCTAAAATGTTGAATTTGAAAGCAAGGATTTTGTAAAGGAGAAAAGGGGATTCAGTACTTGAAAAAGCATTTGCTTTATCAATTAGTTTGCTTTTCAATGAATGTCAATGAGTTACATTTAGAACGGTGTTTTGCAATCACTTGTTTTTACCACACTGTATATGATCTACATGATTCCCAGCAGTAGTGCTCCCGTCCTCCAGGCATCAGCTGCTAGTTACCACAGAAGAGCAGGGAGAACAGAGTAGAGATCATAAGGAACTTGATATTTCGGAGAAAAGAAAGGAAATGAAAAATGTGGTGAAATAAGGAATGGAGAAATTAACTAGTATTGTGTGAGTGGGCAAAGAGGAATGAACCACTGAGAAGGAGTGAGAAAGATGTCATGGCATTGGTATGGCAAGGAAGAAAGAGAGGAGGAAAAAGGATGCAGAGAAAAGAAGGGTCGTTAAAAAGGGAAGTAGGGAAGGAGAAGTCGATGAAGTTGAAAGAGAGAGGGAGTGAGACGGAAGATGGGGAAGTCAGAAGGTTTGGAGAGGAGAGATGAGGCACTGAGAGGGAAAAGGAGGGCTAGATCGGTTCATGGATTGACGGATGAATGTGAAAGATAAAGGTGAGCCACATAGAGGAAAATAACGGGGATAAGAAGGAAGTGAAGGATGGTGGGAATGTGAGGATTTGACAATAGGAATCAAATCAAATCAAATCATTAACATTTATAAAGCGCGCTACTCACCCGTGCGGGTCTCAAGGCGCTAGGGGAAAAAGGGGGGGGTTATCGCTGTTCGAACAGCCAGGTCTTTAGGAGTCTCAGGAAAGCAGAGTGGTCCTGGGTGGTCCTGAGGCTGGTGGGGAGGGAGTTCCAGGTCTTGGCCGCCAGGAAGGAGAAAGATCTCCCACCCGCCGTGGAGCGGCGGATGCGAGGGACAGCAGCGAGTGCGAGGCCAGAGGAGCGGAGGAGGCGGGTGGGGACGTAGAAGCTGAGGCGTCTGTTGAGGTATTCCGGTCCCTTGTCGTAGAGGGCTTTGTGTGCGTGGGTGAGAAGTCGGAAGGTGATCCTTTTGCTGACAGGGAGCCAATGCAGGTGTCTCAGGTGTGCGGAGATGTGGCTGCTGCGGGGTATGTCGAGGATGAGGCGGGCCGAGGCGTTTTGAATGCGTTGCAGGCGATTTTGGAGTTTGGCTGTGGTCCCGGCGCAGAGGGTGTTGCCGTAGTCCAGGCGGCTCGTGACGAGGGCGTGGGTCACGGTTTTTCTGGTGGTGGCGGGGATCCAGCGGAAGATCTTGCGGAGCATGCGGAGGGTGAGGAAGCAGGCGGAGGACACGGCGTTGACTTGCTTGGTCATGGTGAGAAGAGGGTCCAAGATGAAGCCGAGGTTGCGGGCGTGGTCTGTGGGGGTCGGTGCGGTGCCGAGGGCCGTGGGCCACCAGGAGTCGTCCCAGGCGGACGGGGTGTTGCCGAGGATAAGGACTTCCGTTTTTTCAGAGTTCAGCTTTAGGCGGCTGAGCCTCATCCAATCTGCGACGTCCTTCATACCCTCTTGTAGGTTGGTCTTCGCGCTGGCGGGGTCCTTGGTGAGGGAGAGTATAAGTTGGGTGTCGTCGGCGTAGGAGGTGATGATGATGTCGTGCTTGCGTACGATGTTGGCGAGGGGGCTCATGTAGACATTGAAGAGTGTCGGGCTGAGTGATGAGCCTTGGGGTACGCCGCAGATGATCTCGGTGGGTTCTGAGCGAAACGGAGGGAGGTAAACTCTTTGGGAACGGTTTGAGAGGAAGGAGGCGATCCAGTCCAGGGCTTGGCCTTGGATCCCGGTGGAGCGGAGGCGGGTGATTAGGGTGCGGTGACAGACGGTGTCAAAGGCAGCCGAGAGGTTGAGAAGAATGAGGGCGACTGTTTCACAGTTGTCCATCAGGGTTCTGATGTCGTCAGTGACTGAGATGAGGGCGGTTTCAGTGCTGTGGTTGGTTCGGAATCCGGTTTGTGAAAGGAGGAATATATGATGAAAGCAAGAAAATGTAATTAAATTAAAGAAAGAAAGGAAGGAAAGCTAACTGAGAAGAAAGAAACTGAAAAAGAAGGAAGATATAGTGTAAAATAAAGAAATTATAAAAAGAAAAGCAAGAATGCAGATAAGTAAGTGTAAAAGCAAAATAAATATGAAAAGGGAAAGAATGGGCCATTTACAGAAAGGACAAAACAGACAAAATTAAAAAAGAGACAATAGGGGAAATTATATTGAGAAGTACGGAACAGAAGGGGTAAGATACATTTTTTAAAAGAATTGTTAGACTGAAAGAGAAACAAGGAGAGTTGTAAAGGGTATAAAGAAAGTAAAAGACACTAAAATATAACAAAACTGTATGTAAATGTGAAAGTAATAAAATGGGGATAAGAAAAAGGAGCAGAATAGTGAGAACGTGCAACACATGTTTTTGGTTGTATAATAATTTCTATTTCTATTAATAAACACTTTCCTCAGAGTTTGTTGTAAATAGATTTAGAATAGTAAGTCTGCCCCCTACATGTATGCACTTTCCCAGTGTTTGTTTGACTGGAGTTAGAATAGTAAATATGACACCCAAAATAAATGCACTTTCCACTCTATGTGTTGATTTGGAATTACAATAGGTAATCTGCAGACCTAAGTCAGATGGGTATAAATGGTTTGACCAGGTGTGTAGAAAGGCCTCAAAGCAACTACATGAGGCCTTAAAGGTTAAATCCAGAGATTTGGACAAAGTGCGCCAATGTAGATAGGATTGCGCAAAGGGTTAGGCAGAAAGAACTGCAAGACGAGTCCTGGGGAGAGCCGGTGAAGGCTGGCAAATTGAAAGATACCAGAGCCTTCTGAGCTACCTGGGGAAATATGAAATCACTAGGGTGAACAATTAAATAGTGTTTGTCACCACTATTAGTCAGGAAACCTGGGTTGAACATTTAAAAAACACAATTATGGTCCCTCATGTGATTCTGGATCTGCTGAGGCGGAGATGGAATTTCCCTTATTAGTGGAATTCTCCGTTGAGGAAGTTAGAGAGGCAATTAATCAAACCCCATGCATGAAGGATCCTGGTTTGGATTGGGTGCCAATGGACTTATATGAATCTCCCCTGGATCATTGGGCCCCTTTACTATGCAATTGTTTTAATGCCCTCTGTAAGACATGTCTACCTCAATCTTGACGATCAGCCATACTTATCCCTGTTTTAAAAAAGGGAAACCCCCAATCTCCAGAAAGCTACCGCCCAATATCACTGCTGGACGTAGCTGTCAATTGGTGGGCATAATGGTGTTTACCGTTCACTTAGACTGGGTCAGGGTAACTGGCATCCTGTCTGAGGTGCAGTACAGATTTCCTGAGGGGCTTGGCACAACGGATCAATGTCTTAATTTGTACCTGCTGATTAGTAAATACACCTTGGCCAAGCAGGGCTACGTTTGGCTGGCCTTCATGGATCTGTCCTCCACCTTCGACAGTGTGGTGAGGTCCAAACTCCAGGAGATATTCACAGATATGGGGAATCAATGGTGACCTGGTCCAGTTTTTGAGAGCCCTCCACTTTGACCTCTCTGTGTCGGTCCAGTTTGGCCCCTCAGGAGAGAGGACAGAAGGTTTTAGGATAGGACATGGGGTACTTCAGGTGTGTGCTGTAGCTCCCCTGCTATTTCTGCTGTACATAAACAGTCTGGGTACCGCCCTCTCTGCCAAGATCACGATGCCCCTTCTATTGGCAGCTAAAAGGTTCCAGTGTTATTATACGTGGATGATGCTGTTTTGTTGTCAAGAACCCCCAATGGCCTAAAGATACTATTCCAAGAATTGGTTACCTTTATGGGCTTCCTGGGTTTGGCCACTAAGCGCTCCAGAAGTTTCATAATGATTTGCACCTTCAAGCAGACTAAGATGTCTGATATTAAATTCTAAGGTCACCCCGTGGCTCTAACCCAGTTTTCTCCTACTTGGGTGTAGCATTTGATGTGAAGAGGAACTGAGGACATTGTATCTCTGCAGTCCAGTGAAACGTTTCAAGTTTGAATGAGTATGTATTTAACCTGGCCAGACATACTGGAAAAAACCCTGTGGTCCCCTTATTGATGGTATAGAAGAGAAAGTCTATCCCCACCTTAATGTACAGTGCTGGTATTTGGGGATATAGTAAACCCAAGTCACTGCAGGGCAAGACAAATAGTGTACTGATGAGACTTCTGGTGTTCCACCTACTTGTTCCATCTTTATTTTTTTGCATCAGAATTTAGCGGTGGAATATTTGGAGGACTCTATTAAGCTAGCTCCACTGTTGTTGTGGTGCTCGATACGGATCAGCCCGCAGGCTTCTTTTAACAGGGAAATAGTTCTGGACTATTTATTATATGACAAAAGGGTGAATAGTCCCTGGAGTAACTATGTGAAGTCTGTTCTACTGTACCTGGTGGAGGTGCAGCTTTTTCACAATCCCGAAATATTGTACAAGCAAGATATGGCCCTGGTAAAATTTCTGTATAAAATGAAAAGACATAACCTTAGAGAAGCAAACGAGTCCTTTAAGATTACTGTCTGAGGGCATACCACCCTACACAAGACTCAGGGCATGGCACTGTATCTGAAATGGATAGACTCCTCTTGGGAGAGAATGTTGCTTACACGCTTTCACCTAGAATTGTGATGTGCCTGTGTGATGAAGTTTCACCCCAAAGTTGGTAACGTTTTACCTTTTTTGTAAATTTTTATGAGGATTTTAACAAAGATGAATTTACTCCCTATTATTAGGAAACGGGGCATTCGAACCTCCTTGGCAGCCTTGAAATAGCTCCAAAGGTTGCAGTTTCCAACAAACTGTGTCAACATATGCTCCGTTTTAAGATAATGCTGTTTGCTCCTATTATCTTTGTACTAGAATAACTATTAAACACTGACAGCAATGATATGTTGTTATTTATTCCTTTTCCAATGAACTAGTGTCTGCACTTTATTTGGCTATCCAGCGATGGGTTTATCAAGTGGGGTGATCACTCTGTATATGTGAACTGCTGCTAATACCTTGATGTTTTAAAACTTTGAAATGTTTTCCATGATGTATGCACTTTTATTGTGACTGAGGCTATCTATTGTTTTTAACCACCTGCTGTGTTTTATTTGTTGTACTTTTATGGCCACTCTTGTGGTTGAAAGAAAGGTTTTAAACTAAACTAAATTAATAATGTAAGAATGCATTATATTTTTAATTGAATTGATCAAGAAGTACATATGTTTATGTTGTTGATTATGTTTTAAATCAGTTAATGATATTAATCAATTAATACTATTATATTTGTTTTAATGTAGTTGTTTCTATTTGTATAAAAACATTCATGTAATATATGTATTGAAATACTAAGTTTAGGTTTATCTTTTAGTTACTGTCAAATTTTGAATTGTATTTATTTATATGAATAAGATTCATTTGTGAAGTTTTAAAATTCACTGTTATTTTTTGTAAATGTTGCATACATTTCAAAATATGTTAAATGTTTATAGTAATTTGACTTGTATTTTAAATGTAAATAATGATGTCCGTGAATAAATATATATTTAACAATACGATATCGATATTTTGGACCATAATATTTTTGTAGTCGATATTTTGATACTTCCATTAAAACACTGTTACAGCTATATTGTTGATGTTGATGTTTTCATATTGTTGTTCTGCACCATAATGTTTTTGTGTTTGATATTTCGACAAACTACCACAAGTAACAGTGAGAATGAAAGATAAGCCCTCAAGGAAAGCAAAAGGAAATAGGAAAGACTCTTGCTTAAATAATATCAGTTTGAAGGTAAACTCAGTTAAAATACAACTGAAGCTATGTGAGGCAGGGAGGGAAGCCTGTAGAGAGACAGGGAAGTGGATCCTAAGGGAATAGGGTATTCTTCCCATTTTTCTTCCAAAATCATGCATTTGGATATCTCACTCCTCATCCGCTCTAGGTGTGGCAGTATGTCTCTGCCCTTGTTGGGCAGTCACTAATCATCCTCTGTACCTGACAGCCTATCATGGAACCCACTAAAATTCTGACCTTCGCACTGTCTCTCCTTCTCTCCCATGCCCTTCATTTGTTCTCCTCACCTTTCGTTTTCCCCCTCTTCCCTCCCATTTATAGTCGTTCATTTCATAAGTTGGTTGTCACTAGCATATTTCTCCATCATGTCATAACTCAGCCCATAAGTACCCTCAAACCACTGCACCTCATCTCTCTGCTCTCACTTCATTAATCCTGCTGTTTCTCCTTAAGAGTCTCAGAGCACAGGCTAGATACAGATGTCAGCACGTACTAACCCATTCAGCATCTACTAATGACACACACATTTAAGGCATGGAGAATAACCCAACCGGCCAGACACATAGCTCCTTTCTCCTAGTTAAGAACCCACAGCAAGAAGGAGTAGCTGAAATGAGGGACAGGTTGATAGTTCTGAGTAAGAGTTGCTTCCTCATGTAAGGCACTAAAGTGTAGTTGAATTTCTTATCAATAATAAAGAAGTGACACAATTCTAGTAATAATTGAGCATTTATAAGCAAAATAAAATACGGCGGGGAGTACAGCACAGTTCTGCAACTGAAGCCTCACTTAACTCAGCTCTTACACACAGTGATTTTTATACACTCGGTGGGCACTTAAAATCCACCTCCTTCACAACACTTACAATTAACAAAACAATAATTCTTTAAACGCTATCTGACTGCTTGTTACAAAAATAAATTCATGGCAGATATATTACGTACATATTATCTAACATACACAGTATCCTTCGATCCTGCCTTGTGACCTCTATCAATATGTCCTCCCTACACGTCTACCAGTCTCTGAAGTTTTACGTCCTGTCTCCTCCTTTATGCCAGCATTGAAACACAAACATCTAACGCTGTGTCTCCCTTTCCAGTCTGTCATGATTTACTATTCTTCTTCCCTAATATCAGAAAGTGGCTCAGACTCTCCCTTGTGTGTGTGCATCCTTCTAAGTTATCTGTGGTATGCTAAGCTGAATCGTAACTGCTTTACCCTGCACCTGGCCTCTCTTCTCATTCTCCTTTCTGTCCCTGCATTCCTTATTGACCATTATGTTCAAACCGAGGCCTGTACTTTTCTCGTATAATATAGACTTCTGCACTTTTGTTATCTAATTCGTGTGTTGACCAGAGTAGGCCCTCTGTAGTTTTCTTAAGGCCTATTACATTCCCCCCTCTAGTTGAATTTTCAACTACCTGCTCACCTTTCCTACTTAATGTACCCATCTCGATGTAGGCATTTTGCTTCTCCTTCCACTCCTTGCTACCTAATCTATTAATAAACATCCCCCCCAACTTCTGACTACCTGATTTGCAACACTCTACAATAACCTGAACTAGGCAATACATTAAAAGGATCATCATAAGAACTGGAAGAAGTCCTTTAAGCAGCTCAGGTAACCAGGCCGGCATCCACGAAAACAACCCTGGAAACCACTTGTTGGAGGCACCCCCCTCTTCCACCATGTTCTTATGTAGATTCTGCAAACTCTGTATAGCTTCTGTTATTGTTCCATTGTCTGCATCATTGGCTGGCACGTATGTACAACACGCCGTACTGATTTTGGCACAGACCCCACCCTCCATTGCCGTCATCAAATCTAACACATATCTATGTTGCATAAGCATCATTCGCACTGCCCGCCGTTCTTCTTTGATTGCATTGAAACCATCTTCTGTTACATTGATAGCTTTCATCAGTTCCCAACGAGTTATTTGCAACCAGCGAGCAGTGGCTTTGGCCTGAATGAATGGGAGGGTGCTTCCAAAAACAACTGGGTGTCGTTGAACAGTCGATATTCCTGTGGAATATTTGCCCATGTTGCAGTACCAAAATATTCAGCAGCTCTTCTCCTTCAATGATGGTGTAACAAAGTTGTTGGACGGCTCATAGGATGCTCAAGTAACTTTGAAACATCCACTCCTGGGATTACTAAGGAAGGGGTGTGCACAGTGACTAAAGAACAGAGACCATTCCATCCTGTGGGAAGTCATGTATGTAGCCATTCTCCACATTGCCAATAATAGTCCATTAGACTGGAGGTGCCCCATTGCACGTCATCATTATATCTTGTGATGATACAATTAACGTTTGTCCCTACTGAAATTGTTCCATTACCATTAAAACATAAGGGGAAAACACTTGGCGCTCGACCCACTCGAAGAGTTGTAGGTGTTTCTACCCAGGTTAAACTTTGTATATTTTCATTCCATATAGCCTGGTAATCTTGTTGTATATTAATGCTTTTCCCACTCTTTTCCCATAAGGAGAGAGCTCTACATCCAAATACTGCACCATGGTGCCATTGACCATGGACATATACTGACCCATTTACCCTAAGATAAGGTCTCTCTTGACAGTCATAGGGCCCAGGTGTGGCTGTATAATCTCTGCATAAAAGAGTATATCTTGATACCCCTAAAAATCCTTGTCCTATTATTCTAGCTTTCCATCTACCCCTTATACCTTAGAGCTCCTGTCCTTGACATTGCTTCTATTTTTGTCTCTATATCCTTTCGGTCAGTCAGAACGTTCGTTATGTCAGCTAGTCCTCTTTCATATTGTGTGATGTTTACTAAGAATGTTTCCTGCTGCACTTGTGAAGGTTGCATCCGGGCCCTCATTCTGCATAGGAAAAGATGGAGAAGACACTGTGTAACATTAGATGAGACTTCTTTAGATGAATGCAATCTATCTGAATCACTAGCATGTGGAATCAAAGAACATACTAAACACGACTCATTAGTACTTTGCATACCTATTTCCATCATGTGTTGATACCAAGCATTTTCAATTAATCTATAATGTATAACATGAGATCTATGTGTATTCTCATTTCTTTTAGAATATGTCATCTTTAAGCATGATTCTATACATGGACTAGAATACCATTGCAAACCTGCAGTAAATAAGAAAAAAAAAAAAAAATAATAATACAAAAATGATCCAAAAAAGTCTATTAGCTGAGCTAATATGATGCTCCACTCGCTCTTTGAAAAAGTACACTGTTATTTCTCCACTGGCTCGTTGTCCTGCAAATGTTCCTGTGCCAATGGCGACACTTGACAAAAAGTAGGAGCCAGTCAAATGTCCGACAAATGTATCCATGGTTTCCTGCCATCCTCTTTCACTGCTGTGGGGTGCTCTGAGTGACCGGATAAGGCCCCTCGAATTTGCTGTCCTTCCATCGTCTCACAAAATTCTGAATAAAAACTTGCTGTCCCACCAGAATTGGACTAATCTGCTGGGCTGCGGTGGTGCACTTCTGCTGCAGAGTTACCTGTTTAGAGAAGAACTTAGCAGATTTCAACAATTGAGACAAATACCCACTCATTTCCTCCCCCAACACTTCAGCAGTTTTATGCGCATCTGTCCTTTGCCTTGCTATTGTCAAAGGAGTTGGCATAGGGCATCCTGTCACTATCTGATGCGGTGTGAGGTGGTGGTCACTTCCTGGCATATTTCTCAGAGCGTACAGGGACAATGGAAGACAGTGGAACCAATTTTTATGCAAAGTAGCACACAGTTTACTTATTTTATTTTTAAATAAACCGTTGAGGCGTTCCACTATTCCATTTCTTTGGGGTTGATAGACAGATGACAGTTTATGCTTTATCCCCAGAGAGATACAAATATGTTGAAAAAGGACGTTTACAAAATGGCAGCCATTATCTGATAGAATTGTTTCTGCTATTCCCCATCTTGGTATTACTTCTCTTATCAAAAATGTAGCTGCTGCTTTAGCATCATTATGTACACATGGTCCTGCCTCGATCCACCTTGAGAAAGGGCAGACCACAACTGTTAGATACCTATAATTGTTACATCTATCAATCATGTCAACAAAATCTAAACGTAGATTTTTAAATGGATCTGTCGAACGGGGAATTGTTGATGTCATGACTTTTAATGTAGATGTTGGGCTCTACTGTTGGCATACTGCACATTCAGCAATATACATTGTAATCATCTCTGACAATTGTGGGACGAACCAATCTGCATGCAACGTAGCTAGAAGATATTCTTTGGCAGTATGCGCAGAAAGATGCAATTGTTCCAGCGCTGTGTGCAACAAAACCTGGGGCATTACATTTTTCCCAGTGCTTTCCTTTCTACAGATAAAATCTGTGGGTGATTGTATACATCCGTGCTATTCCCATAACTCCCTTTCATGTGTTGGTGCCTGTTCCTGCAACTCACATAAATGTAATTGTGCTGTCTCAATGTACGAGGGTGGAATGTCAATATCATTCTGTTGTCTACTTATCATTTCCAGTGTTCTCTCTTCCCTATCAATATAATTTGGAGGTGTCTTAGCTGCCTCCTTAGCTGCCCAGTCTGCCACAGCATTACCCCTGGAGACAAGGTCTTGCTTATTTGTATGGGCTGCACATTTTATTACTGCCACGTTAGATGGTAATGTTAAAGCATGTATCAATTTTGCCAATAAATCTTTGTGCATGACTGGAGACCCATCAGATTTCAAAAATCCTCTCCTTTCCCATCTGCAGATGCTTGAATGCACAGTACTGGTAACATATGCTGAATCTGAATATATTGTAACATCTAGTCCCTCCGCATGTTGTAACGCTTCTATAATAGCTACTAATTCTGCAGATTGCGCTGAAAAACGAGAGGGTAATGGTACTTGACTCACTATCTGCAATGTATCAGACGACCCTTGCTGTTCAGCTTTTACAACTGCTGCTCCTGAATGCCTCATCCCTGTTTCCTGGTCTATGAAAGAGGATCCATCCACAAAGAACAACATGCTCCCTGGGATGGGATCTTCTCCCACCTTACTCCATTCTTCTGGTGCATAATTGGCACAGTCATGTACTTGTTCGTCGTCAGTAACTGGGTGCACAAAGAATGTCGCTGGATTAACTGTATGATATCTAACCACCTGTAAGGAGAGTAATGAAAGTATTAGTTCATACCCAGACACTCTCTGAGTGGTAAGAGTGCTTTTACTTTTTTGCAAAATAGCAAATACTGCATGCTCTACATACAATATTAAAGGTGATCCCATCACGATAGTAGTGCTTTTCTGGACTGCAAACGCTGCTGTAGCCAGGGCTTGCTCACATGGATAATGGCCCTTCATGATAGGATCTAGCAGCCCACTGTAGTAGGCAATTGGCTTATGTCCCATAGATGTGTTCTGAGTTAATACTGCCGTCATAGTCATTCCATTACAATGACAAAAGAGGTAGAAGTGTTTCTTGTAATCAGGAATACCTAACACTGGGGCATTCATAATCACTTTCTTTAGCTCTTGGGATGCCATATCTCCGTCCTCTGTCCAATGTATTTTATTTGCAGTCGCTTGGGATTCTTTGAACATGATGAGAAGGGGTGCTGTCAACGTAGCGTAATCAAACACCCACTGTCTCACATAATTACAGAGCCCCAGAAACTGCTGCATCTATTTGGTAGTCGTGAGCTTGGGCATGTTTTTTATATTTTCCACTCTGTCAGGTGTCACTTTTCGTCCATCTTTAGATATTAGTTGTCCCAAATAATGAACCTCTTTTTGCACGTACTGTAACTTATTTTTATCCACCTGGTAACCTTTGTTTGCAAGCGTGCAGAGAAGATCAACAGTATCCTCTCAGCATATCTCTCCAGTGGCACTACAAACCAAAATGTCCTCCACATATTGTAAAAGCATACTTTTACATTGAATATTCGCTAAATCCTTTTTAACTGCTCGATTAAAAATACTTGGGGATTCACAAAATCATTGAGGAAGCCTACTATGGCAGCACTGAGTATTTTTAAATGTAAATCCAGTCAAATATTGGCTATCGATATGCAATGGAATACTGAAAAACACGTTTTTCAAATTGATTACAGAGAAGAAAGTAGCCTCTTTAGGAATATTTGTCAATATAACTGAAAGAGCGGGTACTACAGTAAATTCTGGAATGACAATATCATTCAAAGAGCGTAAATCTTGAATCATTCTCCAAGTTCCCCCTTTAGCTTTTCTTATCAGGAAAATTGGTGTATTACAGGGTGTCGGTCTTTCATATATCACCCCTTGCTCAAGTAGCGCCTGAATGGTAGGTAAAATACCTTATTCTGCTTCTCTGGACAGAGGGTACTGGCGTATCCTGGGCAATAAAGCTCCAGGTTTCAGTGTAATCTTAACAGTCTCAGCTCCTTTAATCAAGCCCACATCATGTGGTCCTTTTGTCCACAACACTTCCGGTACCTTAGCCAAATCTCTTCCTTTCACTGTTATGTCTGGTACATTGTTTGAAACGGTTCTATACTGCACCTGCATTCTAAGAGAAATGTCCATTTCAAACACAACTGTTCCAATTACGAGGTGTTCACTGAACAATTCCTCATCTGAGATATCTCTCAGTTTGACCCCAGGATCTGTGAACACTATTGAGGCCCACATTCCCTGTCCTTTGTCAAATGCAATAAGCACAGCATATGTTGGCTTTAATTCAAGAGCTAATATATTCAGCACCATTTCTCGTTCTACCATTGGCTCTATGGGTTCGCCTGACCGAAACACTAATTCTTTTGGTAACTGCACTGTTTTCCCCTGCAGCACTGGTGTATGCGCTATCAGAACATATATGCCCAGCAGAAAAGCCTCTGTGTCTACTGGCACTGCTCTGACTTGCTGTCTGGATTCTTCAAGAGCAAGGAGAGACAATATCCTACCTGGCGTAACAAAAGGCGTATAACACACCATCGATCCATCTTTAAAAAATTAAATGGTCATGTTTAATTTACTCATTAAGGGGGTCATTCTGCGTCGGCGGGAGCACCGCCGACAGGCCGGCGGTGCCCCGCAGGGCATTCTGACCGCGGCGGTTCGGCCGCGGTCAGATGCGGAAAACCGGCGGTCTCCCGCCGGTTTTCTGCTGCCCTTGTGAATCTGACACCCTTGTGATTCTGACACCCCCTACCGCCATCCTGTTCCTGGCGGGTCTCCCGCCAGGAACAGGATGGCGGTAGGGGGTGCCGCGGGGCCCCTGGGGGCCCCTGCAGTGCCCATGCCAATGGCATGGGCACTGCAGGGGCCCCCATAAGAGGGCCCCACTTTGTATTTCAGTGTCTGCTTTGCCACTGCACCCGTCGCACCTTCCCACTCCGCCGGCTCAATTCTGAGCCGGCGTCCTCGTGGGAAGGTTGATTTGCCCTGGGCCTCCGCCGCCCTCCAGACTCAGAATCACCCCCTAAATCTCTCCCCAAAAGATTGACAGGTGACTCAGGAGAGTATAACAATGGCCCATCAATTCGTGTATCACCCACAGTCATGTTTACTGAATGAGTAAAAGGAACCAGTCTGACAGCCCCAGAGAGCCCTTCTGTGTCCATTGAATTACACGAGAGTGGTAACGTACCTTCATTTATGCAAGATTTGGTGGCCCCGGTGTCGATTAAAAACTGATAGGGGCAACCTTCTATGGCTACCATCACAGTGGGTTCCTACTCTGATCTGTGGGTTACCGATAGGATTGGACACATAGGTGGTCATTACAACATTGGCGGTATAAGGCGCTTACCGCCGTGCAGAAGACCGCCAATACATCGCCGCGACCGCGGTAGACCGCCACAGCTATTATGACACACATCACGGAATCCGCCGAAATGTAGACACCCACACAACACCGCCACACCAAAGGTCAGTGATAAACTGGCGGTAACAAATCCTCCACCTCCACTCCAACAGAAACACGCCCATGCTATTAAGACACATGAATCCACGCGGCGGTCTTTCAACCTCTGTATTCCATTGGCGGTACACACCGCCGCGCTCAAAATACACACACATCTCCAAAACACCGCCACATTGGACAATTCCAAATACACACACCTGATACACATACACACACCACTCCCACACACCCAATACTATATACAACACACACCCACATCACCCACAAACCCCTACAACCAGAAATTCTGAGAGAAGGCCAGAGAGACAGCACAGCTATTGACAACCCCAACACACAGAGGCACACAACATCATCACCCACACAACATCCACGCACAAAACACCACATACCACTACACTCATCAACACATACACCACCCCACACATCACACATAACACCCCATATTATGCCAAAGACACCCCGCTTCTCTGAGGAGGAGCTCAGGGTCATGGTGGAGGAAATCCTACGGGTAGAGCCACAGCTATTTGGCTCACAGGTACAGCACACATCAATAGCCAGGAAGATGGAGCTATGGCGCAGAATCGTGGACAGGGTCAACGCAGTGGGACAGCACCCAAGAAATAGGGATGACATCAGGAAGGTTCGTTCAACGGTCTCCAGGCACAACATCGCGGTGCAGCGGACTGGCGGCGGGCCCCCACCTCCTCCCCCACAACTAACAACATGGGAGGAGCAAGTCCTGACCATCTTGCATCATGAGGGCCTCGGAGTCGTCGGTGGAGGATGGGACACTAGTAAGTCAAATCTTAACCATCACATCCCCCACCCTACCTGCATGCTATCACACACCCCCACCCTCACACCCTCCCCTATCACCCCAAATCCTCACCAATCTACCCATGACACCAAGCACCCATCCCAACACCAAGCCCTGCATGACACAACTAAGCATGGGCACCCCTCACTAAAGCATGCCCACTGCACATACCCAGAACACCCCCCCAACCATCACCACAAAAGCCCCCACACAGGAATGCCTGCACTGGGGATCACGCACCCCCAACCATTGCACACCATTACACACACAGATGCAATAATCATGTGCCTATACCCCTGCAGGAACCCGAAGGAACGTCACCACACCAGAGGGTCCAGACAACACCACTCCACCCTCAGAAGAGGCCCACAGTGACAACAGCAGCTCTGCCCCACTGGATCCTGATGACCAGCCTGGACCATCATGGGCCTCAGGACAGTCGGTTCCCCTTGCCCAGCCACAGCCCAACACCGAGCTGCCACCCTCTGGTAACACCAGCACAGCACCCACCCAGCGGGCTCAAACCTCCCTACCCAGGACAGGTCAATCAGCGGTGTGTCCACCACTACAGGACACCCAGGGTAACCCACCACCCCAACAACAACAGGGACCTGGGGGCAGTGGTAGTGGGCACACAGACCAGGGGACGGAGGCACAGGAACACCGGGGAACTGGGAGGGCTGCTGTGCGACAGAGGGAGGACAGGCCAAGGGAACCAACTCTCCACGAGGCCCTATCCTCCATCATGGGAGCATACCACCACTCCCAGGAGACGATGGCCACAGTCCTGGACAAGTTGCAGGAGACCCTGCGTCTGCAGGACGAACTGTATTTGGGGTTCAGGGAGGAGCTCAGGACCATCAGCTCCACCCTGGGCACTATCGTAGGGGTGCTGACGGACATTCAAAAGACCTTGAGGGACACCGTGGCACTCCAAGGGGCCCCTGACACTAGCCAGGACGACGAACTGCCCACCACCTCCGCCGGCGCTAGTGGACAGGACGCCCCGCCACAGGACCAACACACCAGCACCCCATCCCCTGCAGATGGACAACCACCACGCAAGCGGTCCCTGAGATCCAGGAACAGGACAGAGCAAGATGGCAAGACCCCCGCCAGGAAATAAGACCACCCTGATTGGCCCCCCACTGTCCCACTTTGTCACCCTGTCCAGATAGGAACTGCCCCAGCTCCACTTCCAATGCCCAGATGGGCAGTGCACCTGTGAGACGAATAGACTGGACTCTGCCATGGACATTCCTCTACCATCACCCATCACCATTTTACAACCTTCGTAGATTTTTTTAGCACTTAAATAAACAACCTTGAAAGCCAAAGAAACTTGAGTCAGTCTATGATTTGGAACTTTGTATTATCAATTACAGTCTCATAATGGGTTACCCATTGTAAGGCTAACATACCAATCCAGAGACCACCGCCAGAGTCACAGGCCAGGGGGGCCCAAGTATCGTCACTGGTCCAGAGACCACCGCCAGAGTCACAGGCCAGGGGGGCCCAAGTATCGTCACTGGTCAGGAGACCACCGCCGGAGTCACAGCCCATGAGGGGCCAGGATGCCACAGCCCCGCTGGTCAATGATGGAACGTCATGCAACACACCAATGTCCGTATCAGAACCGCCATGGCAAAGCACCACTGAACAGGGCAAAGACAGCCATGGCAAAGCACCGCTGAACAGGGCAAAGACAGCCATGGCAAAGCACCGCTGAACAGGGCAAAGACCGCCATGGCAAAGCACTGCTGAACAGGGCAAAGACCGCCATGGCAAAGCACCGCTGAACAGGGCATGCACCGTCTAGGAATGAATGGACCGCCACATCAGGCATCCTTATCCCATGTGCAGCTGGGACAGTGACAGAACAGGTACTTTCACGTGGAGACTCATCCAGTCTGGGCACCAGTCCCCCTCCAGAACCAGTGGAGACCTGCATCTACTTGAGAGACTGTGGCTTTGCACTCCCCAGGATGGCACAGTGGGCAAACCACCCACTGTAGTGACTTGAGAGACTGTGGCTTTGCACTCCCCAGGATGGCACAGTGGGCAAACCACCCACTGTAGTGACCTGAGAGACTGTGGCTTTGCACTCCCCAGGATACATCAATGGGCATGGAGCCCCGTCGTGGATCTGGCTTCGCATTCATCTGGCTGAGGTGCCCCCACTTCCCTTCCCCCTGAGGTGCCTGTAGTGTTTCTATCTGATGCCCCGGCAGTGTTCTCTCCGATTTTGGTCAGGTATCTATTGTGGGCCTCGCCCATGCTTTTTTGGACTGTTGGTGCTCGGATATTGTTGTGTACATATCTGCACTACTTCTCGGATTGTATGTGTAAATAAGAGTGATTTTGAGCTAGGTATATCTGTATATTTTTGTATGACATGTATATTGGCACATTACAAGGTTTGCCCGATTTTCGCATTGTCTTTGCATTCTTCCGGGGGGATTGTGGGTTGTTCTTGTGATTTTTGTGACTGCATTGGTGTGCATGTTGTAATATGCGAGGGTGGGGGTGGGGGTGTTTGGTGGGTGTCCCCCTAACTTTTGCCTCCCCCCTCCCTCGTGTCGTAGGTGCAGTACTCACCGGTATCTTCTGCGCCTACGTAGCTGTTGATCGTAAAGGAGCAGAAAAACAAGGGCAGGTAGGATTTGTAATTCGGGCTCCATGGTGTCCTCCTTCCTCGTGGGATGTGTTGTAGTGAGCGTTTCCCATAGCAAAAGCTGTTTCCGCCGTGTTTTTATCTGCGGTGCATCCGCCCCGGAAAAGGTGGCGGATTGGCGGGTTGTAATAGTGTGGGCGGTACATTGTCTCCCGCCTGTCTGTTGGTGGTAACCGCCGCGCTGCTTGTCTGTACCGCCGTGGCGGTCGGAGTGTTAAAGTGGCTGTCTTTGTTGGCGGTTTCCGCCAGGGTCATGATTCCCTTTTGTTGTCCGCCGGCCTGTTTGCGGTATTTCCGCAGCTTTAACACCGTCCGCCAGGGTTGTAATGACCACCTCAGTTGTTACCTGTGGGCTTTGTCATTGGGTGTCTGTAGCCCACCAGATACTTGGGGAGGCACGTAAAAGGGGTTACCTCCTTGCACCACTCCTCCTCCTACTTGCCCCTGCACATGTCCACTTATGGGGTTACTGCCACTCTGCGGCACCTGTTGTTGCGGTGGTCCCTGAGGTACCATCCAGTGAGCTTGAGGGGGCTGGGGACCCTTTTGTCTTGTATATTGTTGTGGTCCCCATTGCATCTGCAGTGGCCTCGCAACTTGTCTTTGCTGAGTGGCCCATCCCACCATACGCTCATCAATCCTTTTAGTCCTGCAGTCCCTTACATAATGACCCGACCTGCCGCAATAGAAGCATGGCGGCCACCCTCTGAATCCTCCTTGTCTTCTTCCCTGCATTGCTCCTTGTTCTCCTACTGGACTTCCTTGTCATCTCCCCATTTCACTTACTCCTTGACCTCCTGGTATTTGCCCTTGCACTGGTGTTGCGACAGCTGCTGATGGTACGGTCACAAGCGCTCCTTCAGAGCTCAGTTTCTTAACTTTTTGTTGCATTAATTTGGCAGTAGCTCTCTCTGCCTTCTCTGTTCTCTCTTTGTCCTTCTCTTGCTTTCCTTTGAAATAATGTATTATGTGTGCCTGTATTTCTGGCCACGGTTTAGCCTCAATTCCCACCACTCCATCTAAATTTACCTGTATATCCGTGGCAAGGCCTTTCTTCAGCACATTATAAAATAACAGTGCATTTCCTCCCGTGTTTTCCCAATTACATCCTACCTCCTGTATCCATCGCTCTTTCATTCTTGTAATAAACTATACAATGTCCTCAGATGGCTTAATACTTTCTGCCATAAGGGCTCCAATGTCTGGTCTGTCTGGGTATGTCCGCCACAGCGCATCCCAAACATGCTGATGAACATTACTAAAGGACGATCCATCAAATTGTGTATTTGTCAACGTAACCTGAGGAAGTCCTGCTCTCATGAATATAGTATTCACCTCATCTCCTGCCAGAGAACTCAACAAACTCTTAACCTCACCTAGAGCAAGATTCACTCCAGCTGTGTGTTTTTCAAAACTCCCTATCCATTTTCCTGCACCTTCAGACAATGGAGGCAGTTCTCTTTTTAAATTTTCTTCGTCCATCTGTGGCCAAGGCATGTATGTCGGTGCCTGTCCTCCTTTAAAAATGAGAGGCAATTGTGTGAAAAGCGGGGAACTTGTTAACCTACTCCTTAGCCTCGGGTCTGGCCTATTGCTGCATATCACTTCAGTCAGTTTGTCTTCTGCATATATTTCCCAAACTGCAAGACACTCTTGCTTGTATAGATGATCCCAACCCAGGGCACCCTGTCCTTGTCGTATACATTCTTCTGCTATCGCTAAATCATAGGGTTAAAACGATCCCTGTTGGGCCATGGTTTTCTCCCCTCTTTTTCAGTCCATTCTGCCAATTCATCTGAGAAGGGGTAACAAAAATACCATCCTTCTTCCTGTTCTATTGTCTCAATAGGTGTCATCCTTAATTTAGCTGATTTTAAGATTGAATTCCTCTTTGTCTGTTCTGATTCTTGTGCTATTAATTGGAACCTTCGTATAGGACAGGGTCGAAAGTTATATAGGCTCCTGCCTCTTCCCACTGCACCCTCATTTGTATCAGAGTCGTCACCCCAATCCTCAACTGTAGCCTCAGCTTCTGTTTCCTTTCTCCCTTCTTCTAAATATCTGTCATATCGTAACCTTTCTACATTTTCTTCTTTATCCCTTTCTTCCAACATCCACTCTCCTGCTGCCTCTCTCAACGTACTCGCAGATGTATTCCCTACTTCAAGAATAATCTGCCCAGTGGTCCATTGCCCTCAAAGAGATTCAACATTCTCCAATCTTTCTGCCCGTTCTTCAGTAAGCTGTACCCTAGATATTGCTCCTTCCTTCCTTCTCTGTTCATACTCTGTCCGCGGAGCTGTCGGGAGTAAGCGAGGCGCTTTCTCTGCCTCCTTCACCTCTGTCTCACCTTCCTCAAATTCAACCCGCACTGGATCCTGGTATCCAGCCGCTGGCCGAATAGCATAGAGACCGTATGGTGGGGGTCCCTCTGGAACCCCTTCTGTAGCTATCTCTTGTATTTGTGTCGCTGTCCGTTCTAACATTGTCGGTTTTATATTTGTCTTTGTATCGCAGAAAACCCGCCATAACGACAAAATAGATTCCCTCTTCTTTCTCTTTTTCTTCTGATATTTAGATTTAATGTGAGTCAATGTATGTTCAATGATTTCCTCATCAAATGTTCCTTCCTTAGGCCACGGCTGAGCATAGTCTTTGGTGTCTCTGTACCATTGCTTACAATATCTCTGTATTTTCTTTTTGTCAGACGAAAATGTTTTTATCATATGTTCCGAAGGAGCATCCATGATTTCTCCCCCAGGACATACATTTCCTAGACACCTATATGTTCTTTATTTCTACCTACTTCTCATGTCCCTTATACTACTATGCATGTATTTTACCTATAGCAGTAGCCTATAGTACTACTTCTATTTCAATGTCAGGTGTGTGCATTTATAGGGGACCAAATAGATCACTACCTAACATAATGCAGGTCATATCTTATTATGAATTAGCATTCTCTATGACCGCACTTAGAAACCTAATGTCCCTTTCTACATTTAAAACCCCTGAATCATACAAATCTGTGAAAAATTCATCTAGGAGAGCCTCTAACACAATAACTTCCTGCGTTATTATGTGAAACCGAGGAGTGTCACACGGACACGGGGGTTGGCCGTGAGCCCATTCAAATGTTAAAACTAAATCGAGGGTATCTTCATCTTGCCACAGGAAATTATCCGTCTCACTCATGAGAGTTTTTATTTAGCTCCACTAATTGTAATGTTCTCTAATTTAATTTCTCAAGCTTTATTTATTTTGATGTTTGCCTACTCCCCGGGGACTTCAAGTTTTCCCCCGGGGATATCAAACATACGACAGAGATCTCACACTCTCTCTTCCTCAATTATTTCAGATTACATAACCACTGGCGAGAATCTTTGTTTTTTCTCTACAATTTACCCACTATAATTATGGAAAATCACAGTCTTTTCATCATTGACATTACACATTAATAATATCACATATTTTCATTGTCATCATTACACTTTTCAACTTTTCAACTCAAAGTCTGACTTTGCTCCGGATAAAGTCACTTGACACCGACCACTTGGTCGACCCTTTACACCTTGTCTGACTTTTACACATTACCTGTCTCACCCATTCTCTACTTTTACCCTCCGGACCTAGCCGGGCTACCTAACGGACACTAACTGTCCCTTCCAGGAACTGTTTCCTAGGTTATCCACTAATACACATGGGTGGTCATTACAACATTGGCGGTAAAAGCCACTTACCGCCGTGCAGAAGACCACCAACACACCGCAGCGGCCGCGGAATTCCACCACGGTCATTATGACCCAAAGGCCGGAATCCGCCAAAATCTAGACACCCACACAAGTCCGCCACACCAAAGGTCAGTGATAAACTGGCGATAAGAAATCCTCCACCGTCACGCCAACAGGAATACGCCCACACTATCATGACCCACAAATCCACTCGGCGGTCTTTCAACCGCGGTATTCCATTGGCGGTTCACACCACGCGCTCAAAATACACACACTTTTACAAAACACATCCACATTGGACAATTCCAAATACACACACCTGATACACATACACACACCACTCCCAAACACCCAATACAATATAAAACACACACCCTCATCACCCACAAACCCCTACGACAACAATTGCGACTGAAGGCCAGAGAGAGACACCACCATCTACAAACGAGCATCCACATGCACTCAACACCATCACCCACATAACATCCACGCACCTCACACAACACACCACTAAATATCACCCCACACATCACAACACACACCACCTCACACATCACCCACACCACCCCATGGCACCGCAAAGACACCCCAGGTTCTCTGAGGAGGAGCTCAGGGTCATGGTGGAGGAAATCATCCGGGTAGAGCCACAGCTATTCGGATCACAGGTGCAGTACACCTCCATAGCTAGGAAGATGGAGCTATGGCGAAGAATCGTGGACAGGGTCAACGCAGTGGGACAGCACCCAAGAACACAGGATGACATCACGAAGAGGTGGAACGACCTACGGGAGAAGGTGCGTTCTGTGGTCTCAAGACACCACATCGCGGTACAGAGGACTGGCGGCAGACCCCCTCCCTCTCCCCCACAACTAAAAACATGGGAGGAGCAGGTCTTGGCTATTCTCCATCCTGAGGGCCTCGCAGGAGTAGCTGGAGGAATGGACTCTGGTAAGTCAAATCTTTACTACAAAATCCCCCACCCTACCTGCATGCCATCACATACCCTCACCCTCGCCCTTACCCCCATCACTCCTACTCCTCACACATGTCCCAATATCACAAACCACTCATCCCTACACCAAGCCCTGCATGCAACACCAAAGTATGGACACCCATCACCAAAGCATGGTCACTGCACATACCCATACACCTCCCTAAACCACCATTACACAAGGTCCTACACAGGAATGCAAGCACTGGGGTACACGGTCACCCACCCATTGCACACCATGGCACACACAGATGTATTAATAATGCTTTTACCCCCCTGCAGGACCCCTACCCAACGTCACCGGACAGGAGGGTCCAGACATGTCCACTCCACCCACAGAAGAGGCCCTCAGTGATGACAGCAGCTCTGTCCAACTGGATCTAGACGACCAGCCTGGCCCATCTGGGACCTCGGGACAGTTGGTTCCCCTCACACTCGCACAAGCCACTACAGGGCTTCCCCCCTCTGGAAACACCAGCACAACACCCACCCAGCGGGCCCATACCTCTGTTCCCAGGACACGTCAAGCAGCAGTGTGTCCACCACTACAGGGAACCCAGGCTAACCCACCACCCCAACAACAACAGGGACCTGGGGGAAGTGGCAGTGGGCACACGGTTCAGGGGACAGAGGCCCAGGAACACAGGGGAACTGGGAGGGCTACTGTGCGACAGGGGGAGGACAGGCTCTGGGAACCCACTCTCCACGAGGCCCCCTCCAACATCATGGGAGCCTACCACCATTCCCAGGAGACGATGGCAACGGTACTGGCCAAGTTTCAGGAGACCCAGCGGCTGCAGGTGGAACAGTATTTGGGCTTCAGGGAGGAACTCAAATCCATCAATTCCACCCTGGGCCCCATTGTAGGGGTGCTGAAGGAACTCGTCAACACCAGGAGGGACACTGTGGCACAACAAGGGGCCCCTGACACTAGTCTGGACGATGAACTTCCCACCACCTCCACCGGTGCTAGTGGACAGGAGGCACCGCCACAGGACCACCACACCAGCCCCCCACCCCCTGCAGAGGGAGAACCACCCTGCAAACGGTCCCTGAGATCCAGGACAAAGACAGAGAACGATGCCAAGACCCCCACCAAGAAATGAGAAAATCAGGAGTCTGTCTGTGATTTCGAAATAGTGTATTAGCAATTACAGTGGCAAAATGCTCTTTCAAATGTAATGTCAACATACCTATGTCACACAGCTCTAGTCCATGAGGAAACAAAGCAGATGTCACACAGTGGGACCCACATTTGTGAAATCATAAGGGAAAGTGACAACTCAGTGACCATACACTGGGTGAAAATGACAGACAAAAGCGATTAGTGACCCGCAGGTGGAAATCACCGGACCCGCCACCAGTACAGGCCTGGAGGCGCTCTCTCGAGGTGTGGGCGGGGGCTGAGGGCACAGCGCTGGCGAGGGAAGCGGTCTTGGGGTTGAGACAGCTGTCCGCCAGCTGGGAGGGAATGCTGCTGCGACTGCGTACCATCGGAGTATGCCCAGTAGAGGAGCGAATGGAATAACCCAGGCGGATGCCTGCCGACGAAAAAACGCACTGCATGAGGGAACTAAGGGGGTGATTCTAACTTCGGCGGGCGGCGGAGGCCGCCCGCCAAAGTTCCCCCACCAAAATACCGCTCCGCGGTCGAAAGACCGCTGAGGGTATTTTGGGATTTGCCCTGGGCTGGCGGGCGGCCGCCAAAAGGCCGCCCGCCAGCCCAGGGCAAATCAAGCTTCCCACGAGGACGCCGGCTCAGAATTGAGCCGGCGTAGTGGGAAGTTGCGACGGGTGCAGTGGCACCCGTCGCGTATTTTCACTGAAATACTTTGTGGGGCCCTCTTACGGGGGCCCCTGCAGTGCCCATGCCATTGGCACGGGCACTGCAGGGGCCCCCAGGGGCCCCGCGGCACCCCCTACCGCCATCCTGTTCCTGGCGGGAGACCCGCCAGGAACAGGATGGCGGTAGGGGGTGTCAGAATCCCCATGGAGGCGGAGCGCGCTCCGCCGCCATGGAGGATTCTGCAGGGCAGCGGGAAACCGGCGGGAGACCGCCGGTTTCCCGCATCTGACCGCGGCCGAACCGCCGCGGTCAGAATGCCCTGCGGGGCACCGCCGGTCTGTCGGCGGTGCTCCCGCCGACCCTGGCCCCGGCGGTCTCAGACCGCCGGGGTCAGAATGACCCCCAATATGTGAAAGTTAACGAGATACGCTCTGACACTGGGAAGCAGAGGGACAGCATTCACCTGACCTCGCACCCGGCCCAGCCCCTCCGTCAGCAAATAGATCCGTAGCAAGGTGATCCCCACCGCGACTGGGAAATATTTACATGTGTGAAACTTGTATAAGTGTCCGTTACCGACAAAACCGCCCCAATTGAACATTTGTGTTGGAAATAACTGTAAACCGGCGAACGCTGTTAAACGACGCTCTAGCCGATGGACATTAGATACACTACTGACTTTTCAAACCATAACCACGCAACGGGCCGACAACAATAAAGCTCACCAAACAATAAAAACAACAATGTAAGACAACTGCAGATAACATAATGAACGGGATGAATAGTTAAATACCTACAAGTATGTGCTGTACAATATGCTGTAGCAATGCGTTTCGTATATATCAACCAATATGTAACGGTATAAACAACGCACACCATACTATGTCAAAATTAAACAAGTGTCAAAACATGAAGCAATGTAATGATAAAATACCAATAAACAGATTTATGAAGAAAAAAAATACACTGGGTGAAAATGACAGAAAGTAGAGAGGTATTAGATTTAAATTAGATGTAGCAGGCAGGTTTGTCTTCTTACCTGTGTCTCACTGGAAGTATTGCAGGATCACTGTGTTCCTGTTGTCGATGTCCTCTTCTTCTGCTTCCTCGTCTTCAATGTCCACAGGCTCCACAGCTGCCACAACACCTCCATCTGGACCATCCTCCTGCAGAAAAGGTACCTGTCGTCGCAAAGCCAAATTGTGAAGCATACAGCAGGCCACGATGATCTGGCATACCTTCTTTGGTGAGTAGAATAGGGAACCATCTGTCATATGGAGGCACCAGAACCTGGCCTTCAGGAGGCCGAAGGTTCCCTCTATAATCCTCCTAGTTCACCCATGGGCCTCATTGTAGCGTTCCTCTGCCCTTGTCCTGGGAATCCTCACTGTGGTCAGTAGCCATGATAGGTTGGGGTAACCAGAGTCACCTGCAAATGGCGAGGGACAACTGTTAGATACACACTAACTCATAGGGACATCCACAGACCCAGACAACTATTCCCACTGATTTGGGTCCATGTGCTCACCTAATAGCCACACCCGGTGCCTCTGGAGTTGCCCCATCACATAAGGGATGCTGCTATTCCGCAGGATGTAAGCGTCATGCACTGAGCCAGGAAATTTTGCATTAACATGGGAGATGTACTGGACTGCCAAACACACCATCTGCACATTCATGGAATGGTAACTCTTCCGGTTTCTGTACACCTGTTCACTCCTGCGTGGGGGAACCAAGGCCACATGTGTCTCATCAATGGCACCTGTGATGTTGGGGATATGTCCCAGGGCATAGAAATCACCTTTCACTGTAGGCAAATCCTCCACCTGAGGAAAAACGATGTAGCTCTGCATGTGTTTCAGCAGGGCAGACAACACTCTGGACAACAAGTTGGAAAACATAGGCTGGGACATCCCTGATGCTATGGCCACTGTTGTTTGAAAAGACCCACTTGCTAGGAAATGGAGTACTGACAGCTCCTGCACTTGAGGGGGGATTCCTGTGGGATGGTGGATAGCTGACATCAGGTCTGGCTCCAACTGGGCACACAGTTCCTGGATTGTGGCATGATCAAGCCTGTACGTGAGGATCACATGTCTTTCCTCCATTGTCGACAGGCCCACCAGCGGTCTGTACACCGGAGGATGCCGCCATTTCCTCACTTGCCCCAGCGGACGGTGCCTATGGAGGAGAACAGCGAGCACAGAGTCAACCAACTCTGAGGTACGTAAATACAGCTTACTCTGAAAATATTCCTAAATAGAATTTTGCCTGAAACAGTGTTTAGGCAAGGCCTAGGTATGTGTGACGCAGTCAAAAATAAAACCATGTGGGCCCATGAAATGGCGGCTGCCTGACCTGTAAGGTGGGACAAGGGAATATGAGGTAACTGCGCTGGCGTTGTACACCGTCGCAGTAGGCGGTCGAAGACCGCGGCGCAATTCTGCATTGGTTAACATTGGACCCTATGGGTCCCAGGAGCCAATGACGATGTATGCCGGCAGTGACGGTACGCACGGCCGCGGACGTGACCGCCATTTTCTCTCTGTTCAATCACTCGATACCTGATCTTCGACAGGAGTGGACCTTCACTGCAAGTACTGCTGTGACCTCAGTCTGGAAGAGACAATGGCTATAGTGTCTGGGGAAAGGGCCCCTGCCTTCACCACGGAGGAGTTGGAGAAACTAGTGGATGGAGTCCTCCCCCAGTACACGCTACTCTACAGGTAAGTACACTGTGATCATGCTGTATGGGCATTGCCTGTGTGGAGTGGGGTGGATGAAAGATGGGGGGGTGAGAATGAGGCGTGCATGAAACAACGGTGAGTCATGGCAAGGGTAGGGATGCGGGCAAATTACTGTGACGGTGAATTTGGTAATTACTACTCTTTTTCCCCTGTACAATTCCTGTAGGTCAGCGCCCACCAGAAGAAGGACATCTGTTGTGCCATCGTCAAGGAAGTCCGGACCCTGGGGGTCACCACAGACGGAGCACCCACTGCCAGAAAAGATGGGAGGACATTCGCCGCTGGAGCAAGAAGACGGCGGAGGCCCAGCTGGGGATGGCCTCCCAACGTGGGAGGGGTGCCCGTCGCACCATGACCCCCCTGATGTTCAGGAGCCTGGCGGTGGCGTACCCGGAGTTGGATGGGTGCTTGAGGGCATCACAGCAGCAACAAGGGAGTGAGTACACTCTCATTCTGCTGATTCAGCGCGCATTGTAGGTGTCTGGGTGGGGAAGGTGGGCTGTGGGTTCTCTTAGGCCAGGCCGAGTTTGGTAGTTAAGTTCCCTTCTTCAGGCAGGCCCTGTGGCACCCCAACCCACCTGTGTACAGTGCCAACTACACCTAGTCAGGCTCCTGTGACATCCATGTGTGCAGAAATCGGCCATAGCCTTGTAAGCCATGTCCCAGGGATTGAATAGTGGACCCCAAGTGCGTGGCGTAGTGCAGGGGGCTTCTGTGTCTGTCGTGTCCGCCAACAGTAGCCGTATTGCATGCACTGAACATGCCTTTCTTCTGTCTCCCCCCCCCCTTTTTGTGGTCTCCCTGTTCTTGTGTGCATTAGCATCATCAGGCGGAGGAGCAGTGGCACCGGAGCAGGGGGTAGCTGCATCCCACATGGCCCTGGAGGGCGAGACTATGGACTCCGAATTCACCAGTGGGACGGAGGGCAAGGGGAGCTCCACGGAGGGGACAGGAGCTGACACCAGCGAGACGGGCTCCTCCTCTGATGGGAGCTCCCTTGCGGTGGCGCCCCCATCTGTGCCCCCCGCATCTACAGGTACAGCCGCCACCCCCTCTACCAGCACCAGCCTCCCAGCAGCCCCTCAGCGTTTGCCCCGTGCCCGCTCACCCAGGAAGGTGGGCATCACCTTCGCCCCAGGCACCTCAGGCCCTGCCCCAGTTACCCCTGCTGCCCTCAGTGAGGAGGCCATTGACCTCCTCAGGTCCGTCACTGTTGGGCAGTCTACCATTTTGAATGCCATCCAGGGTGAAGAGAGGCAGTTGCAAAAAACCAATGCATACCTGGAGGGCATTCACTCTGGTCAGGCAGCCCTTCAGCGAGCTTTTCAGACCCTGACCTCAGCACTGTTGGCCGCCATTGTCCCTGTCTCTAGCCTACCCCCTCCAACTTCCTCCACGCAGACCCACACCCCTGTACCTCAGCCTATCCCAAGCACACCATCAGACCAGCATGCACACACCTCAACACACAAGAGAAGCTCTAGCAAACATAAGCATCACACATCCCACAGGCACTCACGCAAGCATCACACACATGCAGACACAACAACATCCACTGCCTCCACTGTGTCCCCCTCCTCCTTGTCTCCCTCCTCCCTCCCTGTCTCGTCTCCACTCACACCTGCATGCACTACATACTCAGCCACTACGTCCATCACCAGCACACACACCACCACACCCCGCTCACGTGCAGTCACCACCCCCACTATCATTCACACATCCCCTGTGTCCTCTCCCAGTGTGTCTGTGAGGCCACCTCCCAAGGCACACAAACGCAGCCACACACCCACCCAACAGCCATCCACCTCACGACAGCCTCCAGCCCATGCACCTTCACCCAAAGTCAGCAAACGTACACCTCCTACAACCACAACCTCTTTCTCCACTCCCAAACCCCCTCCAGCTACCCGTCCCAGTGTTCCTAAGAAACTTTTCCTGGCCAGCCTTGACCTCTTTCCCTCACCTCCCCCACCCCTTCAGTCTCCTAGGGCCCGACTCTCCAGGTCCCAACCTAGCACCTCAGCCACAACATCGGCGGGACCAGTGGTGCCAGTAGTCACTGGATTATGGAGTGCACCAGGCAGCAGGGCAGCCAGTGTGGCAAGGAGCCACAGCACAGACAGTCTCCCACCTGTCAAGCATAAAATGTTGGACAGTGCCCGGCGGGAGAGGGGAAAGAAATCAGCCACCAAAGCCACTCCCAGGGGTCCAGTTGGGAGTGTGGAGACAGCTGCGACACCATCCAAGGTGGGGAAGGGGCACAGTAAAACCAGCAAGTCTGGGAAGATCAGCACGGCGGACAAGACCGCCAGCAGCCCCACTGCCCAGGGGAAGACCGCCAGCAGCAGCCCGCTGCCCAGGAGACGACCGCCAGCAGCCCCACTGCCCAGGAGGCGACCGCCAGCAGCCCCGCTGCCAAAGACAGGACCGCCAGCAGCAGCCCCGCTGCCCAGGAGGCGACCGCCAGCAGCCCCGCTGCCCAGGAGGTGACTGACAGCAGCCCCGCTGCCAAAGACAGGACCGCCAGCAGCAGCCCCGCTGCCCAGGAGGTGACCGCCAGAAGCCCTGTTGCCAAAGACAGGACCGCCAGCAGCAGCCCCGCTGCCAAAAACAGGACCGCCAGCAGCAGCCCCGCTGTGGCTTTGCACTCCCCAGGATTGAACAGTGGGCAAACCACCCACTGTAGAGACTTGAGAGACTGTGGCTTTGCACTCTCAAGGATTGAACAGTGGGCATGGAGCCCCCTCGTGGATCTGGCGTCGTGCACTCAAACGGCTGAGGTGCCCCCCTTCCCTTCCCTTCCCCCTGAGATGCCTGTTTTATTTCTAAATGATGCCCCTGCAGTGTTCTCTCCGTCTTGTTCGGGTATTGAGTGTGGGCCTTGCCCATGCCTTTTGGGCCCAGTGATCCACGGACTATGATGGTGGAATCCCTTGGACTTGTGTTCTTGGTGTATATAATTGTATATAGGATTAATGTATATATTTGTAAATATTTTTGATGTATGTAATTGAATATATCACAATTATTCGACTCATTTCCTTTTGTCCTTGCATTCTTCAAGGGGGGTTGGGGGTTGTAACTGTAATGTATCATGATGTATTTGTGTGTGTGTTGTAGTGGGTGATGGTGGGGGTGGGGGTGTTGCGTGTGTGTGTCACTGTTTTTTCCCTCCCCCCTCCCCTGTGTCGTAAGTGCAGTACTCACCGTTGTCTTCGCCGCCGGCGTTCGTGCTCCTGGTAGAGAAGCAGGAAGATAAAGGCTGGCAGAATCTGGAGCTCGGGCTCCATGGCGTCGTGATTCCTCGTGGGGTGTGTAGAGGTGAGCGTTTTCCCTTCCAATTCCTGTTTCTGCTGTGTTTTTGTTTGCGGTGAATCCACCCCGGAAAAGGTGGCGGATTGGTGGGTTGTAATAGTGTGGGCGGTACATTGTGTTCCGCCTGTCTGTTGGCGGTTACCGCCGCGGTGTTTGTTTGTACCGCCATGGCAGTCGGAGTGTTAAAGTGGCTGTCTATGTTGGCGGTTTCCGCCACAGTCGTGATTTCATTTTTTTTACCGCCGGCCTGTTGACGGTTTTACCGCCGCTTTAACACCGACCGCCAGGGTTGTATTAACCCCCATAGTGTCTTCCAGGGCTATTCCCTAGGTTATCCACAAATACCCTTAAGGTGTCTTCCAGGGCTATTCTCTGAGTAATCCACAAATACACTTAAGGTGGCTTCCAGGGCTATTCCCTAGGTTATCCACAAATACACTTAAGGTGTCTTCCAGGACCTATCCTCCTAGGGTCTCGCTAATACACTTAAAGTGTCTTCTAGGAGCTACCCTCCTAGGGTCCCGCTAATACATTTAAGATATCTTCTAGGAGCTATCCTCCTAGGTTTTACACCTAATGTGTCTTCCAGGGGCTGTCCCCTGAATTATCCACTACTGCTCATTATCTCCTTTCTATCACAAAAGGGAATCACAACTGGCTAGTTTTCCGGCCTGGCCAGGGTACAACATTTCATTTCTACATCAACATTATATTTCAACAAACCCATACAAATCCTGCATGCATTTACTTCCCCATACTACAGTTACCACAGAATTATGCACTTTCATCTATCACAGTTCGAAGTCAGACCCCTCCTCAACCTTTAGGACAGAAGCCTCCGGAACCTCGCCCGTCCGCTCGAAGAGACAGGTGTAATCCTCACCTGGTATGCGCACAGTATTCTGTTCAAGCGTCACAGGCGATGTCTCCATTAGTCGCTGGTCCAGGGATTTGTAAGGTAGTGGGCTCCTGGCTGCCGCTCGCCAAAAAGTAGTTGAATTTCTTATCAATAATAAAGAAGAGACACAATTCAAGTAATAATTGAGCATTTACAAGCAAAATAAAATACGGCCAGGAGTAGAGCACAGTTCTGCAACTGAAGCCACACTCAACTCAGCTCTTACACACAGTGATTTTTATACACTCTATGGGCACTTAAAATCCACCTCCTTCACAACACTTACAATTAACAAAACAATAATTCTTTAAACGCTATCTGACTGCTTGTTACAAAAATACATTCACAGCAGATATATTATGTACATATTATCTAACATACACAATGTCCTTCGATCCTGCCCTGTGACCTCTATCAATATGTCCTCCCTACAAGTCTACCAGTCTCTGAAGTTTTACGTCCTGTCTCCTCCTTTCTGCCAGCTTTGAAACACAAACATCTAATGCTGTGTCTCCCTTTCAAGTCTGTCATGATTTACCCTTCTCCTTCCCTGATATCAGAAAGTGGCTCAGACTCTCCCTTGTGTGTGCGCCCTTCTAAGTTATCTGTAGTATGCTAAGCTGAATCGTAACTGCTTTACTCTGCACCTGGCCTCTCTTCTCATTCTCCTTTCTGTCCCTGCGTTCCTTTTTTACCATTATGTTCAAACCGAGGCCTGTACTTTTCTCGTATAATATAGACTTCTTCACTTTTGTTTTCTAATTCGTGTGTTGAGCAGAGTAGGCCCTCTGTAGTTTTCTTAAGGCCTATTACAAAAGGAAGCTGTGAACACAGGTAATGACTTACACACCATAGGCCGCACTCCTTTTTCTGTCTTGGGTGTGCTGAAATACAAAAGAGAACACATCGTGAATCATAGCACAGTTCAGCAATCACGTTCCGTGTCCAGCCCCAGATTACATAGACTGTGACCTTTACTGTTGCTGGTGAACCGCTCAAGCTGGTGTTTGAGATAGTGAAATGGTGTTGATGGCACCTGATGCCTGTCCAATCCAGCGGAGTTGAGAGGTATGACTCATTTAGTCCAGGCATCAGGAATGTGCGCCGCTCCAATCGATGCTGACATGTTTTGTGAGAGGTCTAGTTGCGGCTTTCTGGCAATGTATCTGTCTTAGGGCAATCATTGCCATTGTGGGATGGTCATCACTGAAACAGCAGGTGCTGAGAAATAACCACTTCTCTATTATTGAGCCATTTTAAAACACTAAGACAAAGGATAACCTCTTGTCCCACAATAACCACTGCATGTACAAGACAGAATGTAAGATGGCCAACCAGACTTTTGAGGGCTAGTGTGGCATGGTAGCTTCTATGCAGTGTGATGACTTAAAATGGTGGCTAAAGCAATGCTAATTTTTGTAGACTCAGTGGATTCACTTCTTGCACAGAGATATGCATTCTTGTGTGTATATATAGGGGGTTATTCCAACTTTGGAGGAGGTGGTAATCCGTCCCAAATGTGACGGATTTACCAACAGCCGTATTACGAGTTCCATTGGATATAATGGACTCGTAATACGGCTGGTGGTATATCCGTCACTTTACCGTCACTTTTGGGACGGATTACCACTTCCTCCAAAGTTGGAATAACCCCCATAGTGACTAAAGGAAAGCATGCACTTTAACTGGTTGGGCATAAATTTAAACTGCCATCAAATTGCTAGCCGTGAAATGAGGTTGTCTAGAAAGGCTTGATGTATCACTGGAGTAACAGCATGAGGTGTGGGTGCCACAATGTGGGACAGAGATCGAAGATGAACCAGGGGATGACATGAAATTACAAACCTCACCCACATTAAATACAAATGAAAATTAGGGACCTCTGTAATATTTTCCATATTTCACAAGTCCCTGAAAAACATGGGTGTTATACCTCAGCGCTTAGTGCAATAAAAGCACACGAAAATGTATGTAATATGCAGTTGAGATGCAAAGTGTGCATCTATGGACCACAGCGAAGGTCAAATAGTTTATTTACCCTGAGGTTTTCAATTAAGGGGTATTAGAGCACTGGCACCTCATGAGGAGTTCACAAGTGAACACCAACAACATGTCTACAAAAATTAAGCCCCATATTTCATGTATGAAACCCATGTACATTTTCGAGGTCACAATACTTATGCTGTCATAGTACAGTGGATTACAGAATAAAAATGCCTGCATCTTGCCGGTCGGAAAATGGTCAATTTCAATGAGAGGGTGTGGAATGTGGTGTAGTTTTGTGTTGCCGTGCTGTTGTTTTGCTGTGTAGTGCAGTTTTGTTGTGTACTGCTTGCTGTAAATTGTACTTGTATTTGTGCTTTGCTAAAATATTACTGAATGCATAAAGGTAGCAAGTGCACATTTATGCATACAAAATATTTTGCCAATCAGATTTTTTACTTTCCAAGGGAAAACTATTTCCCTTCTAGGAGTCAACCTTTCCCCAAGACCCTATGAATTTTGACTGTGCTCTGTCCCCAATCCCACCATGGATATGGATTCGCCTGTAACACTTGCAGTACAAGCAATTTGTGTATACAAGTTTAACAGAGGTGTGTAAATGGCTTTGGGAATCGGGCTGATAGAATATTATATGTTTAGTTTATTCTAATCCCTCCCATTATTGCGGCTTGCTCGCTCTGCCATAGGATTCAAGCTATACTTCACTGACACGGCCTAGCAAGGACAACACTGGTCTGCGGTTGTTTGTGTTCCCTTCTGGGGTTGGTCTCGCCTGGCAGGTCGGGATGAAATGTTCTCATGAGTAGCAGGGTCAGTACTGATTTGTATAAGGCTGACCTTTGTGTAGGGGGAACAGTGGGCAACAAATGATGGGTCAGAATGTTGCCCGGAGTGATTGCCAGTGGTCAGACTATTTGCAAGCATCCTTCCCATCACCTTTTGTGTGATTGCATCAGCAAACTAGTGACACGCCTTGAAAATGAAGATGATTATGATGAGTTTTGTAAAAGATTTAATTTTTCAGTGTTCTGAACTTTGCAAATGCTGAACTCTTCTAAAGCAATAGAGATGGAATATAGCTGTGGGTTGTATGGATGTTTTGATAATGAAGGCTTTGTCGGTCTGTGTAGCGCTGCTTTAAATATAAGACAGCGCTATCTTTCAGGAAGGTGCCCAGATAATGCTGTAAGTATCTTTACTATAACTGTATTTGTCGTATAAAGTAAACATAAACGCCCTATCTTCCTGTTACTTGTCTATGAACATCCAATGCTGTGATAACATTCCTTCATTCAAATAAGTGAGACTGTAATCATTCAAAAGAGAACCTGACTCAAGCTTCCACAGTAGAATGGGTCTCAAAACATGCCTGGTGAAATACCATTTGCACAAGTATTGGATGTGAAATAACATGCAAAAATGGACATTAACATACTTGGCATATTATCTCCTGCACCGCTGGCTGCACAGTTTTCATTAGCAACGGCCGGAAGGAAACTGGCTTGCAAAATTAAGAAAGGGACACCATCATCATCAGCGCCATTATCTTTATTCGGTTCTTACAAACCATTAAAGTACAGAAAGCATGGTAAAGACAATACAATAGAGCAAATGGAATTCATCTGGATGAAGCATAATAAGAATACAGTGGTAGCTAACACTTCATAGGGCCAAAGGAGAAAGAAGAGCACAATATTAGGTTTTCACATAGCAATATTGCAACGTATGAGGACTGAAGTGCACATGCATGTGCAAGGTACAAAAAAGTACTACAGCACTATAGTTTAAAAAGATCATGCTAAAGGGCGTGTTCGTTTATACCATGGGCTTTGGAGACACTTCACTACAGCATATACAACAAATGGGCATTCCTTTTTTTAAAGCCAACAATGTGGATGGCCGATCTAGAAGGCCCAGCTTATGGCAAGCCGGAACAATCCATTTAGAGAGGCCTGTTCAGTATGCTGTGCAAAAAAGAGAAAATGCTCCATCTGACCCACATGCAATCTAATTAAAAAGTCTAAGATTTCATGGGACGTCCCATGCTCCCTCAGTACACCCCACAGTTTCTTTCTTGGGGCCAAGTCAAACGCTGAACGAAGGTCTACAAGGCGACACAAATTGCCTCTGCTGATATTCACCGTTTTCCACTTGGTGACTATGAATCTGAAGGTTTGGTCAACAGTGTCTACCTTACCTTGAAAGCCAGCTTGAAAATGGGTTATCACTTTACTGTCTGCCAACCACCCATTAAGTTGGTCAAGATTTTGTCTGCAGAACATTTTTTTGGTGTGCGTCTATCAGGCTGATGGGATGGTAGTTCGGCAGAAGATCGCTTGGTATTTTTTATATATTGGAACAATCTCCACACCCGTTCAGATCTGGGGTATTGGTGCACCAGCTTCCATGGAGTGAGAGATTGTTTTGATATAAGGTGCCCAGACATCCAAATTAGATTGAAAGAGGTCCACAAGGATATAATCTAGGCTGGCAGCCTTCCCATTTTTTTGTGCGACCACAGCCCTTTCGGTTTCAGTTAAGGAAAAGTGCCGGCATAGCTCATGATGGCGGTCACTACAGTCTGCCAATGGGTTGGGAGCTTTGGCTACAGCTACACACAAGCTGGCAGTCAAGGAGGTACTAATTCCATACAGTTATAAATGGTTCTCCCACGTTGCACCCCGAATATGAGTTTCTGGGCACATGAGGGGGGCCATGTTTAATAATATGCCAACATTTGATTGTATATTTACTTGTTGCTGCACTTAAAAGTTCAGCACAAAGTTTGTCGTTCTAATTGGCTTGGGCTGACCCAAGTGCATCTTTGTATTGTGCTCTAGCTAACATGATCACACTTCCATCCCCTCCTTTGATAGCTTTCATTAAAGCATGTTTTGCTTCCTTGCAGGTAGAGAAAAATCAAAAATTAAATTTATATAATTTCTTGACAGATTTGAAATCTTTAAAAAAATCTCCTTAAGCTTAGTAAGGCAAATGTTATGGCTAGCTAAAAGGAGCTCAATGTTGGCTAACTTAACTGATACTGGTTTTAGCGAAGAAAATACGATGTCTACATTTTTGAAATGGCATCTTCAGAAGTAGCAGTATCGTTTCACTTCAAGGTTCTCCTGGAATTAGCGACCTCAGGAACCACGCAGTCTAAAGCATTTCTCTGCACCTCATCCCTAAATCCACAGCCCAAATCCAAGTCGAGAAGAAAGTGGTCACTTTCAAATCTGTGGGGGATAACCATATCAATCATGAACTTCCGTGCTCTAAGGTCAAGGAAGATGTTATTGATTCTGCTCAAATAGTTAATTCTGTAGAAAGTGGAGAACAAGGCATCAGATTTAGATTGTCCATTGCAAGCTCTCGACCCATATGACAGACAGATGCTGGCAATTTGCAAGACTGCAACAGATAATCGAGCAATAGGCGGTACCTCAATGGCAGGGATGATCCAAAGAGAATCCTCTTCTGCTATTAGTTTGAAAAGCATGCTCTGGGCTCAAATGTAGCATTAAAATCACCTGCAGTAATGATAATGTGTGACTTGGTGTAATAGCTAACAAAAACCATATAAAACATCTAAGGTTGGAGAGAGTGCTCTAAAAAGATCACTCTCTCCAACTGCTGTAAAAATTAATAAGTAGCCAATGCTTCCCACCAGGCTCGACAACCTCAATCCATAATATATCCAGGGACTGTGCTGGGATCTCTCTAATTTGCCCCATTAAGGTGACTTTAACCTATATTAACAGGGTACCAGAGTACTGCCGGACACTGAGCAGGTTGTAAATTTCCTGAAACTTCGTAAACCGTCCTTGTGCATGTCTGCTATGGCCTATGTCTCCTGGAGCACAAAGAAGTCAATATGTGGATGAAAGCATCCCATTCTGGGTCTGCCAATTTGGGGGAGAGACCTGCTATGTTCCAGGACAATAGAGAAACTTTCCATTACTCCCTATGTTCACAGGAATGTCATGGGGCACGATAGTGGAATCTACAGTAAGGCCAGAAGAGGAGGTATCCTTTGGTTCCTGTTAGAGATCATCTAGAGCTGGAGGGGACTGCTCACCTGCAGCTGCAAAACTTTACCATGACCTAAACATCGCCTCCATCCTGACTGTGGGCATAACTACAGCCTCAGATCAATCACCCACTATCTCAGGGATAGGGGTAATAACAATTACTGGTTGGGATAGTAAAGGGGTATGCTATCAGTGTAGGTAGGGCCACAGGTGAAAACAGGGCCTTCCTAGCGGCCGATAAAAGCAACCAAATGGAAGCAAAACTACCCTTCCCCGTCGACGAGCAAAAAGGTCCTTGTGTGTGAAAGGCTCTAGCAAAAAGGGCAGGAGCTCTAAAATTAACAACACAATCGGCTTTTCTTAGAGAAGCCAACCCAACTCACTCTCTAAGCCATTATTATATCATCGTAAAAACATGCTGTTGGTCCACACTATCATAAAGCCAGTGAGCAACTTTGTTGCTCAGGCCCTTGAATAAACAACCTTATTCTCGGCCATGGAAGTTACACCAGCTAAGACCATCACATATGGACATGCCTCGGGGGGAGCAAAATAGTGGGAATAGCAGGAGGAAAGGGGGTAGAGAAAGCAGAGGAAGCTTGAAGGAGATCAGAAGGGGCATCAAACTCTGCCATCATTACTTTTCACTGATTCCATAGCACTGCTTTGTCCACCATCTTTGCTGGATCAGCAGCCCCATTGATCCCAGCAGCCCAATGACACATCACTGGCCCTCCTGCCTGCCACACTGCCCAATCCCCCATCTGCCAAGGTGGTTGCGGCAAATTGGACTGGCGGCCGTAGAAGAGTGGCTATTTGTGATTGAATAGATTTGTCTGTCCATCACGGGCGAAAGTTCGGCCAATAAGAATGTCTTAAATGTCGTACAGTAATGCTCCATAAGATGCTCAATGCACGGCTGGCCAGAACAAAGATCCCCTAAAAATCCTGCCACAGAGGGAGAAGAGGGAAAAGGAGGGACACAATGTGCTGGAACGGGGGACAGGGCCAGTGGAGCTTGAGTGGTGGCCACAGTCTGGCTGACCTGGCCGGCATTACAAGGAGTCAGGCTGGGTCTATTGAGGGTCCCCCGTTTTGCCCTCTCGTTGACCGGGCTGGTATAGCAGCTCTCTGCCATGATGGAGGAATCTGCGATGCAGGGGGCTTTGCTTGTTGGTATAGCAGGTGCAGATGCAGTACCTGATGTTCTTAACATAGCAGCCCAAGGAGCAGGCACAAGTGTATGCTCAGAGTGGGGGTCACTACTGATGACGCAGAAAAAGAAGGTCTGACATATATTCATACATATCGTGTAATCAAAACGTATAATGTAGTGTGATTTTAGTAAAGAAAATAATGTACGAGGGAAATTGTGTCCTCGGGGTAGTTTGCCATCATTGTAAACGAGCTTTATTAATCATGAAGTATTGAAAATGTAGTAATCCGTCATAATTGCAAATGTATGCCATGATTTCTCGTTTGATACTGTTTTGCTTAGCTTAAATTTAGTAGAGGCCTTGGCCTAGTTGCCTGGTCTCAAATTCTAACTGCGTGGCTTTTTCCTTGAACTAATGAAACATATATTCTTGCTTGAAGTTGTATTTTTCCAGTAGAGCTGACTGATACACTTATCTCCAAGGTTTCGTACTAGGCCGGTTTCATCCCCTTTGATACAAGGTCAGTCTGCAGGTGCGGACAATGAAGGTACAGATAGTAAAATAATTGGCAAACCATGTTACAGTTTGTGTTCCAAGGCTCCAAGGACAGTGTATGCATAAATGAGCGCTAGTAAAAGACAATTTTCATTGGACAATTTGAAGCCAACCTATGAACCCTCCAATGGAAGACCCTGCAGAATTTGGAATGTTTCTTACTTAAACCCACTGGACAAAGAGAAGTCAGCCATTTTCCTCTATGCCAATTTGAAGCCAGATGCCGGACTCCATTTTGGACGACACCCTGATGCCCTTTTCTCTATCTGAGAGAAAGAGACTTTAATAATTCTCACCCTAGAGACTTTAACTTTGATTTGCCCCGTCTTGCCCATGCAGTAACTTTGCCCCATTCTCCTTGCCGCTGCAAGGAAGCTTGCCCTTAACTTTGCCCCTTTGAAACTTGCCCCATGCTGATCGAACTGGTACCTGAAGGACGAAGACTTTTCTTGAATGCTGATTGTATTTGGTAAATATGAAAGGATAAATGTATTATGCATTGTGTTTTTCCTTTTAGGTACCAACTGCTATTTTGATAGGGTCCTAGCTAGAAGTTTTACAAATTTGTGTTGACTAAATTCGTTTTGCATGAAGCCCCACATGCCAATGCTAATTAGAGGTTAGTCGAGGTATTCATTCGATGTACCATGCTAATTTGAAATCTTGTTATGCTGACCAATGTATGAAATTAGTCAAATACAGTTAGTCATATTAGTGATTTGCATTGCCATAACTGAGTGTATCATTATCCAGATTTTGCGTAGATTGCGTTTCTTCCGCCGTTATGGACAGCCAGTAATGTTCATATACATATATCATTTGGTTTTTAGACTTATATACATCGTGTTAGCTTTGTTAATATAGGGAAATAAATTCACTAACTTTTAATAAACTGGTGTGGTTATTCATGACTGAAAGGTCATGGTGTGCCGAAAAAACAACTGTTATTGATTTCTGATGTGCTATATTGATCTATTAATTGAGTATTGATTACCGATTGCAATAGTTATTGATTATTGATCAGAATGACCCGACTATTCTAGGATGAGGAGAGCCTGACTCGGCTAAAAGATTCACCGACCTCCAACGTGTCCAGGTACAGGTAATTTATAAGGGCTGGACATGTTATCAGTAGATGGTAGCAGAGATTGATGGTTTAGCCCTTTGGGACCCCATCCGAACAATAGACAGAGTCAAGTTAGAATTTTCTTTGATAAAACAAGTTGGAGGGATGATGATGCCCTAAGTCCCCAATGACTTTCCCGGAATCTCGGAGCTTGCGAATGAGGAACATGGAGGTATGAGAATGTTTCGGCGTTTCTAGTGACAGTATGAGTGAAGTTAGGGTTTTGCGCTTGCACAGCTTATTGCCGCAGACTAATTGAGAAGTTTGTGAGGATTTAGGGGGTTAAAAGATATTAGAGGAGTGTTACTCTAAAAGTGTGAGAGTAGGGAAGTCGCTGAACTTCACATGTGTGTAGCGCTTTGTGCAAAAAAAAAAATTGTCCACGTGGTTGTTGATGTTGAGACGGGCCCTGCGAGGTCAAGAGACTCCGGAGTATGTTGAAAAGTGTATGTGACACTTGTTTGATGTTGTGATCTGGTCAGGTTTAATAGGTTGATCGGGCGTGGTCAACAAGTCGGTATGAATGTTGCGGAGTGAAAGAAAACTTCGACTTTGAGATTTGACGAATTCTAAAGTGCACTAGAATAGTTCATTGATCAGTTGAGAGTAAAGTTTGCGGGTCAAATTTTGCTTGCGAAAGTGGGAAACCGAGAAAGATGGAATAACTGCTGAGGCTAGTGAAAAATCCCTAAGGTTTCTGAAGCAATTGTATGACCTTTCCTGTAGTAAACCGACAGATCTGTTTTATTCTTTTGGTTAAGGTTAAGTGCTCGCGTTATATTGCAGAAATTAGTTTATGAGTGAAGCCGAATGAAAAGAGGACAAGCCGCAGGACTTTGTCAGCCGCAGTGTATGAGTGTGACGTCACTAGGAGCCACGCTGGGATAGGTCGGTTGGTGAGAAGGGTCGCGCACGAATTGGACGCAGTCCGTGAAACGCAATTGGAAGGGGAAAGGCAAGCGAAGAGTATTCCGGGAATTAAAGTCACTTTTTGATTGCATATTTTAGAAAAACAAAAGACGGAAAGATGAAATTTTTCAAAGCATTTAAGAGTGCCATGAGGGGAGATGTTTATATTAAAGCAAATGTAGGAGAAGAGACACTGCCTAAGGGTACACCAGCTTACATTGTGATTGAAGAAAAGGGTGTAGCACCATGTCTTTGGTTAAAACAATGGTGCAAATTAACAGAGAAACATGGAAGTGTAGCGTTCCCTATCCACGGGTCGTTTAATCTAAGGGTTTTAGAAAATCTGAGATTTGCGCTATACGACATGAAAGTACCTCCAAGACCAGCACAGTTTGAGGCACTAGCAATTTGGGAGCTAATAGCTAGAAACCAACAACAAAAGAAATTTGAGACAAGAATAAGAAAAGTAGAAAAGACACTAGCGGATGCTAGATGGGACAGCACACAAAAGGTTTGGAGATCAGATGTATTGCAGGGGATTAAATTGTTTCCAGCGATTACTGATGAAGCGGAGACGGAAGGAAGGAAAGCCACACATAAGACAAACAGGAGTCAGTCCAGAGATAGAGAGAACAATAGAAACTCGAAAAGGGGAGACGAGTCAGATGATGAGGAGTTCATTATACAATTGCTGAATGATCGCCCACCACCATACATGGAAAGCGAAAAAGGCTCAAGCATTAGTACTGCCCCTCCAGAACCAATACAGGGTAATGTAACACCAAATTTGAGAATATCTCAGAGGCCGAGCAGCTCCGACATGCCTTTCTCACTACAAATACCACAGATTCAGAGAATATACCCAGACGTGCCGACATTGAAACCTGCTGATAACTATCAGCCACAGGTTCAAAGGCACTGTTGTGATGAGCATAACATGGGAATGACTTCTGATTCAATGGCGCAGGGAGGACAAAACTATCAGAGACCGACATTGATTCAAGCTGAATCAACACAGTTCTCAATGCCCCAAAAGCAGACACAAGAAGTGCGAGTAATAGAAAGCCAGTTAGGTATGCCAGCAATGATGAACCACAATGTGGGGATTAACATGCCACGAAATTTGGGGAACAGACAGAATCCAGACGCAATATCTCTACCTATCACTGTAGGTCCACCAGTACCACTGTACATACAGGCAAATTCAAGCACAAGCGACCAGGGGTTAATGATACAGAATGGGACAGGGAGAAGATGCATAGAAACCACTCCAGAGACAACTCCGATAGCGGCACTGCCAAATGGATCTGGGTCCTTGTCGGAATTTAGTCCAATTCCAATTTGTGCCCCGTCAACCGTGGTAAGGTCACATCCACCACTATTAGTACCGTTAACCTCAGAGACTGAAACATTACAGAAACCATCAGTAGCAGTTGATGTAACTGCTACACTGATGGGACTGAACGCGCAACAGTTAACACAATGGTTCAACAGCCTGAACTCCCCACAGAGTACATCCAGCGGGAAGGGAGAAGAATACCTGAATAAAATAAGGTTGGGTATGGAGGCAGATGAGCTGGTAGAGGGAACAATGGGTTTGAACAGATTAGAATCATACACAGAGGAAGAACTAAGATACATGTGCCCTAGGATTACAAGAGAAGTAAGCAGCATACATAAGAAGTTACAAGAAATTGCAGACAGAAACAAGATCGATATAAGTAAGACTAAACACCTGAGCAGAAGTTACAGGTTAGACTTTGAGACAAAAGATTTTGAACACATGAGATCCGCAGGGATGAAAACACACCTTAAAGAGATACTGCAGAGTGCACAGGTCTGGATATGTTTAGACAAGTGGGAAAGCAGGTGGGTTAAGAAAAAGGACAAAAAGAAAGAAAGTACTCCAGAGCGGAATGAGAAAAAACAACAGAATGACGATCTGATAACTATGTTACCAATGAGAGAGACAGCAGGGGGAAAACTTGTACATGTACCATGGCACAGGTGCGATATTCAATCCTTTACGGATGACTTTCCCAAATTGAGAGAGAAGCCGATTGAGTGGTATCAACAAACAGATAGATTTGTGAAACTCGCGAAATGTCTCTGGGAAGACCTGAATACTTTATTTGAAATTGTGGTTCCGGCAGATTTGTGGGAAGATTGTAAAAGGGATGTAGGTTGGCCGACGAGTGAACCAGAGAGAGATAGGGACACAGGTGCGCCATCACCTACGGTAATGAGTTTGTACCACAAGGTGATTGAGCACTTGAAAACCAAGGTTGCGTCGAAAAATGTGGATTGGCAGAGGATTGACAGGACCGCCCAAGAGGTTAAAGAGTCTATACATGCGTATTATGAGAGATTGTTGAAAGCGTTTAAGAATTACAGTGGCAAGGAAACGATTGAGGCAAAGGACATGCTCCATTTTGTGTTCAGGTTTGTGGAAGGGTTGAGACCCGAAATCAGCCAGATGATTAAAACGCATTTGATTTGTTGGCAGTCGAAGTCGATCGATGAAGTGTTGAATTATGCGAAATACTGCAGTGATGAGATTGAGACTAAGCAGAAAAGATTGAAGGAAAAGGTGATGGTGATGCAGCTTAGAGCATCTCAGACAGGTTTGCAAGGTTTACAAGGTTTCCAACAACAGATGCCGCAGCAACAGCAACAGGGAAACGCTATGTTTCAGCCGCAGATGAGAGGCAGAGGCCGAGGAGGTTTTGTGAATAATGGTCCTGATTTGAATACCGTTATGATTCCAAATGGTATACAGGCAATGAAGAAGGTGATGCCATGTCACACGTGCGGAATTGTCGGGCATTGGAAACGGGAGTGCCCAATGATGGTGCAGGAAGGTGTAGGTCAGCAAAACAATGATGTCAATACATTCCAGACTGTGAGAGGACCGAAACTGAGAGGTCCAAACCCAAATTTCCAAAACAATACAAACCAGCTGCAGGGTTTACAACCCATGCAACTGCAACAGGTGCAAATGCCCCGTGTGCAAATGGCACAATTGCAGCCAATGCAACAGCAGTTTCCTATGGTACCTAATCAGCAAATGCAAATACCCTTAGCACCAATGAATCAGCAGCAAGCAATGCTTCCTCAACAGGTCACGGGTCAGGGAATGAGTCAAAATGACACAGTACACCAATTCCCATTACACAGCGAGAATGGAATAAACGATGTATGGGAGAGTGAAAGTTCAGATGAGGAGGGAAATTGTGTGCTTGCAGCATCCTTGGAAGTTGATCAAAAGGGTCCGTATGTGGAGGGAAGAGTTATGGGTCATCGCGTTTCATTTTTGGTTGACACAGGAGCTACACGTTCCACTGTTAGGAGCATTGAAGTACCAAATTTGCCACTTTCAGGGAGAACAGTACAGGTAGTGGGAGTAGCAAATAGGTACCTGACGAACCCAATCACAGACCCAGTACAAGTCAGAATTGGAAACTATCAAGGGTCACATAAATTTGTGGTATGTGACTCAAGCCCAATATCACTGTTAGGAAGAGACCTATTGTGCAAATTGGGATGTTCGATTATGTGTTCAAACGATGGAATTAAAATTCAGACAAGCAGTGATGGGGAAGAAGAGGACAGTGTAGGAGGGGATGAGATGGAGACTGTCGATGAAGAGTATCCCCTGATTACTCTTTATCCAGTGCTCACTGAAGCAGACATTCCAGCTGAGTTACAGGAAACAGTCGGAAAGGAAGTGTGGGATATGACAGGGAAAGAAGTAGGATTGGTCAAAGGAGTGGAACCAGTGAAAGTAACTGTAAAACCCAATGTAACCTTTCCCCAGACCCCACAGTACCATATGGCACAAGACACCCTCATGAAAGTCGCCCAACTCACTGATGAGTTTGTAAAACAGGGAGTACTGAAAGAGGTGTTAAGCAGTCCATGTAATTCACCAATTATGGGACTAATAAAACCGAGTGGAAAGGTCCGAATTGTTCAGGATTTGAGGAAAATAAATGACATAATAATCAAATGTTGTCCCGTAGTTCCGAATCCAGCTGTGATAATGTTTCAAGTTCCCTGTGATGCTGAGTGGTTCTCAGTTATCGACTTATCGCAAGCATTCTTTTCTGTGCCCCTACATGAGGACAGCCAGTTTCTCTTTTGTTTCAAATTCTTAGACAGAGTTTACAGTTGGTGTCGAATTCCTCAAGGGTTTTCGGAGTCACCGTCAATTTTCAATCAGATTCTAAAGAAAGATTTGGAAGCGTTGGAGTTGCCATTCGAGTCAACCCTAGTACAGTACATTGACGATTTACTGATTGCATCTAAGACAGAAAGTGACTGCACAGCCGACACCATTGCCCTATTGAACCATTTGGGAAGGAATGGACACAAGGTGTCTCCTTCAAAATTACAATTCTGCCAGAAGAAAGTGAAATATTTGGGTCACCAAATAGAGAAAGGGTCACGGTGAATAAAGGAGGTAAAGAATAACAAGTGTACTCCAAATGAGTCCCCCAAAGACGAGGAGGGAGGTGAGGAAGTTTTTGGAAATGGTGAGCTACTGTCGCCAATGGATTCCCAACTTCTCAACTCTAGCAAAACCTTTACTGAAACTGACCCAGAAGGATGCATTGGATGAAATTGAGCTGAAAGGAGATGAGATGGATGCTTTTATTGAATTGAAAGAATGCATGTGCAGGGCTCCAGCTTTAGGTATGCCTGACTACACAAAGCCTTTCACATTGTTTTGTCATGAACGTGATGCATGTTCCTTGTCTGTCTTGACCCAAGCCCATGGTGGCGTAAACAGACCAGTAGCATATTTTTCAGCTACTTTGGATCCGGTCGCAGCAGCACTGCCAGGGTGCTTGCGTGCCGTAGCCGCAGTTGGTATCAGCCTCACTCAGAGTGAAGGAATAGTGATGGGACACCCTTTAACAGTCATGGTCCCTCACTCAGTCGAGATACTTTTGACACATTCTCGAACACAACACATGACTGGTGCTAGACTCACAAGGTATGAAACAATAATTCTGGGATCACCTAATGCGCAGCTGAAAAGGTGCACTACGTTGAACCCAGCAACCTTGTTTCCCAGTGAAAATGCCGAAATTGAGAATGCCGAAGACATCGAGCACGACTGTCTTCAGGTGACTGAATTTTGCACCAAACCAAGACCTGATATCAAAGATACCCGATTGGAAGAAAATGATCAAATTATTTTTGTTGATGGTTCATGTTTAAGAGATGCACTGGGTATATTGAAAGCAGGGTACGCTGTATGTACGGTAACAGATGTTTTGGAAGCATATTGGCTTCAAGGAGTTTACTCTGCACAAGTAGCAGAATTGGTAGCCCTTACTAGAGCTTGCCAACTCTATGCATTAATGAAAGTTACCATTTACACTGACAGCCAGTACGGGTTTGGAATAGTGCATGATTTCGGACAATTGTGGTCACAGAGAGGCTTCATGACCTCTTCAGGATCACCAGTGAAAAATGGTGAAAGAATAAGAGAATTGTTACATGCCATCCAACTACCAGGAGAAGTAGCAGTGGTAAAATGCAGTGCACACTCGAAGGGACAAGACTATGTTTCTCTGGGAAATGGATATGCGGATCAAGTCGCAAGGTTTTGCGCATTGAACTGTATATTGCTTAGGGATGAATGGAATTTGATAAGTGAACCAGAACTCGAACCAAGCGAAATCTTTGCTCTAAAGGTGGTAGATACGATGGACGAATTGAAATACTTACAGAATGATGTCAGTGAGGATGAGAAACTCTTGTGGACCAAATCACAATGTGTAAAGAGACTAGATGAATTATGGGTTTCAAGTGAAGGGAAATTCGTTCTTCCAAACAGCCTTTTGACACAGATGGTCAGATTTTACTATGGACAAGCTCATCTTGGGAGGGATGCCATGATTAGATTGTTTAAAACTGATTGGTTTAACCCCAAATTCCGTCAAGTTGCTGAAGCAGTTTGCCACCGTTGCATCATTTGCCAACAGATGAACGCAGGGAAGGGAACCGTAGTAAATTTGAGCCACATAGGAAGGGCAGGGGGTCCATTCAGCAGGATGCAAATGGACTTCATTGAGATGCCTGTGCATGGAGGCTTGAAGTATGTGTTGGTGGTTGTGTGCATTTTTAGTCACTGGATCGAAGCATACCCTACACGCAGGAATGACAGTCTCACAGTTGCAAAACTACTCTTGAGAGAGCTAATACCACGTTTTGGATTCCCGATCTCTTTAGAATCAGATAGGGGAAGTCACTTCAATAATGAAGTAATAAAATTGCTTTGTGCAGCACTGAACATTGAGCAAAAGCTGCATTGTAGCTACCGCCCTGAAGCATCAGGTCTAGTGGAGCAAATGAATGGCACATTGAAATCAAGAATGGCGAAAATATGCGCATCAACAAACTTGAAATGGCCTGACGCATTGCCTTTGGTACTAATGTCAATGAGAAACACCCCTGACAGAAAGACTGGACTGTCCCCACGCGAGATTCTCATGGGCAGAGCTATGAGACTTCCAGCAGTTCCTGCAAATGCGCTTTTGAATATTACAGATGATATGGTGTTAGACTACTGTAAAGGTCTAGCTGATGTGGTTCGCTCTTTCTCTCACCAGGTGGAGGCAACCACCTTGCCACCGATCCAGGGTCCAGGACACGCCCTGAAAGCAGGTGACTGGGTTGTGATAAAGAAGCACGTGAGGAAGTCGTGTTTGGAACCCCGTTGGAAAGGACCTTTTCAAGTGATTTTGACAACTACCACCGCTGTGAAGTGTGCTGGAGTTCCCAACTGGATTCACACCAGTCACACAAAGAGGGTATTGTGTCCCACAGACAAGGAAGTTGAAGCGCTTAAGTTACCAGTACCTGATAACAAAGTGCCAAGCGATGAGAAAGAGCGAAAAAGAACTAGAAGCGAACAGGCAGAAATAGAGGAGGGAGAAATATTCTCTGAGGACGAAGCAACTGATTCACTTGGGGAAGACCAAGGAGGAGCCTCAGAAAGCGACGAAGCAGCTGAAGGTAACAAAGAGCCTGAAGCAGCTGAAAGTGACGAAGAGCCTGAAGAAAGTAACGGAAGAAAAGGGCTCGGAACAGGTGAAGAAGCAGGAGAGCCTGATCAGAGGAGGGTTCTTCCAGAAACAGACGACACAGGAAAAGAAAAGGAAAACCTGATTGAATTCCCAGAAGGAGGGGACAAGGCAGAACAGAACGAAACTGCTCAAACTCCTTCAGAAGAGATTGCAGGTCCCTCAAGTGGACCCAGTGCAAAAAGGAGACAAAGTATATCGCCATTAAAATTAAGAATCAGAGAAACGTTGAACGACAGTGAAGGGCCGAAAGTGAAAGAGAAACGAAAGGAAGTGTCTGTCGTAGTACCATCACCAAGTGAAGAAAAGGACTTGGCCAAAGAGGAAAGTACCAGTGAGAAAGAATCAAAGAGAGATGCAAAATTGAAAAGAAAAAGGATACCGAGCAGAAGGTATTCCGGTCCGGAGTGGGCATACGTAGCCAATAACGATTGGTCAGACGAATTCGTATCCCTCAGTCTCGAGAACGAAGAGACAGAACTTCATTTTGGAAATAAAAACTTCATGGACTCTGTCGATTGAAGACATTGACCACCTGATTGACTTTCAACCGGCTAAGACATTGCTAACTTGATTGACTTTGAAACCGATTTTGAGACAACGCTGCTAACCGATAAGAGACCAAAGCTGCTAAAGAAAACTGCGTGAACATTGAACTCGTTCAGCTTTGTAAATACCTGCAAATCCGCTTTGATAAAGTGTCTTCAACTTTCTGATTCTATACAGATCATGACTAGCTTCACTACACAGGGGCGTAAGATGAAGTGTTGTAAATACATGTGTATCGGTCTAATAACCGCATGCGTACTAATCATTGTAGCAATAGTTCTTGGAATGCATGGTAAGAATGAGAATGAGACGAATGATGTTCCTACTTCTAAACCTATTATGGTTACTGAACTAACAGCTCTGAAGAGACTCGAGCAAGACGAGAGACACTTGCATGATAAGAAGGAACTTTCATCTAACGTTTTCTATCGCTTACTGAGTGAGTATGTTGAGACCATGGATGCGAAAGATTGTTATGTGTGTACACAAATACCTACCTCAGTGGTGGAAGGGGTGACATATCATAGCATGCCTCTTACGTATGGAATTACATGTAGTATAATAGCTTCCAGATTTTATGGTCAAACGTACATTCATTATTTTTACACTAATTATGATGTTACTTTTGCATATGTCCCCATAATAGGGCACCTGAGTAAAATAGCTAGAGATTATTATGCCAAATTAATGAGGGAATTCTTCGTACCGATGTCACCTTTTCACACAGCACACGCACACAGAGAGAACCTTACATGCTTGCTTTCACGAGTAGAGATAAACTTCTTAGACCGCACTGATGATAGAAGGAAAGAAATGAAGGAGGAATTAGAAAGGGAATTACACAAAAGGACATCTGTAGATAACTATGCTTTTGCCGTAATAAAGACACAAGGGAAGATAGCTTTAGATACATTGCATGTAGGAAGATTTTGTATACATAGACATAAATCATATTATGACACAGTTTTTGTGGGAACGAGTGAATGCAAACATACGTTTTTGTTTCAACCTAAGTGGACGTTCATGCTGAATGGACAAGACCCAGTCATTCCTGGAATATATTATATTTGTGGACTTAATGCCTATTATCGTCTTCCTAAAGGATGGTATGGGAGATGTTATTTGGGAATAGTGTTCCCAAAGATTTACCAACTAGACGACTTAACGAAATTTCCAAAGCTGTCTGAATCACATCATGTTCAGAAAAGAGAGACAGCTTCTGGTGTGGTAGGAGATATATTTGGAGCATTGATTCCTTCAGTGGGAGTCATATTGAATTCAATTAAAATACGAAAGTTGCCTACTATTGTGGATAACATGCTGACAAAGTTTTCAGGAGCTATAATCCTGATGGATGAGGACTTGCTGCAGAAAGAGCTATGACTCTTCAAAATCGGCTTGCCTTAGACATTCTTTTAGCAAAGGATGGCGGCGTTTGCAAAATGCTTGGTACACGTCACTGTTGTACATATAAACCAGACAGCAGTGGAAAAATTAAAATGATGCTTACAAATTTAACTAAAGAAAGTGTAGATTTAAAGGAATTGAAAGAACCTGGAGTCTGGGAGAAAGTTGGAAAAGGATTTGCTTCTGTGGGAAATTGGCTCAGCAACGTTTGGAACGGATTGTTACTAAAAATAGTAAAGGGAATATTAATAATATTAATCTGTCTATTAGGCTCTTGGGGAATATGGAAAGCTATCAAAATCTTAAAAGCAAGGAACAAAAGGAAGAGAGAAGAGAAAATAGAGAACAAAATGGTGGAAATATATAGAGAAAAATCAAAAGGGACTAAAAGAAAAAGGGAATTGACTGAAGTACCAAATTACTATACAGAATTTTAATGGAATAAAATTTGTGGGAAGATTTGATGTGATGACATAATTAGTCATCAGAGAAGGGATTGATGACGCAGAAAAAGAAGGTCCGACATATATTCATATATATCGTGTAATCAAAACGTATAATGTAGTGTGATTTTAGTAAAGAAAATAATGTACGAGGGAAATTGTGTCCTCGGGTAGTTTGCCATCATTGTAAACGAGCTTTATTAATCATGAAGTATTGAAAATGTAGTAATCCGTCATAATTGCAAATGTATGCCATGATTTCTCGTTTGAAACTGTTTTGTTTAGCTTAAATTTAGTAGAGGCTTTGGCCTAGTTGCCTGGTCTCAAATTCTAACTGCGTGGCTTTTTCCTTGAACTAATGAAACATATATTCTTGCTTGAAGTTGTATTTTTCCAGTAGAGCTGACTGATACACTTATCTCCAAGGTTTCGTACTAGGCCGGTTTCATCCCCTTTGATACAAGGTCAGTCTGCAGGTGCGGACAATGAAGGTACAGATAGTAAAATAATTGGCAATCCATGTTATAATTTGTGTTCCAAGGCTCCAAGGACAGTGTATGCATAAATGAGCGCTAGTAAAAGACAATTTTCATTGGACAATTTGAAGCCAACCTATAAACCCTCCAATGGAAGACCCTGCAGAATTTGGAATGTTTCTTACTTAAACCCACTGGACAAAGAGAAGTCAGCCATTTTCCTCGATGCCAATTTGAAGCCAGATGCCGGACTCCATTTTGGACGACACCCTGATGCCCTTTTCTCTATCTGAGAGAAAGAGACTTTAATAATTCTCACCCTAGAGACTTTAACTTTGATTTGCCCCGTCTTGCCCATGCAGTAACTTTGCCCCATTCTCCTTGCCGCTGCAAGGAAGCTTGCCCGTAACTTTGCCCCTTTGAAACTTGCCCCATGCTGATCGAACCGGTACCTGAAGGACGAAGACTTTTCTTGAATGCTGATTGTATTTGGTAAATATGAAAGGATAAATGTATTATGCATTGTGTTTTTCCTTTTAGGTACCAACTGCTATTTTGATAGGGTCCTAGCTAGAAGTTTTGCAAATTTGTGTTGACTAAATTCGTTTTGCATGAAGCCCCACATGCCAATGCTAATTAGAGGTTAGTCGAGGTATTCATTCGATGTACCATGCTAATTTGAAATCTTGTTATGCTGACCAATGTATGAAATTAGTCAAATACAGTTAGTCATATTAGTGATTTGCATTGCCATAACTGAGTGTATCATTATCCAGATTTTGCGTAGATTGCGTTTCTTCCGCCGCTATGGACAACCAGTAATGTTCATATACATATATCATTTGGTTTTGAGACTTATATACATCGTGTTAGCTTTGTTAATATAGGGAAATAAATTCATTAACTTTTAATAAACTGGTGTGGTTATTCATGACTGAAAGGTCATGGTGCGCCGAAATACCAACTGTTATTGATTTCTGATGTGCTATATTGATCTAATAATTGAGTATTGATTACCGATTGCAATAGTTATTGATTATTGATCAGAATGACCGACTATTCTAGGATGAGGACAGCCTGACTCAGCTAAAAGATTCACTGACCTCCAACGTGTCCAGGTACAGGTAATTTATAAGGGCTGGACGCGTTATCACTACCAGCCTCGCGGGGAGGGAGGGCCAAAGCAGGGCCCAAACTGAATGAAAGCAGTCTCTGTGTCAGAGCAATCTCAGTACTAACAACCCCCATTCTGCCCATCAAAGTACATTCACAGGAAGAGTAGAAGCAGGTTGTCCACCAGGCAGTATTCTTCTTTCCCTTATTACGAACCAATGGGGTGTAGCCACAGTCAGATAGCCAAGTAAAACAAAGCAGAGCCCCTGGACCCCTCAAGCCCCTAAACTTGCTGGGCTTTCAGTGCAAGCGTTTGGGATGGCCACGAGAGACCCGGGTAGCTCCAAGTAAACTAACCTGTAAATCAAGAGAGTTAATAAGAGAGCAGGCGGTGGTCCAAAGACGAAAAGGGGAGGGGGACAATCTGTGTGAATCCTATAAAGGGTGCAAACAGAACTCGCGCTAGTGCTTTGATCGAGAAAAAAGCGGAGCTGGTTCTCCCCCAATTAAGTGGGTGTGGTGAAAGGCGGGGTTTGGAGTAGGGTTAGGGGTGGGGCTTCAGTGGGGCTGAGAGAGCCGGGCGAGGATGGGGGCACTGAATGGTATCAGATTTCCAAGGAGTGCAGCAGTTGCAACTGGGGATGTTTGAAAGTGGTGGTCTCGCACCAACGTCGTGGGTGCCGTACTCTCCTTCTGAAAGGAAAGAAACTAAAAAAGTGTCGGTACCTTGTACCGGCCCATTTAAAGCACTGACTTCCATTCACTTTCGGATTTTGTGCCCCACTAGGGGCTTTGTCCTGGCACCTACGGTTTCCAAGCACTCAGTGGGGGTTATTTTAACGGTTGTTTCTTGCTGCAGGCTTTTAGAATGGCAAGTAAATCGATGCAATGCTTCGTGGCCCTTTGTGTCACTCCCTGACACATGCAGAGCCTTAGTGAATAAACCGCAGTGAATTATGGGTGATGTCATTTACAGCCGTCTGCAAGTTTATGGGCGAGGAGAGAGAGGAAGAATAATCCCACTGCTCCGCCATACAAAAACATTGCTGCAAACAAGGATGTACCTGTCGGCTGTACAATATATAGTCTCGGACAGGAAGCAGCAGCAGCTGTAATCCCGTGCTTTCTTCCTCTGTTTGTTTATGTTATGTCTCATCACTGTGCACAGTGCATAGTGTAGGCCATATGACACTACTCCAAAGCAAAGATGGCTGCATAAAGGTAGCACATTTCGTTGTTAAAGATATATTAGTGAATGTCTTAAATTGAGGATTGTTTGGAGTACTAATCTGTAATCTTCAATTACAGAAATGAAAAATAATGGCATTCACAGGAACGACATGCTATCTCCAAGGAGTGGGCAAAAGTAAAGACACACAAATATAATTCATCTTGGAATTTCATGTGAGGACTATCGAAGCGTTTCATGTGCTTGGGACCTCCTTCGAGTGCTTAGGATGAAGTAGTGTTGATTTCACAGCACTGGAGTTATTAATTAGACTGTGGTCCCTTTTAACGCTGTTGGTGCTGAAAAAATGGGCATTAATGGTTGAAGCTTGAGAATCCCCTGGGTAATGATGAATTACTGAGTAATTAGTAGTTTTGGGTTCGATTCCTCAGGTATTTGCTCATTTTCCCCTGCAGCTTCTCATGCACTCTCCCAGAAAAACAATGAAATATCAGCAATAACTTCACAGACCCCATAATTACTGATGGGCCCAGTGGAAGGGTTACTGCCCAATATGATTTAAGGGAATCTCATAACGAGACCCATATCAGTTGTAGGGTATTTATGGTGTGATCGCCAATAATCCACAATTGTTCTCCTAAATTTTACTTTTAAACTATTTTTTTTTGCTTCTCGTTTTTTGAACTTTCAACTCCTACTTACTTATGCCTGTCACACCACAAGCTTCTCACTGCAGCAAAATGTGCAGATAATCAAACATACAAGTGGCCGCTTGTGGTGTATGTGATCATATAATGGTGTGAGCCACTATTGTTTGTTCTAGGGGACAGTACCATTTCTGGCTTTTGGTGCACATCTAATCCTCAATTCAATTTGAACTAGTCCTCATCTTACATGGCTTGTATAGTTTCGTTTTCTGTGAAGTAACGTAGTGGGAACCTTGACGGTCTTAGTTCTTGAACATAAAGCACTAATGTGTAAAAATCTATGTCCAAGTTCTTTAGTCTTTCTTATTTCACTCAGACAATTGTGCCTGACTGAGACTGCAGTGCAGAGGCTTAAGCCTTGACCTTAAGCCATGGCCTGATATTGCATCCTCTGTCTACCACAGCCCATCACATTTTATTTTAACATTTGGTGTGTTCATGTTTTAAATATTCATTCCACTTGCAGTGCCCTTGTTCTGTGACTCTTGGCGCCCAACACCTACATTTACAATTCTTGTTGAACTAACAAGAATACCTGGGAAAGTTTACAAACGTGACCAAAAAAAAAACTTTTTTAGTGCTGCATTCGAGGAAAGCACTCAAATTCTTTGTCTGCTTTGCAGTTCATTGCCTTGCTATTTAATTCACAGTTTTGCACTTTCAGAGGGCTAGTCACAAAGTAATACTACAAGTACTAGAAAAGGCATTTCAGAGACATACTGGTGGGCACTTCTGCCTCTCTTAGCTTTTCTGTGTGGATATCTGTGCCAAAGCAGTGGAAATATTCACATGTATAGGTGTACTTTTCAGGAGTAAATGTGGGAGCATGAAGAGGGAGTGACTGGAAAATGGTGAATACTTACTGCTAAATGGGTGTATTTTAGGAAAATGTAAGAGAGGTGTAGGGAGGCATATGTTAACAGAGAAATACACCCACAAAACCTCTAAGGTTACTACAGCACTAAATGTGCCAAATGATGTGTAAATGTTCTTCAGGGCAACATTAGCATTTCAACCATGACCACTCACAAGGACTGTGACACATTCCCATAGAAAACAAGGGAGGCAGGGATATAAAATAATACTGATAAGAGTTAATGTTGATTTAATCAAATGATTTCAATATTTATACAGTCAGTTGTCGCTCCACAGCTAGAATGCGCTCCACACAGGTTTACTGCAAAATGTGAATGTTTATTCAGCAAAAGTGGATCTGGGTTTGGTGAATAAACCATTACATGTGTGGAGAGCATTTTTTCAGTGGAGAGACAGCTGATTGGATGGGTAGTGGGTGGCCGGACCCACCCAGCATAAACCTTCAACAGACATGATTGTGTCCAGTTTCTCCACAATAAAACAGTGATACAAACAATGAACATTAACAAGGGCTGCAAATGTATACTATATTGAAGCTTCAAAGGCTCACCATTTTGGAACAATACACTTTCACTAATTTAGGATGCAACTTTACTACTAAACTTCAAACAGTTGAATACATATAAAATATAAATAACTTGATTGATAATGCGTCTTACAGTAAGAAGTTAAGTAAATGGCGCAATCAGAAGATGACTACACAGTCTTTACTTTAGCAGTCAAATTCAATTCAATCTATGCCAGGTCCACATAGTATCAACATTTTAGGAAATAATAATTTAAACATGAAGTAGCAACCACATTTCAAATACATAAATGCACATTTCCAGCTTACTTGCTATAAGTGTTGCTTAATTTAAAAAGTGTATTACCGAATTACAGTTGTTGGTAATATGTCCAAGGTGCAATGGTGCAAAAAAGTGTCATAAGTGCTGTATATTGCAAAATATAACTTTATATAGAGTTCATTTTGAGGCAACACAAAAAATAATTATATCTAATCATTCAACAATGACAATTATTCTTAAAACATAGAATCAAATTCATCCACAACATTATTTTGTATTCTGATATCTAGGCAGAAAATAATTTATTCCTCACACAGTTATGCATTTGACTACCCAAGCGAAGTTGAATACTTAGATACTATTTTGTATATACTGATATACATGTATAGTAAAATTATATATAATAATTATTATGTATTTGATTATTTTAAATGTAATGAACTTGATGTAAAAAATAAATAAACTTGTATTAAAAAAATGAATTCAATTAATTCAACAGACCCTTTAAGAAAATGTACTATCTATTAAATAAAAATAAAAATGTTAGTATGGGTGGAGTTTTTAAAATGATTGCTTGAAAAATATTTTGTAAATTAAAAGAAAATATTTAAATTAATATATATATATATATTTTTTTCATCATTTATACAATATAATACAATGGGTTTATGACGGAACCATGCATGCATTTGCAAAGCATGCCTTTACTATGCATCCATTACCAAGCAATGCTTTTACCATGCATTGCCTTTACATGCAAGGTAAGTATATATAAAGTATACATTTGAAAGTAAGTGAAACTTTCATATGTATGTGAGTGAGTTTGTGTGCATAATATGTATATATATATATATATATATACATATATATATATATATATATATATATATATATATATATATATCTCATAAATTATATATACCTTTTCAAAAAAAATAATTGGAAAATCATCCCAAACCCTCCAGTTTTTATTACCTTTACCACCCCATATCCCTGTTCACCTCTAAACTCTAAAAACATGCTTCCTACACAATACCCTTACCCACCAAACACTGTAAAAACACTCTTACCACCCAAAGCCCCTGCCCACACCTAACACCTAAAAACACCCTTACCGAACAATACTCCTACCCATTTCTAAACCCTAAAAACACCTTTACCACCAATACACCTACACAACCCTAAACACTAAAAACACTTTTACCATCCAATACCCGTATCCATCACTAAACCCTAAAAACGACCCCTTATCACCCTATGTACTTACTCATCCTAAACCCTAAAAACACCCTTATCACCCTATACCCTTACCGGCACCTAAACCCTAAAAGTGTTCTAAATAGAAGATAGAAGTCATCTCTGTTGCTCACTCGAGCTTCCCTGCCCCCATGCACATCTTCTGCCATTAGGCTACCACAGAGCACAGTCAAACTCATGTCATAACAGTTCATTCCCACTTCTGTTGATGTTAGTGTTGAATCTTCCATGGTGCAACTTTTATAGTGTTACATGTAGCTATGTTTTCCGTTCCTTCACTAGTATTGTTCATTCGAAGAAAGTCTTACTGTTAAATATTTCATGTTTGTTAGAGCATCTCTGGATGCCATTAGCCTAGAGGGTGTTGAATATATATTCAAGAAAATGGGATAGTGCTTTTGTGTTAGGGTAATTATGTTTCTTTGTTTTGTGTTCTGGTTTGCTAAAGGAATTATACATTTTCTTATACCATGATGAATCTGCTGAACTGCTAATATTTCATGCAACAATTGTGTATATAACCTCTATGATTTTGGGGGTGAGACAGAATTTAGAGAAGACTTTCCTATTCTACTAGGGATGCTGCCCGATTTCTTCCTAATTTTGCTGCCCATTGGGACTTAAATTATTTTTTTATTTTTATATACCCTGTACAACTCTGCACCTGAGAGCATTTATGGCATATATTTATGGCATTCACATTATATCGTGCATTTTGAATATAAGTAAAACCCTTTAATATTCTATTGAGCTAGAACTAAATTATTGAGTGGCCCTCATTGCTTTTTTTTAATTGTTTTACTCTCCTAACATGATGTTTGGGTAGGTGCATTAACACACATGGGGACACATTATTGCATGAAATTGAGGTTTAACACCATCTCCGGTCCAGTAAACCCTGAGAAACCTGAATGAGATACATTTTGGGATGTCTAAATTTTGGGGTACAGTTTTGCTCTCACACACACGAGTTTATATTCAAGTACCTTGCAAATAATATTAGTAGATTAGATTTTTGGCTTAGTGCTGCCCAGTGATAAATCTTTAGGGTAGGTGATTTGTAGCCAGGTTATCAATGGGGCTGCCTCTATGAAAGGTATTATATTGTTGTTCTGACTAATTCTGTATTTATTGTTTCACACATAGTGTTGCCAACTGTATATTCTATGCATATTTTTGATTCTATACCGTGTGTGCATTATAGTAATTTTCCTTTGTAAACAAAAAAGCACGGATTGGACATATTTTTTTTTTAAACTCTATTTTATTGAGTTTAGAATAAACAACTTAAAATAAAGACAAAAACAAGCAGTGCACTTTCATATGAGATATCACAATGTCCATTGTTCTCCTGGATGGAGGATGATGATACCTGTAGGCAAAAACATGGAACATATCCAATCAGACCAACCATAGCTACCCCCTCCCCTCCCCAAGGACGTCATATGTAACCAAGTCGTTCATACATCATGTTTACCAGCGTTACTCTATTATCAAAGTTGGTTGTCACCTATGTGCATAGCATACCATTCTATGGACAAGGATCCTCATCCGTGCTCCAATTAGAGCTGGACTCCTGGACCTCTGTGAAGCATTCTAACAGTGTACTCCAAGCCGTTATGTCTGTTGGCGCCTCTTCTTCCCTACGTGTCAGTCTCATATTTTGTTTTTTGGCCACACCCCATTCCAAAACATCACTGGACCAGTTAGAAGGGGATGGGCTTCGTGTACCCATCAAGCCTATAGCCACCCTTCTCTTAGCCAGCATCAAAGCAAGCTGTGCAAATCTGTATGAGATGCACCAACCCCATGGTCTCCGTATTATATCCAGGAAGCAAGTCAATGGCGTCGCCTCGAGCCCCAGACCGGTGACCCCGTCCAGCTTCCAAACCCCCACCCACCAAAATTGCTGTACCTCCCTACTGGACCAGGCCAAGTGGAGAAAGGAAGCACCTGTCCCCCCACACCGAGGACACCCAGTCTCCCTTGTCGGGTCCATCTTATTAAGTCGAGCAGGTGTGATGTATACACTGTGGACAAAAATAAAGTGCAACAACTTAAATCTGTGGTTACAAGAGACCGTGCGTACCAGAGACAGTGCCAAATTCCAGTCCACGTCTTCTATGGGGTTCGCCAGCTCTCGATCCTTGGCCCTACACGCTGCACACTCTACCCCAACACAATCCCCAGGCAGAGCTCTATAAAACAGAGTAACCAAGAAGGAAATCCTCTCCCCAATTTATAACCCATTCAACATCTTTGATGCCAAGGGGGCCACCGGGAATCCAGATCAGACCTCGCGAGCCACAATCTCAGTCTTGGCATATTGCAAGAACTAGCCAGCACTCAATCCAAACGTATCTCGCGCCTCCCGAAAGGAAATAAACTCACCCTTGGGATATTAATCACCCACCACCAAGCAGCCACCCATTCTCTAAGCCTCCATTGACATTAAAGTATCCATATCCCGAAAGTGGGCCATACTCTAGATATTCAGCTCCCTATCAAAGGGGACAGGCCGGAGTATTTTCTTAACTGCATGTTCCCAGATCCCAGCCGTATTCTTAACCAGATAGGGGACAGGAGTTACCGACCTACCGCCCGACATTAATGTGTGCACCGGTGCCTCATCTCCCAACATACCAGCGAATAGCCGCTTCTCCCAATTATCCGTCTGCGTCATCCACTTAGCAGCATGTTGTAAATGAGCTGCATAATAATAGAGTCTAAAATCCCAGCACCTTCTCTCTTGCTTCCTTATTGGTTTCTAAACTCTAATTAATTTCTGTATGTTCTTTACGTGTCTCTGTTGTCCTTGGGGGATTCACACTTCTATTTCCTCTGAGGATTAGAACCCAGCCTGACCCATTCCAAAGGCTTCCTGGATTCATAGAGAAGAACAAAAATTTAATGAAATGAATGTTGGAAATAATCACGAATTACAGTTCATTGTTACTATTTGCTCAGTGTGAAACAACCAACCATGAATAACCATAAAAAACAATCTGGAATAAAGTGGTCTCTCATCCATGAGAATCTCATGCCCTCTGGCCATCTGATATTGTACCCTCACTTGATTCCCAGTGCTTCTCTTTATACAAGATCTGGCCTAGATTGAGTGCTGTCTCCTTGAACCATGTTGTCTACCCTAAGCAATCTGAGGTTGTCTATCTGTGTCACTATAATGAATATGAATGTCAAGGCAGGGATATTCCTTTAAAAAACATAGTTTGCATAAACACCTCATAATTGCAAAACAGTTAAAGGTAAAAACAATTGTTGTGGTCTGATGTTTGTAGCTCTATCCATTACAAGGGTAGAGTAGGGGTAAGGCATTGGGTTATTAGTTGAGGTGGGGTAAGTAATTGTAATAATCTTACCTCAAGTAATAATCACAATCTTTGTTAGGGTGAACCACTATAGTCACTAAACAAACCTGAACTCAACCCCCTGGCAGATATAGTACAGAGCAGACAAGCTTAACTTAGAGTCAATGTGTAAAGTATTTATGTTGTACCAACAGTAATAAAGTCAATATGCAGTACAATAAAAATCCCAAGATGACCTAACTAAAATAGGGTAACGTTTAATGAACACAATTGTAGAAAAGAATCACTCCAACAGATCTTTCAGGAAGGAAATGTAGGTCCTTTTATTAGAGCATCCCATCCACCAGGAACATGAACAACCTGCTCATTACTCTACTCCCTTCTCATCTCTCACCTCCACATTCTACTCTGAGGTCATTGATGACCTCAGCCCAAAGCACAGCATAGTGAGCATTCCACTCAAGCTGAGATCAACTAAGCCATATACCACACATCTTCCCCCTTAACAATGAAACTACACAAGGAAACTATACTACAAATATTTACACTGAAATAAGAAGTACAAAATTAAAGGAGTAAGAAAACACAAGAAACAAAAACATTCACATAAAACTTTAAGCAACACAATATTGCTTTCCCTTGGATTTGACTACTCTATTAAGATTCCACACTCTTCCATCCTTAATTTTAACAGCATTCCTGAAACATTCCTGAAGGTCCCATGAACTTACTTTCCCCTTTATACAAAGTAGGTTTTCTTACCAAACTCTGATCACCAATTCTCACATCAAAGCAATGTGTACTTTTCTTGTGATCATAATACTCCTTCCTCTTCTGCACACATTTTTTTTCATGCTCGTTTTCTTCGCCCACAACACTCGTTCGTTCCCCATATTCTTTCCCCCAGGACACCCACGCAGGTGAAAGGAAAGTATTGGCTTTCTGACCTCTGAATAGATCAAATGGAGCCTTACCCGTGGTGGAATGTGGTGTGACTCTGTACGCATGAAGAAATCCTTTCAGACCTTCTTTCCAGTCTCTATTAGATGCAACCTCCAACTGCACACACTCACACACCTATTGAACCTCTCCACAGTACCATTCCCTTCCGGATGATATGGAGAACACCTCCTATGCTTAATCCCAGCCTCCTGAAGGAAATCTTCCATTTCCTTTTAAATAAACTGAGGCCCATTGTCCGTCACTATAACATTAGGTAAACCCTCACGGGCAAAGACATCCTTGAAAAATTCAATAATCTTCCTTGACTCAGTGGAACTGAGAATACCAATTTCCGCCCACCTAGAAAACTGATCAATCAACACTATCAGATAGTTGGAGCCACCTCTTCCTGGCACAGGTCCAACAATGTCAGCTGCTACTATTTCCCACGGTTTGTGTGGCATGTCTCTTACACACATAGGAGGAACCCTTGTCCTGTATATTTTGTCACTAGTGCAACAATCTGTGCACTCCCTTACAAATCTTTCAATCATCAAGTCCATCCCAGGCCACCAATAATTAAGACGAATCTTAGCCTTTGTTCTACTCATACCTTGGTGCCCTTCATGCCCCAGCTCAATAATTTTGTCTCTCAACTCTACTGGAACTACCAACCTCCGTGCACGTAACAGAATATCATCTTTCACCGACAATTCTTCTTTCACTCTCCAAAAACTACACAGATCCTTATTCTGTTTAGCTTCATTCCTCCAGCCAAACCTGATTTGCTCACACACCTATTGCAAAATTTTATCCCCAATTACAGTTTTCACGCACTCATCTTGTCCTACTACACTTCCTGTCACACTGCACACACGTATATACTCTCGTCTTTCCTTCTCCGGAAACTCTTCAACTTCAGAACTCAATCTGGATAGACAATCCGCAACCCTGTTGTAAGATCCTGGAACATAGTGTACTGTATAATTGTAATCTTGTAAACTGATTACCCATCTACTAATTCTTCCCGAGATCAAATCCAGACCCTTCCTCATAAACACCTCCACCAAAGGTTTGTGATCTGTAAATATTTGAAACTCTCTTCCCCACACAAAGTTCCTGAGTTTGTTAGTCGCCCAATATACACTCAATGCCTCTTTTTCAATGGTAGAGTAGTTAACTTCTGGTCCTCTTAGTGTTCTGGAACAAAATACTATGGGTTTAAGACCCTGATTATCCATATCCTGTAACAATACCGCCCCCAGTCCTGTCTCACACGCATCAGTCATAATTACACACTGCTTGTTGGGATTGAACGACTTGAGTGACCCAACTGAAGCTAACTCTGCCTTGATTCCTTCAAACTCTCTCAGGCACTCATCGTCCCACACAAACTCGACATTTTTCTTAACCAGTTTACGCATGCGAACCGTCTTTGATGCCAAATTAGGTAAAAATTTAGCATGAAATTCTAACATCCCAAAGAACGATAACAATTCTTCTTTCCTCTCTGGTACACGCAGGTTCAAAATGTTCTTTACCAATTCTTCCTTGGGACATAACCCTCCTGCTGTTATCTTATGTCCAAGATATTCAACCTCTGTTTCTCCAAACAAACATTTCTTTAGTTTAAGAGTCAAACCATGGTCTCTGAGAATGCTTAGAACCTTCCTAACTCTTGCGTTATGTTCATCCATGGTGCTCCCATGTATCAAAATATCGTCCTGGTAACACTTCACTCCAGGTTCAGAGCCAAACAGATTGTACATGAGTCGTTGGAATACAGCTGTTGCTGAGATTAAGCCGAAAGGCATCCTTATGAACCTGAAAGTGCCAAACGGAGTGATGAACGTGGTGTAGTCACATGAATCTGGATGCAATTCAATCTGATGATATGCAGAAGTTAAATCAATTTTACTAAAATATTTGGAACCAGACAACATAGTGACCATTTCTGAGATATTTGGCAAAGGAAACTGGTCGCTGACTACACATTTGTTGAGTTTCTCAGGTCAATGCACAGTCTCAAATCCCCTGACGGTTTCCTTGCTACCACAATTGGCGAAATCCATTCCGACGACTCTACTGGCTCAACGATACCCTCATCGCACAGTCTCTTAATCTCTCTCTCCACATCATTCTTCAGAGAGATGGGAACAGGAAGCACCTTTGCTGTCACCGGAATAGAGCCTTCCCTCAGCCTTATTTGATGAGAATACTTTTTCAAACAGCCTAATTTCCCGCTAAAAACCTCCTTGAGCTCTTCGACAAATCCTGGTGTAGACGCTCGTTCCTGCACTTCCAACTCACATATGGGATGCAAAGTATTTACATAGTCTTCCTTGATCATAACTGGCGAAGGAGAATTTGGATCAAGAATGAATCTCAATTCTTTCTGATGAGGCCAGCTTATAACACTATCTCCTTTAACAGGAACATAAACCTTTCCGTATATAGTGTTTGTCTTGAAGCTTATCTCAGCCTCAAAGTACCCTCTCAGATCAATGACCTGACCTCCATACTCTCCTGGAACAATGTCAGGATCTTTTAACTCCACTAAATGACTCAGTTGTTTATCAAAAACTTCGTTGGAGATCAAAGTCAACCAGGCCCCAGAGTCAAATAACATCTCATTCGACACTCCTAGAATGGTTACTATGTCCTTAGGATGTTTCTTCTTCTCCGTGCCCATGGAAACTGTCAAAATGGAATCTTCAACTACCTTCACTGCGGGCTGATTTCTTTGAGATCTACAACATTTACCAAAATGTCCCTTCTTATTGCACACCCTGCAGATTGAGTTAACAGCTGGACACTTTTTGTAGGATGCATAATGTCCTACGTTCGCACAACGGAAACACCTAGCATCCTTATATCTGTTCGCTATTCCCTGGTCAACTTTGTCATCCTCTCGTTCACTGCTGCAACCTTTTGCACTTGTTGGTTCTTTCTTTGTAGAAATTCTGTTCACATTAACTTTCTTTTCTTTCTCCAGCTCTTCCACACAAGCCATGGTGTGCTCCACGCTCTTGGCAAGGACAATCACTTCTTGCAATGTCGGATCATCTTTACTCCATAACTCCTGTCTGATCTTGTCACTTGCACATCTTAACATAAACTGATCACGGATCCTTTCTTCAATCATGCTCCCAAACTTGCATGTAGAAGCAAGTTTCCTAACAGCAGTAATGTACTCCTCAATACTTTCACCTGGTCTCTGCTCCCTCATGCCAAAATGAAAGCGCTCCAAAATGGTACTGATCTTTGGTAAGAAATGCAAATCAAGTTTCTTCAAACACATTTAGAACTCATTAAGGTCTGTAGCCTCTTCAACAGGATCCGGTAAGTTTTCATATACTTCCTGACCCTCACAGCCCAGACAATGCATAAGAAGTGCTGTTTTCCTTTCATTAGATAAATTTGTTCCACAAACTCTGGAATAATGAAGAAATGATTTCTTCCACTTAGACCATTTTATTGGTGGTTCACCAGGTGCAGATAGAAAGAAAGGAGGTGGTGGGATATTCTGCATAATGTAAGGTTAATATAAAGCCTGTAATAAAACCAAAATATTATTTCTTATATATTTTCCACTTTGATATTATTTTAAAATATAACCAGCAGAACTTGAGATAATTTGCTGCAATAGATTAAACTTCAAGAGTTCTGATACGTATGTAAATACATGGAAGTCACCAAGATGCTGCAATGTTACACACTGAAACTGAGACCGACCGGGGGGCGTGGCCGGGCCACGAAGAAAGATGGCCGCCTAATACGAGAGCTCTGCGTCGCAGCGAACACAGGGGGCGACGGGGGCGCTGAGATGGCAAGGAAACATACTGTGTACGGCGACACCCGCTCCGACAACCGTTGTGCCCCGGTCTGAAGCCTGGAGACACCATGAGGGTGACCGTGGAGCCAAGATCTCGCGACCTGCCCAAGTCCCTTCCTTCCCGACGGAGAGGGCCCGGCTGGAGGGGCGGAGCCGTGTAAAAGGAGAGCCGCACATGGTGCGGCCGTGGAACAGAATGACGAGCCGCGGGACCGTGAGGAGTAGTCTACACGAGATACTTAGATCTCCCGAGGAGATCCGCCGAGGCGTCAAAGACCCGCATTCTACACGACGGTCCTGCAGAAGAGCGGGGATGACCGAAAAATTGCAAACCAACGGAGACGGAGGTACGATCTCTCTCCCACCTCCATCGTCACCCTTCCCTCCCGCTCTCCATAAACCGAAAACCACAGGAAGATCGGAACACCCCCCCCCACGGAGATATTAAGCGCAATTACCTCTCCTCTTCCCCCCCATAATCATTGAAGGAATAAGAGAGGACAGAGGAGACGCTAGAGGGGAAGAGGGGAATAAATGGGGACGAACAGGATGAGGTGGAGAGACAAAAAGAGGGGGCACGGTGGAAACGAAAGGAAAGTGTAAAGTGGAGACAAAAAGGGGCAGAGAGATAGACGAGGAGCAGAGAGGCGACGACAAGCACATATACCGCATTCAACCCTCTCCCCACAGGAACGCAGCCACGTGCAACCCCGACCAGCCCAGACGACAGGCGAAGGGCTCAGAGGAGGCCACACTCCCCCATCGCTCCCTGCACGTAACAACAACAACCACAAAAGAGTCAGGTACAGGGGAAAGCGACCAAACCCCCATAAATACTCTGGGCTGTGACAATCCCCACACCAGTTCTACCATAGCGGAACCTACAAGGATGTAACCAAAAACAAAGTCAGGTCGCTGAACTTTGGCATAGCAGTTAAAGGGGGAAAAGGCAACGGAAGAAAACGAAGAACCACGAATAAAAGAAAACGCTCAGAGGAGGGCAAGGAGACGGGGGGAAAGGAGGGGGAAAAAAGGAAGGGATAGAATAGATGTAAGAATCAATGGCCAAAGAAAGCCCATGCCCCAACTGGACTTAGAGGAGGGAGAACAGTACACTAAGCAGAAGACTCAGGCTGACTATCGAGGCGATGCCCGGTAACAAACTGAATCTAAAATCCGCCAGTAAACCCGCACGACAGTTATTATTCTCGGAAGCACTCCAACACAAACACTTAGCCTCTACCACAACCAACCCCCCAAACATCATCACCTCCAACTGAACCCACCACAATGGCAGAAAAGAGCCACTCCACAACAATGGATAGGATATTACAGGAAATCACCACTGTCAGTCGCCGCATAGAGGGGATGGACGCCTCTATAACTTCACTAACGCTAGAGACTAAATCCATGCGAGCTGAAATTGCAGGCTTCCAATCCAGAGTGACTGGACTGGAACAACGCATGGGATTGGTAGAGGCACAGACCACCATGTCTCGGGACCAAGACCAAGACCTCCTCTATCTGAGGAGTAAGCTAACGGACATGGAAGATAGGAGCCGGAGAGATAACATACGTCTACATGGGATACTGGAAAATGAAGAAGGCGTGGACGTGCAATCCTTCCTGAGATGTATCCTTCCAAAACTGACCTCATTGGACTTTGACCCACCGATAGAATTCCAACGGGCGCACCGAGTAGGACCAAAGCGCCCCGGCAACTCCTCAAGACCTCGACCAATCATTGCGTGCTTACTACGGCACAACCAGACTCGTCAAATACATCAAGCAGCACGCAAACACGGACCCTTCCAACTGGATCAGTATGACATCCGCATAACCGCCGACTACTCTAAAGAAACAAATGACTGCAGAATGGCCTTCCTAGCTCTACGACCCCGACTGCGCCAATTGGAGGTAAAATACGGCCTCTTCGATCCCGCAAGAATGTGGGTCACTAAAAACGGAGTGTCTAAGGATTTCTACAACCCCGAAGAACTGCAACTATTCCTAGACTCCTTCCAACCCCAATCAATGGACTCTACCAGCACAAGCGCTCACATGACAACGGAGGCAACAATGAAGGAAACCTACCCCCAGGACAGGAAAAGACGGACACAGCCCAATGTGACACTGGAGTCAGACAAAGAGGCAGAGACATAGAGAGAATGGTCAGATCTCATGATGACAGGGGCCAAGTATTGCACGCAGTGGTAACTCACATACAGCTGTCGGAAAGGGACAAATCTCGCTCTCCATTGAAACCAACGGCTATGCCCCCCTGAGAAGAAGACATGATCCCACACACAAAAAAGACATTTGCCTAAACCAAGACAAGCGTAGAAGCTCTTGAACTTGGAGGCGGATGAGTACCCAATTAGTTCATACAAATGTGTGCCTTCTTTATAATTGTTTATAATTGCTTATGATCATTAATATAGTCGTCTACACTTGACATTCCAAAAGCACACATACACTGTAATCCGGTATAAGGTCTTACAATGGGTAAAAACTGTTACTCGCCCTGGGTGTATGACAGAACACACATACCTACGTAAGGACTAGACTCCCTCCCCTTCTCCCGGACTCTATAAGAGCCTAGACCAGGACCTACAGGACCGCGACTGGGATATAAAAGGATATTCTAATTTATCCCTCGAGACACATGTAACATAATACGACCCATTGAATATCAATAGACCTGTTAGCACCACACACCAAACTCACACAACAAAAAGATGCAAAATAGTATAGTACAACTACACGGGACCCCATGCATCAAGGTATCGCAACACATATAAGGTAGATACCCCTCCATCCGGGATGTACTCAATCGCTCACAGATCATTCACCACGAACGCCTGCGAACTCCTTCTAGAAAGAACGACTATAAGGGCAATAAGCACCACACTACTAAACGGTCGGCATCCGTTTATCATACACCCCATAACAGTATTATGAAGTAATAATACCTGATAGGACATCAGCAAGGAGGCAGGCCACACAATGCTCTCGCACGCCACAGAACTATGCTGCATTCACTGCCCACCGCACAACACATAGACTGATACAAAGTAATAACAGCGACAAGGATGTGTAATGTTAATAAGAATCAATAGGTTATAAAAATGTTGAAACAGATACAAATGTGATGTTGGGGCGAGGGAGAGGGACCCGGGGTATACTGTGTACCTGAAACTCTCTGCACCTCTATCCACAAAGGTACTATCGCTATATAACTCCGACCGCCCCCCCCCCCTTGCTGCTCCCACTCCCTCCCCGCCCCAATCTTCCTAATTGAAAACCCTCTCCTCTCTGTAAACCCTATCCTCGTCTGACAATACCACCGCAGGACCTCTCCCCCCCCCATTACACCATTCATGTACACCCTCACCTCTCCCTATTTCCAGAAACACCAGAAATCATGTAATATGCACCAAGCCCCACCCTGTACAAACTTTTCCCGTCCATCCCTTCCTCCTCCTCTCCAGTCGGCTGCCACCTCTCACAAACAGATAACCGTAACCTACGGCAATACTACCTAGCCACAAGATAACTAACTACCCTTCCACCCTCCGTACACCCAATACCACATATCCTAGTCATATAAACGATCAAACATAACATGACAACCATCACAACCCAACGGCAACATGCGTTAGACTTGCCCCCTGACCCTCAATACACAGCTAAGATCCCTACGCACCTCATTGTCATTAACATGCGGATAACCGACTGTCAACTGCCCTTCCCCTCCCGGCGCTCCCCTCCACCCCCCGATAGGGACCATCCCGTCGACGCGTGAGCCCCGAGAGGAACCGGACCCGCCGACTACAGAACTAGCTAAGGAGGCAGGTCCTCCAGCCTTTCCTCCCTTTCTTTTCTCTTTTCTTCTCTCTTCCCTTTCTTTCTATTTCCCTCTTCTCCTACATATTTCGCCTCTTCCCCCCCTCTCCAACCTCTATCTTTTCTCTAATTTTCTCTTCCATAGAGTGCATTTCCGACCCCCGCCAGCTGCACCCCCTCCTCCCATAACCCATTGTATCATAACAAACACAACTCTTATTTGAACAAAAGAGTTAGGTGACACTTCCCCCCCCCTCCCCTGCTAGGGTTGACACTGAAACAAGCGTGACCCGGTACACCTGTTCAAAGATGTCGAGAAGAACTCTCCAAGGGATACGGCCACTACCTATCCTCTCATGGAATGTACATGGCATGACGAGCTATGTTAAACGGAAAATAATATTATCTTACCTTCAATCCAAAAAAGCAGACATTGCCTTAATACAGGAGACCCACCTTGATACTTTAGAATCCGACAAGCTTAAACGGGACTGGGTAGGGAGGGTCGTTCATAGCTGCTGCCAGGCGAACCAAGAACCTAGGAGCAGTACACCTCGCAAGTGCGGGGTGGCGATATTAATACGAAAATCTCTCCCGATTACAATCATTAAAACATGGAGCGATACAGAAGTAAGATACACATTCGTTAAACTAAAAATAGGGAACACTTTCTTATGCGTGGGCTCTGTCTATGCACCAACCGGTTCAAAACGCACATTCTTCCTACAACTAAATCGCATCTTGACAGAAATCGGGACAGCCCGGTATATAATCGGGGGAGACTGGAACCTAGACCAAGACGCAATACTGGACAGGACAGGTCCCATTGATATAAGCAACAACCATGATAGAGCTCTTCTGACAGACATAACGACGGACGTCGGCTTAGTGGACTGTTGGAGAATACAACACCTGAAAGACAAGGAATACACTGTTTTATCCGCCGTCCACGGCACCCAATCACGCCTGGACTATTTTCTGGTGTCACACACTGTAATCCCCGGAGTGCTGGATTCCAGTATTTTAGACAGTGGCCTTTCAGACCACTCCCCAGTACTAACTCTGATTCAGATAGGCTTGTCCTCTCTGGGCCGAAAACCATGGCGCCTGGCCGTGCGCAGATACTGCTCCCCCCAAGGGAAGGAACAATTAAGAGCACACATATCTACATATATGACAGAGAACAAAGATACAGTGACCTCCAAAAGGATCTTATGGGCAGCTGCAAAGGCGACACTGAGAGGCAATATGATGCGAGATGCAGCATTGGCCAACAAGGACAGAATTGCCCGTCAAACCATCTTGGAGACCACAATCCAGAATCTCACTAAACCGTACATTACCCAACTGTCCCCTAGACTATGCCGCTCCTTAGAACAAGCCAGAATAGCACACAATGAACTCTTCACGTCCCAGGCAGAATTCGCACTACAAAAACTGCGAGACCGTCATTACGAACAAGGAGAGAAAGCAGGACGCCTCCTAGCGGCCCAGCTCCGACAAAGAGAGGCAGCTTCCGCCATTTCGGCCATAACATCCCCCTCGGGCAGTGCTAACTCACCCACAAGATATCGTGAACGAATTTGCTAAATACTACCGGCACCTTTACACGCCGGAAACGTCGTCCGATCAGACACAGATAGAGACATTTCTTAGGACGGCCAATCTACCCCGCTTTTCGGAAGCAGGCAGAACCCTCTTAGACGGTGATATAAGCAGAGAGGAGATAACACAAGTTGTAACAAACCTCCCCTATCATAAATCTCCAGGAGAGGACGGATTCCCTGCGGAATTCTATAAGTGGGCCGGAGAAGAGGCAATCAACGCAGTCCATGGAGCACTAACCGAAGCATGCCAGGAAGGCTCCCTAGGAGCTTTATCCAACAGGGCCACAATTGTCGTTCTACCTAAACCAGGGTAAGACCCCCGTCTCTGTGGCAGCTATCGCCCCATCTCCCTCTTGAATGGAGACGTCAAACTCCTAGCTAGCATTCTAGCAGCACGCCTGCGTAAAGTGATACCATCTTTGATCCATAACACCCAAGTGGGGTTTGTACCCGGCCGCTCCTCCAGAAACCACATGCGCACTATCTATCATACACTACTGGAAGCTCTAAATATGCCCAACGAAGCCCTTGCATTATCCCTAGACGCAGAGAAAGCATTTGACCGCATCAAATGGCCCTATTTATTCGCCACCATGAAACACTTTGGCCTAGGAGAACAATTCATCTCTAAAGTCAGCTTATTATATGACCACCCTTCAGCACAGGTTAATTGTGGAGGTTTCTTATCAGACCCCTTCCCCATTGGAAGAGGCACTCGTCAGGGCTGCCCCCTGTCACCACTCCTATTCCTACTAGCCATGGAACCCTTGGCAGCTACTATACGGAACTCCCAACAGATAAAAGGTATCCAAATAACCGGGGGCTTATCTAAAATCTATCTCTACGCAGTTACATCCTACTAACCCTGACTGACCTAGAAACATCCTTACCCACACTGCTTTCCACCATAGAGGAATTTGCGCCTATATCTGGATACCGGGTAAACGGGGATAAAAGTGAAGCACTGCCTCTATCCCGCATGACAACGAGAGCAGCAGTGCATGGTCTGCCATTCCAATGGACGCCGACTCGCCTTAAATACCTAGGAACGTATATCAACCGAGGCCTGGAACATATAGTTAGAGATAACCTAGATCCCCTTATATCAAAAATGAAACTGGATTTTGCTAAATGGTCACTACTGGGTCTGTCGATGTGGAGAAGGACTCAAGCAGTTAGAACGACTACACTACTACGCTTTACATACGTCTTGGGCATGCTCCCCCTACAGGTACCCCTCCCGATACTTCGTTCGATTGATGCATCTATGAGGGCCTTTGCGTGGGTCTCCCTCCGCCCGAGACTGAAGCCGGCAACTATCCTAGCCCGACGCCCCTATGGAGGTGTAGGCCTACCCTCAATAGAACAATACTCACTAGCTTTACAAATTTCACAGTTAGCATACACTCTCCCAGATACGCCGGATCCACCAAAATGGGTGGTCACAGAGAGACTCCTAAGAGGGCAGCACACGATGGGAGGGGTATACACCGACCATCCCTCCCCGCCTAACCCCATCCTCAAAGCAACCGACACAGCATGGCGCAGAGCCCATCGCCTGCTGGACATACATCCCTCTCTACACGCCCAGGCCCCTATAGCGGGGAATAAAAACATAAAAATAGGAGGAAGACCCCTCTCGTGGCCCCAATGGACTGTGGCAGGAATCCATAACATATCCCATATAATAGACGGAAATAACTTACGAACTTTCGCCTCTCTCCAGGAAGAGTTCGGCATCCATAGTAATCAAGAATGGAGATACCTGCAGCTCAAACATTGTATGCTCAGCTCACTAGGGGCTCCCCCATGGACGTGTAAAACCTCACCCATTGTTACTTACCTTCAGAAATGGGGCCGACACAAAGGCGTTTTGGTGGGCCTTTACGCCGAACTAACAAATCATCTCTACTCGCAACCCCTCCTTGAACGTTTACGGTTAAAATGGCATGATATACTTGGGTTAACCTACACAGAAGAAGAATGGTCAGACATACTAGAAGCCCTTGATAGGGGAGTACGCGAAGCCCGACTAAAATTCTGCCTATTTAAAGTTCTACAAGATTGGTACTGGACCCCCGTCAAACTTTTTAGGGCTGGATTGCTAACACATGCAAAGTGCTGGAGATGTATAGAACCCCATTGCGACTTATTCCACATCCTATGTCACTGTCTGACGATTCAGCCCTTATGGGATGCAGTACGTCATACCCTGCTGGATATTATCCAGATCCCAAACCCGACTCCTCCATCACTTATTCTCCTACATGACATACGCCTATTCCCCTCCCTAACACGTGCCCAAAAAAGGTTACTACACACTGCATTTGCCACGCCCAAAATATGTGTACTCCGCCACTGGAGGGCTAGCACTGCCCCCACGCCGACAGAATGGATGACTGCCATGTATCAAACAGCCACCCATGAACGAGTGATCTATAACTTACAGGACCAAACAGAACAATTTGAGGAAGTCTGGCATCCATTTTTGACAAAGTCATAAAACAGCTGGCGGAGGGCCAATGACCAAAGGTTTGAGAGAAATAATGATCCCCCTTATAACCCATATCGTTTACTTCCTCACACCTCCCTCCTCTATTCTTCCCCTCTCCTATATGACTGTTCACCCCACTCTCTCTCCTCTCTTTTTTCACTTCCCAGTTGTCCCACTTAGATAACTACATTAGACTCAGGATTGAACAAGCAAACATCTTCTCCCGGTCCCCCCATATAACCTATTCCAGGATACCAAAATACGTAAGAAGAACGTACAACTTAAAATAAGACTTTGTAATAATGAACAATCCGCTACGGACGGCCTCACCACCCCCTCTCCTATGCAGTCTCTTCTCAGCACCAATCCCCAAAAGAGGCAGGAACCCTTACCCTCATGTCCTCCTATATACAAAAAAAAAAGGGGACTCAAACCTTAAAACTGATCGTCCTCGAGGGAGAGCCACGACGGACGAAGCATAACGGCTGACACGGGGACAATAAACCCCCCTCCCCTACACATCCAATAGTCCTCACACTCAGCAACCCCTCTCCCTCCCCTAACCCTCCTAATTCCCCCCTTTCTCCTCCTTTTCTCTTTATCTTTCACCACTCTTAACCCATAAGACACCCCTATTCATCGCTCCTTTGCTGCAAGACTACCATCCCGAATGTGCTTATGATGTCACACTTACTGGGCTAGAAATTGTCATTAGATTGCATTCGTGTATGTACCCATTACAGAAATATTTAATGTGAAAAAGGAAAAAATTTGAAAATATTCACTATATATATTTGTACTGTTTTTACCTTTAATAAAATAAATAAATAAATAAAAAAGAAAAAAGAAACTGAGACCGACCAGTTACCACTTGAAAAATCCAATTTCACTTGTAGGTACATTAATGTCTTTGTTTTACTTTGGTTTAATGGGATTGTTTTCTATAGGAAATGGATCTTGTTTCCTAGTCGTCCTTTAACCTTTATCTTCTGTCAAAGGCTCTTGAAATTACTCGCACCCTCCTGAACGAGTGTTAAATGCAATGCGACGAGCTGTAAATATGACGCTTGCCGTTTTACTCGCATCTATAAAGGCGCAAGTTAGAAACTGAAACCGCTGACACTTTTACTCGCGCCCTCCTGTGCGCGAGTTAGATTTCCTTCGCGGGTGCAACGCCGGTCTTTGTTGTTATGGAAACGGCTTGCTCGTGTCAGGGAGAGAACGCGCTAAGCAGCGCGAGACGGAGCAACAGTTGGCACAGGTAAGGCAAAACTTGAAAATTTATAAAAATTTCAAGTACCTTGTGAATAAGAAGAGTCGCAAAGATCCTTAGTAGAAGACATCCATGTTTAGTAGTTCAAAAATCGGTAATACAGGATTCAAAAATGGAGAAAACAAAGTTTCAAATAAAAAACATAAAAAAAACGGCCAGAATCCTCACAGTAATCGTTTGTGTTGAGATGCTCCTCAGACCCTTGTCGCCAGTGTAGAAAAGAATCACTCCAACAGATCTTTCAGGAAGGAAATGTAGGTCCTTTTATTAGAGCATCCCATCCACCAGGAATCATGAACAACCTGCTCATTACTCTGCTCCCTTCTCATCTCTCACCTCCACATTCTACTCTGAGGTCATTGATGACCTCAGCCCAAGGCACAGCATAGTGAGCATTCCACTCAAGCTGAGATCAACTAAGCCATATACCACAAAAATGGCACCAAATGCCCAATAAGGAGAACCGAAGATATGAATTTTTAAAGTTTTAAGTAGGAATGGCAAGAAGAATCATAAAGTGCCAATGATAGTCAATGGCCGCAGTAGACCTAAGCGTAATTTGACACTAACCAGGTACACCAATCAGGTTTGTCCTGGTCAAAGACTGGACCTTCTGACTTTAGTCCTTTAACTCCTAATACACCACAGAAGTACACATCTAAAGTCCCTCATGACGTCAGGGGAATCACTTAGAGACTTATAGGGTGTCAGTCAGAGGCCAAAGAGAAGGGTCCAGTTGCCACAGGACAGTTTCAGGAAAATGCCTATTGTAGCTTCTTGTGTTCCTGTACAGATCAAACCGTACCATCAAAATGCTTCCTCCTTCATCCTCAAAGCAACATAAACTGACCTGCATTCAGCTTTGCTCTTTATATCCCAATCTCAATTACCCAATTGTTTTCACCATATATGTTAATAATTAGTGAAAAAAAGAACATTCGAAAGAACCTGTCAGCTGGCTCTAAGTATGTAAGTCCGTCCCTATTATGCATTTAAACTATTCTACAAAAACTCTCCGAACTTTTATTTTTTATATAGAGAGATTAAGAGCTATTAAGAACGTTAAATCTAACAAACACAAACCAAATTGTTTGAAAGAACACAAATATACAGTAATCACATATTACGTATCAAAGCACATTCTCGGGCCTCAACCTGTGTCTGATATATAACTAAAGTGTTACATTTACTAAGCTACGCTACTGATTCAGCACACCAGTCCTTAGCTCAACAGTTGCCATTCCTAATGTGAGTTGGAATGACACCCCAAATGATTTGCTGTTAAGTTCTGGTCGTACCGGTTACCCTCGTTCTGATATACTCACATATATTCCTCTAATCTTTCAGACTTTTTTTGCTCACAATTGTGTATCCTTGCATATTTTCTGTGATTCGTTTGTGACCTTTTCTATAACTTATATCCATTGTCTCTTTTATTTTTTTACTGCTGTTTCTCTTTTTCTTCTTTAATGATTTCTGATGGTTATTGACACTGTATCCTGCATGAGACCAAGATTTCAATTTGGGTCATCCTGAATTGGGTTACACTACTCTGGATTTTTGTTAAACTGTACTAAAATGTGTGTGTTATATTTAGGTGATTTTGTATAAGTTGTACCATCATATATTTATTTCAACCCTGACAAAGCAGATAGAATCCGCGAAACGTGTTGCCATCTTGGCATCAGCAGCGTCCTTTGGTTTATAACTATATATTGCTGGCATCTCCAGCATCTGTGTATCATTATTCTTCATTGTTAAAAGTTTATGTAATATGACTTCAAAGGCTTGTTTTTTTATTTTGTGAGTTATTCAGAATTGAATTAGGAATTATGTTACAAACTTGTGATGAACATGTTGCACGCTTGTGATCAACATGTATATTAATTGAAACAATAAAGATAAAATATAAAAATACCATGTAGAACTGGTCACTTTTACTTTGATTGTATGTGTATCTCTACGACTACCCCCCATTATTAACCTTTGTGACAAACAGGGCATTTGCCTGTCAAATTCTATATTTCCTAAAAAAAAAAAACACTGTCCAATGGTTTGGCTCATCCCTCTCAGGACAAGGACTGAAAGAATTGGAGGCTGTTTGTAAGGACGACATTCCCACCCACATGTACAACTGTAACATGCCCACCATTTTTCCATTAAAGTGCCTCTGGATTTTTGGATTTTGAAAACAGTTTAGAAGGCTCTTGATCCTAAAGGACCCTTCAAACTACACATATGTTGCTTCTCAGAGACTGACTTCGGTGTGCCGTCAGATGGGTAGAATCTCCTTGGGCTCCACACCCACTAGTCTCGAAGAGATAGACTCCCTCCACCGCCAATATCCTGAGTGGAAGAAGCATTAATAGATTTTGGGGTATCTTCCTGCCCCTCAGGGATCATGCCTTCTGGCCTGCTTTTCTAAACTAAGTCCGGTGGCCAGAGGTGGAAAAAGGTCCCTTAATGTTTACATTTTTTACATGAGTAGAAAGGTTCAAGATTACGAACACTGGTTTTGAAATAATGACTGCAAACATTGGAATATGTGCACCCAGAGAATAGCTTGAGGTTAACAAGTGGTGAACATATTGTTGTGCTTATCCTTAGAGTTTATTTATATGATAATGGCTTTTGCAAGATGGAAGGTGGGTGCTGCACCGCAAACGCAATAACAGTCCAAATCACTTATTTTTCTCCTGATCCTTTTGCTCTTGTACCTGGTGGGAATATTCAAGGTATTCCACCAGAGCAGGTCCCTGGGAGGTCATACATATCAGTAACTTAAAGAGATTGGCCGCCACAGTGCTTTCTTTACCCTTAACACAATCCCGGTTAGGAGGGGAACTCTGCTCTAACTAGTGGGATAGATATTTAAACTGTAAAGGAAGTACCGGCTGTTATTGGTAGTGGGCTGGCGTCTACCTACAAGATCTCGGAAATCTATGCTTGAGCTTTTCTCCAGCTGATGGCACATCTTTATTAGGGATAGACCAATGTGGACTCTGCTGCTGGTGTTTCCAGAATGCTGAGCTAAGTGCTGCCAGCTTCCCCTTGGTTAGAAACAATCTGTGAGGCCTTACTGAGGCTATGCTGGCCTCTCCCTTGCTACTGATGTAGAACAGTGTGAAAGTGGCCAGGCAGCCCAAGTATTCTAGAGATATGGATATGGTTCAGAGAAACCCTTCCAACCCCTCACTAGAAATCAGAGGAGAACTGCTTCAAACATTACTGCAACAAGTGTAGGTTTGCTGAATGGTGAACTTCTGGCAAATATACTCCATCCCTGCATCACAATTTTATTCTTTTATGGTCCTGATGGTCCAAACACTTTGCCCTTCATAGAACCTCTTGTCTTCCCCCTCATCACCTGAGTATGTCTGTCCTGTGTGGAGCAACTGACCTCATGTGTCTAGTGTTCTAGTTCTAGAGATCACCCCTACTTAATGGTCTGAAAGCAGGAAATACAGCCCTGCCAAGTTTCCCAGGTCCATGTGTGATGTGATGCCCTATTCCAGGTTTTTACTTTGCATTCTGGGACTTGTAGGCTTGTTTATTGCATAATAAATCAGGACTACAAGTCACAGAATTCAAAGGAGATATCCTGGACTGGATCATCACATCACACATGGACTTGGGAAACTTGGCAGCTATGGATATAGGCACATCTTCCTAACTACACTTTCCCACTTTGCGAGCTAGGATGTACTCTGTGATTTCAGTTTCATTGTACTTGCACATTCGATCTGCCACTGTGGTGGTTTTGTTGCATGTTTTCAGTGTTCACGACCAGAAGGAACACAAACAAAAAGGTCTGTGACCCAGTAACAAGATTTTGGTGGGAAAATGATTGTTCTCTATTATTTTATAATCTGTATTTTCAAGATAAAGTAGTTAACACGAATGTTATATGCTTGTGACATTGTATGAACAATTCCGTAGTTACAGCAACTGCATTGTTGTAGTGTTTCTCATTTCAGGAGCATTCAGTTCACAATCATTTAATGATTGCCAGTGGTGTATATTATTTAGATCATGAGGCCCTTTTTCCACTGTACTGTGATTGTGGCACCATTTCATTGTGCGTTGTGATTTATGTGCTTTGTTTCTTAACATTATACTTTTGTGATTACTGCAATATCCTTTTAGACATTATAGTATGGCATCTGTACAAAAGCATCACAACTCTGACTCTAAATTAACTTCTTTGTTGCAATTGTGAGTAATTGGTTGTAGTGTACCTCGACTGATGGCTCATCTACTTTGCACACCAAAGGGGCTAGGGAGGCCAGCTTTCCTTCACAGTCGGAGTACCCAGTATGCTAGTTGGTTGGGAAGAACAGAGCATTTTGTGCTCATAACTACAACTTCAAGAATTTTGGGGAAAAGCCTGACAAACGAAATGGTGATGATTACAAGAGAAACAGCAAGGTACTCACACGATTAGGACACTGGAATACATCCTGGCGCTTTTTGAATTATCAAGAACACTTCCCGGCAGCTGAGGGAAAATTGCAGTAGTGGAAGCAAATAATGTGAGAATGGACGCTGTGTTGGAAAAAGGTAGTATTTGGGATGAGATGCAATGCACGCAAACGCTTGTGGTTCTGAATCCATTCCGCATGGACGATGACTCACGGAGTCCGCTTCCGCTAAACCCCCGTTTGAATCAGCTGTTTGTTTAATCCAGCCTTGTGTGGGATCCTGACTATTTTTTCCTGCAAAGGGTAGAACTGATGATTTTCGGAGACTGGGCGACTTTTTAAAAAACTATGGATTTATGGAAATGAGAGGGCAATATGCTCCATGCACATTCTGGTGCTAATTTAGATTTCAGGTTCAAACAACGCCCTCAAATAAATCTTTAGTTGTGACTGAGGTTTACAGAACTATTTTTACATTTCAATAACACGAAACACATTAGGATCTACAAGGAAGACAAAGAATGGTTAAGTTCAAACCATAAAGGTTTATTAAAGGATTAACAAAGTTACAAATTTAAATCATCAGTATTAATTGTAATCAATATTCAGTACATGAATGCAATAGCCAAAATACATTTCAATGACATTCAAAGTTGATATAAAAAACTATTATAAGTTGTCTCAAAAGGAAATTGAAGCAAGTTCAGTTCTCCCATAAAGAGAGCACCATACACTACTAAGTTAGAGGAAATTGTTCTGCTAAGAAGTCAGGGAAACAATGCTTCTGTAAGCAAGTGGACAGTGGTATCTGAATCTACAGGCAAGCAGAAAGGCATCTGAACTGTTGTCTACATTTCACTAGTTTAAATCACACATTTCTACCATTCACTACACCTATACATTTCACTCTGGTGTGCTACAATATTGGCCTCGGCTCCCTTGAAGGAGCTGAGACCAATATCATAGCACTGTTCCTTCCAGTCAGCCCGAGGGGAACAAGTAATACAATTTTCGGTATGATGATGGCATCCTCCCTACAAGTTTGGCAGTCAGCTCGTCCGACCACCAAACTCATAATCAGGCCCTAAGTGTTTATTAAAAGATAACAAATCAAATACACAGACTAATTCAATGCAGCCCTATTTTTAGGAGAATTACATGCAACAAACTATTATTCAAGTTATTTCTCAGGAACAGGTAAAATGATAAGTTAGGTAATCATTGCATATATTCAGAAGGAAACAGTAATTATGAGAATCTATTATGAGAGACTAATAAAGACACATCAGTTGTTTGCACAGAGACTCTCTGGATCAGTAACAACAATCAAGGAGGTATTAAGTCCCTGGTCCCAACGAGGCTGACATTTGACAATGTTGTTTTTTTCTTTCTCTCACTTGCATTTCCGTTTTCCCCTCCTGTAAGCCTGCACCGTAAGTTGTATGTTCCAGGTTCTGGTTTTGCTGGTGGGGGCACTGGGTTCATTCTTCTATTTCTCCTTGGCACTTCTGCAGGATACAGCACATTAGGGTGAGTGCTTGGTTGAGCCCGATTAGATCTATAAACTATGTTAATTCATTATTTTCTGATTTAGCACTGTTAAGAGTATTTCCTTGACTAGCACTATTGAGCTGTGCTTACTTGTTACCTGGGCTAATATTTAGCAGTGCTTATTTTCCCTTGAGTCACCACTGTTTTCAGTGTATCTTTACAGCCTGGGTTTTAAGTTCACTGCTTTAAGTTGTCCTTGGTATAAATGCCCTGAATCCTTACTTCCCAATAATTTTATTGCATGTACCTCTCCTGGCCATGTATTATTGGTTCCCAGCTTACTAGTGTGGTAGTAGGCTGTGTTGATTGAATATGCACCAGCATTCTCCTGCTTTTCCTGTTAGGTGCTGTTTTGCTCCTGGTTAACCTCTGTTATGGTTGTATATTAGGTGCTCCTCTTTTGTTGTTAAGGTCATGCAGATTCACCAGGATGTAGGCATAGCTGAAAACCTACGCAGTGTTTCTTATCTAATATGAGGATGGTCTTTTTTTACTTTTAGTAGCATCACTGAAGTTATCAGCCCTGAAGATCCTGCCATTACATATGTGTACTACTAATCTTATTATTATGCAGACAGCATAATTAACAGCAATTGTGAGTGAACAACTTACTAAGCTTCTGTCTTAAAAAGTGGAGCTCCCGAGTGATTTATTTCTCTTCCTATTAAGTGTAAATGTTGTAATCTGACTATCTGGCACATCATGGGTATTAATTATTTTATATGCTGAATTGTCTCTTGGGTGCCTGTTCTTTGTGACACACAAGCCCAGTGCCCAACATCCATCACCTGTATAATGGGCCACTGGACTGGCAGGGGCTACTGGCCACAACCTTGCTCTGAGAAATGGGACAAGCGCAGTAGTCAAGAGTTAGAGTATGCGGTCAAAGGTTTCTGGGGGGAGGGCGAAAAGACTCAGAACTCAAACAAATAACAAACACAATAAATACCTATCACATCTAATGCTTATCTTTAGTAAAAGAAAGTGCTTTCACATCACAGCAAAATAAAAGACTACACATGTAGATGGGGTTACTGCTACAGAGTATATGGCATCACTTACTGGCACTTAGTCAAGCACTTCACTCTCTAAGGTGCCTTCTCCCACTCTACGGTACCCCCTAATATTTATGGGGAATTTTCAGATATATGGTTCAGGCAAAGATTAGCTAGAAGTGTGAGTCCGCTAAGTAGGTACCAAGTTAGCAATATGAATGTCAGTTCAAATATTTCATGTGCCAAAGAATTCACAAAGGCAAAAAGTTAACTTCCAAAAGGCAGGATTATCTTTGTTCATTCAAGATACACGCTCACAGTGTTTTGAGCTTGGGCCTCTTGTTGCCTGAAGACTGAGCTAGTGATGCTAATGAATCAATCTTCAAGCTCATATGAATACATTAGACACAAATATAAGAACAACACACAATATTAACATTCTTTAACTATGTAATGGATCCTTTACTATTTTTCAAGTAGATTAGATTCCATAAGAGACAACCAAGTGTTGAGTTTATACACAATTAACAAAACACAATTAATTCAAGTTAGTTTTCAAAACACAAAATTAAGTTGTTGGGGTATTTTTGTGAATTCATCGTCAAATTTCTTTTCACGCATTCAAGGAAAAACAGTCTCCAAAACGTCAACAGTTTTCCAAAAACCAAGTCTTGACAGCAGCAACAGAGTATCTTGATTGCATAGCAAACATGCTCTAGAATATGTGGAACCTATATTCTAAATCAGTGGTTACCAACCTTTTGACTCCTGAGGACCCCCACTGAATCACTACTGGAAGCTAGACACCCCCAAGCAATTTGTACGATTTAAATTTCAAACATTAAAACAGTAATTCGTAAATAAAATACACAAACAAGTGAACACCAAACAAATACTTGGATTACTAAATATATCATCAACCCCTTAGCTGCTGGGCAGATTTTTGAAAGCAATATATTGTTACATCTGCTGGACTATTCTGGTTGCGGGGATATATAGGGCTTGTAGGTTTATCAAAAACCCTGGGTACCCAGAGCAGTGGCGTAGCGTGGGTTGTCAGCACCCGGGGCAAGGCAAGTAATTTGCGCCCCCTAACCCGTGGATTTTAGCACTCGCGAGTGCGAGCGCGCCCCCCCCCCAGATGTTGCGCCCGGTGCAGCCGGCCCCCCCTTCACCCCCCAAGCTACGCCACTGACCCAGAGCCAATAAATGAGTTGCACCTTGCAATGGGTTTTCATTGTATACCGGGTATACAGCAATTCATTTGGTGAGATATGAAGAGTCAAAAATAGGTATCAAGGAAACCTTCATATTTCCAAAATGGGCACAAGATAAGGTGTTGAGAAGCAGTGGTTATTTGCACATCTCTGATTTCCGGGTTCCCCATAATATCATGTGAGTTACAGAGCACTTCTCAAATAGACTTCTTTTTTACACACTGTCTTACACATTGAAAGAAACAAATTATAGAAAGACAAGGGGCAATAATACATGTTCTTGTATTCTGTGTTCCCCCAAGTCTCCTGATAAATATGGTACCTCACTTGTGTGGGTAGGGCTAGTGCCGCGACAGGAAATGCAACACGGACACATCACATTTTTACATTGAAATCTGACCTGTTTTTTTGGAAAGTGCATAGCTGTGGATTTTAGCCTCTAGCTCAGCCGGCACGTAGCGAAACCTACCAGTCCTGTGCATTTATTTTTTAAATAGACACCTGTGGGAATCCAGGATGGGGTGACTTGGGGGGCTCTCACCAGGTTCTGTTACCCAGAATCCTATGCAAACCTCAAAATTTGGCAAAATAAATACTTTTCCCTCACATTTCAGTGACTGAAAGTTCTGGAATCTGAGAGAAGCCATGCATTCCCCCACGTCTCCCAATAAAAATGGTAACTCACTTGAGTTGGTAGGCCTAGTACCTGAGACAGGAAATGCCCCAAAACGCAACATGGACACATCAAATTTTTACATTGGAAACTGACATGTATTTTGGAAAGTGCCTAGCTTTGGATTTTTGTCTCTAGCTCAGCTGGTACCTAGGAGAACCTACCAAACTGTGCATTTTTAAAACAAGACATCTAGAGGAATCGAGGATGGGGTGACTTGTGGGGTTCCCACCAGAATCTGTTACCCAGAATTCTTTGCAAACCTCAACATTTGGTAAGAAAAACACTTTTCCCCCAGATTTCAGTGCTGCAAAGTTCTGGAATCTGAGAGGAGCCACAAATTTCCTTCGACTCAGCATTTCCCAAATGGTACCTCACTTGTGTGGGTAGGTGCAGTGGCTGCGACAGGAAATGTCTCAAAACACAATGTGGACACTTCACATTTTCCCAAAGAAAACTGACCTGTTTTTTGCAAAGCACCTAGCTGTGGATTTGGACCTCTAGCTGTGCCAGCACCTAGGAAAAACCTAGCAAACCTGGACATTCCTGAAAACTAGACACCTAGGGGAATTCAGGATGGGGTGACTTGAGGGGCTCTCACCAGGCTCTTTTACCCAGAATCTTTTGCAAACTTCAAAATTTGGCAAAAAAAAAACCCCTTTTTCCTACATTTCGGTGACAGAAAGTTCTGGAATTTGAGAGGAGCCACAGATTTCCTTCCACACGGAATTCCCCAAAGTCTCCTGATAAAAATGGTACTTCACTTGTGTGGGTAGGCCTAGTGCCTGTGTCAGGAATGGATCACACAATGGTCAATGTTGGGCCTTAGATGAGGGCAACTGTTGACCCTATAAAACCTATATATATGTATATGCAAAGAGATCACTTTTATATGTGGGTGTGGTTTTCCTTGGCGGTGATCTCAGCCCCCAGGGAAACCACACACACATTGACAAAAGTGATATATATATATATATATATAGATACACACACACACATATCTATAGATATATCTATCTATATAGATAGATATATCAATATATAGAAATGTCTATATATAGATCTATATTTTTTTAAATAGCTGTATTAAGCCATACAACGATTTTTAAAAAATGCCCCCACAGGGGGTCGCCCTGCCCTCGGGCGACCCCCTGTCAATGTAATTTTTTTTAAAAAATCCTTCTTTAACCGGGGGGGAGGGAGGTAAACGTAATTTAAAAAAAAAAAAATGCCCCGTGGGTGTGCCTGTTTCCAGAGGGGGCCAACCCCCACCCAAGTGAATTCCCTGGTGCCTAGTGGGGTTTCCCGGCCCTTGATCGCAGCTGTGCTCCGATCGAGGGCCAGAAAACCATTTCCAGGAAGGCATCGTTTGAAAGGGGAGAATCTCTTACCTGCTGCTTCCTGCTCCAGTTGGGAAAACAAGTGTGACATCACAAAGGGGCGGGTGGGGGGTCAGAGGGGAGACACGGAAACTCTTCCATGTCTCCCGGGTTTTTTTTAAATAAAAAATAAACTGTTCGTGACCTGCACCAGGGAGGTAGTGTGGGCGTCAGCCAGTAGGGGTTAATTTATATTGAAAAATATGCAATTCATTTTTTTTTTTTTAACGGACAAAAACCTAATTTTATATGAAGGTCTGCACTGTATCTCTGGGACTAATTTTTCAATGTTTGGTTTCATTTAGGAAAGTTGAATCGGATCCTCAAGTCAGATTCTACATTTCCCAAGCAATTTCTGTTTTTGTTTTTAGGTAAATAAGATCTGAGAAAGCTTTTTCAAATAAATGTGGTGGGGAGAGTAAGTAAACCATAGGGGCCTCATCTCTCCATAGCCTCTCTGACACATGTATTTAATTTATTTTATAGCACCACTCATTCCAGTGTCGAGCACTTAACACGGCACTACAAGGTGTAGGATATACATGTCATCCACACTGGTAGGCATTTTCTAAAAGTGCTTGGTCCGGAGAAGCACAAACGTAGGATTCAGAACATAATACTGTGGTAAGCGTGGACTTAAATAATAAGAATGCGTTTCTATGCAGGCAAACCTTTTTTAGCAGCATAAGGATAATGAAAGATTGTGGGGAAAACACATAGCTTTCTAATTTGTGCCATGCAATTTGCATGCAGCTCTTTGATGGCATTTCATAGCTCACTGTGCTAGATTACGATTGTAATTTATGAACTGCACAGTAACAAAAGAATCTGTGTGACCAAAGCTGCAACTCACTGTTCTGTACACATAAAATACTGTTCTTTTCAGCATGATACACGTTCTTTGCAGCAGGCATTTTAACCGTCCATGCTACCTTAGATAACTAAACACTGAAACTAGACAAAATTCTCATTTCTCTCCAGCAGGTACATTAATCACCAGAGTTATCTTGACGCTTTTATTTTTTCCCGAAAGCTGTTGGATGTACAGGGCACTTTGTAGTGCTTTTAATACTGCTGCACAAAGGAAGAGAAATATAAAAACACGTGTGTGTTTCTTTCAAGAGGCCCCAGCTGGAAAAATGCCCTCCTGCCAACCCAGGCCTGTGGACCCCCTGGGAATGTGTCATGGACTCCTGCCGGTCTGTGGACCACAGGTTGGGAACTGCTACTGTATATCAAAGGTACTTGCAAACATTTTCAGAGGAGCCACAAAGTTTGGTCTGTGGTATGTCCGAGGGCGCAGGTGACGGTTGGGGGGAGCAGAACTACACAATGTGAAACCGGAAAACCTGGGAAAAATCCCTGCTTCCCCACCTGCCCAAATGGTGTGAATCTAGGCAATTGTTTTATATCACTTTTCCTCCTTTTTATTCATCATGTAAGATAGGATCTTGACATACATTACTTCAGTATGTAAGGTTCTCGTAACACTTGACTTGCCTCTTAGTTCGCTATCAGCATTGTTGTCAAGGGTTGGGGGGCATAATGTTTCTAAATTCATATTTTAAAGCTATCACTTTAAAAAAAATACTTCTCAATGCACTGGTGTACTCTGATGTACTAAGGTGTAAAGGTTCTTCATAGTAAAGAAGTGCACTTTTGGAATTTTTAAGAGACCTTATCATATTTTTACAGTTTGCTGTAAGATGTCTTTAAAAATGAAGCTGTGTGGGACACCCTAGTTACGTTCTTTAACTTCAATCAACCTTTACAATAATGCATTAATAATAGTGATAAGTTATGCAAACAGCAGCCAATTGCTGCCAGTCACTGGGGGGCCACACGCGGCCTCCTGGCTGTACTTTGAATATCACTGCTCTATACTATAAGATGGCCACAGCTCTTTTCAAAACACCTTGAGAATTCTGTGGTCTCAAGGAAAATGTAGTTTCTAACTTCCAAGTTCAAAAGCCTACGCGCAATGCATCCTGCAAGAGATATAAAGCCGTTCTCCTATATGCTCAGCGCTTCTTTTCGAGCTGCCAACTTTTCCTCCTCCACAACTAAGGTAACACCTACAGGCTCAGAGCATTACACTTATTCGTGTGACAAGAATGGAAAGGTAAGTTAACATCCTTGACACAGAGCATGGCAGCAGTAGAGAGTTCCTGATTATAAAGAGTTGGGGCATTGTCCACTTCTTAGCTGCACTTATCCCAAAGACTTATATGTAATTTATTTTCCTCATATAAAGCAAAGGAGCTTTCCACCTCAATGTGTGGAAACTGCAATGTTAGTCCTTTGTGGTTAACAACCTTTTTGTACTCTACAAATACATGATACCTACTGTGTCTATTTCTATTTTGGCCTATTTTTGACTGCTTGGGTCAGTTTGTAAATTGTGAATATCACAGCAGAGTCATTTCTCTCCACCACTCTCCAGGACCAGCTCGCACACAACCTGCCCCCAGTTGTGGCTTTGCCCCTTCACCCATTTTACATTGGAGGAGTGGCCCAATTCTCTGACTGTACTTGTGTAGTCACATGAGAGGTTTGTACTCCTTTCCCCCACTAATCGTGGGGCAAACTAATGAGGTGTGTATTATGTCTAACTGTCAAATGCTAATGTACATTAGTACTCACTCCTAATTATTTCAAAAACAGCATAGTTTTGCATTACATAAAAAAGGGCAGCACCCAGAAGTACTATTCTGTTCTCAAAATGGGCCTCTTTTAGTCGGAGGGAAAGGCAGGAATCTGTACCTTTAAAAATTAAAAAGGTTGCTCAGCATCTGTCCATGCCACCAACTTTGATTACTGTTATAGTTGTTATCTTGCTTACTTGTTGTTAAACATACAACAGCAGTTATTTTCTCTGCCGTTGGACAATTACAAAGGTTCTGTTCAAGTCACCATTTATCTGCAATTACGTTCGTTTCGTATAAAAACGAATTCCACTGCCTCTCCGGTTAGATTTGTGGTACGTAAATTCATTTAAGCAATAAGAAGCCCAGATGTTTGTCTCTAAGCAGTATTGAATGCCTAACCACAGATGTTAACAAATCATTTTTAATGTTATGAGCTTATGAACACTTTTTATATCTGCCTGCAACCCTCTTTCACATGACCACCAACATGACAATACAGAATGCCTGTACCATATTCTTTACAGCTCAGAGTAATATTTGCACTGGCTGCATAATTGTCATGGAACTCCCCAGTACAAGACTGAATATATCTCATACAGCCAACATTGCCAGAATTAGCTTAAACCGGTTCTATCACTATAAATCAGAACAGTACTTACTACAAAGAAACACACACACTTCCAACAAAATACGATAGAGTACATTCATACACCCAACATAACCCAAATGTGACCTTTTGCTTGCTATCATATGGCTCACAGCAGCTCTAGCTGCTAAGCGACAACACACACTAACTTCCAACAACAGAGCATATTAAAGAGAAACCTCCTGGTGCACCCATCAATGCCCAGCAACACCACATATACCAGCCTCACAACAGCACTATACACTAAGAATCAACACACACAGCTTCTATAATAACACATTATATAGAACACCTTGAAGATTTACGTAGCAACAAATATATGCTGTGTAATTGCCTAACAATGTAACCAAAACAACTTCAGGGAAATGCCTCTTTTGCATGATCTCCCCCAGTTTATAGACTAATGCTGCTGTTTGGGGACTGGGCTAACCAGGTTCCGGTGTATGTGTTCTGACCCCTCAAACATGCTGAAATTGGCTATACTTCTAATTGACATATTTAACTTACCTTTAAGTCCCTAGTATGTAGCAGCAACTAATGTAGCCAGGGTCTGTAAGTCAAATGTCACTAGTGGGCTGCAGTGCCCATTGTGCTACTCACCGTAGTCACAGTGCGAGCCTGGCTGCCAGCCTATCACTGTAACCTGTCTAAGCAGTTTTAAAACTGCAAATGTGATTTGTCAAAGTAACCCCTTTATGACGGTCAAGACTCTCTGTTTAAATAGCAATAATTCATGCATAAGTAGGCCTTAATGCCCATAAGGCAGGGTGCACGATATTTAAAAGTAAGGTATGTAAGATTTAATGTGAAACATGCCCTTACCATAATGAGGACCCAAAACCTATTTTGACTGTAGTAGGTTTACTTGTTCCCCAGGAAGGCACTAGGAGGTAATTTAAAAATTAAGGTTATCTCAATCTAGGAAACATCTACAAAGATCATTCTTAGAGTTTAAAACCACAATTAGTTGGCAAAGAAATATTTGTAATACTTATTTTGCTAAAGGTTCTTTTAAAAAAAACAAGTTTTACCTGCCTAAGCCCTCTAGAAGCCCACTTACATGTGCTTTCAACTGTCACCCAGGAAACAAACAAAGCCCCTTTCAACTTTGAACTTGCTCCCAGAGCTGAGACACCGGTCTTGGGGGCGTGTTCTATTCCTCTGACTGGGTGACTATCTGGGCAGTGCCCAGTAACTTGATTAAGTACCAAGAGGCCTACTCTCATGGGCAGATGAAGCTAACATTTGGACATGTCCTCTACCTTGTCTTTGTAGTCAGCCAGGCACCAATTCTAGAGGGAGGGGACTCCCTAGAGCTGTTTTTGAGTGACAAGGGAGGGTTGCTCATATCCCTAGCCACACCTCTAGGGTGGGCACAGGAGCTCTGCACAGGGGAAGAAAGGTTCTGCCATGTCAGATTTAGGTGGAGAGGGGTACTATTGGATTGTTTGAAGCTGGGCACATGGGAACTGCTATAAAAGTGGGTAGGGTTACCACTGGGAACTTTTTCCAGTTGGTTAGGCAGGGGCCAGGAGTCTCTTCACCCACAGTCTGGTGCCAGGCATAAATGTATCTCCCCTTCCCACCCTCTTCAGAAGATGATTTTCAGAGGCAGCAGTATTACGGATTGTTTTGGATTGATTCATTCCACGATGATGGATGATCAGATTGGAGCTAGGCTGAGTTGAGCAGATATACACCATTTGGATTCGCTTCCAGGGTTTACTCTGGAGCGACAGAGAGAAACAGCTGACATACTTAGCTGAAATACCATTTTTCCGTTTGTCTCCTGTCTCTTCACAGCACGCTTGGCTTAAGAGCCAAGACCTAAGAAAGTATTGAGGATTGAGTAAGGTGCTCTCCTTGCTATTGAAGCTCTCAGGACATGAATTTCCATTTTTCACACCAGCAATCGTGGAACCTCTCCATCAAATGTGAGGATTATTTTACTAGAGCTGGAGCACAGAGATGAATGGACAAGTGCTTGTACCCAACAACACTGGAAAAAGCACTAAAGCTTTCCTATGTGCCACCCAGCGGAATTGAAACTTCAAATCTCTTGCAAGTCCTTCAAAATGACAAGGATTGAAATGCCAATACTGGAAATCATGGAACCACCAGAACCAAAACCATGCTACCCGAAAGAGCGACTGCAGATCCCACTCATCATTTTGAGGAACACGACAAATCACAACGATTGTGTGGAACCACTGGACGAACATTGCTCCTGCACCTTCACAATCAAGCCCGACAAGACCACGCCAAAATCATGCGGACAACTCCCAAGGACTAGAGGAGCATGACCAACAGACTGATGGAGCAGAAACTGGATTTTCACACTTTTTCATTGTCAACAGTGAAAGCCCAGCATTTAGCAGTGCGAGGCCTACCAGTAAATGCATCCTTTGGACACATCCGTTATAACTTATCTGAACTAGGACTTCTACCAACATTACACTGATAGCTTCACCAACTGACTTGAATAAGAGGTTTACGCTGCTCTAAGTAACTCTGGCAGCAAATCAAAAGGGGAGACTTACAGAACTTTTGGTTGTCACAAAGCTTTGTAGTTGTATAGTCACCACAGAAGCGCCTAAGGGAAGTCGGGCCCAGTCATGTGCTACAACTTCCAACGCTTAAGGCACACCTCCATGTTCTGCCACCAGAAACTACTGTGTGTACTCTGTGGAGTGGAACACACCTCTAATCAATGCACCAAAAACAGGGACATGGAACCAGGGGTGTGTGCAAACTGCACAGGAAATCACCTTGCAAGCTATCAAGGCTTGCCTTACCTGCAGAAAGCAAAGAAGGATGAACTTCAGAAGCAAATACTACAGTATCAAACAAAGGCATCTCACAATCCATCATCAACGGAACATGGACAGCGGAAGACATTTGACAAGAAATCTGGCACAGCACACAGGATCCCAAGTCAAATCTCCAGGCATAGCTCAAAAAGTGACCATAGTAATGCATGCATAAATGAGAGGACCTATGGACATGTTGTAAGATCCAAGCAAGGCAATTTACCAACAATGATCATCCCAGTCTCGGCTTGCAAAATAAGCACTCCTATTAACTGGCAGGAACTCATCATGAAGATCACAAAGGTAGTTGCAGAAAGGAATACCCACCCAGAAGTGACCACAGTGGCAAGTCTCATCCAATGACTTTTCCACGTTGAAGAAATCAACCATCATGGCAGCCAATACTAAGCAAAACTCGGTCTTCTTGATGTGGAATGCCAATAGCATTCACAAGAAAACTGATGAACTCCCGCCCCTGATGGAATTTATGAATGTGAGAGCAGCATTTATCACTGAGACTCATCTCCTAGGAAGCTAGAAGCAGAACCCTGTAAATTACAGAGTGTATCTCACAGTCCACTCGACTGGAGCCAAGGGCGGAGGAACAGCTGTGATCATCAACACAAAAGTAAAGCATTACTATAGTGCACTACCACTAATGGGGAGCACTGAAGCAACTGGTATACAGGTCCGGACACCTGCAGCCCCACGTTATTTGATTGCCACCTACTCCCGTCCACAAAGCTATAATCAAATGGCATTGGTGCATTTCTGGACTCCAGCATCCCAAACATAATGAGAGGTGACCTTAATGCCAAGCACCAGTGTTGGAACTGCTGAACTGCAAGGAACATGCTATTCTCACTCATTCAAGATTGAAGGACTTTGTAGTTGCTGGTAAACGCATCCTCTATACTATCTCGACATAGTGAATCAGAAACCAGATATTTTGGATATTATTGTCACGATGAACCTGTCATATTCTATGGAGTTGGAAACCTTAACAGTGCTAAATTCCAACCCAGCCCTGTATTGCTCACCGTTGGAGATGAAATAGAAACCCACCAACCCAGGCCTCAGGTACAACTTCAGAAAGGCATATTGATTCCTCTACAAGAGAAACCTGGGCAATAAGCTGGATCTGGGTCCCTTACACTTCATCAGTGGCGGCCTGTAATTTTAGGAGGGTGGAAGCACACAGGACACATACACATGCACACATATACACTCACTTACACCCATTCATTCACAAACATGAGCGCACACACACACCAATTACCAATACTCAAACATACATGTACGCATGAACCAAACATTTTTTTTTTTTTTTTAATCACACTTACCTGAAGCTCTACCTCAGTGGTCCCAGGATGGTTGGGACTGCTGCCTTCCCTCACTGGCTGATCTTAGGTAAGCCAATGAGGCAAGGCAGCAGTCCCAACCTCGTCACAGAGTGGGATGGGGTCAATGAGACGGCTGACACCACCCCACTCTGTGACGATGTGTCACTGATTGACCCTCAGGCCTGGGCATTTCAGGGCTTAAAGCTGAAGTGCCCAGGTCCGAGGCAATGAGTGACACTACCCCTTTTACCAAGGGAGAGGGCCTCGAGGACATTTGCTGAGCTGAAAAGGTTATACCCACAGGAGTTGTGACATCCTCAACCCAGCAAAATTCAGCTAAGGCAGTCAGGAGCCTGCGCATGTAGCGCATGTCTAGGTCCTGGCTGTCTGACCTGAAAATGAGGTGTGTCCGTCAGGCTGACCTTTGCTCAGCATGACAGACACTCATCTTGAGGGGCAAGAGGTGAGGGGATGTGACCCTTTAGCCACACTGGACAGCCTGAGGCTGCACTCCATCAAAGATATTGACTGAGCTGTAATTCACTTTACAGCCACAGTCCACAATGCTATTGAATGCAGCGTTCCTCAGCAGAAACCTGACACTGTTCCATTTACAGCCTCCCTAAAGACATCAAGCAGTCAAGAGGTAAAAACATAAAGCACAAAGACAACGAAAGAAGTACCGCAGCCCTGACTTGCTAAACAAGTTTAACATACTCCCAAAACTGATGAAAACGCAAGCAAATAAGCCACTGGAGAAACTAGGTTATTGGTTGAGTGGGAGTGGGGGCCATTCTCAAACAACAGTCACATTCTATTTTAGGATGAATCACAAAGTCCCTAAATTAACTTGTGCTTAACCCTCTGTTAGATTGGCGCAAAGCAGTCAGGCTTAACTTAGAAGCAATGTGTAAAGAATCTATGCAGCACTTAAACAGTAATAAAGTGATAAAATAACACAAGAATAATCACACAGCAATTTAGAAAAATAGAGTAAAATGTAATAAATTACTTGACACCAAAATGACAAAAATCCAATCAGTAGAACCAGGAACATGTTTTTTTTAAAAATGTAGGTAAAAATAGTGCCTGAAAACACAACATGCCAAATAGAGTTATCTGGTCGTTCCGACCAGTACAAAGTCTCAAGTTCAGGCAGACCGTAATAGAGCACGGGACGGATACATGGACCAAGTTAGGCTCACTGACAGGTGTTCCTTATGTCCTGGATGTGGGGTGTTGTGCTGTGCAGCGGCTGTTCCAAGAAGTGACACTGGGTCCTGTTTTGAGATGTGCTGTGCATCATCAGTTCTGATAAGCAATGCTGGGGGTCCTGCATTGAGTTGTGTCACACTGCGTCAGTTCTGAGGAGGAGCTGTTATAGCTGTGAAGCAGGGTCCCCCATAGAGTTGCCTCATGTGTATCAGTTCTGATGAGCAGCTGCAAGGGCTGCGTTGTGAGGTCTGTGTCGAATTTGTGTCATACTGCGCCAGTTCCAATGAGGAGGTGCGAAGGCTGTGTAGTGCTGCATTGGTTCTGATTGGGACCACAGCTGGGTTGGCAAAGCACTTTCATTCCCATTACCAAGGGCCCAGGAAAGAGGAGGCACCGCTTGGGGGTTAGGAGTCACAGTAGGCAGAGTCAGGTGCAGGGTTCAAGATGGTTGGAGCCTTTTCTGTCCCTGAGGCTCTGATCAGGAGGCCAGCCAATTATCCCTTTGAGTCTCTCTGGTGACCCTGGGTTCAAGGTGCAGGTCCAGTCCTTCTTACTCAGGTAGCAGAGCAGTTCTTCCTGCAGTAGAGCAGTCCTTTTTCTGATTCTTCCACAAGTGCAGAAGTGATCTCAAGAGTGGGTCTGAGGGTCCAAAAAGTATACCTGGCACCCACTTTGAAGTGGAAGAAGCTCCTGGAGCTTCCCCCTACTGAGGTGTCCGGAATTTCTTGCCTCCCTGCCCTGGTCCCAGTCTGTCTGTGGGCACAACAGGCTAATGTGAAGTATTTGTGTGTAAGCTGAGATAGTGTCTCTGAAGTGCAAGTGTGGTAGGTGACAGCTCCACCCCCTATCAAGTCAGTAATGGCCCATTGTGCCGACACCCAGACCCTCCATTTTGATCCTGTCTGGGAGGAGTACAGAAAGGCTAATTGCCACTCACACTTAGTCATGTGACCCAGGACGGACTGCAGGCACCAAATGGTTAGTGCACAAAAATGCCAACCTTTTAACTGTGGCATTTTTAGAATTGTGACTTAAAACCCGACTTTACCATTAAATATGATTTTATTTTACAATTCCTCAGACACCAAATTTGAATTTCCAACCTGCTCCCAATAAAAAGTTAGCACTCATTAAATGTAATAAGGTAACTCAATGTTATCCTTTGGGAGGGGTAGGCCTTGCAGTAGTGAAAAACGAATGTGCGTGTTTTTCACTACTAGGACATGTAAAACGTAAAAGTACATGTCCAACCTTTTAATTACAATGCACCCTGGCTATTTAAGACCTGCCTTTGTGGTGACTTATATGTAATAAAAAGGCAGTTTAAGGCTTGGCAAGATGATTATTTTTCCAAATCGAATTGTTAGTTTTAAAATGCTAACAGGCTGCAATGGCAGGCCTGAGACATATTTTGAGAAACTACTTAAAGGGGTGCCACAATACGTGCTGCAGGCCCATTAGTAGCATTTAATTGTGCATCCCTGCGGACATGGTATACCACTTGAGTAGGGACTTATGAGTAAGTGAAATATGCCAATCAGGTGTACGTCAATTTTACAATGCTTAAGGGACAAGCACTTTAGTACTGGTTTGCAGTGGTAAAGTGCATAGAATCTTAAGGCCAAAAAGTGAACTTCAGCAAACAAATTGAGTGGTGAAGGCAAAACGAATGGGGAAAACTGGCCTAAGGATATCAGGTCTAACAAGCCAACACAAAGGTGAGAAATGAGAAGCTGCTACAGTGAGCCGGAAAGACTCTGACAACTCTCTCTGGATGATGACCTCTTGTTTAACTGGAAAAAAGGAAATAAATGTACATATACAAAGCAGGACTTACCTGGCATGCAGCAAGAGAGACAAGGCAAAGATCCTTGCTGACACACTTGAGGAATCTTTCAAGCCTAACCATACCAGCAGACTGACAACAGAAGTAGAACAAGAAGTATCCGACCATCCCTTGAAGCACCCACCAGAAAAAGAAGCTGTGAACGTTGAGGAATTGTAAAGGGATAAAGTGCTCAGATTTGTAAAGAAGCTAAAAAACAGCAAGGCATCAGGAAGAGAGATTGATTGATTAACAACCCAAGCAACTGAGAGGCCCTCAAATACAGTATCAGATCTCTTGTTGCATTTTTAACATGTGTATCCAGCACCAGTGCTTCCCTAAAGCCTAGGAGGAAGCATGACTCATCATATTTCCTAAGTCTGGGAAATCCCTAAAAGATCCTGCAAACTACCACCCTCTAAGTCTGTTATCTAGTTTATCAGAGCTTTTTGAGAATGTAATTATTGCCCACTGAGGCAACTTTGCATCTCCAAAGAACAGTTTGGATTCTGGAAAGAGCATTCAACAAATCATCAAATTGTCAGAGCAGTGTATATTATAAGTCATGGATTTAGCAACATCAAATAAACTGCTGTAATTTTTCAGGATGTAGCTAAAGCATTTGACCGAGTATGGCACAAAGGGCAGATCCAAAAGATCATTAAGCACAATTTTCCAAACCTGCTGACTAGTAACTTTTGTGTTACAGTTTGAGAGGAGTGTTCAACAGTATACCTATTCTTGTTGGGGTGCCTCGGGGAACAATTCTTTGACAATTTCTCTACAAGCTATTTACAAATTATATCCCTACAGACTTAAAAAAAGATGTTACCGTCCGCTTCTAGTCTTTCAGTGAAAGGTAAGAATCTTGAAACATCCTTCGGGAGAATCTCTGGTATAGCGATCAGCAGATAAACAACACAAATCAAACCCCAACAACAGTATTCACAGAAAGAGGATCAAAGAGCATCCACAGATCCGCCTCAATGGAGAGGAGATAAAGTGGGAAAACAGAAGCTCGTACCTTGGAGTCACACTTGACTCCAACCTCAGCTGCAGAAACCATATTGAAAAAACTCACCAGAAAGCATCACCCACACAGGCTATATTATAGCCACTTCTGAGAACTAAGTCAATGCCAGTGTAAAGCAACATGTGCGCAATCAAAGCAATTGTTTGACTCAGAATTACACCATTTTCATTTAAAAACTTCATATCTCTGATTCACCATATTGGTTTTTTTTGCCGTTTTGGGGTCATGTTGTTCATTAAATTATTCTTTATATTTATAATTTGGAGTGTTTTTTTATATTTTTTTTTTACTCTTAAACTGTCTTGCTTCTTCTAAATGTTTAACACACTTTCTTAGGTTAAGCCAGTTTGCCCTGCACCATGTCTACTAGTAGTTGAGCTCAGGCTTAAATTACTTAACAATAATTTGGATTTACTGGACTTAAAAATAATAGTGACATTATTACTTGTGATGCAATAAAAAAATCCACTTCCTCACAACAAAATGCTTTTCAATAACATTCAACACATACACACTTGACAAAATTGCTTAGGTAGATCGAACAATGCCCAAATAAGCATGAATGTTATTTAGGGGTATACAGGGGTGGAAGCTGCTACGCCAGGCTGCATTTTGGTGTGCTTGCGCAGCTCATTCTACTGCTAATTTTGCAAAGGAGTCATGGCATATAAGGCAAGCAATAAAAATTACCCCAACCTCATACATGAGCAGTGAAGGACAGCCATAACGAGGTGCAGTGAGATCTTCATGCTCCTTGGTTTAGTGCCATTGCATCATCTACACCACTGCTTGCTACCGGTGGTCTTAAGGGCCATGAAGGCAGAAGCAGTACCAGAAGGCAAACGGCTGGGGAAACAACAACCCCCATATGAATCAAACACAGACAGAAGAGTACATCATTTACGGATTTGCAATATCGGGAGAGAGGCTGGTGCAACAGCACAGAGTTTAGATCCTCTGGAGTGGAAAAGAGCTGAAGGCACAAAAACAAACAGTTAGTCTATGTGCCCCTGCCCCTTCCAGCTTGTACACAACAAACAGTAAGAATCCTCTTCAGAACCAGACTAGTGTGAGGGAGTCGCAGAAACCTCTTCCGCGAATAAAATCTGTCCCCGGACATCTATTCGGGGGCAAAACACTAAAATCGCCCCCCAGGCAGGCAATACCAGGACCCTCCGCACTCCCCAGGCCTCATGTCACTTCCACTACACAAGGCGTATTGGTGAATTGATATCCACGAAGACATGCTGTAAACTGACTACCACACCACCCAACAGCACTGCCCACCAAGAAATACCACACATACGTCTACTTCTGCTAGGTAACTGGGGTGTTTATTGACCTAAAAGAGCAGTTGAGTCTAACTTTAATTACAAAATCATGCCCCCGTGTATTAATGAATAAGGCACAGTCAATATCACCAAGACACAATATTCATAACACATCATCATCACAAGAGGTTTATGATAACAACCATGTTGAACGTCAGCAGGCTGTTGAAAGCACTATGCGGTCATACAGTGGCAAATTTAGCACCATACCAATGTCATTAATATTGTATTGAAATTGCATTTATATAGCGCTCACCAGCTGCGAATAAGCGATAAAGCGCTTTGTAGTGAGTAGTACAATGTACAAATGCTGTTCAAATAATAATTGATTGGCCCTGTACCCTTTTCTATTACGCTAAAGTATTTTAACTGTAGTAAGACTACATTGTAGCCAAATCTCAACATGCTTTGGCTAGTACCGTGCTGGGTCATAATGTTACGCCGCGTTTTATTGGCTGATCGATCTACTGTTGATCACGTGATCCGAATAGCCCGACATAGCAAGCGCAATCTGGTTATTCCTTACTTTTGTAAAATAACTAAGCACCGCAACACTCGTCCTTTTAATGAAATAAAACGAGTGCCCTGAGCTTTGAAAGAAAAAGCTGATTCCTGTTTCAGCCGCGTGCAGTCCCTTTTCCCAGCCCGTCTCCCCGAAGCCCCACTTTAATAAATATGTGCTATAAAAGATAATGAAGCTGTTATTACGGAAAAGGTGTATGAATCATATAGATAATAAACGTGCATTGGTGACAAGAGCAGGCCGGGTGGGGAATGAGCGGGCTACCGGCGGCGGGAGGAAGTGAGGGCTAAGCGGGGACCTCCAGGGCTGCCCCCTCCAGCCCGTGCCCTCCCGCGAAGCCCGGAGCCAAGGCCTGCCTGGGTACAGCACATGGGCCGCTAACAATGCTCGGAGAGGGGCGGCTGCGGGAACGGAACTGTCATCCATGTAAATAGAGCTCTGCCCGGGAGTCACGTGCAGCAGAGGAGTTCATTGTTGGCGCGAGGAGGCGGAGGGAGCAGAGGAAGGGGGAGCGGAGGCAGGTCTGAACAATAGAGGGAGAGCGACGAGTGGGCAGGGGAAGGGAGGCAGCGGGGAGGGAAAGGAGACAGGGGAAGAAGGAGGGAAGGAGACCCCGGAAGACGGCGAAGGGAGGAAGGAAGCGGCGGCTAGCTGCAGCCTGTGAGGCGGGCGGCGCTTTCCCCTCCAAAACCCCTCCGCTGAGCGCCATCCGTCCGCCCCTGCAGCCGAGGAGGCAGCGCCGGCAGGGGAACATGGAGCCGCGGGTCGCGCTTGGATTTGCCTGAGAAGGGCACGTTGAGAGGATTTCCCTTCCGCACGGACGGATCGGGGCTCCCTCCGCTGGATGCGAGCAGCCTCCCCCCGGCTGTCCGCACCCCTCCCGGGCACCGCTCCGTCTGCATCCGGAGGGGGAAGGGGACGGAGACATGAACCCCGCCGAGGGCGCCGAGGAGGGCGTCAACGACTCGGACGTCGAAGCTTTCTTCCGAACAGGTAAGGGGCAGCAGGGGCGGCGGACGGGGCGACCCGGGGCATCGTGCATGGTTTATGGGCGCATGCAGAGGGGTGAGGGGCCGGGCGTGCTGTGGGATTTCAGTGAGTCTGTGGCACGGAAGAGTGCCCCAGCCGCCCTGTACAGGGCCACGGCAATATATGTGTTTTGCTTTAAACAGCTTTGATATCCCTACAACGGGTAATCTGAGCAGTCGGCGTTTGCGCTCAGTGTGATAACTGACAGGTCGTACGTGCCGCCAGGCGCCCCCTGTCTGCGGGGGGCGAGCGGGCAGGCGGTGAGCGGCATCCCTTTGTAAACAGGGTCTCATGCACTGATTGATCTGCCCGAGACAGTGCCCTGTCAGTCCCGGGAGCCGGCGAGAAGGACGGGCCGCCTCTCCATTCATTTGGTTTCCATATGTATCTGTGCGTTTCCCGGGGCTTCTTCAGGGGCTGGCATGCTGTTGGGGGCTTTTCGGGTGCTCAGTTATATAAAAATCTGGATTTTTGTGGCAGAGGGGATTGTGAAACTGCACGTGGCAACACACCGGTGAAACACAAGCCCTCGGGGAGATGTGTGGCTTCTCTCCCCCCGCTGCGGTCGAGTGTGCGCTTCTCAGTCACACAGGCGTCTCCTGGACTCTCCCTTCTCGCCATGTGCAGCCCCGCCACACAAAAGCCCCCTTTGGGCTGCCAGGGTCCCTCGGACTGCGAGGCAGGCGGCAGAAACAGCAGCTGCGGCCCAGAACGGGACTTGCCATTTGCTCCCTGAACACGCCCCCGCCTCGTCCTCGTCCTCGTCCTCGGCCTGATCCCCTGGCGGAGCCAAAGGTTCACCTCCGGTGTATGTCACTCCAACCCGCCCCTCCTCCACCCCCTGAGAATACTACGGGCTCAGGGCAGACACGTTCTTGCTCACCGAGGGCTCTTAATATGTTAACATTTATGAGCATGTGTATAGCGCCTTCCACTATTAGTATGCTGAAACAGCGCCTTCTTAACTGAGTGCACTTTCAGACGGTTCTGAGTCACTCGTTAACGGATGTCTTGTTGTATTTTGTTTAAAGTAGCTGCCCTGAAGGCTGTGTGGGTGCCCGAGCACATAGTCAGCCTTGTGGAACAAATTTGGGGTCTTGTAGAGGATTGAGCCACTGAGGGCAACCATCATGGAAAGTGTACTTCTTCGCAAAAAAAACAGAAACCATGGACTGCTGTCATGGATTGATTATTTGTTACTGAGTGTAGAAAGCATAGAAAATATTAACCATTTTTTTCGCATAAGGCCAGAAAACACACGTTAGCCGACTGCTTATTCCCTTAAATTAGGAAACGTATACCTTATTTACATGTTGATTACTACAGGGGTCAGACACCCATTCTGATACTGAACACCGCATTTACATACTGATTCCTGCAGAGGTCAGGCAACTTCCTCTGCATATTTAGTGGCCGTTTCCAGAGGTCAGAAGGCTCACCCAGCATTTACAGATTCTATTCGGAGAAGGTGACAACATGCTTCTGTATTTACATGTTCTGTCCCATAGGGGTCAGACACGTACACTGCATTTACAGATTAATTCCAACATTCAGGAACATTCACCCTCCGTTTACAAATCCAGTCCTGAATGTTAAGCTTTGTATATACACGTTTATTTTTACGCATTACACGCAGCTTTCACAGCCCCATCCTTAGAGGTCAGAAAACTATTTTAACGTTTACAGGTTAATTAAAAATGACCAGAAAAATACGCTACAATTACAGTTTTGTTCTGAAAGATCACATTGCGTTCATAAATTCAGTTTTACATGGTTTACAGATAGATTCTCTGAGGTTAGACGACTCATACAGTATTTACAGATCAATTTCCTTATTGGTTAGGAAATACATACTGAATTTTCATGGTCATTCCGTTAGGCGTTAGAAAACTTCTTGCATATGTAGATTAGTCAAAAAGCACCCGAGCATTCACTGATTCAGTCCCCGAGTTTAGAAAAAAACATTGTCCGCTTATAGGTGAATTTTCAGTGTTCAACACAACTTGTGCTTCTGGTACCGGCTCCTTGCTAGAAAGGCCATAGAAGCCATATTATATTCACTCATTTACTCACGTGTAGCTTTGGCACAGTCTCTGCATTTTGTCAACTTTTGCTACCATTGGTTCCCGAAACGATGGGAGGCCGCGCTGCCTGACCTCGGCATGGCGGGGAGACTGGTCTGGCTTTCATCAGTTTTTCACTTTCCCTTGAACTCGGCTGTCTGGGCAGCCCTTATCTTGCCAGACACCGATCACAGTCCACGGAGAAGAGCACACCCTGCCCACGTGGGTAAGTGCTAGGTGGAGCTGCGCACTAAAATAGCCCTGACCCGAGGGCACACAGGAGCAGTCTAGTCTCGTTTGCAGAGAGATGAGTGCATTGACTAAAGTACCAGTGCATCTAAAAGGCCTGAAGGGCTGGCACGTGACACTGTTGCCCATACTAAAACTCTGCCTAACATGCAGTTGGCTCCTCTCAGCACTTAAGGTCCTTCAGGGGCCCTAGTCTGTTGCAAACCCGGTTACCTGTAGGCCATCCCGCCTTCGAAGATGGACTGTTGTAGATTCATGAACTTAACGATCTCGGCCCTCGCTGTGAAGCTGTATATGAGGGACCAGGCCTAGACTCCTGCAACAGTAAACTCGGAGGCACCTTTAGATCCGGGCCTGTCAATCAACGGCGTTGAGTTTTGTTGCCTTGAAATGTCACTGCCTCCAACCCTTCACCATTTGTTTGCCTGAACGCAAATTAGCTATTCAGGCCCCTATGTGCATCATTTTTTCATAAATTAATTACCATATGTATGTAATACCGTGTACCAGCGTTGTGCTGCCACCAGCATCTCCATTTAAACATGCTTCTGGGACTTGCGTAACGAGGTCTGCACAGGATCACGGAGCATGTCAAACCACTGTGACCTGGCATGAAGTTCACGACTCGAAAGTTAAACCCCCGAGTCTTGGCCGCTTGGTTGCACATGTCGGTTTGTCTCCTGGTCCGATGGCGTCTGTCCACTGGATCTATTTCCCTTTCTTCCCATCTGTCATTGACGTGCCTGTCCCTCCCTCTGTTTTTCTCCCTCTCCCTAGTGTCCCTCCGTTTCGATCTATCTGCTATATCTTGCCCCCATGAATCTAGAGAGTGGCAACTTAAGAGGCGTCCGACCCCCTGTGGCAAGGCCAAAGAAACAAAGGCACATTTTGGAAAAGGGGGCTCGGATTTAGAGCGAATTCTGACCAAAAGCCAATTGCTTTTAAGACTCGTTTCTAGGCCTCAATGCTGTCTGTCTTCTGGTGAAGGCCTCCAGCCTTCGATCAGCTATTGTTGTTTCTGATTCTTCCGCCTGAAAGTGGCAGATTCAGTGCTCATTACTTTTCAACTGTTTGATATAGTTGAGCCGGGAAATGGCCCTTACAATGCGGGCATTGCAACTTAAAACCTTTACCACACATCCGTTACCACGCAGTACCTTTACAGCGCATGTCTGTACTTTGCAGGGTAGGTATGTATGAGAAATGGGTGTGTGTGTTTGTATAGCTATAGGGTTCGGAGTAGGTAAGGCTATTATGTGTTAAGGATGTTTTCAGGGTTTAGCAGTGGGTAAGGGTATTATTGGGTGATAGGGGTGTGATTAGGGGAGGGGCATTGGATGGTAAGGGTGTTTTTAGAGTTTTGGGGTGGTTAAACGTATAGGGCTGGGTAGGAGTATGGGATGGTAAAGGTAACTAAGAAAGTGGAGGCGTTTGGGGATCCCCCAATTAAAAAAAAAAAAAAAAAAAAAAAAAAATTATACGCATTTCACATATTATATATTCTTACCTTGCGTTGTAAAGGCAATGTGTGGTAAAGGCGTTGTATGGTTCAGGTGCATGTTTGTAAATGCGTGCTTTGTTAATACAGACATTCTGTTGAGTCTTGAACAAGCTCTACCTGTTCACACGTTCTGACCCACCTCCCAACAGATACACGCGCCAGAAGGTGTCAAGTCTTTTTTGTCTTAAGTGAAACCTGCTCATGGATTTCAAGTACCCCAGAGATGTAGTTGTCAAAGAAACATTAGTGTCGCCATCAGTCATAAAATATTTGTACGTTCTATTAAAAATGATGTCAAATTGTTGCGTAAATAAGCAGCATTGTGTGGCACAAAGCAAGATCATTATGCTATGTTGCTTAGCTATGATGTCAATTATATAAATATCTATTTTTTTCATTAGGTAAAACATAAAATATCAGTCACTCTGATATTAAATGTCTTGAACACCCCTTATTCAATGTATAAGTCAGTCAAATGGTTGGACTAGCTTCTTAAAGTGTTGGAAATGTGGCCAGCTGCCAAAATAACCTTCTGTTCATATTGGGCCTCATTCCAGGAGGACTGGCTACCTTACCGGTAGTGATAAATGGCAAATACCACTTTGGTAAGGTGGGAAAAAGCTTCCTAAAGGTAAATACTGCTCTGCTTAATGACTACTGAAATAATGTTGGTGATAAAATACCCATTGGGTGATATACCTGTCACAACAGGTTTTCCCAGCATAGGAAAAACCGTTACAAAATTGTGGTAATTTATTTACCACCTTTCTTTTTAGATGTTTAAAATCAGAAATTATCTTTTCTCATCAGCGACATTTTTACCTAAAGTTGTAATGACCATTGGTAGGTTTTTATAACCAGCAGTCATGCCACACTGCTAGTGATAATATGGAATAACATCTCCCATATAGCCAAATGCCAGAATGGAACTTTACAAAGTGGGTAATTTACCACAGGTATAATTTTTGCATAATAAAGCAACCCGTTTTTGTTACTTTGTTACAGACACACATTTGAACACAGCACACTCTGTTCTTGCCTTGCTTGTCCTGCATGCCCATTTTCACCTTTCATGGTGTATACCGCTATTGAAACCTGTCTGCCTTGTGTCTTTACATGTTTGTCCATTCACCACAATGCGTGAGTGAACACATGGATCCTGTGCACGTCAGGACCCGTCCCTCAGGCTTTATTAATCTGCACGTCATTTTGTATCTATTTTTGTGTACACCCCTTCTCACATGTTTATCAACATAGAAGAAGTACTCCTGCCCCAGCGGAAGCTCTGAGTCTTTCTTTTTTCATGTTGCCTGTTTGTGACTAAAGTAAAGCTCTAGTTTATTGCTGAAGGGGTGGCAACACATTTGTATTTGGACTCTCTGTAGTGTGTATATTTAATGTGTATGTTTCTTTCCACCATCATTCTAAATAATTAACAATGTCCTATGCTCCCTTACCTTCTTCGTCCCCTTTTTATACTGTGATCCGGTAGTTCTGCTCCCCCAATTACCACGTTGGATCACGTCTGTGCAGATCTTTCTTCCTTTTGAGCTCACGTGTTGATCAACAAACCTCCATGAACAAGGGATGTGTATAAAATGTTTTAAGACCCGTCTGCACCTTACCGGTGTGGGATGGAAAAACAGGTGCAATGCAGGAGCAGCACACATTTGAATTAAGATGAATTGCAGGAGAATACTGAAATATGGCTTAGAAGAATAGCTTGGTTTGGATCCATTTTTGATGTTATTCTAGTCAACAGGTTTCACTGAAACAAAAATATTCGAGTACCCAAGGGGTTGGATTAAGTATAATTTCCTTTTAATTTTATAAAGACGTGGGAGATGTCTCCTGAGAAGAACGCTATAAACAAGGAGAGGAACGTCAACCATGCATAATTCCACTCTTCCTGTCTTGCGGACAGTCCCACATCCCATTCTCTGAAGTTGTGCCTACACATGCTTTGATGAACATGGGTTACTTTGGTACACAAAGCAAGAGTTTGCGGAGCTGTATGTTACTCTGTAATCCATCTCAGCCTTACCCTCAGGGTCTTTTTACTTCATGTAACCGTGTCACTGTTATTCATTGGTGTGTTTCTCATAACATTTAGCTTAAGCCTTGATAACACACTGCAGCGCTTTACAGCAGCTGCCAAGTACTTTGGTTTGTGTGTATGTGGTGCGGGAGTCAGTTGGTGATTGCTGGCCCATTAGCTAGGATGACCTGTTCAATGTCAGTCCTAATGGTCAATGAGTCTGGCGCTCCCTCGCTCTAGGAGCCTCTTAGTGTTGTTTGTGATGAGGATGGTCGTGCCTTGTTCATGAGTGAATAAAAATTCCTTCATCCTACCTATCAGTTTCAAGAATACAGAGCCCTGTCTAAGGCATTAGACTAGCTTATGGGATGGAAGAGATGTAGAAACAGGTTGTGAATTGATGGAATTAAGGGTTACTTTAAGTGCCTCTGAAGGTTGTGTGGAACAAGCAAGCCTCCAAGTGGATTGAAGTTGTGAACATATAGTGGCCTAGTGATGAACCAAACGTCAGTTTGCAAGGCCGGTCTTTGGGTAACCTTGGGACTAGCCATGCAGAAATGTGTGGGCTGTGCACATAGGCTTGAGCTGTGATCTTTTGTTGATCAGTAACCTGTGAAGGGTCTTCAACACACACGGGCGGGACATGCATTCAGAAAATGTGGAGACATCTTTAAACAGAGTAGAGACTAGCACTGTAATATAGACTAAATATGGACACCGATTAACCTGATCCACAGAGTAGAAGTGGATCCTTGTATACAATATGTGAATCAATCAATACAGTCATAACAGGAAAAACAATACAAATGTCCATTCACACGGAGATACCAGTCACATCCATGCTTCTTTATATCTCATCCTTGGATAGCAAGTTCCAGCACACCTGCTACTTATTATTTGTTTTTCCAAATAGATGTTTAGCCTGGACCTAATGTGTTCTAATCCTGAATAGAGCTCGGCTGTGGGAGATTATGTCTGCATTATTATATAAATAAAGCAGTGGTGATGGGGGGGGTCAGCTATTGAGGATGTCCTGGTGGCTGTGCTTTGTGTGAGAAACGAGCAGCCCGTGTAATCGTTTCTCACGGCTGTGGAGGACTGAGCAGCGAGGTCAGGCCGGAAGTCATGCAGGCTGAGGTTGCAGTAGTTGAAAGGAGTAGACAAACAAACTGCTATTTTAAGACTGGAAGAACAGTTTCGCTGAAATAAGGACTTGTGAGGAATGCCTATTTTGAGAAGACAACGTGATGGCCTCCGCTGGGGAACAAAAATAAAGCTTTAAATTAAATGTTCAGTTCAGTAAGTGTCAGCAACCACTATGTGAGTTTTCAAAAATTCCGAATGGCTTCTATAATCTTACCATTGGGTTTGTTCTCACTGTTAAAAACGCGCAATGCATGATTAGCGTAACATAATTATTGGTGTACATGTTCTTTTTAAGCCCTCTTTCTCCCTTTCTTTTTAAATATTTCTTTTCCTCCTTCATTCTCCCTCCTCTGCCTTTCTTTTTCTTGCTCTGGGTTAATGTCTGATTAAAGTAAGTCCTGGTCCCAAAAAATGGGCGTCTGTTCCTATTTCCTGCAAAGATCTAGTTGACCGCATTGGCCATCCATCGCAACTTAGTAAAATTGTACTTGTGATGAGGGAACTAGATGGTAGAGGAGGACTCTGCTTTTCCAATGGTATTCATTGGCATTAAAACTGGTCTTTGGTAAGCCCAGCTTGTCTGAGAGTTCAGAGGACTGGAACATGAGCAATCGATTAGGATTTTGGTCAGTGGCAATTCTCCTTTCTGATTTTTGTGGGTGTGCTAAAAGTTAAGAAATCTATAAGCCTTCGAAAGATTGTAGCTGCTTGGAAAGTGCTACATGTGTGCCGCAAGGGCACTCTCATAGAAGCACAAATATGACATCAGATTCGTGATTCTTCAGTTAAAGCGCTGTAAAGCCCATGCCTTCAGTCATGGTGACTTCCTATTGTACAAGAGTGCTTAATGCAGAGGTATGATAGTGCTTGATCCATAGCAGGTTTTGGAACACACATCGCGGGTGGTTATTCTGAAAATCTGTCACAAATCTGGCCTTCTTGGGCCTATGTGGAAGACTCCTGCAGTGTTTTGCCGGTATATAATTGCAGTTTGACCATAGCGCTCTAGAAGTGAGTGGCAGCCAAGTCTTTAAATAACTGGAGCGGCCTAGGCAGTGGGCGCTTTGATTGATCAGTTGATGTGCTTTGGATGATTTGTCTGTGGGTGAGTGCTCCTTGAGGCTGAAGGAATCGGGCCGTGGCAGCAGAGGCGATGAATTGATTCAATCTGTCAGTCACCGGAGGTGGTGAGGCGTCCACGTGACGTCTGATGTCCGCACCTTGAGGCCGCCTCGCCAGCACAAGGCCCGGCCCGCAGCTGGCAGCCACAGCACCAGGAGAAGCCGAGAAGGCCAGCTGCCAAGCAGAGGGCAAGATGCCGCGCCGTGAGTACAGATTACCAGCATTTAAATGCGTGCCCACCATGCTGCGCCCTCTCCACTTCCTCCTGCTGCCTCTCGCCCTGGGACCCTGCCCTGGGTCTAAACATGCCTCTTACGGAGGGGTGGCCTCTGGAGCTGATGCTGTCAGTCAGAAAAGTAGCTTTACCTCTTCATGCAGAAAACTCTCCATTCAATTCCTATAAATCAAATTAAGACCGTTGGGAGGATATTGATGTGACTTAGTAGCTACCATAGTGTGTGATCAGAAGGGTGAGTGTTCCTTAACTGAACAAGATCTGTGATGCTGGGGAAATCGCTTTATTTGACTTTTCTTTCTTAACTTTCTATGACAAGTCTTCGAGCTCTTAAAAGTTGGTGAGTGCTGAAAACAAGAGTCATATAATAAAATGGCATTGAATTCACATCTATGATAAATGCCATTTTACTCCGCAAATATTCCAACAAACCGGGTTGCGGCTTTTCTGAGTGGACCGGAAGCAGATTGAAAAGGATGCACTTCTCAGGGGTCCCTGGCTGCCAGCCACACTAGTATTACCCTTAGAAGCACGAGGAAACGGATCCGGGGACAATGGATTTGAGGCAGTCTCCGTTCACTGTGATTTCCTCAAGAACGGTTTTATCCCCTGACAAAACTAGTTTCACATTAAAATACTTAATATAAGAAGCGAACTAATATACCATTGCCCTTTACGTTCTGAAATGTATTTAATGCCTTCATTATGACTTGACAGATCCTGATGTGGCTAGTAGTTGGAGATACTAGCCAAATCGGGATTGCAAATTGTGCAGGAACACTGCCCTTTTGAGATCCATTTCCCTCCCACTTTTCACTAGGAAAGCCCAAAGAAATGCCCACAGGGAAAACAGTGCACAGTAGGGGAGAAACATTTGGACCTCTGTAAATACAGATAACTGAGACTTTTCGCCATTCCAGAAGGCAAAACGCAGAATGTGCCTCCTGTACTGCAACCCCGCATGACCGTATCCCATGGTGTTGATACTTCTGGGTGGGAGTTTACTGTAGTGTCTGCATAGCTCCTAGTGAGGGCCTAAGTGTGGAAGCAGTGCATATGTAGCGAGCAGAGATTTTCAGGTTTTGTGCTGGGGGCCTCAGGGAGGGGACTGGATTGAACACAGGGGGAGGCAGAGCCCCTGAACTGGTTAAGAAGAGCGGCATGCTGAAAACGGAGGGTTGATTTTAGTGCGAGAAAGAGGAGCTTCTGTCATTTCTGATAAATGATTACTTTGTGGAGACTTCAGGTAGACCAGGCTGCCCCTAGCGTGGTGGCAATCATTTATCTGATTGTAAGAGGGGATAACATGTCAGAACTGCAGTATTTGTACTAATAAATATGTTTTGAGCTGCGAATTCTATAATTTCATTGACTAATCCTGAAAAATATATGGTAGGCATTCTGAATGCCCCCGGTGATTTAATTTTTTCATGTATTTTTTTGAGACTGGGCATGGAATTAAAAAAGTTTGAAGACCACCGGTGTAGTGGCCTAGCCACCATTGATCTGGGGTGGCTACCTACTGGCCAAATTGTCAGGACATTCAATTAAATACATTTGAATTCTGTGCATTTAAATAGAAAACAATTAGGTGGTCTGTGCGTCTCCTGATAATGTGGTGCACGTCCCGCCTTCCTGGACCTATGCACCGTGTCCTGTATTTAAGAACATCTCAACACACCCGTTTAAAATGATAAAGCTCTTTCCTGGCAGGAAATGAGGAGAACTTTACGTGCGGTTACGTGACATCCCGGTGCCCTTCATTCTGCAGTTACAGTGTTTCTCTTTGGAGATGCTGCTGTAAACGGAGAGCATCCTGGACACTGCAAGGGCAGGTTTTACATCTGCCAGGCTTCCCCATGGCGGCGCATCCGCGTTCACTTTGGGCTCCGCTGCGTGTCAGTTCACTGCAGCATCAGCTTACAGAGGAGGCTAAAAGTACAGTATCCTCACATGACCTGTATCTGCTTTGGAACTTGTAGGACGTTGCATATTTTCGAAAATTCAATTTCGCTTCTTCGTGAAAGCCCGCTTGCATCATGGCTGGTCCCTGGCCGAGTCATGGGCCATAAACATGGTGTCAACTTAAATTCCTGTGTTTCTTTTTATGGCGATTGGTTTCCCTCCATGTGATCCGGACATATTATGTATAACGAGCGGTTCCAAACGTCAGATTAGGATAAAGGCAGGAGCACACTCTTAAAGAGCAAGCGGTCCTGCCAGCGGAAAATGCAGCACAATTCTCTCTCCGGTGTCACAGGCCAGAAGGTATGCATTTTGTATACTATATTAATCCACAGAGAATCCACACAGACATATCATTTGCACTCATTTGGTCTATTCTGTATGTGTCTGCCCCCCTGAAATGCTTAATATAGATTGCACATAGAAAGAGGCACGGAAAGTGGCATCCAAGCAGACAGCCAAAGGCCTGTATCCGTGCATCACACACAGGCGAACACACTTCCACACCAATGAGCATGGACCATAAGACATAAAGGTTCCACTCTTGCTTTCAATACGCATTAGCAACCATCCATACAAACCACTAGCAAGTTAGTCAATGGTGAGCTTATGCGAATACACACATAGAAGACGCGCACAGAAGCCACACACAGATATGCAGCCTTTAAAAACAGATATAGCCAGAAAGCAGGCACACATAGACGACCGATGTTCTAGACAGACCTACAGACGGATTCAGTCTTCAGGTGCACTTTTTCCTTGTTATTGCTCCCTCAGTCTTGCGCCGCTTCTTTAGTGATGTGGGTGCAATATTTCGGTTTGCTTGCTCATCCCTTGATTAGAGCGTACAAAAAACAAGTAGGGGAAGAGTGAGCATATAAAAGGCGTGTGATGATGTGAGGGTGTCACAGGCAATGTGTCTGTCCCAGCCCCAGGCGGTCCCTACTCGCTACATGCTGTCTTTCAATGCCTCAGGGATAACCAAGTGGTGGTCGTATTCTGGTGATTCTTACTAAGTAACCCAGGGTATTGCAGGTTGCATTTCAAGCAAATGTGTGTTCCTGGAACTGAGCAGTATGTGGGAATGTAAGGGCGGGCCAGTGATCACATTGGTTTCTTGGAAAAGATGGTGAATCATATATCACAGTCTCCCTGCAGGGGAGGTGTAAAAATAGAGTAAAACAAATATGTTCGAAAGTGCTGATATAAAGACCTATCGGAACAAAAGTACTGAGAATCTGAATGTAAAGCTGGAGACCAGGTAGGGCCTGTGTGAGTCCAGGCAGGAAACGAGCTTATGAGGTGGCACTTACTGTCTTTACCCGCTGTCACATTCTGTGACCTTATAATCCTGTACATCTTTGGCAGAGCTGTATTTCATGTAGCTGTCTGCATGACCTATTGGTACCCCGGTTTAAAATAAACCTAGGGTGGACTTTGGCTCCGCCCAGAAGGGACTATTTTTCTCTCACCTCTTGCTATTGGCTGTTCGGTGCTTTCACTTCCTAGAAGTACCCCGAGTCACCACTCATTAGATTCTTTTTACAAAGGTGCACTGTATAAGAAAGCAGTCCTTTTTTTTGTTGTGTTTTGAACCTGCAGAGGAAATCACTTTTGAGTTTGGGAAGGTCATAAGGATCAGAACTCATTCCGGCCTTGGACATACTTCTGCTAAATCACTTATGCCTGGCAGGAGAAGACTTTAATCTCCGTACCCACTTAATGAATGCCTTGTTTGAAATGCTTACATCTAGGTAATAATGCAGTGCTGTCAGCAGGTGCGTTTCAGCCAATCCTTCTTAAAAAACTGTGCCCTATGCCGGCTCATTCTTTCATTTGTTATAATCATCCATATGTTTAACTAAAACGTAGTATCCGTTTCTCTCTAACGTGTATCACGTTTAGGGATATCGAATTACTCCACGTACATCAATGTATCTGCTCCTGGTCTTTCCTTTTACAAATCAATGTTATCAAGTGTGTCTCTTTGTTTGGATCTCATAGCCTGGCAATGTCTACAGCTTCCAAAATGTAGTAGTCACTATCCATGGCTGATGTGTTTTTTGTTTTGTTTGGGAATTGCTATGAGCACTGATATTATGACAGTGGTGAACAGATATGCTTTTGGCGCCTTCTATGGTTCTCTTTGGGTGGAAAACTTTGTCACAGATGGAAACAAATATGGATTGTATAATGGACGATAATAATACCTCAGTCAGGCGTTTTGTTCGAAGCTTCATATCTCTATTAGTTCTAAACCACATTTTCTGCACACTCCTGCCACCCGAATCTCCTGAAACTCCAGGGTCCAGACCAGGCAATCTGCATCTTCTACACCTCAGTATTACTAATGGCTGTTTTGGGCAGCACTCTTGTTCCCTTAAGGGCAAAGCCATAGAAGAAGAACCAAACAATAAAAGAAAATGGGTACTGGGGGTGTGGACCCCCAGCCATTGGCGATACTCCTGTCTGTTGACTGCTTTCTGAAATAAGTGGGAAACTGAACTGTAGCAATCAATCTTTCAGATAACAAGTGCCTAGATGGCAGGGTTCATGTGGTTTCAGTGATTTGGAAAGCGTTTCAATTTAGAAATTTAAAAAATGTCAGAACAGGAATGTGATCTTTTGTGTGTGAGGAGAAGGGAGAATTGTGAGATGATTTTGCCTGGGGGAAATGTTGAATAATTGTAGAGGTTCTTATATCACAAGGAGATTGTTAGATCAGCATGGGCATGCTGTCAGTGTCTGGGAGCCTTGGTGAATGCTGCAGAGCCACAGCAATACTTCACCCACTAGTAAAATATTTCTGCTAGGGCTAAGAAGGCAGTGATCTAGTTGTCGTCAAAGGCATCTGACAAATTGGGGAACATGTATTCTGCTCGCCTGGACTTAAATTGGAGAACCCTGACATGCATGGATCACAAAGACAAAAGGGGATTCATCCGTCTTATGATATAAAAGAAGACGAGCAGGTATGAACAGGAGGAGATGGCTAAACTCTGTTTTACTAAGAAGTATGTTTTTTGGATGACATATATCCAGAAAAATTTGTGAGATTTTCTTTGATCAAAGTGTCCCACCAGCAAGAGACAAAAATAAAACCTGATGCAGCTAAAGGGCAGGCGTGTGTTACTGTGGGTTCTGCTGCAGGTGCCAAAGTCAACATGTCACGTGGACTCCTCAATCCAGTGTGCGCATCCAAGGCTGCGGGTCAGCTCTGGACATGAAATACGCCTGCTGCCAGGCTACATTTTTTCATTTCCTGTAGCAGAAATACCTACTATCGTGGGATGAACTGGACAGGTGCATTGAGCCTCTTTATGCGAGGAAGGCCTAAATAAATGATGGCGTTTTTACAGCTGCTGCGCCCTAATGCGCTCCAGTACGTTTGATAGGGATCAACAGAGCATTTGTTTAATTTCTCTTCTGCAAATAGAGAGTCCATGGTACATTTATGGACACAAAAGTGGAGGTTGGACTGACTCAGAGCTCCAAGAAAGTGTGTGCCACACATTGAGCCTTTAGTGGAGACACCGTGGAGCACAGATCAGCTGACCGGGTAGGATTTGAAGTGCATTATAGTGCTCAATTTGTGCTACAGAGTTATTTTTCATCATCAGATATCGACTTAATGTAAGGAGAAAGAGGTAGAAATAGCAAAATGAAACAAGAGAACCATAGGAAAACAGAGACAAAGTGTGAATGGAAAAGAACATGGAAGCATCTGTGACCCTCTGAAGCCTTCAATAACTTGCTGTACACTAGGGTTACTTTTGCAGACCTTGTCGGTGACAGAGCACTTTATAAGTCAAAACCTAGATGTCTCCAACAAGCTTGTACTAATTATTTGTTTTGCTGTTAATCTTCCACAAATCATGTATGTACAAATGCTTTAATCATGCATTCTCTTTCACCTGCCCTATTCTAACTGCATTCAATGCTGAGTACAATTTCTACTATTATTCTGGGCATTTGTGTTTTAAATGTCATTGTACTCACAGCACAGAATTAAATAAACCATACTGAAGTCCATGCTTCAGTATGGTTAGTAGGGAAAGGCTTCCCCAATAGGTAGTCCAAATCAAGAGAGAAAATCCACTTATATAAGAAAAATACCTTCTTATCCAGTTCATCAAATTAATCAGCCAAGTATCAGTGAGGAGACATGTTGTAGTTTCACATTCATATTTTATTAAATTCTCTTAGTAACATACAGCAGCACAGCCAACACGCTTCACCCAAAGAAGGATTTCATCAGGTTCATTGTATCCATATATTCATATTGCTTGTATTCTTCCTGTCAGATAGATTCCCCACAATCCAATACATAGAAGAAATGGTAGCTTGCCCGGTTAAGATCTGTATCAGCTGACTGATACTAAGTGAAAAGATCAATCACTTGAGGAAAAAACAAGAATTAGCATAGCCAATAGGTTTGGGCAGTCTGAGCTCTATAGGCATTGGCAATGTTAATGCATTTGCGTATATAAGTAAAAGCCTCAGAGCCGTACACAAATACATTGCCAACATCTATATCTCTCAGAATTCAAGACCTGTTGGCTTTGTAAGTGCTTGTTTTTTCTTCTTCTTTTGGATGTACATTTCCTGCACAAATGCCCCATCTTTTATCTCCCTCTTGTGGTTGTGGTCAGCTCCTTACGTGTCATAGCTGATCTCATCAGCAATCTGACAAGGTAGGAAACACAAGCTTTTAGTTTGCATTTGTCATATCGGTTCCGGCCTTTATCATTCACTGAAATGCTAAGTAGAACGAAAATGCTTCACCCACGTTGTGTTATTGACGTGGGTATAAGGGCAAAGATGCTGTCATGAGGCATCCTGACTGCGTACCACGTTGGATGCCTTTTAAGACAGGTTATAGAGGTCCCCTCGATCTTCCAACGCATCCTTTTGCTTGTGGGTGCAGTCTTGCAGTCCACCAACCTGCAGGGGCATTAGTCCTTCTTTTAAAACAGGCCTCTCAACTTGCATTGGGAAACCACCACTCCATCTTTGAGTTCTGTGATGCCCCAAGTTTAAGTTGGGCCTGCACTGGTGACAGCACTTTTTTTTTTTTGTATTTTGTCACCTGGTCTTTGTCTGTGCCAAGCACACATGCATAAGGATGCTTCTTGCGCGATTCAGGACTGTACACCAAATTTAGGAAATGTGGCCCGACACATCCTCTCTTGGGTCAGAGTTCCGAAGTCATCAGGCTACCCTTTGCTGTATTGCATCTGTAGTCCATACGGTGGACTAAACTTTTAGTTTTTTTAGGTAACATGGATTTTGCACTTGTGTGAATGAAGAGAACACACTAGAGTAATTGCTGCACATTTACGAAAGCAATTTGAAGAGCATGTGCAAGGGTTATTCACATGGGCCGGAATAATGTTAATTGACAAGCGCCATAACGTAACTCCTTGTTCTATCCTGATAGATGTGTCACCAGCCAACATCTTTCCATGGTTATGGCACAGGGTTTTCCCCGTCGTAGAAGTTATAGTTTTGATTCAGGGAGATAAATTCAGTTGGACTAAATTAAGAGATGGACACTATTTGTCAGTGGGGATCCCAGGACTAGAAACCCAGTGACCTAAAGGCATCTGGTAAACCTACCACTGTCATATATGCACGAGTTGCACACATCTCCGCACAGATGCATTAGAAACCCCTTTGTAAATCAATTTTGACTCACTAACTTTGTTATGCAAAATCTTGCAGATTTACTTACCTGCCTTTCACTGCCCTTATTGAGCACTGAAAGGCATAAGCCCGACACATGCTTGGATGATGTACACGCAACAGCACATACTGCATGTTGTGTATAGCTTATATATATATTACCAGGGCACCTTTGTTTAGACCACTGTGCACTTTACAAATGCTGTCATTCGTTCATTAACGTATGGATGGGCAGCATTGGTCCACATGTACCAGATCCAGCCCCCATTTTCAGGCTGGCAAAAACAGTAATCGACAAATTAACCGTATGGATATGTGTTCCCAATGGATAGCCTGAAAATCTGTTGTGGGTTTGGCTTGAAGGATCATCTTTAGACACCTTTACACCAGCAAGAGGAATTGACAAAGCAATGACCCGCTCCATTCATGAAAGTGGGACGTCTAGTACCTCTTCTTGACTGTAGAAAGGTTTGCAGTATATGTATCTCCCACATTCCCAAGCAGCATCCTCCAGTCTGTGGTGTGGGAGAAGCGCACACAAGTGCCTGTCCGCTTGTCTGAATCTATTCCTTGTTGCTGATCCACCAAATATTATGGGTTGAACCGCTGGCCTTTGCAAGCTGGACCAGATCCTAACGATGCAGTGATTTCTAACACGTATATGGATTTTGCGACGCACCTGCACTGCTACCAAAGCAGGATATAGATGTTGAGTCCTACCACAAGCCCCTAAACACCCACCCGATTTCAGAAAATATGTAAATGCACTAAATTATCAGGAAGTAGACAAAATCCACATTGAAAAATCACTTACAGTGTTGTGTGTCTCCAGATGCAGCAAGACTCAAAAACGTACTTATTCTGGGGGAATGGGCCAAAATCTCCATTGACACACTGAAATCTCCAAGATGTGTATTGCTGCCACAAGTCCTAAAGCATGCTTCTAAGATCAGGAAAGGAACAAGAACTAGAAGTGAAGCGGCCGCAAGACACTGAAAATAACACTATTCTTAGGAATCAACAACCTCTACATTGAAAACCCTAGGCTGTGAAGGTGATCTTTTCTCACTAGTCCCTAAAAACATGCCTGTTCTCAGGAAACAGGCAAACCTTGGTTAGCACAACTCAAGGTGATATGCGTCTTGTAGGGTAAGGCCAAAAAAACAGTCTCACGAAATAGACAACACCTACTTTGACAAAACATGTAGCAGAAGATGTATTCTTATTTTGGAAGATTAATCTAACCTATTTATACATAGGATATGCACACACTCTACAAAGTGTTAACTTGTACTTTGAAAGATGCGCTCTGCTGTCTGTAGAAAACCTTTGTTGACAAAAATATATCGTAGGTAATGTCTTCTGCTGCTAAAGCTGGTAAAACAGGCAAGCGAAATGAATTTTAAATGGACACACCTTGTAAAATAAATGGCTTATACTACTGCAAAGCCCCATAAAAACACCTGTTGAAATGTACTAAACCTACACTAAGCAAAATATATGGTAGAAACTGCCACCCACTTACATGAACAGTACCTGCATTGACACACTAAGTACAGCAGAAGTATTTTCTTTTGAGAAGGTCGTAAAAAACGAACCTTTAATCAAGAAATGGACAAGGCCTACATTGACTAATAATGTACTGCAGAAGATGCCTTCTCCCTGTTGCAAGACCTTGAAAATGAGACTTCTTCTCATGACATGGATAAAATTTGCAGTGACACTTCATGTATCACCTTAAGCCTGCAGGCACCATTTAATGCACATATAATATTACCAAACTACTCCAGTCCAGATTTGCAAAGTCATCATAAATTAGGCAAATCAAAGAATGTGTTGATCTAGTATTTGCTTTCCAGCGTAAAACTTGCTTTGTGCTGGAAAGTTGTTTAAAAGTAGCTAAAAGTTGCAGTATGTGCTGCTTTGCGTTAGTTTGCACAAAGAGAGCATCCCATGGGTGGTACATGGGCATTCTCATATTACCACCCATAGTTTTTGATGCAAAGTACCATTCACTAGAGTGGTTCCAAACCTATGGTCCGGGGACCTCTAACGGTGAGCGAAGCCTCATCAAGGGGTCTGCAACTGCTTAGAAAATGAAATAATATTAACAGATTAGGTTCCCAGCTTTCACTAATGACTTAGTGGGCGTCCCTGGATTCCATTCATTGGATTCATTGGGGGTCCGCGGGTTCTACTATTGATAAAGTATGGATCCACCAAAGTCAAAAGATTGGGAACCACTGATCTACTACATTTTGTTGACATGGCTTTGCCCTAAACATATATGCCTCCTTCAGACAGAGAAAGTAGGAAAAAAGGTTTTTTTTTTTCCTCCCCAAAATGTTACCGAATTTAGCATGTGCACTGCACAGTACACCCCAATAAAGTGAAAAGTTTTACATTTAGCCTCATAATAATGTTTTGTACTACATGGCTACCTTTCTAATACAACACATATGATGGAGTTCTCACACATGTACCATTGCACTGTGATGCGAAGGTGTGTGCATGGCCTAGGCAGCCAGTTTGTGCGCCGACGCACGGATCTCTACAGTAGCGCCATATCTTAGTAGATAAGGCGCTGCACTGCAATATTCCTTTCATCCAACACAGCACTGCAACTCTGATTGCTACAATGCTTGAATGAATAGCAAATGTGCCCCTTTCATGTCATAAGGGACATTATCTTCTTGTTCCGTCCTTTACTTTTGCGAATGATTGTTTTTAGCTGTTTTATACTTGTAGGTCTTTGGGTTGCCGTTCTCGGTGTGGCTTTCGGGGTTCTTGTTCTCTCGCTCCTGTTTACATTTCTTCCTCCTGGGCCAGTGGCGCAGGGATGTATTTATTCTACTGCCGTGTGCGCCACTGGCGCAGGGATGTATTTACACTCCCGCCCTGGCCTTGGCTTTTCATCTTTCAAAGACCCTTGACGTGATTGATTGCAGCTCATTTGACAAGGCATGTCAGGCTGTGGACAGAGGTGTTGCAGCTGCACTGACATGAAGGTGGGACTGAAGGGGAGAAGGAAATCTGGTTATCTGCAGTAATTCCTGAGAGCTGATGTATTTCTGCTCCATCCTGGCACCCTCTTTGGGTTATTCTGACTAATTGTTTTGTAGGAAACATTTCTGGTTGCTGTTGTCATGCTGATTATTTGAATTGCACACACCACCAAGTGCATTATTTCTTACTACCAATTTATAGTAGTTGGATCATTGCGACATCGGAAAGGTGCTTTTTCGGACTCCAATGATAGGCTGAGTCGGCCACGCTAGGTTTGAAATTGCACGTGGCACAGAAACGTCAGCAGCAGGCGCACGAACATATTTTTCTGACCATTGGCTTATCAGATGGCCGTGTTTGCAAACAGACCCAGCAGCAACAAACTGTGCAAACATTCATCCGAAAGCGTTAGCACTGAAATGGGCACTCCCCTTGTGAAACAGTATTCTTTAGGTAAATATACAGGGCTAGGCAACAAGCTGTTAGAAACTGCTCCCTGCTTCTCATTTTTTTTCTTTTACTAATTCCCTACAACAGCATTTTTTTACCTTGATTATATCCCATTGTTGCACTAGCGTTACTGCTTGACCTGTCTGCCATTTTGTCAATGTTGCTGTTACTTGATTGGCAAGAGGCTAAGTTACTAAACAGTGCAGGAATTTCCTACCTCCAGTGAATCGAAAAAATGAGAGATAAAAGTTTAAACTAATCATTACGATTGAAATGCATTACTCCATGAGCTCTAGTTTATCCGCGCCCTGCCCAATTTGGTATTAAAGAAAGTGCTACAAGGTCCCTCCTGTTGTATTACGTGAATGTGTATTGTGCTTTACCACCATTTGTCTGGACCAGTAACATTTTCTAAATCTGCACTCCCTTTAATGTTCTGGGGAACTCCATGACCCGAGTCAAAGTGGTCTGTTGACTTTGTATTTGGTTGCGGTGTTTAGAGCTCAGCCGTATCTGATAGTGGCCAGCGGAGCAGGATAGAGCACTTTATTGTGCAGCAATGGATTCTATTAAATAGAAGTCGAACAGAACCTGTTATTAGGGGTGTTATACCGCCCCTGAGGTGCAATGGGACCCCCAAACCTTCAGCGGGACCCTATTCGTCTAAAGGTCTATGAAAAATGTGTGAGATATGCGAGACTTGGTGGCCTCATCACATTCTTTAGAGGACCTATTTTGCATGACACCACTGCTTGTTATGGATATTTGTGCAGCTTTGTGTGCATTGATGTGAGAGCTGAAGGACACTGCAGCTGATGCTTGAATAAGGAAAAACTGTGTTTCAGCGAGTTGGACAAGAAACCAGTAGGGTCCTTTGGAGACCACAGAAGTCTTCACCATGGTTCCCTCTTTTGGCTAATTTTGGTCCTTAGTCAAAGCAAGGCAGGAAGAGCCGTGCAATTAACAGTGGGACAGCACTCTGGAGTGGATTGCATCTAGGCAGGAGTTGACACTACAGAGCCCATGAGGGGTGCTGTCATCTGCTCCCATCCACCACTCAAAGATCAGGGTCTGGCTGTGGTGCAGTTTGGTGCTGCTTCGGCCACAACTGCTGCTATGATGGTGCCTCACACCACTGCACATAGATGGTGTGCGCTGCACATTGTGCATAGATATATTGAGATCCCCTGATTGCATAACAGAAAGTGTATCTATAGCTGGGAAAGTACTATTTGTCAGGCAAGAGTTAAAGCCTAGTGGAAAGGAGTAAACACATACATTAATAGATGAATAACGCAAGTCTTGGCAGATCTACCTACTAGTTCCTTTAGCCTGTCCTTACCAACTTATGATAAGGGGCCCCTTGACATCTTTTATCTAGTTTTGCTATGACTTCAATGATTATTTCCTGAACTGTTGTTCAAATCGTCACTGAAACTCCCTGAAGATTGGCTTACAGGTATTTAGGCCCTAGTTTGTGGCCCACTGGCCTACCTGGTCAATGGAGGGGTGTTACCTCCACTCAGGTACCTGAGGAACAGTACATTTTGCAGATTTCCCCCAACAGACGGGTGGGGATTTCAGAGCATTTAGTATAGCCACTGGTATGGCAGTTCCAGGAAAGGCTCTGAGCTTAGCTGGGCTGCCACCCTCTTTGTTCCACCATGTGGGTAAAGGTTTGCTGTTTTCAAAAGACAAACCTCCCTAAGTGAGAGTTTGTTTGTTACATTTTTTTCCATGTGCATTGGTGACTTTGTTTGGTTTGCTTGCATGGTGGTGCCAAGCTGTAAACTCTAGTGATACTCTCACCTTATGAACGGGTGTCTTGTGGGTGATGGGTTGCCAGGTCAGACGTTTATGTCATCAGAGCACCAAGGGATGATCATCGACCTCTAACTGGGGTAGGGGAAACAATGGTACATCTGCTCTTCTGTGGTGGCTGCACCTTTCAGCTAATCACTGAATGAGCTGCTTCATACTAAAAACAAGAGTTCGACAATCTCAGTTTGATAAAGGGAAAATCTCAATATCTCCCTTCATGCTCCTAAATAAATGCTCTGTGTCATTCTTGGGTGGAGGTATTCAGTATTCCTTCTCCTGGGAAAGCATTCTTCATTTCCAGGCGAGTATCAGAAATGTAGTTTTCTCACTTATTGATGCTACTAGGCAAGGCCTAACACTCTATTACTTTTCTGCTGTGATCGTTGTGAAGCTGTTCAGGTGCTTGCACATTTCCAGAAATCTAAACACCTTTGAGTGTGTTGTAAGCCCATCATTCATTTGAGGTGAATGAGGAAGCTAAAATCCTGCTGAATCCCAACAAGTAAACCTTGTCTTAGCTTTCTTGCCTGATCAGCAACAAGGCAAGCTCGGCCTTGAAATGGGCAAACCTTAATGTGGTGTTTTGGTCCAAAGAAATAAAAGTTGGTGGGGTGTGCCTTGACAAAAAATAAGCCCTGAAAAGGACCCACTTTGTGGCTCAAGCTTGCTGGGAGAGGAGTGCTCTGTTAAATCATGGAAAATCTTGTCCCATGTGGAGATGAACGAGGGGGAAATCTTGGACACGTGAACACTAAGCACCCAGGCCAAATTCTGTTTACATTTGACTGACTGACTTTGCCTGCCCAGAGGCTGTTGGTTATAATAGATAAGTGTTTTGCAGCCTACCATATAGAGTCCCTGTCTGGATTGCTAAGGACATTGTGGGGATTTTCAGAAAGTTGACTTAGGAATGCACTATACCCATTGATTACCATTGGCCTTGTGGTTTGTAATTCACATTTTCTGGCTTTCTATTTGCTGGCTTTATTTGTATTAGGATTTCCAGTTTCAGTTTTTCTTTTTCTAACTTCAAAATGAGAGGATATATGTGACAATCTTGCTGGAAACTGGGGGTAGGAAAGAGTTTCTTTGCTAGCACACCACAACGTTTAAATGAACTGCCTAAGTATTTTAGAATCTATCCAATTTAGGAACACAAATGAACCACATTTTTGTATTTCTAAGGAGTGTTGGAAATAAATACTTTAATATGATCAAACAAATCATTATACTAGGTGATGCAATTCCCACACATTTACGTTTGTGCACTGTATATTTTAGTTAATAAAACTGTATGTGCAAATATAACTGTCATTTCAATTGAAAAAGTGATGTCTGTAACAGTGTGCTAACATGCATAGTCTGCTCTGCCAATCTCCCGTACTCTGCACCATTCCACACCACAGCACTCTACTGTGCACCACTCCACTCTACACCACACCACTTCCCCCCCCCCCCGACCTCTGCACCACTCCGCTCTACACCAGTTCACTGTATTCCACTCTAATCTACTCTGTACACTGCATTCTGTGCCACTGGACTCTACACCACTTTATGCCATTACACTCTGCCACTCTATGCAACTGCACTATACCCTCCTCCACTCTACGCCACTTCACTCTCCCCTGAAACAACCTACTCTTTGCCACTACACTATACTCTGCACCCCTCCTCTCTATGCCTCTCCTCTGCACTGTATGCCACTCTACTCTTAACCCCTGCATTCTACGCCAATGCACTCTACACAACTGCACTCTCCTCTTCATCACTGTACTCTATGCCACTGCTCTCTACGCCACTCTACTCCATTGCACTCTGATACTGTTCTCTGCAACACTGCACTCTCAGCCACTAAACTCTGTCACTCAACTCTGTACTTCTCCAGTCTACGATACTCTATGCCGCTGAACTCTACGGCACTATTCTCTACTTTGCACAACTCTATGCTACTCTACTCTGGACCATTCTACACCACTGCAATCTATGCTCCTGGACTCTACTCTGCACTCTACGCCACTGCACTCTGTGCCACTCGACTCTACTCTGTGCCACTGCCCTCTGCATCACTCAACTATACGCCACTCCACTCTCCACCTTTCTGCTGTGTGCCCCTCTGTTCTGCATCCGTCTACACTGCGCCGCTCTACTGCTCTCTGCACTACTGCACTCCACTCTATGCCATTGCATTAAATGCCACGGCACTCTATGCCACTATACTCTGCAACACTCTACGCCAATGCATTCTACACTAGTCCACTCTATTGCATTCCACACCAGTGTATGCTACTCTACGTGACTCCACACTATGCCACTCCACTTCACAAAACTCCATGTAACTCTCCTCTATGCCACTAAATTTACGACATGCTGCACAGTAGCTGCGCCAGTGATCATCATGGCAAAAACACATTGTCAATGCCAATGGCCAGACTACTGAATAAGCAAGATCTATTTGCTTTGCCTATGCTTGTTATAATTAAGGACCCCAAAACATGTAGTTGTCATCTCGCTCCTGACTTCTGTGTAGCCTGAGTTTAGGATGAGTTCCTCCATGCATAACTATGTTCCTTGAAGAACTGCCCCTCTTCCTCCTAAGTCACAGAAAGGTTGACACATTGTTGGCAGGGGTAGCCTCTTGGTGTTCTTTTAGTTGTTTACAGTCTACCGTACTTTTTGCCCGTCGTTGAGCCCGAGAGGGGCAAGCCACAACTGGTGCATGCTTTATCTCTATATTTCTACATATTCAGTGGCTGGTTGGTAGAAACTTTATTTGCTCTCTGTACATTGGAAACGGTGGGCATAATTCTGTGTTGCCTTTGTGTACCTGTACTAATGTTCTGTCAGCAGCACCAACCTTGAGGTACTGCTTTATCTTCAGGCCTCATGTTCTCTGCAGTGATCCAGTTTTGAGGCCCAAGTCTATATTTTTGCGGCAAAATACGACCGGATTTCTTAATGTGGCCTTGCAAAACATCAGTATAGAAGGAATGCAAGCAACGTGGCTTATTGTTAAGGAGTACTCCTGGTTACAACGGAGGTAGAAGGGCACCCACCACTGGACAACCGGAAAAGTCAATAGGTGTGTATGATGAGTTGATGTCCTGTAGGGTGTTAACATGTCTATTTGTATCATCTTCAGAGTCCAGCATGTGCTGAACTACTTGGGGATTGCATTGTGTAGCAGAGTATTTTGATTGATGGGACCAGTGAGAAAAAGAGTGAGGGCCCTCCAAAACGGGAAAGTACCACATTTTTGAAGACCCTTTCTCTTTGAAGCTTCTTGCTCCATGGGGGCTTACTGCTTATGGCAAAGATACGCCCAAGGTAAAAAAAATAATCTCTATTGCCTAGCAGACAGTTATTAGTTTAAAACATTTCAACTGTAACAGTTACAGAGTCGGGTGTAGCGTAAGTTTCAAAGACATAATCAAGGGGGAATGTGTACATGACGATTAGGCACGCACTCAGAGCAGCACCTACAATATCTTCTATGAAAGTCACCCATGTCATTCGTGTTCCCAGTACCCCAAGACATTCAGTAGCAGACAATGTGTTATCTTCTAAGTGAGCTTTGTAAAGTTTCTGTGGCTCACAGTTGCCATGTGTAAAATAAATTAGGGTTAGCTTTGCTATCCAATGGGTTGCATGAGACTGCCATACTATTCTTAGTGCAACGTCCCTGTAACTCTGGAAATGGTTACAGGCCAATTAGAAGTCTGAGAGGGGTGAGAATGCTCCTCGGCAAACGTCGATGAACACGTACTGGTAGGATTTCTGCTGAGTTTGCAAATGAAATGAATCTCACGTGCTAGATGGCGGTTTGCACAAAGAAGTTCTGGGCTAAACCAAATTGCTTCCATGCACGTACAGCCACTTACCACATGCAACTTCTGTTTCTGTACTGCAGCGTTAGGAGGGGCCTGTAAATCTCATTCCTCCTTCCCCAGGTTAGCAGATAAGTATCGAAAGTACTCACCCAATTTGACTGTTTAATAATTTGTTGATAAGCGTATCCACCCACAATGAATGAACGGCTGAATCCGTCTGGGTCCGTAAATTTTACCCAGATCTGGTCACTCCGAGCGGCGTTACTGAGGATTAAATTTCCTCCCCAATATGACAAAAACATGAGATCCACGCAGATCCTCTATTTGAAGCTGTCAGGGTCTGAAACACACGTATTGCTCCGCAGCCAGTACAGTGCCACCTTGCACAGTCGGGGTAAGTCCCACATTGCTGCGAGGTAAACAAATATTAAGACCGAAGGAAATGATTTCCAAGTGGACATCTGTGGCGAGGAGCCCAGCTGCTGTGGTCATTTGTATACTACAGTGGTGGCCTTGAAGGAAAGCCCTGTGGGCTAGCAGTGGTGGGGGAAGGGTTCTGTTTCCTTTTATTAGAAACAAAATTAGCTTTGTCTGACGCCTCTGATGAATTGCATTGCATCCGCGTATTTATTCAGCTGTGCTTTTGATTGCTTTCTGTGTTAAATTATGCAAATATCGCTAGATTAACCTCATGTTTTCCGGAGGCATCAAAAAGCTGTTGCTGCAAACGGCATGTTAGGTTTTATAAACTCGAATTACTTTTCGTGGACTTAGACCAGCCGTTGTGTTAGTGGTCTGCCGTTACTGTTTGGCCATGGTTGTGGTTTGGAAGTGAATATTGCCAGCCGTAGCTGTTGGGTCCAGCCGTGTGCCCAGGGGCTCCGCAGTTCAAACATGAAAGGGCAGCCTACATCGCGTGAAGCATCATGGGCTGCGAACAATGGCGTCTGGTGTGTGTTTATCAGCAGGGACAATGGCCGCGCAGTGGAAGGGAGGGCACTCTTTTTGTGCACCAATACAGGCTTGGCAGATGGCTAATTGGACAAGATAAACCACCGGGGCAATCAGGGCAAAGGGAAAAGATCTCCAGGGATTATCAGCCCGTGGCCTGGGGTGTCTTCAGAAAATGGCGGACTTTCTTCTCGAGGCAGGTACTTTAGTACTTGTCGGAACATATGCCTTCCTGAAAGGAGTAAACTCGTCGGCTGATACAAAACGTATTTCATTAGCTGAAAGCAAATAACCTTACCAAGGGGCTTTGGGAGGCGAGCTGCCATGTTAGTCAGCGGCTCAGCGCAACACTTACTAATACTGTCCGGAGCAAGACATTGCATGGAAATTAATGTGGTTCTTTGTGATTGTAACACAGCAAAGAACAGAAGCGGACCCCAAATCTCTACAGAATTCAACCGTTATTACTAAAGAAGGCTTATTATAATTGGCAATATATTGAAGCGTATGATTTGTTTATCACACGTAACAAATTCCTGACTGGTGTGTGTGTGAAGATTCTGAGAACTGTGTCAATCTCAAATCTGATATTTTTGTGAAATAGGAACTCTTTTTTTTTTAGGTTTAATCTGAGTCTAAAATTAGCATTTTATAAACGACATTATCCATAGTTTAATTGCATATTTTTGTTACGTAATGTTTTTCCTTCTTGGGCTATTCTCCCAAAATATGAAAATCGCATTTGATGATTACATTCTATTGTTGTCTGTTAAGGGCTTTGGGTAGGTTCCGTAGAAATGGACAGTCTGCTTTATGTGCATATTAAACGTTTGAGAACAGCTTTGCAGAAAGTGTATCATAGTAACTTGGTGCCTTTACCTTAAACAGCCTATTGTAACCAATACTTAAACATATACAAGGAGTAGACGTTGATTCTACTTAGAGGATTATTTTTCTCGTTTCATGCTATTGACTGTTTGAATGTAACAATGTTATGACTGCACATCATTTTCACACCATTGGTTCATGCAATGCATGTAAAAGCATTCACATGTGAATTGATATGTTAACATGTGTTGGCACAATAAAGTTTGACCTACTTGCCTTGCTAATGTTTGGTATTGTGTAATTTAAAGACCTTGTTGCACAGCATGCTGGGTAGCGAGAGATGCTGGCCAGGGGCAAATACTGGAGCCAGAAATTGAACTATCCTACAGCTGAATATTAAAGAATTGATCAGACTTTTACAATTGAACTAAAAATAATTTCAACAGAATTTTGGCTTAATTTTAAGGAGTAGTACCTGGATCTGGAGTACCAGCCACACTGCCTAGGTGGGACTAAATCATTGGTAGTACGACCTAGACAGCCACCATCGGCCAGCACTAGCATTTCTAGGAGGTACTTCAAAAAGCAACATTTTCTGCTAGAGACTGCAGAGGCATTAGGAAAGAGCTTCAGAATGTACTCCAAAGGTTGTACCACCCCTGATGGCATCCAGCCATAAATTAGGTTGCTTGTGTCTGCTTTCACCTACACTAAGTAAATCAGGAGGGAGGAGAAGCCCTCACTAAGCAATTAAGGGTAATGAACAGAACAGGAACAGCAAGACTTGAGGAGAAAATGCTGGGAAATCCAGGCCTTTGTTTCATTGGTCGGATACTATTTAAAGCTCACCCCAATACTTTAATTTGAAGCAATTCTCTGCACAATTTCAGTTCTTCTGACGGGATGATGGCACCTCTTGTCCGAAGACAGCAGAGCTGTGACAGCGACTGCATCCCCAGTCTTGTGGAAGAATGATTTAAAATTGTTGGACATTTGGTCTCCGTGATGGCAGTCTAGCTTTTGACAGTAAAGGTAAAATCTAGCAGTTGGGGCACAGACATTTTGCAACAGAGTACGTGGTGAGAGGTGAAGTTTTAAGTCATTAAATTAGAGAGGGATGATAGGATGATAAAACAGTCAGCAGTTTGAATCACAATCTCTACTCAGGAGGAAGGGAAATAAAGGGATGTCATACAGATGTTCAAGTTACTTAAATAGGGCTCATACTGCAGCTTAACAATTTTCAATTTAGGATGGCTCCCAGAACAGCATTAAAATTATGAGACTGGAGAAGGGCAGAACATTCAAGTATATTTTTTTCACAGGAAAGGACATTATGTGCATCGAACATCATACGTTCAGACGTGGAGTAGACCCAATTCAATAGATTCATTCAGTAAGCTCTTCGGATGCAAGAGAGCAGTAATACTGATTGAACAAAGATTGAGCGGGAGACCTGGAAGAGTTGTCATGACTGGGAATGGGCAAGCTTTAAAAGATGTACCTACATTGAAGATAAGGTACAACTGGCCCCTATTCAGCTCTGGATTAGCATTTGGACCAACCCCCAAGCACAGTTATGCAGAGATGTTATAATGGACTGCCTGAGTCTGGAGAGAGGTTGCGCTGTTTCCTGGTTCAGCTACATTTCCAGAACATTCAAGTCATTAGGGCTATCTGACCTATTTATTCAACCTGAGAAATTCATGAAAGATGACAAACTCTGGGTACAGCGTATCTTTTGGGAGTTTTGTGAGGTAAGAAGGTTAAAATCTGAGTTTGCGAAAAGTACAGTGTTGACCTTTTACAGATTACTTGTCAACACGGTGCCTGGTCTGTACCTCTCATTCGAATTAACAGATTGGGAGAAGTCCCTTCTGTTTTGTTTAGGAGCTTGCACAGCCTGGCGGCTCCGGAGTCATGGGCAACAACTAGTATTGTTGGGAGCCCCTCACTTGGCCTGTACTTGTGAAGGGACCTCTACACAGTTACTGTTACATCATATGCTTTTCTCCGAGTATTATAGCCCCACATGCCAACTTTTTCTAAATCCCCTCTTAAATTCACTGGGGCATCGTAGGTGTTGAGGCCTTGCTTCATTTGCAGTTATTGAACACACCAGATCTGTTTTAGCGTGTGGTCTTTCCGCAATACATGCAAGGTGAACAATTGAGGGGTACTCATTATGCTTGTCTTTAAAATCCAGCAATACGAATCCAGTGTGCGTTTTACACTTAGGGTATTTTACCTTATTTTAATTGTTTTGTGCATACATTGTACCTTAAATTTAATTTGCACCGCACACTTTACATGTGCGACATTACCAGCCTACACCAATCCTGATCCTATACTGCTGGATAAATCTGCAACATTGAGGTGTGCTATGCTAATTTAGAATGGTGTTGGTGCTGATTATTCAGATTTTTTTAATATGAGTGTTATTTATATTTATATAGATACGATGCTCTGTATTGTTTTGTGTCTTTTATGGACACATTTGGCTGAAATAATAAAATATTTTATTGAATTGATGATGTACCTGCATCAAAGTAAAGGTAATAAGTACTCACACAACATAGTGTCAATTCAAGCACTGCTAGTGTGACAACACTAAGAACCATGGTTTGGATATAAATGTCATAATGTGGCAAAAATTCACTACCATAAAAGGTCTGGGGTATCTGCCTAAAGCAGCCCTCTCCAACTTTATCTGCTAAAATTACATGACAGCTGTACCAGATGCGTGTGTGTTGCTTTTAAACTGTCATATAAGTCCATCTCAACTGGGATGATAGAACTGAGCAAGTTTTCTGGGAGCTTGAAAGTAAACTCCATATAATTACCCGTCTAACGCATGTCAATCCAAACACCATATTCATTTACAAATTGCCCTTGTTTATACCAACTGGGCATTCCTGTTTCAATCAAATTCATTTTTTTCTGCAGTGTCAGTAGATATTACTTTTTAAATTGTTCTAGAAACCTAACTCTGACTTCTACTAAAACTTGATGGTTAAAAGATCTGCCTTCTTATTTGTTCTTTGATACATCTCTGGCCACGTCTGAAATGTTACTGCCAAGTGGTATGGTGCAATTAAGTTTTGTCAAATTTACAGTTCTAGAGGCTTATAAACCAGTCTACTTGAACTGTACAATTCACAACCATAGTGTTTCCCATATAATTGTGGATATGACCCATTTTAGACATACAACATTGTGTCCTGAATAGTTGGCTTCTTTCTGAAACAAAAATACATTTCTAGGTCACATTGATTAAGTGTCACTAAGAATTCTGCATAAGGAATATAGCGTAGTTCTTGGTAATCTACAAAAGTAATCTGGTCACATTTCACCTTTTAAATATCAGGTTCAGAACTTTAATGGCATCAATTGTGAACAGATTGTGGTATTCTCCCAAGTGTATAGATTGAGAAATGATGTACCTTTATCTACAGTGAAGAGTAAAAAATGAACAAATCAGTATCTTTCAAACAGAATGCAAATATGTTTCTCATTTGTCACGAAAATATTTTGCTTCACAATGGATGCCTATGCACAGTTAAACTACAGCAGTGATTCCCAACTTGTGGACCCCCAGATCCCCACTTTATTATTACTAGAACCAGGGACCCCCACTGAATAATAATTGGAATCTGGGGACCCTCCACTGAGTCATTACTGAAAGCTGGGGACCTAATCTGATAATAGCATTTAATTTTCTAAGCAGTAGCGGACCCCCTGAGGAGGCTTTATGGACCCCCAGAGCTCCCTGGACCACAGGTTTGCAACCACTGCACTACAGTGTTCTTAAAGCTGCTAGTGTTTCAATAAACTACACAGCATCTAGCATCTAGACACTGCAGAAATATTTTCTCCTCTGTTAGGATTTTTTTTTTTTTTAAATAACACATTTTATTGAATTTTAGATTGTTTTGATAATAAAGAAAACTTGAAATACAATACAATGACGTAACTATAAAACAAGGTGCCCTGCTTTCTGAATTGCCCCCATACACTCCCACAATAAACATCAGTTCACACATACATGCAAGGAAAATAGTCCCGGAAACAGTGTCTGTATTCATGGTTACCATAGTTGAGAATTTCCTTAACTAGTGCGTTTGTACGATTGCCCGGTCATGGATAATGATCCCCTTAAAGTCTGCCCAACTTTGCCAGATCTTGCAGTATGTTTGAGGGCATTTCCTAGGTTTGTATACCAGTTTTGCTCTGTTCAAGAACCAGTCTTGGTCCATCATTCATTCTGCAATTGAGGGCCGTAAGGGCATCTTTCCAGTGGTGGGCAATGTCTCTCTTAGTCTCTGTCCAGCTCAGCCTTAAAAAGGTGGTCACGTATCAATTACCTTCAATCTCTGCTGCTTTATGTAGGAGGATCAGTTCGGGATCTTGCTGTATAGAGTACCACAGTATGTGGTCTAGACATGAGTGTTTGATTCCTTTATGGTTGTATTGCAGTACACCTGCTTACCATGTGCTGGAAGGTACCCTCTGGTGCTTTACATTGAAGGCAAGAGGGGGAGTCAACAGTTCCCACTGTCTAGAGCTTGTGTTGCGTGAGGCACACTCTATGGCCGTACTTCAGCGGTATGAACCGCAGTCAGGATGCAATTGCCGAGTGTCTTGTGTAGGTTTCTGGCTTTTGTCCGTTCCTTGTCTGCCATTGTCCATACTTCCTGCCCCCAGGCTGTGCACAGTGTACTAAAGAAGCAGGACATTTGGTGTATTATTGACCGGTAGACTTGGATGAACTTGGGGTGCCTCTGTTATGGATCTGAGGTCTTGAATCTTAAATATCTTGTGTTGAGACACTTCCATAATAAATTCTGAAAAGTGCAACATTGCATATGTTTTAGAGAAGTTATTCTGTATGGGAGGGATAAATAATGCTAATAAGAAAAAAGAGTGTTCTATGAATTCCTAAAGAAAGATAGCACTATTAAGGAGTAATGAGTCATGTTTTTAGTAACCATAATATGTATTATGTGTGCACTTTTCTTAAATATTTTCTAAAGCATTATAAACTATTTTGCTTCAATCAGAATTCAGGTCAAGTGACACAGTTTGAGGTTTCTGTTTAGGAAGGTACCAAACTCTTGTGGTGAGGGGATCTTTGACTTGCGGTGGGGGGCGCTTCTGAATGTGGTGGTGACACACAAATGTGGCAGGAGTATGTTATGTGTATTTCTATAGCGCTCATCTCAACCGGGAGGATAGCCTGACATTGAAGCAGGAGCTCTCTGGGCCCGAGCCAGGACCAGGTTACGTCAAGAGCCAGCTTATCGCAGAATTCAAGAACTGAGGAGGCAGCACTGTGGGATCTTCAGGTGTGTAAATGTAAGAGTTTGGACCTCACAAAGGTGTAGCACTCCGTTTTCCCAATGGAGTGGATTAGGATGGAGTGACAAAAGCAACTACTTTGTTTACTCTAGGTATTTAGGTGCAGTTTAGACTTGGCTCCAAAGAGCGGTGGTGTACTTTGCAGAACACATTGTAATTGCACTTTGATGTTTGCAGACTTAAGGTTCTTACGTAGAACAGTATCGTAGGAAATCCAAGTTGATTCTACATTATAGAAACCAGAATGAGTGAATCAATTGAAGCGATTATGCAGCACACCTCTAACTACTGATGTAATCGTTTTTGAGATATGGAAAATGTAATTGTGACAATACAATGAGCCCAGATTTTTAGTATATACTTACTTACAAGTGTGTAGACAAGAAAATCAGGGAATTTAGAATGTATGGATACACCTTTATGATTTTGAGGAATCGATGCACACAATGTGGCTTCATCCCAGTATCGATCACTCTAGGATTTTGATTCCTGGACTTACATCCATTTTGAACCTTCCTCTCATTGTGCAAACACATTGCAGTGGGGCAGTGCAGCTAACGGTATAGTCCCTTCCACGAGTGCAGAGAAAGGACAAAAGTATCTGATGTTTTTTTTTTTTATTGAAAAATAGCTTCTGAGAGAACGATGCAGGACGAGAATAAGTAATGTGCTGTGCTGGGGGAGATGCTACCTCAAGGAAAGATGGAGCCCTGTGCGAAAATATATATGTACGTAAATGCGTACATAGGCAGTATTTGCAGTTAATTATTTTGAAGAACCAGCCTCTAGATACCCTTGTCAAGATATTTCTAAAATAACAATTCAAAAGAATCTATATTTGAGTATGCGGCGAATTACTCGTCTTAAGCAGAGCACAATTCCCAAGGCTACTTGCAAGACCTAAATTCAACTTTGGTGTCCAGATTATTTGTTTTGCAACTTCAAAATCATATTCCAGAGTAACAGAATCTGGAAAGGTGGGATGTTACCCTTACAAATTGGGATGTGTTTTTGTAGTTTTTTTCCCAGGGTTTCTGGAATTAGTAGTTCTTGGCTGCTATTCAATAAAATGAGAAAAGTAAAGCATAATACTCGCCTCAGTGTCTTTAGTAAAATCTAGCCTTTCTGACACCAAGGCTAGGAAGATCTCAAATTTCCTTTGATTTTAGATGTACTGATGGTCACCAAACAACGTTCATATACCCCTCAGCAGTTGTTCAGCCATATGTTCTGCTATGCCTGCTAGGTCTGAGCCGACATTAGTATAAGGGCTATAATAGTAAAATTGATCAGTACGTTAATCATGGCTAAAAAAAATCGATTTGTGCAGTGAAGAACGATGTGCAGGTTTGACTTATTCTACTGATTGCATCCTTTTTTTATCTTTAAGAGCAAACAAGTGCAAAAGTGTTTCTTCCATTTCGCCAGATATGTTATATTTTGTTGTATCATAATGATAATTGATGTGAATCTAAACTGCTAGCACTTTTAGATAACTGGTGAAGGACTATGAGGGTGCCTCGTATCTCATCCTTTGGTTCCTTGGTCAGGATCTGATGTGGTCTGCCACATTGGTTCTTCTGTATCCAGTGCTTTAAATGGACCGGTACTGTCCGGGACTGAGTACCAGCACTTTATTTTGAGAGGAAGAGCACCTGCACTTCTCAAGAAAAACACAATAACTTTAATTGGAAAGTACCAGCACTTCTCAGACACAAGCAGGTACTGTGTTACAGTGTACCTGCACTTTTATTTTTCCATTTCAAACACTGTTGTATCTATGGTTTTCTACTCTTGTGAGAACCAACCATGCTGTAAGGTCTTGACGTTTAAGCCTGAGGAAAAGTATTGAAGTTTGCCTTAACAGTTTTTCTTCTTGCTTTCACTAAATAGAGCGTTCACTGCATTAGGGGTGATAGAAAACCGATTCCTCTAATCTGTGTTTATTTCCCCTGCCTCCAGAAGGCGGCTAAACCAGTCCTTTCTACATGGATAAAGACCTCTGAGAATCTCACCACTCTGAGCAGTTGTGCGCAGAAAGGATAAAAACAGATGGCAGCCAAGGACCCCCAGACTCAAAAATTATGCCCATAAGACGTAATGAAAGTAAGATTGTGAGGAGAAGGAGGGAGGTAGAAGGAGAGGATGGGGAGAAAATGGGACAGGAGGAAAAAGAGACGAGAGAGACATGAGAGCAACAGAGGGGGCGGAAAGGAGTGGTGGTAGAAGAGGAGGTTGGGAGTTAAGTGGGAGACACAAGATCAATACAAGGAAATGGTGCTGATTTCATGGACCATGGAAGGCTGTAAGGAACTGTCGGTTTTCTGTGCTTCACTCCCATGACCTGCAGGCCTCCCCACAGTAGTTACTTTAAATAGCAAACTATCTTCATGGCAAAATAAATTGACCTTGATGGCACAGTGCACTAACGTCAGTGCCGCTGCTCACCTCACCTTTGCCAGCAAGCCTCATCGGATACTGGCCCATTCTGAGAAGAGAACGCCTCTCTTTTCAAATGTCTCCCAACAATTTTTGGATTGCTCCCCACTTCGAACTCTAAAAGCAATTCCCTTCCTAGAAAGCGCATTTCTTTCAGGTCATTGTGTTGGAAAGGTTACAGATGCCATTTTCTTCCAAGCGATGATCGCATCCAACCATTTCACAGGTAGAGCCAGAGCTCTGCATGAGGTTCAGATGAGCACTCTAATCGTGTGACTGTTGTCCAGGATTACCCCCTGTCGTTACATGGTGCTCCTACTACTGCGTGGGGTTGAGCGTTCTTCTAGCAAGTTGACAAGCTCGGTCAGTAGAGAGATTTTTAGGATTTTGCTGATATTTCTCAAGATTCCTGCATTGTCAGTATCACAAGACTTGCTGTCGTTTTTCAAGCCGGCTTAAGGCATGCAGTTTCAATTAACCACTGGCCCTTAGAGTCATCTAGCAACAAAGGCAATTTACTCTGTGTTGTGGGTTGCATCAGAAAAAAATTAGATCTTTCCGAGGCTGAGATGCTTTTTATATAACCCGGTGTGTGCATTGCTCTCCCGCCTGCGAGTGCAGATGAGAGAAGTAGAAGAAAATGTCATAACACCAGCTTTAAATTAATGCGGCCCCATTCAGTGAATCCGAGTCTGGGGAACATGAGCAATTGCTGCAATGCGGTCATGATGAAGTCTTGATGCCTTGCAGTGGGAGGAACTGTGTGCAGAGCCATATGTCTTAAAGCATCTGCTTTTTTTCACGGATCAGTGAGCGTGTGACATCACAGTTGTATTTTGGAAAGTTGGATAGAGGCAGTGCTTAATTTGGCAAAAAATCAAACCGTACGCTAAGGGGCCGAATATTTTTCTTAGGAACCTACCACCATGAGTACCAAAAGATGGGGTTGCTGAATACCAAGGCTGCCTAGTCTCCATCCCGCCTCCTGCCTCGTTCTTCGAACACCCTATACTTGCTGCCTATTTGACTCTTAAATGCTCTTTTCATCCACCTCTTTCTTCGTTTTCTTAACCCCCACACCCTTCTCTGTATTTCTGTTTCTTGCTCAGAATCAAAGTATTACAATGAAAAATAAATCGTGGTCCCTGAAAAGTAGTGCCTTTGCCCACCACCCACACTCACCAGCCCCATTTTAGCCCTGGACAGATGAGAAGGCACAAATGAGATGTTTTCTGAGTCCATTGACGTCTGGGGATTTCGCCCAAGTCATTTATTGATACGCTGCTGCGTCAACAATGCCCTCCTCGCGGACAACCAGACTATAGTATACTAGGTGCTTGAAATTGTTGCCTGTCCATGAGCTTCTCTCCTTAGGTGAAGTTTTTCATTCTTTTTCCACATAAGCTGCCCTCGTGAATTCTTAGTACATTTTTTCCATTGCCTATTATTAGTCTGCTGTCCCTTACAGCTACTGATATCAGTATGGTCTAGAATGAACCGATCATAGGACACTTAACACTCAGTTCACCCATACAGGTTTTTGGACCTTAACATCACTCCCCTCGGGTGCTGCTTCACATCACAAACTGTTGTGGATGTCTGTACTGTGCCACTCCAAACCAAACCCATATTGCTCCAAAACCTACATGGGTCTCTCTGGAAAGCTAGCACCTACCCTATCATAACACAAAGTCAGAATTGCTGAAGAGTCCATATGTTATGACCTTGCCCATCGCTCTGAAATGGAAATGATCGCTGAACAGAAGAGGACGTACTTAGTCTCTTGCATATAGGCAGAGGTGTCCAACATAGGCCAGGAGAGACGTGTCCTTGCCAGGATTTAAGGACATCCACAAAAAATAAAAGTTCTTACAATGCATCTGGATGGAACTCGTTTGCATAGTCAGTGGTTGTCTTGGAAATCTGTCAAGGATCTGCCCTTCCTGACTCAACATTGGGCTGCCTTTATAGAGGGCTTGCATGCAGAACATGCTCTGTCCGGTTGCTATATTGTGCATGTTAAAGAGCAAACACACTGTGATGGTTTCCCCAAGGATAGTTTTCTACACTTTGATTGCCTTTTAAATTAAATGTTGTTAGCTACAAACATCAATGCGGTGTAAGAAACCTGTCACATCTGCTGGATCCCCAACATCACACTGAAAGCACTTCACTCAGTAATGTATACCACAACTGAAGTAAAGTTCCACATGTCATATTATCCCTTCCCAATAACCAGTCCGGGCTGCTTGCAGAAATGGGCTGCAGCCAACACCTACAAGTCCAACTTGGTTCATCCCTAGTATTGCAAAGTGCAGGCCAGTAATAAGAGATGTGACGTGCAAGGATTTATGTCCTTCGAAAACCATACAGCTGCTTAGAACTGCCTTGGAGCATGCTGGGCGTACAATTTGAGTTTTCATGTGCTGTGGAGTATAGGTTTCTCAACCTCTCCTTGGTCCATCACTCACTACATAGCATGTGAAGTACCACAACATCTGTGATTCTGTTTGTGGAGGGAAGGGGATTTGCATATATTATGGGCCATGGAACGTATACTGTAACATTTTCATTGCAGCATTGTGGGCCTATAAATGTCTGAAATAGTGAAAAGATGTGAATTGTTTAAATAAGCACATCATTGTACAAACATTCCCTGCAGCTGCCTTCCAAGACTCTTCCAGCCTCTATCCAAGGAACTGTCAAACGTATGTGTTGATGCAAAGGCAGTTCTGCACAGGCATGGACCACTCCTTTATCACGCAAAGCTGAGGCCCTAGTGTCATTTGTAACACACGTCTCTGGTTCCACCAAAAAGCTGTGTTAGAATCCAAGAAATATATACATTGTTACCAACTGAGAAGCAGATCTGAAAATAGCTGTGTTGTTGGTGTGAATATAAGTGTATACTACTGCCTATTGAATGTTTGGCAGTGGTTTCAAAACTTGTATTTCATGGACAAGAGGTCTAAATGTGAATTGTTTCATGTAATTTGCAGGGCTGGATTCATACGCAGGAAATTTAGCTCCCATAATTGAATAAAAAAGTTAAATGGGTGGTCAACATAGCATTTCTTTTTCACTAAGTGCTGCTATAAAACGCACAGCTTTAACAAAAGGCAGTGCTACTCTCAAAGCATTAATCAGCATGTCTGACAAACTCACTCATGCAGCCTGTCTTTCAGACAAGCATCCATTAATGAATCCTCTACCGGTTTATCAAAGTAAATATTGTAAATGCCGGACAGTTGACCGGTCACATTGTGCCCTTACTTGTTTCGTTTTGAATATATCTTTAAACAACTTTACAGTGCCAATGTGATACCAAAGGAAAGCACATTTTCAGAATGCAGGTTTTTAATTTCCATATACTGTGCTTTGCATTTAAATATATTACATTCCCAACAAAGAACATGTATTTCTCAAAACACTGAAATACTAATCTGTGGTTTCAGGCAAACAATTGATACAAACAAATACAACTCAGATCTTCCTAAAGAGTCCAAAAATCAATCAATAATCAATGTAATATAAAAATTACATTATAGATAATGTTTCATAAGATCCTGTATTGCCGTCATAGGGCTCAATTGACATATATAAACCACTAGGACATGACATTTTTAAACCACTTGGCCTCATGGTTTATAAATGTCACCCGGACCCCTCAAAGGCAAAATAGGCCCGAAATCCACATTACACGTACCCAAGGAGTCTAGATTTTTGTTTGATATTTATTGCATTAAGAAGGATTTTCTTTATGTGAAGTATTTGTTTAATGGTACAATATTTTGAATAGGGTTTGTAGAGCAAAAGTTGGCAGAAGTGAACTTTTTGTATTTCACTTTGCACATGCTGTGAGTTCATCGCAGGTAACGACTGCCTGCATTGTAGCTGCATGTCCATTTAGCACCCACTATAAGAGGATCCAAAATGGGTGGGCAGAATTAGAGCAGGTACAAACACAAGCGACTTCTGCATATCAATTATGCAATTTTTAGAATAAAATGCTGAATCATCAGGTAAAGCCAGGTATAAACACAAAATATGTCATGGGGTACTGCCCTGGATTTTAAAGCAATAGATAATACGTTCTATGTTGTTTAAATATATGACGTTGCCTCTTTTCTCTGCAGGGGAATTTAGCTGTGTAATATTGTGTTTTGGATTTAGTTCAAATCACATAACCAATACAAAAGCGCCTTTACATGTGCAGAGCCAGTTTACTGTTGCCTTGACGACAGGCTTGTACCCACATTAATTTTGCGTGTGCTCACCTTTCATTGTTGTCAAAGGGAGCATACAGTAGGGAAGAGATGGCTTTGGAGATTGATGCTCCCTATTGTGTGGGTGATGGGTAGCTAGGTATCTAGGTATCTAGCACCAGCTGTTGTTGTTGTTAGGGGTGCTATTCTGTATCATTTGTTGGTGGTGTTGGTGAAGGTGACCAAGATGATACACAAGTCACAGAGTAGCAGACTTGAGGACATGATGTTGCTATGTAGTTTATATGGTTTGTATGAATATGCCACTTTCAGCCATGGGTATCATCTACACGTGTTTCGGCATACACTCCTAAAAGTCACTAAGGTTTATCTATTTCCATTACAGAAGACATTAGTTTGCTGAGTGGTTTCTGGACCATGCTTAGGAAGAAGGCTTGGTTGCAAAGAATATGCAATAACAGATTTCTGAGAAGCAAACTCTGCTGGATATCGAGCACCTTGACCAATAGGGATGGTTGACTTTTATGTACTCCTTATACCGCCCTCTTCGTGAAGCTGTATCAGTGCTTGTCTGCCTCCTCCTGAACCATTATGGAGCGCATCTGGCATCCATGCATGTTGATCAACATCCCGTTACACTCAAGCTTAGTTTTCACTATATATGCCACGAAGTGCATACCCTTCCTCTGTTATCTGCCCCCTAAAAGAACCACTCACTCCAATCCTCCATGTAGCCCTGATTAATATATGTCAAACGAAGTATACACAGCGGTTTTCTCTTTTAAGTGACTCAATGACCTTGTGTGTCCTTGGTCCGTGTCGCGGGCCGCTGTTGGTGAAGATTGGTAGCTGAACTGTTTTTATGGGATGAGGCATCAGGCTGCCTTATGCGTAGAACCCCACTGCACTGCCCAGACTGCCATGTTCCTCTTCCAGCTACCCCTTCATCCACTCACTTGCACACACAGCGACTCAGGTTCCCATGAAGGGCACAAAACAAGCAGGTCCAGATAACCGGTCCACGAGTTAAAATTTCACATGGTGTAGCCTCTTCAAACCACGGGTGGATTTCAATCCTTCCCACCTCCATGTGCTCTGAATAAGTTACAGAAATGAGCTCCTGCTCTCCTCGGGTTGATGACCTCCTACCCCAAGAGCAGAGGGACCTCGACTGGAAAAGTTGAGTTAGGCTACCTGACATAAGGTTCTGAACACTATATTAAATTTAACATTCCTTTTTAAAACAAAAACGAGACATTGATGGGGTGAATTTTATGTTCGTGTTGATGGATCTGAAAGACTAAGAAGGTGTGGCAGAGGCCATCATGACGGGCATTCTATGCCGAGGAAGGCTAGTTAGCTTCTGAATGCTACCTGACTAAGGTTGAATTAACTGCAGTGCACTACTTCCTGAACAGCCCATTACCTATTTATGTCACGTGTTGCAATGGAGTCTCTAAATCATGAGGTAGTGGAAGTGAAATCACCTACTCTTTTACCTCCACTGCCATCGGCATCGCAGAAAGTTGACTCGCAACACATTTTAACCTTATGACGGGTTATAAAGGATATTGTAACAGTGTGATTGACATCTACACCTAATGGCTAGAGCTGCAACATTTGAAACTGGGGAATCTGGTTCGACTCATGGCGTGTCTCGGCATCCTGTGATCCAGTGCAAATCACATAAGTTACCTGTGCCAAAATTATAGGGAAAAACCAAACCTGGTGCTCACATAAACCACTGTAATGCCTCAGAGCCAAGTGTGCAATATGTAAAACGGCAGAAAATAAAATAACTACATGTTTGATGCAGTGAAGCCGGCACGGTTGAGTTCTTCCCCCGGATGTCGCCTTCTTTTAGCTGCTGCAGAAGAGCAGCCTCCGGGTTCGGAAATTTTCAGCTCCCGTTGCTTGTCTGGCGGGGCCCGTTTGCGGACTCTTCCTTCGGAAGCTGCTGCGTATGTCCTGCCCGTCTCGGGTTTTGCATTACCCTCCTCGTCACGCTTCCGCTTTCCTTTGCTACTGTTCACGTCCTAGTCTTTTGGAGTGTCCGAGGGTCCACCAGGCGCCGCCCTCTCCGTCATAAGAAGGGGCGTGTCTGTTTCCTCTGTGCGAAAACCTTGGGTGTAAATGTAGCTACGGCGAAAACAACGTCTCAAGTGCCCCAGTAGGATTTGTATTGTTTAAATCACAGTGGTTATTGATGCCGTAAGGCGTCAGCATGTAAACAAACAAGTACAGGCACAAAAGTGGCAAATCATGAAGGGACGAACTTTAAAAATATTAGTAATCCGATTTATTACATTACTGGGTAAGTAGTAGTCTGCAGCGGCCAATGCCGAAGAATGGCCTTGCTTGAGAGGGTGGTTGATTCCCACCATCCCTTTCAGCATCCGGTTGATAAATCAGGGCAGGCCAGGTGGAGTGGCCCATTAGTGATGTACCTATAATTAGTGCAACAAATGCAGTGGCATCGAGACTGCGAGGCGGGAACACACAGTTCTCCAGTTATGACAGTGTTTTGCTACCCTGTAAGAAGCCAGAGGTCTCCTTGTTTGCAGTGGGATTCATGTCCCCTCTCATGCCTCGGGCATACAGAATGAGATGTTACATGGTGTGTGTTGATTGATTGCCCAGCCGAAGTCATGAACCGTAGAACATTCACCTCTGCGCTTTATAAAGGCCCCCACTAACCTCTTGTGAAAGTCCAAACGGCACGTGACTTTTATAGGCGAGAGCCCAGAATATGATGTATGTGCTGCAGAACACCAGACTGTGAAGGTCGCCTTCTCGGCATACTCTTCTCACTGGTAGTTATTGGCAAGGCTGAGAGGTCAGTCCTTTGGAGTTCAGTTGGTCAAAGGGTAAGTGTACCAGATTAGGTGATGAGAATCAGGTTTGGCAGCCTGACAGGACAAGTTCTGCATCTTGGGCAACAGAGCAGGGTGTCTGCTGGAATTGAGCATACAGACTATTTGAACCACAGTCTTATGTGACGAGCAATATTATTGTGTGTATTATTCAACAGTTACTATTACTTAAACGGATACAACACATCTTGCAAACCAGTACGTTGTCTTATTTCCCAACTTAATTCATTTTTATTTATTTCCGTTGGAAGGATGAAATGCTGAGCTGGTCGCCTGCAAGTTTCAGGCATACTCAAACTACTAAATAGGGTAACTTCAATAATCATGTACTGTTGTGTAACGAAAATAAATATTATGGTCTACTCAGTAAATCTCTGTGCCTCTCCTTTAGTATAGTAGTGCTGAAAGTTTCAAATAATGAACAAATTGGACTCTTCGGTTCCTGATGAGCACACGGGCTGAAAGCCTCAGCCATCCCTGAATACATACACAGGTTTGAAGCTGTGTTGTGCACCTGCTGTAGGAATCCTGGGAAAACAGAGGAGGTTGAGAGAAACCTTGGACTGGATGTCACTCTTCCAAAGGGAGTTGTCCCGGTAGGTGAGCGCAGAACTAACTCAGTATTCGAGTAGTAGCGGCTCATAGAACCCGCTGTGTGGCAGTCAGAGGGCAACGGATGACTGCAGGATACCAGCCAGACTGAGCTCGTACACTATGAGTGAAAAGTTTAAACTGGTTTTGGAAGCAGTAGTTGCTGGTTTGAGATCTTGAGCAGACCAGGATTCTAGGTAAAGACCTCATGATGCTACAGCAAACTGGACACGTCAGAAGCTGACAAGGTATCAATAGATGGGTATCCAAAAGTATTGAACGATCGGGACGCAATGAAGGGAGCAGGCTTAAAGAGGAATTGTATGTGAAGGATTTGAAAGGAAAGAAAACAATAAACATGAAGGATGTATAATAAGTGTTAACTCGTACAAACTGAAAAGCCACAACGGCTCACAATATGTTGCCAGACGAAGGGAAGTCTGCATGTCAGGAACAGTTGCAAATACAGGCTACTTCCATGATGCCCTGGAAGTGTACCTATAACTGGACGTGGGTGTAACAGTCAGTCAGTCGGATAGCGGTCTAAAGTTCCCAACCGCTTCAGTTTTGGCTGGCCAGTTCGCCACAGCATTCCGCTCCTGGGAGCCCTCTGGCTTATTCTTGACAAAGATAAAGTTTCCCGACTTATAATAACTGTCTATTTTGTGATAGATATTCACTCAACATAACCAGGGTACATCACCTTTTATCCACCCTCCAGTAAGTTGTCAATGTTGGTCCAAATGCTAACAAAATTACATTTATTGTCAAAAATGCCATAGAAGGGCAATCAAGCGAATTCTCCTTATGATGTGACATTATATACAATGAATCTTCCCAAGTGGGCTTAGGAATGACGCTATTTGAGAGCCAGTGAATCACATAAGGGGCCTACCTTAGTCCATCAACATCAGTCTATCCGGATGTATAATTATCCAATAAGGAGAGTCAGTTCTTCATCCGTGTTTATTGATACAAGATTTTGAAATTCCTGTCCAAAATATATCTTGATTCAAGCCTGCTAAGATTTAACTCCTGGTCTCTTCCTCTTAAATTAGGGAGAATCCTGTGAATGCCAAAATTAGATAACAATTCACATTTCTCTCGCAAATTTCCCCAAAATGCCTTGCGATTGGATAAGAGGGACCAACATTTTTGATCACGCAAAAATGTTTAGTAATCCCTTTTTGCTCTTTTTTGTAATTTTTTTTTTATTGGTTATGCAATTTCTATAAAAAAGTGGATATTCATAAGCATACATATTGCAGGTTACACAGTGTCTACGCTGAGTGTCAATACGTTCTTGTTCATCAATTCTAATCTATCTTCACATTTCTCCTCCATTCTTCCATATCTCACAATGGAATCCTCTTCTTTTTTTTTTTTTTTTTATACGGACAGACAATGTGCAAACCCTTGGGGGGGGGGGGGGTGGTAAGTAAGTTCACATTGTTCATTTTGGTGTTAAGATCGTGTACCATCAGGTCCCTCGGGGAATGGGCTTTGTGATATGTAAGCTGTGGTCGACTGCCAACTTTACTGCCAATGACATTGTTTCTCCTCAGTGTTTTGCAGGTCAAATATTTCGTATTTTATCAGATTCAGTTTTAAAGGTAAAAGTCTGGCTATGGCAACTTTTAATCATCCTTTCTCTTAATTGAGAATTCATTCTATCTCGAGCTAGAGCCTGCTGTCTGTGAGTGTTTTTAATACTTTCTTTGGGTAACCACTATTCCTGAAGCTGTCAAATATTATCTTTTCCTCAAGGTATTTAGATTCCGTAATGCAATTTCTTTTGGCTCACAGCAGTTCCCATAAAGGATACTACACTTTAAACAGGAGGGATGTTGACTACTGTAGAGTATTTCCAGCAGCGTCTTTTCTATATAAACCTGTGATTGGCCCACCAATCCAACGTCAAGGCAGTCAGTAACTTTCTAATTTATCCTGATGTAAATCAGAGAGTCCGCTCGTCTTCGTTAAGTACCATAATTAACTGAATGGATTCTCCTACAGAGCCATCCAAAAGATAAGTACGTTGGAAGTATAACGCAACCACACAGGTATGCCTTACCTGTGGTATGCATTTAGTGTTGTCCATGCCACCTGCTCCCCCCACCAACCCAGGGAGAAATTAACCTAGCAGGGCCACCCATTGCAGTGCTTATTATTAGTTGATGATAGGTGTTACCACCGAACAAAAATAATGTTTTTCTTCAAACAGACGTCTATCATATGTAATAACCTTTTAGGGTGTCTGTATAAATATGTATATGCCTAGCTCGAAAAAAATATCTGCTTGGCTTTCAAACATATTGTTTAATGCAGGTCTGTAGGGAAAATACATCAATAGCTATCATTAGAATAGAGGAACCCATTAAAAACTAAATTTTGTCAAGAAATTATTTGTATCTTTAAAAAAAGAGGGAATGTTAGAAATGAATGGAAACATAAAATGCTTCACGAATGTGGCCATGTTCTCCAGAAAGCCCCATTTTAAGATAGAATGGTCTTACCAGTGGCATGACATTTGTGCTTCTTTTCAGCCTCCATGATCCGTGAATGTTTAGTCCAATATCTAAGCATTAGTTTTCTACCAGTATATGTACAACTAAATCAATAGCGGGATGATTGCCTGAGTTCATAAAGATGCTGCACCACACTGGTAGTACAAAGAAGGGATGTTGTCCAACTTGCCTGATCCTGCAATTTGCAGGATTCAACACTAATCCATGTGGTGCTACCCTAGAGCGCGGTGTTATTCCGTCTTGTGCCTCAAGCAGCAAACACAGTGCTAAATTGCCACAGTTCCATCCACCTCACTAGGTTTATGCTGCAGTTGTGGATCAAGTTATGTGGCATGATTATCTAAATTATGCAGCAGGAAAAGGCAAGCTGTGCAACATTATGTGGCCCATTCTCTGGTGCTATTGTTTTGATCCATATGAGCTAGAAACAACATTTTTGTTAAATCTGCAAATCGTATGGCAAACGAAGTTGCAAATGTGACAATTTATGATTGTGTAGAAAACGCTTAGCCACAAAATGGCATAATCTATTGGCCCGCACCCTCGTCCTTAGTTTTATCAATTATTTATTCATTAAAGGCAAATAAAACAAACATTCTAATTTCAAGAAGTGCTCATTGATAGCTGCACTTTGGAATGGACAGTTCTTAAGCTAACTCCCACAAAATAAATATGTAACAAAATACATAAGTAATGTATAATGTGGCCTTATAGTGTCACATTGGAGTTCTTGACATATTTACCAACCACCCCTTTCGTTTTGTTGGTTTTTGAGACACTAGATGCAACATAGGAATACATTTCACAGTTATCCATTATGTATCCTCTATTTATTGTCTGCGTGCTGTTATTGTATAAAATGCAGTAATGCCAAAACAATATTTCACAAGGAGAGCATGTGATTACACTTACCTGTGAAATATGGATTTCATGAAATTTGAGGCCTAGGTTTAGTCCCAGTTAGTCTAAAATTATGACGGTGCATTTAGATAATGACAACCCAATCTACTCTGCTGAGCTTCACCATGCGCATTGTTGAATTAGCAACCCCTTCATGAGTTGTAAGCAAAAGTTCAACACGCTCATTGTGTGCCTAATGTTAGCTGTACATTGAAAGAGTGACTTCAAAAATGCGTGAGCGTATACATTGCTTATTGTGTAATCGGCATCTATTCAGGAAAGTTGAGCATTTTAACTGTAATCTGAGCCCAGTGTTAGCTGTGCTTTGCTGGCAACAGCTTCAGAATTCTCCTACTTAATCAGCAAGAACACAGTTTCTAACTGGAAAGCCTTTGGTCTCTAAAAATTCCGTAAATTAATTTTTCATTACTTTTCAGTTCACTGCAGGCAATCAAACAACATACTTCAGTATGTTACTTCATGAGTTAAATACACATTTCTCTGTTAGGAGAAAAAAAAATTGTTGTGATAATCACACCAAACAAAACATGCAATATAATAAATGCATAACGGTTACTATGTGTAATATGCTCTAAATTGATATCTTGTGGTTCTTGTGACATTGATCTAACTCTTGGCCTTAGGCCTCATCGTTTGTGATGTTACCAAAACCCTTTTACGGCAATATAGGACCATTATTACATCTTTATTCTTTATGTATCATATTTGTGTATGTTTGTGTACCTGTATGTGTACATTACATACAGAGGCATGTTTTTATCGGCTATGATAGCTTTTCCTCCGATGGCAGTTTGCAGCAATGACTAAAGCAGGCCTGCGGAATGCCTTGTAAACACATTGACTTCAGGTCGAGTTCCCGTGACACGGCTGAATGCAGCGTCGCTCCGGCTTTGCAGTTCTTTTTTGCCCGGACTGGCTGCCTTGACACATACTAATCGCCATGCCCTGCAGCGCTGCTGCTTTGGATCAGGTAGCTGCGCTTGATATGCGCCAAGTTTCCTCTCTGCGAGACTTGTTTAGCACCGAGGGCCCTCACTCCAGGGGCACGGTGTCAATTTCTTGCTAACATGACCTTTTGGGTTCCTAGGCAGATTGCGAAGTTCCATTGTGGGGTTGGACACAGGATACTCTTCATGGAGTGGGGGTGTGACACTTGGTGGTGGTGGGGAGACCTTCCCTGGCTGATATAACTGGTTGAAAAGAATAATAGCCGTCAGTCCCCTATGCTAGCGTGCCATGGGGTTGTGGAGGGAGACCTGCAACCTTCCATCTTTGCCTGTGTGGGTGATAACTGTCGCAGATTATTTTATTCTTGAAGGTTGATAAAAGGAGTAGGCTTGGGTTCACGAATTTAGCCCTTGACAGTTTCAGCTGTGGTAGTGATGGTCTGTCCTCTTTGGAATGTTGTTTGATCTCTGCATGGGTGAAGTGCATTGTGATATTCAAGTGGCTTAGCTCCGTGTGTACCAGAGTCTTCATAGTGTGATGTTCACGACTCCTTAGAGCACCGTTTGGTGTGTTCATGGCTTTGCATCGTTTTGGTAGAGTCAGTATCAATCTGACTGCTTGTTACTACTCTTGCAGTAATTTGGAAAATCTGTCCTCTGCTCAACCCTTTTCTCTCGTTTTTGTGTTCCATCCAATTCGGATTGGAAAATAAACAAAAAAAGGTGCCAACATTATTTTGTTGGTGCACATGGGTGTGGTATGTGTCTGTGTGTGTATTTGTGTGTGTGTACCTACACAATGACAGGCCAATCCGCATCATATGGATTCCTTAATAAGCCATTGGTGCGCAGTATTTGGGATCCTGGAAAGTATGGCTAAAATTCTTTGACAAAGCCAATAGGTCTCAAGGGCACAACCCATTGGCTTTGCCAGTGCTTGTTTACAGTGTAGCAATTAAAAGTTCGTCTTTTCTCCCACTTATCATTCTGCCATAATACATCCACCAACATATTTCATGCATCCAAAGACTAAAGAGTTTTTTTTATTAATTCTGAAACAACTATGATGCCAATGGTATAATTAAAGATACTTCTAAAACATTGCTTTTGTTTAAGTTTTTCCATTTTCATGAAAGACAGCACTTGTTAGGCATCAAGGTCAACAACCAAAATCCAGGATTTCAATTACAACCTGTAAAAGAAAGGTGAATATACTCATCTGAACCTATTTAGCCTCCATGGAGGTGATGCTAGTCGTGGGCATTTGACAGTTGCCCCTGTCAGTTATCGCAAGTGAACAAATGTTTGGGAGGCTAGGAAGATTTACATGTTGAGGGATCCTCCTGAAGAGTTTGGGAAGCATTTAGCATGTTGGAAGACTGAAAATGATTCCAAGGTGGTTGCAACCGTCCAAAGATGTGCCTTATTAGTTAAACGAATTTTGAAGCACTGCAGTTAGAACAGAGTTTGTTGATTTAGCATTTGGACCTGGGTGCATTACAATTCTTTGCACCAGGTCTCACAAACCAATTTGCTGCTCCATTCCTTACCATAAACAGGACTACCTCTTTTGATTAATCTCAAGGTAGCGCAGAACTCCTAACCGCTGACATCCAGTGGAGCCTAAGAATTACCTTCCTTGATCTTTAAAAAACAAAAAAAAAAAAAAAAAAAAACGAATATATATATATATATATATATATATATATATATATATATATAGGAGAAACTGAGAAATTGATCGATTCTGGCTGCTGGTTCTTTACTAATCTTGAAGTAGGCAACCCCAAAATATGAGGCTGAACACCAGATCTTCTATCAATTTTGTAAGTGATTAAAAAACCTTACATCGAAATTAAGAAACAAAAACGACAAACTGGTTGGTCTGCAACAGTGCTTTACATCGCACACCTAAAGCAGGTTCCAGCGAAATGTATGAGACACTGTTTATTGTATTGAAAAAGCAAAAAAAAAAATTGCTTCCCTCCATGTTTAATGTCTGTCCTTAGCTAGCCAGCAGCAAGTACAAGCAGAATGGATGCCCAAATAAGAAGATTATATGACTTATTTCACTATCACTGTGTGCTGTCAGTTTTCCTGTGCTGTTCATGAGGCAAGGCTTGCTCAGAATGTAAATCCAGATCTCGCTGTGCTATTCTTAGCCGCCTGGCCTGACTCTCCTATTCTATCCAAACCTCCCTGGAGAAATGTCGGAGTCGGCCATGCCAATGCATGATACAACTATTGGATTTTCTGCTTCTCGGGAGGACTTTTTTTTTGTCCAGAAGGATGTATATTTCCTGTGAGTGCCAGAGTGGGAGGTGCCTGTCGTGATGTGCTGGACAGAGAATTGGGTAGAGTCTTAAAAATAGGTAGAGAGGCTAGGGAAGGAAATGAGCTGCAAATCATAAAAGTTCCCTGGCCCTTTGAATGTTGTGACTAGGAGAATGCAAAATATGTGCAATTTTGCATTCTGTGGAACATGCAAAATTTAAGAGATTACACAAGTACGTTATTTCACATGTTTTTTTTATCCTTTCTTGGGGTTATTTTCCAAAATGTCATTTGTTTGAAAAGTGAAGTTGAGGCCTGCTCTCAGTGGTTGTGGAAACCGGCAACTTACCTTCATTCAGGTGAGAGGAAGGATAAGGTTGCCGAAATGCATTGGGGTTTCAAAATTTGAAGAATGTATATATTTTATAGAAAGTTTCATTGAAAGAATTCAAGATGTCGTGAAGAAATCCAATACAGCTCACTACGAACATTGCTGAGTTTGGTTGGAATAATTTTGGATGTTCATTGAGGACTGTAGAGCTTGAGGCTTCGATAGCAGTGCTTCACGACTGTCCCTTGACAAGCAGACAAGAGGCTACTTATTGATGCTGAATCACACTTGAGAGTGGACAAGTGCAGCCTTGGGAGCACGCGAATTGGTTAACAATAATAAAGCAAAGGAGATTAAAAAAGAGTGCATACACAAAACTCATAATTTTCTTTATAGATGGAGTTATGGGCAAAGTTAGTGGCAAATTGTGCATTCAGTGGTCAAATAAATCTTTGTAGCATTTGAATCTTACTTTACAGGGTGCGCCAAAATAGCTTACCTGCTATTGATATTAAAGCCATCTGCCCAATGCTGTTGATGGTGCTTTCCAGCCACCAGGCACCAGGGTCCTGACCCTGGTGGTTGGGAGGCATCAGTATGAATGTTTTGCAAATATCATCCCCAGTGAATTCTGGGAAGAGCTGCACACGTATTCTGCAAATCATTTGCTTGATGGCGGGGAGGCAACCTGCTTCTCCCCCCTCCCCAGCACCCCAGCCCTGTCACTGACTCTACATATTTTCTACTCGGCAGTGCGACTCCGAATCCTCCAGAAAGTACAAGCATTATTGGTTTAAAGTGTGGTTAAACCCAGATGAGGCGTTGTGCATAGTGAAAAGTGAGTGGGGCTCACCTCTGTTGCAGCTGTGACCGGATAGTCTCTTAAATGCCCCCATTTCTCACATATATAGCACAATATTTGGTGGATACCTGGTAGGCAAAAAAAGAAAAACTAGTCTTCGCCTTGGCTTTGACTTTCAGCTCTGATCGCAATATTTTTTGTACATCAAGGGGCTACTTGTTATGCACATTGCAGAATCATAAATTACTTTACAAACAAGTGGTATAAGCAGGGCAAATGGAATTATGCAGTATTGCAGCATTTTCAGCATAATTATGGATATGTTGCATTGGCCCCATAATCAGTCTTCTGCTGTACAGCCTAGATTTTACCCACAAAAATGTTATTTCTAGCTTAAAGATTAAAATTTGCTAAAAACGCAGACCCATTTTGCAGTGCTTTGGCAGGGCTACAAAGTTGACATGTCCTCTTTCAGTTACTATTGAACACTAAGTGTTAAACTGGTCCTAATGAGATGGAACCGGGGTCCAGGCAGTGTTTACCTGTGAAAATATTGCAAAAATGGGGAAGTAATGCTATCCCAAAATGTGCCACATTAGCCCCCATTATTGGCCATTGCGCGCCGCTTTGTTCGCTCCTCCCCTACTGCATAATTTTCTCCCCCCTTTCCGCACAATTCCAGTGGATTAAGCAAAGTATTTCAAGGTAAATTGCATAGTCCATTGATGTTGAATACAGTGCATGTGACTGAACAAAATGCACTACAATCTGCTTTTGTTTGTGAAATTCCAATAACCGCAAATATAAAGATCCTATAATTTTCTCCTTATAGAACATGGTCTTATGGTGAAACAGCCACCATTTTACCTATGAAAATCAGCTTTCATTTGTGTCTTGAGGCGAGCTTCAGCCCCGTCATCTGCACGTCTTTGTCCAATACCCTGTTCTAAAGAACAGCTCGTGCTGATATTATCTCTGCTGACTGCTTTTTGTGCAGTTCAGTTAGCGCCTACATCCTGGTTCTCTTTTTACTTAAACCTGCGCGGGAAAGTTTTTTTGGCGCCGGCAGTCATAACTTATTTCATTTAGTCGTACGATTAGCCTTGCTGTATTTTTCATTATCTATACAAGCTAAGTCTTTATGGAAGGGGTGAACATGTCACCTTTAAAGCTGGATTGACACCTAAAAAATCTAATTTGCTTTATTGCTGCTTTGAAGGAAAGGCCGTGGACCCTTCTTCTTGCATATTTATTATCAGAGGAAGGTATGACACTGCATGCATGATTTTGTGTATGTGTGGGTACATATGCATAAGGGAAAGTCCGCATTCAAACTTAAAAACCCTTGTTGTATAGTGATGCAGGTTGATGATCGTGTAGAGCCATTCTTTTTAAAATATGGTCCAGTGAACTATAGACTAGGAAGGCTTAACAAAACAATCTGCTTGCAAATGACATATTTTTGCAAAATGTGTGTTTATTAAATAAATGAAAGAGGATATAGCAAATATTGTAGGGATAATTTTAAGACTTGTAACCACGGGACAGATACTATGCATTTTTACAAATGTCAAACTGGAGTATTTGCAACTGTTTTTCAGATGTAATAATCTAATTTTAGGAGTTGTAAATGGGTATTGATTCGGTACCAGGGAGGGACATGTTGTAGGTGTCCTCTCTAAATACTGAATCCATATGATATGCATCAATGTATTGTGACTACAATCAGGTTGCAAAACATTGAAAAGTTGGCGGAACTTCAAAGGAGGTGGCTGTAGGAAGCTGGCCCTGTTTGTACTAAACCAAAGTAAGGTATTAGTGTGCACAGAGTCCAGTGGATCCCCAGAGGCTTTACAGAGATTTAAGCAGATAATACTAATGCTCTCTTTTGTGGTATTGTGGTCGAGCAGTTAGGCTTATCAGAGGGTAGTGCTAAGCGTTTGTTGTACACACAGTCGAGAAACGAGGCACACTCTCATTGACTTACTCCAGGGCAATGTTTATGTATAAAAAAATATATTCTTTGTTACTTTATTTCTAGAACCAAAAGGATCTTTATTGCTGGGAAGTACGGTTTCAAGAATGTATCACTTTCAAGTATCAAATGCATTTTGTTTGTAATTCACAGTTCAAACACTTTTCAGGTTAAGTAATACTTTTCAATATTAAAAGTAGACTCAGTGCAATTTTCATGGAAATCAGTGCAGTCTAGGCAAGGAAAAGTATCAACACAGTTTGCAGGTAAGTACTCTACTTACGATCACAGTCTTAGGGGGTTGGGGTGTCCATAGGGCAAATTTTCTATTAAGACACCAAGGGTGCACCACCAGCAACACGGGGTCAGCCAGGTGCAGAGGTAAAAATTGGTGTTGGGTGCCCAGTGGAATCCAATGGAGACTGGGAGCGCTTAGGAAGAAATAGCTTGCAGGTAAGTACCTGTGATTTAAGGGCACAGACCTGGAGTAGTTTAGATCAGCACCGGGGGGGCAAAGGTCAGCACCAACCACAAACCCTCAGCGACTCAGGACGGGAGGGTGCAAACACAACATCTGGTGCTCAGTGCTTTTCAATGGAGGAACCCCGGGGGTCACAAAGAGGCTGCAGGCTTGGTCCAGGGAGTTGGCTGAAGGAGACCAACTGGACAGTTAAGTAGAGAGCCTAAGCGAAGTTGCTAGACCGTCAGTTGGGTTTCCCAAGGCCAGGGGGAAGCGGTGTAGGGGTATCTTTGGGTGTCAGGAACCTTCACCGGAGTCTGTCGCAGTCAGCGGGTCCTCTGTATTTAGGTTGCAGGCATCATAGTGTTGGTCAGGAGGGGTCAACCCAGGGTGGACTCTAGTTTGGGATCGCCTGGGAACCTTCTCTGGACTGGTGAGCCACCTGGACTCGGGCTGTGGGTGCAGAGTGGGCATGACTCGCAGAGCTAGGGAGGGTCTGGAGTCCTTCTTGAAGGTTTCTCTGTGCACAGGATTGCTGTCCTCTGGATATCTTGGCCCTTTGGGTAGGCAGGCAGTCAGTCCTCTGGGGGTTTGCAGAGGTCGCTAGGCTTGCAAGATGTCTCCTTTTTGTAGCAGGAGTCTTGAAGCTGCAGACAGGCCGGTAAGGCCGGGACCAATTCAGTTGTCGTCTGGAGTCTTCTCTGCTGGTGCGGCTCTTCAGTCCTTCTTCCAGGTTGCCAGGAATCTGAAGAGCAAGGTTCAGGGGTGCCCCTAAATACTAGATTTAGGGATGTTACAGGGGTCAGAGGGCAGTAGCCGGTGGCTACTGACCTTGAGGGTGGCTACACTCTTCCTGTGCCACTCCCTTTGGGGAGGGGTGCACATACCTAACCCTATTGGCAATCGCCCTCCAAAACAAGATGGAGGATGCTGCCAGGAGGGGTTCGCTGTGGATCTGGGCACCCTAGGGATGGCCACAGCTGGGGTGGACACTCCTTCTGGTGTTTCCTAATTTTCCAGTCGGACCTGCCGCCAAAAGTGGGGTCTGGACTTGGGAGGCGTTGATCTCCACTATCTAGAGTGCCCTGAGACAGCAAAACAAAAGGCAGGAGCCATTGATTCTCACCACCAAGTGTTGCTGTTCCTCCAATTGGAAGGTGTGAAGCACCTCCACCCAGGGCAGACTCTGTCCCTGAATCCTGAGACCACAAAGGCTGTCAACCCAAACTCATCTGGTAGTAGCAGGCTGGCATACACCAATCAGCCACACACACTAGATAGTTCGGTGAATTTCATGGGGCGTCTCTAAAATGCCATCTGTGGGCATTTTACAGTAAATCCAACACTGACATCAGCGTGGGTTTATTAAGCTGAGAAGTTTGATACCAAATGTCCCAGCATCCAGTGAAGCCATCATGGAGCTGTGGAGTTTGTAATGTGGCCCATGTTCTCAATATGGCCACATTGCACTTACAGGTTCAGACAGACACTGTAGGGGCATATTGCTCCTGCAGCTATGCCCTCACCTGTGATTTAGTGAACCCTGCCTCAGGGCTGTAAGGCATGCTAGAGAGTTCACTTGCCTATGCCACAGGCAGTGGTTTATGGGCATAGCACCCAGAGAGGGATGCTGTGTCGACTTTACCTTTTGCTCCCCACCAACACACACAGTCTGCAATGACAGTGTGCATGTGTCTAGTGAGGGGTCCCTTAGGGTGGAATAATAAATCCTACAGTCCTCTGGGACCCTCTCTGACCACTGGTACTTATCTGTGTGCCAGAGGTGTGCCAATTCTGGAAACAGTGGTACAGTTTTAGGGAAAGAACCGAGGTGCTGGGGTGTGGTTAGCAGGATCCCAACAGGCACTTAGTCAAGTTAGCTTCAAATATCAGGCAAAAGGGGTGTGCGTGTGTTTGGGGGAATGACTGCAACAGGGGGCCAGTTTCCAACAGTGGCATCCCGTTCGCATAAGGGAAGGAGTCCTCTTGGACCCCCTCCCACATCTGTGAAAAGTTTGTTGGGGGACGCTACCAGCTCCCAAACAGAAAAAAAGCTTTTCGTTTTAAATGCAGCACAGTTTCCTGAAGGAAACTGTGCTGCATTTAAATATGCTTACTTAAGGAGGTCACAGACATGGTGAACTGTGGACCCAAGTAGGCTCCCTTTGCTATCATGGGCACCAAGCATAGTGAGTTGAAATATGCAAAATACCTCATTAATATTAATAAGGTAGGTCAGATTGCGACCCGATCAGAATCAGTATTTTACAAACAGGCCTGTTAGTACATAGATATGTCAGTAACATTCTGTACTGGTCACAAAAATACTGGTTGCATTTTGTGACCAGTATCTTGTGACCGGTTATTCATATATCTGGCAAAAAGTTAATTACTTTTGAACCAATGTATCTAATGTTTATCTTGCCTGCCCCAGTTTGAAAACAATGTGTGAACCTGAGCAGATCCTGATTTCTTCCTTTTCATTGGTTTCCTTCCTTTATGCTTCAAAAGCTGCGGTCAAATCGGAACAGACTTCATAAACCCACTAAGCACTTAGTTGTCCACTGGCCCGATGCCATACAAGCCATCTTCAGCCGGACCTGCCTTTCTAACATACAGCACTTTTCATTCTGGGACACATAGATCTATAGTTATTTAAGGAAACGCCGCCCTGCTAATCACAAAATACAAAGTGCAACACTGGGACGGGCATAACATGACCTTGCTGTTATGATGCAAGTTTGCAGCTTCAAAGGCGCTACATAAAGATCGGTTGTACTTATTCATCAAGTCATCAACCGCATTCATAGTAGTACCTACTTGGGCTCAGTTTGTCAGTTACCAGCTCGAAAGAATGATGAGTTATTATGTAGATTCAGAATACTAAATAGTCTGCCACTCTGGTTCTGCAAATTAATGTTACATTTATAAATCCTCTGATTAAATTGCATATTTCAACACTTACATTTTGATTTTATGTAGTTTTCATCTCATTAAATGTGGTAATTTCATTTAATGTTATGAGCTACTGAATCGATAAAACCTTAAGAGGATTTATTTCCCACTGACTTCCTGCGCTCCCTCCCCAGAATTCAGATCGTCGGGCCTCATTCTGCCCTCTTCTCGCTGGTTCATGAAAGCGTCTTCAGCAAGTGAGGGGCAAACAGAGGGGAAGGCAGGTGGGGAGGAGAAAGCGTGCACTGCTTAACAAAAAATAGAAATGGGCACGTCCAAGGCTCATTCTCTGCAATGTTGTGCTAAGCTTAGAATGGAAAAGTCAAATTCACGGGGAGAGTTAATAAATAAATTTGGAAATCAATAAATGGGTTATTTTAGGAGAAGTGTTTTAGTTTGTCATTCTAGGAAGGGTTAAATAGTTTCAAGACATTCTGTATAACTGCGCCAAATGACAAACATTCTAATGAATTTCACCGGCATCTTTGCTACAAATGAGGTGGAGACAATGTCAGAATTTTCCATATTGGGGAGCATCTTACTTGTGCAGCATATGTTATAACGTGGGCTTTCAGTAGAGGGGCGGCAGTCTTTTTCTCTTTTTGAACTGTTGCAACTGTGAACGACAAAGAGCTTGTCCGTGTACAAACACAAAGAGCTGTACTGCCTAAAATAAATGTGCACTTTTATATTGGCGTTGCTTTGTACTATTTATTTTTATTTAATGTGTCTATGAAGGCAGAAGGCCAACAAATGTATGGCGGTAAACAGCGAGTGACGTTACATAGGTTTTCTCTCACTTAAAATGTCTATTCTGAAAAGTGTGGAGTTGACATATGCTCCAGTAGGGGGGTCATCTGTGACAATCTGGACTCTTGCAATACTTTTAATCAAAAGATCCTCATTGTCACCCATCTGTTTACTAGTATAGCTGCTCACATCCGTCCACAGTCCAATTTCTCTAAGTTGTGTTGTGAACATTGCTTTTGCAAGGCATGTAACACCTGTGGTTTCACATTTTCTGTTAGCGATTTTATGCTCAAACCAGCTCGCCTGTGAGACAAAACTGTCAACATAGTCATGAGGAAAACAAAGAATAAAACAAGATGGAAGTTCCCCAATAATTGGAATGTGTATAACATTATACTCTCATGGGAAAACTTAGGATGTACCGAACAGCCTTGCAGCTGACCACATGTAGGAAAAAGTAGTAGTGACATGATCAATCCAACTAGGCCTGCAGGAATGCTCATCAGCCTGTACCTAACGAAGACACCACTCGTACACTACTTTTCATGCAGAAATGAGAACACATTTATAAACAACTGTCCAAGTGTTTATCAAGTTTTGTTAAATTTCTTTTTGTTGTTTTCGGTGCCTTCCACAGGTGTTTTTTTGTTTTTGTTTTTTTGTTTTTTTTACTGTGTGCACTCTATAACGTACAGAAATGCAGTTGTAAAAGTATGTGTATTTGTATTGCACTATCTAGGTGGGTAGCAACAGACCAATTTGAGTTGGGAAATGACTCCTGATATTTCACATCAAGGTGGGTTATTTTTTTTTACATTCTAATTTTAAAATTACATACTATTGGAAACGAAGTGTTTTTTACAGACTCGATGGATGTTTTGTCACATGCTGCATCCAGTCCCCAGATATTCCGATTCTGAAGAGACTAGTTAAGCACATTGTCCCTGGAGAGTTTAAATACTATGAATGGTCACAGAAAGAAGAGTATGCCACAAAAGAGATAAGTCGACTGGTGATCTCAAAGCATAGATGATGTTGTACGCCTGGGATGTCAAGCATAGGTCCACAAGAGCAACGTCCTTACCAGAGTTTCATGATCACTATTGACTATTTAAATAAATTTAATTCAGACTTATAGCCTGTAAATATAGTGTATGTGTATTTCCTAAAAAAAATCTGGAAAAGAACAGCCTCTTCTGGATCTGTGTTGATCAAAGCTGTCAGTTTTACATAGGTGAATGAACTCTTGCAGTGTCTGTCCATTTCTGTAGACATTGTAGCACCTAAAGATACTTACTGGTCTTTGGGTTATTGCTGGTACCTCCCCACGCACATTTTGGCAGTGCTTTGTGTCAGACGTTTTAAAAATCGTATTACTTTCCTGTGTTCCACTGTTACTCATGAATACTTATGACCATTCCCATTTATTTGATTCCACTCTTTTTCCTTTGTCAAATACAGGCCTTATTCTACCGGATTTCTGTAGTGAATTGATTTATCTGTGTGTTCATGGGCGAGTATGGATGTTGTGAGAATGTGATGAGAATGATCCATGGTATGTTGGTATTAGCGGGGTGAAGCCTGGAAATGATTTAAGTTGTAGGGAGACTGGTGCCTTGACAGAACTGTGGCCGTTACCTAGTGGTGTAACATGAAATAAAGAACTTGTTTCCTACCTGAATGGCTACAGATTTTTGTGTGTTGACCCTGGCGTTCCACTACTTCTGTTTCCCGCCCTGAACCTTCTTAATTTCAGGTCAGTTCTTGCAGCAAGCCACTAAACTGAGAAAAAGAGCCTCTTTCAGATGTGCAGATGTGGCGCTTTTAAGCCCCTTGCTGATTAAAGGTTAACAAAAATTCGGGTGAGCTGAACAGTTCACAATTCACCTGCAAAAACGTTTGTGTGGAAAGTAATTCGAAAGGAAAAGCCAAGCAAGCTGTGGAAATTCCTTATAAGCGAATCTGTTTTTAAAAAAAACAATAAAAAAAAAACGTTTTTTTTTAAGGTCTTGCCTGAAAAACTGCATCTATTTCATGCACCTTTGCTTACAAGAGATATCGTACAGAACAAGGAGCTTGTAGCCCAACTGTTGCTTATCATTTTGTCATTTTATAGTCACTCTTATTTTCTGCCTTCTATTTGGGCAGCGCCTGCCGGCTTCATTTCCCCTTTTCTCCTCAGGAGCATCGACCATGGATAGATTGATTGTCTTTGATTAGTTTCTTCCCAGTGCTGCTTGTGTTGGGATTGAAGTACTTTTTTCCCCTCTAATCCCTCCATTGTTGATTGTCCCCATTGTCTGTGTTGCTTTTTCCTTTCTCATCCCTATTATTATATGTTTTTCAAATTATCTCCTCCCATTGACAACCGTTTTCTGTTTTGCAAACTACCCACTCCCACCCTCACCCGTTGTTGGTGTTACAAATGACCCCTCCTACCCGCATTGTTTATTTTGCTCTGACCCCACTTGCCATTAAAAAAAGCTCTATTACCTCCTCTCACCCTCTTTGTGCTTGTTGCTTTTACCACCACCTGTAGTCTGTTTTAAATGTGTCCTTCCAACCACCCCTCTCGTTGTACGTGTTGCTTTTGCCAGCTCAACCCCATCCCAGCTGTCTCTTGCAAATTCTCTCTTCGAACCCATTGGCCTTATTGCAAATTCCTCCACCACTGTTGTTTGTTTTGCCCCATCCCCACCTGCCATAAGAAAAAAGCGATATGACGCAGCCAGAGCTGGGTGCGTCATAGAACTTTTTTCGAACTTTATTTTCAGCTGTGCGGCACAGCCATTGTACCAACTTGCTAAAAGACATTGGCAAAATCAGTTGCTTTCACGTAGGCAAGTCCGATTGGCTTTGCCCATACTTGGTTTGCACAGAGGGGAGTCCAGTGCTTCCTACTGCATTTCTTCACAGATCCTTGCCAGTTGATGGCGTATCTTGTGGCTCAGTAGACTAATGAACCTACCGCAAGGATTTGTTGCTGCTATGGTAATAATCTTGGCAAGTTCATCCAGCCTTTCATCCTCTCAATTTCAACAGATCAACTAAGTTGGATAACTATAAACATCTAATATTCGGTGACAAAATTGTGGACGTATGCTTTACTGATATGTGTTCTGATAGTGATCTGCTTCAGAACTGCAAACGGCACTTGTCGGTTTCCTCTCGACTGTATTTTTATTTTTTTTTTCCGATGGCAAGACAGGAAATCCCTGATTCTTATCAGGGGCCGACTGTTGCAAAAGGATGAGAACCCTGAATTTGATACTGAGAAGCACTTGGGACCTATGTGGGTGGAGTTTGTTGCATAAAGAAACCTGCTCCCTGGTAGACATAGTTAGCTGAGTGTGTCCAGAGGGTTGAGATAGCTTTGTGCTACTTATTTTATTTATTTGTAATTATGTATTTAGGTGCTTTATAGCGTGCTAAGTTGTCCTCCTATGATAACCCTGAGGTGCTAGCACGTACAACAAGGCGGAGAGCCATGTATACAGTAAGAGTGTACACACACGCCATTAGTGTGATCGGATTTTGGGGGGGTGGGGAAATTTCTCCTCTGACATTCTTTATTTCGGTTTTTAGTAGTTTTCTAAATCTCAGTTACTTTATTTTGGCTCTGAGGGATGTGTCCAAAGTGTTCCTGAGTTTTTGTTCGCAACTCTTCAGGTAATCACCCTTTTGTTTCGGATGGTTGGAGGAGCGTGGTGGGATCAGGTGAGACTCAGCAGAGTCAAGTTTGTGAAATCAGTGGAGCAAATGTTCCTCAATAGAATGATTGTGAGGGCAACTGATGTAAATATGACCGGTCTGTACTTCCATAAGCCTTATGGATGTGTCGGGCGATCTGAATTTAATCCTAGCATCCACTAGGCGCCAACGGAGGGATCTTGCAGATCTTAAGGAGGGAGACTCCGACACACCTTGCCCTGTGGTGAGGCACAGCAGTAAATAATAGCCCAGAGTTCTGATCACCAACCGCTATTGACTCCATATTGGTCAAGTAATGAGACCATTTAAGAATACTTCATCTATTGTGGAGTTTTAGAGAGGGCTAAGCAAATTGACTCGCTACCACTCCGGAGTGCGTGACACTCGGATGGATACAGATGATGCCAATGAAGCCATCATGGCAGTGACATCCAAACCTTGTCCATCTCTGTGGTTTTCCTGGCCTTGCAGTGGGAAGCATGCTTGCTCGACTTGGTTCGGGGGTTGCTGAATCCAGTAGAGTGGGAAAAATAGAGCAAGTTAACCGGATCCTCTGAACAAACTAGAAAGAATGATAAAACAACCCCTGCATTAGTCTCACAAGTGAGCGTTCCTCCCAAGGGCCCTGCCCCAAAAACGTCCATAGCCAAGCTTTCACTGCCTGTAGGAACTGGAGCATTCGGGTAATCTTATAGCCATCAGAAGACCAGTGCATTAAAGTTTGTGACGTAATCAAGAATAGTATTCTGGCTCTAACTTCGTTCTTAAAATAAAGTAAACGTTGCTTTAATTAGCAGCGTCTCTTTCTGCCTCTGGTAGTACTGGACGTTCCCAGCATTTCCTGAGCAGTGGGCGGACTGGGTCTGTTTTTTTCCAAAACAATGCGCAGGTTTAGAGCACAGATAAGTGAATTGATTTGCTACGCGAATAAATTGTGACATTTATTGTACAAAATAGAATTTAGCTGAAGTTTTGCTCAGTGTTCATGTTGTCAGAATTTGAGTGGCACACATCTGTCAGTCCCGTGGCACTGTAGCTCCTGTATACAGTTAACAAACAAGAGTTTGTATATTTTAGTTGTAAACGCGGTGGCATTGGAGAAAAGTCCAGCGTAGTTCAGGAAGGGGTGGTCCCAGGCCAGACCTTTATAGTAACCCTCATTTCGTAACTAAGTTACATTGGAATTAATGTTAATGTGAGTTTATCTGTTACTGTCCTGACAATCTGGCCTGCATCACGCCCTCTGAACTAAGTTAGGCAACCCTGCGGTGCACTGTAGCGGCATTACTTAAGCGTATTGTTATTATCAACTAGTCCTTTTTACTTTAATGTTTTGGTGATTTAACGTACTCGGAGCGGAACTCTACTCTACACACCCACCATCTTGTGGCATGATTCATATCTGCACGAGCAGCACCAGGGAGCTGAAGAGCCAAGAGATCCTACTCTTGGATCAGCCCGGACCTCCCGCCCTGCAGTTGTCACTGCCTGCAGCTCAGGTACGAAATGTAAAAAGCGCACTTCTTAAGTGGGGCCTAATTTGTAGAAGAATACGTGCCGGTGCCAAAGCTCTTCTTCCTGCGGCGGCACCCGGGTGCCGAATACTAAGACTGCATACATAGTCTGGAATCCACCTCAGCCCTTTTTATTCCACTTTCAGACTCCCACTAGCAGTAACCTTCAAGTACTCATCACATTGCGTTTTCTTAAAGGGTTTTAAGTACAGCACTTTTTTTTTTATTACAAAGAAAATCTTCTTTGAGTTGCAAGCACATTACTTCTGCACAGTCACAATAATCATCTGAAATAGCTTGCCCTCTTACGTGACCTGCCTTTCTCGACCATCCAGCCATTCATCCACCCTCCCTTCTCAAACATGTTAAGGGTAGCGCACATTCCAGCTAGTGGGATGCCTTTGTGTACGGACGTGCCACTGAACCTATACACGGTGTGCAATTCACCTGAAAATTTGAATGCCACTTTTCAGCAGTCTCCCATCTCTAATACTGATCAGATCCACGGGCAGTGGCTGCTTGGCACCCCTGTTTGGCCACCAGTGTTGCCTGTTATCAGTAAAGTCGGCTACAAATACATTCACGCGAGAGTATGCAGCCTATCAGCTCAAAGTGTGGCAAATGCATTCTATAGCATCAGGTAAATATTCCTGTTAATTATATTTTGTGTGAACAGTAATGCGCTCCCCTATAGTGAGTGATATTTTAAGGGATTCCATAAGGCCTTATTCTACCGGATTTCTGTAGTGAATTGATTTATCTGTGTGTTCATGGGCGTGGGCATGCTTTAGTATTTTGAGTATGGATGTTGTGATATAGGTGCTATTTAAATTGCATGGGCCCTGTTTACCGATAACGCAACTCTAATGTTTGGCTGGCATCTGTGCAGGTGGCATTCGGCAGGCACTTGCGTCCATAAAGACATACACTACAGGACAAGAGATGCCAGTGAAGAAGCAAGTTTAGGATACAGCTTCAGATGTTTCAGCTAATCGTCTTTAGTTCTTGCCCACACGTCTGTATTGTCACGATTTGGGCGAGTAGAAATGAACATGGCCTTTTGAGCCTGATTGTTTCTGTGTAACCCCACCTTGGGTAGAACTTGTTCCAATACGATGGGCTGTTTTGAGCGAATGATTGATTATTTTAAACTTTGGGCATTACCTATACATTAGAGACCAAATGAATGAGACCCTGGGCTTATGCAGTTGGTCGACTTACTAGAGGATTAAAGGTACATTACATCTTTGGGGTGTGGCTTTTGCCGTTATCCACCCAAAAATACACAATGTCCCAAATGATCTTTTTGGAACATACTTCTTTTCCTTAATTAAGTAGGTCGGTTTTGGTTATACAGTTCTTTATAGTTTTACAAGACTAGCGGCAGTGCCAGTGAACGAAAGGGCAAAATTAAGTGCAACGCTAGACTGCCACTGGGATTGGAGGCGCGGGCACTTTGTCAGAGAGAAAAGGGCAGTAGGGAGTGGAGACCCCGGACGCTGGGACATGGGAGTGCTGACACTGTGGCAGGAGGACACAAACGGAGGAAGGTATTTGACTCTCTAGCGAGGGATCCGCAGTCACTGGGACACGAAGAAACTGACACCTCGGCCCAGGCCCTTACTGCGAGTGCCCGATTTGCAGGATTTTACCGAGAACCTCGTAATCCAGGTTTAATAGAGACGGGTGGCGCTAGGATGATACATTTAAAGGATCTCCTCCGGGTTTGGGGAGTACCACAATCATTACTTCATGGATGTTGGAAAGGTCCCATGAGCCACTACTCTCTCGTGCACGGTCAATAGCAGTGGGGCAAACTGAGCCCAGTAATGTGCATAAAATACAGCTGGGAACCCACCAGTGACTCGTACCTTCCCTTGGGCTATCTGCACTCTCTCTCCCTTTACCTCTACCAACGTAATTGAGTTATCCAGCTTTTGTTGTATGGGGTTAACCGTGGGAGCGTTTACGCGTGCTAAATAGAGAGCTTGTCTGGGGTTACCACTCTGAATTCCCTATAAGGGCGCCTGTGATAGTCTTCCAACACACCATTAATCTCTAGTTTTGTGTTCACCACCCGTCCAGAGTTAGATAGCAGAAATCGGGCACCTGAGGGTCTCTGAACGCAGCAGCCACGCAAGTAATATCTTTAAGTAATATCCTTACAGAGGTCTTGACAGGGTACATTGGTCTCTGCAATTTTAAAATGAGGATAAATGGTATTCCAATTTTGAAGAAGTCAATAAGTCTTTGCAGTTGGAAAAAATGCTGCTGTTGCGTTTAGAAAGTATGTTTTGCCGCTTTTAGGTCTCATCTACCAGAGTGCTTTTTGCTGTCTGTGTATGAAAGACCTTTTGTTGATACCCACTGTACGTTTTTGGTATGGGTTATGTACCCCACCCATTTGTACCATTCATTATCTTGTCACTCTTATTAGCTTGTGTGTTAGTCATTGGGGTGCCTTTCGCTTACTGTTTGCCTTGCACTTGTAACACAGCCTCTTTCTCATCCTTCTGATTGTTTGACATTGTTTGACTTGTATTCTTCCACTGTTCAAGTTCAGGGAATTCGTTTTTTTTCTCTTTGCACTCCATAAATGCGGATGTGTTTTGTAGTTATGTTCCTCTCAAGCATCCACCTCTGTGTGCGTGCTCCCTGTTGCTGTCTCATCATTCTATCCCCGAAACCTCATTCATTGCTTTCCCCCACAGCTTCTCTGGCTTTTCTTTTTTTATTGGCTACCCTGGGCCCATCCTCAAACACCTTTGTTGTTTCCTTATGACCCGCCCACTCCGTGTTTCTTTCCCTCAACCACTCCCCCACCTGCTTCTCTTTTTCCACCTCTAATCGCTCGCAGTCGGGTACGTATTATATTTTAATTCATTCTTCTTCTTTTTTTTGACGGCCTGGTAGCTCCTATTTACTACTAGGCAGATTCACAGAGCAAGAATTATGTATTTTTTAAATTTACTAATCCAAATGGCATCTGCCAACTCGGGTCAACAGATTAAACAAGCATTTGCAATGCAGTGGATCTCGCGTATGCTCGAGTTAAAACAATCAGCGTTGTAAACTCCTAACCGGACTTTTCTTGCAAAATAAACTGAAAATTAAAAGTAAAACAGTTTCACATAAGCAAGCTGACGGCCGTCATGAGCGCTGAGCAGACACACAAAAGGAAACAGAAGTTTGCTTGCAGTGAAACGTATCGGCAAAAGTGCAATTATCCATGTAACCGGCAAAAGTGCAATTATCCATGTAGCAGGTTCGATGTCATGCAAAGTGCTCGACTACTGCCCAGCGAGATCGCACTGCGTAGGTGATAAAGAGAAAAAGTTGTCCAGAAACCATACCAAAAACATGGAGCCTCGTATGTTTTCAGTAGTTGGCCGGTGCGCTCGAGGTGGACTAAACACTGGAAAAGGCATCATGTATGCATACCTCTTACTTATTAAATCAAGCGAATTTCAAAAGGCAAGTCCACGATCCAACCAAACTGATGGGCGTGGTTAAAAGCCCACAGAGAGATTTCACCAGGGACAGAGCGCTTTGAGCTTGATCCTAAAAAAAACAAGGTGCCAGTGTTTTTCTGTGGATGAATGCATGTGGGATTGACACGTGTGCCCATACGTCATCACGCATGCTTGCGCCTACAGAATGATGCGACTGTCATTGCGCTCCCTCCTTTTTTGCGATGCCACACCACATCGGCAAAAAGCAGTTTGCTTTACTGATGCTGCAGTGCGTCAACCAAAAGTCTTGGTAAAGCTAGTAGATAAATGTCAGTACTTCTTGGCCTTGCCAATGTTTGCAATAAAAAGCTTCTTCTTGGAGTCGATGTGCTTTTGGTCGGCACGGTGGATTGGCCTCTAATCGCTATAGCTGTCGCCCGTCACCTTCCTGTCAACAAATGCTGAATGTAGTTGCTTGTTACATAAAAAAAAAATGATAGGTAATTGGTGACGCCATTATAAACACACAAGCAACATACACGTATCCCCTCCACCCCGTCTCCCTCCCTCCCAGCCCTTTCCGTTATGCTAAAAGAAAACACTGTGCTCTAAACTAGTCAATGCGCTGGTATGACGACACTGCAGTTGCAGCTGCATAGGAATGAGACATATAATTGGACAGCACGCTGGTTGAAGGCTTGTCTTTGGCATGCAGGGGGTGGCATGCGAACAGTTGCCCTTGCTTGGCGACAAGCCACGTGGGCTATTGAATGAGCGTCCTGGGCAGAAGAAATGAACACATGACCCTCGACCTTCTCCCAAGGACACTGACAGCTCATCGGATGCAGTCAGTCTACAAGGAATTAGAAGGATAAAAGTTGTCAGTGAATTTGTAGGAGCTCTATTTTGGCAGATCTCGGAAAACCTCAGTTGCGGTTTACATGTAGCTATGTCATGTAGCAGTCAGGAGTGGACAAGTGAGTCTGCTTTGTTGCTGTTATTCTTCGGTGCTCCGGGCGCAGTCAGCTATCTCTACTAGAATATTCCCCAGAAATGGTAAAGAAGGTTGTTTTTCGGGCATTTTGCCTTGATTTGGCCCCAGTCTTACTTCGCCTCATAAATGATGCAGTAGGTGTTTACTGTACTCACAGCTGGCCTTGGAAACCGAGCTGGACGAGGCGGTGACGATGTCATACCTATAAATGCCAGGCCAAAATGCTTGCCCGACCTTCAAACATGAGGGAAGCACTTAGCAATCTGCTTGGCCCCTTCAAATGTCACTCAAGGGGGGAGGGGCTTCACCAACTAATACCTGAGGCTCTGGAACAATCTTCAGTCCCACTTGCCAGTTTTAAAACCCCTTGACATATTTTTCTCGTCCCAAAATATAGGACGACTCTAAATCTGCAACGCAGAGCTTAGATAACCCTTTTTTTTTCCTAAAGAGCGGTCCCGACCTTATGGTGTAGGCTATAGCCATTGTATACAGCAGCATATGTCACTGTGTCACCACAAGCACCTGCATCCTAAGTCGACTAGCCCAGCCTTTGCAACACATTGGTTTATCCCGTGCCCTTTACCGGATACTTTCTGTACCAACTCTATCAGACACACTCCGTGCAGTGAGTGAATTCTTGCAAAACAGAGGTTGCAGGCCACTCGCAATACCTACACGAAATTACATATTTATTAATACATAAACACTTCACAGAATATTTATCTAGCAGGAAGCAGAGGACTGAGACTTAGGCCCCATTGAATAGTGAATAGTGAACAGTTTGCCAGTCAACCAGATAATGTCTTATCCTCAGGCAGCACTCGATGCTTTCAAAATGTGGTGGTGACAGGCTAAAGGGAGAACTAGTGACACACTGTTGCTTGCACCTTTTTAAGCCAGCCACAACTATAAAGTGATTTAAAGCTAATGCATTGTATCGCGCACTCCTCTTCCCTCCGCAACGCGCTTAGGTGTTGCAGGTCAGGCTAGGAGCACCACCTGGCCAGTAAAGCCCGACCCCAAACCACTTCAACAAACCCCACTGAGCAATTCAGCACTCTTCCAACCAAACACGCGCCCACGGCGCAGCTCTCTACCCATCCACCCAATGTGCTTCAGCACCTTGTCCGGGTTCGGAAGTGCTAGGTAAATACCATTACAATGTGTTGCAGTACAATACTCAGCCAGTGACGGGAAGTCTGGCTCTCATTAGTCTCTTAGAGGGAGTGAGGGCTGATTAAAGCTTGGCTAGAAAACACTCTGGTGGCTATAACTGCATCATCTCACTGCACGCACAGGCCATGCCTTTGAAGCTGGCGCATCAGGTATCCTGTGGGGATGCCGAGATGTCCAAAGTTAGCACTTTGATGGACTTCCCAGCACTCCCTTGTGGTACTCACTACAAAGAGGTGGTGATTTGAGGTCAGGGTTTTTTGGAGCGTGCTTCTCATCGGCTCTTGGCGGTCCCTAGTGTCTTGAGATGAGACGGACTGCTTTGAGCTTAGTTCTACTTGAATTGTATCTCTCTCAAAGTCAAATGCTTCCTAGATATTATTGTAAAAGCTTCACAAAGCTTGACTGTCTCTCAAGGACATAAGTGAACCAATACTCAGTGCATTCGGTAATGTTCGTTCTTGACTTTGTTACATGGATTTTGTATAACACTAGCCTGACGTTTACGTAGCCTCTGATTTCTTTTCTTTTCAAACATATGTGTTTGCAGTTGTAGGTTTGCCAAAGTTGCAGCGGAGTGGCACAGGGCAGACTTTTTCAGATTGCTAATAGCAAAACCTTGTTGGAGTCTAGGAAGTGATAAATGTATGTGTGTAAACCTAATGGATTGACAAATTCCATATGGTTTTAGAACTGGAAAAATCAGTCCCACACGGTAACTCTACAATCCATTGGTATCCGAGCTTCTAATTGCACTGCACTGGGGTGATTTTACTGTTTGATAAGAGTAAAATTGGATACACGGGTTATCAGTCGCAGTACCGGTTATCAGTCGCAGTACCGTGTAACTTGTAATTGGACATAAGTTAACAATAGACATATCTATTACTGAGTCAACTAAGGTGGACTTGTTGAGTAGTAATATTGTCATGTTGAGTGAATACCTGAAGTCTCATTCGGGACTGAAGATAGTTCCCATACAAAAAGGCTATTATTGGTGGTTTATCAGAAATCCACTTGTACAAGCTTGGTAACCAAACCATACATAACTTGCCATTTGTATTTGTGTAGCTTGTGCTCTCTCCTTTGGGCATCTTCCTGCTGAATAACTAATGTTATACATTTACCCTCTCAGTGGTACCCATTTCATAGATCTGGGAAATATAAAAGGCTGAGTGGACCTGCCAGGGTTAGCATGTAGTAAATAACCACCGTTTTTAACAATTATCCAGACACTCACTATTCTAAATCTATTCTTACACATATTACTCTTCTAATTAGAAACTGTGTGTTTTAGTTGATTACCTGGGATTCAGGCACTGCATGCACCTTCAAGCTAGAGCACTGTAGGCAAAGCAAATGCCTAGTACTTACATGAGATGCCAGAACAGGAGGGATGCTTGGTGATGCCATGCAGCAAGAACTGTAGAAGGGATTTTTGGGTGTTTGGGTATAAAGAGTCCTATCCTTTGCTGCCTTTGTCTTGATGTTTTGTTTACCTCTTTTCCAAAGTTTCCTATGGGATAATTCTGTTCATAACTAAGAGGCAGTTGAACTAGATGTGGTATGGTGGCATCATGGAAGTCCAAAATATTACTTTGGCTTTTGTCATAGCTCTGTGCTGGAATATGGGAATGTTAAGGCTAATAGTTTTTCCCCACTGTGCTGTCAGATCCTACAAAATAAACAAGCATTGTCAAAGCCAGTAGCTTTCCCCTTTGTGAAATACGGGCTTTTGCCAATACATTACAGGCGTGCTGTATATGAATGCACTCCTCGAAAATGACACAGGTGCCACTTTTTTATGTATACATTGAGAAATTAAAAAAGAAGACGGAAGTAGTGCTAAATTGCTTTTAAGGAGGATGGGCCAACAACAGTTTAAAAAAAATAAAGAAACGTAGGGAGGGCAGCAAATGATGAGCAGGAGGGCAGGCGGCAGCCACAGGGTGCGGCAGGTGGGAAGTGGAAGCAGCACAGGAGAAAGAAAGCAACGTGGGGAGGACATACAACAGCGAGTGCAACACAGAGGGCGGCGGGGTGGGGAAGCACTCAGCGGAGAGAAAGCAACATGGAGTGCCGCAAAAGGGGAAGAGAAGTAAACAACGGACACAGCTTGAGTACACATTCACCCTCATAGAACGCTTAAACAAAAAGAAAAAAGTAGAGCCCGCAAACCAAGCAATTGAAGGACACAAGTAAAGAGTCCATACTCCACGAGGATGAGAAACAGAAGAAAAGGACGGACGTGCCCATCAGCTAGTGAATAAAAAGCAAGCAAATGAGTGATGAGAAAGCCAACCGATGGTAAGCAATGGGTGGGCTCTAAGCCCACAAAAGCTGACAAGATATTTCGCAGCTAGACAGCTTGCAAGACGTAAAGATCTGTGTTGATTTCTTCCTGACTCTGATCCACTTTCATCCCATTGGACAGTCAAATGGCTGCTTACGATTATCCTACTTTTCTAGCAGCCATGTCAGTGAAAGGAATCACATTGTGATCCTTTTCATATGCACTGCTTTTGCCAAACAACGCAGAAAGATCCCACAGCTGGTGCTGAAAGCTTATTTCCTGAGGGGTACACGTACATATGGGTGGGAAATCAAATGACGTAATGCCAAAAATCTACATCTGGTTCCTATGGAAAACAAATGTGAGTCCCATACAGCTAAATAATAGATTGTAGTTCAATACAATAGAGAGCTTTCTTTCTGATTATCCATAGCTTGCTAGGTTAGTGCAAATTCTCTTACTTTCTAGCAAACGGAGGGAGTATTCAAGCTTTAGTGGTAGAACCCAACAGGAACCCACTCAGATTGCTCCATGGGTAACTTTAAGCAAGGTAGCTAATATGAAATTACATAAAGTTGATAAAAGGAGGATGGCTTGAGGTTTGGATCAAAAAAGGAGTCCTGCTAGACCCAGTCTAAAACCTTCTCCTGATAACCCATCCAATTATTAACACAAGTTTAACTTTGAGCTTTCCGTAATTAATTTCTGATTAGCTAATGTAGTTCTGAAACAGTTGTGTGACCTGGAAAAGTGCAAAATTGTTCTGTCTAATGCCTGAATATTTATAGTCAGAAGAAAGATGGCTTGATTCAACACGCATTTAAACATGCAGTACGGTGTAGTGGCTAGGATGTCTGGAGTCAAAAAGGGATCCTGTCCTGGCATGCACATTTTACCAAATTGTATGACCATAAACAAATCTGTAGTGTAGTGACAGGCCGGAGTTTAGTGCCGTTTGACGAATCTGCAGAACCACCTATCCCCACCAAAAAAATGAATCTACTTTAGCTCCTTCCTGGAAATTTTCACTGCAGCCTGCCAAACGAGGTCAAGATCAGGGTGTTCCCTAAAGAGGATATCCCAAGTTAATTCCAGTAGGAAACTTTGCTCTAATATACAAAAAAAATGGCTGAATGAAAAAACACCACATTTGGAAAAAAGTTAAAATGTTAATCAGAAAGCACGATTTCATGATTTGATGTGTATCCATTCTCCTGTTACTGAGAAATTAGCATTTAAATGAGGGGCTCAGGTTGGGCATGACAATGTTAATCCTAAGATAAAGTTGGAGGTATCTGGAAGTTTTGTGCAGTGGAACTCCTGCTGTACCAAAAAATTACCAAAAAATCAAATTCGCCCCTTCTGATTGGGCAAAGGAAGTTTCGATGCCTTCTGTCATTTCAATACTGGTACTGGTATTGCTGTACAAAATGATCTAAGTGGTTGGCTGCAAACCTGAGGATAATGTTGGAACTGCCAGTATAGTACTCGGGGACTCCTACCCTGAATCATGGGAACATTTTTAAAAGCTACACAAGGAGGCAGGATGGGCACACCCTGATCCCCAGAGACATGCAGCAGGGCTGCAGAGTGACCCATTCCCTTAAGTGGTACCAAGCGCGGCAACCATTGAGTTAACCATAGTACCGCTAACACCGCTTAAAAAAAATAAAGGGGGTGGAGGGGGTCTTGGTCATAGACTCGACCCTGTGGCAACCTACATTGTGCAAGCCGCAGGCTGTGCGCTTCGGGTGTTGGCCATCTGCCATGGGTTGAGTGCGAGGCCAACCCACTGCTGTGCACTTCTGATGTTTGTGCATGGCAAGGGGTTGGGCGTCCGGGGGCAGTTAGGCCAGGGGTTGGCCAGAGGCTTTGTGAGCCTGGATAATCGATCAGGATGTGCAAAACATCAAAGAAAGGGTGAACATAAGAAAGCCCAATAGCTTTTTTTTAAAAAATTCATAAACAGTGGTTTAATCATAATGTCCAGGAGCAACGATGACTTCTACCAGGTCTGTAAACAGATAATCAAGGCAGACCGTAGACAGGCAGACTTGAAGGTGGATTTTAAGAAGCAGCACGTTGGGTTTGTGCAGTTTTGCTTCATTGAAGCACTGAGACTGAAGACAACAGTGCTGGTATGGCAAAGCCTTAGGTATATGAGGAAGAGTCCGAAAGATGTTTTTTTCTACTACGCATGCTCTTTATAGCAACAAATGTCCCTGTAGTATATATAGCACTTGTACACAAAGCAGAAGAAATCGTCTGCATAGACGCCCTGAGCAAACGCCGTTTTCTCTTCTGATTGGTCCCATGTTTGTGCCACACAGACTCCCACTATGAGGTAGCCCAATGAATATGTGAGTGTGTCAACGGTAATGCGGCCTTCTGTAGTGCCATCATCCTCTTCCTCAATGGAATTCCTGTTTTAATGAAGAAATTCCAAGGCACTGGCCTTTCCAGCTCCCCTGCCCAACTGTTGGCACAGGCTCGCTTCAGCTGGCTCGCGGCAGCACAGATGCCTCAATAGCCAGCCCAAAGGCCGTGGCCTCCTGGCACGCGCACAGCTGTAGGACACGTCACCAGCCTGATTGCCTCCTCGGCTCCACGAGCCCACTCGAGAAGAGGCAGATCATGGTGTTTGATCTAATTGTAAAATTACTCCCGTCGTGCATCGTTATTACTGCCCTACGCAGTCTCTGTGGCCGCTCCGTCGCACCCTTTTTTCCGTCGGTACTCTGGATGACAATATTTAGAGCTGTTCACGTCAGGCTCGTGTTAATGAGCGTTAATTGGTAGCTGTGCCAGTAGGCTGCCAGGAGCCCCGTCACATCACGGGCTTTGTGTACTGCCGATGTGCCACTTTCTTCATTGGCCTGTCATCCGAAAACCACGTGTGCGCTTGGAAGCAATTTGATATTCGCTACGTTTCGCGCATTTTTAAAAGTATATTGTGTATAACTTCGTACCCAGTTGACTTCATTATCACGCTACGCTTGTGGTGTGGTGTTATTGATGTGCACACACTTTCCTATCTTTAACAACATCCTATCACAAACTTTTTTGTAGAATTTACATTTCTGTGGGACCTTGTTTCCACGAAATCGAATCCAGTAGTGTTTTCAGAAACATTAACAAACATGCAAATAATCTCCATTAACATTAAGTATGCATCAGTTCATTCATGCCTATGTATGCTGGATGTTGTGAAAGCCGGTTTGAAGTTTAATATTTGGTGGATTAGCAATTCCATTCCTTCTTTTTTAGTCCACCAATAAGCGCTTTATTTTTTGACAAAGTAACTATGTATTCCTCTTTTAAAATGTCCGTTTTATTTTGAGGTTGTTACAGTGGAACTCTTAACACATTTCGACCAGTTATAAAGAATTGTAAATTTGTTTTATTTACTTACTACCACTTCTGCCTGAGGCTGAAAGTCTGTTAAGCGTATAATACAGAGAGCTTTCATGTGACATCACACGGAAAGGCAGCACAATGCAAACACACATACAGTGTAGTTGTGGTTTTACCAGAGCCTGAGTTGATCCGGTGAGCTGCAGAGCACTTTAACATATCATTAGAAACGAAGTGATCTGGAAAGCAGTTAGGGATATAAAGAGGCCGGTACATCCTGGTTTTCACCTGAAAATATGTATGTGTAATGAAATTGATTACAGTAGAGTATTGACAATCTGTATTGGCTTGACCCCATTTTAATACATTCTCCTAAAATCAACAATATTCAGACCACGCTTTAATTTCCCTATTGTGAATACACAAACGCCATCACCTCTGCCGTTGTTTCTACCACACAAATTAAGCTTTAATTGTAATGTAACGCACTGGATTAAACACACGTTATTATATTTCATGCTTCCAATTTTACACTCCACTCCCCCCTCCCTTTATTTATTTTTTTAACTAGTAATGCCTAAGTGGTAAATACATTTTCATATCATGGTGATATCATCCCCACTGGGAGCCTAACTCCTGTGTCCAAGCCATGTTTCGCTTTCAGAAAGTCTGTTGGAGAGACGCTCACTAGGGCTTCCCACAGAATGCTTACAACAGCCTCCAAGTGGATATATTCCAACACAGAATGGTCTGGTGTTCTGTTTTGGATTAGCCTTTCCAATTTTTATTTGTGTTTCACTCAGTCTTTTACGTTCTCGCCTAAAACAGCGCATAGAGTGTCTTTTGTGAGACATATTGTTATCTAACAGTGGGTTTAGAGTCCACCAAGTGTTTGTTTTTTATTGGTTTACTTCATTGCCTCTCATTTGCTTGCTTCTTATTAATTCGCTGTATGGGGATTTTCTACTTTTTAGGTCGAGCATAGTAGCGAGCATGCGCTGTTTTTCCGACATGTTGGTATGTACCTGGGCTTTTAACAACGCCCACCTCGCGCCCATCACTATCACTCGTTGGTGGGTTTACCTTTCAAAAATCCTTTGACATTGGTAAATGGTTTGCATCCCTCCTTGGGGAAATTTTGTTACCGTCTTGGCTAGCTCCCCTGTTATATGGCTAATTGTACTTTTGCCGATATGTTTGATTGCGAGCGAACTTCTTTTTCCTTTTGTTTCTCTTCTTATCACTGATGCTCATGGCGGCCGTGGCGCGGTGAATCGGCTCGCTTATGTAAAACTGTTTTACTTTTGATTTTTAAGTTATGCGGCAAGAGAAGTCTGGTTAGGAGTTTACACTGCTGATAGCTCTAACTCGAGCAAATGCGAGACCCATTGCATTGCAAATGCTTGTTGTGTTTGTCCTGCCCCTGGAGCATGAATGTATTACGGTGGCCTTCCACTGCTCACTTTTTCAGGGGCTACTTTTTTCTTTTTGTTTAGCACTCCACAAGAGTGCATGTGTTTTCCTGCTGGCTCCTCGAGTACTTCTCCACCCCGACCACGCTATGTGTACTTCTTCCTCGCAATTCATCTTCTCCCCCATTCTTCCTGCATTGCCTTCTCACCTGTGTGCTTTCTCTCTGCCATCTCCACTTAGCTCTCCTCAAGCCATTAGATCCTCTACCGGCACCCCAATGTTGCTTCTCCCACCCACACCCGATGTTGCTTCCATTTCTCTACTCCCCTGTTGCTTCCCACCTTATTGCTTCCTTCACCCGCTTTAAAAACCAACTCCCTCTACCTGAGCCCTTCTTCTTCCCCTCGTCCCCATGTTGCTTCAGCCCAACCAGTGCCCCTATGTTATTTCGGTTATTTCCGCTGGCTTGGTATAAAACCCCTGCCTTCCACCCACACCCCGTGTTGTTTCTGTCCTTGTCCCTTGTGTTGTCTCAACCTACCACATGTGTCTCTCCTCCAATGTTGCGTTCCGCCTCGTGCTTTAAAAAGAAAAAGAAAGAAAAGGTACAATTTTTGTTTTTAGGTCGAGCGCGCAAGCGCTTTGACCTGTTGTAAGTATTGTGGGTTTTTAACCACCCCCACAGCACGCCCATCACTTTCACTTGTTTGTGGGCTTGTCCTTCAAAAATCCTTTATCATAAGTAGTAAATACTTTTGTCCCTCCTTTGTGCGGATTTGTCACCGCCTTGCAGACTGCCCCTATTACATGGATAATTGCACGATTGCCGATAAGTTTGACTGTGAGCTAACTTCTTTTTCCTTTTGTCTCTCTCCTTCGCGCTCATGGCATCCATGGCGCTTTGAATGAGCTTGCTTATGTCAACTGTTTTACTTTTCATTTCAATTTATGTGGCAACAAAAGTCCTGTTAGGAATTTACAACGCTAATAGCTCTATCTCGAGAAAATATGAGACACATTGCATTGCAGATGCATGTTTTGTTGTAGGGTGTGCTCCAACTTAGATCTATAACTAAAAAGACGTGGCAAGCTGCTTCAAAAACCTTTTTACTTTTTTTCACATTCGTTAGCCAAGCTGCACAGCATCGGGGATGCTGCACTGCATCCCTAAAACCATTGGCAAAGCCAATAAGTCTAAAAGGCAAGACTTATTGGCTGTGTGAATGTGTTTTTATTTACTAAGCTAAACTAATTCCCAGTGTTTCACTGTAAATAAATAAATTGGTGTTAAGCAGCATTTAAAAAAGAAAGCAAAAAAAACCTTGTCACTCTTATGTCTAATCGCAACTGGTGAGCAAGAGATTTAGGGGCCAGACGTACGTACCTTTTTACTTGTCGCAAACAGCCCCATTCTCAGACTCGGGCCGTTTGCGACAAGAAAAAAGTATTTTGCTATATACAAACCAGATTTTGTGATTCGGTAATCTATTTACCGAATCGCAAAATAGGTTTTCGAGTTGCAGTTAGGACAGGGTGTTCCCTTCCTAATTGTGAGTCGTAGTGCGATGTATGATTGTTTTGTGACCGTGAATGCGGTCACAAAACAATCACAGTCAGCACTGATTTCAAATTGGTTCTAACCCGTTCGCAAACGGGAAGGGGTCCCTTTGGGGTCCCTTTGCGCCCATTGTGAATGGTGGCGAAAATATTTTTTCGGAGCAGGCAGTGGTCCCAAGGATGGTTTTTGAAATGCATCCCGTTTTCCTTTAAGGAAAGCGGGCTGCATTTTAAAAAAAAAAAATGAAAGAAAAAAAAACTGCTTTATTTAAAAGCAGTCACAGACATGGTGGTCTGCTTTCCCCAGCAGGCCGCCATCCCCGTGAGGGCGGCCATTCCCAATGGGGTCCCAAATTGCGCCCTCCCTCATGAATATTTATGAGGTAGGCCATTTGCGACCCCATTGGGAATCGCAAACGGTGTCATTGACATTGTTTTACATCAGGTTTTGTGACTCACAAATTGCGAGTTGCTAAGACTCGCAATTTGCGAGTCGCAACTCCTAATATTCGTTCATGTGGCCCTTAGTCCGGTTGTGCTAATATGTAGAAGTCCACACAAGATCACAAGTCAGTTCCTTCTTTAGCAAGGAGTAAATGTGGGCATTCTGGCACCAATGGGGTAAATGTTTTGATGCTAATTATTACACAAAATAATGTCGCCTTCCACCTGTTCGCTTGTATTTCCCAGGAAGAGAAAACTACTGTTAAAACTGACTTGATTCATGGGAATGTACACAAGTCGGACCGACCTCAGGAGGGCCAGGAGGAGCTCCCCTTCATGTTGAGGATGCCTCCTGCGTGACCATCTCTTCCATGGAGGTTAAAGTAACTTTCCTTTACCAAGGTACCTAGGTCAGGGTACCAACAGGAAACGGCATATGCTGGGTATAGAGACCAGCTCCGGTGCTAGGATTTTTAGGTCCTCATGCAAATTATTTTTCCTGTTTGGGCACCGACTCCTCTGTTGTAACCACGTCGTGGTGAGGCAATTTGCTGCAATCTGTTGCCTTCATCTGGCCATTTGTGTCTACTTTAGGCCGCTGCTTGCATTAATCTAAATGTAGACCTTGTTCTGAGCAAGGAAGTGATTGTTTCTTACGTTTTCATACACTTAGACGTTTTCCATGGGCTGCTTCGCCCCATAATCCTGTATCAAATCCTTTCTGGCTCATTCCCAGGTAAGAAAGTTTATACAAAATAAATATTGCCGCCTAGTCAAATTTCTCAGGTTGCCTTGCCGCTTTAGGCACCCGTGCTGCAGGAGCTGGTCACACCAGAGACCTGGTGCATCTCAGAAGACCGTAGAGAGATGGCTGCCTGAGCATACCGTGGAGTAAGGAGGGCCAGAATGGCCTCAAGCTTGTCGGCTTGGCACTAGGAGATCATTTGTTTTACTCAGTAATACGCCCTTGGTGCGTTGTGGCGATCAAGGCGCCAAGTGGATGAGGAATTTCTATTGAGCGGAGGTGTTTTTGCAGTGCTGTCTTTGCGGGTGGGGCTCGGAGTCTCTGAGGCTGAAGGACAAGTTTGTTCAGCCTTTCCAAAAGGACACTAATCCTGCAAAGTGACAGCCATTTTTGAATAAGTTCACGTTATTGTATTAGGACTGCATGGCTATTACGATTAGACTAGTTATTGAAGTAATGAGTACGGTGTTTTAATCTAGAAGTCAACTGGTGTTCTTCAGTTACACAATCAACTGCTAAATACCTAGGCCCTAGTCCACACAATAATGTTTTTGTGTCAGGGCAAAATAAACGTATGCATAATCAAATGAAAAAAAAATCATCTGCTTAAGCTTAAAAGCACCTTTATCTGCATAATACTTCTTTTGGCCAAAGCCTGGTGCCCCCCAGTGGGATCACTTAAGGCCCCCCAGTTCGAAGACCCCTGTTCTACTCAGTGTCCATGATCAGGTTGGCCCAGTAGCAGAGAGCCCACAGTATGCAGCATGGCAGAAAGGCAGACCCAGATGCAGTGACAGCAGAATTGTTAACCATGGCTTACAAGACTGTAATAGGTAGATGTTTTGTCTCTGAAGTTCCAACAAATGAGGGACTGAAATAAAATATTAATGGAATATTTTTTTCAATATAATGGCGCTTCTGACATCAAAAGTAAAATGGCACTGGGTTTTATTGGACTAGTCTTTAAAGAAAGGGGCTTTGCATTGGAAGAGCGTGAAAACCGGTCAGTTTATGACTACTCAACAGGCTCTGTAGATGGATGATATATTTAAGCAGGTGTTGGAATACTAGGGAATATTGAACACCTTAATATCATAGCCAGAACACTGAGGGCAAAAATATTGACCAGTATGTGTAGCTTTTATATTTCTAACTCCACATCTATGTACCTTTAAAGATATAGATACACCTTTTTTTATTTTTTTAAACAACTGTATTTTATTGGTTTCAATTAATGAAAACAAAAGAACCGTACAGTGCCAAATTAGTTACAAACTTTTTGTTAACATTGGTACAAATGGTCGGTCATAATTTTGCTCCGTATACATTCATCACTGATTGAAAGAGATTGTATATTATACAGGCATGATCAACGCTTTGTCAAATGAACCAAGGCGCTAAGCTTAACCTTCTTAGAAGAATACAGTTATACCACACTCCATTATCATAAAAATAAACACTGCTGAGTATCCATTCAACCCTTATCCCCCCTCAGATAAATTATCAGTATCGATGTCCTCCGAGAACTGGTTCAAGAGCCGTGCCGATAGTAGTGTCTCATCTGCAGGTTTTTTGTCAGTATGTGCAAGTTTCATAGATTGCTCCTCCGCTGCTCCCCCACCTTCCCACTCCAGCAGGTCCCTCCTCCAATGATCCATCAATGGCACTGTAGTGCCTAACCAGCCGATTGCCACCCGGTGTTTTGCCAGATGGAGAGCCAGCTGCAAAAGTTTGTTGGGTATCTAATAGCCTTTAGACTGTAACACCACTCCCAATAGACAAGCTAGTGGTGTCAAGGGGATTTATATCCCAACAGCTTTCTCAGTACATGGTACCACTTGTGACCAGTAGCCCTGAATTTTAATTCACTCCCAAGCCAAGTATAAAAGGGTGGCTCCAGTATTTCCACAGCGTTTCCACTTGGCACCTCTAGTGGGGGTCTATTTTGTTTAGTTGATATGGGGTGATGTAAGTTCGATGTTAAAAGTGGAAATGTAACAGCTTGAATCTCTAGTTGCAGGACACCGTGCACACCAGAGAGGTTGAAGTCTCCGAATCAGTATCTAAGACTGGCAGTCTCAGATCCTTCACCCAAGCCCTGCGCTGCATACGGTTTGTGGTTCATGCCACCCTTGAGGCTTTTATAGAAAAGTGTAATGAGGAGAGAATGAGAATTTGGCCGGTCCTATCTCAAATGTGTCCTGGTCGGAGATAAAGGTCTCCCCTGGGCAGATATCTCCCATGATCTGACACCCTCCTTTCCTCCACTGTTCCATGGACATTTCATTTATGCACCTAAAGGGAGCTAGATCCCACAACTGACCTTCCCTGGTGAAGGGAGCTGTATGCAGAATTTTCTGAACCACCTTCTCCCAAATAAGCTCCGTGAGTTTGGCCACATATGGGACTGGCTGATCTGATCTCTCTCTCCCCCCCCCCCCCCCCTCCCTCCACCCCCACCACCACCTTCCCCCCCATCCCCTTCCGCAGCAGCTGGGGCAAGGTGTCTTCTTCCATCAGAGACCCCATCAGTGTTTTTTTTTCCAGTTAACGTAGTGTGTCAACAACTTAGCTGCGTGCTGTAGATGTGCTGCAAAGTAGTATTGTTGTACGTGCGGGAATGCTAGTCCGCCCATTTCCAAATCCCTTTTCAATGCTGCCTTTGCTACCCTACTGCGCTTGCCTGCCCTCAAAAGAGAAGTCAGAAGTCTGTCCAATCTGTGGAAGAACTGATTCACCCAGTGGGAACAGGGAATTCTGAATTGGGTACAAACAGCATTGCAGAAACTAAATTTTTGCTATGACAGCCCTACCTATTACTGGAAGGGGGAGCCTGTTGCAGAATTTGATGGATTGTTCGAGTCGCAACAGGAACCTAGCCACGTTCTTGCTATGGTGTTGGCATCCGTATGTGTGACCCAAATCCCCAGGTTGCTGAACCCTTCCAGCACCCAGCGGAGACCCACGTCTGGCAATGGATGTGATTGCAGTCCAATCAGGTCACCTAGAGGGAGCAATAGCAACTCGTGGGTGTTAAATTTCAGGCCGTAGACCTAACCAAAGGTACTCATCAAGTTCAACAGGAATGGAACCGACTTAGCAGGGGAGTGTACATATACTAGCGCATCGTCCGCCTACAATGAAACCACATATGTGGTATCGCCCCCCTTAATCCCCCCGGGGGCCATGTACCTTTGCAGCATCAAGGCCAAATGCGTGATTGTTGTGAAGAGTAAGAGTGAGAAGGGGCAACTCTGACGATTACCCCTGCCCACTGTCCATGCTTCAGAAAGCTCGCTCTCCACTCTAACATGTATGTTGGGTTGAGGGTCTAGTAGCTGAATCCAGGCACAGAAATTAGAGCCAAATCTCATGCCACGCAATACTGCAATTTGTTATCCCTATTCCACTGTGGCAAATGCCTTTTTCAAGTCAAAGGAGACTAGGGCAATCTCCCCTTTGCTGTCCAAGGCATTATGCAACACTTGAGTTGATCTACGGAGATTGAGAGTGGTATTGCTATCCGGCATAAAGCTACATTGGTCCTTGTGTACCAATTCCCAAATCACTCTCTTCAGTCTGGTGACCAGTATTTTGCAAATCACTTGAAAATCCATGTTAAGTATAGTAAGGGGCCTGTATGAGGAAGGGTCCTCCGGGTCACCCTCTGGCTTCAGCATCAAGCAGATTATTCCCTCTCACACTGTTGGCCGAAGGAGTCCTTTCCCCCTGTCACTCGAAAGACTTCCAAGAGATTTTCCTTAAATTTAGCAGAGTACTCCTGATAAAACTCTGCCAGGAAACCAATCCCCACCTGGAGCCTTTGATCTATTGAGGGCCTTCAGGGCCTTGGCTAGCTACTTTATGGATAGGTCCCTCTCTAGTTCCTGTAATAGGTCCAGGTGCAACTGAGGTAACCCAATTCTAGTCCGATAACTGTCAATTTCTTCCTTAGCCTGGTGGGCCTGCCCGGTATACCACTATAAAATGATCCAGCAGGGTTGACAAAATGTCTCCATGCCAAGTCTGCAGCTCCCCTCGCGCATCCCTGATGTGCAGGATTTGACCATGTTTACTTGATCAACCATATTGGTGACAAAGGTTTTCACACAGGCTCACTCTACTACCCCCCTCCCCCAACTCTCCACTTCTAGGACCATTTGACTAAGAGAGACATGCACTGCCTACTCTTCAGTACCAATGACCAACTTTCTTTCTCCAACAGTAGGATAACAGAACAAGTAACTTAGTAGCATTCCCCCCACCCCAGATGTGCAGTATGCAAACCCGTTATACCGCTTAGCCAATAGATTGCTTGCTGTCAGGACCTACAGCCTAACCCCCAAATCCCTCTCTAAGGCTTAGTACCTAGGTAGGGAGGCAATACCCTGCTCCCCCTCCAGAGGACCGAGCCTTTAAACCACTAGCATTTTTACCTGGACACATCCACATTATATACTTTATTTGAAGGATAACCGGCTTGTGCTCTGCTTTTAAACGAACATCATATAAGTAGTTTCATTATTGATGCCCCCTCCCCTTGCATGTTGGAGAAGATAGGTGCTGTTATCGAAAGAGAATGACGTATCTATTCCAAATTAACCAATATAGGCTCATTTGTCAGTCATTCTGCATGATAGACGTGTCCTGTGTATGCATCCCTCAGAGTCAGGTTGCCACTCCTGGGGGGGCAAGACCATAGTTCCCTCCCCCTATATTTCAACCCTGGCCAGGCTTCTTTTCCCAGGCTGTTGCGAGTCACTCGGTAGAGACCCAGTGTCCCTCCCCTAGTGAGGGTCCCTTGCAGTAGACAATCCCGGAATTCTGGATCTCCAGGGCCCTGATCTTCCCGCTGGCACTCTGTCCCACACCTCCAACCGGCGACACATATCCTCAGGATTGTCCACGAAATTTGTCCCCCAGCCCCTGCCGCCCCCGAACAAGCCTGTGAACCTGGCAGGATACAGTGGCATGTACCGGAGCCCCATCGCGCAAAGTTTGACTTTTACCACCAGGATAATCTTACAGGCACTTTATCGGCATCCCCTGGTTTCAAGGTGGTCTGGATCCAAGTCTCCTCGATGTGCTCTGTGGAGTTTTCTTCATCTTCCTGTTCCAGGAACCCCAGTAGGCGCACAATATTGTGGTGCAATCGCCCCTCTATGTCCCTCAAACCAGCCTCAATGGTGCTGGACTTGGACATGATCGAGGTGCCTGTTTCTTCAGCACAGCCACCTCCCCCTGCAGGTCCGTGAAGGGAACTGTCCGCTACAGGACTTTGTTTGAGACCTTAGGGAGGTCTGTACGCAGCAGTTTGACATCCAGTGCCACAGACTCGATTTTATGACCCTGGTGGTTGCAAGCATCTCTGCTCTGGTTCGCTCCTCAGTGGCAGAATCTGGAGCTGGTTCTCCCCTACCCAGGGCTTGGCACATCGACCTGTGTGTGAAGGGACCAGGAGTAGTGTATAGTTCTAAGGTGTTCCCTGGGAGGGCCCTGGATTGCTTATTGCATCCCATGAGGAAGCAACTCTTCAAGTTGAGAATTGGGTCCTGTGCTCTGGGCCATCTCCAGGAGCCAGCCCTCCCCCCCCCCCCCCCCCCCCCCCCCGGCCCAGAAGCCTCCAGAATGGGCCAATATCAGTCCTGTCCCCAGGACCCCCAAGTTTGTTGTCTGCATGCCCCCTCAGCAACCCGATCACATGCTCAAATTATAGTTTAGCCAGCTGGCAGTGTTCGATCTGGGCCAGGGGAGGGGCACCACGTCCCCAATCATTGCTCAGAGTGTACAGAGATAATCTCCCTCAAGGAGCCCTCCAGGCCCCCTCAGCCAACACTGAGAGTCTGCAACGAGTTCTCCAAGGCCTTGGTGCCGTACCTGTATGTTAAAAGGAAACCCTCTGGGAGCTCCTACTCAAGGCCTCCACTGATTGCTACCTCCGTCAGTGCAACCTCAACAGCTTTCGGGCGGAGCAGCACTTTAGCCCCAATCTCTGCTTTGGTCCTGGTTTTCAGGCCTTCTCCCGTTTCTCATGCAAGTCCTGAGGGAGGCTGCACCAGTCGTAGGTGGGGTGCTCTTCTGGCCAGAGCCCTATCGCCACCGGCTGCCCTGAGCACGGGAGACCGCGACCCGGGGTATGCCTAACTGGACCTCATAAGGCCTCCACCGCTCTCTCCACACAAGCCGGGACTGCTCCTGTCTTCTGCAGCTCCCTTCTTCAGCCAAACGAACCTCCAGGGAGGCTACACGGCCGATGACCAGCACCGCCACAGTTGCTTGCTCCTAGTAAATGAGGGCACTGCCGCTGCCATATAGGCCCCTCCTTCTGCTGCTTCACAGCCCTCTCCACAGTCACCTCATTGTCCGCCACCAGGGCACCTTCGACAGCCCGATCTTTGCTCTTCCTGCAGAGGAGCACTGTAACTATCAGGAACCACTGTTAGCTAGTTGTTGTCCGACATTTTAAGGCAGGATTTTGAAGGATGTTACGGGGTGAGTCAGGAGCCTCCTAGAAGTGCGTCCTGCCATCTTGTGGGGCTCCACCCCCCAAAGATATTGATACATCTTCAAGGTACACAGATGTGGAGTTAAGACTAGCCAATCTATATTTTCCTATTTGCAGCTTTCAATATTTTTGTCCTCGATATTTTAGCTATGATATAAGGTTTCAAAATGTTCACTACTCAGTAAACCATATCGCAGCAATTTAAGCACACTGCAAGCTCTGGCAAGCTTGGACTATAGAATGTTTTTAACATTTTTCTGGACTTCATGTGTAGTCACCAAAGGATCCTTCTCTGGAAATCAATATTTTACTATTTGTCATTTTTGTTCCTGGTTATAAAATCTTTATTATTCTGTAGTCATGACAATGTCTAGTTATTTGAAGCACCAATGTTAGTCAGAGTAAGCCCGGCCTCTTAAATGATTATGGTGAGGACCTTCAAGTCTGGAGCTTTTAAAACTAAAGGATCTTATATCCATGGCAAATAACTAAAGAATACACGTATGTTAGTAGAATGGAGGCTTTGAAAGCAAAAACGAGGTCTTAATTTCATTTTATCAACTCTATTGTCATGCAGTACATTTTTCAGATATTCCCTCAAAAAGATATTTCAGCATACATTATCATTTTAGCAATTGATTTTGGGAGCTAGGTACTGGAGGAGGTTTTTCGTAGTTCTGTCTTTTGAAGCAAGATCATGGATGTCTGGAAATACATTTCAATAAATAAAAGGTCTCCGACTTGCTTTCCCACTCAGATGGTACATCTTCTTCTGTGATCTCATTTGCTTGGGTTTTTGGTTTTAATATGCTGATCTAAGATGACAAAACAATGAAGCACTTATTGGCAACCCTTTTTTTATCTAGTCCTGTTTTAGAACGCATGCCTTGCCTCTCTATATTTCATAATGGTTGTTTGGACTCCTCCAATGTCCCTAGTGTTTTAGTGTCTCATTTTTCGCCAATTTGCAGAGGGTATCTCTTTAGCCAAAGTGAGAAGAGAGGATCTTGACTAAAGCTGCATATGGGAGGCATTGTGTAAGTAATATGAATTCCTATTGGAGTACCATCATCCCACCAGGATCTTCTCAATATTATCTGTGGTGTCACGCTACAAAGGTTTCCTCAGATGTGGACACTCCTATTCTTTTAGTTGTACATGTCCTGTTGATAGCAACCTTGGGGAGAGCAGAAGCACATATGACTGTTTATTGGACTCTGGAGATTCCTAATGATGAGTGTTAGTTGAAGTTACATAAAAGGGAAACAAATAATGGCTCTAGTAAATTCGAAGTGATCGATACAGACTTCTCTGCTAAGAGGAGATAAAGAATCTTTGAAAGGTGAAATGGTGAATCTTAAACTGCTTGCTTGCAGTCAGACATTGTTTCTTGTTTGGGAGTGTTAAGAGTCCTTAAGTGTGGCTAATGTGACAGATTTTCAGAATTGCTATAAATAACACGTTTTATGATCATCTAGACCCAAATCTCACCTTAGAATTATGGTACAACACAAGTTTGTTGGTCTGCAAATTTTCATAGAAGATTGCCCACATTTTAGCAATAGCAAATTAAAGCACATAATAGGCTAATATCATAATTTAACAGTGTTGGATATATTTGAGAGATGCCTGTTTTTGCCCTTCAATGTCCTCTTCCAACTGACCAGGTTTGACCTCTACTTGGATAAATCAAAGCTTTGGTAGTGAAAATGTTCAAACTTAACAGCTAGGGTGATCCCCTCTCTCCACATCATTACAGACACTGTCTCCAGTCCTGAGCTTCTTACCTACAGGTCGTTGATTTCAGGGACAATATCCTAATTAGTCCAGTGGAGTCGAAACAGGACCACAACACACAGAATGCATATTAGGCTGTCGCTCAAAAGTCCTGGACTGGCAAGAGTGTCCTTAATGACCCAAGTGAGACCTCCTCCTATGGTCTCAATTACTGGGTCAAAGGGCCCTTGATTGACTTCTGCTGTGAAGTGTTTGTAATGTGCGGATCATCGTGAGGTTTTCCATTTTCTGCTGTACCACAAAATTGATGTTCTTCCCCATTTTGTGTTTTTTTGCTGTATGGTTGCCCTTTCTGTGCACTGAGCAGACATCAAGCGACTTTGCTGCCTAAGAAAAGTCCCCACGTTTAATAATTAGCTGTTACATAAAGCACCGATTGTAGTAAGGTAAAAAAAAACTAATGCTTAAACTCACCGAAAGTAAATCCAAAATGCTGCTCGTGCTGTGCAGTGCAGTTCCGGATACTCTGCTGAATTCCCCTCCCCTCTTTTACCTTTTCGTGTGCTATCTTAAACTTTGAAGAGATGGGAGTCTCTGCCAGATAGTGTTAAATGTGTTAATGTAGCCGCACCCCCAGGTCATACCTAGGTTACCAGTCTAGGTTTACTGTTTGCATTCTGGGATGACTTTATAATGGATAAACCCATACCAGAAGCCCAAAAGCAAAAAATTGAACGGTAAGAGCTACTACTTAAGGATTGACCTAAGAAAAGTGATTGTTCATTTGTCAAGTATGGGCTTGATTCTTTTTTGGAATTGCATTTGTGTTTTTTGTTTTTTTCAACAGAAAACATGATATATCTATCCATACTTTCAAAACTGCCTGTACGAATAATTGCTTTATTTTTATAAAAGACCGTTAACCATTTGAGTGAGGCACAGAAGTGAAAAAGAATGTTAAATGCATTGACCCCTTCATTCATGTAAAACAAGTGCCACATTACTGTGATTAACTCTAATAAATGTCTCAGTTCGCTATTGAAGATGATTCCTGTTTGCATCAACTTGAAATGTTATCAAAACAGCTGCTTTAGGAGAGGACAGGCAGAACTCTGAGGACCCCCCAGATAGGTTTCATTTGTTTTCTACGATTGAATATCTTCCCTGTTAAAGTGCTCTTTAGGGAGACCCTCGCATAAATGAATTTAACTGACCTAGACATCTACAGGTCTCTGGCCTGAGACAGCACATGCTCTGCCGCTTGCAAGACATTTAATTTACTTAAAGGAGGGATTAGAGGCCTCCCATTGCTTATCATTGATTGGCTTCATTGTCAATCTGATTTGCTGTCTTTCCATAAGCTGGCATATGTTGGATTCACTTCTGCTTCTTGTGTTTGTCCCTCCCCTGAAGCCTGGCCCAATTACTTTTGCCCTTTCACTGTTTCCTTACTCGGGTGCTTCTTTTTACAAAGTACTTAACTAAAGTGTGCGTCTTTTCATGCAGTCTCCCTCATATACCTGTCCTCTGTGTTGCTTCAGACCCCAACACCCTTGGCCTTTATTTGCTTTGCCCTCTGTGTTACCTGCCCCTCCATCTTTGTTGTTGCTAGACACTCCCAATGTTTGTGTTGTTTCTTGCCCAACTTGTTGCCCATTTTGTTGCTTTCACCCTCTTTGTCTTTGCTGTCACTCCCTCCGCTGTCAGTGTTACAGATCCCACCCCACCCTTCTTCCATGTTGCCTCACGGTTTGACCCCAAAATAAACAAAAAAAGCACCATAATGCAGCCAACGCTGGCCTGGTCATAATGCTTTCCCCAGCACTCTTCATTGCTGTTGTCCCCATATGCTCTCCCTCCTTGTTACTGCCCCCGCCTGTGCAGTAAAAAACATAAAATAAAAGCGCCATGACATGGCCAACTCTGGCTGTGTTCTGGTGCTTTTTTTTTTTTTTTCTTTGTGAATGGTTTTAGCCATGTTGTAGAGCAGCGCAGCAGCTGTGTATCCTGGCTGCAACTAAAATTACAAAAAATACCCTGCTACCCAGCAAGCATTAGACGTTTAGCTTTATTTACATTTGCTTGGACAATATGTTACATAATGGGGCTTTCATGTACCCCATAATTTAACTTCCACTCACAAAAATTGGTCCTCGATAACGGCATACAAATTTTGTTGTTCCAACAATAGATATTTCAGCAAATATTGTTAGTATGTGTTCTAATTAATTGTCCTTAATATACATAGTTTTTACCAACCATGTGACGCCACTAGTCACATAAATCTGGAATCTGCCTGAGGCAGTGGAGAAACAAAGCATTGAGGAATGGACCATGCTTATTCTTGAACCTTCTCATCCACATCAGATCTGACATCTGTAATGTCCATGTGTCAGTCGCACTTTAATCATGTCAGCAACATGTGTTTGTCCGGTCATATCCTTGACCTCGTCTGGGCGGAGAGTTCAGCTGGTCTTCAGTTCTTCACAGCTTGCTACTTTAACTCTTCCTGGTGTCAATTTCCTTCAAAATCCCCTCATACTGTGACTCGACGGCTGTTTTTAACACGTGGTACCAGACCACCATTGCCTTCAACAGCCATTGAAACTCGGTAAGGGTATTCATGGCACAGAATTACTTTCTTTCATTACAGGTTGTGAGCAATACCAAAAAAGTAAATTCTCCTGTGACAAATTGCAGCCAGGGTATCAAAGGCTACCGCGCCCTGTGAACTAATATTGAACCTGTATATGTTGCGTAGTAACGGTGGTTCAGTCAGTAATGTTCATAGAAATGGTAGCATTTATATCTGCAAAGGAATGTATAAGTTACTTTGAGAGGCCAAAACTGTGTCATTGAAGTATTTTTTATTTTGTTATTCGTGAGATGGTCAATGCTGGTTGATGGAAAAAAAAAAAGTATGGTATTATACGGATTACCTTTAACAAATGGATACTTTATATTTCTATGCAATGCACAGTGGTACAAAATGAATCAAAGTGCACACAGTTTGTAAAAGAACATACATGTGAGGCTGTTGATGGAGACAATCGAAACCATATTTACTCATTTGAATTAGTGGCAAAGACTGCCCGTCTCATTAGTCCACTTGTGATTGTTGACAGTTTTTGACCCTTGTGGGACAAAGGTATTAGACATTATTGAACTGATGAGCAGTCAGAGATTTGGTAGACTGAAAATAGCAAAGAGCTGTCTAGCGGAGTTACAGAGTTAACCTTGAAGCAGACCATTGCGATTATGTGGATTTGGTCTAAAAGTGGAACCATGGGCAGTGGAGTTAATAGTTCCACGCTTTTTAGTTGTACATTGTTTTAGACTGAGGCACACTTGCTTTACTGATTCAGTCCTATGTTTCGGTGATGTTCGTGATACACGACCTTCCAGAGCTGGAGGACAGCACCATTATGGTCACCTCTGCCAGCGATGTCATAACTCTACTGTGCCTGATGAAAAGCTGGACTCGGTAATACAGAATCATTTCCTGTAAATGCATTTTATGCAGAGAACCGGAAAAGATGGCATGGATCTGGCCTTGGACCTGCGCTGGGGAACGCAGCAATTGGGCATTGGAAGGTTTTTTTTTTTTTCAGATCACAGTTTTCTCAGTTTGCAAATCTGTAGTCTGATTCGAGAAAAAATCTACTGCATTTTGGGAGGTAATGTGATGAATTTGTTGCCAATGATCTGCCTTAATGCTGTATAGACTGATGTAGTGGAAATAATGAAAGATGTTTCACCTGTCTTTTTCAATGAAAAACAAAAAAATCATTTAATTTAAGGGTGAGAAAAGAACTCGAATTAATGGGTGTTTTTTTTTATTATTAAAGTCTAGATAAGTTTCTGTCTCACCATTTAGGGCTCAGTCTAAGCATTCGAAGTGTTGGCTTCAGCAGAGATACAAATAGATATTAGAACTTTTGAAGAGGCACACACGCCTCAGTTTCTTTATACAAGATCATCCAAATGAGATGCTGTGCAAACATGCTGAGGCTCAGTGGCAAGACAGCCAGTCCTGTATCTTCATCCCACAGAGCCTGGTTACTCAATGGCCCTCAGTTTCTAATACTAGCCACCTTCTTCCGCTGGGGAACGTAATGATTGCGCACTCAGTAGTGTAATGTGTGCTCTTGCACACAGCGCAGTTTGTGTGCTCAGGTTTAAAAGTGGTGAGGTACTAGATTAGTTTATTTATGGAGGCAGTGCTTCACCCAGGACTCAGTTCGCTAACTGTGCAAAAGGTAATAGGACGCCTTTTCATTTATTGTCAAGTACAGTAACTCATAAATCAGTTTAATGGTAAAGTAGAAATTTGAATTCCATGTACATAGTTCTGACGTTCCAGGAGAATTTATGCACAAGCACAAAAATTGTTGGGGTCAGCGTGGGGCAGCAGCCGCCTGAGGCGATTGAGAGCTGTGAATGTAGTGTGCATTATTCTTGGTCACTTAGAGTTCAGCAGTGCCTATGAAAAGAGCATTGTGTTGGACTTCCACTCCGACTTCATCTTTCACCCCATCACAGCTGCCTGAACAGCTCTGATGAAATATATGGCAAGTAGCCGGGCTATGGTAATCCGTGTCAGTGCCACTAGCCTGAAACATGCATGTAACCTAGTTTGTAAAGAAATCCAAGAAAACTGGACTTTCCTATAACCATAGCTGGTTTTGTTAGAAACATCCCATGGAGCGGTCTAAGAATTGTTTTTGCAGCTTCTCTTCAGATAAGAACAGTGATGAAGTTTCAAACAAAGTTAAATTAAAGCAGACAAAAAAAAAATCTGTCTTTGCCAGGTTTCACTGTTCGCCTCAGCAATGAAGCATGATGTGTATTATACATGACATTATCATTAGGAAGAAGGCAACAGAAGGATGTCTGATGATAAATAGAGAGTGCCCATCAAATGTTCATGAGATTGAAAGGAGCAAGGAAGATTTAAGAACCCTCTAGGGAGCGTTCCAGAAAACCAACCTTTTTTTGGAGGTGGATGCTTGGATCTCTACGATTGCAAGAGTACTTTCCGCTATTTAAAGGGCTTTCAAAAAGATGGATAGGAGTTGAAATATCACGGTTGTCTCAAGGGGGCTGGTTCATTTCTTTCAAGTTTAAAATGACCTACTCAACAAACCTCAATCATACATCTCTCCAGAAGAGCATTCTCTACCAAAAGCTTCCGTGACTTCACCAAAGCTGAGATAACTGGGCTCTTGTCTTGATCTTCTTTATGGACAGACCTCATCTTCACTCACCTCCAATGTTAGGGAATCTTGCCATAGCAACTAAAGTATATAAAAAAAAAAGCTCCTTCCACTGCTACAGAATGTTTCATTCCTGTAAAAATGGACCTGACTCACATACGATCAATTTACTTCCTCTTTATGTTTTCCAAATCCTCTAAAGTTGTCTCCATTTCCCCTAAGCTATTGAAATGGCTCATCTGTAACTTAACTCTACTGTAGTATTTTTTTTCTCTACTGCCCTTAATCTTTCTCCACTTTCTCTTCCTGTGGATCAATAAAAAGGAATTAGTATTGGTGTGATACCTGTTGATAAGGAGCTTCAGTTGTTATTTTTGGAATTCCACCTTGGGTTTATGTGTTTATGTTTATCTCACAGGCTTGGAATTACTAAGCACAAGTACTCATTGCAAATTCCTCCTTGGTTTCTATCCATGAACCCTCCATTAAGGTTTTACAGTGCTCTTGAAAAGAGTGTTGTAGTGGTCCCTCTTGGATCATAGCATTGTGCTGTTCTAGATTAGCCCACCATTCTGAAGAAAGGGTAGAGTCAATATCACAAGTAATGGACATTTGCAAAGGCCGGGCCATGGTCACTGATATATTGCGGTTTGTGATAACAGATGTTATGACGGAAGGTAAAGGTAGTTTCAAAGAGGTCGGAAATGAAACTTTCCATTGCCCACATGATTCCAACTCATTCCTTTCTCACTCACGAGCCAGGTTTACTCACTAGTTATCCGCTGCAAACTAATAAAAAAGTCAGTGAGTTGAGCTTATATATGATTGCTCCAATGCCCATGGTTAGCGGCGCCTGTTTGGTGGTAGTTCTACACCTTCAGAACGGGTGCCCGACAGGGAGCCTTTTCCAAATATTGAAAGATCTGCTGATATTCCATGTTCCTATATAACTTTCTGTGTTGTTTCTGAGATCTCAGCGACTTGAAGTGACTGGCCACGGAACCGTAGTCCCCATCTCCTATGGTACTTAGTGAGGCCCGAGGATATCCACGCATAGATCTGATTAGGGTAAATCAATAAAATCCTCGTCCAGATTAAAAACAGAATATAATGTTCATAATTACTAACTGTGAATTCTATGTAGTTCATTATTATTTTAAGAACAGAGAAGTGTCTGCTAAAGGATTTTACAATCAGCGGATGTAGCATGACATAAAATCATGTTTTTTATCAAGGGCGGAAGGTGTGAGGGCCCTGCAAAAATATAAACATTCTATAAGAAGTTTGTGCAACGAATTCGACATTTAAAAAATTGTTTGGGGATATTCTTCAAATACTTAAGCATGCCTGCCATAACTCTATATTTAGGTTGGTCCTGCCATTGTGGTTGTTGGGCCAGCATTCACTGTGGTATGATTGCGCGTGCCCACAGGTACTGTTGGATGGAAACTCCATGGTAACTCCGTCTGACCCAGCATCTGGGCAGCGTCTTGTACCTGCTGTTCATAATTAAGCACCTGCCATTATCCCTGCCAGGAGGATGCCATCCACAGCTGGAGGTCCGTACATCACCGCGTTTTTATTACCACTTCGGTTCAGCGAGAGCCCGCAGTAAACTGGCATCGGTTCAGAAGGCTGACATTTGAGAACTTGCACCCGGACGTCCTTTGGGAGCAGGGCCACCGGTCCCCTTTCTGCGTCCCTTTGCTTGGTGATAGATAGGTGGATCCACTAACCGAAGTCGGGGAAACGAGCACAATGAGGCGTAAATTAGGTTTACGCCTATGCAGAAGAAAATGTTGCGAATCTCCGCACATTTCGGTGCAAAACATGCATAGTTTACACATAGCGTATATTATGTGAACACGATTTTGTATTCGGGTACAATGAATAAATCATACCCTTGCCTTAAACCCACGTTTAGTTAATTCATAGGTAAGCTATACATAAATATGGGAATGTTTTGGAAAAAATGAAGTGACACTAGCATTTTCACATTACATGTTTTCATCGAAAATTATATTTTTGGTACATGGTACCCCTTCAGATTCACAGAGTGTGAATACTGCAAGTATTGGTGCTCTTCAGTGCACTTTCCATGCAGTCCGCTTTATTCAAGATGCTTAGGTAAGTGCATCAGATGCTTTCTCTAACATTTTGTGGACAAGTCACGATGACACTGTTTGCTAGGCGCGCACCCAGTGTGCACTACGAGACAATGTGTTGACTTTAGCTTCAGTACAACCACTATTTGTATTCCCATTCGAAAATCTTTTGTGCACACACTTGAACGTGTAGATTTGGACTCGCACATGTAGATTAAACTTTTGAAGGTTACAAAAATCAGTTTATTAAAAAAGACTTTTGATGTTTTTGATAAGCACCCATTGTTAATTTAATGTTTATTTGAATCCATCCTGCTCCGTGGACATCTTTGTGATTCTGGCTGCATTGTGCTTCATTGTCTGTTGGAATCGCCCAAGGAATCACCCATTTACCATGAAGCACTTCTAACTGTTCTTAGTCAATGCTAATAGATCTAATCTATTTTCTTCCTTCGTTCTAAATATTGATTTTTTGTGTTTTTCTCCAGCAAGGACTTTCAGCAAAGATCTCTGTAAAATATAGAGATAAGTGGGATCAATTGTTCTGGTGTCTTGATCATTGGCAGGGACGCCGCTATCCCATAAGATCAGTGTCAGTACAGCAGATTAAATTTCACTGAGACCAGAAGATCGTGCCCAATGACTTCCGGTTAACTAAACCTGACGTCAGAGATAATTGTTTGTTTGTTTGTTTACTATGCGTGAGGTACATCAGTTTCGTCTTATGTCTATGGGAGAAACATTGTGCTATAATGAAAGGAGGATATTTGGTTTTGCGGCATGGATGGTAATTGGCCACATGTCATGAGGGTCACCTGTGAGCTATTTAAGATGTTTAGCTAGCAGTGAGGTCATGCCCCCCCCCCCCCCAAAAAAGCTGAGGCCCATATTTATAATGTGAAAAAGAAAACTACAGGAGCAGTAGACAAGACTGGCTGAAAGTAAACTCTTAATCGTAGTCATTTGGCAGCTACCTATGAGACCACTCTTTCCAAACAAATAAACGGATAACAGCAAACTGTGTAGGTTCTGCACGCTGCACAGTAATGCTTTTATATTATGGACTTTAATGGTGATACAGTGCTGCTCGTGAGTGATTTTACCAATTTTAAGCAGTGAGCCTTCACAACTCGGCCAGTAGGCACAGTCGAACCTTACTAAGGACCTCAGAACACTCCTGTGTGGGAAGCTTCTCTCCAGTATTAAGGAAACTGTTTTAATAGCCATCCTTCTTCAAAAGCTCCACACTGCTTCATGTACTGGTTAAATTGACCATTGAATTGCCTATGGCTTACAGCTCAGACATAGAAAGGCGATGAGATGTTTGAATGGACAGGGCCTACATGCACTAAAGTGGCTCACAAGTCTACTGTGAGAGGCTCTTGTATGGCTGTGTATCACCAGCCTCCAGCAACAACAGGGTGGCAAGATGCCTGGCTTGGCTCTGGTCTGTCCTCCTAATAGTACTCACAGCCAAAAGTTTGTTCAGTTAGGCTGGGATCTGCCTTTACTTGCCTACCCACTTTGACAACCTGTAGGCTTTGTGAATCTTCTGCACCATCGTGATTGTTTCCCTCTGCCCCGTTGCGAGCCACTGTAATACTGCATGGTGGGTTTTTGTTTTCTCTGAGAATTAAATGAGCTTGGAGTAGCCTAGGGAAAACATTACAATACCTTGGACTAGGTCAGCATAGAGAACAGATATATTGAGCATGTTAAGTTGGAAGAGTGTTTTCTTCGTTGTGACATTAGCCAGTAGATGGGCGTATTGTGGTGAGTCAAACATGATCCCCCAGACACATGACCTAAACTTTGCTTAATCTATCATTCCTAAAATATTACCTGACCAAAGATTTCTGCAATTGTATCTGAATGTGTAAACTGACTGCACACATCCTTGACACAAAATATATAAAACTGCAGACCCATGGCAGATTAAGACTGATAATTAGATATATACTTATAAAAGACATCTCTGTAATGGAAGATGTATGTGTCGGAACCCTGTGCTTAGTTCTTCGTACTTAATTTGTGATCGTAGTGCCATGTGTAATGAGGAAGGGGATGAGGAGCAAATCCCAGGCGGTGATGAAGTGAAGGTCATGGCTCCAAAATAGAGAGAAGTCTGTGAATTTCTCAGTTTGCTAAGTATTGCATTGAATTTTCTTTGCTGCTCTTAGTTTGTTAACCTATTTCATGAATTGTTCTATCTTACACAATCTTCGTAATTCCATTTTGAGGTGTGTCAGTCTCGTTTACCTGATTTATTCTTGGTTGAGTTTGTTTCGCTTGAATCTCTCTGTGGCATGTGGATGAGTGGTTGCTGATTTTAGCACCGAAATTTCAAGTTGTCCAAGGTCAGGCGAGAGATCTGTGTTTTTTGTCGTTTGCTGTAGTATAGCTGTAATTTTGTTGTCCTCATTATAAATTCAAGGCTACCAGCAGCACAAAGCATATAAAACCAAGAATGAAGGAATTATATAAACTGAAAAGGTTGTTCCAGGCATGACAGGCATTATTTATTCATGCCTGAAAATTGTGAGCCATGCTGTGATTGATTTATAAAGTAGATTATCACCAGCAATAAAAAGTCATTTTTATAACACACATGACACAAACACTTGGCTCACGATTCTTAAATAATGTGTTACTGTTTCCAGACAATTTTGCATATTGTACGTTTCACAATAATTCTAAGCATTTCCTCTTCTCTCCCTTTATTTGAGCCCATTTTATGTCTGCATACCAGAAGCGCCATCTTGGAAGGCCCGGTATGCTCCACAGTTGCATTGCACGATTATCATTCAAATGCACCCCGTTACAGTTTATCGACAATCCCTTATGTGCCGCAGCCAGGCAGGCACGCTAGCAACAACCCTTAGGCATAAATTGTGCTAAGTGCGAGGGGAAGCCGAGTTCAGGTATTTTCAAAATTGGCAAACCCGCTCTGGAAATATGAACATTGAAAAAGAAGGACGTGTGTTTTATTCACAAAAAGCGGCCAGCTGGGGCTCCCGTGCGCCTGGCTCTCGTAAAAGATTTACAGTAGTACGGCGCCCAGATGGTGAGCCTAATCGTGTGCTTGGCCTGGGACTGTGAGCACACAAGGCCGGACGCTGTTGTGCCATCTTTCAAGGCTATGTTATGCCCATTTGGCTACGTAGTTTGGAAATCTGGATTTAGTTTGGGTTCCAGACTCTCGGTAGGCGGTGGTAGCCCCAAAGTGAGCAGACCCCCACCCCCAAGCATATGATGAGGGACACCAGAGTCTTCTATTTCACAGATATTCGAAGGTTTTGGCCTGAATAGGGTCACCTTGTAGGGTGGGGGTCCCTTACAGAATGTGATGAGGGGCCCAAAGAGGCTTCTATTTAACAGAATGTTGTAGTTTTTGCCTGAAAGGGGGACCCCGTGCTTCACAGCAGCTGGGTCTAGTTATGCCCTGCCTCTAGGTGTATGACAGCTGCTGTCAATCACCGGATGTACTTGATCGAAGAGACATGATACTTGGGACCAATAGCACATTACGTGAGTACCGAAAGGGCTAAACTAAGGCCCTATCTTTGCTGCAGTTTTGTCTGACTGCTGTCTTAAATAGTTGTAGAGCTGGAGTAGTGCTAATTTACTACCTTAAACGATGGTAAATGGGCGCTTGTCAGATAATCCTATAAAGTATGTGCAGCTTTGAGCTGAAAATATAGTAGCATTGGTTGACCTATCTAACACACTAGCATATTCAAAATAACAAAACACAATTTAAACGTGAGATGGCATATCACTTCAAAGAAGTGAAACCCGAATGCAACACAACACCCGTAGTACAGGAAAACAAAATTGCTTTGTAATAATGCAGCACAGAAACACATCAGACCACATCACTACTGGAACAAAATTCTAAACGGCAAACATGCACAAATGTTCTTGTCACATATTACCACCTCCAGAATCCTGTTTTTCTATTATGGTGGTAAAAGGTGTTTGGAGCAACCATTACCTTAACTTGCCACCAAGGACATGAAATGCTACCAGTCAAAAATGTTTTGTTATCTGACTCCTAAAGTCGGATTGTATCGAAAGAGGGTGTGTTACTGAGAGGTCATCCAATCATCTGTTGGGGGCTGTGTAAAGTCGCATAACACTTGTCCACATACTGCGGTGATAGCTTGCCTTAGGTCTTATACAGAGCTGAGAGTCTACGGAGGCGTGTTGATCATTATCTGCCTCTCGAAGGTCACATGAAGGCAGGGCTAGCCCTCTGACCATGATTAATTTGTTAATGCTTTAAATTGGCAGGTACTGTCCGGTACTGAGTACCTGAACTTCTTTATTTTGAAAGGGGGAGTCCTTGAACTTCTGAGGGCTGGTGCAATACTTTTAATAGGAGAGTAATGGCACATCTCAGGGATCGATGGGTACTCCAAAGAGAGAATACCTGCACTTCTATTTTTCCATTTAAAGCAGTGGTTGCCCCAACATAGTTTCTCTGAGGGAGTGTTCAGGTAGTCGAACACATCTCCGACAGATATGGGTTTACTGGGCAAAGTAAGCTACCCTTTCGACTCTAATGGTCAGTCTTGGGCAAGGTGGCTTCAAGTCGTTTGGCAAGGTGGCCCCCGCCATGTGGATCAAGGCCTGAGGCAGGCTGACTCACTAGTGTGGAAAAATTTACAAGTAGACATTTCTGCTAATGAAAAACATGGACATTTCATATTCCTGTGAATGACAGATGTAAGTTAGCCTAGCTCATACAGAGAGAATTGTGCCATCTTGGTAGGGGTGTTCGTCATAGTCGATGAAACGTTACGTCACATGTAATTCATAGCACCCCTACTTTAAGCAATGTTCCAGAGAGCCCTTAAACCTCACAATGTGGCCGCTGCATCCAATATGACCTTTTAAAAGTGTGTTTTGATCTATAGTTTACATGGATGTCAAATAAGGGTAATGAAGGGTAGCACTGCTACCTATAGCATGCCTTTTGTACCCCCTAGCCTAGCACACCCCATGGTGCCCTGGTCTCCTTGCCCATGAAGGCTGCAGCAGGAACAGAAGGGGTTTTGTGCCAGAGCATCGAGGGAAGGCATTTTGTTGCACATAAATACTGGGACCCAAATACAGAGTACCAAAATATTGTGGAGGTAAGTTCATGCTCCAGACCATGTGCCTTGGTGTATGCATTTTCATGGACATGGGTGTTGAATTAAGTATAGGTGACCTCTATTTATGCATTTATTTCCCAATTGGATATTTTCTCACACTATGCCACAGAAGGTTAACATACCTCTAGTAGTCATGTTTATTGTGGATAGTTTCCACTGTCCCCTAGCTTCTTAGCAGCAGATCGGAGGGCTTAAAGGTAGCACATAGGTTAAATATGTGATTTCATTAGAGTTCAAAGGTACATGAGGTCACTTCCGCTACTCTTGGCATTTTGGTGAACCAATGTTCATGTGCACTTTGTCTCAAACTTACTGCTTCCTGCTGAGGCAAGTAGTAAGGGTTGCTAGTACCCTGGTCAGCAGTACTCACAAACTTCCATATAAATCAATCCCTTGTCCGCCTCATCAGAATATAAACTGGCGACTTTTACGCTGAGCAGATTTCTGTGGCCGATTCTGTAATTCAATGAGCCGCCTTCTAATGGCTTTGCTTTGTAGGTAGCTTTGTCTCTCGTGTGGTCGTTTTCAGTGATTTGAAAGGCTTTAGAAGAGACTTGTTCTTGTGGAACCAGAACTCATTTATGCTCTGTCATCCACCATTTTGCTGGTTGAGTGAGCAGTTTTTCATCGCACAACACCCCAAACTGAAATGCCTTACTGCACATCCAGGCTTATCAATTCTCTACACTTTTTATGTGATGCTTTTAATACTAATGTATACTTTCTTTCTAAATCTTCCTAGATGTAGCATATTATTGGACAGAAATTACAGGAAAAATAATGTGATTATACATTTTTCTTGGGTTACAAGTTGATCTAATTTTCCTTCTCATGACATTTCTGTTTTTTTAACAAACATTTGTAAACTGGTAGTTAAGATGGAGTGAACCAAGACTACACGCCCCGGGAGCTGGTGTGTCTAATATGGGGTTCTAGGGAAACTCAAATGTTTGTTGAAATGGGTAAAATGGGATTACAACTGGGGCGTGGAATCGGGTGCCGCCATCAGTCTAGAAAGGCCGTCACGTGGCTGTGGCTTTGATTTTAGTCACAGGTGCCGCCATGCCCAGATGGCCTCTATTGCCATAGAAAGCTTCAATCAGTACATTTTCTGTCATTATTATTGCAGTGGTGTAGCAAGGTCCCCAAGGGCGCCAATGGATAAAGAAAAACGAGCGGGCACTGTTCCGCTGTGGTGCAGCAAAAGACAGCCACAATTAGGCCCCTTAGAAACCTCTGCACTGGTGGTAGCTGTGCCCCCGAGTCATAGTTAAATAAATGTCGAATATTTCAATTTGAGTTTAAAACCCCGGCCCCTAAATATTAGTTCTCTCATAAATCCTTTTAAAATAGCTCTGTTTTTGTTTGTGCTTAAAATCCTCACATCGATGTTTAGCTACCAATTGCCCCTATGTAGTATCTGACAGATTAATTTAGTGCCTTCCGGGTTCTAGCTCGGACTAAGCCAACAGCGTTTTTCAGACTGGAAAATTCGAGACCATTTTTTAAATGTGAAAGGTGACACTACAAGTCCTAAACGCAGCATCCTGCTGGCTGGAAACAGGGCGGGGCTGCAAGTGTCCGACTAATATTGGACCCCCCTTCAGCCATACCTGTTCGAGAACCGCTTGATCTCAGCATCTGGCTAAAGGGGTGACCAAGTCCAAACGGCACCGCTGCCCATTGGTGGCTGCTCTTGTGAGAGCGAACTCAGGCTGGGTCCCAAAGAACAAGAACTTGTTTCCAAGTTTAAAGAAAGAAAAGGCCCCGCCTGGCTCGGCAGCTGGCACCCTCTAGTGGCATTAACCATGTTAGCAGCCAATAATATATTTGAGAAGCTTGCTGTATAAATTAAAAATAGATGTTGCTGCGCGAGCACGGGGCCTAGGGAGCATCACGACCCCTCTGCCTACCACGTCTGACGGGCCTGTCTGTTTTGGGTGGAGTTTTCCACAATTCCCGCACCTTACCATGCACCGTGATTTACTGCTGATGGATCCGTGGCAGCTAGTTTGCACAGCGTCTGCCAGGACTTGTCTCCAGGCTTGCTGCGGGGATGAATGTTACCAGCTGGAATACTCCTGTTTCCGCTGAGAGAAAACCGACCGCACAAGGCTGGTAATTACAAGAAAAAGATTTGGCCTGTAAAAAAGTAGTGCTGTGTTTACTATGAGATTATGCTATCTAAAACGAGATGTCCACGTGTCAGCCTGGACTAGTGGTAATATTATACTGGCTGTGAGAAATCTAGAGAGATGCTTTGAGAACTACGGGGCTGGTAGTGCATGAACTGAGAACAGTTGATTTAAAGCAGAATATGTTTCCCAGGTTTGTAGAACATGCCATCTGCTTCCTACATATGGTTGTTCAAATGCGCGCGGTGTATAAAATATTAATCAAGTTTAACCACTGAAATCAAACCGTTATTATGCTCCAGTCGTGCCCCGACAGTGCTTAATTTATGCCAGTGTTGGCACTGACTTCAGGGAGCGAGATTTATTTTTCATCATCCGAATTCGGCTGAGGGCAAGATAGGAAAATGCATGAAAGGGTGCGTTATGGAGGAAAATAAATATATAAAATTTGTAAAAAAAAAAAAAAGGACTAAGCAATTATAAAAAAGAACATGCAAGAGTGAAGTGCAGTGTTAGGAAATGGATGGTAAGAGGTGAAAGGGGTGACTTGCGGTGGAATAAAAAGTAGGCAGCTTTGGAAAGCCCGGCATTCGGCTCCTAAGGGAAAATCTCCACTGCTGTGCTTATTTGTTTGGTAACAAAGTAAGCGCTATGCTCCTGACATAGATTGCTTTAGGTTAATACAAAATTAAGAGGAAAAAATGGCGTCTCAGTGACATGGAGTTAAATTCTGGGCTTTAAAATAACAAATCAACTTACTCTAGAAGTTGTAGTGTTGGTTTGACTCCCTTAAACCAGTTGCACCAGTGACCTAATGATGTCATGCAAGGTTACCAGGTGGCCCCACATCATCAGGGACACTTTATTCCAGCCCAGTCTTTTCTTTTGGAAACTGGTGCAATTTGGACATTTACACTAGTTGGTTCAGCTCTGATGAGCCAGGACTATGTCAGCTAGAATGCTTTACGTTGTTAAAGGACTGGAAAACAGTGTCCCTGAAGTCATGTGGTAAGCCCATTTGTAAAAGGAATGGCCAGAGTTGGAAGCGTGCTGTCCTGTGACTTGGAGTCCTCGGGTAACCAAAGAATAATGGTTGCCTGCTACATGGAAATTTAGGATTTACAAATTAAATACTCCATCCACCTTTCGCCTCATGGGGCACAGTTTGTCTTGTGTAGCATGTGGAAGGCATACAAAATAAATCTTATCTTAATAGCTCTTTCAAACATTGTGGTGGCTTTCATCTTAAGAATCAGCTGCTTCCTGTAAAATATGAGCACTTTATGAAATTTAAAAACCCTGCAGCTCTCTTAATCCAGATTCAGCCGCGCCTGCATCAAATGTGATGCGCAGAGGTTTCAAGTAGATCCATGTCACATATACGCAATTGATTCAGTCTTGCAAGGTGTTTTACCATTTTGGTACTTGTACCTATATCTCTTTTCTACATTCAAGACTATACGAATCGGAATGAAAAAAAATCAAAGACTAAAGATTGCATGAGTTTCTCATGATATGCAAGAACCCGATGTCACTGGCCCGAAGAAAAAATCAGATTCACAGATTGAGAGACGCTGGTATTTTAGAACAAAATTCAATCCCTCCATAAATGTAATATTTGCGAGGAATTCCAATTGTTGTACCCTGGGCATATTTAGTTAACAGTTTGCACGTCGTCCTCGAAATTTATTGTGGATTGAAACTATAATTTAACAACATAGCACTAATTGTAATGGTAAGATTGTTCTAAGAGATCCTTAATTTTCACTTAGAAAATGCCTGCCGCTGTTTATTACCCCGTTTGGCAATATCCGCAGTAGCAGGGCAGGTTCAGAATTTCTCGTTTCATGGCGAGGGAGCCAACGTAGGCCAATTTGTGTCAAACTCTCAAATCAGTGAGTCAGGCTAAGAGAGGTAGTGGTATTTTTAGAAGCCCCCGTGGAGAGTTAAGACTCCTTTGTAAGGTCAGGCGTGCTTCTCTCCCTAATCTGCAAGTAATTTTAGGTGAGTTTTATGCCAGTGGTTTTAAGTAAGTGCTTGGCAGCCGTTTCATGAGCATCTGCAAGGGCCAAGTTGATTTTATTTTTTATTACGTCCTCCTGCTTTTCCTCTCAAGGCTTTACTGTGTGCATATGTCAATCCCCCACATTTGCGTGTTTTCCTGCTGTTATAATTGTTCCTGTTTGCACTAGTGAGTTTATGTTTCCGCTTGAAAAATCTGTGTGCAACCTAAAAAGTCACAGATTTTAAACCAGGCACATCCGCCTTGACTTTCATCCTTCCAAAGTTTACAAAACTATTTGTATTTGTATTTTTTTTTTTTTATTTATTTATTTATTTATTTTTTTTTTTTGGGAGAAAGAAGACCTTTAAAAAAACCTCAGTTATATATATCACATATCGAAACAATTAGCATTTTTTTTTTTTTTTTTTTTTTTTTTTTTTTTTGTTTAAACTGTGTCTTGATATTCCAACCATCTAGTCAGTGGTGCCCACATTCGTTCTCCTCTATGTCTCTTCTTATGACCCTTTAACTTATAAAGACTTAATTCAGTATTATAGATGGTAAGTAATCTAGAGCGCCAATTCTCAAACGTGGGGGGTTCTTTTTTGAGCCAATCTGTAGCAATACATAAGCGGTATATTGCCATGGACAAAAATAAAAATCGCCTTATTTTATACAGTGCAGGTTCCGTACTTTCAGGTGAGTCCACGACTCCCAATACTACCAGCATAACAGTAACCTGAATATTGCAATGCGTGATCTTCTTAAGGAATACCTCTATCTCATTTAATATTCCCTGCAACATTGGGCATACAAAGAACATATGCATTATCTCAGCTTCAACTTCCCCACATCGATTGCAGCTTCCAGAGGATATCCCCCACTTTTTCAGTTTTGCTGGAGTATAATATAAGTCCATCAGTGTTTTGTAATGCTGGGTTTTCAAATTAGCTGATAAAAATGTTGTCTCAGCCATGGCTAAGGATTGGTCCACCCACTCTCCAGCCACCCCAAATCGTGCAATCCATCTCTCATTCTGTTGTGCCATATCATCTACTTGTAGCTCTGTTAGTAACTTATATAACTTGCCAATCTTTGCCCCATTTTTAACAGCCTCAACTACCGGGATCTCCGACAACTGTACTGTAACGCACTTCTGAGACTGTAAAAAATTTCGTATTTGCAAAAATTTAAAAAAATGGGTCTTAGGTAAGCCAAATTGAGACTGCAGATCCGTAAATGATTTATAACCGGATTTACAATACAAGTCTCCGACTTTATTTATTCCCCTAGAACGCCAAAAATCTAGTATGGGATCCCTAAAGATATGATTTGGGATAGCTGAAAATTTCACTGGTGTATAAGCCGTAATCTTTCCCAGTCCCATACTCCGTTTTATCTGAGCCCAAACCTTGAAGGCGGACAAAAAAGGCTTAAATCTTACTTTTTTAAAGTAACTTGGTTCCTCAAATTTTGATAACCAACCACTTGCCTCCCCACCCGCCATCATAGTATAAATAGGGGTTGATTTTACTTCTTCATTACCCTTAAAACTTCCCCTTATAAGTTCATCCATATGTTGAAGGCAACAGGCGTAGTAATACAGTGTAAAATTAGGGACTGACCACCCGCCTCGATCTTTGGGAAGTGTCATATACTTCATTGCCCTTCTCGTTTTAGCATATCCCCATAAAAAATTATTCCCCATCTTTTCCAATCTTTTAAGCCATTTTTTATCAACCTCAAGGGGAATAGCCCGAAATAAATATAGGATTTTTGGCAGAACCATCATTTTCAATACATTGCAGCGACCCTCTAGCGATAAGTGCAAATTATGCATTCGGTCTAAATCCCTCTTTATTCGATTTAATAATGGGATAAAATTAATTTCCACCAACCGATTAACCACTGATGTAATCTTCACCCCCAAATACACTGCTTCAGATACCAATCGTCTATCTACTAGTGAAACGTGCACAGAACATACTTTTTGTGTTTTATCTGAGTTCAGCTTATATCCGGAGTATTTTCCGAACTCTCTTGCCTCTATTTCTATTGCCTTAATAGCTTCCTCCGTGTTGCTTGTCACTATAGCTACATCATCAGCATATGCAAACACCTTATATGTTTCTCCATGATATAATAGAGGTTGAATATTTTTGCATTCTTCTAATCTCAGCAAGAAAGAATCAATATATAGAGCAAAGAGCAAGGGGGAACATGGACACCCTTGTCTAGTCCCCCTAGAGATTAAGATAGTATCTGATTCCAAACCAGCAATGCAAATTCTAGCTTTTGGGGCTACATATAAAGTTTTTATAGCTGTGATATATCCACTCCCTATACCTTTCCAGCGCATGACTTCCCATAGAAACTTCCACGATACACGATCAAATGCCTTCTTGGCATCCAAAAGTAATAATCCTAAATTTGTTTGATATAGTTCTGCAAGATCAAACATGGCTATTATTCTTCTTATATGATCTATTGTATCTCTACCCGGAATAAACCCATGTTGTTGTTTTCTAACCAGCCTGACTATCACATTTGCCAATCTACTGGCCAAAATCTTTGCATAAATCTTTCCATCTACGTTTAACAAAGATATGGGTCTATATGAACTGGGGAACTCTGTTGATTTATCCTTTTTTTTTAGCACTATAATACTTGCACATTCCCACGATAAGGGTGCCTGACCTGCCTGCGCTATACAAAAAATGCTATGCATATCCTTTTTAATGTCTATCAGGAAGGTCTTGTAAAATTCAAGTGGTATTGCATCCGGTCCAGCAGCTTTCCCTGTTGCCAGGGAGCTTACTGCCTCAATTATCTCATCAATACGAATTGGTGCATCTAATGTAATTTGTTCCTCAAAAGAGAGCCTTGTACTCTTTAATCCCCCCAGAAATTCACTAACCTTTTTTTGTAGCTGTTCAGAATACACTATATCTTCACTATACAGCTCCTGATAGTAACCCTTAAAAACCTCTAGAATTCCTTCTAACTCTGTATGTTTCCGCCCATTACCATCAATTATATTCAAAACATTCTGTTTAACTGCCTTTTGTCTGACCCGTCTAGCTAAGACTTTTCCTGTGGATTCACCATATTCATAACACTCCAATCGGTGACTTTGATAGACGGCTGCCACTGTTTTATTCAAGTAAGCATTTATTTTAGCCTTAAGAATCACCATTTGGGTCTGATTGAGAGTAATGTCTTCTCTACTAGTAATTTTACTAGCTAATTCCCTCTCTTTTGTTATTAATCTTTCTTGAAGTTCTACAATTTCCTTCCCCCTAATTTTCTGTATTCCCAAACTATAGCTAAGAGTTTCACCTCTCACTGCAGCTTTAAATGAATCCCATACCATCCCCGGATCTGCCGTATTCCTATTGATATCAAAAAAGTGGTGAATCCACTCTTTCATATGGGATATATATCCTGGGTCAACCAACAATTTCCTATCAAATGTCCATACACGACGCGGATTAGATGGTCCCTTAATTGTTATGGACAATATTAATGGATTATGATCCGATAAGAATCTGGGTTTGCATTCTATTTCAGCCCCATGGATTAAGTTTTGTGATACGAAAAAATAATCCAACCTTACCAATTTAGCATGTGGGAACGAGTAATAGGTATACCCTGGATCTACAGTTTTAATATTTTCCCAGACATCTCTCAACCCATGTTCCCTTACTAACCTCCTTAGAGCTTTCCATACTTTAGGCTTTCGTCCCTGATATAAACTCTGGGTGTCCATGCTCCTGCTACCTACCTCTAAATGAATATTTAAGTCGCCACAAATAATTATTGGTAAGGGCCATCCAACTAGTTCCATATTCAACGTATCCAGAGGCTCAGCCTCGTCCAAAACTGATCCATATATAGTGCAGAGGGTAAATTTAAATGTATTCACGGATAATTCTAAGAGAGCCCACCGCCCATCGTTACTTGCTCGAGATCTACAAACTTGTACATTGTTATTTCTGGCAAGTATCGTCACCCCACGTGTCGAAACCTCCTGTCTGGTACAAACAAGAGGCGTCAACCCAAGCTCTCGTATGAGCTCTCGCTTACTCCATGCAATGTGTGTTTCCTGCAAGCAATATAAATCTAATTTAATTAGTTTAAGACCAGCTGCCACTCTTTTCCTTTTCTGGGGGCTATTTAGACCGCAAATATTCAGTGTACAAATCCTTAATCTATTTGCCATATCACTCAGTTTGATGTACCAAACTCACGTCAATACTTTCTCCCTTAAAGAAACCAACTTGTTGATATTGAATCCTATACATCCTCTTCTTTTGATATGTCTTCATTAAATTGTTCTGAACATTTCTACCTATATTAGTGCCCCCCCCACTCCCCACCACCCCTCTCCCCCCTCTCCCATCCTCCCACCCCTTGTACCCCAACCCTGCTACCAACCACCCCCCCCACCCCCCTACACCCCTTACCCCTACCCTTACACCCAATTTATGGAGAGTATGGGATCTCACTGTCCCTAATGATGGTAAAGCTTCCGCTCCGACCGTCCCTACCCAGTGCATGATTTTCTTTTTCTTTTTTTCTTTTACCTTTTCTCCCTTTCTTTGTCTTTATCTCTCTCTATCTAACCCTGTTTCAGCCAAAACAATATCTTACCCCCGGCTCGACTTCTCCGGGCTTAACTCCTAACCCTCTCTACTTTACCCCCACCCCTATGTCCCAGTCCAGAAAATCTATCTTAGGGAACCGGACCGTTAAGTCCACCCAAAAAAGCCCTTGCTTTCTCCTCTGTCGTGAAGAAGTAAGTCCTATTATCCATTACTACTTTCAGTTTAGCCGGATTTAATAAAAAAACCTGTGCCCCCTTACTTTGAAGTGGCTGAATTAACTGCCGGAGCCTCCACCTTTTTTCTACAGTAATATGGCAATAGTCTGGTCTCACAAAAAACTCACATCCCTTAGCCTTACTTCTAGCATTGGGTCGAGCTCGGTCGTATATAGCCTGCCTTGCCTGATAATTAAGCAAAGAGATTAATATTGCTCTAGGTCTACCACTTCCTCCTTCTGAGTTTGGTCCTATTTTGCTAAAAGGAAATCGATGGGCTCTTTGAACCTCTTTGTCCCAGTCCCACTGGTGTAAGTCCGGAAAAGCTTCCTTAAAAAGTGCGACCATAAAGCTATGTATATCTGATCCTTCAAGTCCTTCTGGTACACCCAGGACGCGCAGATTATTCCTCCTCATTCTGTCCTCTAAATCTGTCAATTTCCACTGAGTGTCCTCAAGTTGTTTCTCCATCATTGCTCGAGATGACTGGCGAACTCCAGCCTCATCCTCCAGACGCGAGATCCGGGTCTCTGCTTCTTCCATCCGTGTAGTAAACTCTGAACATGTCTTAGCTACTCGACGAATTTGGATTTGCATCTTGCGGCAAGCCATTTGAGTCCTACGGCTCTCTAATTTAGATTCCTCTCGATGTTCCATAATGCTTTGATATATGGTTTCCAGTGACACAGGATTAGGCTGTTTTTCACCATTATCATATAGAGTTAAATCATCCTTGGAATACTCCCACTGAAGCCCCTGAAGACCCTTAGTGTCCAATGGGTTAGTGGAGTGCTTATTAGGTCCTACTTGCTCACTTCTCTTCCTCTGTTTTTTCCTAACAGTGGCACTCCTGCCACTCTCCTGTAATTCCTTTCCCAGTGCCAAAGAGGACACCTCAGATTCGAATTCAGAAGAAGTTTTATCCGCCTCCAAATCCAGCTGCTCGTTGCTTGACCAACTTGAATGATCTGATAGTGAGAAAAACTTGTCTCCTTGTATTGTCTCATTATCGCGTAATTCCACTGGCCTCCGCTCCACCTGTAATAATGACCTAGCGCCTTGTGCGCCCTCCCTCTGCTCCCTCTGCTCCATCTGACTCCCGGTAGCTTGTTTTTGTAAAGTTGCCACATCTTCAGCATCACTCTGCCCACCTTCATGCGGGGGGGGCACATCTATAGCCGTCATCTGTTCGTTTACTAGAGGATCAGCCTCCTCCACGGCGGCGGGGGGGGTATCTATGCCCCCCACCAGTATGTCCTTCCCTTTCTCAAAATACCTGTCCAGTGAAGCACTCTTGTTTTTGGAGACAACCTTCTCACCTAAGCCTTGTTTTATATCCGTACCCCCCCCCTGCCGTGCCGACAGGCTTACTCTTACCGGCTTGCCTCGTCCAGACAGAGTCACATTTTTCACTCCTTTAGGTGGCATTTTTACCTTTTTTTTTTGCTTTTTAATGCAAAATGCGTTATTATAATATACGCCCAGTGTCAAATACTTGTAATAAAATAAAGAAACTCTGACCGTTTTTTGAGTCCACGTCGAAAATTGCCCCCAATTGGGACCCGTGAGCACAGACCTGTAGTTGTCTTCAGGTAGGAGCAGGAGCAGTCCAGGCCGCATCCCGGGAAAACACTTTGCAATCCTTTTAGCCTCCGTCAGCAAATCCACGTAGTTTTACTTCTCCCAGGGGAAAAAAAAAAGGCCCCGCAGAAACCAAGAGCCAAGTAGCCTAGAACAATCCTCACATGAAAAGCAGTCCTTCAAAAAGCAATGTCACCCGCAATATTTCCCCTGTGCCGCCCCTCCTGAGAGTCCTGGGACAGTCATCCCCCCAAAAAAAAGGGAGCAGGTGAAGCAACGCGAGTCAGCACAATGTTGCTAAAATGCCGCTACATTGTTTTCCTCTAAGCGCGACTGCCGAAGAAAGCTCCGACCCGCGGGAGAGCTGCCGCAACACTGGGAGGTTTCCTTGGTCGGAGCAGACGCTTCGCGGCTGCGTTACGCGGCCGCCATCTTGCTCTCCGTTCTCGATCCAGCCTACAAAACTATTTGTATTGAGTTGTGTAACTGTAACACCAGTTATTACAGGACTTTGAGGCATAGGTGATGAAGTGTTATATATGCAGCCATAGTGTCATATAGTAACCCTAGTTTTGACTTGCAACATTGTAACATAAAACTGCACTATGGTCTGATATACTGTGTCACAAGTGTTAGTGACTTAGCCTGTACACAGGCTTGGTATGTTAAAGGACATGCATTTGTTAGTAACAAACGTCTGTACATTAGCTTGGTATGCAAAGCGAAATGCAGCTGTTAGGAATGCAAGTCTGTCTTTAGTATTGTATGTCAAGAGACCTAGAGGCATGCAGGGGTGTTAGTAATGCAATTCTGTAGACAGACCTGGCATGTTACATGAACACTGACAAACCACAAGGCATTTTAGTTTTTAAAACTAAAACAACAAAAAACGTGTTTATTGTTTTTTTTTAATGCAAAAAATACTAATTGGGACAAGAATCCCCACTCTTACATTTGCGTGAAAAAACAAAATCTGTACATGTGTAACGTCACTAACGAGCCTGGTTAGTTAGCAGGTGCCAGTCCAACCTGAGCAGGTAAAGCAAGAGTACCCACATTAGCATATATGAAGCTTTGCTGAATTGGGCACGGCCCACTAGACAAACGAGCTGTGCTATTTTGCCTAACGTGTCTCAGAATAAACCTGTCCCACAAGAGGCCATCTCCTTCACGGCAGTCTATTTGTGTGATCTAGGAGACATTTAAAAAAGCAGAGCCTTGGTGGTCATCATTAGACGTCACCTGCTTTGCCTTGTTTTGGGCTGATTACCAAACGTGGCATAAAATTACCCAGCATGGACGAGAGCTCCGAGGGTTCCGGTGAAATTGATGCACTTCCATTTTGACATTAACTCCTGCTTCATCCAGGACATTTGGGGAAACGATTGCTTCCTCTCCACTTTGAACATGTGAGGAAAGGGACTTGTTGATCTTTGATTTATCTGTTTACTTGGTGGGATACACTGCTTTTGAGCTCTGCTCCATACACCTGGACCTTGAGCCAGAAGAAGGTCCACAGGAAGCTGCCTCCATTTAGTGTCTTGGGCTTTTAAGCATGAGGGGGAGTTCGAGTTCAGAGATGATGAACGGTGTAACCGGACGTCTCCTGACGCCGGTTTACAGGAAAATGCGGAAACTAAGGAGGAATACCCCGGGGGCACCGAGGAGCTCTGGACGTCATGACGTCGAACGTCATGTACGCCAGAAAGGAAATTGAAAAAGGAGACGCCGCGGAGACCCCGAGAGACGAGAGAGAGAGAAACACTCTGAGAGCTTCAACGGAGAAAGACGAACAGAAAAACGCACACCAGAACGAAGCGAGTCCCCCCAAGACAGACGAGCGACGTGGAAGAAGAGAGATACTTAGGGAGCCTCCCGCCCCTGACCCAGTGAAGTCGGGAGACTGCCAAGAAGCCGGCCGCGTCCCTGGAGGGGCGTGGCCATCAGAGGTACGATCGTACCGCAAATGGGAGCGGGGTGCCGGGTGGTTCTCGGGATTTTGGGGATATAAGGGAAAAGGGCTGAGGTCCTATAAGGGAGGGGAGACCGTGTAAAGGGCAACCAGTATACCCTCTAACCTCACGGAACCCAACCCTAAATAGCTGTTATCAAAAATAAGGGGAACTCCACAACGTGCTGCGGTAGGGAGGAAGACACGGGAAAAGTAAACCCCTCACCTCCCTACACTCCTACCTATCCCCCACCAACCTACTAAACCTAAATAACTCTATATATTTACTTAATCTCCACTTACCTGTTTTCTTTTTCTTCTTTATTCTGGGGAACCTGGGCCGCTGACATATGGGAAGACCAGAATCTTCTTAAGCCGGACCAGACCACACCAGGAACCTTACCCGAACCCTGAAAGAGAGAATAAAAACAAAGAGGACTTTATTATTTTCGTTGAAAGACTAAAATCAACCCTGACATTGTGAGAAGATGATAAATTCATCTTAGACCCTTAAAACAAAATAAATTCATTAAACCCTTGAACACGCGTCTGTCGCCTTAATCCAATATCCCTTCAACCCGGGATAAAGAACCCTTCACAAACGGCCAGAGGTCACAGGGAATTGGCAAGACCCAAAAGTATAATTATTTTTCAAGGTCAAGTAAGCAGGAACAGAAACATCTGTGAGACAGTCTTATAACTTGTGGTGTTGGCAAGGGGTCTCAAGATTCCCAGGTCCATGTGTGAGTAGACAATCTAGTCCAGGTTATTTCCTTGAATTCTGAGATTTGTACTCCTTATTTTATAATGTTATCAACATGACTAGTTCTACAATTCTATTTTCTCCATCAGCCAATCGGAGCTGGGTATGTCATTCTAATGAAAGAAAGGCATCCATCTTGCATATTATTGCACTTCATGTTTTGAAACCATGAATAGAGTGGATTTGATGCTCGCATCACTGAGTGGCTAGTCTAGTGGTTACTTAGTTCCACTTAAGTTGGGAGGTCACATTCATGGGTCCTGAATAAGAGCCATGATGAATTCAGGAACCGGAGGAATTTGGCAATCATGGCTAATGCTTGAGGAACGATAGGTGGACCCACAAAGATTTGGTAGTCACCAAATGCCTGCCTGTGAAGAGGGTTTGACACGCCTTTTCTGAACATTTAGTTGAGTGATTGTCTTTTCCGGAGCAGTTACCTTTTGTTTGTAAAATGGACCTCGTGCTGCAAGAGTCTACACCCCTCCCACCCTACTTTCTCTTCTGCTCACTTTATTGAATTAGGTCTTGCTGTAGCAGGCATGTGCAAGGGCCTCATCACCATTGTTAGAAATGGGGTCTCTAGTTGAGAGTCGGTTTGCACCCTTTCCAAGTAGGGCCCATCACTCTAGTCAAAATAAGGGAGCTACCACGAACAGTCAGGCTTATCTCGGAAGCAATGTGTAAAACATTTGCACATAACACACAGTAATAAATAAAAACACTACAAAAGTACACCACACCAGTTTTAGGAAAATAGCCAATATTTATCTATATAAAACAAGACCAAATACGATAAAAATCCACCATACAGTGCAAGCGTGCCTGGTCCTTAGTAAGTAAATTTACAAGGGGATGGATATAGGCCGATGAACGTTTTGATTCTCATGGAGTATCCGAGCTACGTAGTGACCAACAGCATCAATAATCAATGTAATCAATCAATAACCACTATGAGAGTCATTAATCAATAAACAATTACAACCATTAATTCATGAGTAACCACAACTCGATAAAGCGGTTAACCATTTTATTTCCCTATTAGTTACAATGCTGAGTCATCAAGTTAGATCAAAACGTTATTCAATCACACAGAATTAGTTCATAAATCACCATCAGTATCATACACTAATCAAAACTTAAGAAAACATACGCTTAAATGCTTCAGCATAAGCCAATAAGGATGAATGCAACAGCATTAATAGAAGAGTTCAGCAAGCAGTCCGTCAGTCATTTGTCACTGTTAAACGTCTCCCAAAGGAAATCTACCTAACCCAGATTAGCATCGGCATGTGGGCCTTCATGCAAAATGATTTAGAAAAATATATATATTTGGAAAACATCTAGCTAAGGGAAAACTATAAAATAGCTCAGTTGGTACCTAGAAGAAAAGGCACAAAGTTAATCAGTCACATAGTCATAGCTACCTATCCACGGAGTGGATCAGCAACAGTCAGTCTTCGTCTTCTGGTCATCAATAGATCAGCAACGCATCAGGGCGTTGTGATCCTTGCGGTGAGCTCCGGAGAGCGGCGTCGCGGTGTCAGTTCCGGAGTCAGTGCGGGGGTCATCGGGCCCTTGAAGTCACAAGCCTTGCAGTTCGAACTCTAGGCTGAGGAAGTCAGGAGCGCTGGCGTGGATGCCTCTCTACAGGCTGGTGCGTCAGACTTTTAAGCACAATAAATGTGCACGATGACCCCTCCCCCTTCTCTAATACAGCCTGGGGTATGCACACAGCACTGGGGCACAATTTGGATGCTTTGCACGGACCAACGGCTTCCAGTTTAAAAGTATCTGCGGAACTGGAATGCAACTCTTAAACCAGTACAGACAGCAGTCAAATTCTGAGGACAGTAGAACTTTAGCTAGCTCACTGCAGTGGCTGGAACGGCCTTAGATTGGGGAGTTGTCAAATAGTCTCTTTAACTTCCATTAGTCTGATTAATGGAGACATACCCTTCAACCTCAAACGTGAAACCACGTTGCTTTTTTTTTTTTTTTTTTTTACATTGGAAAGTGTTTCCATGCCTCATGGGTCGGCTCCATGTATAATGAGGGAGAGTTTGCTATTAGTCCACCCTTCATCAATCATTAATTATCCAGCTTTCATTGACTTCAGGTATAGTGGACCTTATTTTATCCAGAAAAAAATATGCGGCCCACTTACTCATTTGTAACAAATTGTTGCCAAAGCCCATCATCTAGCTAAAGGTAAATCAGAGTACTGTGCACATAGATCCGGGACTGAGAGAGCGATCCTCAGTTGCCTTGGCTATTTGGCCAAAGAACAAATTCACGAACAGTAGAATTTGAAGAGGCCGTTTGGCGCCTCATACGCCTACACGATTATTGATTGCTGTTTGAGAGGGGGATTTGATCTATTCTAGTGTGGAAAAAGCCATGGCTGCCCATTACTGCAGCTTGCTTACCCTTGTTGATTGGATTGCTGGATCATCATTAGGGATGCCAACTAGTTTTTCAAGCACATCGGTCACCAGTGTTTCCTATCTTCTTGATGGACTGAAGCACAATTACAGTTGTGGAGCAAATTGTTGGGTTCCGGCTGTTCCTGTTGTGAAGTTTTGCTCTTTCTTTCCTGAATTTTTCGAGAGCAGGGCAAATTCAAGATGGGGCTCTAAATTGTGAACCTCTTATGATCCTCAACGTGTTTGTTCTGGACGAGGAATGGAGGTTAACACAAGTGTTTTTGTAAGTTAAGGCCTGTACACTGTTTGAGAGAGAGAGGCGTTTGTATATTTTTGAAGATCCAGCTTTTAAATGGTTAACACAGGCCTCTGAGTTTAACCCAAAAAGGCAGCCTGTTTTTCTGTGTAAATTATAGGAATCAGAATCCTTCTTCCACAAAGCTACAATCACCCTGCCATCAGTACAATAAGGACCACTGCTCTCTCTCAGCCCCCACAAATCCTCGACAAGATGAGTTCATACCACTAGTATCAAGGGACTCTCTTGTGCGTTAAGTTTTAAAAAACACAGTTTAAACACAATATACATTATACAACACTCCATTTTTCTAAAGAATATTTTGTAATAGGTGTATCGCGGAGTTCACATTAAAATACACTTGATCTAAGGTTAATTTGTACAGTCAGAACCACTCAACCGTGATTTGCAGTCCTCTCACCCATAACTGAGCCAAACCACACCTTATTTCAGCAAGGGTGATTTTTAATTAGTAGCATTCGTTTTCCAAGACAGCATCTTGCTATTTACACCCTTGCTAACCTATGCAGTGACAAGACATTAACATAGGAGTTGTGCTGACCCTTTATTTATTTTGGTATTTGCAGTCATGCCAGAAGGGCCGTCTGTGTAACAGTTCTCAGAGCTCCAAGGTCTAATTTTATTTTACCACTTTAGGCGATCCCTTGTTAATGTTCATACCTACACAGCATATTTCAGAAGCTGTTTGTTGCACTTTAGCGCCCTCTTATGGAACTTTGTGGTGACACCATAAATCAGGCTTCTGCAAAGGCCTTGTAGCAGCACTACTCTTCCCCATGTCGAAACTGGTTCTTGAGTATTTCTGAGGAAATGGTTCTACTAAAGCTGCTTATGATAGAATTGGCTGCAGTGTCAACTGTTACGCACCAGAATAGATCTATTTTAATATATATTACTTGTACTTCTAACTGTGTCAGAAAAGCTGGTTCACAGTTTTTGTGAGACTGGTAACACAGCTACTTAAAATAGATAGATTAGTGCATTTGCCACAACATTATAGATAAGATTGCTTCATTGGTTACCTGAACTGTTGACGTGGAAAGACTTAGGAAGACTTAACTAAATAGGTTTGTTTTCAATGGATTTCTGATCATTGGGTGGTTTTGCCGGAGCCATATGCACTGGTCCTTTCCTTGTACGGGCCCTCTCGACTTCATGGTTCTTCCAGCTGTGTAATACATTCATTATACAGGAGCTAATGCGGTGCAGGGGTGTCCAACACGCTTCTGGATGTAAAGCCAATGCATCACTTTGCTGGTGGACAGCTTTTCTTGGAGGGTCAGCCATTTTTTATTTATTTATTTTTAGAGCTCGAGCCTATCAAATAGCACAGGCTGTCTGGTAGTGAAAGACCTATTGTGTGCTTACAGCTCATTCATTGCTTAAAACGTGTAGCTTTATTTTCTCTTTCATTTATTTGTTTTTGTCCCCCCTCCAGTATGCCCCCAAAACCCCACCGGAAGCATAGTCTCTTTACGATCCTTGTGATTGCCTGATCTGCGTCATGCTCGTCATAGCACTTTATTAAATTTAGTTTTAGCCATGCTGAACAGCAGCCGCTCTGCTGAACTACATGGCTACAAAACATTGGCAAAGCCTATAGTTCTGCCAGTGCTTGCTTTAATAAATATTCTAGGGCTCCCATTATCCCATAGTCTTACCCAGGGCTTATCCACTCACCCATGTAGTTTGACTCACTCCGGTAGCCTGTTGGTCATTATTGCATGAGCCAAAGAGATCCTACATTGTATCCCCTGCTCTTCCATAACCTGATGGCCACCGTCCATGTATACCACTTTCAGAAGCAGACAGACCTGGCCCCAGGCTGCTGTCTTCAGCTGCAGCCTCTCCAGGATTTCCTTCAAGCCACACGCCCCTAGCCCGAGGTGATCCAGCGCACCTCTGTATACACCATACTGGTGTAATAGGAATAACTATCATCACCCAGGAGGTCAGACAGCAGTTTCGGGCGCAGTCTGGCCCAACACTCCAGCTCTCCCATCTGACACTGACATCTTGTGCCACACTAGTCCTTAGAGGTCGCTCCCCGGTCTCTTTGCTGTGGAGCCAGGGTCGGGCTGGCCCATAGGGCAATCTGGTAATTCCTGGAGGGCTGGTCTGTCAGGTCAGATCGTCTGTGTGGGCTGTTTTTTTTGTGCTGTTTATGGGCCTTGCTTCATGGTCTGGCGAACTGTTTTACTGTTGATTTCCATGATATTAACACAGTCTTAGCCTGCAGCAAGCACAAAGTCTCCCATGTATTTCAAAACACATATACAACTGTCTTATCAAGTTCAAAACTCGGGCACTTTTTTTTAGCTATCTGATTTGCTAATTGGGACCACTTTTCTTTCGGTGCTGGTGCCTATTTTCTGTTCCAGTCCAATACTGCGTGGAGGCACCGTAATACTCTCGTGACGACTGTTAAGAAATGTTTGCTAAAATATGTAAGAGAAATAAAAAATGACGGCCCTAAAAATATCCTTATTTATGCTTTTTTTTAAGTTATGTTTTTTGTGGGGAAGTCTTGAATACCGGAAAGAAGGAAAAGCTATTGAAAGCGTTTATATGTTCCAAAAAGGCTTAGGGGGCTTTTGCGAGTGAACTGTGTAAGATGGAAATGTTGGCATTTAGCAGGGGCACACAAAGCCAAAGCTTGAGTGTAATGGCCCGTGTGATCAGCTTATTTTGATCAGTCTCTGCAATCGTGCAGTGCCGCTTAACAACTGGACCATCCTGGCGGGCTAGCAGCTGACACTACAGATAGTGCTAAGGTGTTCAATTCAACATTTGGCTAATTATACATGGGATGGCACCAAATCCATTGTTTGAGTTAGATGTTCTTTCCAAGTTATTAATATAGCCTTATAACACGCCGTAGCAGACTATAAAGGCCATTAAAGGCCTGCGTCCGCCTGAGCCAATGGCAAGGGCCTTAAACAAGTTTGCTGGCCTTTAACGGCCAGTATAGCCCAGCTATGGTGGGCTATAAGGTTGTTAGAACATTCCACCCCTAGAGGGCAGAATGTTCTACTTAGTAAAACAAAGGCCTCACGGAGCCCAAGGAGTTTGAAATCCCCTCGGGCTTCGTGAGGCTTTTGTTCACAGCAACAGCTGTCAAAACAAACATTGGAATGTTGATGCTCGGGGCTTCTTCCTGCCAGCCACTGACTTCAATGGAGTGCTCAACATTCCAATGTTTTAATGTAATCTAGGATACAGACAACTATAACTTTACAGGTCTTCTCCCACAAAAAGACCGTTGGTGTCTGCTGAGGAAGAAGGGGTGGCTGATGGAGGGAGCAACTAAGTTGATTTTCTGTCTGGACATTACTGGCCCACCTGTCCCTTCCAGTCTACCTGCACCGTGTTACCGAGCACTATGGGAGAAGGGGTTATGCATGAGCCACGTGCACAAAACCCTTTCCCTTGCTGTGCCTAATCCTTTCAGGTAATGAGACTGAAGGTGCCACAACACTCCTGAACCAGTGCTTAAGCCCTTCTTTTCATCAGTCTTTGAGACTTTCTACAGATGTCCCATACATGGGTGGTATCTCAAATGAAGACATCAGGCTAATGGGATCACCTGCGTGTGTAGTTCATGAGGCCATGCAGATACGATTTTGGCCTTCAAATTAGAGCACGCAAAGCATCACTTTTGCGTATGGTGAAATTTCCACCCATAGGACATCAACATCTTCCAAGGAGGAATTGTATGCCCAATGTCTCATCTGATGGAATCCTATTGTATGTGTAACAATAGTAGTGGGGGAAGGGCTTAGTTTTACTCCATCATTGAAAGCATGCCACTTAGAGTTGGATATTAGTAAGATTTAGAAAGTCCTCCTGTTTTAGAGACTCAATAGAAAAATATTATTTGTGGTTCTGCTTTTCCATCAATTTATTTTTTCTTGTAATTTTAATCATAAGCTTAAAGTGTGTGAGCTTGCTTCAGATAAAACAGCTTATATTAGACAGTCCATGCTCTCTCACTCCTTGCCGTGCTGCCCCAGAGGAGTCAGTTTCGACAAAGGCCTGTATTTCTGTCCCTTCGGTTATGCTTCCCAGTACATGTTCACAAGTGAATAAGAAATCTCAGAATAATAGGTGGGAAAGTCTATGCTATTAATCATGTAGATCAGTGGTTTCCATCCCTTTGACTACTAAGGGCCACCACTTTATCATTACTGGAACCCAGGTACCCCCACTGAATCATTATTGGAATCAACGCCTCCCCCCCACACACACAGATCTCCACCACTGGAAGCCAGGGACCCAGGCCTAAACACTGTAAATGATTTGAACTGCAAACCAATACACCAATGAAATTTAATAGGAAGGTTGGAGCATTTCTAAATTCAGTTGAAGCTAAACATCCTCCATCCAATATTCAGTTTGGTGCACATGCACTGCTACCACAAATCAGTCTGAGGATCCTAATTTAAAATTTTAGCCTCCATTTACAAATTCCTTGGCATTTGTAGTATGTTTTAAAATGTTCAATTGTACATTTAGCCACTTTATTTTTATACACTTTATCAATCTGTTAATATTAGTTCGTTTTTTAAGTAGTCTCAGACCCCCAGAGAACTTTCAATATGTGTCCTGTCCTAAAGATATGTATCGTTTGGCAAGGACTGTTCAAATACCCTGTGGGTCTTATAAAGGAGTGTTTGCTTCCCTGTGCAAAATCCAGGAGATCATTTACAACAGCAAGTGTTGTGGGTTTTGTACCAAAGTGTCATGACATGTTCACAAATTGACAAGGAGGGGTAAAAAAGAATGAAGTGGGTAAGTGGCAGCAAATTAAATAAATTAAATTGAATGCCAAGGCACAAATCAAGAGAGATAGGGATGCTACTGTGAAATAATTGGGCTGCTGCAGATTTGGTGACTACTATCTAAAATGTCACTTAAGATGACTGCTGCACTAACATCTTCGGCCAAATATTGGTATTCTGGGAATTGGGGCCCATCTAAGCCGGGGCTACAGGTACTTAGTCTGTGCTTCCCCTACCTGTATGGAAGGCAGGGAGTAGCTGAGAAAGCGAAGCAGACTTGGAGATTTTGATCACTGTAGGGGGGTGCTGACTACATAGCCGTTCTGTAAGTGCTCTTCATAAGAAGTCAGCTTTTTCCTCAGAGATCTTATTTTGCTCCTCTTCCGTGGTGTGATGTCACATATATGTTTATTAGAGAGCACTTGAAAGTTGACCTATTGGATCCATCAGGTGAACATTTAGACAATGGTGCAAACTAGCTGTGCACATCACATACGTTTCTGCCGAACCTGTGCGTTTCCCTGAGTGTAGTTTCCCTTTGTCCTTGGATTCCTGCATCGCTGTTGTAGTTCTTTCTCCCTTTATCCATCATAGGTGCCCTACCTTCAGAAATGAGTGCTGGCAGAGCTGCTGAAATCACAGATAAGTCATTCCTGTCATTTCTCACCTGGGGGCAGAGAGGCTTTTGGGATTTTTCCCATTTACACCAGCGCTTCAAGGGACAGGTTGTAAATGACGTTCGGTATCTATTAGCTTTCCTGGCACATCAATCCAAGAAAAGAGTGAAAACGGTTAAAATATCTCAAAGTCATGTGAGTCTGTATTACAGTGCAGTGTAGTGAAATAAGTGTCGGAAATTACTGCGATGCAGGTACCTCTTTGCTAGTGGATGAAATTCAAATCTCCTTGTTGCAGGAAATGCATTTTTGTAACTGATAATTAAAAAAAAATAATTGGTCTGTAAGTGGGTCGCCTCATTGCGGGAATATTATTGTTGTTGGCTTGGCCATATTTTGTGCTTGGAAAGAAAGGCAAGATCTCCACGCGTGAAGCTTCCGGGGGAGGTGTATGTTTACCGTAGCATAGTTATGCCATGATTTGTGCATAATGTTGAAAGCTGCCATCACAGAATTAGAAGGCTTAATACGCAAATCTTAACTTTCATTATAGTTTCTTGAAATTCTTTACTTGTAATGAACTTCTTCAGTTTCTGACACTTCAAAAATTTTAGGCTCCAAGGGATAGTCTTCTTTAGGATATTAACTTTATTCTTTCTGTTTAGGCGATAACTTTCTGAATTGATAGAATCTTACTACACTTCTTGCCTGCCTTGCATAGGTGATGGCATTTTATCTTGCTTCTTTCCATTGCTACTAACTTGCATATATCAAGATGGTATTTTCTAGGCTAGCCTGCCTTCATTCCTACATTCCTTTCTCCGTCACAGGTTCATCTTCTGTAATAAGCGAGGCATGACCTATCTCCATACAATACGTTAATGTCTCTACGATTTCCCCCTACTTTGTGTGAGCATCTCACTGCATTGTTAATATTCAGTGTTTTTCGTTCAATCAATTCTTGTTAGTCATATATACATTTAAAAAACTCAGGATATAAGAAGAGAGATGTTTGAAGACTCATGTTCGTCTGTTTTTCCATTTTGTTTTTCTAATTTCACTGTCAGTTGAATTAGACTATGGTCAGATATGGTTTTTAAGCAGATCACTCTAATCCACTGCGGATTCCATCACTTTCCTATCATCTGAAAAAATACATTATTGCATGGTAGAGAAAATTGCCTAGGCAGAAGTTAAACCATTGAACTAAATACGAAAAAGGTTCCGTGAAGTTAAACCGTTCTCAATCGCACACTAGTTCTGTCCGAAAAACTGTAAGCTCAGTAGCTTCGTCACAGATGATCCTCTTCTTGATTCACCCTTCTGTCAATCAAATTCGCCGCTATGTCTGGTGGGACATTTCAATGTGTGGCCCTATTCAATTGCTTACTTAAGATAATTCTCAGAGAAGTTGACAAATATCTGATCATCATCTGAATTTGATCCTTAAATATTTGCAAAGATGGTCTCTTTAACTGTCGTCTTTATATATCAGATTACTCTTCTCACAGCTGTGTCCAAGGCAACTTGGCTTTAATTTTGCATGTGATTTGCATGGGGTAGTTTTGCTGCATGCTGTGTACATTCGGTGTGAGCACCACCCATGTCTTACCATGCCTATAGTAGGAGAGTGCACACTGTGGCATTGATGAATCAAGTTTTGCAAAGAAACAGATGTGAATGACCTCAGTATCATAAGTTAAGAACTGGGTATTTTTCGGAAAGCCCTGTCGTACAAAACGAATGCTTAAATCTAGCGCTGGTTTGTTAGGTTTTCAGGGCTTCTTAAAATACCAAAGTACAGTTCACACAAGTAGTGGTTCTTAACTTGGTGGCTGGCTACTCAGAGGTTTAATATGTACTTAAACGTGTATTTGGCTTAGTATATTTAGCAGTCGCGGCTCCCCGCATGCAAAAGGGGCAGGGCGGCGCGGGGGGATTAAATTTAAAATAATAATAAAACAAAATCACTTACCTCCAGCGCTGCTGCTCAGTCCACTCCTCCTGCTCCTCTGCAGGCTCTCTCCAGCCTGGCAACTGGGTTGCTGCGCTGGAGAGAGCCCATTGCGCATCTGTGTTTGGCCTGCCCAAGACGGCTGGCCAAACACACATGCGCTTTGAAAAACGATAATAAATACAGTTTGTTATAATTTTTTGGGAAAAGGTTTGCAGCTGCCACTGCTGGAGGTGGGGCAATGCTCCTCCGCCCTAATGGAGGAGCCGCCCCTGATATTTAGTCACACAATGGAAACCGTTTTACTTTTTGTCAATTGAAGAAAATAAAATGCAAATTTAATTTTTAATCTGCATCTCATGATAGGAGATAAATGTTTTTCTTTTGTCTCACTTGCACAAATAATGGGGTTCATCAGCCTTGAAGAATCTACAAGATATGCGAAATATGATTGTTGTGTTTGTACTGTTAGACCAAGTACTGGAAGAAATCAGGTGCTGGAATACTGTGCTTTGCTTAGGTGGATGAAATGCACGTACCACAGGGCGGCTCCCAATGCTGAGGCCTAATTTGAATACTCAGAATGCCCTTTTTCAGTCCATACTAAATGTACTGACTGGAAAAATGCCACTGTGTGGGGAGCTAAAATCCTCGCACCGATCCTGGTGCCCTGCCATGTAATATGTGTGCATAACGTCTGCTATTTAGATATGCATTCCTCTACCAGGTTGACTGCCTCGCATCTTGGTGTTCAGCACAAGGTGCCAACCCTTATCAGTGCCATTGCTCTCACACAGGAACGATGATGGACAGAATACTTTACTATGTCTGTGACTAATCCCGCTGTCCTGATAGATAGGACAATTGGTGTCAAATTGAAATAGAGAAATTAACACGACAAAAAAAGTATAGAGTGTTACCTTGAAATCCCTGCTTACTGCAGATTGAGACAAAAAAAGCACAAATTCAGTCAACAACAAGAATTTCCTGTGAGACTTAGCATAGGTTTAAATCACCTTTATTGGATTGAGCATTACTTATGGTTGCAGAAGGCAAGCAGGCGTGATCCAGCCTGCTTGCAGACTGTGCACCAGCAGGCAGGCATACTGAACTGCTTTACAGTAACTGGTGACTGGCTACTGGAAATCCTCAATCTCAAGGGTGCAGTGAGAGATCACGCATCAGAGTGCAGGAACTCCTCTTACGCGATCATTGTGCAGCTAATTTATCTAGCTCACAACTTGCATGGCCGCTTGATTTTTAATGACACTTTCAGGCAAGTCGTGACATTAACACAAACGGGAAAACCGATGCAGCATTCCATGATTGCCCATGCATGCATTAATTCAAAATATGTATGAACTCTAAATGTTTACTAAGAATCTAATGCCACTATTTCCCATACTGCTCTAGACACTGTAATTTAACCAGAGGGTGGATTTTCTCATTGCTGGCAGAATCAAGCACATGGGGCCCAAAAAATGGAGCCCCGGATATCGCATTACTTGGTGAAGCTTCAAGAGCACACTCACAGGAGATCGTCTTGGATCAGACATGACCTTGTCAATCACAGGGGATGTACAGCACTGCAGATTGTACTAAAGTTTAGGAGTACTTGCTATTAGCTTACATCCCCTGCTTCATCTCTGTAGGCAACTATACCACGCATTGGCTGACAAGCCATGACCGCTTGGGTATAAAGTAGATAGTATTAGATTTTTGGGCAGAAAAATATTCGTACATATAGGCAGGCTGCCTGCTTCCTTGTCCTCAAGCTGTACAGCTAAGGAAGACCATATGCCAAAATATACGTAATGGATGATTTCACAACCTGTCAGGTCTCCTAGGAAAGAAAATGCGAGGAGAACTCCTAGCTCCTTGAATTTTACTGGTCACAGCAATAAAAAATGTACAAATATGAAAATCATATTATTCTGTTTACTCTGATCACTAGCAAGCAATTGATTCAGCTCGATTTCCTCCGAGTGTCATTGTCTCTGATAGAGGGAAACAGGAAAGATAATTGACCAATCAGAAAAGACCCCACATATTCGCAACAAGTACGGGCCCCAGTCAATTTTAAATAATAACAATTGCTGTAATCTTATCTTATGTGAATTTGTAAAGCATGTAGCTACCCTAAGGCTTCCCAGCGTTGTGAGTAAGCATTGTTCTAACCTATTAGTGTGTATAAAAATGAGTTGGTGTAAAGCCACATTTTAAGAAGCTTCCTAAATTTGAGTTCACTGGTCCCTGGTCTCAAACTAGTAGGCACTGAATTCCACAATTAGGTTGGCTATATAAGAAATGGACCTTCCTCCCCATCTGGACTTTTTGAATACAAGGGACCTTCAGAAGGCCAGTGTTCGAGGACCTTAGCGTCCTATAGGGGGTGTAAGAAGTTAAGAGCCCTAATCAGGTTAAGTCCCCTGTGATTTATGCAGAGTGTCATGAATTTTATTCTTTCCTTCACTGGTAACCAGCGCAAATAGGCCAAGGCATTTTTGGTTGAAGAGAATTTGGGCAACTTGAAGATTATTCTGGACGCTGCATTTTGGACCATTTGAAGTCTCTTTAAGACTGATTTAGGTGAGCTCAGATTCAAAGGAATCCCGTAGTCTGGGTTCGACAAAATAAGTGCCTGGAATACAGTTCTGGAAAAATTAGGTAGTAGGTCAAGAATTTTACAGGAGGGTCTCAGCAAGGTGAAGCATGTACAAGTCAGATTTTTTTTATATTTGTGCTTCCACTGACAGGGAGCTGTCTAGTCATCAGGGGTGTGGAATTTATTAAAATATCTACTTTTCCAGGGGACAGGTTGCTTCTCAAATCTACTTGTCCTGTAAAAAGATCTACTTGTCCCTTTGGTGCCATGTAGTGTGGCGACAAATTATGGCAGCAATCTCATTATGTAAGAACTCTGATAATAGCCTCTCTGATTATGCCAGGGCTACTACCATAGTAGGGCTTGAATACTTGCAATTTCAATCCCTACTGTAGCAATTTCCTTATTTTGCCACCTTTCTGCAGATCTCCATACTGGGGCTGGAGGAAGCAGTAAGCAATAGTTCCAGGGCTGGAATGCCTTTGAGTCTGCAAACCTACTAACCTGCATGTTTTAAAGATTTTCACCAGCTTCTCTCTAATATTTTCCCATAATAAGAAAGGTTGGACATTTACTCCTGACAATGGCAGAATTAGAACTTCTTCCAGGGTTGGGAAGAAAGTGGTTGGAGGGAAAATGAACTTGCAAATGCTCAATAGATTTTCACATGAGCAAATCTACACATGCGTATTTACCCATGCTAAAATACAGTTCACAAATATTTTATAGGGGTACGACATATACCATGGGTGCACTTTTGTGACTTTCTTTAAGAATTTGGGGCCACATGTAGGTAGGTTCAGATTTGCGACTCGCAAATTGCGAGTCGCAAATCCGAATGTAGGATGGTGTCCCTGACACCATCTGTGATTCGCAAGGGCTTCGCAAATGCCCACCTAATGAATAATCATGAAGTGGGTCGCAATTTGCAACCCCCTTGCGAATAGCGGACCTCACAGGGATGGTGGCTTGCTGGAGACAGCAGACCACCATGTCTGTGACTGCTTTTCAATAAAGCAGTTTCTTTTTTTTTTTGTAATGCAGCCCGTTTTCCTTAAAGGAAAACGAGATGCATTACAAAAACGAAAAATGAAACTTTTTCGTTTAATTTTTTCAGCTGGACCACTGCCTGCTCTGAAAAAATGTTTACAGTGACATTCACAATGGGGAAGGGGTCCCATGGGGACCCCTTCCCTTTTGCGAAAGTGTTAGCACCCATTTGAAATGGGTGCAAATTGCAAATGGTTTGCGCCCACTTTCGCGGTCACAAAACAATCCTACATTGCACTTCAAGTCGCAGTTAGGAAGGGAACACCCCTTCCTAATTGCGACAACCCGTTATGCGATTCAGTAACCAGGTTACCGAATCGCAAAACTGGGTTTGTGCATCGCAATGTGCTTTTTGCACCTCGCAAACAGCGAAAGTCGTTGTTTGCGACATGCAAAAAGCTACCTACATGTGGGTCTTGGTCCCTAATTAGGTCTGATGTTAACAAAGACATTTTGTTTTTATTAAACTTCTATTTCTCTCTCTTTCGGCTGGCTTTACTGTGAGTGATCGCATTCTGCTCTTCCACAAGGAGCATATTGGCACACAAAGTAGTTTTGTTCAGTGTCAGGAACTACAGTGGCAATCAGTGACGTAACGAAATTGGAGGGTGCCCCTTTGCAAAGAACATGGAGGAGCCCCCTCTCTAGACTCAATCAGGGCAGGTGCTGTGCTGAAGGGGCCCCCTGGAGGGCGGCTGCGGGGCCTTTGTTATGCCACTGGTGGAAACGTGTGCTTTTAGAGTTCAAAAACTTTTTGGGGGGGGTTTGCCAGTGTTTGTTACAATGTTGAGGGCCTGGTAGCTCCCACAACAATAAAGTGTTACAAAAGCCATGTCAAAACAAGACACGCATTGATGAAACTAAAAGACTTATAAAAATATGTCAGATCAGTTGGCTTTGTCAGTGTTTGTTTATTTTCATGCTTCCCATATTCGTGTTGAAAATGGTTACACTGATTTCCCATTAGAAATATTTTTGGGAAATACTAGCATGCATCAACACATTTTACTAAATGACACTTCATTTGCATCTAATCAGAGAGCATTCAGGGAGCATTATACTTAGCCTCATAGCCTAAACTTTTCAAACATGTGTATACACATTTATTTATTTTTTGTACTGGAACCAACGTCAGTAGTGAAGTGTGACCTTAAAACATTTATTTACAGCACTCACCCTAATAATGAAGGCTTTGAAATAATGAACCATAAATACAACTTCGAACAGCCTTATCTTATGGAAACACATTACCTCAACTGCAGAGAGTTCCACTCTCTGTAAACAAGCAGCCAAAGGGTTTGTGCTGCAGAGGGTTGGGCCTACTTGTCCCAAGGACAAAGTAAACATAAAAACTTGTTGCCCTTGACCCCAAACAAGATGTCCCGGGCGTCGGGCGATAGGAATTCCACTTCCCTGAGTCATATTCCTAAACTTTTTATAGGGGGCAATGGTGCTGGCGGGATCCCTAGACTGTCTGATAATCCTAGTGTGATTGGTGGATGCCCATTATTCCCCAATAACCTTAGCTCCATTTTGTCTCGGTTAGGTTTCACTGAGCAGCTTGCCATGCACTGAGCCACTTTCTCTAGAGAGGGGGCCAGCTGATGCTTGGAGCCAGCACTGTGGGGTAGAGAGACACCATCTGCGTATTGTCAGCGTAGGATATAATGGACACACCAAATTCTTTGACAATCGATGCCAGTGGTCGGACATGGATGTTGAAGAGAATGAATGGGGCTAAGTCCAGACCCCTGCAGAACCCTACATTTTATAGGGAACATCTCCGAAAAGAACGTACCCCAGATTTGATAAGATCTTTCTTTTAGAAAGGATGGAATACATTTTAGGGCTTCAATATTTACACCTATTTCCCTCAGCATGAGTGCTAAGGTGTCATGGTTGACTGTGTTGAACACTGCACTCAGATTGAGGAGAATAATAGGTGTCTTTCCACCCCTGTCAAGAATCCATTTTACCTTCTCCGTTTACAAACAGTATGGCTGATTCTGTGCTATATTTAGGACAGAATCTGTTCTGGGTAGGGTCAAGGAGTGAGTTTTCCTGTAAATGCTGGGAGAGTCGCTGATTAATATGCTTCTCCAGGATTTTTCCCAAGACCGGAAGCAAGATGATAGGTCTGTAATTTCCTGACACAGCGAACTCAATGCTTGCCTTTTTTTGTTTAGCAAAGTCTTGACCACAGCATGCTTCCGTTCTTGAGGACCTAAGCTTGTGGTGATGGAGAGGATAAGTAGATCCTGAATGCTAGCGAATGTAAGCGTGAATAGGAATTCCATGGGACTGTTCAGTGGTCATTTTTGCACACCACCAACTGCAGTGCCTCTTGCTGCTTCAGTGCTAGGGCTTGTCAGTGCCCAAGTCTACGTTATATGGTTGTTTGGTGTGAAAGGAGTGGATCGTCCCTGTCGGTTTCGGATCTGTGGCCTGTAGGCATGACTTTAGGGATGCTAACTGATAGAGCTGTCATTCAAGTTTTGCTGCTTATAAATTCTACTTTTGTTGAACTGTTTTTGCCGTCTTTTTTTGTGTGTTGTGTGTGATCTGCTGGGCAGATAATGAATGAGCTTGCCCTCTAGCCACCTCCTCCAAAGATATAAAGTGTTTTGTTGTTTGCCATTCCTAGGTTTTGTGGCCTCCAGAAGATCGCATCTCCGTGCTCAGGTTATTGACAGGAGACACAAATAAGGGTGAATGTCTGAACTTCGTAGTGGTTGATTTTGATTCTGCAGTCCATAATTGTGGACATTTTTTCCAAACCCGAAGATGTTCAATGAAAAGGGTGTGAAGGTAAAAACCTCAAACTAATTTTTTCCTGCTAGATGCGTTTTTTGTGATGATTAATTAGGAGCTCTACAAACGTGAAGCTTACAGAAGTGAAGTGTTTCTGCTTGGCCATCTTGAGTTTGCGGATAAATCCAGTAACATGGTTATGCTTGCCTGAGCAGCCCTTGTATTGTGGGTGGTTGTGCTTAGTGCATGCCTTCCTTTTAGGTGTGTTTCAAATGAGGTCTTCTATTTAGTCCAAGAAGGGTGGTTTCTAGATACCATGCCTGGTGAATTCCTGGCGAGCAATACTGGTGTTTTGCAAACGTAACTTGGGTACAGGTGCCAGTGATCAAAGAGGTATTTTGGATTAACTAGGCTATACCTCTCCATCCCCACCCCAAGAACTAGATTGAATTAACAATAACCAATAACAGTAGTGCAAATGGCAGTATGGAGCAGTGCTTAAAGGTTTACTGATCCTTTTTAAAGTGTGTGCTTCATTTTATAATCATGTCCAGATTAAGTGAGAAAGCAACTTCTCCTATTACTGCCCAGCATTTCCTCTACAGTTCCATGTTGTGCCATCTACTTCTAGGAGTAAGTTTTTAGTAAAATGCAGCAAACCAGACATAGCCAATTGGTTAGTAACAACCAGCGACCCTCGGTGATGATCAAACACACATTAGCACATTGGTACTCATTGCTAGCCCACATTGACCACTCATCACTGGTAAGGCATTCTGTAGAAGTGGCTGGGGTCAGGAGACTTACGGGCTTACTGTGAGGTACTCCCACTCGCTGCCACAGTCCAAGAAACAGTACAAGGATTTTCAGTGTTCAGGCAACATCAGTTGGTAGTGGGAGCACTCCCCAAGCACTCAGAAAAAACAAATCTTATTAGCCTTTTGTTCGATGTTGATTCCCACAACTAAAGGCCATCGTAAGGCTGTCGTACATCTGATCATAGAAGTTTAGGTCCTCCGCGTTTGTGATGACACTTTTTTTAATTTACTCACAGTTCTACTACTTTATCCTCAAGGAAATTGGAACATTCCAGAACTGAATCATCCAAGGAGAGGCGAAAGATGTATAGGAGTTGACGTGCTGCTGTTTTCTGCCCCCTGCATTTTATCTCCTCTGCAGAACTACAGATTAAGTTCCCAGGACAGGAGGCTCCGTACATCTTTACTTCATTTGTCCGCCCAGCCCTGTTTCTGCCCGACCATAATCCTGGCAATCCATGTAAGGTTGCTAGCTGGAGCCTTCTCTAGTTGTATGTCGGTTCTCTAAGAGCCTCTGTGCTGATGTGTGCCTGGGTACTTCAGTGTTCTGGTCCTGTGTGCGTTGGTGTACGCGGACTGGTGGTCTGTGTGCACGGTACCTGTTACTATGATGATTTCTCTGATAGTTGATCTTTGTGACCATGGATGCATTAGTGTTGTGTCTCAGTGTGTGTGAACATGCAAGGCCTCCTGTTACTGATGTGTTGTTGGGTCTGTATATGTGTGATTTAAGTCATTGACTGCATGGTTGTTGTGTCTACTCGTTCATGCATAAAACAGGCAATCCTAGTGACATATTTATTGATTTAATGATGTTCTATAACGCTCATGCACGGTGGACAATAAAGGAACGGACAGTGTGGAAAATGTGTTTGTAGTCTGCAATCATTTTATGTGGAAGAAACAGAGCTGTCTCTGAACCATGGTTGAGGGCATCCACGATGACATTTGTGTAAGCCTCCTACGCCCTCAGAGAGTTAAGTAAACAAGCAGTGCGCTGCAAGGGCGCTGTCGAAAATAAACTTCTGACTCCTGCGAGGATCCGGAGCTATGTACAATGCAGTCACCGCTAGGTCCTGTGAGGGGGACACGTCACTTTGTTTAGCTTCTCACATTTCACTGCTTCCTGAGTTGTGTTCAGTTCCAGTCACTCACATGTCACTTTTAGTTGACATGCTGGTCTCCTCTGGCCCTTGATGTATCATGTTTTCAGAAAAAATGGAGTGTTGGCCGTGAATATCGCAGGAAGAATATCCACGACAAGAATATCAAGGGACAAAATAAGGAATTGTAAATTTGTGTAGATTTTCCATATGTTCATCTAACCTCCATTATATATGTATATCGCTAAAGTACCGTAGATGTGGAATTAAGAATAGTAAATCCTTACCTCCTTCTGTGCACTTATTACTTTAGTATTTTGTCCCTAGATTCAATATTTTGTTCTTTTGACATTCTGCCTTCCATAGTACACTCGAAAATGGAAGCTCTGGAGAGCTGACCTGGGGCTTCCAGATAATGCTATTTGTCGTGAAATTATGTAAACCTGCTCTTGGAAGATGGACTGATTCGAACAGCCTTTTCTAAAGGCAATTTGAAATTCTGAATACTGCACTCTGGAACGTGTATGCTCACAATCATTGTAAAGAAAATACGTTCCCCGAGTTTAACTGCAGTGCTTTCCTGGGCGATGCTTGCGATCGGATTCAGTCCTTGAGGCTTGTGTACATCGCCTTTTCTTCCCACATTGCCTTGGATGCTCTCCAAATCCTAATTATGTATTTGTTATATTTAATTGCTGTACATTTCAAACATCATTACTTTGCAGAGATTGGACCACACAGTGCATAGCAACTGAGCGGGAATAGTAACAAAACACCGGGATTTGGGGAAGAATACGCCGTGTGACGCATATCCGATGACCCCAGAAGGTATGGTGAAAATGAGGGGATAGTCGTGGGGTAGAGGACGGCATCCTTAGGGATTCTGCACATGTGCAGGGGCGTAACACAAGGCCCTGCGATGCAGTGTGGTGGGGGGCAGCCTTTAGCCTCCCCCTTCCATCAAACGCCTTTGGAGTCCTGTGATACATGGGAGTCTCGCGCCCCTTGCCTCATTACGTATGGAGGCCTCATCATTTTATAAAATGCCACTGCGCATGTGCAGTAGCTTACCTCAGTGATTGCCCCATTCTTTAAGCATATCCACAGGGTTCCTGACCACTGTGACCCAGTGTCGTTAAAGATACATTTGTGCTTCCACCCAGAGCGTCTGCCAGCTCTCGAAGAAGGGTCCCTAGGATGTGACTGAACATAGCAGTGCGCCGGGCCCGACTCTGGGGAACTTTTGGTCCTGCAGAAGGCACAGATGTGAGGGCCAGTCTGCATGTCCAGAAGAAAGGTATGGTGAGTTTTCACAGTCGTTAGTGAGAATACAAACCAAGTGGTGATATATGTTGTACATTCGAAAGGAACTGGTTGCAATAGATTCACAAGCTTCTCTGGGGGAACCAGCGAGACAACAGGTGGTATAGAAGGCTACAACATACCTTTACTCTCATGGTTTGCAGCTTGGGCAGTCTGCGATGATGTAAAGGAAAGGCTGAAGCTGTAGACCCCTCTTTGCTTCTGTCCATTATGCTGTAGACCGCTTCATCATCTGCTAGCCCGTGATATTATTCTATAGTCCCAACTTGCCATGTCAAAACATGCAGGTGTGCTGATATTAATTGGGCCCTTTTCTGATCCACTGTCCAGTCCTTTCTTTTCCATCCTTCTGTTACCTTTCTTGTATTATGTTAATTCATAAATCACCTTGTGGGGGAGTGCTGAAACGCAAGAGTAAGGTGAGTGTGTTATTTTGTGCTTACTTGGTTTAGACATGGTTGGAAGAGCTACATGGTTTCAGCTCCGACTCATGTGGTATGGACAGCATGCATCTCCAAGCAATGGGAAAGCAAAAGGCAGGTCCATGCAGGTGGTTTCTTGAGGAGTCTTTTGAACTTACTGGAAGGAGGATGCTGCTTTTGCTCCCAGCCTAAGGATTGAACTAATCAGATTATGGATGCCAGCCAGACTGAGGGCGTCTTCAGATGATTTAAAATCCCCGGTAGAGGTCAGATTTGCATTATATGGTTCACAGAATACGTTGGGAGTTGAGGGTTCTCTTTTATTGGCCAGGGTGGGTCTGCTCTGTTCCAGTGGGTTGTAGGAGTCCTGCTGGTGCGTGCAGCTGCTGCTCTCGCAGGAACTGTGTGAATTTCCTCTATATAAGTAGGTTCCGAAGACAACTGGCAGTGGTTACCATGCTCAGTCTGTGGAGCCATTCGCCATTTAAAGTACACACTTTCCTGTAAATTTGCTAGGTTTTTACATTCTCTGGGTAATGAGTGCAGGAGCCTCCTGTACAGCGGGCACTAGCTATACTTTGCAGAGTCAGGGCAGTTTATCCCTGTGGTGCAGTTATGCAGCGCCCCATAAACTGTTGATAACTTCCAATGTCTAGCACTCTTTCAGTAAAGGCCGTCTCTTGGAGAACAAAGGACTGTACTTTTAGGGTAGCTAAATTGTCTTTTTTGGGCAATGGAGTTGAGCAAGTAGCCGATGATGTTCGGAGACATCACAAATAGAAAATCCAAAAACGCAGGAGAACTTGAAAAAGAATGAAAGAAAAATGGCAGGGGGACGCCTTGGGCCCAAACCTGTCAACAAAACTTTCATGCCTAAATTAGTGCACAAGATAATATGAGTCGTTGACCAGCGCAGTGATGCTTATGGGATAAACCCTTTGAAGAACGACGGGGCGTTTAGACCAGTCTTCACTACTGTGAATGGAAGTATGAATGTAATTCATGCAGTGGGGTACTGCAGCGAGTTTTGGGTCTTGCCCAGTTGGGAGACCCAGGAGGAAGCTCAACTATCTATTTCTGATCAAGATGGAAAGGTGAAATTTACAGTTAAGGCTGAGGGCAAATCTAATGTGGTATGACCTTGTTTCTAAGGAAACGGTAGTTAGGGTCTTGCAGGGTGCTGCCCCAGGGGAGCACAACCAAACCTGGAATAAGCAGCAGGGAACAGACAAGACCTTATTTCATGTGGACACTGACATCTATGCACTAGTTCTCTGGGATAAAAGGATGGATAGTCTGGCACTGAGCCGGGTTCACGCACTGGTGGCCAGATTCCTTGGTACTTTCTCTGACTAAGCGAGTCTTCAACGGATGCAGAGGATGAAGAGAGTCATCACTTCTTGGACCTGTTAGTTCTTCTGTAGTGGGTCTGACACTGCAAGTCACCAGTGTAAGGCTACCTATGCAGTTGGGTAAATTCAGGGCACTAAATAGTAGCTTGCTTCGGTGTTTGTAGAAGGTAGGCTCAGCATCTGACAATTGCTCACAGACATTGACAGCAACCTTGTGCTTTCCAAAAGGAAATTCTAGGCATTGCCTTGTATTTAGGTGGAGAGCTTTGGACGTAGGGGGACCTAGGATGGTGCTTCTGTGTTTTTGTTGCCATGTTACCATCCAGGGTCCATTGAAGTCAGATGGAGCTGTTTCCCAAGTGCATATAGCTCTAAACATTTCATGTTTCATCACATGGGGTGGGACACCACAACAAAATGTTTCTGTGTAGATTTTCCTGATGTAGAAAGCATGAATGATTGGACCCAGTAAATCCTGGTCCCACATTTTTCCGTTAATTTGAGGACTTAAAACTTGTGATGCCTGGTAACTGCCTGTGAGATGTGAGCAGAATCCTTAACGCAAGCCCCAGAATCTCCCTATCAGATACTCTTATTTAGGGTCCTAGGTAGGTTGCTACTGTGGTGTAGATCCATAGAAGCGGTAGACTTCTAGATTGCCAGGGCGGTAGAAGGTTCGTCTGCCTGGCGTGATAAGATTTAGGGGTGGGGGCGGGTTTGTATGTGTGTTTTTCAGGGACCTATGTGAGTAAGATACGGAGAGTGATGGTGTTTTCTCTGCATGAGTGTTTGTACTGTGTGTTAAATAGTTATTCTTATACCCTGCTATGACAGAATTACGTAAACATATATTCACCTAGAGCATGACACCTATCCCACTGTTAGCGGTTGCCCTTACACTACTTTGAGACTAGCTTGAAGGGTTTTTGGGTCTCACATAAAAGATTGGTGTTGATAAGAAATTTCATGAATCATAATGGTTTTTGTTCCTAAAGTACAGATTGTATACTTGCCCAAGGAGGTGGACGCTGCTCTGTACAGGTCAGTGCCAATACTCCAGACAAGCTGACTGATGAAGGGGGTAGTTCTTGCAAATATAAGTGTATGAAAGTTCGAGCTGAACTTGATGACAATATTTATACGCTTGGTTTCTTCTTGACCAGAGATTACTTAGGTAGGAATGTCAACCTGTTGAGGCATCCTAATGACTGAGCTATTATGTATCTACTGGTAAAATATATTTACTAACTGTGTAGCTCAGCATGTTTTAGCGAGTTCTCCAGAGATTTGTGTTTTACTTTGGGTCTCAAGTTCCTATACCAGCGCAATGGTTAAGGGATTTCGAGTGCTAGAGACCGAGATCTGTTTTTAACCTGGAAATGGTAGGTTTGAATCCTGGCAAGTTAGTTTGTATTTCTTATGTGCTTGTAGCAAGTTGTGCGTGCAACTAGTTCCCAGGTTTCAATGCGCATATAAGTTTTCTCAGAAGTTCAGCACGCTTTCAGCAAAGAACCGTGTGACCTAAATGACACCTTTTCAAATCCTAGTAGGTGTGTCAAGTGGATTAACTCCTTGGTTTCTGAGACTGAGAAATTTTCAGTTTACTCACAAGTTCCAATCTTAATGTGACAGGTAAGACGATTGATTGACCCTCTGCCAAAATCTATTTGTAAATTGGTGGACATAAACTCCAATACCTGTGGCACCAATTCTGAAGTTCGCACTTCTGAGATTAATAAAATGAGTACCAATAAGCACGTGTGGAGCATTAACTAAAATTTACTATAACGTGCCAAGAAACAAATCTGTTTTGTTATGTTATATAGTTAGGTTACTTGTTCTGAAAGAACATTCTCTGCAGTGTTTTACTAGTATTGCGGTTGGTAGGTTCATGGTGGTGTCTTTTCTTGGGAGATGGATAGCTCTGACACAATTGTTCTTTGTGTTTCAGTCACAGATTAAAAAAAAGTTTCAAGGACCTCAGCCTTTGATTATTTAGTGGAGGGCAGCATTTGAAGAATGTCTTCCCATCGAGACTAAACCGATAAACATGCATCCATGAAATATCTGAATAGTATCACAATGTATGACTGGTTGTGTATCAGAGTTCTGTACTACAGGGTTGTTCAGCGATGTTATGGTTATAGGTTTAATAGGTCCTTAATTTCAGTTTGATTCATGTCTTCTACAATAACTTTACTTTAGATGAGTGAGAAACTGAAAATAACCTTCATCGTATGTCTTATATCTTTATCGTAATGACTTGCTTTCCAGTTAATTGGTACACATACATTAACATTGCAACAAATTAGGCAAATGATACAGTTATCAAAAGAAAATTGTAACTATAGAGGTTACACTTAAGGAGGCAGGAATTTGTTTGCATTATTTATTACAAATAACAGCAGCCAGCTACTCAACAGGAAATACAGTTTCAGTTTCACCTTTATTTATGGCTTTAATACCAGGTCTATCATTACAAAGAATCGTGCTTAAGTTTATGGGTTATAAATTATGCATCTCCATTATAGATGCTCCCAGATGTCCTATTATTCCAAGCTGAAAGAGAATCATATTCAGCTGTAGTGTGACTGAAGTATCCACCCTTGAGGTTGTAGCAAGGAAAGAGGTATTATTTATCTCCTATATCTATGTCTGTAGGAAATTTGGATTATTATTGGGATGGGAGACTACCCACTTCCTGCATTAACCATGGCTCTTATCAGGGTGAACCTACACAGCCATAAAATTAACCTGAGCTTATCCTTCTGGTAGCTATGGCACAGAGCAGAAAAGCTTAAATTAAGGCAATGAATAAAGTATTTATGTGGTACCCAAACAGTAAAACATTTGAAATACAAAACAATAAATAAACAACCTAGAAAACTAAAGTAATATTTAATCAACAAAATGACTCCAAAATAACAAAAATTCACTAAGAAGAACTTGAGATACTAATTTTTAACGTTTTAAGCAGGAGAAGTGCCAAGAAGCATTAAGTGCTAATGAAAGTCAGTAGGTGCAGTAGACCGGGTCTTAGGCACACTTTGAGGAAAGCTGCAGTGGAGTACAGGTCAAAAGCACCAACCAGATTTCTTCCTGATCAAAGATTTTACCTTCTTACTTGGGCCTTTAAGCCCCAATCCACCTCAGGAGTACACTTACAAAGCCCCCAAGGACCTCAGGGGAGGTGCTTAGAGACGCTAACATTGCCAGGCAGAGGAAACAGCAGATTCCAGTCCATGTCCAGTTGCCACTGGTCTGCTGGGCAGTTGCAGCAAATGCCTCTGGTAGATTGCTGTATCCCTCTAGCTTGAACAGGAGGTCGACCTATTGAACATTGTAATCCACTTCTTTGTTCTGGGTACAAGAAGGAGTAAACCCAGACCTTGATGGATCCTCGTAGGTCACAGACAGCAGGTCCAGTCCTCTTCTGTTCTTCCCCAGGTTCAATATTGTTCTGGGATTGCATGTCTGAATAAGCACATGTATGCCTGTCACGAATGACTCCTGGGCACACCCTAACCAATGGGGTTACATTTTTTTTTTGGGGGGGGGAGGTCAGCCCTACCCATTTTGGCATTTCCAAGATTGCATACATCTTTGGCAATACTAAACTTGGGCTGTAGGGCTTGGGGCGTTTATGGGGGAGTGTATTATGATACTCCTATTATCCTGGTGCATCTAACACTAAAATCCAGTTTGAGGCAGCCACTCTACCCACAATAAAGCCAGAGGAAGAAGTCTGGTAGGACAAAATTAGAGTCCCTCAGCAACTAGACTGTGAATCCACAAGAATTATTTTTAGAATACAGTTTCCCCTCCTTTCCCGCCCCATTGTTGTGTGCAAACCCCAGAGTCAGAAGACTGCTGTGACAAAACAAGTCTTTCAGTAACCAGACAGTAGTTAAACAAGAAGTATCTTGGCATTTGTTTTTCTTTCTCTTATTCCCTTTAAATGTCCCCAAAATATTATATATAAACCTAGCAGACCTATCAAGCAGGATTTGACACTGCAGTGTCAATAAGGATGCGCACAGCTCCCGTCCTGCATATTCTGGAATTGTCAGAGTAGTTGCCTCTGCCCGTTCACATCATCCTGTTTGCTTCTGGGAGGCATTTTACACCCTTTACACTCTTATTTAATTGTTAATCGGTGGCTAGAAAAAGTTTGAGAGCAAATTCAAGTTAGCCTTCAGGAACTTCAGGCTGGGAAAGGTAACTTTCAAAAACATTACTTTTCCTTAAAATTTTGTTAACAAAAACAACTTCACCATTGAATTTGATTTTTAAATAACTATTAAAAATAGTTGTTTAATTATTTTTCTAGCGTGTCCTATTCCGGAGATACAGTGATTGGATTTTTTAATCTATGCCCTGGTTTTCTACATAAGACAGGTAGGCCTGCCGCAGTGAAATTTAGCTTTTGAGTACTAGTTACTCGAAGGACCTGTTAACATTAATTTTCTATTTGTACTGTTTTAAACTAACATGCATCCTGCCTTGTCTGCCACAAGACCTAAATAGGTGTGAATTATTCATATTTAAAAGGGATATTTTGACCTGTCAAAAGGGTTTATTTCAACCAATCGAATTGCAGATTTTGTACTACTACAATCAGGCTAGGCATTGCTAGGCATGGAGCCATGTTTTCCCTGGCACTGTAGTGGAGGGCACAATAGGTGCTGCAGACCACTGGTAGCATCTAACCTGCAGGCCCTGTGGACACTTTGTACTATATACAGGAGACATAGAGGTAATTTAAAAAAAGCCAATCAGGTGTATGCCAACTTTATCATGTTGAAATGGGAAGCACAAACACTTTTAGTTGGAGTAAAGTGCACACAGTTTTACCACCAGAAAAGCAGTCCAGGCAAAAATCTGGGTGTACACATCAAAAACACAGTCATCCTTACAATGGCCAGGTGCTGACACTTAATACGTCATCAGACATTCTGTTCGAACAACACTACCTGCGTTCAGTCTTCCACAAGGAAGGAAGTATCGTTACAACCCGCCCCTGCCTTCGCAGTATTTTAGAATGAGGCTGATGTAAATAAAATTGTGAGCTCTTATCCCTGGACAGAAATCAATAGGAGAGTAAAGTATACTACTAGAATATAACGGCTAGATTTTTGAGTACCAAAATATCATGAATGTAAGTATATAGAGGTAAGAATAAGTTCACTATACTTCACATCAATGTCCCTTGACAACGTGCATACTTTCAAGGTCCATAGAGTAGAGGTGAGCATAGTAAATTTGACACACTCACTCTCCCCCCCCCCCCCTCTCTCTCTCTCTCTCTCCGTTATCTCTCTCACTTACACTTATTTTCACACCACTTTGGTCTCGACTTTTATGCCACTTTTTTATTTGTATCATGATAGTTCTATCCTGGGGATTCTGAGATACAACCTGGGACAAAGTGCTGGATCTCAGCTTCAGATCAAGCTTTGAGGTGAAGTCAGTTCCAATTGAGGTCACAAGCCCCAAGGCCGCATGTTGAAGCCTAAGCATTGAAGAGAAAGCAAATTCCTTAAGAGTTCCAGTATTTAGTTCTCAATAAGCATAGGGTGAAGTTAGCTCAAGATTGATAAATCTTTAGGGGGTGGTAGTTAGTCCAACGTGAATCGCAGATGGAGAGTGTTTCAAGGGAAAATGACCTTTGATTGGTGTCCTATTCTCTTTTACTTTAGATTGGTCATTTTTACCTAAATTTATGACATTTCCAGTGAAAAAATGTTTGTTGAAAAGAAATGTGATTTATTTTGTCTTGTGAAAACATGTAAATCAAAACCCTTTGTTGGTGGCCAGAGGGTATAGTGCACCTGTGATATGGCTAAGGTATTTATTTTATTTTATGGATTAAAAATGTAGGGTTGTTTCAGATGTTTGCAATTTTATTGTGGCTTATGCCATTGCTTTGTTTTAATTCTGAAATAAACTGCTAATTGAACTTGAATACTCTAGCATTTGGGTTAAAACTCATTTAGATTGTTATATGTTGTAGTACTGCTTTAAAAAAGATGACGGCCATGACTACATCCCAGTCCCTTATCAGTGAATCCAAAGTTCACCTCAGAAAAGTCCTGTAACCCTCCACCCAGCGCCTTGAGACCCTGCCGGGTGAGTAGCGCGCTTAACAAATCTCTGATTGATTGATTGGCCAAAGGCCACACCTTAGCTACCTTGAAGTGGTGTTAAGGTCAATTGTTGAATCTGTAAGACCGAATTACCCTGGACAAAATGGGGTACTTCACAGTCTTGAGAAGAACATCCAAGTCTTCTCTTTGAGACCAAGGTGAATCTGTTGGTAGAACACCATCCTGTGGCTTTGTGTAGACCGAGAGGGCGTATTTGCCAAAAATCTGATCGCCAGCTGCTGTCATTGAAGCAAATCCCCCAAATGATCAGAAGTCTCCTGTTCAAGTTTCAGGTCTTGATGGTACAAACGAAGCTGTCAAACGTGGGCATGCAGTTCAAGGACAGGATGAGCACTCAAAGAGGAAAGGAAAGAAAGTGTCACAAAAGACCACAAAAAGGAGAGACTTGGAAAAACCTGAGACCAAATTCCGTGATGAATGGTTAAAAAAAAAAGTTACATTGAAGAGAACATGGGGGATGCAACCGAGATGAAGGGACTGCATTTAAAAATGACACCCACCTCAATGGTAGCTCCACAGAAGGTACTTCTGTGAGTCTGAAACTAAAATAGAAGCCTTCCGTATCCCAGTGCCAACCAGTGGAGCTTGGAAGTAGGATTCTACTTCCGGATATCTGCAACACATTTGTATGAGGCCAATTTACATACAAAGAATTTCTGTGATCATTTGCTTGTTGGTTGGTTATCCTGCCAACTCTGTCGGGTTTTCCTGTTGGATGACTCCGATTTGCATGCCGTTTCAGCAGACAGTGTAGAGTTAGCACTTCAGATGTATTGTCAGATGTATTGCCCGGTGAACTAAGGTTAAGAGAAGCCGCGTCATGCGTGAATGGATTTAAAGATAGTTGACATTCCCACCGAGATGTGAGAAGCAAAGAATGTGTTTATAAATAAGTGTTCCCTGCATTATGCAAACAGACACCTCTGGAAAGGAAACAGTCAAAACACAGAATAATACAATTAGCGGCAGAGCAGACCGAGCAAATAGAAGAATCTTATTCAAGGCTGCAGAATATAGGAGACTGAACAACATAAGCAGAAGACACAAACAGTCACTTGAAGAAAAGCACATCAACAGATTGCAAATCTTGGGGAGGTACTACTGTGCAGTGACACTGACTGTACAAATGCCAGTAGAGCGCTTATGGTTTTTCCCAGCTGCTGAGTACCTTCTCATTCCCGGTTCCGCAGGTTGGAATTTGAAATAACTCAGTTAAATTGCACAGTCTCTCCCATTCTGAGGCGAAAACTCTGAATCTCAAATGTTTTTCCTTCCACCAGCGTCACCTGTTTTGACATGGTGAAAAAGTACCGAGCCTTTACAACACTTTCTACAAATGTTGTAATGGTGATTTTTGGCAAAGACCCAGTTTGCGTCTGAATTGGCATTAGCAGATCTATTAGAATGAGGGCTGTGGAGATATAAGGAGAGGTGAGAAAAAACAGGAGAAACACCCCAGATAAGCCAGAATGTGTCAACAAAAAAAAGTGAAAAAGTTCAATGCGATTGCCCATTAGAGCAATGTTGCTTATGTCAACCAAAGGCTATTCAAGCTGCAATAGATGCCGCATTTCTTCAAAAACAGTTTTATTGTTCATTCCCAGTTAAAGGAAGAAATGTTAAATGTTTCTTTATAGAGTGGAACACTGAGCATTGCGCCTCAAAGACGGCATCCATGGCATTCACTGATGGGGAGCGTCACTCGTGAACCCATAGAACAGAAGTTTAGCTGCCTGAATGCCAAAATAAATGAGTTAGGCCTATGGTTCCCAGCCTTTTGACTTCTGTGGACCCCCACTTTATCATTACTGCAACCTGAGGACCACCACTGAGACATTTCTGAAAACTGGGTACTTAGGGCCAAATGTAGCAAAGGTTTTTACCCATTCTGTGTCTATGGGAAAAAGTGTTCGTACATATGGCCCTTAATGTGTTAATATTATTTAATTTCATGAGCAATCCTGGACCCCCTGAGGAGGCTTCGCGGACCCCAGGGGTACCCAGACCACAGATTGGGAACCACTGAGTTAGGCCAAAAAGAGGTATCTCGCTTAGTGTGTCAAATGATGGTGGGACAGTACTGGTGGGAGCAGGGTTTACGAGGGGAAAGTTTGGCCTTGTTTTAGACAAAGAAGAGGAACTTCTTTTCATAATAAAATGTATCCAAAATCAGTTTAATGCGCAGGCTGAGGTTATGCCCCAGCCCTATCCTCGCCACACTCTCCCCTAATGTGTGGCAAAAACGTCACTTTTCTGGGATTAGTCTTGAACCCGAACCTGTTCCACAGCTTGAGCGCAGAACATTCATTTTTGCTTGAGACTTGGTTCGCGCCTTACAAAACCATGTCAGTCAATAAATGAATGTGTTGGCTCAGGACTCCGTGTCATTCTCATCCTTCCAGTTTTCTGAAAACATGCTTTTCCTGTATCCCCAAGCTTAAGAGTCCATTGGATATGAAGGAATTTGTCTTCAGTGACTTTCTGGGGTACTGAGGGATGGAAACTGTCACCTTGAGCTAGAACAGCAGAAGAAATAATGGCAGAACCTCCTCCCTCTCTCACATCCACTTCCCCTGACATCCCACCCGCCTGTGCAGGAACACTCACCTGTCTACTCATGGGTGTCGTCTTAAGTTCTACATAGAGAGTAGGAGGAGTGTTGTCGCGCAACATCAAGTAAACACGACTCGCAATAAAATATATCCAAGAAGTTTTATTCTCCGTACTAAAAGTCAGCACCGGTGTCCTCACAACCATCCGAACCACGACCGTCAGCCAACTGTCGTAGCCTCGAACGCTGCAAGTCACCAGTACACCTGAAAACAAACATTCCACAATCTAGAACTTTGCACATAGTACTTGGTTACATACATTTATCAATGAGGCAGTCCCTTTCCAAAGATAATGAGTAAGCCGAAGTTCAGAGCAGCTAGCTTAGGATTTGAAGAGGGCATAGAACTGTCCTCTTGTTGAAGACACTACATTTATCGTTTGAGGTCGAAGAGCTGCTTTTGAAAAGCAAGCACACCAAGATAAAAATGTGGATTTCAAATGACAAGCCTCTCGTTAGAAGGGTGGTAAGATGACAGACCATATACAATCCTGGAAGTGAGCCTCCCTCTGTCTATAACTTTAAGGGTTAAACTGAGACCAGAAAGCAAGGCTTTTGTTGCTGAAAAATATATTGTAACTTTGTTGCAAGGTATGTTCAGAGCTCTAGGCAAAATGCTATTTTGCCATTCAGGTGTTCTCTTTTTCTTTGTTGCAACAAGGCGTTTTTTAGGCTCCTTTGTTGGCAATCGTAGGCTCTATTATGACCTTAATATAGCAGTAACCCCGGTTATCAATATGCCTGGCTGCCTGTTCCTCCCTGGAGACATTTCCTAAAACCTATGCTGCCTGTTTCTAAGCCATTATCATCAATTAACCCCCTACGACTTAATGATGAGTTACTTGGTTGCTGAATTCACATGACCGCATTCATGTTACACAATCTTGGACTCCAAAAACTATCCATTCCTCAAGAGGCACAAATCCTCTTCCTTTGCATCTATATGAATCTTCTCGACTATGCAAAACATATACATTTATTGTAAGAAGATGAATGAGGTGACATTCAAATGTTCTACAAGATGATAACATTAGAGCTGTATCAGACATTCTCTGCTTTCTTGGTTTCTGGTCTCTGTGCAAGAGGCTGCTTTATTAAAAACATCTCATAATGTATTCCTTTTGGATAATGGATTCCTATATTTATATCGAGCCTAATTCATTTTACTGAAGAAATATTTCAGAGAAAGTGTTTAACCTGCCTGATCTCACCCTATTATATTTTAGAAAAATAGAATACATCACTGAAAAGATAGGGTTGATTGTACTTAGATGTTGAAAACAAACAAAACAAGCCACACTAGCCACATTACGGTATATTTGTGAAGCTGTTAGAGCAGTTTGCCCCTTTTCCCAAGTACATGTCCAGTACATCTTTGGATCTGAGCACGAAACGTAGGAAGTGGACTCTAAGGAGCCATTGAGTCTTGTGGGCCAGTTGTTCCAAAGAGGGTCATGGCCAACGTTTTTAGTTATTTTCTTCAGCCCGGTTATTACGCCCCTTCAGACTTGATTAGAGAAATAAATTAATCTCTGGCAATATGGCTGACTTTACAGCACTGGTAAATATGTATTGCGCATGTTCATTGTGCGCCTGTGTGATATTCGCCACCTGGTGGAAGGATGTGGAAGTGGTGGGTACTACTCGGGGGTCTCTATCCCCATCTGTGGAGCCGAGAGCAGCCAGATGTCCTGTTCCATAGGCAGTAGTCGCCTTGCATCTCACTGCTGCTTTCCACAAATCTCACACCGCTCTGTTTCCCCTGTATGCGTTATTCGATGGTGGATGACGGTGACGAGATCAGAATATATTTGAGTGACGCATAGCCTCATGTAATTGGCTGTGCTGGCAGAGAATTCTTGCTATAGTGTGCTTGGTGTGCGGAGCAGCAAAGACCCCTCTCCAACACATCTGCCATAACGAGATTTGCTATTCTGCCCTTACAAAATGAAGACCATATTTAAAAAATATATATATATATTTTAGTTTCTGTGGACTGTTAAATGTAGACCAAGCAAGAGCATCCCCGGGAAGGCTGATTTACATAGGCCATATTTCACATCTACATACATTTTAAGCTTAGGGACATTTTGTTATGGTGCATCCCATTGCCAGAGTTTGTTCCATTTGTATTATTAATTTGTTAAACATAATTTCTGGCAGTAAGTGCGTGTTTGTTGGCAGAGTTTGGTTTAGTTTTGAATATGTTGATGCTATCATGGAAGTTTACTTTTCAGAATTGGATCTGTGCCAGAGAACAGCTTGTCCTTTTTGTAGGCGATGGCCATCTTTTAATGTGACTCAAATTATATTCAATTTTGTGTACACAGATTGCTATGTAGTTCACACGTTTTTATAATTTAGTTGTTTGGCGTTACAACATTATACTAAAAATGTAAAAGACAAATCAGAGCACAGAAAGAAATACCCGATATCAGCAAAAACAACTGGAGTAAGTTTGCACCTTTTGTTGCAAAAAAATGAACAAATAATGTTTTGAATATTATTCCCTATTTAATGTTAAATGCCCAGAAATAACATTTTTGTTTTTGCTAATGAAATTACTGAATCATGGGATTACCTCTATTATGCCGACCTTCTGCACAGGTAAATGAGGTCCTTTATGTCGGAGGTCTCTTGCGGTGACCCGATCTGTTACTTTAATCAGCAATTCCTGGAAGTCATTGACTTAAAAATACACGAATGGCCTTCAAACGACCAAGAGGCAGGTTTACACCAGTGGCCTACGTTCCCGAGTGAAATTCCTCCAGTGTCTCAGTGGGTGTTTTTGCCCATTGTCTTTTGGGCGATTCTCTAACAACCAAAATGCTTTGTTTGAGTTATAGCTTGATAGGACAGCAAGAGAGTATTTCATTCAAACATGGTTTCCCCATAAAACAATCGGTTGCCAGAAACTATAAATTTATATCCGCAAGCTGTGGTGACAGCAGATTATGAATTTCCTAAATCTATAAACTAAGTGTCCGCAAAAAGTATAAACCTCTCTGAAATTCTAACAAATTATTTGCGACATCTGGCAAAACGCAGAAATCTAACAATGTTTTGGCATGGTTTCAAAACCCCATAAATGTTAAATTCAATCATCTGGAGAGTTTGATGATCACTTGAATTAAAAAATATTTGCAGCATTTCTGTCCTACAGCAAGACCAAGGAAATACTAGAAACCTGAGTATTTTTCTGCGGCGGATCATTGCTCTAGGCGGTCATCAGACTTATGTCCTGGCTCATTAAAGAGGTCTCTATGCTGCTCTGTAATCACAACCATGGTTGTGGGTCGTAATGACCACACAGAGAGCCAAATGTACCATTCTGTGGAGCGCGAGCCCTGGCAGAGACCATGAGACCCTCCGATTCCATGAAGCTCCTGATGTATATCGACGATATCACAGCCTGCAATGCAATCATAAAAGGAAATGTTTGCATATCAGCCATGTTTGGGCTGACTTTATTTTTTTCCGTGACCTTTCCAGACTTATTTGTCATTTTATGTTTTTTACTCGGGCTGTGATTTTTTTTTTTCCCTCTACCATCCCGGCATCCTTTTTAGCTTATTTTATTTTGACTTAAGTTGTGCATTTTAAACCGACCATTCTGAACCGTTTGCTCATTATTTGTGCTGAAGATGTTCTTTATTCTCAACCTCTCCAACGCCTTAGTAGATCAGACCGACCGACTAATGGACACAGCCGACAAAATGTCCTTGCTTATCGGACCCCCAGTTTCTATGGTGAACATCTCAGAACCACGAATTACTACCCTTTTCCACATTTTCTTTTTAAGCAGGTTCTGCAAGTAATTCAGAAAGTTCAGGGGACTAATGTGTTTATAAATAAAAAGAATATATAACAGCTGTTGATTGTTTAAAGTTTATACTCCATTGCAAGAGTTCAACACATAATCAGTCTGTGTATGCACTCTGTCAGCCTTTATTTATCCGTCAGAGCCTGGGAGACCAGTCTCTCACAAATGAAATGTACTCAGGGCCCAACTGGAGAACCAAAAGCAGCCCGTGCAAAAATGCTCAGCCAGCTCCACCCCCTTCGTCCCCTCACACACTTTCTTTCTGTACCTACGTTTTGTTTTTTTCCTATTCTCATCTCTCTCTCTTCTCCCTCTGTAATCTCTCTCTCTACCTTCCTAGTTCCCCCCCCTACCAAAGGCTCACATTCACAGACTTTTCTCAGGGAGGTAGGAAGAGGGGCTACTGCCAAGAACTCAGCAACCAGCCAGCAGACACACCAACATATTATCCAGCCCAGTGCTTGCCTTCATGGATAAGAGTACTTTTATTTTCACAGCCACACTCAGTAGTTTACAGTTCAGTGGATTGGACATACAGGGTTGCAGCATGCTGCGTTCTGTGACGAGGCCCTGCAACCCCTTCCTGGTAATCGTGCTCCTCCCTCTAGGGCCATGATTGCCTCTACTATAGTCCCCACCCTTGGTGTTGGGAGGATTAGGCTCAGGTGCAGTTAGCTCAAATGTTATCAGTTTTCACTCGTTTCAGTAGGCAGTTCGGATCACCATGTTGCATCTTCATAGTCAAACCCATAGTTTACCAGTAAGAATGATCGTGAAAGTCCAGGTATGTGGTGATTGTGGACCCATTGTCCCTTCTTAGCAGCTTGGAGTTTTTGATTAAGCAGTTGTTGGCCTTTCCAGATGTCATCAGAAGACTGATTCATGGAGGATGGTTTTTATGGCACTGGCTTCAACAGCTGTGCTTCTTGCAGCTAGCTGCAGTGAGGTGCTCGGTGACAGTACTTGCAGCCTCCAGGCCGAATCGTCTGTTATCTCTTGGCATGGACACATTGGGCTCTCCGCTTGCCAGTGATACTGTCCTTTACACTTCATCCGTGGTGGCAGCCCCACATGATTGGCTATTGGGCTGTACACTTCTAGTGTAAACTTGACACAGTCCACTCCTGGAACTATGCAGACTCTCTTGGGCCATCTGCTTTTCCTTCGTTTTTTTTCTCGCCTGGAACACATTTGGGTCTCTCCTCCTAGAACATGTCTTCTTCTGCAGGGTGAAGCATACTCAGTCTCACTCAGCAGGCAGGCTTCTAGGCACCTTCAGGTAGACCATCCTCTTCTCCAGCGGAAACAACTTCATGTGATGTACCCTCACCTGTGAAACACTGACTGTTAGGCAAACATCAGTGCTACATACACATCAGCTCTTTGGGTACTTTGCAGAGCACTGCTTTCCTTGATCGAGAACAAATTGGGACGGGAATATAACTGGGATTGTTCGAGACCCCCTTTTATATACATTTTTGAGACACAGCATGTGGAATCAGTGTCGCAAGCCTCAGAACCGGTATGTGGTGTCTCCTGTCCGCCAAATCTCCAGATGCAGCCTCTGTGCAACTTGATGCTTCTCACAACAGGTAGCACTGGGGCTGACAACAAGCCGCATCATCCTCTACATGGACATGAGTTGCGTGTTTCTGTACTTTTTTCCTTTTCCACTACCAACTACCAATTGGCAGTGATCAGGAAGACCCAATCAGTGGCCCTTTGCTAACAAAGTCTTAATGGAATTTCTGTAGCTAGCACAGTCTCCGTTATCCTTACTTCAGTGTCAGGATGCTACCCTCCACCCACAGGTATGCAGGCAGTACTACACTTCCTTTGTCTGTGGAAAGTATGCTCATTCTCAGTGTTGTGCCATGCTCCACTAATATACACACACCGGCTACCACCTGCGTCATAGGCTCACCAAATACACACATGCATTTGACATGCATATAGAATGTAAGTGTCAGGTTATGGGTTTCACATAACAATGGAACTTAACACTAGAGGGGTCAGCAGGCCACACCCTCTTGCCGCCACAGATAAAAAGGTCTGGTAACCCTAAAGTTTGAGAAAACATGGTATGTTTCCACAGCCTCTTTATGTTTATATCCTGAAAAGGGATGGTAGTCCACTTTCCACTATGAGAGCTCCCCTAGTGTACCTCTCCAGGTCACAGGACTGGTCCTGGACCTCACATTGACAGGAATAGGCCTAGGGCTCTACAACCAAGCTAGATTAGTTTAACAAGGGCCAAAATAAGATTAAGGATACTTGATTTACATGCAGTCGGACACTCAGACCATAGGTAGACATCTGCGAATACATTTAAGGGATATTCCTGCCCAAACTACCTCAAATTGACTTTCAGTAAAGATCGTGGTCAATTAAGGTAAAGCGAAAACACAGTTGCTGAAATGTTTGATGGGTCAACCTAAGCACTTGAGCACAAATCCTCCCGGCTTGTGAGCCCTGCATCACATTTACATCACATGGGCTCCCTTATATAACAGTCAGTCATACTTGATTTTCACTTCCGGTGATCCCCTAAATTGGTCCAAATATAAAGAAGGATGCCTGGTGCCATTAATGTTTTTTGTGTTTTGGAGAGAATTAAAGACGTTCTGCACTGATGAAGCATAACCTCATGTAGACTGTCCAATTTAATCTGTTTCCTTCGAATAGTTGTATGTTGAGTTTCTGTGCATTGATTGTATATCCATTGTTCATTGTTACTTATTGGGTGACTTTTGGTTCCACATTTGGCACTCTCTGTATCTGCCAATTCACTCCTCCATCTTTCAGTATTGGTTTCTACACAGTAGTATAATGTTTATTACTGTTTATGTGTACAAACAAAGTCAAAAATGTGTGTTTCAGATAATAGGCATTTAACCCTATGAAGCTATCCATTCATTTCATGGCATGTCCAACGCAGGTCCAAGAGGGCTATATCCATGCCTAATTTTAGAGGTAGCCATAGGCTATGTACATGAATTTCACTTAGATTAATTTTACACAAGTTGATCTCTTGTGGATAGCTTGCAGTCCTGGCATGGATTTAGTTTCCTTGGCCTATGATGCACACCATTGTTCACATTAGAACGTGCACTCAGCTTCCTTGAGAAGTCATGAAAGAATGGGCACCTGAAACTGGGGAATTCAGTAATGAAAACATGCATCTAATAATGCAGTTATATTGTCTACCACCTCAGTTACCTTCATCAATTGAAGGTTGGCATGGGACTATAAAAACATACATTACTTCCTCATGGCAGCAATGGTGCTGGTACAGTTTTGAAGGTAGGGTGATGGGCAACGATATTAGCTCACTGAGAACATAGGGTCTGAAAACTCCAAGTGCAAAGGGTGGGGGCAGTGTGAAGTCATATATCGTATTTTGGCGCATACCTTAACACATATATGACTATAATGTGGAGTGTGGGATATTGTTGTGAGATTTACGCTCTAGTAAAACTTGACTCAATTTGTATGGGAAATATTGTTATTTTCTAATCTTTGCAGCCTCCAACAGGGGATATAGAACTCAGAATGGGTAATAGTACACTAGGGAAATACTGCACCTCAGCTGTATTTCCTGGGTGCAGTATTGTCGCTTTGAGTACCGTGGGTCTTGCATTGAGCCACCCCCCCCCCCCCCCCCCCCCCCACACACTTGTTTGTCAATGCTGCCATATGTTTTTAAACAATGGAAATAATTCGTCTGTAATCCGAACTGATGTTTTTTGTTTGTAGGTGTGCTAAAAAAAACAGTGCTACCCATGTAGAGCCTTCTGCTTTTGCACTCTCCTGTGCACCACCAAGAGTGCATTTTTGAGTCGGAGAGAGGAAAATAAACACGTGTGAAGGAGCCATTTGCATCTGGTACAAAGAAGCCTGTGACGTTTGACACCCTGTCTTTGAAAAGCATTATATGTTGTCGGAGAATGTGCAAAGCCCTCTGTTGTTCATTTTCAAAGTGATCTCCTTCGTGGTGGCCTTGGTGTGCTGCACCATCCCCGCGCCGCTGGTCCAGCGCCGAGGGTGTTCTTTAAAATGAGGGCTGCATTGTAAGCTTGTTTTGTGCCCTCTTGAAGATGGCTGCTTATCATCCTAACCACCGCAGCAACCCACGAGGAAGACATCCTCGCTGCTGCCTGCGTCTGACGAGGACATCTGTTTGCACTGTGGAACACTTGCAAGATGTTAAGGCAGGAAATATGGATAATATTTCGCGAGCTTTATGCCTCTCAGCTGTCAGTTGCTTGATTAACACTGGATGGAAGTCTTGTTCCCACCCAGTCAAGTTGTAATGTTAACTGAGAGGCTCAGGGATCTCATTCTCCCCAATACGTTCGTATTCCAAAGGTCCGCCACTGATGCAAGTAGTTATCACTCTGTTACCGTGCCAACTTTTAGCATTCACTTTACATCTGTATGGATGAGAACCACTAACGTCAGTGAATACTCTGCCAAGGAGCCTCCAATCCTCCCACCCTTTGCACTTGGATTTTTCAAACCCTATGTTCTTGCCAGGTTTCCGGAAAAAAACTGTCATGATAGTATGGCGTGAGAACATCGGGGTTGTCCAACATAGGTCCAAGTGGACTTGATCCATGCCAGTTTTGAAGAATAGCCTGTGTCAATGTAAATGAGTTACCTTGAGATGAATCTCATTTACATTTATTGTATATCCAAATCCTGAAAGTCTGCCGTAGACCTGGCCATTTTGGACCTAGGTTTGTCCTCCTGGGTTGCATGAATATTGTGCTTTGTGTTGCTTTAAATTACGAGTATCACGAAGGGAATATTAACAAACACTGTCAAATTAGAGAAACTGTAAAATCACTACTTAAAAAGTAAGTCTTGTTGAGCTTTTGAATGCAAAAGGCATTATTTACAAATGGGAAACAGCACGGCAACACTGGCCGCATAGCAGATCGTGGTATTGACCTGGTTTGTGACAGAGGAGCCGTGAGCATAATGGGTTCCAATACACATACTGGTTACGCTTTACGTATTACAAGGAGAGCAAGGTAAAGTTTTGATTTTTTTTTTTTTGGGTGTGCCATTATCAGTATGTGATTTTACTATGTAAACCCGTTAATATTGTTTTTTACATCTTTGGTTTGCTGGATCCTTGCTTCCAAAATAAACCTGAACATGTGTCAAGACCAACATGTGCACCACATGCCCTTGCTTTTACAGCCAGAATATTCTTCCTTGGGGAATAATTTGAAAGGACAATTTCCCCAGGAAGTAACACCTGGAGCAGAGGTCCATGCAGAAATGTTCTTTAAACAGCTCAAATGGGCGAATTTCTTTGCTTGTTGCATGCTCTTTTGATCGTTGTAATCAGGAAGCATGCATCTGTTTTCCTTCACCAGAAAAAAACACTGTTTGGCAGCACTGTAATAATTTGAGGACGTGTGTCAAGCCTCCCATAGAGGTTTGCCCTTCGTTGTTGTATTCATCAGGGGCTCACGTGAGCCTTAAAAAACACCCTTTACGCAAAACCTCGCGGGAGGGGAGAAGGCAGCTCATAACAGGCCAACTCTGACTCTTTCCGGTGTAAGGGGTTATTTTGGTCTCACGTGGGCCTCTTTCTAGGTGTCCGGGGCTGTAGATTCCTTATCTCGGACTTGCAGAGCATCTTGGCCCACTCTGCGTTCTCGCTCCGAACTGCAGTTAGCGTTCATGGAGCCGAAGGGTTAGGATAACTGCAGCTCCGGGAGATGTGCATTGTATTCCGTAAACTGTGCTTTCGGATAGTCGTGTTTGTCTATTGAAAGCTCTTGTACGACTGTGGTCTTATAAATATACATATAACTAACTCCTGAAGCGAAGGGAAAGACAAACACCTCTGCTTTTCAGGCCTTGCTAGATGCCCTCTCGCTGTCGGGTTTGTACAATGTCTTAACTAAATCTCCGAAAAATACACAACGGGACACTGTACCCGGTGTGAAAATGAGCACCCCCCCCCCCCCCCCCCCCCAAAACATGGAAACCAAACCAGTGTAATGGCTTACATTTTACCATCCTTTGAAGGATGAAAGACTGAGGTGACTTTGCTGGGATTCGAGCTGGTGGCGAGGTGTCAGAAACAACCTCTTAGTTTGCCGAGCCGGCTGGTACAATGGCATTACAGCAACAGGGCTTGGCTTGGGACAGGGCAAATGGCACATCGGCAGGTCAGGCTTTAGCGTGCTGATTCAGGTAGACTGCGTGTGTTTGCCTCCATGCATTAGCCCATTAAAGACATCCCTGATAGCTTGTATTTTGTTTTAAGCAGCTGGTTTTTGCGCTCTTGCACGAGTGTGGTTGTTTATAAGTATATGGTTATGCATGTATGTGTGACTTGCGTATGATTCCTGACTAGAATATTAAATAAGCATTGGGAAAGCCAATAGGTCTGCTTTTTTGCTTTGCCAATGCTTATTTTGTCATGCTGTTAGTAAAAAGTTTTTGTTGGGGAAGCTGTCAAGACCTCAGCACTACAGGGAGTGCAGAATTATTAGGCAAATGAGTATTTTGACCACATCATCCTCTTTATGCATGTTGTCTTACTCCAAGCTGTATAGGCTCGAAAGCCTACTACCAATTAAGCATATTAGGTGATGTGCATCTCTGTAATGAGAAGGGGTGTGGTCTAATGACATCAACACCCTATATCAGGTGTGCATAATTATTAGGCAACTTCCTTTCCTTTGGCAAAATGGGTCAAAAGAAGGACTTGACAGGCTCAGAAAAGTCAAAAATAGTGAGATATCTTGCAGAGGGATGCAGCACTCTTAAAATTGCAAAGCTTCTGAAGCGTGATCATCGAACAATCAAGCGTTTCATTCAAAATAGTCAACAGGGTCGCAAGAAGCGTGTGGAAAAACCAAGGCGCAAAATAACTGCCCATGAACTGAGAAAAGTCAAGCGTGCAGCTGCCACGATGCCACTTGCCACCAGTTTGGCCATATTTCAGAGCTGCAACATCACTGGAGTGCCCAAAAGCACAAGGTGTGCAATACTCAGAGACATGGCCAAGGTAAGAAAGGCTGAAAGACGACCACCACTGAACAAGACACACAAGCTGAAACGTCAAGACTGGGCCAATAAATATCTCAAGACTGATTTTTCTAAGGTTTTATGGACTGATGAAATGAGTGAGTCTTGATGGGCCAGATGGATGGGCCCGTGGCTGGATTGGTAAAGGGCAGAGAGCTCCAGTCTGACTCAGACGCCAGCAAGGTGGAGGTGGAGTACTGGTTTGGGCTGGTATCATCAAAGATGAGCTTGTGGGGCCTTTTCGGGTTGAGGATGGAGTCAAGCTCAACTCCCAGTCCTACTGCCAGTTCCTGGAAGACACCTTCTTCAAGCAGTGGTACAGGAAGAAGTCTGCATCCTTCAAGAAAAACATGATTTTCATGCAGGACAATACTCCATCACACGCGTCCAAGTATTCCACAGCGTGGCTGGCAAGAAAGGGTATAAAAGAAGGAAATCTAATGACATGGCCTCCTTGTTCACCTGATCTGAACCCCATTGAGAACCTGTGGTCCATCATCAAATGTGAGATTTACAAGGAGGGAAAACAGTACACCTCTCTGAACAGTGTCTGGGAGGCTGTGGTTGCTGCTGCACGCAATGTTGATGGTGAACAGATCAAAACACTGACAGAATCCATGGATGGCAGGCTTTTGAGTGTCCTTGCAAAGAAAGGTGGCTATATTGGTCACTGATTTGTTTTTGTTTTGTTTTTGAATGTCAGAAATGTATATTTGTGAATGTTGAGATGTTATATTGGTTTCACTGGTAATAATAAATAATTGAAATGGGTATATATTTTTTTTTTGTTAAGTTGCCTAATAATTATGCACAGTAACAGTCACCTGCACACACAGATATCCCCCTAACATAGCTAAAACTAAAAACAAACTAAAAACTACTTCCAAAAATATTCAGCTTTGATATGAATGAGTTTTTTGGGTTCATTGAGAACATGGTTGTTGTTCAATAATAACATTAATCCTCAAAAATACAACTTGCCTAATAATTCTGCACTCCCTGTATATGGAAGAAGTGTGGATGCATTACTCATGAAAAAGGCTGAATGCTGTCAAAGTGAAGTTGGCGGAAGGTTGAAGTGGGCTGATCCATTGCTCCATCTTATATGCTCCTGTGTGTGTGAGGGGGGAGGAGAAAAATGTGAATAATACAGCAACTGGCCAATGGATGAAGATGACTGACTGAAAGCCCTGATGAGCATTAGTCACTGAGCTTTCCAAAATAGGTCCATAAGCCTCATCCACCTCAGTTCCTACCTGGGATTGTTTCTGGGTGATCTGTCAAACGGAAGGGTGGGGTAGATGGAGGCTGTGTTCAGAGAAAAGGGGGGGAGTCCCAAAACAAGTTTCCCTGTTCGCTTTTCAATAGGGAAATTGAACAGAGATACCGCCAAAACTGCTGTGTGGAATTACACCAAATATGGCTGAAAACTAGATCTTGGTCCAGAAGGTGTGCTTTTTAGGTAGAGCATGCAAGCGCTCAGACGTGTTCCAATCCATCTGTGGGCTTTTAACCACACCCACTGCACAACAATCACCATCACTCATACTTGGGCTTGCCTTTCAAGAATCCTTTGTTACCATTGGTAAATGCTTTGTTTGTCTTTCCTTGGGGCAGTTTTGTTACAGCCTTCGCCATCGACCCCGTTACACGGGTGATTGCATGTTTTCCAATACGTTTGACTGCGAGCAAACTTATTTTTCCTTGTGTCTCTCCTTCGCGCTCATGCTCATGACGGCCGTGGCACTTTGCATTGGCTCGCTTATGTCAACTGTTTTACTTTTCGTTCTCAATTTATTTGGCAAGAAAAGTCCAGTTAGGAATTTACAACGCTCATAGCTCTAATATTTTGGTGTAAATCTCTTTAGCAATTTCAGTGGAATTAAGGTTCAACCATTATAGATATTTTACTCTGTGAAGGACTTGCAGAGCCTACAGAGCTTGAGATGATCATTGTAGGATTCTGGGGACTCAGTCCCCTGTTCTCTGTCCTGACAAAGGGCCTGATTCTAACTTTGGAGGGCGGTGTTAAACCGTCCCAAAAGTGGCGGATATACCACCTACCGTATTACGAGTTCCATAGGATATAATGGACTCGTAATACGGTAGGTGGTATATCCGCCACTTTTGGGACGGTTTAACACCGTCCTCCAAAGTTAGAATCAGGCCCAAAGTGTAAAAACAAAAAACATATAGGGGGTGGGATAGGGCTACCTGCCCCAATAGGACTGCTGTTAACTATAACTCCTGCCCTCGCGTCACATTTTACGTCACTTATGACATGTTATATGGCGTCATTGTTAACATCACAGCAACACCTGGATTACATCATTGATGACAACACTGTGCATGGTGGTGGCATGAGTTATAGTTACTTTAGTACACAAGTTAAAGTTACTTGATATAACTACTACTGGTGAATTTCAGGGAATTCATTTGTTTAAAATGGCATCTTATGAGATTTTCATGTAACTTTATAGAATCCCTTTAATCTTTGTTTATTTTGTTGAAGTTCAAAAGTGTTTTTGATAACCTAGTATAACTGTCACTTTAACCCTTGTTTTATCAGTGAATATAAAGCGAAACCTATAGTTTTCAAGAATTGGCAAAAATTGGTCATGCATGCCACAGCACTTTCAGGTCTGACCTAACAATTTGTAGTTGTTCTGTTAATTCCATCGCAAATCATTATTAAAACTTGTTTTCCAACAATCACGCTGACTTATAATGCTACAAAACACTTACAGCAAGCTGCACGCATGAGAGGGGCAAAAGGGGCAGTGGAAAAGAAGACAAATGTGGAGAAAAAAAAACTTTTGTAACATAACATTATTGTAGACTTTTAAAACAGAGAGGGAATGTGTGTGTGTGTGCGTGCGCTTGCACATTTTTGTCTGTGAATGTAAACATTCCTGGTGGCATCCGACAGACACCTCACCATACCAAACTGTAAGCACCTGTACCAAACTATTTACCACAAAATGCAGTTATTACGGGGAGTGTAACACCCTCCCAGAAGCCACGCTCCTGCTCAGGCCTGCATTCACTTGTCATCATAACTATATATGGATCTTCCACCAGGAGATACAAGTAAACCACCCTCATTCAGCTACCCATGAATAAGAAGTCTGAATTTCAGAACTTCAAGTATCTCGAGATAGCACACAGGAATGGCCATCATCATACTTTCTCTTTAGAAATGTATGTGCCTTTCGACAGTACTACCGTTTAAGTTTTTAGAATTTTAGAATTGTATTTGCTTCTTATGTGGAGATTTCTTGTAAAGTCTCCATGACATCCCATAAATGTTTCAGTGATTTATATTTTCAGTAAATTGAATTCTTAAAAAATGGACAGTGTAGCAAGAATAACTTTAATGGTGCAAACAGCAAAGACCACAATAGTTGCTTGAAAGGCATGTGGTGAATTCACCAGTGAAGAATACCCAGATCAGCAAACAGAGACAATCGGGAGAGACGTTATGCCTGGTTCACTTGCAAAGCGGGAGGTAGACTAAATGACAGACTGTCAGTGCAAAACCCAAAGTTATAATTAGGACATTGTGACTTGCAAATGGGTTTGCAAATCATGCTATCCAGAGTACAAGTCCTTATGATTCACAAAGAAGAGGCATTAAAAGGCACTTAGTTTCTCAAGGATGTGTATCAGTGGTTTGCGAGTGCTGTTTGTCTCACACTATTGATTGGATAACGACTCTCAAAAGAAGGTGTTATCCATTTGCAAAGTTGAAGTTGTCATTGAGGGACCACTTCCACTTTGAAACCGTGGGTTCCGGGCATTAGCGAGGGTGAGGGGGGCAGCACCAAAAATGAATACGGTTTGTAAATGACATTTGTGATCAGCTGTGCCATAGTGTTGGATAGTAACGTTCTTCTGGTGCCACTATCAAGCATGACAACAAAATGGTTTCCATTTTGATGGCATGACCATGCTGAGCCCAGTCATTTGTGAAATGTTGAACATTCTCTCCTCGTTTCTGCCAAGGTAAGTACCTCCAAAGGTTTCCATCCGAGGAAAAAATGTGAGACGTGCTTTTGAAGTATCATTTATTTATCCCCTCAGACCTGAAGCGATCTTCCGCTGAGTATAGAGGATGCAGCACTAATGCCTCCAAACACAGTTCTTTGATAGAAATTGCTTCAGTGCGGGAACCGTGCAGATGTAAGGCTATATATTCGGTGACTAGCTCCTGACCCCTTTGTAAAATTCTATGTCACCCCCAAGTTGTCAGTTGAAATGCACTAAGTGCACAATATTTTTATCATCTCTGGCACAAAGAGGATGTCGGGCAATCAGCGCTTAATTTGAGCCACTGGTTTCTGCACTGGCACTCATCGTCAATACCAGCTGTTGTAACTATCTGCCACATGATGGCGCACTACATCTGATTTTGTGAGGAGCACTACAACAGTTGTTTGATAATTAAATAGACATTAGCATCATTAATGCCTGCTAGACAAAGCTATAAGAAGAGCATGGGTCACATTTGTCAGCAGGTATATAGAATTCCTATCGCCCACAGCCCAGGACATATTGTTTGGTCTCAAGGGCAACAAGTTTTCATATTTATTTTATCCTTGGGACAAGCAGGCCCAACCTTCAGCAGCACAAACCAAAGGCCAATTTACTGAAAAAGGGATCTGTCTGCAGTTAAGGTAATATGTGTGTCCATATGTTAATGCTGTTTGTAATGCCGACATCATTAAGGTGAGCGCTGTAAATAAATGTTTTATGATAACACTGCACTACTGACAATGTTTCCATTAAAAAAAAAAAAATGTACATGTTTGAAAGGTTTAACAGTATGATGCTAAGTATAATGCTCCAAGAATGCTTTCCGATTAGATGCAAATGTTTGCAGAAGCTTCTAAGCCCGAGTGATGATTTCTTTCAAAATAAAATGTTCAGAAAAAATGCAAGTAGGAGAAAAGTTTAATGACTGAAATTTTAGGTGTGATTTCTTTGAAGCATCATTTAGTAAAATGTGCTGATGCATGCTAGTATTACCCAAAAATATTCCTAATGGAAAATCATTGTAACCATTTTCAACAAGATTGAGAAGTATGAAAATAAACAAGCACTGGCAAAGCCAACCAATTGGACATTTTTTGTGAGTCTTTTGGTTTTGTCAGTGGATGTCTTGTTTTGACACAGCACTTTGTTATGGGAGCTGCAGGCCCTCACCATTATAACAAACGCTGGCAAAAAGCAAAAAAAAGTTTTAGATCTCAAAAAGCACACATTGCCACTAGTAGTGTAACAAAGGCCAGCAAACCCCCCCCCCCCCCTCCAGGGGGCCCCCTCCGCACAGCACCTGCCTAGAGTGAGTCTGTGGGAGAGGCTCTATGTTCTTTGCAGGGAGCCCCCTCCAGTTGTGTTATGCCACAGATTGCCACATTAGTTTCTGACACTGATCAAAACTACTTTGTGTGCCAATATGCTCCTTGTGGAAGAGCAGAATGTGATTACTCACAGTAAAGCCAGTCGATAGATAGAGAGAGAAATAGAAGTGTAATAAAATAAAAATGCCTTTAACGCCAGACATAATTAGGATCCCAATTCTTAAAGAAAGTCACAAAAGTGCACCCATGGTATATGTCTTTGAATTAATGGCTTTCATCAGTTCACAAGAATTTACAGAAGTAGACCAGGAAATAGTACTTCTAGAAAATATTTGTGAACTGTATTTTAGCACCAGCAAATACACATGTGTAGATTTGCTCATGTGAAAATCTATTGAGCGTTTACAAGTTCACTTTCCTTCCAACCACTTTCTTCCCAGCCCTGGAAGAACTTCTACTTCTGCCATTTTCAGGAGTAAATTTCCAACCTTTCTCATCATGGGAAAAGATTAGACAAGAGCTGGTGAAAGCCTTAAAGCATGCAAGTTAGTAGATTAGTAAACTCAGATGCCTTCCAGCACTGAAACTATTGCTCACTGCTTCCTCCAACCCCATTATGTAGATCTGCGGAAAGGTGGCAAAATATGGAAATTGCTATAGTAAGGATTAAAATTCCAAGTATTCAAATCCTATGATAGTAGTAGCCCTGGCGTAATCAGAGAAGATATTATCAGAGCTCTTACATAATGAGATTGCTTCCATAATTTGTCACTGCACTATATGGCACCAAAGGGACTAGTAGATCTTTTTACGGGACAAGTAGATTAAAGAAACAAACTGTCTCATGGACAAGTAGTTATTTTATTAAATTCCACACCCCTATGTCAGTCATTTTATTGCATATTTAAAGTCTGAATTATCACACTTGTATGAGTGTGATACTTTGCTGCGATGGTTCAGTCATTGGCAGCGCTAGAGGGACAATGGGAAGTGCAAGCTGCATTGACCACCTTCTGACAAGGACCTTGGCCCTTATTTATTTTATTTATTTTACAAATTAAGTACTGGTGCCAATAAATGTGTGATATGTACATATCACACCATGTAGAAGAAAAATATACTGCTCCTCTATAGAATACTGTTTACGCTCCAGTAAAAGGGAATGTATTTGTTTACATCTTTTTTCTCCTATGGTTTTCAACAGTGATACATACTTCAACTAATAGTGATCCTGGTGCCTGTAAACAGCTTTGGCAAACCTCCATATTAGAAGCAAGAAGGCAAATGTGAATAAAATAGCCTTCTCTGCAAGGGGAGATAACAAGAGGACCAATCTATTGTAGACTTTTGTTCTATGTATATTTATGTGCTTATTTATTTTGGCGATTTTTGTTGGGTGTCGACGGCTGCCAGGAGTAGTTTGAGTGAACATCCTGCCGATTTCGGACCACAAATTTCTGTTATGACTCGTTTAGTGATGAAACTTATTAATCTCATCTCATAGTTTTGATTTAGAATAGCTGACCTTCTTCAACAGTGATTCCATCCTTTTAGCTCTACAGTCCGATAAAAATGGTTGCTGATTTTTTTTTATTTTATATCTTCTGATCTCCCTCAGGTTTCAGTCTGCCTGCATTTCGTATCGCATTCAAGGAAAAATTATCTGCGTGAAAATGGACTCAATTTATTTTGAACCTATTTTGCCGTCATCAGATTAGCCATAGGTTGGTTTACAAATACATTAAGGCTGCAGGAATCATTTTTGAAGAACCAGTATGAATTCACTATGTACGTGAACATTTCTGGAAGTTATTTAAGAGCAGTTGTGCATATATTGTGCATTGAGATCAATTGGCAGCTTTAAAAATGTAATTTGTGCAAAAAGTGTTGCAGTTGGTGTGTGCAGGTTTGGTTGTAGCTATGCCCCACTTATGATTCGAGCGAACTACTCTAGTTTCTAATCAAAAGATCCAGAAACCTCCAGCCTTCAGAGAGAGGATCCATATCTTAGGTTTAACATTCTTCTCTGGCCAACCAGACATCTTCAGATGGTGAAGTACGGACTTTTAGGAAAGTCCATTCTGACCACAAGCCACCTTCCTCTTTCTCTCTCCCATGTGTCTTCCTTTACTCTAGCCTGGTCCTTCTTTCCACCCTTCCCACCTCACAGTGCTTAGGGGGAGCTTCTCTGCTACCCAGGGCTTTTAACAAGTAATCTGCGTGGTATAGTATATGGCAAAAGGCAGCAGAAAGTCATGTATGATATGAGCTTTTGACCTGGTTCAGTCCCCATCGATGTGGAAAGCAACCACTGAGGACTCATGCCTGTGAGCAAACCGTGCTTTGCCAATCTGTTTTAGCCATGTTATTCCGCAGCATGGCTGCTGTTCAGTATGGTTAAAGGTTATGCGACATGACATAGAGGAAAATGACATAGAGGAGAGCGGTGTTAGGTACAGCGGAGTGGCATAGGATAGAGTGCAGTGGTGTTCAGTAGAATAGCATATAGTGGAGAGGCTTAAAGTAGAGTGCCGTAGAGTTGCGAAATGTGGAGTTGCATGGCGTAAAGTAGAGTGACTTGTATGTGTGACGGAGTAGAGTGGTGTGGAGTAGTGCAGATGCAGGTGTAAGTGTCAATAGAGAAGGCCGATAGGGTGAAAGCAACATAAATAAGAAGCCATACACCTGTGTTAAAAGTAGGAAAGCACATACGGGAATAATACAAAATGTCTTATCAAGCAAAAACAAATAGTGCTTTGCAAAAAGACTAGGAACAACAAATACCATGAAGAACACGTATTTAGTCCATGCTCCAGGATGGAGCTAACAAAAAAGAAATGGAAACATACAGGAGCTAAGCATTGAAATACTGCAAATGGGAGTGATGACAACTATACTAATGGTATGATTGTGGTGGGTTGTTATCCCTCTGAGTTGTAAACAATAAGTCTCTTGTGCTGTGTAGGTGAGACCTAAGGAAGATTTGTATAGTCTTTTTTCGCAAGTAAAAAGTTAATCCTATTATACTCTGAAAACATGCCAGTTGCTGATTGTGATAAATCTACTTTGTGGTTCCTGACCTAAATCCAGTGTTTTAAATTGTACTCCATTGTCTCGAGGCCTTGACCCAGGGAAGGATTAGTAGTTGGTTGGCAAGAATATATACTCAATCTTGTGCTTTTGCTGCTTGGGCCGAAATACCCCCGCAGCTAATTAAAGAGTTTGCTTCCCTTCCCAGCTTTGCCTAACTGGCACATCTCCCAGTCATTTAAATTCACGTCAACAACAAGCTATAAAATGAGTAAAAAGCATGGAAGAAATCCATTTGAAGATCTTGAAATGGCCATAAAATGATACTTTGTTTTAATTCAAGCCGTCGGATGAGCTGCGATCATGTTTTTTGGACATACGCCGCTCACCAGCATGGCTGAGTCACAGTCCAAGTGGTCACTGAAAGGTCAATGCAGTGATCCCCTCTGGATGGACAATACCTTTCTGGCTTATCGGCTCTTCGCTCCAGATCGTCTGTGACTCCCCAGTGGGAAGGTGAAAGCCCCACCATTAACTGCATCAAACCTTTGGCTATCTGAGCTTTATCCCGACCATTCTAGCATTCCTTGCCCGATGCCTGCTGGGATCTCAGAGTCACTGATTCCAAACGGAGAGAATAGGAGACCCTTCTAACCTGGCTCGGAAAGGCAACATGGCATTGCAATCTGTTCACCGCGTTTGGTTGCTAATTAACAACACATGCCCACTGACTCCACAGGCGACATTATCAGAGGAAATGACATCACACACGTCAGGCTGGGGCATATTGTACGTTAGTGACCCATTATAAAATGCCGGTCAAGTGGTAAACTAATGAATATCTGTATGATTTCTTTTAAAACGTCACTAGTTATATTTATTGAAACACAAGTAGTGCGAAATAATCCATAGGATTCCCAACGGTGACACCCAGGTGCTCACGATTATCTCACATAGCGCCCCCAAGTCATGCCCCTGAAAACCCCGATTTAGTAGACTCTCTTTTCTGGCGCAGGATGGAATTACAGATCATTAACCAGCGAGTGTAATGTGTTCTATGCAAAATGCACCTCTCTATTTAAAGAGGAAGCGCCCCATTTCTAATCTTTTTGTGATGCACATTTAAAGAATGTTTTCTTTTCTGGGCAGTTCGGTGTTCACTTCAGTCAGTGGAAGACACCTAACCAGACGGGCTATCTACCGCTAGATAGGAAGGTTACTCCCTTGACGATTGTAAGTGACTGCAAAAGCTACAAACACAGGATATGTAGTTAACGCATTTTAATTGACTTCATGACAAACACTGCTTGCAAAATAATTTGTTTTAACAAGTGGTAAAATTAATATCGTATCTTTTTCTTTGGTTGTCTTTCTTTGCTGAGTGCTGCAGTACCAGTGGCAAGCGGCAATGTGTACAAAACTAAGTGCACTATGCGAGTCTCAGTTGATGGAGACCTGTGTCTTATTCCACGGTTCAGTGGCATTACTAAACCGTTTTCGTCCAATATTTGCCTCTGCTGCTCCTACGGCAATGGATTTTCTCTTCCTTGTGGCCATCTCTAAAAATCCATCGGTGTAATGGAACCAAATGGGCTCTTGCCAAAATGTTAGTCACCCTCCAGTGTGTGTAGATTCAGTTGACACTCATCCTTGGTAAGAAAGGCAAGTGGTGTGTGGCTCTCTGGGCTGCTGTGAATTCCCCAGATCTCTGCCAAGGAAACAAAAGCTTTCAAATCCCTCTGTCTGGTTCAAAAGACTCTGCATGGTCATGTTCTGTCCTCTTATAATGGTCGGTGTTTCCATAATTAAAGCCAGCATCCTTGGGGTACCACCCAGTACCAATAATGATTTATTGCAAAAGGCCAAGAAACTACTTTTAAGATGAGATGCTCCAGCAGGAATATGTGTACGTTGGTTGGAGCCCTGAACATGGTTGGTGCATTACTGCCCATTATATATTCAATATTTACAACCTGAGCTTTACCTCTCCAGCTGATTAGACATGACCAAAGCTGACTCTCCAAGAGAGACCAAGAGAGACTTGTCATGGATCATGCATACTAGAAATGTTTTGGGAGCAGATCTCTGTTTGTGCTAGTCACTTTAATGTGGGTATAGTGAAGGCTTGGGAAAACCTGAAAACTCTGTAATTTACCCATAAACGTTGGCATGCTGGTCAGCTACCTTGCTTTCCACTCTATCAAATCATCTAAAGATCCGTCCTGTCATTGTCGGTCAATCACCTTCCTTTTCCTCTGCATCCCCCCCATGATAGCGTTCTGGAGAAGCCCTGGATGTAGCAGTGACTTACAAAAGCAACAGAATAAGTGAATGGATAAAATAAATAATTCGCTGGATGAGTCTCTCCTAAATATTCATCATGGAAAATAGATTCCCTCGGCTCTTAGAAGGTCCATGATTTATGTGCCATTTATCACTGAGGTTGTGTTACACACTCCTAACGTTTTCACATTTGGAATCTCATGCACAAGAAGATGAAATTATTTGTTAAAGATCACACCATTAGTGTAGCCAGGATGATTACTCTGGAGAAGTTCTTACATGGTTGGATTTTAACCAGCAGTTAGCATCTGCTAGAATTCATCCTCTGCCAACAATCCCTATACATCTTTGAACAAACAGAGGCCTAGTCAAAAAGGCATGCAAAGTGTAGTCCAGTAGAAAGGACTTTGTCGTCTTTGCACTTTACTGATGGCGAGCTGGGCATTTTTGGGTCCACTTCACAAGAGCCTGCAAGTGTATGTAAAAGAGTACTCCTTCCAATACTTGCACATGCTTTTGTGAATGGGCTCCAGAGTGTCTGTTAAGTGCACAGCAGGAGATCAGGGAGCAGAGAATCAGCGGCAGATGCCAGTGTTTGAACATTTAGTCAAAACAAGATGCTTTCTAATAGCTGCATGTCTGCAGCCTATTCACAAATCACGTGCTCTTTCTCCCCGATGAGTCACAGAAGGGTGTGACTCCGCATCCCTTACAAAGGCAGTGAGGCCCCGCCACCTCCCTCCCCTCCGCCACAGCTGGTTCAGCCCCTGGGTCTGAGATCCGCCTCGCTCTTGGAATTCCTTGCACCGTTCCAGCTGCCTGCCTGCATCACTGATGCTCTGATAAGGGGATGATGTGCCTGCTGCTCTGCACCCCCCTGAAGCAGGAAAGGGCGGCCTGGCAGGCAGTGACGGCAGAGCCATTGTTGGCGACTGGCTGTATTGATGGCCCCGGGCCAGCAAGTTATCAGCAGTACTGCCATAAATCCTTCGGCTTGGTTTTCAGTGGAACCTCTGGTATTCGGGCCTGTGATGCGCGTGCCTGTTCAGGGTTTTCGGCTCTGGCGAGCCTAAAAAGTAGCGCATTACAGCGCAATTTCTTCAAGGTTATCGGAAACTGAAGGCTTCTTTGTTTGCGTCTTTCGTGTGCGCAGGAAAGGAGACTAGAGGCTGCACTATTTTGCCATACACTGAAAAATGAAAGTGGAACCACAGTGTCTCTAAACCCCCTGTCAATCTAAGAATGTCACCGACATGGAACGATTGAATATTTAAAAATAACAATGAAATGAATTAAGTATTGGCAAAGCCAATAAGTCTCGCCTACGCGAGGTATTGACAGTGGGAACAGTGTAGTGGGAGGGGCAAAGTGGGTGTAAAGGCAACACAGACACAGAAGGGAGGGCAGACTCCAAGGGAGGGCGGTGGTGAGGTGCCACAAGGACAGCGGTTGGAGGGCAAGTGGTGCGGGCAGCATAGACGAGGGCGGGTGGGAGGGGCGACATGGACCTCGGAAGGCGCTAGTGGGACGCCAGCACGGATATGCATATGCAAAAGTGAATTTGGTTGTCAACGACATTGATTTTTAAGAGAAAAACAATTGCATTTTGAAAAATCCGTTTTCAGTACAGTATGTAGGACCTATTTTTTAGCCAGCTTTGTCGTTTTTGACTGCAGAGACTCGGCTGACAGGAGTGACCACGCATCAGCAAAAACAAAAATACTCTATCCAGCTTTGTACAGCAAGAGATGTGTTTTTTGTGGTTGTGCATGTCTATGCCTAACGATAACTTAAAAAATAGGGAATATTTGGGTTTTGAAGGCTACAATTTAGAAATTATATTAATCACCTTTTTTTAATAGAGCGCTTCAGGCAGCAGTTCTGCTGTTCTTGATTGCTGGATATAGCATGCTATAATTAGTAAAGTTAACGATACTCACTTTGTCTATTCTCGGAACGATGGGAAGATGAGTTGTCCTCTATGATTGACCTTGTGACCTTCAGATCACTGAAGATGTTGAACTTGCACCTTAACTCTGAGTCATCTTGCCTAGTTACAGAGTTGAAATAAATAGAAATACTCTAACAAATTGTAGTGCGTATTATTTGGAAGAGTTTTTGTTCTCCTTCTCTTCAAAGGCTCACCAGTCAGTGACTGCTTGTTCTTTTGCCGTTGTATTGTCCTTGTTTCCATGCCATATACTGTGGTTTTGTTATTAACTATTTACTTATATGGATACTACCCCAATCAGACCGTTACATAAATTGTGTGTCTGTTAGGTTATTAATGAACATGAAAGAAAGACTGCCATCCGCGAAGCTAGGCGTGGACACCTATGCTGCTCTTTGCTTACACATAATGCACTGTCAGCATTCTGGTTACATAGAAAAGATTAGCACTAGTGGAGGGATTTGTATAATATAGTTTCTAGAACTTTTGAGATTTAGGTGCTCTTCTATAGCCCAGTGCGCTGGGCATAAATCTATAATTGGTTGAGGTTGGTTGCAGCTGAGGAGTTAAATAAACCTGGCAAGAGTACTGAGGTGAGAGGTAGAGGTCCTGACAGAGAAAACATTATAGCCATGGCTTCCAGGTTAATTTAACTCCTCAGCTGCAACCAACCTCAACCAATTATAGATTTATGCCCAGCGCACTGGGCTATAGAAGAGCATCCAGAAATGGCTTCCAGAAAGGCCAGGATGAACAAGAACTGCTGCATTAATCAATTAACTGCGACCTACTATGAATTTGTGCTGGGCCAGTTAGGCAGCGTCACCGTGAAATTGGAAAGGCTGGCCCCCTGACCTTTAAGCATTTAGTAGATTTAAGGGCATAGCTCCATGAGTATAAATGTTATTTACTTTCTTTTGATCCTCTCCTGCATATTCTGTCACCTAAAGGAGTGCTGGCTCACCTGCGGGATGATTTGTTTTACAGGCAAACTTTAAATAGAAGAATTAATCAAAGCATTGCGGTACTCTCTCTTTTAGTTTTTAAACTTTTCATTAGTGTTGTGCTACTGAGCACCCTTGTTTGTTTTATTTTCATATTATGGTTTGTCCTGATGAAAGCCCATCTTACAATGAATTTTTCTCAGGCTGAAACGTGTTGTTCTGCTGGACACGGTGGTTTAACTGATGTTTGCTTTGTCATTTCTGTAGTATAAATACAGGGGTCTGTGTAGTCACTGTGTACTCTTGTTCTGTTTTTCATTTTTCACTCTGATCTTAGACCAAGATTGGTTCCATCTAGAGCGATGTTCAAGCCTTCTGTCTATCCTTCCCATGCCAGCGTCCCTAGAAGAGAAGGCTGTAAACAATCTTGGGTGCAATTCATCAGCATGCGCTCGAGGAGAAGATTCAAAATGCCTAAGGATGATTCAATTGATGTGCTGGGTGGGAAAGAGTAGAAATACTAATAAGAGAGGGGTGGGTGAAGTTGCCGGCCTACAGGAGCAAAGTTGTGTAAAGTCTGGGAGCTTTACACTTCGTGAAGAACTGCAGTTACCTGAATTTTTCTCAAGCTAGATTTACTTGCCCCATCACATTACCTGCAGCCAGATGTCTCGTCCAAAGTGGATGGACATAAGGCTTCAAGAGATTGCTTTTTTCCACTGCCCCTCATGAATACCCATCCCTGACTGTCTGTGGGGAAAGACAGTAATCACCACTCAGTAGCTGTGCCAGCTCTACTGTTGGAAGTTCTACCAGCTGGGACTTATGTAGGCGGCTTAATGACTGATGCTCTGTACTCCTGTAGCGAAGTGATCTGTGCGAGCTTAACTTGCACTGTAGTGGAAGCCATCCCCCTGCAGTGCAGCACCTTTTTATGGTCCGGCTTGTCTGCAGAGCTGTTCCTGACAATTATGTGAGAATAAGAATCACCAGGACAGGGGCTTTGCTCCAGCCACATGTTGGGAGCCAGGAGTGCATGTTTTGATTGGGCAGACGTTGTGTGGATCTACAAAAGAAGTGAGTACCCTCCACACAGCTGTGATCATTTATTCATGTATCCAGCTGCATAAACGTGAACTTCCAGGGGCACACACATGACATTGGAATGCTATTAAGGTGTCTTCGATAACTACATAATTTGCGGTGTTTTTCTGTGGCACAGAAGGGCAGCCATTAACCTACATGGAGTTTTAGGTTCAGTTTGACAGTGCAAATACCACTTGACCTTTTTATGCTACACCAATATTATTCTACGTTTCTTTGCTTCCACACAAATACGTATACATTCCCATGCTATCTACTTGTAATGCTTCAGATTACCAAACAACATTACTTTAAAGCAAGAGCTAGTGGCATTTCCAATGCTTGTTTGCGTCTACTTTATTTTTAAACTTTTGAAGGCGAGAGGTATGGAACTTTGCAACTTTACACACTCGTACAATAATGTCGAGGGTCTGCAATCAGATGGAGATTTAAAAGGGATGTAATTGTATGAAAGATAAGATGTTGCTATAGTAAAGATGCATAGGAAGGTGGAGAAAAATTGTGAAAAGTGAAAGTATGTAGGCTGTAGCACGAACGTGCAAATTGTGGACTAGAACAAAACAATACCAAACTTGAAGTCCAATAAATGTACACAGATGACCTGCTTTCGAAGTGCGTAGGTATCACAAGGGGTAAGGAAATGGCTCTTTTATACACCAAAAAGATATATTACATCAAATTTGTAGCAAAACATGGTGGTCTGTGGTAGGGAAAGGAGTGTGTTAAGAGTGGCGATGAGTTTCATAGGACACGGTTGCAGATTTGCAAAGGCCCCCACCCGTCTCCCATTCCCTCTTCCCTTCACGTGACGGTTCCACATGCACCTCTAATTTCTCCCCATCTCTTTTCAAAAAGCCTTACCTTCTGTGCACCTTCTTGTCAGGTTCCTGGTCACCCTCTGGCTGATGATATCCAGCAAGACATCTCGCTCTACTCCTTTCGTTCACTGTTTCCGGGCATTTGTTATCTTAGGTTCTCTTGAGTGCAGTCCACTGGGTCATTATTCATTGTCTTGGGTTAAACCCCTCCAAAAGTAAGACTTTTCACTTCACCCTCACTTCTCTTCTTCTCAACTTTTTACTCCAATACTATTTCACTGCACAAAAATATATTTTAAAAAACCTCCTACTCTGCCTTTTTCCGTAATCCTACGCTTCCTACAACTGTTCTTTAACTCTGACATCCAGATTGTGTTAAACCTCCTCCGTACAACACCCACTTCCAATTTCTTGGCTGCTTCTCAATCTGCCACCCAGCCTTGTTCAAGCTGTTGTTGCTGGTGTGTAAGTCCCTCTGTGGATTGGCACTTGCCTGCTTTGTCTTGTGAGATGCTCCGTGTGTTGTTGCTGATCCCTGTGCTGCTGGCTTTCTCAGGCCCTTCTCCGAACGCCACACAGACCTTCCACTATGTGGAGATTGCCTGTGTTTTCTCTCTTTTAATATATTTCAACAGTTGTCTTTATCTTTATACACGTTAAAACTAGCATTGGCAAAACCATTAGTTTAGCCTATAAGAAGTAGTGTTTTTTGCAAACCGAAATGGTGGGATCCCCAACCCTAAGGGGTGGTCTCTAGACTAGTTGTTTTTTTCCTAAGACCAGTCCCTGTGCATTGAAAAACAGACACAGTTGTATGCCACTCTATCTTAAACTGCTGCGCTGACCCTACTACGGGTGAAGTGCCCACCTATACTGGGGACAGTAACATTTGGTTTTCGCTAATCGGCCACACTGTGCCATTCTTTGGCACGCACATCCAGTAGGGCTGCACTGTGGTGCAGACGGGGACATTGCGACACTTGTACTGCAAAGTGGGACTGAAAATCAAACACACAAGTGCAGGACAGCTCAGAATATAGTATTCAGCTTTCATCCGACTGTTCTTGCTGTTATTAATTGTTCACCGTTCCTGCATTGAGTGGAACATGCAACTCTAATGCATGACTGTGTGGTTGGGTAGGTGGCTGGCTAGGTGAGTGGGTGTATGGGTGGATTGATGAGTGGATGGATTGATGAGTAGGAGAATGAATATATAAACGGCTAGATCAACAGTAATTTTCACACAAAGCCTTTATTCCGATAATTCTGATAAGACCTAACCATTGCATCACTTTAGCCTCGGTTGCTGGTCGTCTGCCAGGCCTGGTTCCAGGAATTTATATCTGGATTGGGCTAAGGGTGCGTTTGGGTGGGCCAGTGTGTGCCCAATTTTCGACAATTCTGGAGGTAGCCCACAAACTGGGCTCTGGTGCCACTGCACCTGCTGCATAATTGGCAGGTAAGCCCCTGTCTCCTCTTCCCCAACACACACACCTCCCCACTGTAGCTTACCTCAGACATGAGCTTAGGCTGCCACTGGGCTGTTTTCTTTTCACGGGCATGCCAAGAGTTTTGTCTCAGACAGTAGAAAAATAGAGAAAATCATCTTAAGGTGATATTTTTCTCCCTATCAGTACACCAGTAAAACAACAATTATTAAAAACAAAATTGCACTATAAAATGTATTCTAGAGATTTCTCGTTGACCCCTTACTGATAATTAAAGTACACAAAAGTGAAACCAAAAATCAAATTTTCAGACATGGGGGAAGCGCTTAACATTTGCTTTATCTGTGGCCTATTTTTCTGTTACTGGGAGGGCCAAAGGTCATGTTTGGGCGGGCCCAACTTGTTGGAACTTGTTGAGGACGTGAACTGATTATTCAGAGACTCTCACTGATTGCGTTTCGGGCTGAGGTGGGGGGGGGGGGTTCCTCTCATTGTTGTGCTGAAGCTCACTCTGATATTTCTCATCTTTAATGAGCAATATAACAACACTGCTTCTGGTTTTGGATGAGGAACCTGCAGTGTCAGGGCATTGTATCAATTTGAAGAAATATGTGGTGGTCTCTGATCCACCTGGCTGCTAGCCTGTCTATCCCGTGGTCAGCGTCCGTGCACCCAAGCAGAAGAACCACAGTGCAAGCAGGGCTGGCTTTAGGGCGGTGCCAGCGATATGCCCGCACCGGGTGCTGACCCTGATTGGGGGGCAGGGGGGCTGTGTTTAGCAGTAACTTTAATAACGTGCGATTTACAAGCACCTGCTGAAAATGTTGTTGTGCATCAAGCCTTCAGGAAGCAATTAAAATGTCAAGATACCTCTTGTGATTAATGGAGAGAGAGATGGGAGTTTTGTCTAGGTGCAGCTTTGACTCCTCCTAAAGTAGGGTAGAGGGTTAATATGTCTGCTGCAAAGAACATAAGTGTATTTTATGTGGATAGCTGAGTGGATTAGTAAACCCAGCCTTTACAAGTGCTTTAAAACAAATGAATGTATATGAGAGGGGACCCATGGAGAGATGAGGGGCACATTTGCCAGGTGGTAGTGAGGGAATCTGAGGAGGTGTTCATGTGGTGGTTCGGTGGGGGCATTAAAAAATAATAGGACTAGGTGGAGTTTACAGAGTTGTCTTACATGGAGCTCTGTGAACTGCCCTAGAACTCTGACACGTGGAGTTCCACAAGCGGCAGAGTGCATTAGGTCGCGCCGTTCACACCGATTTTTAGAGCCAGATGTTCGTCCCACACTGAAAATCAGCATGCAACGTCTCCCTACTCAGTGCAAGAGGGTGCTGCTTCTCTTCTGCCACTCGAGTTGATTTTCTACTTGAGCAGCAGCTACCTCAAAGCGAACGGAAGGTTTCTCAACGCGAGCAGTCACAACAATACTGCGACCGCTTGCATTGAGAAATCTTCCCTGGAGGTGATCTTGAGTTAGATTTTCCTTCGTCGCACTCACTAACTCACCATTGACGAGAGCTAGCGAGGAAAAAACTCTGCTCCGCCCCACTATGTGGAGTTTTTCAGAACTCCACGCTCTATGCTGAGTGGGAAAAACTCCACAAACTCTGCAAGCGGAGTGGAGTTCTCCGCCCACCCCTACAAAAAAAAAAAAGACTGTTGCACAGGGCACCACCAGCGCTGAAGCCCGGCCCTGAGTGCAAAGGCACCCCAGCACCTTCCTCCTGCTCCACCCTTGATTTCCGAGAAGGGCTGCATATCCCATGGTGGAGCTCAGCTGATCTTGTGGTGCACCAGGGACCTATGCTTCCCTCCACGTCATCGGTCTGGCCACCATGTTGCCCTGCAGCACCCTGGATGAGCACACCGGGTCAGGGTGCCCATTTTTAGACAGTGCACTTAAGTGGCTGTCCTGCCTGGACACTTCCACTGAATATAGGAAGCTGTGGGTATTTGGGATCTCTCCTTAAAACTGCAGGTATTCAAGATATTTTGAGCAAATGTCTGAATTTGATGTTCCGCCTCCAAATGGGGTAACTGCGATGAGATCTGACCGTGATGTCTCTTTTAGTAGGCTGCTCAAGTGGCTCCAACTCCATAAAAATAGTATTCAAGTGCTAGCCTGCAAATCAACACCATAATCATTACTTCAATAACATTTTTGTGTTATTTGATTAATTTATGTATTGTTCCGTCTTAAAAACCTAAATGATAATGCCAAATAATTATCCGCTTTAGTTTCCTTTTCTTAGTAATATGCCGAGTTTTCTGCCTTTCTCATGACGCTTAATTCATTCAGTCCTGACACATAATTTGCCCGATATTTCTGAATAATTCCAGTGGCCGCTTTTAAAATCAGCAGCAGCTGAAAGGTAGCACCGAGAAGGCTGCAATTCCGGATAGAAGGGTTTGAAATCAATGTACCTTATCTGACAGCCTCTGAACAGAATCACTGCCCTATTGAAGTGTGCTGCTCTTCGGCCCACGGCTTTTTTGTGGGATATTCATCTTCTGTTTAACAATTAGACCCGTACTGTAGAAAATGTGACATTTTCTTCCTGTGACATTAATCTGAGAGTGATGCGCGCCAACACTATAAAGGACGATGGAAGACACGAGAACATGCAGACACTGCTCTAAACTCCCTTCGCCGCGGCAGGCGAGAAGGCTCTGCTCCTAATCGTTGCCACAATGTAGATGGATTTGATAGGGTTTTATGAGACCTAAGGGAATACAGTAGGTTCTTTGTCAATGCAAGGGATTTCCTCCAACTATACGGACGAGGCCTCTTGAATTTAAAAGGACAATGATGGACTAAGTAGTGGGTGAACTTCCTTCTTTGAGGCTTTTTCAGGGCGGTACTGGCTGCTTATTCCATCGGCTATTTCCCCTGTAGCTGAGGGTGGGTCCTTGGTCACTCTCGCCACCTCCTCCAGGTTAATTTCAGAAGGCTCAGAAGGTGGCGGGGAGGGGGAATTGGAGAGAGGTAATAAACAGACGAGAATAAAATATTCTGAACTGTGCTGGTTTGAACATTTTGGAAAGGCTGCTTTTGGTTTTCCAGGTCAGTCCAGGGCTTTTTCTGCAGAAATCCTAATTCGGAACAAACACGAGATGGAGCACGAATTGGTCTGCTGATTTTGCAGACATTATCCAATGTGCAGGTTTTTCTCAGGTTTTTTTTCTGGTGGAGTTTTAGCACAGAGAAACCACACTGTTGTAGAGTTTTATACCTCGAAATATGGGAATAGTGTTATTCTCCATCCCCAGATGCCGAACTTAAAAGGATGGAATAATCCTGCATTTTGTAAACCCCACACATCTGTGGTCTTGATGTTTACTGCATGCATGGTTCCCACACCACTGAGGGCATAATGAGCCTCTTTGTGCAGCCTACGATGTACCATAATGAGCTGTGCGCTCTCACTTCTCTGTCAGTGAGACTGCTACAGTTTGGGAAATAATCAAAGATGTACAACTTTGAAGACACTACATCACAATCATTAACAGTCCTCAAACCAGCTGCCTCACTTATCACTTGTTTACTTTGTTTTTTTTCACCCTGAACAGTGCTCAGTTGCCTTTTGGCTAGGTTCACACTATAGAAATACCACATACATACAAATCTACTTCAGTCGTGGTCCGAGAGCTTGAAACCAAAGCAGAAGTTCCACCTGCAGTCAGGACTGAAATGAAATGAGAGTTGTTCCTTCGGAAAGTGGATGCCAAGGTCAGTTGTGCTCAGAGGGAGATGAAGGATGTGCCAGCTATGTAAGGGACACTGCAGGACCTGGTTGTGGTCGCATAGCAACAGGCGGTCCTGCAGACCGCTAAAGGAGGACTATGAATTCTGCTGGCAGTTACAGGGAGCCTCTTCGAGAAGTTTGTTGGACCTGCTGGAGGGCCCCGGCAGAAGACAAGTCACCTTATATGCTGCAGAAGCCAAGCGTGCAGTGGAGGCTCGGGGGACAGGACCAAGACGGCTTTAGAACCTGGTGTATGGTGCTGTAGGACCTTAAGGGGGCTTCGGCAGGACCTCAAGATAAGCAGACTTCTAAAAGAGGCTGCCAAAGCTGTTTGATGTTGCTGCGAAAGTGAGCAAGGGGGCGTGTGTGATATGCTCAGGCACAAGTGGGACTACAGCTGCTGAACACTGCTAGATGTTTGTGATGAGGAAACTGTACAAGAGGGCTGTGAGGATGGTGTGATGCCCCAGCAGCAATCTTCCATTGCTGACATCTTACACTGGCTGGCCTGCTAAGCACCAATAACCTCCATGTACCTAAATCGAGGTAAAGTCCAATTTCATTTTACAGCAGTGACTCCATTAGAGAACTCTGACATATTGTTACATTCCTACCGACCCTGTCTCAGCTGTTGCTGACCTACTCTCGGGCAGTAGGAATTTTTGGAGCAATCCAACTTCTCACACTTGAAGGGCCCTTTATGTTCCTGAAACAGAATACACCGCCGTGATACTCACTGTGTGGACCAGATAAAAGTAATTTCAGCATACAGCATGTACATTTTTCATTCAACTGACAGAGACATACGCCTTTGTGAACTATGTTTAGGCATGCAAATGTATAAATAAGTAAAAAAGAGACCTGATTGTCAATGGTTCAGGAAGGTAACTATGTGGGCCAAATGCCACCTACCTTGAGCTTCGACCCATCCATAACCCAGGTTGGAATCACAGCAATTATTCCCAGTTAATCTTCGTTTTGAGGCCAACAAAAACAATACCATTGAGCTGGACAATAGTAACACTTGTTATTTCCCTACAATGAAGATACGAGAACCCAGTAGTGCCACAATGGACTATAAAACATACCTTTAATATACGCTGTTCATAGAAGTGAACAGACCTTTGTAAATTGAGGCTGTCTCTCGATTGTATTCGTTTGTGGTATGCTTAGATGTAGTACAATTGTAGGCTCCTAGTAGTTACAGGCCGAATAAGCAAGGTGGCATTAGGTCTTCTCTGTACCGTTATAAGGTGGCAGAGAAACCGGAAACAGTTCTCCAGAAACAAAACAACTCAAGTCAATAAAATGTAATTATGACAGTCATAGGTCTAAATGAGCTTAAAATTGCATTATTTATTCATTTGGTGGCACATGATTGGCTCATCTCCAATGTATTTGGCAATTACCAGATTCAAAGGGCCTCATGGATAATTTGAAGGAATGACTTACAGTCCACGTGACCTGGTTTTAAGTCGTTCCTTAAATAATTGTGTCTGTCAACCTGACACCTAACCTACCCTTTTTTAAATCAGTTTCGGATGGCTAAAAGGTTTAGTTGATCAGCTGGGATTCTAACATGTGACCTATGTTTAATAGACAGGATTTCATACACAGGCTGCTGCAATTATGCAGGTTTTGGCACGTTTTGTGCATAAATATGGTTTTACCGTATTTGCCACATAATCCATCATCTGCTGCATAATTTGTAGCAACAATGGTTTTCGCTGAAACGGATCAAAAGTTAATGAAAAAAGCGTCTCACGTTGCTGTGTCCATTGGCAGATCCTTTGCAAAGTGTAACTGATAACGTTTAAGCTGCTGATTGCTGTAACGAGGTGAAACTTTCTGGAGGTGTTAAAAAAAAAAAAAAACACACACAATACGACTGCCAAACATTGTGCCCCATCTGCCACCTATTTTGCACTTTTGAGCCCCATAATCTTGTCAACTGCGCCACATAATTTTGGTCGAGCTCTTACCATGGAACCACAGAACCACAAAGAACGTAACACTGCTAGATCGCTTTGGTGGAGCAATATTGTATTTGTCATAGATTTTGGTTCACCAGCCAGCATGAAAACACCCTGGGTGAAAACAGTTGTGGTTAAGCTGTACTATCTATAATTGAGCATAAAATAACTGCAATATATCTAAACTTTCACACCTTAACCGTAAAGGCACGGATTGGCCAGTTAACTACCCACAGCTCCATTATTCTTCACTCCGTCCAGTGCATCAGGCTTGTTAGTGAATAATTGTGAAACTTTTTACATTCCCAGATTACAGTTTCATATTTTGAAAAGGTGGCATAAGGAGGTAGGGCTTCCACTGGGGGAGGTTGATAAAACGTGAGCCCTCTTCCCGGCCTCCATAGGAGGGTGACCACTGCAGCTTCCACAAGACTCAAAAGACCTCCTCGCCCCATGTGCTTGTCCAGCCTGCGCTGCCTCTCTGCTCTACCTCCTTCTATTAGTGGTAGAAGAGCCCCTGGTGCTTTTTACGAATATCAGTAATACACCAGCGGAATAATAACACATCGGCAAGTGTCTGGGGCTGGACTTTATAAGAGTGTAGTGACCAATTAAATAGAAGCCGCTGAGAGATGGGTGAGGACAGGTCACCATTCTGACCCACCCGGAAAAATTGTGAAAAGGGAATTCAGGATGAAATATATAATTTTGCTAGTTAGTATCTCTATTCACCCATTATCAGCTCTGGTGAAAGTATTCTTGGGACTCCAAGCAAAAGTACATTTGGCATTTGGGTGTTCTGTTTCCGTACCAACAAGGCCATTGGTTCCAGTCTGGTGGTGGTGTAAGAAACTGCCTCCTGCCGCCTCAACATAGCATCAGTTCTAACCTTCATTTGAAGCCCTTTTGTAAAGGTTTGGGAATAATTGAGTTTTCGTATTTTTCTCCAAGCATTTTTCTTCTTCTCTCTTAGTCTCCATAGTGCGTGAACGTGTTGTTTTGAAACATGACAGGCAGCAGTAGGAACAAAATCAATACAGTGCCTCCATGGCATAGACACACCCCTGTGCCTCATGCAAGACTACATTAGAATGAGTTACCTCATCTGAAAGGGAAAGGCCACACCAAGCCATGGACTTCCTAGTGTATCAAACTAATCAAAAAGAAAGCATGCACCAGGCAGATGATGTCACAAAATGTTGAAAACGTCTTTAAGACCTTCACATGGAATCTTCACACTTCTTCAAATCTGCACAAAAACTTCAAACACTATCCTCTGAGCCAGATCACTGGCTTCCAAGTGGCTTCTGTTTTGGTCTCCAGAAAACTTGGGCCGACACTACTAGCAGCAAGCTCTGCTTACTTGAACCGAGCAAATCTGTACAGCAGTGCCTTTGTCTGAGATAACACAGCCTCCTCCTAAGGTGCACCATACCCAAGTGCAAATGACTTTGTACCAAACTACCTTTGTGCTAAGCAAAAGAAAGGACAGCGTGTGCATCTCGGTGATTTGACAATGATAGTCGTTTGTAACAACATCATTGTTATAAAGCCCTTAATTCCCAATAAGCAACGTCCCCATCTATGCCTCTAGAAACCTGTAAATTCTAGTGAACATGTTGAGCTTGTGTGTGCGTGGAGAGTGGGGTTGCACAGCTTTTATTTTCTTCTTGCTGACTCATGTATTATTTTCGTTTCCAAACCTACAACTTCTCAGAAACATTTGACTCATCCTTTTAGGGTACATCCACAAATAACCTGCAGACACCAATAATTCCTTCAGTTTCCAAGTTTACATCTGGTTACTACCACCAGTAATCTGCAGATACCAATAATTCCTTCAGTTTCCAAGTTTACATCTGGTTACTACCACCAGTAATCTGCAGATACCAATAATGCCTTCAGTGTTCAAGTTTACATCTGTTAGGTTACAGCCACAAATAACCTTCAAACACCAAGTATACCTTCAGTTTCCAAATTTACTCCTATTAGGTTATGGGGGTGCTTGGAAAATACTCTTTTGTCTATCCCTTTTTTTTCCAAATAAACCAGGAAATGTAAACCCTCAGTATATCTTTGCAGACCTGTTACCCTAATAAGGATTTTTTTCTTCAAGCAAACGGCATATATGTCGGGCATCTCCAGCTTAGTGCAAGGAGGGCCGGATACATGACAGGTTTTCTAGATATCCACATGGGATACTTGAACTTAGTTAGTCTTTTACATAGTCAGCGGTTATCTTGAAAAGCTGGCATGCATCCCATCTTCCGGGGCATGAGTTGACTACCCCATCATGGACCATGATGTCACGTGTGCTATAATAAGCATCTATTTCTATTGTGGGTTACCATATTTTGGGCCTCAACAAGGAAGCTCTTGGCGATCAGACCAGACTGGCTGAAAATCCCAATAAAATCTATTGTAGATATACTTACAGTACAATCAAAAGTTCTTGGGTAACGTAAGACCTAAAAATGATGTTGGTATTCCTTTTAGGGACAGCTAATTGATTACACTTATTAATCACCAATTCCTTATTTATCTATGTCTAGTCATTGTTGCTATGCAAAGTATTTCTACCTACTAAATTATGCGTGCGCCTCATAAATAAAGTGCATTCAGTTTGGCTTTGTTGACGGCTATGCAGTCCAGATCCACCAATCTTGAAAGTGCTCTATACATTAAAATAATGGGTCTAATTGTTGAATTGGTGAAAGAGATAAACGACGTCCACGGTTGCTGTGTGCAACAGCCTGGTCTGCTTTGTCAGAGCTGAGATGCTTGCATATTCCTTTTCATCCACTATCTGGACAGTGGGCATCGTTCGTTACCTGGCAACGGGAAGAAGTGCAATCGAGACCTGGAGAATGAAAGGCTTCCATTCAGGGAATGAAAATTGCCTCGCTATCAAGCCCTCTCTGCTGCAGTGGATATGGTGGGGAGCCAGCTGGTTCCTTTATGCAGGTTCCTGCAGACCAGGGGACATTGCTTTAGCTGTGCGGTTGTATGTTAGAATATCTTTAGCATGTCCTATGTATTGTTTATGTACACATTATCCTTCTGGGTGTAGATTTTGTATTATTACCTCAAGGGAGTGATATTTTTGTAAACGATATTTAGGAATTGACATTTTTGTGAGTTTATTTTAGTGACAGTATTCTAGTACCATACTGACAAGTGTCAGACATTTATTGTAGGGTCACAGCCACCATCAGTGTCCTACAGACTGTGGTAGCTGTCTCTCCAGTCACATCCCCATCTAGCTCATTCACCAGACCTTTATTGGAAGGTGAGCTTAGCTCTTTTTGATATCTTTAGGACCACACCCTAGTATTTTACTATTTCCCTCTCCTATTATCATCAATGTGAACTTAAAGTGAATTCGGGGACCACAGTGAAAGCAAATAAGAAGGTGTGTTTCAAGATGGCAGCTGCCGCAGACGCACGCGAAATCTTGAGAACCACTGTACACCACCGAGCAACTGAAGCAAGAAAAAGAGCGCTGTGTGGATACTGCTGGAGGAGGTTAGGGAGCTTCCTGCTCTTTTTTTTTTTTTTTTTTTTTTTATAATAGGAAAGAGTTTCTATTATATATACTCGGACTTTGCAATCCGCTTTGCACGTTGATTGGCTAGTGTAGAGGTATTGTTATCAAGTAAAAGGAAGACCCTTAGATGCCCCCTGCCCACCCATGGTGTAACTGGCCAACTGCGAGCACTTGGCGCTGAATTCAGCTCACTTTATTACAGGGGTCTCCCACCCGAGCTCTGCCCTATCGAACATCAATTAAAATGCAGGGCACTGGGGGGGGGGGATGAATCCTGATGACCACTTGAACCACAGGCTCAATATTTCTATGTGGCACCGTCCTTTTGATAGGTTGAATTCTGTACATTGGCATATGGCTCATTAGACAGTATATTTCTTTAAGATTGCAAGTGTGAAAATACACTCACACACATCACATCGACCCCGCGAAACTCATTGCAGAGCCGTATGCTACATTGCTTTAATATTTGAATCGTAATGAGTAGCTGGTCCAGCCTGCCTTTGGCTGCTTGACATTTCATTAAATACAAAACTGCCTTTAGACATGTCACTGTCTGCAAATGTTCCTTGCTATCTCAGTGTGTGGAAAACAAGTTACAATGAAAGAAACACTTTCTGTGGTGCCGTGAAGCTAGGGACGGTCCTAAACCATACCGAGAACACACATCGTAGCCCCCCCACACTATTTACAAAAGGAAATAAGGGATCTTCTGAGTACAAATTCTGTATAGAGCTTCCTAGAGAGCTGGCTGGAACTATTGAAAAGTGGGATGGAATAGCCAATGTGGCCAGCATCAATAGCCGTGGCGCAAATCCCGATTCCCACAAATTCTACATGTGATCTTTGGCACAGTGATGGAAAATAACGCAACTTGCTTGATAGATTACTGGGTTAATGCCCTTCTTCAGCGAGGTTGTTGTGTATCCAGTGATTCACGTGATTGTTTTTCCTGAGTCAAATTATTATCCTTTTCCCCTTGCGAGGTAGAAAAAATTAGTGTCATTTATTTGGCAGAAGTAACACCAAAGTAGAGTAACAACAAAATTGGTATCTTGGAATGGGCTCAATGTTCAGGCCAAGAGTGGAAAAGTGGAACAAAAGAATTGAGTCAAGAGTGCTTGTTGAAAGCACAGGAAACAATTGTTTAGAAAGATGTCGCAAAGTAGGGCATTCCAATTTCTCAAACAAAAAGTACAAGGCTTACTTAAAATCCTCAGTTTTCTTCAAGTGTAGGCATCCTAGCAAGAGATAGGAGTTGCTTCTGGTTGTATGAGAGCCTCCTACTTTAATACTGGGGCCTCTGAGGGAGACCAAAGACCAAAAGCCTGCAGCCTATTGCAATGTTGACTGTTGCTCAAAGTCGCTAGGAGGAGACAGCGGCGTGTGAAACAAACCCTCTCTGATAGACACCAGAATGACCCTGTCATTACCCCAGCCTTTTGGGCCAGAGCTACCTCCATAATTCTCACTTTTGTTTACAGTTTCAGAACTGGATTATAGAAGATCGAATATCCTGCCTAGAATGTCTGAGGAAATGTAGAAATTAGATTTAGGAAGGAGTCACTGTCTAAAACACAAACTAAAGTATGTTTCCCAGTCATACAGAGGGCTAAGCACTTGAATCTGAACACTAAGCCTGTGACCAACCTATATGTCATTCTTCAAGGAGTTGATTTAAATTTTCTATGTCGACATGTATTTAGCACTGCATCTCTGCTACATAGGATGTCTAACATCACGGGAACTGAAAGATCACCAAAAATTCACATTACGCAATACAAATATTCCAATAGTCCGATAATTATCTTTATGAATTAGATTTTTAGCCTATTCTTTCATGTTGTATTGAAATTTTGTTTATGATCATGAGGGTCTTGTTTCACAAGAGCACCTGTTTACTACCACTTAGGTGGGCATAATTTTGCTGGTGTTTGGATCTTTTACAAACATTTTCACGTGTCCATGCGTACTTTAAACACATCATGAAAAATCCCAGATACCAAATGCATAGATAATTTGGGGGTGGGGTACTTCTAATCATGAGATATTTTGAATTAACGTGGGACTCGGTATTTTGTCGCCAAATTCTGCATGTTTTTGCATCACTTCTATGATGTTTATCATCAGGATGTTTTGAGCAGGTGAGATGTATGGGTGAGCACCTCAGAATGCACTCTTGGAGTTTTTGTAATCATGATGAGGCGGAACTTCCATCCCTGGCCCTATCAGGGTTATTGGGGCACTTGAATTAAGAACGCAATGACCATAAGTATTTTGGACCCACATGGAATACTGAAAGGCTTGCAAGACACGTGGGTCATTTTGGGCTCCGATCTAAGCTTGTAAGATGTTAGACTTATTTGAGGTAAGACCCTGTCTGATGTTCTTAAGTTACAAGGCCTTTTCATCATTAGTTTGGCTTTACAAGCAAGTTCAAAACGTTCATTTTCAAGTGTTTCCTGAAGTGAATGTAGTTTGATTTGGTTCTCAGATATGTATTGGCAGTCTAGTGCCCTGAGCTCCTCTGGATCTGTGTGGGTGTTTAGCCGCTTGAAGGTTCGTGGGTAGATTAGGTATGCCTATAATTCCTGTCTGGTGCATACTTCCCTGGACAGCATTCACATATATTTTAGGTCTACCTCAATAGGCCTGTGATCCAAGATGTCTTGTTTTCTAAAATTAAAATCACGTCTCTTGCCTCACCAGTCAAACGAAAACCCACACTTTTCATCGACTGCTTAAATCTCTCATGCCCGCCATACCCCCTGTCGCCATGGAACAGTGCTGGTGAACGGTTTATTTGTGAAAATAAATGAATATCAGTGGAGGAACCTTAAGTTTTCCACAGACACCCATCACTAATGTTGCTGAGTGAGGGCCGGGATTACAATACATCAAGTTACATAGTTTTGATGCATCCTCATGCCTCCTTTGTCTAGTACCCTACATTTACTTTCTTTTATATCTCACTCTTGAGGGTTCTTTTTCATCCTTCCTTTCTCCCTTTGACACTGTTTTTTCCCTCTTTTCCTTCCTTCTTGTCTCTCCCTTTCCGCCGTTGTCTCTCTTGTTCTTCTGGCTTCAGTGTGAGGCTCAGAATACCTGAGAGAAGGGTGACAATTTGTGTCCTGGCCATGACAATCTTCAGTCGGGTGCTTGTGCTGAACGTAATGCGACAGAGTGGCTGCAGGTGACATGCTTTAACCATGCAAAACTCGAGAATAAATGAATAATAAATATCCCCGCGGCACATTCTTCGGACTGTCGAAAGCAGAGGGGTTGTCACTCTAGATGTAGTGTTACAAACAGTATTTGACTCCGGGGGTGCTAGGGGAGTATTGAGTTTGTGGCCATTTTCTATTGATGGATGGGTTTCTTTCTTCGGGTTGTCACTTGAATTACAGTCTGTAAACAGAGAGTAGTATCTCTGACAAACGGCTAGCATGAATGCCTAGGGGCCAACTCACTAAACTGTACTAAATGGCCAACATATGCCGGGTCCTTGGAATTCCTCACCGGACGATGAGCAGTGTGTTTGGCCTTGGTGCTTGGATTCATCAGCTGGAAATGCTTACATGTGTATTGATTTCCAGTTTAATGATGTATTTCATTGTCAATGATGACGTAGGAGGTAATTCTGTACCATTGGCTATAGGCTTTCGTTATAGCAGCTTTGGAAAAATGCGTCACAAAATATTTTGCAGGGCATTCACTGAGATGTACTTAAAAATGTAAAAATAGGAAACGTGCACAACTATCAAATGCAGCAGTGAAGGGCCAGATTCACAAAGATTTTGTGGTATCCAGGTCTAGCTTACTCTTGGCATATTGCTGGTTTACTTCTGCATTCTAGGAGTAAGCCAAAATACTTCTGGCTTACTCCTAGACTTCAGAAAAGAGCCAGGAGTTCTCGAAGAATAAATGAGGAAACAAAATAATTCGCGAATCTGGCCATGGTGTTTTGGTTTGACACAAAGCAGTGTAATGCTGTAATCTTAAGCCGCAGTGTGCATCTGCAGAAAGTGTCTTGCTTTTATTTTTAGATCAACAAAAGGATTTTAGGTATAGTCTGGTCCCATCACATTTCCACAAAGCTTACTGATTGCATAGAATAACCACTATAATATAATTTGCATGTTTTTCAGCTGAAAATATTTTGTCCAAAGCGAAACCATGTCCAGCATGATAGCACCTCGTGATATCTTGATGGTTTTGGTTCGCAAATTTCAGCCCCTCCTCTTAAGTTTTCTAAATAAAGGTAAATCCGCCATGGTCGCCAAAAAGGGGTAGCCGGTTTGCTCCTTTGGTTCCCTCAGCACTACACTTGCTTCAGAAGTCATAAGGGCAGTCGGGGAAATAATGTACAGGCCTGGTACACTTTCTGGAGTTACCACTACTAGCCCTTGCCAAAGCCACTCAATCAAAAAAGGCCGCTGATCAGCTAAGAGTGGAACAGCGGTCAGCACTGTGTTCCTGTGATGAAACGTGGTCACTCGTGCACAATTTCACTTCAGCTAACCTTAGTATTTGTTCAAGTGATGTCCAAGCCTTGTACCTTTTATCACACTGTTAGTAAAAGACAAGTCCCACAAAGTTAATTTGTGTAAGCTATTACGTATTTAAGCTGCAGTATAACCAAATGATGGACACTTGTATGAACTTGCTCGATCCGGGTTTGCAAATTTCCAAGGTGTTTGACCCCATATCCCTTCCTCAAATTCTATCTTGCGGTTTACCAGTAGAAAAGTCAGCTTTGTGTACATTATCCAGGTCAATTTACATCAGTATGAACAAACAATGCCTGTGCCTCGCTGGGACTTATGTGGCTATTGCTCACTGATTTACTCCTTTTGTATAAAACTTCAGTCCTACACATTTTTTTAAAGAATCTGAAAAGTTACAGTAAAAAGGTGAATCTCCAATATTTTCCCGATTACAGACTGCTCGCTTCCTGGGTTGTCAGCCCTAAGAAACAGATCCAAATGACAAAGTACTTCAGTGAGACCATCTACCTATCAGTGCAAAATACTCTTAGTGAGGCAGTTCAAATATATTGTAAGGCCTGCTTAACAAAATATCCCTCAAGGTGTTAGTTTGAATGACATATGAAAAAGGCCATCCATACATTACTTCCAAGTCTTTAACAGTGTATCCATAACGCTTGAAAAAGGTGTAAATGTATTTTGCCCTAACACCAATCACTTACTTTGGTTTCTCTAGATGTGTGTTAGGTATGCAAACACAAACTGGAAAATTATGTGACTAGTCCTAACTGGTTTGTATTATACTCGTGAGAGGGTTAAATTTGCACATGTCATAACTTGCACCCATTTTAGTGAAATGGTAAATACATTGGTATATTGCTTTAACGTAAAATAAATATTTGCAAAAGTTTTGACCCACTAATCAGTGCCTCAACTGCACTCTTTGCACTCTAAAATGCAACGTTTCCTGCTGAGTTGCTCATCGTTCAACGCTTGCGCAGAGATATGCTGCTTATTTGCATGTTCCCTAGCAACTAGCTGCAAAGCTTAAGGGCTTTCCCCTTGACCCTTGAGAGCAGCCCTCCAGTCTGTGGTACACTGGGAGTAACGCCAAGTTTCCTATCTGCTCTGGGTAGCGCTGCTCGCAAAACCCACACTTTCACCTTTCACTAATCACTTGTCTTACCATGGCATATAAAATTTAGTTAAGCTATATAATTGTGCTCTTGTCTCCCTTAAAACCAAGAAATCCCTGGGGCATACTTAGAAATACGTTATAAATTTATTTTGCACGTTTTTCACATGCCAAAATGAAAATCCGCCTGGGACGGCAGTGTCTACCTTCTCCAGTCCTCAATAAGTATGTGGCAGACGTAGCTGTGCCGTATACTGTTTGATGTACCATTCCTTTCACCCAGTGACTAAGCAGCCTTTACGTAGCTCTGTAGACAGTTGCGGAGTCTTGCATTCAAAGGAGAAAGGCCTGGATCAAAGCCCAAGTCCTCATTGCCGACTATCAATGAGTGTGGAACTAGCCTCGATCCACGCGTGGCTTCTACGTCAAACGAAAGCCATTAATGGCAGCCACTGAGGGACATTTGCTTACAGACCTTCTAAACCTGTTTCTCCGTTCTCCCTCTCATGTAGTCACAAGAAATAGTTTCACAACTCTGTATTCTTTGAGGTCATCTGGAACAACATTTTCCAGTCTAGTATCTCCTCCCAGACCATTGTAATACTGAACTTTTTTGACCTAAGAGTAATAAATCTAGAATACATATGGTTAATTGAAAGCCTAGGCCTGCAATATGGTGTCCCAGAAAATATGAAGTCATGTGGTCACTTCACCGTTTTTACTCATGATGGTGGCATATCTGTCTCGGCTTATATTGTCACCCCCTGGTTGTGTTATTGGTCAACAGACACATTACTGCAAAGAGCATCCTGGACTTGCTGCTCTTTCATACACCCTAATCAATTTCGCTAAGAAGTCATGGACTTCTACTTCAGAATACACCTGGAAAGAATTGTGATGTAGATAAGAAAAGGTGCAAGATGGATATTTTACAGAGTCAACAGATTTCCTTGTGAGTACGGCTGCGAACCGCTTTGAGAGCCCCTGTAGGCATTTAAAGCACCAGCTGTATCAATAGTTCCTACCCATCAGAGACCACCAGAGGCCATTGTGTATCTACGAAGTGGCCATCTTGAGTGACCTTTTAGTGCACACCGAAATTCAAAGGAAGACGCCATAATGTCCCTTACTCTGATGGAATGTTAGCAATAAAACCTACTTTCCAACCCTGCTATCCAGAAATAGTGAGATGAACCTAATCCGCTCCCCTCACCTCTTTCATTAGAGTCAGTTAAAAAAAAAAAAAAAAAATCACTGTCTCAGGGGACTAATTAAAATGTCTTCCTTCAGCTTGTTTCTTCATGGTGCTTTCCCGATTCCAGCGCTTCGTGTTGAAGTCTCAGGTCCATCAGAATGGATTTGGATTTCGTCTGAAAAATTGCAATAGTTTGTGTACTTTGGAAAGGCGAACATTTTCTCATGTTTTCCACTTCAATACAAAGGTAGGCATCTTGACAGAAGGATTAGGATCATCTCTTCCAATACCTGCAATCCAAATGAGTGGTTTTAATTATTCGCCCTTCAGAAGAACAAGCATAAAAGCATTTTGACATAAAAATGATGTAAAATAGATAAGTTAAAATGTACACTGGCACGCTTAAACTGTGCTAGGCTAGGTGAAAGTACATCATCATAATTAATAAAAATGTAACACAGTTTTTAGGTTCTACCTTTTTGCAGGTATCTTATGTTACCAGCTGCGTTTGCCTGTTATGTTGAAGTTACAAATGACTAGGAGGTTTTTCCTCTTTGATGCGACCTAATGAGCTGATTATAAAGACAAAAGTCAGAAAAAACTACTGAAGAGTTTTTTAATCGATTCAAGTAAATTTCCAAGTATTTTTTTTATTTTTTTTTAACTCACATGGTATTGCAAGAGTATTCACTTCAGAAAGGCTGCGACAGCCGCACCTTCTTGGAGTACTTATGGAATTGTTTTGTAAGCTTCCCACTTTCAAATGGATTTGTGCATTTTTAAATAAAACCAGCGTACACATGCCCATAAGCAACTACTTTGTAAAATGCATCGGCCCTTTAAAACTTTTTTCTTTTTTTCCTCTATTAGAAAAAAATAATGTTTTCTTTGGAAGAGGAAATGTACTTAAATCTCCACCCATTTTGTAGGTGCTTCCTTCATATCCTCTCCGTGGATGTAATTCTCCACCTTATCCAGTGTCCAGAAGATGAACTCACAAGTTGTGTGGATATCCTGCTGCTTTTCGGGGTACTCTATCCTAGAACGCTAGCGGCCTGGCCTTGTAGAACATTGGTGTAATTTTAAATGTGAATAAATTTCATTGATTGTAAACTCACATGTTTAGGATTACATGTAGAGTTTGTATTGGTGCCATCATTTCTGACAGTGATGTTACAGAGGGTTATGAGGTGTCTTGTGGCTGCTTAGAATGAGGTGACACGATGGAGAGGTGGGAAGCTCAGGTCAAAGGACTTCGGTTTATTGCGTTCATGTTATGTGGATGGATCACCCAGTGGTGATCTCAGGCAATACTTTCTGGGGTCTTACACCATGCTGAAGAGAGTAGGGGGTACAGAAAGTATTGTGGTGGACTCTATTCCTTAAAAGTCTGATTTTAGAGTGAAGCCTACTCCTGAATTCACGTTGCCATGGTCGGGCAGGATTTGCAGTCAGGTAAATGGAGATTTAGAGTCCCTATTTTCCCATATGACAAGCAACTCTGAATGTCTGCGTGAAGAGCCACACTGATCTCTCACTGGCAGACCCACCTTCATCCATGTTTATATTGTGTGACTTTTACATCAATGTAGAATGTCTTGACCTAATATAACGAGAAACGAAAATGATGCACTGGGAAGTTTCTAGATGTGAAGAGCTTTTTATCTATGTAAGGCCAGAACTAGTGAGGGGTAGGTTAATCCTAATATGAGGGCATGTGTTTTCCAGTGGACTGTACAATAGCATAAAAGTGCAAACATTACAGCACTGAGTGTGATTGCACTTACCAATTTTTGTGCTTATGAGATGGAATTACCAACACAACCATTTGGATGGTAATTAGGAACATGCATGCTTTTACACTTGGGTGGGGCAAGAAGGAATGTCCCTGTTCTCTTTGGATGGGGAGTGTCCTGTCATGCCTTGATGGATGTCATCAGTGAACCTCAAAGTGAGGGCGAAAGAAAGTTTATGCTGATCATACTGAATGTCAGCGGGAGGTGTCTTGAACATACTAGACTACTGTCTCTGGATCCTGTTCTGATCCTTATGCTGTGCTAGTTTGCCCACTTACTAATCATGACAACACTTAGGATGGAGAGCACTCAGTGTGATCATTTGAGGCACAACATTTTAAGCTTTGACTATTCCCTTACTTCATTATCATTGTCAGAATATTGAGGACCAAAATAAAGACAAGTATATGTAGGCGACTGTACTCCTTGTCACAGGAATTATGCGGCAAAGGATGTCTAACTTATGCTGTAAGGTTGATCAAATTATGCATCAAGAAAAGGGAAATTATGCAGCATAACGCAGCACATTTTGTGAACATGTTAGACCATTATTTTGACATTTTTAAACATGGTAACACTGTCTGGGGAAAGAGTTCACCTTGTTAGTACCAGTTTACCACTCAAATATAGTGATAAGAAATTGAAAGATGACCAGTCAACCTTTGTAAAGGGCTTTGCACCATGCGAGGACACCTTCTGCCACGTTTCTAGTAACTTTTGTGATCAGTTTGAGTTAGGAAATAAATGTTTTGTAAAAATCTGCAGATTATGTAGCTGATGATGGATTATGTGACAAGTAAGACAAATCCATACTGATGCATAAAACACTGCAGCTGCACAATTGCATAATTTCAGTGGCTCTGACTATATGATCTGACTATAATTAACCTCACATATATGTACCTTGAGGATAAATATATATTTAAGATACATATATGTGTTATTAGCAGTAGTACATTTATACTCATGCACCTTTCTCTTCGATTTTATTTGGTCTTCGAGATTTTGGCTACAATATTCTGGCATGTAAATATTCTCACTCAGTATTCCAGACAACAACTGTGTGATCTTGCTTATACTGTTTGTATGTTTCTCCATACACTCAGAAACCCGGGTATTTTCTTTTACCTTTGAAATTAACCACTTCATATGTACAATTCCACATACTTAAGTACAACCAGGTACAGAAATTATATTTCAAATCCATAGACTCTGACTTTCATGACTGTATGTGCAACCTGCTGCCAGCTGTCGCTAGTTTTTGAGCCATCTGATAATCAGATGTAAAAAAGCAGAACAAGAAACAAGCATTGCCTATGCCAATAGGCCTGTCTTTAAAGATATATTGTATTGTAATGTGAAGCATTACTTGTAGATAACATGGGAATGGATATCTATTTGTGTGGAAACAAACAACGGTAGAATAATATTGGTGTAGGATAAAAGGTCAGGTGACTGCTACACTGTCACACCATACCTACAATTCCATGTAGATTGACTGCCCTCCTCCCGTTTATGATGCCGGTGAAAAACACCAGCAATTACCTAGTTATCTAACACATTTTAATACCCTTACAAAGTTGTGTGTACCCCTGAAAGTTCAAGCTCGGGCAGCTGGATAAATAAAATTATGACAGCTCTGCAGAGGGCAAGCAGTCCACTTCTGCCCAGTAAAAATAGGTACTTCTGGTTACCAATATGTGGGTGGAGCCAAATCTCCCTCATTAGTGATACTCACAAAATTATCTGGTGACAGCTGCGCTGTCAAGCCAGACCATAACCAGATCAGTGAGCAGAACTGCCTTGAAACTCACTGCGGACAACACACGGGGTTCGTGGCACATGTGGCTGACTGTAATTCTTTCCGTACTTGAGCTTAAATGGACTGTGATACTGCTGGTACCTGCAGATAAATGAAGGATGCAAGTACATTTACTTATTATGCACGATTACTGTTCCCTGCAGTACGGGGAACATTCAATACTTTTGAACTTAATTGAGCAGATACACAAACAGAAATGTGGTGGACTTGAAAGGTGACAATAGATTGGCTTATATTTTTTCTCTGTGTCGAGCCTTTGTGCTGCACTCCTTGGCTTCTGAGCTGGTGTGGCAGATATGTTGTTGAGAAGGAACTTCAGTGACACTTTGAACTGCATCCTCCGTATCCTTTTCCTTCAGGATGCAGATTGTGGATGAAGGAACTAGTTGAGCAGGTGAGTTATTTTTCCTGACATATGGGCCAGAAAGCTACAACATTATTGTTGTGACACAGCTTCCTGTGGCTCTTCTGTTCGTCTGCCAAAATCCTCCTTCCCGATGGAAACCAACTCGGCGTGTCAATATAGGTTTTATTGCTTATGGTACTATGTTGCTTTCATTGAGTGTCAGTTCTGTGCTTATGCTTAGCTGTTCTGGAACCTTTTAAGTTTCTGTGAAAGCCATTATTTGAGAAATATCCAACTATGAGTAGAGGCTTAGTTTTATTTCTTCTTCCAAGCCTATCCATGTTACCCAAGAGATTCTATAATTGTGCGGCACAGCTCTCTGGTTACAGCCACAAAGTTAAAAAAAAAACAGGTATATTGAAGTACTGCTTGCTGGTAAAGAATTGATGTATTAATTTCTCCCATTCTGTAAAGCTACCAGTCATGCATTTTGTTGTTTGTGTTGTTCGAATTTTAATTTTCTTCACATGTTGAAAATAGAAGTGATGGTTTCTTCAATGTTGTCCGTCACACTTTAGTCCACAATGTTTTGTCCATATCACAGAAATTTAATGGATGTGGCATCACATGACTTTTGACCCAAACAATAACTTTTTTGTGTTGTGTTGGTTTTCTTGGACTGTGACTTCTGCAGTCTAGTAGGGTTGTTTGTTAATTTTTACTGATTTGTAGATGGCAGTGAAGACCTTGAAGATGTTGTAAGTCTATGAGGGTTCAGTTTAGTTCTGTCAGGGTGGGTTAAATGTGGTTGTACGCCTGTAGTATTATGAAGAGTTGGGTAATAGCATATCAATGCCTGTGAGCAGGGCATAGCCTAAACCAGATGAGAGATGACCTAGGTTTGCATTTGGATTATGGATACTGCATTGGGGAAGTATGGTTAGATTCTGGAGAGAAAGGGTGGCTTAACTGTTTTTTTCATGCCAGAATGTTAATATTGGCATGGAATGAAAATAATATATTTCTGTCCACAAGTATCTGTTGTTAGAGTATTTGATTAGTTAGCTGTTTATTTTTTGGTGTGTATAATCTTGAAAGACCTCTGTCATGGTAGACTGCTTGCCTAGACATGCCGTCTTAAACACATGGTTTCCTGTGATCAGCTAACTTCTGCTGTTCAGATTATTGGTTTAAAAAAATCAGTCACTCCTATATCTCGTAATCAAAGTAGTAGAGATAGCAGAGACAGATCCCTATAAATAAACTAGCGTGCAAAGACAGAAAGTGGATTAGGTCAATCAACACCCACTATAGAATTTTCTGCATGGGGCTCTGCCGATGTTTTTCCATTATTCCACGGCATCAGGTGAGGATAAACAGTCACTCTCTCTCTAACTCACTCATGCATTAAATTAGTCACCTGCCCTCTCAATACAATTTTTATTCAAATTCAGCTGTCTTACTTTTACTATCAGAAATTATAAATTGAGATATGCAATTGACATTCCACATACCTATATTGCAGGAGGTAATGGCGGTAGTGCCTCCAGGTTGACAGGTGGGGGACCAAAGCATAACAGGTCATATCTCAAATCACTCAGTCATTATACACTAATAAATGTATAACTGATTCTGAAAAGGACCCAATGCAAGACGCTATTATTGCGTTAGAGAATAAAACATGATTTGGACGTATTTATTACATCTCATAAACACAAGAAATGTTTTTCCTTTTTCATATTAAGTTGCAATATGCACAGATTAACATTGTGATTATAAATGGGCATAACTAATACAAGAAATTCCTAGAAAATACTCCAGAACTAATACATGAAATTCGTAGCAAATAACAAATACCCCAAAGGAGTCATGGTTGACCATCCCTCAGGCCCCTTGTGGCATTGACTAATTCAATTGACTTAGTCCCGGGATGAAACCCTGCTGGTCCCTCAATAAGTTATCCTTTACAAAGCAAAATCACCTGCCCCATCAAGACAGAGGAAGCTTGGGCCATCATGACAGCCTGTTCCCCAAACAACCATGACAGAGTCAACCCAATGTAGGGATCCTCCCTGGCACCAATTGGGAGGTGGTCCTTGGCAACCGGGCCATACCTTAGTCCCCTGGCCCAGCCACCATTCCCCCAGTATCCCCAGGGCCATGTAATGGAGTACCCTGGCCGGCTATTGACAATCGCAGTAGCGGACCTTATCAGCCTTCCAATAAAGACCGTAGTACTCCTGCCACAGCTTGAGCCAAAGGCTTAAAAAACGATTCCATCCTGAATTAACCTGCATTTATATTCTTGATCCCACAGTTGTTTTGTTGCCAATCATGACTTGTCCTCTGCCAGAACTGATAATCAAAAAAGGCACCTCCCCCAGAGGACTTAACACAGTGTGGAGAGGGTGGGAAAAGTAGAAATCCGGTGCCAAAAGGGCCGGGCGCGTCTGCAGTTAAGGGCAGCCAGCAGCGAAAGGGCAATCAGGTAGCCATGCCCATTACCTCCCGTCCCTCCCTCGCCTTCCTTTTAACCAATGAGGCCTCCCGCCTCCCCTCTAGACCCTCCCTTCCCCTTTCAAAACCCCCCCCCACCCTTATCCCCTCCTGTTCTTTTGTCTAGCCCACGCTAGACGGTTTTCTTTCCCTTTCTTACCTGCACGGCGGGGCCTGGAGGTCGTCGATGGAGGCACTCCTCGGGACGCGGAGCTCCGCGAGGAGTGCTACGGCTGGGGCGCGTCTTGAACGAGCAGCATGGTTGATCGAGAGGCGTGTCCTGGAGGCCGGCTGACGGGGTCAGCCGGCCCTCTGTGGCTGGGACGTTGATTTCCGGGTTTCAGCGCCGCGGAGCCGCGGGGAACCGAGGGAATTCAATTCTGAGATGCTCTCAGGTAGGACGGGCGTTCGGCCCGTGGTTTTTATGTATTTGATGAAATAGGTGACCTCTTTAGGGATTGGTGGAGCCCTGATTGGGGGGAGGACCAGGTGCCTATATAGAGGGTAGTTTTTTGGGGTTCAAGTCAGTGATTATTTGTTTACCATGCCTAAAGTTCCAGCAAAGAGACGTAGGATTGTCTCTTCTTCCTCGGAGGAGGAGGGGGGTGAGGCTAGCATTACTACTCCTGAGAACTCACAGGTACCTGGCAGGGGTACTCCCCTCATGTCCAGAGAGGAGGTTCAGGATATGATTGAGGTGGCGGTGACCAGGGCACTACAAGCAGGCGTGGCCAGGACTGGTCAGTCTAAATGTGCGCACTCATCGGTAGCAGCTAGGAAATCCTCATCGGAGAGTGAGGATGAGGCCCCATCGACGTCATCTGGGGGGAAATATGTTTCCAGAGAAGATATGTGGGAAGTGATGGCACATGTTCGGGACAATTTGGGTTTCCCAGTGTTTCAACCTGCAAACTCGGATTCTCATTTATTTCCTCAATATAAGACACCTTCAAAGTTTGCCATGCCTTTTCAGGCACCTGTGAGGGATATGGTGTTTCGTGAGTGGAAGGATGTGGATAAGGCTCAGGTTCCACGATTCCTTCAGAAACTTTACTTACTTGAGGGTGAGGAGGTTTTGCCTCCTTCAGTACGCCTGGACTCTATTTTGGCTACTCTGATTGGCAAAACGGCAGTCAATCCGGAGGATTGTGTGCCTACGGATGCCACTGACCGTAAAGTGGATTCGGGTCTTAAGAGGGCTTTTGCTGCGGAGAATCTGGCGCTGAGGGCAGGGATTTATTCTGCTTATGCGTCACAGTCATTGGTTCAAGACTTTGATAATCTGGCGGTGGCTGTACAGGAAGGGGCGGAATGTTCGGAGCTCCTGGCTGGTATGGAGCAGCAGGCCAGATTGTTGGCTGATGTGTCTTCGGATGTGGTCCGTACTTCGGCTCTGGCATCTGGGTCTTTGATTGGGGCTCGTAGGTCCCTCTGGTTGCGTTCCTGGAAGGCTGATCCAGGGGAAAAGGCGGCCTTGTTGAGACTGCCGTTTGAAGGTCGTACCTTGTTTGGAGAACAATTGCCATCCATGCTTTCCAAGGCTTTTAAGGAACGGAAGCATGCCTTACCTTATAAAGGGGGTTCTTCTTCGGGTACAGGGTGGAAGAAACATTCCAGATCTTCTCCTACTAGGGATGCTAAATCCTTTTCATTTAGGAAAAGGCGTTTTCAGCCGCGTTTTTCAACTAAGAAGTCTGCTACTGCGACCCGGGGTGGTTTCAAGAAGGGGTCCTGACAATCACTGTGGGCCTGGCAGAGGGCCGGTTGGGGGAAGACTGAGTCACTTTCTTTCGGCTTGGAAGGACAGTGTAAACGATCATTGGGTACTAGACATTGTGGCCAATGGTTATGTCATAGATTTTGTGGTGGTTCCTCCAGATTCAGGGGTATGTCCCACACCTCTGCCTTCAGAGGGGTCACGGAGAAGAGCATTATTGGACGGAGTGCGGGACTTACTGGTCAAGGGGGCCATTTCCCACGTTCCGCTAGACGAACGGGGTCAGGGCACTTATTCGGTCTTGTTTCTTGTGCAGAAAGTTTCAGGGGGATTTCGGCCGGTGCTCAATCTAAAGGAGGTGAATACCTGGATCAGGACAGTGCATTTCCGCATGCTGTCCATTCAGACTATTTTTCCATTTGTCAGACACGGGGACTTTCTGGTGTCACTGGATCTGCAGGACGCTTACCTACACGTACCGGTGGCAAGATCCTCTCAAAAGTTCCTGAGGTTTGCTGTGGGTCAGGACCATTATCAGTTTTGCGTTCTGCCTTTCGGTCTAAAATCTTCTCCTCGAATTTTCACAAAGGTGCTGGCTCCTCTAGTGGCTTTGCTTCATTCAGAAGGGGTATTTCTGCATCCTTATCTAGACGACATTTTGATTCATGCCCAATCACGAGACCTTTTGCAGAAGCAGGTGGTCCATGTTCTGGGGGTCCTGCAAAACCACGGATTTTTTATCAATTGGGAGAAGTCAGACTTAGTGCCGTCCCAGGATCTGGTTTTTCTGGGAGCTCGGTTTCAGACTCTTCTTGGGTTGGTGACTGTGTCAGAAAAACGGTTGGGTGTCCTACAGGCTTTGGTAAAGAAGGTATTGTGGCGGTCTGCTCCCCGAGCTCTTCTATGGTTGCGTCTGCAGGGTCATTTGGCGTCGGTGATATTTCTGGTTCCTTGGGCACGTTTCCATCTCCTGTGCTTGATGACATGGTTCTTGAGAAGGTGGACACCAGGGTCCGGTTCTCTGAAGGACAGGGTTCCAGGGTCCGGATTGATTCACAGAGAGTTGCAATGGTGGTTGGTTGCAGACCACCTGAGGATAGGGGTTTCTTTATCGCCTCTGAGACCCGTGGTGGTGACGACGGATGCCAGCCTCTCCGGTTGGGGGGCATGGATGGGGTCGGCTCAGATTCAGGGGTTTTGGTCCCCTCGGGAGGCGAGTCGGTCGTCGAATTGGCGCGAATTGCGGGCAGTATTCCTGGCTCTGGTCCATTTTCAGGATTCCCTGAGGGGTTCGGCGGTTCTGGTTCGCACAGACAACTTAGTGGCCAAGGCTTATGTCAATCGGCAAGGAGGGACCAGGTCAAGGGCTCTGTTCAATCTAGTCAGGGAGATTTTTGTGTGGGCTCAGGAGTGGGTTCCTTCTCTCAGGGCTACGTACATTCGGGGGGTGGTGAATGTTCGGGCGGATCTGCTGAGCAGAGTGATTCCTTCCTCTCAACTTTTCTCTCTCCGGAAGTCTCTGTTTCAGCATCTGGTTCGGCTTTGGGGTCTTCCAGTGCTGGATGTGTTTGCGTCAGTAGGGAATGCGAAAGTGGATCGCTTCTGCTCCCGGTTTCGATGTCCCCAAGCATATGAGGTGGACGGGATGTCATGTCCTTGGCCGCAGGGCCTTTTGTATGCGTTCCCTCCTTTTCAACTACTCAGGGCGTTTCTGTTACGTGTGAGGGATCTGGGGTCCAGGGTTGTCCTAATTGCGCCACTTTGGCCGAGGGCGAATTGGTTCCCCTTGTTGAGGCTGATGGCGGAGGGGAGGATGTGGCCTCTGCCTCTTTGTCCGTCTCCCCTGGAGTTTCCCTGCCTCCCATTGGGGTCATTGAGAAGGTTACACTTGACGGCCTGGAAGTTGAACGACGGGGATTGACAGGTCTGGGGGTGCCGGTAGCTTTGAGTTCTACATTGCTGGCTTCGAGGAGACGTTCCACTTTGCTTTCTTATGGTAGACAGTGGAAGGTGTTTTCGTCATGGTGCTTAAGTCGTGAGTTAGATCCTACCTGCGCTTCTATCTTTGAGGTGATGCAGTTCCTGCAGGACGGTGCTCATTTAGGGTTGTCAGTGGCATCTCTTCGGGTGCAGTGGGCGGCTATTCAGGCATTCAGAGGACCATGGCGTAATCTTCAGGATGAAGGGCGCTTGATGCCGAGATTTTTTCAAGGGCTTGTTAATTTATTTCCTCGCCCGGTACGTTCTTTTCCTTCATGGGATCTGTCCTTGGTTTTGGATGTGTTGACGGAGCCCCCTTTTGAACCTTTGGGGGACTGTGATTTGCGCCATCTATCTTTGAAGACATTCTTTTTGGTAGCCATTACTTCGGCTCGTCGGTTGGGGGAATTGGGGGCATTGGCTTGTTCCTTTCCTTTTTGTAAGATTTTTCACGATCGGGTGGTTCTGGTTCCGGTACCTTCCTTTATTCCAAAAGTCAATTCTTCGTTCCATTCCCGGCAGGAGGTCATCCTTCCTTCATTTTGTCCGAATCCCTCCTCAAGGGAGGAGGTCCGTTTGCATTCGTTGGATGTGCGCAGGGTTTTGTTGGAGTATCTGCGGGTGGTGGCTCCTTTTCGTAAAGGGGATTCACTGTTTGTTAATTTTGGTCCAGCTCGCAAAGGTGAAAAACCTTCCACGGCTTCCTTGAGTCGGTGGGTTCGATCTTTAATTCTGTTGGCCTATTCCTTGAAAGGGGTGGTTCCTCCTCAAGGGATTCAGGGGAGATCTACCAGAGGCATGGCGGCTACGGTGGCGGAGCTTCAGGGGACTTCCGTGGTGGAAATTTGCAGGGCCGCCACTTGGGCTTCTCCTTCGACGTTTGTGCGTCATTATAGGCTGTCGGACTTGGGTAGTTTGGAGTCGGTGTTAGGTCACCGGGTCTTATCCTCTATGAGATAATGTTTGGGATGTTCTTGGTGCAGGATATTAAATAAAGGTCTTGCAACTCGATGTCCGTCTCCTGTGTGTTTTCTTGCTATGTCTCATTGGTTAAAAGGAAGGCGAGGGAGGGACGGGAGGTAATGTTTCCATTTTCTTACGATAATGGCATTACTCCTAGTCCTACTCCCTCGCCTTCCTTTTCCGTTCCCTCCCACCCTCCCGGTACGGACTGTCCGAGTTGCAGCTTGGGCTTGGTTTTTGTACAGGAGGGGATAAGGGTGGGGGGGGGTTTTGAAAGGGGAAGGGAGGGTCTAGAGGGGAGGCGGGAGGCCTCATTGGTTAAAAGGAAGGCGAGGGAGTAGGACTAGGAGTAATGCCATTATCGTAAGAAAATGGAAGCATTATTTAACTTGTGCCCTCCTCTGATGCATGCCCAGGCGACCCCGCTGATCCCATAGCATGGCTGCTGACCATTGGAGACCGCAAAAATTAAAAACACTGCCACCGTTGGTCACGGCCCCTGACAGGCCCGATCCCGCCCGCACCTGCCCCTGGGGCCTGCGAACTTGTGCGTTGGAACCTTGTCCATTCCCTTGCCCAGGAGAATATTGTTTTAAGGGTCATAGCCAAGTGGAGGGGGTGGAGGAGTAGAAGAGTGTTTGTGTGGCAGAGGGCCCGTGAATAAAAGTGACCAGAAGTGGGGAGATTGAAAGTCGTTCATGGAGCTGTGCCTACTGTGGAGTTGCTTTTTCTGAAAGAGGACCCCAGAGTCGCAGACCTAGGAAGGCCAGTAGTAGCCTTTTATCTTCCAGAGCCCCTTCATTTATGAGGTTTGGCCTTATCCTTGTCTCTCTCCAAGGCCAACAGATGACTCCATGGCCACCTGCGCATTAAGCTGCAGCACAGTTTTTGCTTTCACAAACTACTGTACGCCAGACCTATCACTTGACTCAAGGGGACAATTCCAAGAATGCATTAGGTAGTTAAATTAAAATTCACAGTAGCAGAACTTCGAATTAAATATGTTTTAAACTCATTCGGTAACATTATTCCAGTCCTAACATATGCATTCATGAATGCACTCAATAACGTAATCCCTCATTCACTCATTTATTTAATCATGTGCTCATGCAGTCCGCTTCTAAGGCAACGACAGGCTACTTCCAAGCACTGACCTGTCAACGCTTTTTCTGAACATGTACTCATATTGCAGCAATTCCTCTCTGAATTACCAAGGGCTTTTAATTATGTTGTAAAAAAGACTGATAAAATAATTCTATATTTCCAGAAATCACATGTGGTTGAAATAGCCCAGACAAGTGAACGCTGTGATTGCGTTCCAGACTTGGAAGAACCGTGTTTAGTTTGGAAACGTTTCTTGTCTGTTCTGGGAGGCTTAAACACGTATTTAAAGTAACATGAAATTCCAGCCAGCAGCACACTAGATTAGGTCGGCTCCTTAGAACGTAGAGCATCATAGTTTGAAATGTATGTGCGTATCCTACAGGAAGAAGTGCCTTATTTTATACTAGCAGGCAGTCACTCTGAGATTCGAGACGCTGTAGGTGTACGGAATATTCGTAAAAAGTAGCAGAAATTAGGTACTATGCTGTCCGTGGGGACCCCTCTCTGGAAGGAAAGGTATTATTTACCAACTAATCTCCGTGAAAACCAACGCTTCTGCAGGAAAAACTTCACAAGTTTGGACAACATTATGAGTTAGAGTTTTTACTCTCTGGTCTGGTCATTAACGTGTGCTTACTGCCTGCCCCTAGAATTGTGGGTCTGGGCAAAAAGGCGAAATCGTGTAGTGAGAGTGAAAGGCGATTAAGCGTTAAGTGTGCAATAATGTTATTAGATCCATTTCTCCCAACCACCACCAACTGTGGTCTAGGACCCCCTCCAGACTCACTCAGGTGCCCTCTGGCCAGGGTACAGGCCTGGGCGGGGAAGGCGGGTGCCTTTGTTAAGCCACTTGTGAACTTTCGCTGAACTTGACCAGGCATAGAATGCACAGCATCCGCAATAGTCAGTAATAGTCATCTTCTAAGAATTATGAATAACTGAGCAAACACCATAATTATCCTGGGAATCGAAATGAATCGGGTTCATTTTTCTGTGGTTGCAGCCTGCGACAGTCAGTGCGGGTGCGAAGGACATGCCCATTAACGAGCTGCTACTGAACATTATTTTGTCATGCTGCCAGGGCCCCCGCATCGACCTGGACAAGTGCAGTGAGACGGTATGGCATATCCTTGTGCAGCCCTCCCATCCCACCGTAGTGCCTGGAAGCCCGCGCCAAATATGTAAAACCCGCAGGCGGTGCAGCCAGACTTCCTGCTCCGCCTTTTAATCACTGGCTCGCTAAATGACTCCCCCCACTATACCCTGATTACGATTTGCCAGGTGAAGATGAGGTGGTAAAACTGCAAAAGGTAAACACGGGTGCCATGTGGTAACATCCCGCCAGCATCTGCAATTATCAGGTTATCCTCGTGGGACGGGGGGCATCTGGAGACGGTTTGTATATTGCTCGCCTTTCCCTCGTCTGCAGAGACTGGCGCTGACACTGCTCCGAGTGAGTGGTTAATATAAGCGTAGGATGTGCTTCAGAGTGTAGGGGGTGATGGCGCCAGACTGGAGCCTGGTAGAGGGGGCACTCCATGCTGCTCCCCCACCCGCCATGGCTCTGGTTGGGTCGGGTGTAGGAATCTTACCTGCTGGAAAGTCGGGCCAGCGAAATGGGGCCCGTTGTCCCACCCAAGCGCACAAACAAGGGCCCACTCAACATTGAGCAGAGTCGAATCCCGCCCCTCTCGACCTCTAACCCAGGCCTCCGGGTCAATGAAAATATCTCCCTTGTGGATATCCCGTAACTTGGCGCCAGTGAACCAGCGCTGCGCATGCGTGCTGTGGGCCACAGGAGGCCGATCCCTTGTTCATAGTCCAGCTATGATAACTTCATTACAGGTGTAGATATGCAAATGTAATAACTCTTTCTATATTAGGCAGGTCTTCACACTAGTGTGTTTCCGCTTCAACTTAATCTTCTGTTGGTCAGGCAGATGGAATTGTAAATATACGTTTGCTTCCTTTGAGTGGTATCCACTACCTACTGTATTTTTTTCACAACGTTAGCACCAATTCCCATGTGCAAAGCACTATATTGGCTTAAATCATGTACCACTGGGAAGGACTATATGTAGGCCTGTTTGTCTTCTTGATACAGAAAGCTGCTCGGAGTTAAGCTTCAGGAGTTTGTTTTATGCAACATTATATGTTATATATTTTCTCTTTATTTTTAGACGTGGGCCACCTTACAGCCTTAAGGATGAAACCGTGCCTTCCCCTTTCTTTAGCAGAAGGCGGATTGCAGATATTATTCATCGTTCTGGGCTATTTACCCAGAATTACTAGAGGTATATTTCTGGCATCGGTGGTAATGGGTTTGTGTAGGAATGAACCCCCCACAACTAGCCCTGAAGCACACTAGGCTTGCCAAGTGTAATTCTGCATTTACAAAAGATTGGTCCAGTTACTTGGAAGGGTTTATTAGCTGTGGCATCGATTTCCTTGTCCTCCTACGTGAAACAATACATCCAGAATGTTTTTTGAAGAAAAAAAAAAGATAATAGCATATTTCTCATATCACTTTCACCCACGTTATCGTTCCCCTACAGGGACAACAACAAAACTGGTTCTGTCTGCAGGTTCAATCAATGATGAGAACTCTGTATTTTTTCACCAAAAGACCTACGTTTGGCAGTGAAGAGCATGTTTAATTTGTAAAACAAATGAATCGAAGGGGTCTGAAGTGGTTCGGCCAAATAGTTGAGTTGCCAACTCCCAAGGCCATCATTTTGTGAAGTCTGGTGGGCGATGAGTTACTTGTCGCATGTAATAAAACAGATATCCACGGGGATCGGTGTTTAATGGGTGCCATAAATAACAAATCACACATTATTGCCTAGCAAATGTGAAATAACATGCAGATTTTGGTTCTTTCTGCAACATATTGTGCAAGGGCTAGTGTTTACTGGGCATTTTCCCCTGGTGAATTTCAGTATGTTTGAACCTAAAATACACCTAGGGAAGTGATGCAGTTAATTATCTCTTAGCAGTTTACCAACTTAATAAATCTCAATTAAACTATTTTTATATTTGAACTTTTCAACCCCTGGTAGCTATGACGCAAACAGGCAGTTCCACAGAGAAATATATGTTAAGTTCAAGCAGTACCAGCAATTTTATAGTCAAGAACACAACACAAACATTTAAAACCAATTAAGAAAAAGAGAGAAAATGTAATGAGCAAAAAGTCACCAAAGTCCTGATTTCAAGGTTTGGCGTAGAGAATGCAGCCCATCTAGGTTTGTCTGTATGAGGGGCTTTTCTTTTTCCTGTTCATCACTGCCAGGTTTTCCTTGCAATGACGTACAAGATAAAAAAAAATAATAAAAAAAAGGTTCCAACTTAAGCCAGGTTTGTTATGTTCTGCGTATGATGACTCCCCTACTCTGTAGGACCGTCAAAATAAGTTTTCTGTTCACAGAGCCAATGGGGGCTCTGTCACTATAAAAGTTAAGGTCCACCCATCTCTTAATGAGGCAGGAGACTGAGGGTTTAGTGGGCAAGGTACTTCTTCACGTTTCCAATTGATTTCCTTGTCCACCAAACTCTAAATTGGGCCCAAAAAACCAAAGCAATTAAAAACTGATAAAACAAACCAAACATATTTATATATTTTTTTACAATTGAAGTAAAAAAGCACCTAGAAAAGATAGCGGGCCAGTACAAAATATCAGTATATATTTCATTGGGACCTCGGTATGATTTCAGGTGAACCACAATGAAGCAGAGATTGGATACTTGAAGCATGTCATCCCAGTCAAATTGTTGATCATCTGACTTTGTCTCTCATTTGGAGGTCCAAGTCTTTTAGCAAGCAAGGACGTAAGGCAGAATCCGGTGATGGCTCCTTAAAATTAGATAAGCCATCAAGCTTTGGCTGAAACTTGTAGTTTTGGCATCAAATGCGGAGAGTGGGACAAAGCTGGATTTCATGGTACCTCACCCTGATTCAAAATGTTATCTTCGGGGCGTAGTCATGTTTTTGGTTCTCAAAATCCTCTATTGGGAAAAGCCTGAAGCTGTAGCTGGACCAGGGTGCCATGAGGCCGGATACCTTTCTTATCAGGCCCCAGTGAAAGTGTTTTTAATGTGGTCAAAAGCTCAGATTGGGCAGCACTTAGTTTTCTAGCCTCCCTAGGAAGCAGCCTTCCTGGGCAATCCCAAGCACATTGTCCCAGTCCTCCAATTGTGAAAATAAAGACTGAAGGCATTACTTAGAGTTTTTGACAGGATAATTCATCATAAATGTGGCTGATATCCCATCCACTGTATTAAATGTGCCATAGGCTGTAATGCAGTTGTAATATGGAGGGTGGAATATTCACCATGGCTGTAATTGAGTATTCCACCCGACAAACTCTATACGAGGACCCCAAATCCTCAAGCGCAATATTTCAAATATGTAGCCCTTTTTTAACATAGGAATTCAACTCTCTGGACTTAAACAACACACTTCAAGGGTGACTTAGTAAATGGTGGTAAAGGCAATCTTTATTTCTGTGTGTCATTGCAGTTCTTTTAAACTGCATCCCAACCAGAGCACAGTGGTGCACCTGGCAACCATATGATGTTTCATATATGTGGGCTGTGTAAATACACAGTGAAGCCCCATAAAACGTTTAACTCGCTCTTTTGTGCATTTTTGCCCCCCTCCCCCTACCATGGCCTTACAGGATATGTAAATACACCAATTGGGTGAAACTCATTTTAACAGCACACCTTTAGAGCCAGGACATACGAAATGTGCAATTAAATGGCATTATCACAGTACACAGAAACGTAATACCAGCGAAAATAAGATTTTTCCTCTGACAGCTATCTACAGTTCCCGTCTCTTTGTCACTCTCGCATGTTCATTTTCGTCTCTGCTTACACATGTTTGTATAGTTTTCACATCTTTCTCTTCTCCTCCTTTTTTGCCTTTCTTGTATTGTTTTCGCTCTCTTGCCTGTCCTATTTCAGAGTGAGAAAATGAAAGACAATGCTGGTCCCCAAAAGTGATAGCACTCACCACTCTCAGCCACCTGCACAAATAAACACTTTGATTTGGATATTCTAGCATTTAGTAGCCGTGGACTCCTAAGTAAAGCATTGGACTCCTGTACTTATACAAATGTACCCAGTGCCTGACTTTTAAAGAAATATCATCTGATAGAAATATAGTGTTCTACAAATCTACAAAAATATGGTACCATTTGGCGTAGGTTTTTTTTTAATTATTAAATGCGATCGGGCAAGATTATTGTAGATGATACGGCATACTTTTTTTTTTTTATGGCAAATGATATCCCTACAAGGATATTCTGGTACCACACCACTGCCAATACCCATTCCGTAAAGCAATGACCATTTATGGGTGATTTGTATTAGAACAGATGAAATATACAACAGGAAATCGGGGAAATGCAGTACACAATACACCCACCACAGGGCAGTGCAGCGCCCCCTTTAATGACCGGGGTAATCTTAGGTGACAGATGTCCTTATGAGAGGTGAGTCTGGTTCTGATAATTGCTGCCAGGTTTCTGTTGAGGTGAGATAAGTGCTGTATCAGTAGGCACCATGGCAGTGATATTATCTTCAGTGCTGGGCGAACCTACCTTCAAAGGTGCCATGCAGAGGTGCCTGCAGGACTTTACTTCTAAAGCCAATGATTACAAAAAAATGCATATAAAAATAACAACACATTTGCAATATTTTGTGTATTTCTTTCATTTTTTGGCAAGCAACAAAATATGCTAGAGAACCGTTAAGACCTGGTTCGTACCCAGCAGCAGTGGCTCACCGCATTATTTATACTACACCTAAAGCCACACGCTTAAAGATTTATCACTGTGATCATAATATTGTTTTTATCTTGTTTTTCACCCAGCAGTTGCATCCTGCAACAGTTTTTATTTTCATTTTGCCTCTATGAGAACCATTTTAAATGTCAGCTTTCTTACATGTAGTCTTTTGTTAGGCTACCTATATTGTTCTCTCTGTATTTAATAACAATAATAAAGACACGTCCTACCTCACTTTTACCTAGTTCCTTAAGGCAGATTCAGCCTTAGTTTGTCTAAGCCAATAATTTCAGTAAGGACCTCTCAGGCGATTGTTTCAAACAAGCACTGCTGCAGTGAATATCTCATCTCAGTTATTGCCCTTTGTAGAATGTATTTTCACTTCATTTACACCAAATTTGGCAGAAAGCTAGCTTTCAGTATGCAGATTGTGCTTTCACTTATTTGGTGTAAATCCGTTTAGTAGTTTTGAAGGGATTTAAGAGAAAATACATTTAGAGATCTCTAGTGGCGATGACTTCATGAATAATGACGTGCTTGTGCAGGGAAATACACAGCTCTCATTGGCTGTCAACACCTCAAACCAGGAAGTGTTGGCAGCCATCTTGGGACTCTGCTTCAGCCTAGTCCCAGGAAAAATATACAATAAAAAAGAAAAGGGGCCTGGGTAGGGACACCCTGACTCTGCACCTCTGATGGTGGGGTCCTTGAAGGGGGTTCATTCATTGAACTTGACATTTCAGTTTTGTTTCGTCCGTTTACAAGGAATCGGACCAGAGCACAGGTCCCCGTATAGGATTCCCTATAAGACACTTTACATCATAAGTATCACTTACTGCTCTTATGGTCATATGATAAATGGCCACAGATGGATCTGCACAAAGTTCTAGGTGAATTTTAATTGAAATATGTTTCAGTTGAGTTTCCAGATGTAAATTTTACAAAATTCTGGCCATTAAATTAGTATAATTATGACCTAGAAAGAAAAAACCCATACAGAATAGGTGCGCAGCGATGACATCATTATTAGTGTTTCGTCTTGGCCTGTGTGCATTCTCCACAAATCTCGTCATAAGAATGTGACAAACTGAATTCATGGTGTGAGCTCCGTTTAGCCTGTGTTTGTGTGAGGAGCTTCCTGCAGGAATGCTGCAAATTAAATCCTATTGATATTAATTGATCAGTAGTCACAGCAGAATGTTGCCCTTGAGGTTGTGGGGGCAGGGAGGTTTTGATTGAATTCTTTTGCCAAAAGTGTAATATACAGTATCTCCCTCTCTCGTAAAATAAAATAAAATATATTTTGTCATTGCCTTTTCAGCTAACATGCCTCAGGCCTCTCAGAGGTTGTGAAATAGCCCTTCCCTGCATCTTAACATTGATAATAACTTACATTTCTGTTTCGTCTCATTTTCGTGCGGATCTTCAGCTTCTTGGATTTGATGATCTGCGTGCTCATCATTACATTTTAATTTCCATAGACCTTTGGTGTAAATGCAGTCCTGGCAGTCCATCATCGCTTGCTATAGCTCAGTACTTTAAAGATGGCCCTTCTTCAGTTTCTATATCTGGGCTATCTACATGGGACCTCATTAGTTCCTGCGGTTGAGTATTGTAGGAAGGGCACACGTTAGCGGTGGATGCCAGGATACGTAGCCCCTCCCCAATGTTTTAGCGGCACTCTGCTGCACCTTACTCCAATTAAGAGCGATGCATTGGGTGTCAGCGTCTGTCTCACCACTATATCTGCTCCCCCTTTTGCACAGTGTGTGGCACCACACTGAGTTGAAATGTGACCTCATGCTGTTTTCAGTCTCCTTCTCAGCTTGGCAGCATCCTCTTGCCCTGGGAGTCACAGAGTACAAGGTGGCCTATAATTTCTTAACTGCACAACATTAACCTTAGTGTAAAGAGGGGTGAATGCAGGAACGAAATGTATTATTTGATTTACTCTTTCAAAAAACTACACCCTGCGCATTTTATTTACTCCGAAGCCAATATAAAATGTAACTACTGAGGTAGGTGCCTGTTAAAAAAACAACAACAAAAACAGTTATTTCCACAGTCACTTTCAGCCATTTCTTTGCACAGTCACACAATGATAAATGGAAATCATGCATGTGGTTCATGAAAATTAAAACTGACTTAAAATATTATTTGTACAGTTCTCTGTGACTTTATTTATTTGTTGTTTTTTTAAGACCTACATACCTTAGGACAATGGTTCCCAACCTGTGGTCCGGGGACCCCTGGGGGTCCGCAAAGCCTCCTCAGTGGGTCCGCGACTGCTTAGAAAATTAAATAAAATAAACAGATTAGGACCCCAGCTTTCAGTACTAACTCTGTGGGGGGGTCCCCAGATCCCAATAATGATTTAGTGGAGGTCCCTAGGATCCAGTAATGATAAAGTGGGGGTCCACAGAAGTCAAAAGATTAGGAACCACTGCCTTAGGAGGCTAATTAGGATCACAAGCCTCATGCATTTTTAAATGTACGACAAACACTTGGCTTGTACTTGATGTTCTCCACGATACCAGTTTCATTTGTTCTAAAAACATGTATCTTTTTTAAGCAATATCTGTCATTCTCAATGTTATGTTTATTTGTACATCAAGTATTCAAATTTCTCCATTATTTCATACTGTGCGAATGATTAAATGTTTCATCATCAAATCACTTTATTCGGTTAGAAATTTTTCAACAATAAAAGCATATAAATAAACAACACATCACATCTCTCAAACCTCATAACCCCCAATGATTTTTAAAAAACAATTAAAAAGACAATTACATTCAAAATTACAGTACTCAATTGATGGTTCCATAAAAGAATAAAAATGTTTATAAACACTAACAAAAGTTAGTACTATTCCGCCATGTTATAGCTCCCTTTAAAAAGGACCCTATCCTTTTCCACACCAACGCATCAGAAGTCATACATAACCACATAAAGGCTGGGCGGTATTGCACGAAACCCCTGTCCCTCAAAAGAGGGACCACGTAGTGTTTCCTAAAAGATGCATAAAACTCACAAAACATAATAAAATGAATTAAGGTCTGTGGGGATACACCATCACACGGACACAATTTTATTGAATTTTGATCAAACTGCCTCTTGCGGGAAACACAAATTGCTTCTAATTACTCTGACGGAATCGCATAATGAGAGTCCTTTCCCATACGTTTTTAACCTCCAGGAAGTAGGTCTCTGGGACCACCCCCATCTTTATCATAATAAAGTCCCTCACTGATTTTTTTTCCTTAGCTCTACCTCCTCCCTCTTGGCCCCTAAGATTTTTGAGAAGTTCTCCTTCATCCACCATTTGTCCAAGCTAGTTAAACCCTCTGGTGCATCGAAAATATCTGAACGCCCCAATACACTGGCTACCTTTCTTACATAAGCCAACCAGAGAATTTCCTTAGTGTTATCTCATAGTAAGCAATCCCGCAGGATTTCCCTGTTGAGAGACGCAAACTCATTAGTCCAAATTAAAATCCACAATAAAAGGGGAGCTATTTTAATGGCGTCTTCTATGAAACCCAAATTCAACTCAACAGGCAGGCAAAACCCTGGAATATTTTGGCCCACCCCTATTAACCTTCTACAAAAACGATTTTCCTCAATCGCAGGTGCCCTATTTTCGGTATAGCCCCAAAGTGGGGCCCCATACATCAGAACAGGAAGGCATTTATGCCTATAGACCTCTAGTAAGGGCTTAATAGGTTTATTGCCCACCCTGGCAGCAAATTCAAACGTGGCACCTACAGTGGAGTTAAAAAGCCTCCCTCTCTTAGAGATGCATGGTTTCCAGGTGCCCTTATCATCAAACTTCTCCCCTAGATAAGGGAAATCCTGTACTTTTCCAATTACTTGCTCCTTTATTTTCATTACACCCACCCTAATCAATGGCTTTCCATAATCCATAAAATGTGATTTGCTGCAGTTTATCTCTAAGTCTAAGGCTGACATAAAATTTCATAAGCTTTGACTGCCTCACGTAGTCCATTCGTGGTGCGGGCCATAAGGACTGCATCGTCTGCATAGATCAGTACTGGGATACTTTTGCCATTGATATTAGGAGCGTCCTTACATCTTTCAACTAAAAAATCATACAGCCCATTTGTATATAACAAAAAGAGGGTAGGGGCCAAGACTCACCCCTGTCGTACGCCTCTGTTTAGTTCTAACATTTCCGAGCTTTCCCCATGCTGCTCAACCCTCACATTTGCATTAGTTCCTGAGTGGAGATAAGGAAGCAGCTCCACAATGTGGGAATCCATGCCCAACTGGATTACCCTATCTCAGAGCTTACTGCGATTAACCTTATCAAAGGCGCAGCTTAAATCCATAAAGACAAGATGCAGGGTACCCCTCTTAGCTTGTGTATATTTGCCAATCAACATAAGCAGGTCTAGGCACTGCTCTAGGGTGCCTAACCCTTCCCTAAAGCGGTAATGAACCCTACTCAAGATTGTGTTTTCAGACATCCAGTCCTCAATATGTCTTAAAATAATCTAACCCAGAATCTTTGCTGAGGAATCAAGTAATGAAGATCGGACGGTACGACTTCGGGTCATTACGATTGCCCTTTTTATAGACCGGTACTATACATGCCGATCTCCAAGTAGCCGGGATTCCTACACTAACCGCTGCATTGAGGACATTCAGCAAAATAGGTGCCCAGAGCTGTGGACAATATTTGTATATATCCATAGTGATAGTATCAGGGCCATGGGCTTTATGACTAGCACTGTGTTGCAGCACCTCCTGTACCTCCTCAAGGTTAAATCTAATGGCTAAGTCTGGGGAGTGTCCATGCCGGTTGCCCTTTAGGTCCCCTATATGGCCCCCCGAAAAGATCCCACAGAAGTGGGCCACCCAAGACACAGGGGCGATATTACAGCCCAAACCCTCAGAGGTTTCGGTCTCAAAAGAGCCCCTGTTGACCACTTTCCAGAACAGGCGGTTGTTCCTTTAATACCTTCCTCAGAGATTTCTTAGTCTCATAACAGGGCTTACTGAACCAACCACCCTGTTGCTTACACAGAGGCTGGACAGCTACGATCATCCCTTCTTTGATAGCTTCGTTAACTTTGAATATGGCATCCATGACTTCCCCTGGATTGGAGGAGTCAGCCAAGAGAGTACCTAAAATCAGGTATAAGTTTTTACCCACCACCTTCTCTGTTACTTGCTGAATGTGAACCTGTTTCCAGACAGGTCGTCTGCCCTGATCTTTGGGTCTCACCAAGACTGGCCCACCCCACACTGATTTCTGCATTGTCTCATGAAAATTAAAAGAAATCCTGAGGGGATTATGGTCACTAAAATGCTGCACTACTACTTCACCATCCTTGACCATGTTCCTTATAGGTGGGGACACAAAAATATAGTCAATTGTTATTCCCGCCCCAGTACCTACAGAAGTAGGGGCCTGAAGTGTATCCATCACTTCCAGGTCGCAAATGTTCAAAAGACCCATACTCCTTAAGCCTTTGATCAGAGCCCCACCCCTCACATCGTGTGATCCTTGGCTGAGTGCATCTCATAGTCCTGCCTGAAGGGGTTCATCATAGTACTGTAACTCTGTAGTTTGGCATTCAAATCCCCTGACACCGCAGCACAGAAATCCAGGCCAAACCCCTCCAATCTACACTTCAATTTCTTCAAAACAGAAAAAAAACGACCTCAATTTGGCAACCAGAGTCCCAAACAGCATTGTAGAAGTTAACCAATATAACATTAAATTTATTTGAGAAAACTACCCAGGTGATTACAAAGCCCTGATGTTTACAGGTAATTTGATAGGCTCTCGCTATTTTAGAAAATCGAATTAGGGTGACTAAGCCCCCTTTAGGGTGACCGCCTTGAGACCTGACGGCCGGGCCTGCAAATCTTTGAAAATCATCCCACTCGGCCAGCCCATTGAACTAGGTATCTTGAATTAAGATGAAATCATAGTGTGGCACAAACTTCAGCCAGTTGCTGTCCAAAAGCTTAGAATCATACCCTGCTGCTTTCCTTGAAATAAGGCAACACTTCATGCGTGAACCATCCCTACCTTCAGTGATCGGGGCATCGGAAGGAGATTATATCACCCCCTCTTAGTGTCTCAGTACATAGCATCAATCCACCCTCTCCCGATCTGGGGAGGTAGAAAAATCATGACCCATACTATTTGGCTGTAAGGCACCCTGCCCTGGGTTAGAATTCCTAATTGAAATATCACTCCGGAGACCATACAAATCTTACTCTTCAACTTGAATGCCAAATGTTGTGACAAAAGGATCCTCTGGGCCAGACCTGGATATCTACAATTTACAATTACATAATTCCCATTACCATCCTTTGCATGAGGCCCGACCCAGTCAATTCTTCTGACAAACAGAATATCCTCAAAATCCTTACAGGCAAAATCACAGTTTTTACTCAGCCAATGGCAGGTCTTGTTCTTCAGTTGGACTATGGATTTGCTAATGCCCAACGCTAAGGGGGGGACATCGGTGAGCACCACCATATAGGGTGCACAGGCTGGAGGAAGCTCTAAGCAGACAAGGGGGGGGCTTTCACCAAATATTGATTTTGAGTCACACTTCTATCTTGTCACTCTCACATTGTCCATATACCTGCTGCCAAGTATCCGACCATCCCCTCTTCCGTGATTCATCCCAACGGTTGCTGAGAAGTCACCTGTAGCAGTCTCCACACAGTGTCCAGCAGCCCTCAAGGTGGGACAGCTTAATGGTTGTTGGGTTTCTCTCAACAGGGTGCTAAGGTTTTTCTCTTGTTGAAGCACCCCCTCAGTTAAACTACTTTGACACCTGGAATCCAAGCGGCCCCCTTTGGCAGAAGCCAACCTTGGCCTCTCTTTACCACTCATCCGGGAAACTGCAGTTTCAAGCGCTTGCAGTTTCTCCATAACCGGGGCCAAACAGGACTCAACCATGTCCTTAAACTTTGCCAATAGATTTTGTAAACAGAGACCTGGGCACTGATCCACAGAACCCAGGGGGATCGGATTAGGGTTGGCAGGCAGGGGCAAATTTTTTTTTTTCCCCCAATTTTTTTTTTGTCTTGTTCTTTTTCTAAGGAGGACTGCTGCTGCCAGGAGGAGAAACCATCAAAAGCCTCTTGCTCTTTCTTATACGCCTTCCAAGCCCTTTGCCCCTGATGCCTCTAAGGCCCCTGTTTCTGCTTGCGCTGGGGTTTTGCGCAGATCCCCCTGGCCAAACCGAGGCTGTCCATTCTCAACCTCAGAGATCCCCAGACCCCCATCTTCTGTGAAAGCTTGTTGCAAGTCACCCATCTCAAGCGAGAGTCTCCTCTCTGCCAGGTTGATTTCCCTCGTGACTACCCCAACAGCACGCACAAGAAAGGAATCAAAAGTTGAATTTGTTTTTACCTTCTCCCCTCCACTCTGATCCCCATTTAGCAATGACCTTCTCCTGCCCATCCTTGCGGATTACCTCTGGGGCCTCTCAAGTCTGTCACAAATCAAAAAGCACCCACAATATGGAATTACTAATATCTCAAAACAAATAGCTTCTCTCCACCCTAGGGATTAGCTGAAAGAGGGCTAGTTCAAAGAGGTACATATAGAATCTTAACTTAAGCACTTACCCCCTATGCCGGAACTAAGAGGGTAGGCCCAGCCTGACCTCCTCCAGCCAATGACGGGCAAGGGACGGGCCCACCCCTGGCCTGGGCTTCGCCTGGGCGTGGCCTGCGTGCGTCCCGCGCAGCGGTGTTGACAGCGCTTATAAGTGTTTCCTCCTTCTGGCTCTGCCCCCTCCTCCACCAGCATCCTGGGACACCGAGTCCTGGGTCTCGATTCGAGATGTGCGTGTCCCGTGCAGGGGTATTGTGGTGGCGCTTAGAAGCCCTTCCTCCTTTTGTTGCAAAATAGGCCCATTCTGTTTTACATTAGGGTATTTTAGGAATGTGATACAACTCTGATGATGTAACTTCCTTGATGTCCTCTTCCATGTCGTCACTACTGTGACTGGCAAATTAGCACCCCGCTAAATTGTTTATGGACATGTGCCCTGATAGTAGGCGATGTTCGAACCTTCACTTTCTTTTAATAATGGCTCAATCACCTGTGGCCTTGGTGCTTAACAATGTCTGTGGCTCAGGGCATAAATTGTCTAACTATAGTCCCTTTCAGATTTTGTGTCCCACAGTTGTAAGTGGTGCCCTGCTGATACCCCTGCTTGTATGCTGGTTTGGTGGGCGTTTGCCACACTAATTCTGCTACTATTATTCCGATGTCAGGTGTTCCATGGGAAAGCTTCCACCCGAGTAAAAATCAAATTGTATCTTCAACTTACATCGCTACATTCAAAACACTCCCATTATCAGCTTTGCACCTGCTTGCAAAAGTAATCAGTAGTGCAGGGCGCCAGTGGACCACGTCATCCCAATTAATTGATGTTTAAAACTCCCAAACCGGGCGGGGTGCCAATTTCCTTGCCTGCACGAGGGTACATGGTGCCCTTGCTTCGCCACTGCGTAGAACTGAGGGAACGGGAGATGAACTGATTGTCTAGGACTTTTCAGCATGTCCGGTGGTGTGACGTCACCAAGACTCGACACTTCGTCTATATGCTCCAAGACCAGTGACTCCAATCGTAATATGACAAACACCGCAGAAGCGAAGACGACGAAACAAAGTGTAGAGATGACTGTAGCCCTTCTGTGGTGATGAAGGATGCTGTGTAGTAGAGAGACGTATATTTTGGGCCAGCGCGATATAAAATATGCTTCTGGAGGAATGTCGAGTGCTTTTGGGAGCGGGGTTTACAGTGCTGTGTAGGGAGTGCGTATATAAAGCTTTGGGAATGATACATAAGGTGATCACACAGATTCTTGTAGTATCTACCGCCCGCATCACTTGGGCACACGGATTTATCTAGATGCGTTGCTTCTTTTAGAATGTCACACTATGGTACATTGATGAAATTGGCTCAGACACACACACAAAATTCTCCCCACCCAGTTACCCAAAACGCTCAGGTTTCCAGGCATCTCCATAAACTCTTTGTACTAGTTGAGTTGTACCATTGAGGCTGTGCCGTACACTAGCAATGGGTGGGCTGCAAAGGTACACATCTTTTGAGGCTCGTCATAAATGTGTGTGTGTATGTGTATATATATATATATATATATATATATATATATATATATATATATATATATATATATTTTTAGGTGGGCCCGGGTTAAATGAAGGGAAAGAAATAAACATGTCTGTGTTGTTGGAATACCCCCCCCCCCAAAAAAAAAATATTTAAGGTTGTTTTGCTGATTCTGCAATACTGTGTCTAAGTTACGTCTGTAAATATTTCCAGTCGCTGGTTTATAAAAAAAAGCTAGAGCTAATAGAAGCCACAACATAGAGGAAATTCCCTGAAAAGCATGAAATTGGTCCAAAGCACCAGGAAATAACTCACAAACCATGCTAAAATTGACCCGACATAAGTTATTACAGAAAATAATACGTGATTTGGCAACATACGGCGCAAGCTTGTAATGAATTTTGATTGAAGCAATGGATCGCCTTGCATAGAGTGTGGAAGTGGACACACGCGCAAACGCACACATATTTGTATTGTATCTTTTATCCATGCACACATGTAGAAACACTCCCGCTTTGCATACAGATATGTCTCCTACACAAAAGAAACTCACTCATGCCACACATACACAATCACATACAGACACACTTAAAGACCACACTGACATTGCATCATCCGTGCACACAAATGCACCCACATTCTCACACACACCATTATATTGTATAATTTATATAAGCACACTCTGCATACAGATGTCTCATACTCCCAATCACATCAAACTTTCGCGCTCAGTCATTGAAGCAACTCGCGCACATTCATGGGAGCTACACACACAAACAGAATTGCACACTTACATGAACACAAACCTTACGCACATATGCAGACAGATAATAGGGACTGGTATATGTCACGAATATCTTTAACATCGGATTCTGGCTTCTGGGATTACTTCTAGGCAGATTAGGATTTGATTTTAAAGTGGGTCCTGCTTTGCATCTGACCAGTTTCTTTAGCATGGCCTCTTGGTGTGTTCCCCCACCAAGCCATGCCCACCCAGTCTGTCTTGCAGCTTGTTAGATGGAATGAGTACCCAATATAGGGAGTATGAGTAACCTGCAGGTCACAGGACCTTAACGCAAATTTGTTAATATTGGATTTGTGTTTTCAAAATCGTATTTTACGCTCGATTTCACGTTCTTCCAAAGCATTTCATTTTCGGTTTGTAAACCCTTTACATGTCGGGTGGAGCGCCACGAGCAGCCAGCGTTACAAATATTCCCCCCTTAAGATTATGCCCTGGCACAGCTTCTTTGGAAGGACAGTGTAGGGCCTTCCCAGCCCCATCAGACCCCCTCTAGAAACGCTAGTCGGGGTCAGAGAGGCGTTTTATTCCATCGGGCCTTTCCCGGGAGGGCTGGAGGGCGGTTTTAAAGCCCATGGCCACTGCTTGTGCCTCTGTGACCTTCCGCGACTTCCTGACATTAAATGCAGCAGTCACGCGGGGCTTAAAGAGGAGGAAGGAAGGATGGGGGGGGAGTGAATAATTGAATGCGAGAGAATGGGAGATGGGCTGATTTGCCAGGCCTCCTTTAGTTACCCAGTCCAGCCCAGACCCCAGTGCTGTTCAGGTGTGATCTGCCAGTACTGTGCCATGACAGCCACTTCGTCAGCTATGCAGTGACAAAAAGCACTATCTCGATGCCAGTCAGTTTTACAGAGGTGTCTTCTTTTGGCCCTAGCTTGCTCTAGGGAGTTACATTCCTCTGAGCTTGTCTACGCACTGAGTTCCACTTGCAGAATTCGGTATAGCATTTTCTTAGGACAAACAATGTTAACTAATTTTATCTTTCATTAAACACCCTCTTTCCATATGTTATCTGCTAAAGAAGTTTCATGAGACAACGGGGCTGTCCGTCCAGAGGTAAAGAAAGTCCGAAAAAAGGGGTGTAGGTCCAGTCCGGTTTTTGGTGGTTCTTAATAGGCAAGTTTTGCATCGACCTCGACCCCCAAATTGCATAACTAGAATATATATATATATATATATATATATATTTTTTTTTTATATATCATGGAAAGGAGATAGAATGCTGGAAAAGAAAATGTACAACCTGCTATTTTTCATGCATAAAGCATTCCAATAAGTTGTGCTACAAATCCTGCTGAAGGCAGCAAAGGAAATAAATGGAAGGAAGCATTTTTTTTCTTCTGGGTATTTGTGGGTTCAGATCACTTCCACAGTGGTTGCAATAGCTATTTCTGGAATAAAGATCAGGCAAAGTGTATCCAAGCGGACCTCCCCACTCAGGAAAGAGCTGAAGAAGCACCTCTATAAAACAACATGACGAAACAATGGGAGTCCTCCTCCACTCTCCGAATTCAGCTACCCATCCAGTCCCTCATGGGCTGAATCTTTGATTTCGACAGTACATAGTGTCCTCCCGCTTTTTGCCCTCATTCGTGCTATTGAGATATGGCAAACATATATACATTATATCGTGCTGATAATGAACTGTTGCTGTAATTATATGGCAACTTGAAAGTGAGCTTGTTTCCCTATAGACTCAATTTATACGATTAGCTAATGAGTGATTAGTGGTATATCATAAATTGTGCTGAGGGATTAGAGTTGCGCTAAGCATTTTATGGGACAAAATGCAAATTCATCGAACGCTACTCTGTTAATAAGGAGGAATAGTTTTGCCAGTTTAGAAACGTTTTCCCTTCAAGTAGTTTGTGTGTCGGAGGTAGGTTCCTGTACAGTGCTTGGAGCAGTGTTCATCCTGGCCTTCAAGGAGATGCTAGAGTTCATGTGTACTGGCAGGGAATAGCTGTTATTTTTTCCAGGGCATCTGCCTATTTAAGAAATATGATTGTTACCATGACTGACGGATAGGCATGATCTCCGAGTGATATGATGGATCATTGCAGATTAGATTTGGAAAACTTAATGGAAACTTTCAGCTGGATTATACGTTATAGGTGTAGCAATGAAGACTAATTTTGAAGGGGTGAATGACTGCTGCAGTTACTTCTTGTCTGCAAGTCGTGGAGGGCGGTGGAGCTTCACATCTGTAATGGGCGGGGTATCTTTAACCGACAGCCAGTGCAGCAGGCTGCTTGTTTGCAGAAATTGTTTTCCGAACAGGTTGATAAAGTGGGTCAGTAATGATCTCTCCAGGAAGCCAGTTCTATTTGGCAGTGTTGCTAGTGGCAGATAAATCATTAGGAATGTAATTCTCTCTAGCCTCCTTCAATGCCATTTCCACATGCAACTGGTTTCCTCGGTTACAAGCATGTCGCAGGGTGGGAGTGGAGCATCCCAAGAAGAAGGTCAAAGAGAGTGAAAATGGGGGCACCAACCGTCTAAATACAAATAAACATAGACCATTAGATTTAGGCCAGTATGCAGTGGCCACAAGCAGAGGTGAGAAGTTGGGCAGTCGTGTCTTATAAGCCAAGTGTCTCATCCCCAAATCCTCCCTTCTGCTGATTAAGGTTTGCCAGCCACCTCCATTAAACCAATTGTTTTCTGCCCTTTTCAGCGGGAGAAGTACAGATATAGGAGTGACGGGGAGAGGATCCCTGCACCTCTGCGCCTAAGAAATCTGGTTGTGAGCAGTAGCTTGCACTACTGTGCTGCCTACGATGGACCTATTGAGGTGACTAATGGCAGCCAACCGCTAGTTGCAGGGTGCATGGCTAGGGGCGTGCGAGGGAGTGAGCCAGGATCACTCGCGATTACATGGTGATTGACACCCGCTGTTTTTATTGAGCTTCTCGACCAATCAAAACCTTGCAAACTACGTTAGCACACACCTCTGTACTTTCACAGGTCGCATAATATTCCTACAACAAATCTCTAAATATGTGCGGTCATTACTTTCCTTTAGGGTAAACTTCCTTTTGAATCTGGGCTGACCCCTGAGGCAGGGCTTTATTGCATTAGAGTCTTTAAGGAGACTTCGACAGAAATGCTCACTTTCAACAGTGTGCTTTTGTAGGTTAAGCGCGTTGACCTGTTGTAAGTATTGTGGGCTTTTAACCATGCCCACCGCACACACCCATCGGTTTTACTCGTTCCTGGGTTTGCCTTTAAAAAATCTTTTGTTATCATTGGTAGCATTGCCCCTCCTTGGGTCGGTTTTGTTACCGCCTTGCAGACTGCCCCTGTTACATGGACAGTTGCACGATTGCAGATCCCTTTGACTGCTAGCAAACTTCTTTCTCTTTTTGTGTCTCTTCTTCTCGCTCTTGCTCATAGTGGCCACCACGCTTTGAATCGACTTGCTTATGTCAACCATTTACTTTTCATTTTCAATTTAAGTAGCAAAAAAAAAAGTCCAGTCAGGAATTTACAACGCTAATAGCTCCAACTCGAGCAAACGTGAGACCCATTGCATTCCACATGCCGGTTCAGTGGTGTGCACAGTCTGTGGTTCCATGCTCAGAGCACGGACAAGCGTGGAAGGAACATTGGCTATTTCTAGTCAGCCCACGCCCCAGGTGCAGCTGGGAATCCCAGGACATCAGAAGATACCAACTCCGCTTTTTTCTGAAGCTTGTGACAATTAGTTATCCACAAGCCCCAGAAATATAAATTAAGCTTATATTGAAATGAAAACAGATTTGCTTACTTGAATCTGCTCAAAAGGAGCACGTGGTTGTTTGGGGTGAAACGCAGGGGGGGGTTAGTACAATCTATCTCAATTAACCAAAAGATGTCAGCAATTCGCTCTCCTTTTGTTGTTTTAGTGTGAAATATATTTTACAGTAATACGATCAGATGAAATTTAGGTAGCCATGACTGAGGCCAGACTTTAACTGAGGCCCGTGATAAAGAAGAGGAGTATAATATTTTTATGTCCGCCTAATGACTTTCATTCGGTTAAGTAACGGGTTGCTGGCTTTATTGTAGCTCGCAGCAATGTCTCCGGCGAGCCGTAAAGAATGTTCCTTTTCTTATTAACTGTAAGTGGGTGCATTGCTCGGCTGTGTTACAAGCACCGCCACCAGCAGTCCACCGAACTGTTTGTTTAATACGGTCCATTTTCAAGGGATAACAAAAAGGTGGTTAGCGCCATTCTGTGACCTCTGGGGGCGATGAAGAGGCGGAGGGAAGGGCGGTGCTCCCGTTTTGCAACGACTCGTTGTCCTTGCACCACGACTAGGCAATTCCTTTTCAGATTCCAGGAAAAGCAATTTCTGTCCATTATCCTGTGCGTCTCCACAGAGTAGGAAGTTTCTTCACAGGGTGTCTATAGTAATATACCGAGCCATCGTACATGGTCACCGGATACATGTAATATGACACACACACAGTGGACTCTGTATTCTGGTGCATACATCACTCCTTGGGAAGGGTACAAGCTCACTTGTCTGCAAAGTGGTACCTTTAGAGGCTCAGACCAGATTTCACCTTGCCTGCTGGAGATGCACTGATGTATATAAAGTCAGTCTTTTCTACAATCTTGGAGGCGAGCTAGAAAACGGCGGCTCATTCTGAATCAATGATTCCTGTTGGTTTAGAAATCTTGGCTCAAGCATTTTCAGCCCTTTTTGGTGCCTCAGTGAGCCTGGGCTTGAATTAACGTTGATGGGGTGATTGCAGGGGTACATGTTACTATTCAAAACACAGTTCCTCTGACGAGAAGGGCATTAACCAAATAAGACCAACAAATGGCAACTTATTGAAGAACATAAAATTGTAGAAGCATATTTAATTGAATGTATTTATCATGTGCAGGATGCATAAGTAAAGAAGTTTGGAACTTGAATTCCTCTTCTTGATGGCAGCAAAATACTGAAGAAAATCTCATGTACCAAATCCAGCCCTCACTTATCAAAATAACCTGTAGAAGACATTTCTCAGACCTTTGAACCTTGGTGGGATGTCTGGAGATTGCATCAAATGACTTACTGACGGGCTATTGCACATTTATAAGAACATTGTATTTTAAAACTCGAGGTTGTAGCATGATGCTAAATATTGATTCAGGTCAGGCATAGATAACCAGCTACTAAAACGAGCAATTACAACAATTAGATAAGTAAGATTAATTAAATTACTGGAGAAGCAAAGGCAGCCCAGCCCTTCCTTCCTCTAATTAATGCAATATTCCAATTTCATCTTCTTTCGATGATGTCTGTAACTGCGACGCTAGATTCTCTCACTTGTCAAATGTCACTGCTCTGTTAACAGAGATTTGTACAGTGGGATTGACAGGTTGGTCACTGTCTAGTTCGGGTGCCTGATAGCCCTGCTCTCAGGGATCCCTTCAGAGCAGGTTTTGCTTGCTGCTGAGTAAGATCATTAGTAGTGTGGGTGACAGTATTATTTTGTGTATGTATGTTTCATTGTAAGGCTGCTGGAACGGTTAGTGTTATGTCTCCATAATAAATACACAGTAGCAATGCCCAAACCGAGCCAAACGGCTCACCTCGTTAAATGAATCTTGAACTTGTGTCGAAAACTAGAAATTACAGCAAGTATTGGCAAAACCAGTAGGCATTGAACTTATGAACTATTGGCTTTGACAATGTTTTTGCCTATGTGCTCTTTGGTAAAATTAAATGCTTTATATTGACGTTGTGCTGAATTTGGGAGAAAAACGGCTGAATAACACAAATATGTATTCATTTCAAGGTGCTGTTGCTGGCAGTGTTTGCGTGCGTGTAAAAACGGATGACGTGAGCACCGTATTTTTAATTTGTTTTACCTTCTGTTCCAAAGTGCCGGGTTTCACTAGGAACATTACATTTAAAAAAAAAAAGATTTTTAGTTGCGTAAACGTAATTTTAAAAAAACAAATTGGTGGCACAGAGGAGCAAATATCAGCTGAAAGTCCCTCCCAAAAAATCTACTACTATAACAACCTAGAGGTGTGGGAGATAACTGGAGGAAAGAGTGGGGTGAGGGGGTTGGTTGAGAGCAACAGGGTGTGGGTAGGTGAAGTAATAGACAAGCTTTTGCAGCTAAGGGGAGCAGTGAGTAAATACAAATATTTAAAAAAATGCGGGGAGGGAATCAATGGATGTGGAAGCGAAGTATGGAGCACATAGGCGTTGGGCAGTAGCACATGAGGATGAGAACAAGTGTGGGAAGCAATTAGATGCAGATGGAGGGAGGCAGGAGCAAAACTGAGTATGTGTGATGTGTATTTGAAGGGGAAATAGCACATAAGAGAGAGAGCAAGAAAGAACATGTACTGTCATGGAGTGATTAAAGAAGAAAAAGTAGTTTGTTGAATGTGAGTGGTAGAAGGATACAAGTCATAAGTGAGGTTAGTAAAGAAATTATGCTTCAGGGAAAGGACAAACATGAGAAGAGGGAAGAAACTCAGAACACAAAAATTAAGCAAAGGAGCGTGTCAATAAATCCAACCAGAGGTAAGCTGTGGACTGGCTGGAAGCCCACTGCAACTTTTTGGTATGGCCCACAAAAGGTCTTTCGGAGGCAGAGAGCTAAAAGCTATCCCTAAAAATGAAACCCATCTGCCTCATTGGTGCATCATTTTTGATATGGTCATCAAGAGAACTTTTGACAACAGGCAGCCAAAAGCTATACATTTGTGGTACCGAAAAATGTACACACTTCCCCTATGTTTAGGGTAAGGCTGCTGTATATAAAGTGACGTTTTTCCGGTTAGATTGGTGCCTCCAAAAGTCAATCAGGGCTAAAACAAAGTTCACAACATATCACTTAATGATATGTGGTGGAAGACGGAGAGCTGCCAATGGCTGCGTGATATTATCAAATCTGAAGGTAAAACGAACAGACTCCGTTTGTTCCTCCTCAGTTTGGTCAGCAACTGAAGAAGTGATCACTTTTGTTTAGAAGACGATTAGGGCATCATTTTGAGGACTAAGCATCACCTTAAGCCTGTCTTCTCTGCAATGATCCATTGCACACGCTTTACATCAAATGACACTGCATTTGTTTAAAAAAAAAAAAAACGTAATTGATTAACTGTAGTATAATTGCAGTTTTTTTTAGAAGGCCAAAGATAAGTGTATTTCTGTCGGGAATTTAAGCAAGCTGTAGTGTGAACACAGAAGAAGTCAAAGGGATTTCCTGTGCTGGATATTCAAAAGTCCACTTCATTAACACACACCGGGTTGAGTTTCAAATGATTTATGGTTCTGGCATCGTCGTTGACCCGAATTTCCAGAAGGAAAGAAATAGGTTACTTGCATTCAAATAACTTATGTAGCAAGTACGTTGAAGCTTATTTCTAGTTTTGCCTCAAAAAGTACTTTGATTCAGTGGCTTAAATCAGGAGGTGTCAAAATATAGAATGAGCTTTCCCACGGTGTTTAATAAAAGAAACCCCACATCACTGTTCATCTTTTTCGTTCCTACAGAGACCATTCTGTCAGCAGTGTATTGTAGAAAATATTAAAATAGTAGATTTTCACACCTGTAGTTATAGGTCTGCCATTTCACTTGCAATGCCTAGGAAAATATTTGTAACTAGGACCCTTTGATGATGCTGTGACTGAGCGGAGTCTACTGGTAACGCTAGTAGGATGGATGCGTAAGAGTTCAGTTAACAAGAGACAGATCCATGGCAGCTTTTGAGAGTATGTTAATGAGATCATGTTGCCTACTTTGAACCAATGGCTATGCTGAAGGTGTAAAATGCATGTGGTGCTCCTGGGCCAGAATAAGCACTCCTGAGAGAGGCATACTCTTATTAAACCATTACATACGACCCTAATTAACACTATTTTTCAGCAACTAGAACAGACAGTAATTGTAGAATCTTACTCCATTCCTGTACAATAACATATTTAAAGCATGGAAAAAATCACTCAAGCCTCAATTAAAATTTGCTGAAAGGGTACTCCATCAACGATATGGTGGAGTACCTGTCTTCCAAAGTGACTGTCCACACGACTTACGTTGAGTCAGGTGGACCAATATGTTTTCATTGTGGTGCCCCATTGGGTCCACCAGGGGAAACCTTACACCGATGACCCAGCAGACTTAAAGACTGTCAATGTAAGGATGGAAGATCATCCCTGCCCTATTTAGAGTGGATGATCTGATAACTTTAGTTCTCGCTTGGATAGAGCATGCATTGTCTCCAAGACATTTTGTTTGCTACCAGTGTGCTTGCAAGCCACATATTACTTAACCACAGCTTAGCTTCATTTTTGATCTTGTTTGCTTCTTTTTATTAGTCAGCTGCTGTATGCTTCCTTCCTCTTCATGTGATTGTCCCTCCTCTGGAGCATGTACCAATTACATGTGTCCTTCCACTGCTCATTCTTTTTGGTGCTGGCTTTTTCTTTAGGTTTAGTACTTAGGTAGCGTGCCGCTTTTTCATCTGAACCCCTTGTGTACATCTTCCTCCTTCGTGTCACTCCTGCCTCCTGTTTTTCTTGCCCCATTCTGTCTCCCTCCCTTGATGTCTGTTGTTGCTTGTCCTGTCTTGTCCTACCTTTTTTAATTGTTGCCCCCAGCTCCTCCCTACTACCGTCTGTTGTCTTGTTGCGTTTGGCTTACCCCTCTTCCCTCCCTGTACATTGCCTGCCGAATAACCCTCCCTCCATAATACACAGAAAAAAGCTTTAAGTCATTGCAAGTGCATGCCACATTATAGCGCTTTTTCCCCCACCCCTTCATTGCCAGTCTTGCACTCCCTCCACATGCTTTCTCTCCTTGTAGCCCCCAACCACCCTCCCATCCACAATTTGTAAAAAACAGAAAGTCATAACACAGCCAGCACTAGTTTCATCATAGCATTTTTTTTTTTTTAATTCAGCCATTTTTCCCATTGGGCTAGTCTCAGTAGAGGAGAGAAAGTATTAATTTCCAGTCAGGAAGTTCAGTGTCTGCCCACAAGTGGGCCTTTTTTTTTAATTACCACATACACCGGGGGATGTTAAGTCAAAGCTGAATGTGTGGTCTTTCGTGATTTAGCACTTGAGAGGGCAGCCAAAGACCGAAGAATCTGATGGGACTAATATTAGGATATATTTCTCTTACAGTCCTTTAATCGCTTGCTTATTCTGTAGTGTGGATGCAATCTTCAAAGACATGTTGTTGGGAAGGATGGGAATTGAATTCCCTAGGGAAGTCCTGCACTCCTGACAGAATTTCTGTTTACACTACAGACTAAACATTTCCCTATTATAGTTGTATTTGCATTCATCCTGAATGGTGTAAAGAAACCACTGTGACAGGAGATAATTGTCACTGCCTTTTCACCTTTTAATCTAAACACATCGAGGGCAAGTTCCAACAGAGCCTTGGTGTTTTTGTCATTGTACAGACTAAGATAGATAAATACTAACAACCAGGCAGTTCATCTTCTCTGTAGGGTTGGTACCAATGTGTGACAGGCTCTATGTGCCTCATAACAGAACTAAGGACCTGAGCAGTAGTCTATCCCATCCTGGCCCGTTTCCTACACTGGCATTATACAAGGTCACTTTTTTGGTAGGTACATAGAGTTTACATTATTTGCACAGAATTACAGGATGTTGAGCCAACGTCAGGATTCAACTTCCACCTTCCAGGTTGGCATCTCTGGTGATAACACCACATCCTCTCCACACTTCCAACTTGAAAACCAGGTGGTCGATAGTCAGGTGGTTGAGCACAACCCATGCATCTGCAGTAACACTGACAAAGCCGAGAGCTCTCTCGTAGGAAAGACCTTTTGGCTTTGCAAATGCCAAAGAAAGACTATTTGTCCCAGATAGAAAAAAATAGAAATGACCACCCACACCCTGAGAGAACTCCTGGCGTATCCGGCTCACAGTTTTTATAAGACAAAATACTAAATTCCCTATTTGGTAGCTTGTTTTTGTAAACATAAAGTTGTTGCGTGGTCACATGAAACAGGTTGGCTACTCAACAAACTCTCAGTAGCTTCCTAGGAGCTGCAAGGATGGTTGCTCTTTTGAAGGCGCAGATGTTTTCCCCCAGGCAAGCAGAAATCTCCAAATATGGCAGACAGTAGTCCACCAGTGTGGCGTTGGTTAATGATCTCCGCCACCTTGCTGGATGGCAGGCCACCTTCCAAACTCTAAATGAGGCCCTCTGTGAAAGTTAGGTCCAGTATTTACTGCTTCGTGCACCGAGAATACCTGAACATTCATGACATTAATTGCCTGGGCTACCCCTTCAGTAGAAACAAATCCATGGTATACAGCAACCTAGGTTTTTATATTTAAATCACAGTTTAGCACTCTCAACCTAGACTCTTGATTCTGCAAGTAGACATTACCGATAATGCTTAGTCTGGCACAAAAGGCCACCATCCGTTCCTTCTAAATGCAAAGATAATTGTAGCTTTTTCCTGCATACTGAAATAAACTAGGCACCGAAAGAAAGCCTGCAGCTGTAAGTTTAAAAAAAAACAACAACTTTTTAAGCGTCTGGCAACAAAACAGCTTCGAAACTGATGTCACGTCTAATTACTATTTCTATTCAACCTCTGCTTCCTCCTTCCAGAAGAAAATGATCATAAGGAAGTAAAATAAAATGTGTTCCTTGTGGTTGGCCGCGGTCATGACATTTAGGAAGATTTCCTTTATTTCTGAAAGTAGATACAGGCGGCCAGCCACAGTCAAGCCAGTTAGATCCATCGCCCTGGGAAACTGAAGCCATGTAGGGAGTTTTATCAGACGAATAATAATGCCCTAATGCTTTAAGCAGAGTTTATTTTTAAACAATACATTCTTTAGTATGGTCGTACACATCTGCTCCGAACTTCACCAGGAGCACATATTAAATGGAAATTAATGAATATTAGTCAAAATGATTTCCACCATAAATAGTTTATATTTAGTTATGAAGTAACTTTCACATTAAAAGGGTAAGATAGAACATTCTGGCTTCCCGGAAATCTTGATGTTGATGTTTCTTTTCCACTACAAAAAAAAGTAGGTCCCCAGTGGACATTCATTTGTGAGGAGTACAACATCCCTTATGTTATGTAACATGACTAAAGAAGAATTAAAAAAAGCCTATTATGCTGCTGCTGACTCCTTTTTGTTGGCCCGCGCAACACGTTGATCCTACAGAATGACCCAGACACTTTTTTCTTTTTATTTACAGATCCAAGATGGCCCAGTAAACAAAAAGTAAAATACAGACTTTTTTTTTCCAAGTAGAAGGCAAGCAACACTGGGAGGCAACACTAGGGGCTAAAAGTGACATGGATGCGCAGGTGGAGGGAAGCAGCTTGAGGGGCACAGTTGGAGGAGATAACAGAGGGAGGGCACGGGTAGTGGCAAAGCAGCATGGAAGATGCAGGTGGGGTGGAGAAAAGCAAATAGTTCATAGAAAGGAAAGCTGAGTGTTGGGGAAGGAAAAAAAAGGCAAGAAAGAGCAACGTGGAGGTGGGTGGAGGGGTGGGCACATGGGAGAAAAATTTATGTCGGAGATGTAGCTTACTGTAGCCCTGGGCATCCCATATTGCTCTCAAATACACAACTGTACTCTGAATTCTAAAGTTAGTAATGGAAAGGGAAGATCTGTGTGGCTCCTAAAAGAAAGAAAAAAGTAAATTATCCTATCTAAGACACTTCAACAGTGGGGTGTGTGCCCCTGAAGTACAAGCTCTACCCATTATCTCTTTGTTAGCTTGACACTTTGTTTGCTATGAACCTTTTTTTAGGAAGCCACAGTGCTGCTTGCTCCTGCAACTGGAAAAACAAACAAAATCACAACTTCAAGGAGGTTAAGCACTTTTTCCTGTGGAAATACTCAACTTCTGACCAATCAAAAACACATACTCCTGTCAGCCGACATTCGAATGGCACTAAATCCCCGCTTTGTACTTGTGAAAGCTCTTTTTGGGTTGGATTCATAAGATCAACAGACCTACTCTGTCAAGTCATAGCTAAAAATATAAAACAATTATTTAAAATATGTTTTAGACTCATAAAGAGTTCCATTCACAATCTCTCTGCAAACCGTATTTCACTTTGTCAGAGTGTCAGTGGTCGGACCGAGGTCAAAAATGACAAATATGAATTGGTGCTTGTGAAATGTGAATCTTAGATTCATAGATTCATAGATTGAACGCGACGCCAGGACCATATCAGTACAACTTGGTTTTAAATTCTCGCTTAATGGGGCGGCCTGTTGCTACAGTGGTGCCCTGGCGTACTCACACGTGGCTCCGGAGGAGCGAGTTGACGTTCTTACGTGTCCAAGGTCCACGCACAAAGATGGCCGCCCCTTCATCCTTCAAGCATTCCGCGGGCTGTGTTTTGCACGGCACTAACTATATACAGCTTCTTGTAATAGAGTTTAGCAAGGTTGCTATTTAACCTAATTTCAGTGCAGACATTTATTGTAACCCTATTAAATCAGAAGCGATGTTCGCTGAAGTTCAATTATCACACTGTATTACGGTTTCTCTAAGCCACCACGACTATAGCTGTTAACCTGAGAAGGCATTTGTTGGATCAGGGTAATTAATATTTAAACTGTTCTGTAAGAGAAGATTACCGTTTTGTGAAAGTTTAAAAGAAAGCTGTTCCGCACTTAGGTTTCCAGTTTTTTTTTTTTTACAGAAACTGATATTTTTTTATGCTTTTTCTATTTTATGCCACGTACCTTGTTATTTTTAGTGCTTGCTCTGTGAAGCCGTTCTATAGGTATGACTCCAAGGTCAGAGGCATGACACATTAGTTCAACCAAAGAATCCTTATACTTAATCCGTGCACCCAATTACTATTAGGACATTCTAATTATAGTTCTCCTATAGGGATTTTCAAATTCGCATAAAAAAGCATGTGTTATGTGTAATAAATTTGGTTTTATAGATGGTCAGATTCTGCTGTAATCTACACTTGTTTACACTGGTTTTCTGTGCACTAATTGCAATAAATATATATTTTAAAAAAACTGTGTGTTGTGATATAAACATTTAGTAATGTTTACTTGTTTGCTGCTTTGTATCCAGATTCACCAGAATGTCGGGTAAGAGAGCTTCATTCTGTGAATGGGTGAGAATCATTCCATCCCAGAAAGAGTGACTGCCATCTGACATTAGGGTCTGTTGTTGCGTTACTCCATAAAACAGTTGTTGATGCACCTGTCAGTTGTAGAAGAGACTGTCAGGTTGTAAGATGCTTTTTGGAGCTTAGAGATGCAGATGTTTCATCTTTCAGATATGCTATAAGGAAAGTAAAAACAAAGAGCTTGGCTGAAAATCGAACTAGTAAAACCAAGAAATAAGTCATTAGTTGAGGGTGGTCAAACAACTGCCCAATGTATGAGGGTTTCACTTACACCATAGCTGTAATGACTTGGATAGTATTTCTGCAGGAGAACATCTGAACGCCAGATTCTGTATTAGTTCATGGCAGTGACACCCATGCACTTCCTTCTCAAGTTGATCAATGGTGGACTCTAATGTACTTTAGTACTTATGCTGATGTGTGGTGTTAAATAATGTGCTTAGTCCTCTATTCTAGACATCATATGTGCTTCTGGTAGCACAGAATCTGAACGTGGCTCACACTGGCAAAACCCCACAGATGAGCAGTACCTCATGTGCTGCTCGGTCTTATTTTTGCTTACTGATGACACAAATAGGATTAGGATGTCCGTGTGGTCTTATAACTACCTACTTTACTGTGACTCAAATCCCAACATTTCAGAGCTTCAACCACAAAAGGACAGAGGTGGCTTCGATGCTGCCAGTAGGTCTGTCTCATTGGGGGCCCTGACAGCTAGGGGGCAAGTAGAGAGAAGGGTTCATTGCAGCAAGAAGAAATGTGATCTGCACTGTCTGCCGAGGCACGGTTGTAAATGAACACAGGCATCCAACAAACACAACTACACCTTGATTTTACAAATGGAAGGGGTGAATGTGTATTTGTTACAAGCAATATACCTTAATTGCATAATAATAAAAATGGTTGCAGTCAGCAATATACATAAAAGGGTAAAATTTGTGAGCCAGTAACAACCAACAGGGTTTCTAACTCAGAGTAAAAACAATGGTACCTAGCTGAGGTTTGGGAAGCCCACTTAAATAAGGATGTCTGTTTCATCACAGGGGTGATTACATGAACTGTCCTGTCAAACTCTGTGCTATCCATAATGTTGTGCATCTAGACTGTGCGTGAGAGTAGCATTAAAGAAGTTGTTTAGTCATGAGCTAAATAGCTCCCTCAGCTTTCATAGTTTGTTAGCGCATGCTTTAACAAGAGTTCCGCTTTTAAGCTGAATTGCTATACTTGCCATGTGCTGAGGTGTCAGTCCTTTGAGACGAAATAGGATAGCTTGTTGGCAAAATCTGATGCGTTTGAGATGAGCATATTTTTGAGGTACCGTTTACGCCAGGGTGACAGTGCGGGGCATATGCATAGAAGGTGTAAGAAGTCTTCCTGATGGTATGCACATAGCCTGCATTTCCCGTTTTGTGAAGGTTTGGCTCCACGTCCAGTGAGAGTAGACCAAACCTGGCGTGCAGCACCTTTATGTTTAGAAATGTATTTAGTGTTTCTCCCAGGTATGTCTGTGCTGTTGTCGCCTGGTACGTGTTGATAGTCATCCATGAGTGGGAGCGTGACCTGAACTTGTCTTTGTCTTTACTCCACAATAGCTGTTTGATTTGCTTATTTATTAGTTTTTAAAATGATTTATGCAACAAGGTCTTTTGCCACAGCCCTTCTGCCTGTAGTTGCTTGATTGCTAAGGCAATTTTGTCAGCCCATGAATTTGAGTCATCTGGCGAGTTCAGGCCTGATTCCTCCCAGCTTTGTGCTTTGTGTGGTTGGGGGCGCCTGTCTTAATAGAGAGGAATATTTGATGTTAGCTCTGTGCTGTACCAGGGCTTGGTGTTGTAGCCAGAATTCCAGTCTTTGTGCAAGTGAACAACTGTGTGGTGGGTGAAAAAGGAATTGGAAAACTTTACTGTGGGCGATGTTCAAGAAATCATTAAACTTGCCGGGATAAATTCTAAACCATATATCTGGGAGGGCAGGAACTTTGCCTTGATCAGCGTGAGGAGCGGGCTCCAGGTTGGACTTTGCAGATGCGTGGATAGATTTTGAAGGGCTGCAAGTAGCAATGCCTCTCTGGCTTTCAAGGTGTTTAAATGCAAGCAGTGAGACCACCTTTCCTGCAACCAGACTCACAGATATTTATAGCTACTACTTCTGCCCACAAGCTGGTTTCCACAGAGCCACTGCTTTTTCTTTATTACGTGCTTGCCTAAGATGACTACCTTGTTTTTTTCCTGGTTTAAGAGCAGCATGTTGGATCTGCAACACTGATCTAGGATATTTAGCAGTTTTTGCAGCCTCATGCCTGAAAGGTTAAAGAGGACCATGTAATCTGCATCAAGTAGTGCTGTTAGACATTGGTGGCCCAATTTGGGGGGATGGTAACTGTCAAGAGTTCAGATGTGCACACAGATCTGCAAGGTATCAATTGAATAGTATCGGGGCTAGTACGCAGCCTTGCTTAACTCCTCTTCCTATGGGGATTTTTGCAGGCACTCTTCCATTGCTGCCAACTTTTAACTTAGCCCAGTTGTCAGAATATAAAAGCTGAATTCCTTTTTAGCAAGTTTATCGGATTATTGAGATCCACTAATTTTTTCCACAATCTGTGCTTTCCACAGAGTCGAAAGCTCTAGAAAGGTCCACAAAGCAGGTGTACAAGGCCATTTTCTTTTTTGTGTACTTTTCCGCCAACATTGATAGTGCTACCAGGTTGTCAGAGGTGCTTGTTAAGGGATGGAAACCTGTTTGGTTTAGTGGAATTAGGTTCAGTCTAGTCACCCAGCCTTTTATTTCCACTAGCAGGCACTCCGGAAATATTTTTGCATCAGCTCAGAGGAGAGCGATCAAACAATAGCTGTCGGGGTTCCGATAGGGGCCTCTCTTGTAGATTAGGTGAAGAATTGCCCCTGTCCAGGAATCAGGGACTTAATTTTCTGTGATGCAGGAGGTGAACAAATTACTAAGTTGGTTGGACCAGAATTCGGGATCTTGTTTTAAGACCCCTGTGGGGAGGCCATTCGGGCCGGGCGCCCTGTTGGTTCTGCAGTGTCTAAGGTGTCCTTTGATCTTTTGTACTTTGAAGGATAGGTGATTCGGCTCACAATTTGAGCACAAGTTGCGTTCTGCCGCTTTCTGACAGCTGTATAGTTTGGAGATGTACTCGATCCACTTTGCCTCTGGCACAGTGTTGCTTAGGGTCCCTGCTGCCCCACGCTCCAGTTGATTAACAATGGACGACTGGGGCAGCTGTTCTATTGTTTGCATACCTCAACGACTTTGATTCATTCCTGGCTGCGGTCTGCCTGCTTTGCTTCCCAGACTGCCTTCTTGTATTTATTTCTTAATTCTTGGAAGGTACCAAGTTGCCTGGTATCCATGTGTTGTTTCTTTAGGGCTCTTGCTGCTTTGTTGAACTGTTGCCTTTGTTTCTTTAGAGATTGTGGAAACCATTGGTTTTTATTCCGTGTGTGTTCAAGCCTGTGCCGTTGTAAGGTAGCTAGCTGGTTCCTTAGTGATGTTAACATTGCGTCCCATCTGATGATTAATTGGGCCCCTAGATTGGGTAATAAGCTTGATTTCCAAGCCTCATGTTTCCCCATTCACCGGTTTGACCATCTTATACAGTGAAGATGGCTGCCAAGATCCTGTGCCCCTATGTTGTGCACTTCTGCCATGTAATGTTTATTGTTTGTGATTTCTATGACTTGCGGATGATGATCAATTTTGCATTTTACTTCTATGCTAAAAACTTGAATGTATTTGAAGAATGTTATGGATGTAAATGTGTAATCAAGGGTGCTAGCTGATTTCTTTGATTTGTGCGTTAGGTTTATTGGGCTGTCTGTGGGGAAACGACCATTCAAGATCCTCTGCCCGAATGCATTTGTTACAAGGAACAAATGCATTTGCTACAAGGAAAACAGAGGATGCCTATATGTAATGATCAGCAACAGATAAGGCCTGACCCATGCATCATGCACTTTGTAAGTGAAAGATCTTTAGTTGAATTTGTCCATCTGTGATATACATGATTTGTTTATTAATGGTGAGAGCTAGTTAGAACTTACAAAAAGATAAGATAAAGCACACGTTCACTTCTTGAGACTGAATAGCAGGTGATGTTACTCAACTTAGTTATACTCATTTTATCAACCTCCGAAAGCTACAAGGCTGAGTTGAACCACGTTGATTTGTACCAATAACCATGAGGCCAAACACAGGCACCTGCAAGGAGGTGTATTACTCTATTGAGCAGCCAGATTTGGATAGCACGCAGGTATCATTGCAACAGCCTCAAGGTGCAGCAAATACAAAAAAATTCAGATTACAACATAAAAATAAGCTCAATTTACAAGAACAATTTAGCTATGGTATCATAAAATGAATGCAATTACACATAAAAGCCCAACTAAAACGGGTCATATTGTGCGTCTGAGACCAGGATGACATGCCTGTATTTTTTATGTCTGCTATGTTATGCAGGGTGTACAATGCGGCATTCTACAAATGATGGATTCATGGTGCAATTGAAGAGGAAAGTGAGCCGAGCAGAACATCAGCTAAGCTCTCTTACTCAATTGTGGTTACGCTTGTTACTCCAGCGTCAATCCCACCTAGATCAAAAAAGACCTATCTTCCCTTTTTGCAGCACTTGTTCTTTTAATTATATTTGTCCAGACGAGTTTCGCACTATCACCGTGGACATATAAGTGACCAGTCCTTTGCCTCGTTATTTGACAAGCGTATGTTCTTGTTCCTGATGTGTGCAGTAGAGAGCCCTCTCTTTACTCATCCTAGACTGCACAAATGAACATCCAGTCACAACATATCGTCCGTTTTCCTCGCTTGTTGCAAAATGGCCCATCCCAAGCAAGAGGCAGGTACTGAGAATGGTTGGTCAGGGTTTTCATTCTTTGTCACACATCTGGAGACTATTATTTTCTCCAAGATTGATGTTCATTTAGAGGTCTGCTGAGCAGATTTTAAGCATATGTGCTCTGTTCAATAAAACCCATGAAAGCAGGTGCCTGGGGAAATGTTGAATCCAAGGTTTAATGGTGCCACATAAAATAAATGCCTATTGCATTTTCATATGAGAAATTCCTAGCCCCTTCTGGCAAGCAGCCCATCTCCTGGCAGTCTTGGAATCCTGTGTGCTTCAAGATATAGACTCGAATCAAGGCAGTAAATACTGATGAAGCAGTAGAGGTCAAGATAGTTTTAATCCTTTACTTATTTTGTGTTATGGTTGTTTGGGGGGGAAGCCTTTGAGTTGCCCACTTTTAAGACATTGATATTTGTAAAAATGCTGAACTAATTCTTAATTTTGTTTTGCGAACTGCTGAGACCGTGTATCTTTATGGAGTTTTTTTATGCATTTTTTAGATTCTTACATTCCATTATATTGCAGATGTTTTGCGTCATATATTTTATCTGCTAAACTTTTTTTTTAGTGCAATACTATCTTGCGCCCGTAGAAGGTTGACTTCATAGACCACGGACATAAAAAACAGCTCATTTAATTGGTCATACAAGTCTCCAGAAGGCACCACGAAAACGTATTTTTGAGTTTTAAACACATGGATAATATTGGTTATTGTGTTAATCCTTGGTAAATAGTCAGTATTGTTGAAGTAGTCGGACAAAATGTCATGCAATGTGCTGTTAACCTCTGTCAAATGGTGAGCTTTCATTTCTCATCCGGTTGGGCACTTTCCTATGGTGAACACCTTTGCATAAGAAGTTACTTTTAGCATTTGCAACCATACCTGAAATACATTAATTATCCATTGGATATAATGTGAATCTCAGGGTTGTGATTGGTATCCCTGACATGTAATGGGCTTTTCAGACATTTTCAATCACCTAGGACATATGATGCCCAACTCAGTCATGCTGTGGGCTTTACATGTACATTTTCATATCATTTCTGCACTATGATTCTATCTCTGGCACTTGGCCATATTTATTGGCTTTCCCTGGCACAGGGCGAACGTGTGGCATATAGAACCTAATGCTGTGAGTTCACCACTTATATGTGATGGTCATACCCGGCATTAAGTGGTCATCCTTTGTGTCAGGTTGTCACCCAACACTTAGTGGCCAATCCTGGCATGTGGCAGCTATAATTTCTATCCGTTCACCATCCTAAACAAAAAGTGAACATACATAGCAAATAGCAGTGGGTGGTGGTTCACCGATGAAATCTTACGTTGTACATGAAAAATTGAAGTATAATATATGTCAAGTTGGGTCATTAGTAAATTAGAGTACTTCATGGAAATTACAAGCTGACATCTGGGGACACGATTTCTGTACTTACTAAAGAAGAAAAGTGTCATAGAGCAAATTTAATGTGCTTATTTTCTAGAAAACAATAAGCGAGTAGCAAGGTTTTGTTTCGGGAAATCGTTTTTGCAAGTAACTCAAAGATTCTGTCTCAAAGCAAAATATGTGCAATTTTCTGAAAATGACAAGCAAATGTGTTTATTTCCCACAAATGAAGGCCGATGTTTCAGAGCAAAATGGATTTTAAGAAAATAGAATGGTGGTACTCGGATAAAAATTTCGTTTATTTTATTAAAATGAAAAGCTCACGTTTGAACCCAAGAATTATCTGTGTTTGAAAAATGACACGCTTTTATGGTCGAAATGTGAGTTCAGAGGTTTGAAGCTGATGTTTCAGTGCTAACGCATGCTGTGGTGTGGGCACTTATTAGAGATCCACTTGTATCATTTTGTTGCCAGAAGGCACTTTTATTGTGACGGGTGTATCGTGGAGAATGTGGAGACATTGCATAATCTCTCTTGTAGCTTTTAGGTGCATTATTATCACGAAGATGACACTGCAAGGGATTCTAAGACTGCCAGAAGATATATCTGTTGCCTGAACCTGTTACATATATTGTAAACAGAGCAGAAGTGTTTTTTTTTTTAATCTGTTTTATAGAAGAGGAATAACTCTGCTTTCCAAGGCAAGAGAATGTGATGGGAGTATTAGTTATAATTGTTCCACATTTCGCCCTTGTAGTACATTGTACGTCATATTCAATGGCTAATTACATGGAGAAACAAACTGTAGGGAGAGAAGAATCGTACTCCAGACACTTCAAATTGCAATACACTAATTATTTTACAGTCCTGTAAACTTATGTATTTTTGCCAAATTGTTCTGGAAATTGTGTTGCAAAACTTGCCATCTGGTTCGATTATTACAACATTTCTGGATAGGAAACCTTCTACCTCCATCAGATACCTCTTGTGAAGGAGATACTCACTTGGCAGGCTACAACGTTTCTGAATAATTCATGAGTGCCACACCAAACTTCCTGTAACTTAAGGGCCACACTAACATTTTTGCCACTCTGGCATTTCTCCGGTAGGCTTCAGACTAATGGGCTGCTTTCTTAGGAGGCAGGGCTACCTTGATTTTTCGGCTCCAGTCCCATCAGAGGGAAACAGCTCTTGGCCTTGAGAGAGGGAGGAGATCTCATCTAAATAGAGGAGTGGTGTGGGTAGACCAGTCACATGGAAGAAGGTGTTAGCCAGTTTGAATCTAGAGCTTTTGATACTTTTTACAGTGAAGGGAAGAGGAAGTGCCTCAAAAGGAGTTGGGCATAGGATGTAAAGGTAGACTGGTTTGGTGAGAAATATAATGCCACCATTGGCTAGTGTTCAAAGTGAGACTGGCATCTCACTGCCATCCCTTCAGAATATTCATGGACTTCAAAAGGCTACAGTTTGTGAAGAAGGCCCTGATGTCAGAAAGAGGTCTCAATGACTCTTGGTGGCCAGAGCGACTCTACTGCTCTCTAATGGTCAGGTGGCTGACCTCTCATTTGCCTTCTCCAGGAACAGAAAAGTTGAAGCACTCCTGACTCTAATATACCGTAGCTAACCACACAGAATAGGAAACACCAGAAGCTCTTCTTGGAGCCTGACCCATTGTGCCTAGAAAACTGGTTTGAGACCCAGAACCCTGCCATGAGGGCTGCAGGAGCGATCAGGAGGCACCTTACTGCCAGTTTGAGCAAAAAAGGATGTTATTATTTTTTCCATCTCCAGTGGACCAGTCCAGGATGAGCAGTCTCGCACAGAAAGCTCATACCCCGAGCAAGCATTAAAACCAGGTTTGTTGGACTCCGAGATTTTTGCCACACTGAATACAGGTTCGAGGGGATTTTGTAGAAAGGGTATCTAGGGTCAGATAACTATTTGACCACAACTTCCAGCTTTGTCAGCTGGAGGACTTTGAGAACTAAAAAGTGACCAAATATGAAGGTATTCTTGGACTGAGACATCAAATCTTTCTTATTGAATAGTCAGCTATGGAATTTAGCTTTGTCCTGCTGTAAGCTTTTGGGGCCAAAACATTCTGCATAATGGCAGTTCGATGACCACACGCCTGACTTCAGGAGACTCCTGTCAGCTCTTGCCTCGGACCTCGCCCTGCAGGAATTCTTTGACTTGTATAACAAAACTAAGTTAGAAGGTAAACATTCCCTTGGTATATCCAACCCAAGGTCCCGCACAACCAAGTTCTTATATTTTCAGTGGTTCTTTACTTTTTTGCCTTAAAGTCTTAAAATTCATACTTTTGTTTTTCATATCTGGTTGTGATTTTTTTGGTGTCTTTTTGTTTATTAAATGTTTACACTTTTTCTAATTTGGTGTGGGGATTTATTGTTGTTTTTTTTTTTTTTTTATTGCTTGCACATAATACTAATTTCTTTGCCTGCTGCCTGTGCCATAGCTACCGGAGTTTGTGCAGAGTTTCACATGGTTTTGTGGGAACATGGAGGTGGATCTAGCTCGCCTGGCTGTCCTAATGTTGGTTAAAATAAAGGCTGTGTACAAAGAAATGAAAATGAGGATGGGCCCGAATGCCAGGAAGTGTGATTATGAGAAAGTTGTCTGGCCCTGGGTGGAGGCCTTCCAAGTATAGATCACTTCCGAGGAGAATGAGGATGATGCTGAGGAGACACAAGTTAATAGGTAGGAATTGCCTCAAAGATCACGTTCACCTGTCTAGTGGAAGGACTCTATCCTCTCACAACCGCTTGTAAGCTGAACCTTCAGATTCTTTGCTGGCTCTGGAGGAGAAGGCAGCCCTTGAGAATAAAAAACGTAGCTGCTGCTGTTGCTGCTTACGGGAGATAAGCACCCCTTGTTCTTGCAAGAATAAAGCTGGCCGCAGAGAACAAGCATTTGCAATGCAACGGGTCTCGCGTTTGCTCATGTTACAGCTGATCGCGTTGTAAACTCCTAACCCGACTTTTCATCTATCTGCAAAAGTGCTTTTATGTACATAACCCGAAAAAGTGAAATTAACTGTGTAAAGCGCTCGACTTCTGCCAAGTGAAATCGCGCTAAGAAAATAGAGAAAAAGTAGTCCACGATCCGACAGAAAACAGCGAGTCTTGCATGTTTTCTGTACTTGGTCGCTGCGCTCGAGGAGGGCTAACCACTGGAAAAGGCATGACGTGTGCATGCCTTCCACTAATGAAAGCAAGCAGATTTTACTAGGCAAGCCCACGAACCAATCAAACAATCTGACGTGACGTCGCCAGGGCTCCGAGCCCTTTTCTAATAACTAAAGCGTCTCGCTGCGATACGCATGCGCGAGCGCATGCAACGCAGGCTCGACCCTAAAAAGGTAGCAGCTACCCTGGCACAGAAGGAGAAAATGTTGACAGTGGAGGAGCGGAAGGCCATGGTGGCCCATAAAAAAAGGCTGCAGAAGAAGGTTGACTTGAAAGTCAGGACGACATAATTATCCTGGAGGGGCATTCACATTGTAGTCTGCCTATACATGCATTAAAAATGCATACAGCAGGTGAGGAGGAAAGCGGGGGCAGCTTGAGGCATCGTAGTAGGGATGCCATCCTGAATTTGCAGGCATCAGATTAAGAGAAGAACCCACACTTGAAGTCAGCCCTTATTTTCAAGCTTGGTTTTACTCCTGAACCTGTTGTAAGACGTTCAGGGACATCCTAGAGTAGTTACCTTACTCCTTTGCCCCAAGCAAAATGCTAAAAAAATAAAAAGAGAACCCCTTAAAGGCCCCATTCCTCTGAGAAGATGAACGCATCCCATTCCCCATCACGGGTGTTGAAATATAGGCCATAATGGGGTCATTTTGAATGGTTAAAACCAAACGGTACCACTGAGAAAATGTCCAATGAATTCTGATACGTGGGGACCACGGAGCACAAAGCACCAATTCTAGGCTGCTAAATACTGAAATTGCAGTTTCGCTATTTAACCGGTGTGGTAAATCCCTCACACGTTCCTGTCTACCTGTAATCAGTGCTTAAGAAGTGAAGCAGTGCCACTAAAACATCTAAATGTGTCATTGCTGAGTAGCCTTGGGAACACTAGTACAAGTTAGAGGTGCTATGGTAATGATGGAGGGAGCTCAAAGTGCAGAAACATGGAGCACGTTAGATGTTCAATACGGATAAGGAAGGTTGCTTTGCAAATTGTATGTACCTTTTATTGAGAAAAAGAGAGATTTGCCACAAACGAAGTGCCACCATTTTGCCGTTGTGTTTTCCTGCTATGTTGTCCCTCCATTAAATTATCACTTTACCATTGCCTCCTCCTTCAAAGATGTGGTCAGCTGTGGGAGGAACAAGACACTAAGGAGTAAAGTTATTGAAGTGGGATGGTTCAGATCTGACGGTGCAGTAATTTACAAGGTGTCAGTGGCTCACTAACATAACTCACCACAACACTACCCTTTTGTGACACTCTTGCCAGTGGTATTACTCATTATTTACTGCAACATCTGATATTGATGAAGTTAAACTTTGTATTTAGTTTTTTTTCGTTTACTAGGAAAACACGCATATTGTATTTGACTTGATCTCATGCTCGCTACTTAGTGCCTTGCAGGTCTGGAGTAAATATCTGAAGTTCTCAATGCTGGAGAAGAACTGCATTTCTTCACCTCTCAGGGCTCACGGGTTCATCACATTAAGTAGAAAGGTTCTCTGATCAATGCCATTGATTCCTGGAAATAATTCTGCCACCTTCCTTTTAATGTGAATGAGCAATGTAGGCAGAAATGCAGATGTAGTTAAGAAACACTCTTGACATTTTGTTAGTAAACAAAGGATTTCAAACCCTTTTAGTATATATACTTAGGTAGCATTCCTATTTACTCAGTCCACTGCACAGGGTTTGAAAAGGTGTGGCGAATTACCAGGCTCACAAGATTACCCAAATGTGAAAGGAAACCCTCAAATCCTACTAGGTTATATAAAAATACATAGTTGGTAATGCTTTATAATCATACTGTCGGGCCCTCTTGGGCTTCTGTCGACACTTACAACTGGGAGTGTGATGTATCTTCATGGATGGCGTAGAAAATTAAATGTATTCAGAAAAATAATGCTTAGCATAACTTTGATTTACTTGACATAAGAAGGCAGCATCAGCCCACGTTATTGAAAGTGCATGTTGAAATGTTGTACACGAGCATTTATTTTCATTCCTTTTCAGAATATCCTAGAGATGCAGCTGAAGCCACTGTTTATCTCTGTACTTATAAAGTAATATTTTTCTGTGGCTTACTCAGCCCATGGGATGCGCATTGAAACATTACAAAGTTATGAGCTAAACCTTGGTTGCTATACTCATAGTGCAGAACAGTCTATTCTATGAAGTTGTATTTTTATGTTTCTGTTAAGAATAATCATTTGCGAGTAGGGAGTTTTGGAAATTAGCAGTCTGATTGGTTTGCTTTGCAAGTAACATATTTGTGATGGCTCTTCATCTTATGCCATACTATGAAATTGTGTGCTTTCGTTGTCTGAAACACTTTAAAAGATGTGCTGTTTTGGTAGGAAATAAGTCATAGTCATTCTGCTGCTGTACTAGAGAGGACAAGATGAAAAGTGGCCCTTATGAAACTACTGCTTGTAATTAGTAATTTGACTGTTGCAGTATCTGCTGTAGTTACTTAAATTTTTTAAAGCACATTGCATTTTTGCACGTTGATTGGTTTGTGATGCTAAGTTAATTTTTGCTTTCTTTAATGATTAATGTAACATTTGAATAACATTACAAATTAAGTAATGAAATAAGCTTATGTGTGCACATTTTTCTTTAATGGTATTGGCTGATTATTTTAGTCTAGGATTCCCCCATTCCCACAAATTGATCCTCCTTAAGGTTAATTGAGTTGGAGCGTCAACTATGGTACTTTTTGTTATGATCATTGTGATCTATTGCAGCACAGAGAGCTATATAAAGTTACCTATTCAATCATTCAATAAATCATTAGGTTAACCAATCACTTATAATGTCTGGTTTGAGAAGGTGTAATGAAGTCACCATACCTGTACATGACGGAGTACACAAAAATTCCTTAAGTAATGTTTATAGTCAAAGAAGGTGCCACTTACTGAACAACGTAGAAAGTGGCTGATTAATTTGTGCAGGAGTGGGGGCTGGGCTGGTGTAGCCGCTTTAGTAAGGCCCTCTTACGTAATGAAAAGGTACATTCCTCTTGCTGCAGTATTCATTGGTTTTATTGTTGAAAAGTAATAAAAATAGCACATAAGTCCATAGATATTTGAGGAGATTGACTCTGCTGTGTAATGCTGCTGGGGTTGCTCAATTCCAAGGCTGCCTAACATTGATTCTACTGAATGGCTCTTTCTTTAATCGCATTATATTTACTGTCTGCTTAACTCACTCTTGCATAATCTTTTCGATCCTTGTTTTCTCCCTTTTATCCTGCTTTCCTATTGTACTCTTCCTCTTTTTTCTTCCTTTTCTGCCTTTCTGCCCCTTGCATTGAATCAAAGCCTAATGATAAAAAAAAGTCATGTCCTACAAGGAGTGCTTCTGCCCACCGCTGGCACCCCCTGCCCTTGATCCGCATCAAGGGAATCATAGGGGCATGCTCACATCAGTAGGTGTCTGTCCCTCTAACCATGACGAGTGACAATGAGGTTAATTTAATTTGTAAGCATAGTATGCTGGTGAAATGCTAATGGGCACGTGTTTTAGTGTATAGGCAGGTACGATGCAGCCCCTCTCTACATAGTGCTAACCTTGTGAAAGTTAATGGGTCGACAGGTGAATGGAAGTTGGTGGAGAGCACAGAGCCTTGCACATCACTGTGGGTGAAGAATGTGCCTCACTCAACATATGTGGCATCGCATGAGCAACCGCCAAGCACACATTATGCACAGGGCTGTTTAACGTGTACAGAAATAGTCATCTTCATACTTTGCGATTGCAGCCATGCACAAAATGTGAATTCCAGGTCTTGTATAGCAGACAGCTTTAACCATCTGTATCTTAAAGCCTCTTGTGGACCATGCCAAAAACCTGCGGTAGGCTTAGAGAGTCTGCTTATTGATTACCATAGGTTGGCTTTGACACTCCTATTTGGTTGCTTCTTGCCTTTAATTTCTAATATTTAGCCCTCCCCTGTAGCATAGACTCTTTCCCATCCTTGTGATTGGTTGACTTGCATTAGTCTACTACTCCTATTCATCAAACTACTTTTTTTCTTTTTCTTTTTCTTTCAGCACTCCGAGTTCACATCATCTTCTGTGAGATGCTTTCCCATGCACCTTTCCTTCTTAGAGCACTCAGTGTAGCACCCTCGTCCCTCCCTCCAGTTTCTCCTTTGCTTTTTACACCTTACCTTTTTTTTAAATTACTTTTGTTGGCTTCTTAGGGTCCCAACCTCATGAGCATCTGTTTCTCCCTTGCCTCCTGTTGCTTCCCCCCAACTACCCTTCACCCCAACCAGTCCTTCACTGGTATCCGAACACCTCACAGTCTGTAACATGTTTTTTTTATTTTTTTAGGGCCCTACAACTGCGATTTAAAAAAAATAAAATGTTGCTCCCCTAATATATTTTCTTTTACTTAGTGATCGGAATGTCGTTCGCCAGCTTGGATCAGTAAATTAATAATTAAAAAAGAGACCCACTTTGTTCCTTTGCTGAATGCATGTGTGATAAGTCATCACACATGCTTGCCAAGCTAATTACTTTTTTTTTAATGTTACATAGCATCGCCAAAACTGTCAATAAGGTGACTCCAATGGGCTTCGCCATTGCTTGTTCTCCTTCTGAGATCAGATTTAAAACATGTTTATGAGTTGGACAAACTATGCCCAATTTGTGTAAACGGCTTGTCGATCCATGCAATGATCTAAAGGGTTTTTGAAGGAACAGATTCTTTATCATGATGTCATTGTGATTATGCTGTTTTTGCCTCCTCTTCCTGACTAAATCAATCACAAGTGCATGGAGTCGGAGGAGCGTCATTAACTGCATGACTTTGGGGGCTGGGAGGCTGTTGTTGGTAGATGGTGCAAACAGATGCTAGATTTATTTCATTGCCGGAGGCTTGTAAACCATGTATGGATTTAACCGAAAGCACATTAATAGGCTGGTGCCATTAAAGTGCCATAGTTAAATATTAATGCCCGCTCATATTTTTCTGTTGGGAAGCAAAGGGGGCTGGAGAGGAGAGTCCAGCAGAAACTGAGCCACGGTGCATGAGCAACTGACCCCAATAGAGGTCAGTGGCTCGTTCAGCTGTTGCCGATTGCCAATCTCAGGGTGATTTCATATAAACGTTAACATTATTTTAAAATCCAGAGAATGATTAAGCTCAATGCCATTTATGTTGATTCTTGATGGGAGTTTCCAGTAAAAAGTTTTAATGAAACCATTTTCCTTCACACATTGTAAATTTCATATTGGAGAGTATTTTTTCTTCACATTTTTAAGGGAAAGCTGCTGTCATCTTAGATTGTTACATACTTCTGCCGTTGAAAGCGCTTAGTAGTCTCACTAATTTTTCCCGAAGAAATAAAACGCTTCCCCCGTTAAAAATAGAGATGCTTTATGCTGTTCCTCAGACACCGACAGCAGTTCCGTGGCGGCCATCTTCCCAGCAGAAGATTAAATGTTGTATTGTGCTACCGACTCCAACGGCCGGGCCCTGCTCCCGGGTCAGTGGGCTGAGCGAGTAAGCCACTGTGCTCCTCCCACTCCTTCTGCGGGAAAACAGTGAATGCCAAAGCTAAACCTAACAATATGTAAGAAATTAGGGATTCCTGTTTGTCAATTACATAACACTTATTTTGAAACTCCGACATCCAACACCATCCATCACAGAAAATGTATTTTCCCGATGATCCTAAAGTTATTTCTAACTAGCTTCTAGATTGTTATTATGAAATGACTGATTTTTTGGGGCAGTGAAAGATTCATCTTATTAATTCCCTCCTTTTCTCTATCATACAATCGAACACCTCTCCATATATTATACTATGAGTTGATCTGCAGTGTATCATCTTCTCGTATACATTTGGGATCCAACTATCGGCGCTTCTGTGAAGTTGACTCTTAAGAACCTTTAAACCCTTGGCCCTGAAGATGGACATATGGTGGCTAAAATGCATTGCTGGCCAAGAGGTGCCTAGAGAAATCAGTGAGTATGTGACTGATAGTTCAGTTACCAATAAGTGGTAGTGTAGCCATACGCAAACCGATCTATTGCTCGGGCTGCTGCGTATTTCCCAGAAAGGGTGCACAGTGGGCTGTGACTTCGTTTTTAATCGAGGATGATGGCTAGCTTTTCAGACTAGTAGGACCAACCACCCTGCTCCCATGATAATACACCAAGATTCAGCAGCCTGGGCAGATGAAGGGTTTCCTGCTGATTATGGGCTCCTCGTTTCCAGTAGATGACAACGGGCCTAGTCGAACAGGCTACTACAGTGACGTGCAGGATGGGAACCAGTCAGCCTGCAGATAGATAAAGGATACTTTTTTTTTTGCTGCACTGCTGTTAAGAAAGTACATTTTTGGTGATTTTTAGATGAACGTGGAATGTTCGATTATATCAATGATGGCAGCAGCAATGTAGTCTCCCTATATTAAAAAACATACTTGCATGATTCAGCGACCTGTTCCAGTTATACACACTGGCTAATTTCTCGTTATTTCTTATCTCGGTTCTGATAGCCGAATGATAGCAAGTGCTCTGTTACCAAGATTAGCAAAAATGTCTTCATGTACTTGCGTAAGTAGAACATTGAGAGTGTGGCAGCCAATCACACTTCTTGGAAGGCAGTCTGTAGCTACTGCTAGACACGCCCGCTCCAGCTCGCACAATAGGCAACTGACATTTTAGTTAGACAGAAGAGGGAGATGCTGGCAGAGCTGTTGTGCTGATATGGTAACTGACCTTTGAAATAGTCAGTAACACTAGTTATTGACTGGCTCAGTATTCCACTATGCTGAAGTTTGTGCACTGTTTTTAAATGTATTATTTCATACAAAAGGCACATACTGCTATAAAGCTGCCTTTTGTTGTTTATGGTAACTAGGGTAATAGCAATAAATCAGTCAATCAATCATAGATTTGTAGAGCGCACTACTCACCCCTAAGGGTCTCAAGGCTCTGTGGGTGGTCGGTCCTCTATGCTTCAGTCGAAGAGCCGGGTCTTAAGATCCTTCCTGAATTGAGGTAACAGCTGTGACTGCCTGAGGTGAAGAGACAAGGTGCCGTGAGATAGGCGAAGGTCCTCCAGCCGAGTTCTTCCATATGCGGGGTGCGGTGGCTAGTGCCTGTTGAGTGGAGTGGTCTGGTGGGGGAGTAGAAGGTGGTGCAGAGGTTGAGGTAGGTGGGTCTTAGGTCGTGGAGAGCCTTGAATACGTGGATAAGGAGTTTGAAGTTGATCCTTTTCTAGACAGGGAGCCAGTGGAGGTCTCTCAGGTGTCTGGTGATGTTTGCAGTGGGGTCGTTTAGCATGAGTCTGGCGGAGGCGTTCTGCATAAACTGTCATTTCTTCAAATTCTTCTGGGTGTTGCCGGCGTAGGTGGCGTTGCCATAGTCGAGCCTGCTGGTAACCAGGGCGTGGGTTACGGCCTTGCAGCAGTCATTTGGGATCCTTTTGAAAATCTTCCAGAGAAGTCTGAGTGTGCGAAAACAGGAGAATGCGACAGAGTTGACCTGGCTGGTCATGGAAGGAGATGAATCCAGGATGAAACCCAGGTTGCGTGAGTGGTTTGTTGGGGTGGAGGAGGTTGCCGAGTGTAGCAGGCCAGCAGGAATCATCCTAGGCTGATGCAGAGGGTTCCAGGATGAGGATCTCAGTCTTGTCTGTGTTGAGCTTGAAGCAGCTCTCCTTTATCCAGGAGGTGACGTCTTCCATCCAGTTATAAAAGTTCTTCTTAGCAGTTGTAGGGTTTTCGATCAGTTAGATGATCAGCTAGGTGAGGTCAGCATAGGAGACGTTGTTCAGCCCGTGTCTTCTGACGAGCGACACGCGAGCAATAAGAAAGTATTTGCAAATCAGTGTCTGCATCTGGACCAAGAAACACGGGACTGTGATTACCATAATGTCCATCCTTGGGATTACTGTTGATTGGCAAGGTCACTCCACAGCGGGTATATTAAAGCGTGTTGTTATGCTCCATTAAGGATACGTGTGGGTGGGAGAGACAGTGCAGTTGCACGAGTTGGCTGTTTTTAGCATTTAGACGCATGGGTGTTCCCAAACAGATTTTACATGAATGAAGGGCATCGGATATGAAGAACGGAAAACCCCCTGATCTATACAAGACTAATGGATATGTATCTGTTAGCGTGGAGAAAAAGAGAAACACTATTTTGAGTCCGGCTTTTTAACTGCCCTGGAAGAGAAGCAGTAGCCTGTATGTTTATAGGCAAGACAGACCATTGGTGTGGAAAAGGGAGTACCCATTACAAAGGAACAGGTAGCTTAACGCCCAAAGTACCACTTCCTGCATCTGCACTCGTTAATCTTATATACACGCCTAAAACAATTCACTGATTGCACTGAATGATGGTTCGGCATTTTTAAAATGTTCCTAACCCATGCAATGACCTGAAGTGTGACGTAAATCCCTCCTCATTGGCCATTGGTTTTGAAACTGCCCTCGCACATGCAGGCACGCACACCTCTTCCTGCTAATGAGTCATCCCACACTACGGCCATAAGACACAACTACCCCGATTAAAACGGATATATCACAAGTGCCCTACATGCACGCATCAAAGGCACAAAAAACACACGCACTACTCACACACACAACTGTTCCACACGCATGCCAGTGTCACATAACTGCCCCTCCTCTACATAGCCCAGTCTCTTGAGGGAAAAAAAATAAAATTGACAAATATGATGTAAATAACTAGCGACACGTTTAAATCAATAACACGCTTGCAAAATATGAAACGTTTACAGTTCTTTAAGGGATATTTAAATAATATCGTAAAGGAATGCTGATGGTACTTGATCACTATTCACTTCTAACCGTAGTGAAAGTGCCATCGAACCTTTGTTTTCTTCGGGCCTGCTGTTCATTTGTTAGTGTATGACATGCTTGTGCCATGCAAACTCTTCGTATGTAATAATACCGCACATATTGAGAGGACAACAGTTTTAGTAGATAGAAGGCATCATATCCGGAATCGCGCCCTTGTTAATCTAGTCCTCCATCACAGATCAACTGCAAGAAAGAGCCTTTCAAGGCAAATAATATGCGCCCGTATAGTTGTATTCCTGGCGTCCTAGTCACCAACTACTGCATTGTAGTTTAACTATCCCACCTTTCGGCCTCTTTCAATGTGAGCCTTATTTACATATTTGATTTGTGTGTTCCATAATTTTGATATTTTTCCTTTTATAACATGCAGTCACTGTTTCTTGACCCTGTAGACACCCCATTCTCCTAAGACCATAAACAATGTAACTTTGCATTAAACTTAGTCATGCTGTTATTGTATTGGCTTTTAATGTAGTGCACTGTTGGACATTAGTAGAGTATCACGGTTCAGTCACTTTGATTCGTGGCCAGTGACCATCGCATACCGAAGAATAGTTGGCTTTTAGTAGGCAACAATAGCTTTGGGGCAATTTGTTGCACTGTTAGGGTCAGATAACTCCATACACTTTACTTGCAAAAGTAGATTCTAGATGCCACTAACTTATGTTTAGCACGTATTCCTCAGTGAAAGGCTTGAAACTGCTTGTGAAAGAAGCACTGTTTCAAATGGTGCGTGGGGTTCATTGAGAGAAAGAAAGCTGGGCCAACTTAGCATTATGGCTGATAGTACACCGGGTTCTGCTATCCTTGTATAAAAACCGGTCTCTAAATTCTTTATAACAGGCGATCTATGACGCACCCAGTCCAGCATTATAAAGAAATGTCGGAACTCAACTGTAATAAATTATTACAGTCGAGTCCTGACATCACAAAAGGCAAGTCAGGCCACAGAGCATGACAAATTCAGCTGTTTAAGGAACAAAATTCAACTTTGCTTTTATTACTTCCCCTCTGTTTTTCCATGTATAGTGAGAAGCAGCGAGTAGGTATTTATAGCAACATGTTTATTTTTTGCACTCCTTTCCGACAGCATGTTTCTACACATTCTGAGCTACTGTGCCTTTAAAAAAAAAGAAGGAAAAACAGTTTTTTTATATCTTTCTAAAAATCTAACAGCTTATTGAAGTCTATAATTTTGCACTAGAGATTCTATTTTTATTCTTCATGTTTGCAAACATGCTCTCCTTCATAATGAAGAGCTGGGCACTAAGGATTTAAGTGGCTTGTGGGACAGGCAATGGCCTGACCAGTTAATATAAGGAATGCAATACCCCCTGCTGTACATATGAATATTGCAAGTCACCTTGGAGTTCCATGACCCTATAATGGATCTCCTTTGTAACTTGTAATATCCTTATAATGTATGGCATTATCTCATATTTAATGTTATAACAAGAATGGAAAGTTTTGTAATGGGAGAAAAGCTTGCCCTCCCAATCAGCATCCTGACCAATAAGCTTATTGTTGAGGTCCAAGAAAAAAAAAAAGTACCTTGTGCTTTGATACTGTTTCCACTATGATGACAGTAGAGAAAAAGAGATCAACCTCAGTAGCGAAACAAGCATTGGCAAAGCCAACATGGTTGTTGTTGGCTGCAAGCCTTTTGGCTTTGTCAGTGCTTGTTTTCTCATGGTTTGCATTTGTGGTATCTGATGGGCCTTAATCAATTTTAAAAAATTCGCCAAAAGTAAAAATATTTTTTCCACTTTAGAAAGCACACATTGCAATAATAGCATCCTACCCATATGGGAACTATTTTGTATGTGTGTGAGAAAACAGGGCTGATTGCAGAGGCCCCATAACTTTTTGCCCCCATTTTCCACTTTTTGCTGGTGTTTTCCTGACTTTAAAGGTGCCCTGGGTACTGCTAATCAGTCCCAGGGCCTGTGCTCTGTGTAAAATGGATATGCAAATTAGGCTAATTATAAGTGGCTAAGTTAACCTACCTATAAGTCCCTAGTATATGGTAGGGCATGTAGGTTTAGGGACCACAGCATAGGTGGTGCACACCTAGGTGCATTGCTGAGGTGCCCAGTGTCATTTTAAAAGCAAGCCTGCCTTGCTGGCTGCTTTTAAATTAAAGTTATATGCAAATTCGACTTTGGAATTAAAGGTACTTCCAAAGTCTTAAACTACCTTATTTTTACATATAAGTCACCCCTAAGGTGTGCCCTATGTGCCCCTAGGGCTGGGTGCCATGTAACTATAAGCAGGGACTTTATAAAAATAGATGTATAAGCCCTGGTGAGGTAAAAACAGCCAAATTCGTTTTTCCCTCATTGAAGTAAATGGCCTTCATAGGCTAGAATGGGCAGACTTTATTTTAAATTTCAAAGTCTCCTTAAATGTTGCACACCAAGAATTTGGTATCAAATTAATTGTTGTAATAAATCCTACAACTTCCAGTTGTTGGATTTAATATAACTAGTTCAGGTAAAAAGTTTAGACTTTACCTAAAAAGTTGCCAATTTCAGCTCTGCATTGTTTTTGCTGCTGTGCTCTGATTGGCCAGCCTGCAGCAGCTTCTGCCAGGCTGCCTTGATGAGGTGTGAAGTGGCCAGGCTTCACACAAAGGAATGTGCTTGGGGGAGAGAATCTCCCCTCAGCAGATGGTGAGGCAGGAAGGGGGAGGGCTGCCAAACTGGTCTTCAAAGGCAGAGAAGGACATTTGCAGCACCCACCAACACCCCCACATCCTGCAACCCCAGACAATTAGGTGCCCCCTTGATTAATTTAGGAGAGGGCAGGAGAGGGGTGTGTTTATGATTTTTATCCACACCAGTGGGTGGGCTCAGCCAGATGTAACCTCCAAAAATCAGATTCATCCATGTTGGATTTTTAGAGACTGTTGCCTTCTGGGATGGATTTTTGCCACACTTCACAGGAAGTGGTCATCACAGGGGGACGACCCTGTCCCTGATTGGAGAACCAGGGCCCCCCTGCTTTTCACCCAGGAGCAAGGATAAAACTGGCAGACCTGCACCCACACCTCAGATCCCCTCCAGAATTCAACAAGAAAGGAACTAAAGAAGAAGGACTGCCCTGCTGGACCCCTGGCCTGCACCTGGACCCTGCACTCCGAAGGACTGCACCAGCTGCACACTTGGGCTTCACCACAAGAAGGACTTTGCCTGGCTTCAACTGGTTCAAGGAGGGACTCCCTGTTTGCTACAGGTGAAAAATTGCTAAACCAGAGTCCCCTGCACCAACTCCTGAAGAAAGCGACCAGCTGACCACTGTCCAGTGGCCAAAAAGGAGTTTGCGCCAGGTGCATTCTGGGAGTTGAAGTCCGCACCCCCCAAGGACCATCACAGAACTTCTGGACCCTTGGGGTGAGCTGTGGACCCCAAAAGAACCTTAAAAGAACATCTGGGTGAAGCCCCAGAAGTTTGGAAAAGATTTGAGAATTTTGGGAAAAAAGCTCCAGAGAGGGACCGACCCGCCGCGGAAATTCTAGCCGGCTTGCCTCAACCGCGACCCGGCCTGACTTCGTGGTTCGTCCCGGTAAAGAAAAACATCCAAAAAAGAGACTAAGTCCGAACGTAAAAAGTTGACCTGGACCTCCCAGCCATTGTATCCGAGAAGGGCTCCATGGACGTCGGATCAAGATCCAGGTTTACCCCGGTCGAAGGATTTTCATCTCGAAAAAACGACTAAGTCCGAAGGTAAAAGTCTCCACCGAGGAAACCCACATCGCGTATCCGGACAAGGGCTCCAGGAGGTCGGATTCAACTGGCAGGTTCGTCCCGGTGAAGAAAAACTTCAAAATAAAGACTAAGTCAGAAGGTAACTTTTTAACCGAGGCCTCCCGCGACCTGTAGCCGAGCAGGGCTCCATCGCGGTCGGCCTGAAAGTTTGACTTTGCCCCGGTCGAGGTGCAACCAGATGACCCGATTGGCGCTTTTTGTTTCTAAGCGCTAGAAAAGTAATAATTCTTTAAAAATTCATATCTCCGGTTCCCCTGAACCAATTTTAATTGTTTTTGTGTCATTTTAAAGATAAAAATATAAACTATTTTTATAAATTGGTTTTGGATTTTTAAACTGTTTCCTGTGTTTTATTTAATTACTGTTTTGTGATGTTTGAATGCTTTACACTTTGTCTCCTAAGTTAAGCCTTGACGCTCGTTGCCAAGCTACCAAGGGTTGAGCTGGGATTAATTTACTGAGACCTAACTGTACCTATGTGGAGGTTAGTGGCTTGTTGCTAGGTGTAGGTACCTACCTGCCCTACCAATAACCCATTTTCCAACAATGTGGATATGACTCGTAAGCACAGCTAATGCCTAACATGGAAACATGATCCTGGCTTGGAACGAAAGCCTTTCTTATTCCTGGCTGGCCAACCTGTGTGTGGAACTCTGAAATGGATGCTCCATGCCGGATTACGAGCGTTATTTATCACTTTAGTTTACAATAATATCTAATGTAATCTTAGAGCTCAGTGGCAATACTATTGTAAGCATACAGGGCACCACAGGAGATTTTTTCCCCCCGAGCATGGTTCTTCCCACAGTCGAAGCACAGTGGTGCTGGCAGTTATCTAATTTTGGTAATGGGCAGTCCATGTTGGCAGGCATAGGTGAATATAATTTTCTGTGTCAATTACACCATATTGACTTACGACTTTTTCTTGTTTAGTTTGGCCTTTGGCAGAACGAACATCCTAATTTATACTTGTGCCTCCCCGAGGCAAAGTCCTGCCTGACCAACCTACATGCTAAGCAGTGGAATAAGGAAAGGAGATTTGTGGTGCTTTATTATTTTTCTGCTGGTTTAAATATTGTCTTATGCCATTTTCTGCCATTGTAGGTTTCATTATGCAGATTAAGTGACCTGCAATAGAATTTATGATATACTGAGAAGTAGGTATGGTTGCAAATGTCATAATTAGATATAGTATTGTATAGATAAAATGGTAATGGGCCACCTTAAAAACTAAAAACTTACAAATGAAGATTCAGAAGCCTAACAACAAACCTGTCAGGCTTGACTGCTGAACCGAGTTCTTGCAAGGTGAAGATAGACGCAAAGCACAGTACACACCAATTTGGCTAAGCAATATTGTAGAATAAGCATTGCTGTTGTTGTGCAAGATATGGTTTGCATGTCCACTGCGTGAGCTGTGGATTGCGGAGCTACCCATAATTGGGAATTTCAGGGTTTGGTCAATGTTAATTTGTACCCATAACAGCAATTTAAATGTGATTGTTTAAGTGAATTTCAGTGTTTTAAACCTATGGTAAAGTGTTATAAACAAAGCTGAACTTAGCTTCACATTGTGCTTGGTTTTATCAGTAAATGATTATATTTACTTACCCTTCCTAAGTGTCCGACAGTTTGTGTGCGGACATCCTTGGATTTGAAATAGATCCAAGATGGTCACGGATGTTTGCGCACATGAATTGGCACCCATCCTGGAATTATTCTTATTATACTTTGAAAAAAATCATTCCAAGAGTGCTATCAGATGTCAGCATGTATGTGCAGACTAGACTGCCATCATGAATTTCTTTAAAAAAATCCGTCAAATTTAAGATTACGATTTCAAAATGGAATACTGCATTTTTTGATCGATAAATGAAGAAAATAATGTATCCGTGTGGAATCTGTGCAAAAATACAAAAGCAAGTGTCCTAAAGAGTCTGGGCCCTTGAAACAGTCAAAAAACACATTTCCCCTTGGGAAAGAAACTTTCAATGTATAAAAATGCTTATTTAACAAATAAATATCACAAACACAGTAATGACCACAATTCTGTAAAAAAAATATATATATAGAACAATTGTGGACATTACTGTGTTTGGGATAATTATTCATTAAATAAGTATTTTTATACATTTTGGGTATTCCTTTATTATCACTGATCATGTTTGATGGATGAATGTAGGGTGGATTGATTGTTGAAGTGAGGGGATTTTAAGAGTACGAGTTTCTTTCTCAAGGGGAAATATTTTTTGGCATTACTGTGGTAAGGTGCCTTGTTCCCTTGGGCTTGCTCCTACTCTCTCTTTTCAGACCTTGAAAATATAATAAAATAAGTAAATGGAGACGGAAGGAGAAAGGTCGGCAGAACAACAGATAAGTTATGAAAGAAGCAGCCATTTAGAACTATGCAGCTCCTGAAAACAATTTTCAAAAAATAAAATGTATGAAGAAAACTATTAAGATGCTTCTAGGAAGGGGATGTGGATGAGTGGGGGAATCCAGGAGCTTCCATGGAGTGCTGAAAGCCAAATGAAGAAATAATGAATAATGTCAGCAGTGGAAGGATCCAAATCGTCTAAATAGGCAATGGCAATGTGTCCCAGGGTCAAGACACAAACAAAAGGAGTGGATCCATTGAGAGTCAATAGATTCTTGTCCTCAGCAAGGGGTTCATTAAAAGCTGCTCTATATATATTAGTTTTGTAAGCAACATGTTATTGACAGCTATCTGTAGGCGAGATCTAAACATATTTATAAGACATCGTGGTCTACACCTTATCCAACCATCTTGATATATGTAATGCCATCAATATAATAGTTCCTATTTATTCTAAGGACTAGAACCTTATATCACACGGAGGCATCCTGACATGCAGAGGTATCCAGACAAGGTTAAAGTGAAATCATGTCTATTTTTTTAAATTTATTCTGTCAACACTGCAGGAAGGATTCCTGTCCAAAGGAAGGAAGAGTTTGGCCTCACTATGGAATATGCATCAGTGCAAGGACATTAAATCATGCAGTCCTTGGAGTGTCGTACATTCATTTATCGACCACTGCCAATGGTGGGAAGACCTAGTACATTTAGAGGAAGGATGTTCTAGGTCATGTTATTTTTTTGATAGCAAAAGTCATCCCTCTCTCAGACATGCCACAGGTCACGTACATCATTACAGCTATTCAGAAAACCTTTTGAGAGGAAAAATGAATGTTTTTGTTCTTGCAGGATGTCATCTGTTACTCTTTAGAGATAGATGTCTAGGACATGTGTTGGTGCCGGTTGGTCACTAGGTTTCCCTCACCTCTGACTCCAGCCTCCGGGCTTCCGCCGCATCTGGACGACAGCTTTTTGTACATGCACCATTTGATATTTCCATATTTTTAAATTTCGAACCTACCTTGTGGAGCCTTTTGTAGGGCTTTTTTGGATCGTGATTTGGCTGACTGCCTGGCTGGTCTTTGTTGAAATGTGTTGGATTTCAGCACTGCTGATGTTTACTCACAAAGCTGTATGTGAATTATGTTACAACTTAGCCCCTTATATAATTAGTTTTTTTATGGCACTTCATACCCTACTAATATTGTTTTTAAGAGTTGTTAATAACTTGCATTATACTGTTACCCAGTTTCACGATTGTCAATTTGCCCACTGTGGAAGGTTGGATGGATATGTTAACACTACATAATGTTAGACCAGTGACACTCGGGTCACTCAGGCACCTCTCTGCAGCAGGTAAACTATCCTGAAAATAGGATTCAGGAATAATGGCATTAATTTTACATAGAAGGTTTCTGTGACTGAAGTGGCTACCCGTTTGCTGGTTCTAAAGTACTCTCCCTGTTCTGTTAAAGTAGTTTTCTGTTAAGCGGTGCTTAACTTGAGCCTTTGATTGCAGGTGGAGCCTACCTGCACAATATTTTGGGGACCCACTCTTGGTTTTTCTCATCAAACTTTGACCCAGAGCAAGAGATAAAAGCACACAAGAGGAAAGTTGAACAAAGAGAGAAAAACTGTGACGAATGGCGAAAGCAGGAATGAAAAAGAACATTCAAGAATGAAAGGAGGCAGGGAGTATCTGGTGGTGGATGAAACAGCCATGAGATGGACTTAAGACTAAGCAATCTTGGTATTTGGCACTCAGACATTGGATAGCACCAACCGTTGGCTTCTGAGAGAAACTGGGTTGTTGGTTGACTGGGGTGTGAGCCCTGGTTAAGCAACAGCCACAATCCCTTGTGCTTAACCCAGCGTAGCTTGGCACAAAAAGCAATTAGGCTAAAATTTGAGGCCATGTGTTAAGTATTTATGAAGTACACAAACAGCTATACAGTGAAAACACAACACAATAAAAATCCCAAACTAATTTCGAAAACTATAGAAGAATTTAATAAATATTTTAACCCCAAACCACCAAAATCCAATTAGTAGAACCATAGTTATGATTTGTAAGTTTAAAAGTTCCAAATAACAAGTCCTCTGTTATGGAACATGGCAACCTGGGTACCTTTAGCTCCACAACCAAGGGTCCAGGAGTGGATGGAGATCTCTTGGAGGTTCACGACTCACTCATGCTGGGTCAAGAGGTGCGGGTTCAAGATGGTGGGAGCCTGTTTGGTCCCTGTGGCTCTGAACAAGAGGCCAGCTAAACTAGCTATTTGAGTCACTTCTGAAGTCATGTGTGCAGGTGAAGATGCAGGGCTCTACAGCAGAGCTGGCCTCTGAAGGTTCAAGGCAAGCTGCAGGCAGCAAAGTCGTCCTTCCAGGTATAGCAACAGTCCGGTAGAGTGCACAGCAGGTCACAGCAGCAGGCAGTCCTCGGAGAGACCTTCCACAGGCCGAGTAGTGAACTGAGGAGGAGGTCTAAGAGCCCTATTGGTATACCCTGGTGCCCTGTTCCTAAAAGTTGGGATAATTTTCCAGAAAGGTTCTTTGAAGTTCCAGGAGTTTCCTTTTTCCCTGCCCCAGCTCTTAGCTAGCTGCACTGACGATACAGGGTTATTAAGCCTATTGTATGGTGTTGGGACCCAGCTTATTGAGTTGCAAGTGGTGCTGTGCTTTGCTCTATCAAAATCAAGCCAATTAATGGCCCACTCAGGCTCTGCTAATCCCCCTATTGTGTGACTGTCTGGGGTGAATTCACAAAGTCTTAACTGCCATTACACCCAGTCATGTGACCTAAGGCAGGCTACAGGCACTGAATGCAGGAAAATGACAACTTTTTAAAAGTGGCATTTCCAAACATGTAAGGATAAATCCGAATTTGCCATTAAAGAGTGTTTATCATTACAAGTTCATAGATACCAAACATGAATATCTGGTGTAGGAATTACAACTTATACATTTTTAATAAGGAGTCTCCAATGTTATCCTCTGGGAGCGGCAGGCCCCGCAGTAGTGAGAAACAAATTAGGGAGGAGTTTTTCACTACTAGGCCACGTGAACCTAAATAGTACATGTCCTACCTTTTAATTACACAGCACCCTGCCATACGGGCTATCTAGTGCCTACCTTGGGGATCACTTATATGTAATAAAAGGTTAATTTACTGCTTCACAAAGGGTTTTAAATGCCAAGTCGTCATGGCAGTCGGACACTGCCTTCAGGCTGCCACGGCAGGCCTGGGACATGTTTTAAAGTGCTACCTAAGTGGGTGGCACAATATATGCAACAGCCCCACTGGTAAAATTTAATTTACAGGCCCTGTGTTTATGGTATACCACTCTGAAAGGGACTTGCATATAAATTAAAATGCCATTTAGGTATATGCGAATTAAATCATGTTTTAGGGAGAGAGCACAACCACTTTAGCTCTTGTTAGCAGTGGTAAAGTGTGCAGAGTCTTAAGCCCAACCAGCAAAAGTCCACCAAAAAGCAAAAGGAAGACAAGAAATTGGGGGTGACACTGTAGAGAGGGCTATTTCCAGCAGCTTCTGAGCAAAACTTTGGACCCAGTACATACTATTTTACAAATTGAGCTTGGCAGCTAAGGGTTGCACTTTGTTACAGCTGCTGCGTTTCGGATTATTGTTCAGGATCCCCCTTTGCAGAGCTATAGCCTGCTCCATAAGGTAGAACATCTGGTCATGGGAGAGTGAAAATCTGCAGCTCCTGCTGTTATCAGTGGCTGCTGCAGCGGACCTTTTATTGTATGACTAATACTGGCTGCCCCAAAAGCCTGATTTTTAATCCATAGTGAAAGATATATTGGCCAGTTTATGATACTATACATTAAGCTGCAAGAAGATGCATGCCAGGGTACAAAAGACACTCATGTCCAATAGGTGATGTGCTTGTCTACCCTACCGTCGCACAAAAGTACAAGCTTTTATTCCAGTCAGAAACATTTGGATGTGTTAGATGGAAGAAAATAATTGGTGCATCCTTTTCTGTAATTGGCCTCACCCTCTGGAAAACGTTTCCTAAATAGATCAACCCTTACTGAGAATTATCTGGTATTTTTAAACTATAAAAAATCACATGATTTCTGCAGACCTCACATACAGGGCTCCGACTCTCTCTTTCTCCGGCATCAAGTTGTCTCTACCCTACTGACGCACTTAAAATTAAACAAATAAAAAAAAAATATCAATCCATTTGTGGTGTTTTAGTGATAAGGAAAACTGGCCAACAGTGAATAGAGTGGGTCTGACAACATTTGTCCCGTTAAGTTGCCAAACTGGCCTCACGTGTCAAAGATATCTGCGATGGGACCTGGGTTTAAATTAGTTGCCACCCATACTAATATACCACAAAACAAACCACTGAACCATGCTTGTGCTTCCCATCATGTCTAAGCCTAGACTCAATGAAAAACCCAGTGGTTTGATGTCCCATATTCCCAGTCCTATACTATTTGAACAATCAAAGGCGTATTTTAGTATACTTTTCGGTGTAGCATACAATGACGTGTGCATGATTCAAGTTGGACATACTGCATGCTGTACATAAATACTTAAGTGGGTTTGGGTTCAGCCTACTTCAGCCTGTGGCTTCTTTCGTTTTGGAAAGTTCGGGCCTATGCATTCAATGACAGCAGTGGTATTTTTGTCTCAAATATTTATTCTGTTCGTCGCTTGGTTGTCTTTGCGTTTACATTGGAAAGCACGTGGAACTAACGTGAAAATTGCAAGTTGTCATCACACATTGAATTCTTCATCACATCCCAGCTAGTGTACACAAAACAACCAGTGTTGATCTTTTTTTTTTTTTTAACTGTTTTGCACTGGGGCAGACTTTTTACTGCCTATATCAGAACTCGGGTGCGAGCGTCAAACCAATTGTATTTGGTAATACTTACAGAATCGTAAATAAAATGTAATTTAATTACATTGCAGCTAATGTATTTTTATAAGTCACCCGTGCAGACCCGTTCAGGCGCCTTCGCTGCTCTATTCGATGACCATGCCCCATATTTGATAAATAGCCATTACTGTGTAAGAGGGACAGAACGGAATCAGCCTATATTTAGGGTACTGCGATGTGAGTTAGTGAGCCGTTTCAAAACCTCCGTGCTCGCGCTTTGTTCCCCCATGCACGTCAAAGGCCCTGCACGTGCCGGATCCCGTCTGCCTTCAAGCCGTGATCTTTTATTGCCAGCCTCGACCTCGCGCAGCTGGCGGCACCCTCCCAACATGGCCGTGAGACTCTCTCAAAGGCAAGCACAGGAGGAAGGTGAGCGCTAACAGCCTGGGCGGCGCCCATTCTTTCCTGCATATGGCTCTTGGTTTGAAGCCTTTGATTTGACTGACAGGCTTTCTTCTGCTGCAAGTTGGTTGTTGCTAATCGGGTTCAATACAGATATGGCGGAAAAGCTCCACATAATTGCCTCTGGTGTGTTTCTAACTGACAATGTGCTTATGGAATCGAGACAGTTATTCCCTGTGCATGTGTGAAATAAACTGCAAAATTAAGCAGGATGATTGGATGTTTATGTAGTTCACTATTTCCGTGGTCATGTCTGTGACAACAATTCTACCACGTCGTATTCTTTGTCGCCGAACCAACCGCGTCTCTAACTACCTAGGTTGCATTACGGAAAATATAATTAGGTTGAGATTTCTATTTTGCTCGCGAATGGACTCAGTGAAACGTAGGAAAGCCCCCTATTACTCAAGATACCAAAGATAGATATGTTGTACCCGGTGGCATTCCTAAACCATTGATGCCCAACGTTGACCCAAGAGAGACGTATCAATAGCAGATTTACAAGACACTGAAAATTCTGCTTCCGTGTTTCCGGTGATTTTAGGCTCTTTTTTGCATTGCATGTGTATTTATGGAGGGAGAATAGGTTCCTTATTAGCACATAATGTAACTACAATTTGAAGTTATTGGCATTTCTGAATAGGGCTCATACCCTAATAATTCAAGTATGCTGATAACACTGAGATTTACCAGTAGCTTGAAAACGGGGTCCGGAGTACCTCATTTAGCAAAAGAAACTGGGGTTAGAAGAATAGATAATGCCAGTACACTATATTTGAATAATCAGGAGACCTGTTTCTGTAGAGTAAACATTCAGAAGCGCTTATGACATCATCACATTACTTTCAATCCCTTCATTAGTGAAGCGAAAGAACGAGGAGTCCCTGCACATGGAGATGTTTTTTTTTTTTTCTTGAAAGGTTCTTATATTAAGCAAGAATATAATTACGCATACTGGCCTGTTCTGCATTTGCTTAAGATTTTATTACTATTTGGAAAAAGATCAACATGGAAATCTTGCCAATAATATCTCTAGAATGGGTCAAAAAGACACAAATAGCCAGAGCTTTTTTTAGAACCATGGTACCCACCCTCCAGTACTCGTGTAGTCTCATGGTCTCTTCGCTGTCAGCACTGAGAACTTCACAGTGGCTACTGCCCTTGAGATGAATCAAATAGAATCTAAAAAATTACAGGATACCATCTTTACTCCTCTAATAGTTAATTTTGTCACCAAATTAGGTGAGGGATCTACACGTTTGGATTATCAAATGAAAAAGTTTCAAGGTTGGATGGCAGATTGCGCCTTGGACAAAGTACACTACACAGAAATGATACACCAGCCAAGCTTTGTTAAATGGACTACTACAGAATTCTTAAAACTGTGGTTAGTCCTTCCTGTTTAAACAAGCTTTTTCCAGCCGCAGTCATTTTATCTCCTCTTTTGCTGAATTTAGGTCTGCAACCCCTCTCTCATACTTTTCTCAGGTTCATATCACACCACAACACACTATCCAGCCTCACACTTCATCAGATCATGCCACATCACACCACATCATACAATAACACAGCAAGCAACATCACAGTATAACAAGCTACGACTCATTGACACTCTCTTAGGGATGGCTAATGCGCAACACAACATGAAAAAAGTTCATTTAAGCAATCTCACAACGTCAACACTTCCCTAATACAGTGATGATAAAGGTTATTAATCACACATTTCCCTCATCTTGCTTACACAGGCTGGTTGGTCGCCAATCAGAAAACCAACCATCACCACAGAGGTATTGGTGATAACTGACAAGCAGGGGTTGTCCATAAGGAGACCCAGAGGACTACTGGTGATAAAGAGTAATACTGTCGGGTTGTCAACGAAGGCACAAATCAGACCAACGAAATGCACACTAGACTAAGAGCCATGAATTACTCTTCAGATTTAGAATATACAACTAAACTAAGTGTAGGGTTAAGAATGAGGGTCTCTGGATAAAACCCTTACAATTGCACCCTTCTGTAGTGCGCACCCATCCTTGGCCTTTAAACAACTATCAGCGCCAAAAGGCAGCTGAAAGGGGGCGGGGTGTATACAGTGCTTGAAATGGAAAAAATAAAGCGCAGGTACTCTGAACCAGAGTACCTGCTTGTTTCTGAGAAGTGCCGGTACTCTCCAATTAAAAGTATTACGTTTTTCTTGAGATGTGCCGGTACTCTCCCTCTCAAAAAAAAAAAGTGCTGGTACTCAGTACCAGCCCATTTAAAGCACTGGGTGTATATAAAAGTATCATAACATTCTTTGGAATATGTCTCCAGCTTGCTGGTTATGATAGTTACTGTGTAGATTACCACAATCATTTGAACCATTGCTGGAGGAAGTTCTTAACCTCAAGAAATAATTCTATTGACCTAATGTGGTGTCAATTCCATGAATACCACTTCACCAGTTTAAGCGTAACGCACTAAGGCCCTCATTCTGACCTTGGCGGGCGGCGGAGGCCGCCCGCCAAAGTCCCGCCGTCAGGTTACCGTTCCGCGGTCGAAAGACCGCGGCGGTAATTCTGACTTTCCCGCTGGGCTGGCGGGCGGTCGCCTTCAGACCGCCCGCCAGCCCAGCGGGAAAGAGGCTTCCACGATGAAGCCGGCTCGGAATCGAGCCGGCGGAGTGGAAGCTGTGCGACGGGTGCAGTTGCACCCGTCGCGTATTTCACTGTCTGCGCAGCAGACAGTGAAATACATGTAGGGGCCCTCTTACGGGGGCCCCTGCAATGCCCATGCCAGTGGCATGGGCACTGCAGGGGCCCCCAGGGGCCCCGCGACCCCCCCTACCGCCATCCGGATCCCGGCGGTCGGACCGCCGGGATCTGGATGGCGGTAGGGGGGGTCGGAATCCCCGCGGCGGTGCAGCAAGCTGCGCCGCCGTGGAGGATTCAGTGGGGCGGCGGTACACTGGCGGGAGCCCGCCAGTGGTGCCGGTCCGACCGCGGCTTTACCGCCGCGGTCGGAATCCCCATTGGAGCACCGCCGGCCTGTCGGCGGTGCTCCCGCGGTCCTCCGCCCTGGCGGTCTTTGACCGCCAGGGTCAGAATGAGGGCCAAAGTGTTTGTTATCCGACGGTCTGTTTCAAATACGATTCTTCCCATGTGGACTTTAGTGACTTTGGTTGGTGGGCCTGCCTGCCGCCAATATTTGTAGACCTCATGTGCTTAAACAGCATCACTTACTAATGTAATCAGAAAAATGTTTGCTGTTTATGCAGTCATTAACTAGAGCTTATTTAATAAACATGGAACAAACAATCTTCTGAGTAACGGGCAGCAAAGTTTCCGTGAGGGCGCATAAGTCTTTAGGAATAGCTGGCCAATGTACAATGCATCGAAATGGTGCTCTCCGTGCTCTGTGTGCTTGTATGCGTGCCCTTTATTGTACAAAATGCTAGCGTTACCTACGAAAACATGGTTACAAACTTAGACATCACATCATGCTTTCGAATCAACATAGGCTGAGATCAGATAAAATATCAATTCATATAGTTTATTCATATACCTTTACGTTTAATGGTGTAACAGTATTTCCCAGAGGAACCTTGCTTATGTATAGTTGGCCTGTGAACAGTGATAGGCGGCTCTGTGATCCCCCTATTTAGGTCTCACTTAGAGACAGCTTGATTTGCCTCACCTGCATCATTTAATAATTGTAACAAAAAAAAAAACACGCACACGCGCACACGCACACGCTTGCTTGCTTAGGTCAACCATCTTGGTACAATGGTCCGTTGAGCATTCATTTACATTTTACTTTTCCCACCACAGCTTACAGTGTGGGACAGAGGGCACGCCCACTTCATCCACAGGCTTCTTTGCACTGTGAAAGATGGCATTTAGATTGATCTCATGTGCCCAACTGCACAAAAAGAAGAGCCCTTCAGTGCCAGGTCTAGTGGGCTACTGCATTACTGTGCCTAAGTCTTTTTCTTTCTGTTGGTTATCAAGTTTTGATTTTTAGTCGTCCATATGTGCGTAAACATTTTCTTTAAATTACAGTAATTGAAACCCAACGTACATTTAACTTGCACCACTAAGAATCATGTTTTCCTGCAATGTACTTCAGAACTAAAAAAAAATACTATACTGATCCACGTAAACCAGACTTCTAGGAAATGCCCGTGTTGTTCTATTTCATTGTATTCAATTTTTATTTTTAATACTATACTGATCCACGTAAACCAGACTTCTAGGAAATGCCCGTGTTGTTGTATTTCATTGTATTCAATTTTTATTTTAAAAAAACCTTTGCTGGTGGATGTCTGCAAAATTTAGATGATGGTACGTTTCCTTTATTTATTTGTAGGTCTTGCCTAGAGGAGACTGTTTCTGAATGACCTCCAGCGAACCTTACTAAAAATTTACAGTGTTTACCTAATCCCCCGTTTGTCTTACCTCTCGAACATAGTTTTTTTTTAACCAATTTTTTTGATTGGATGACTTGTCATTCCACTGCTCATTTTGACGGAACTACTTTTTTTTTTTTCTTTGCTGCCATCATTCCATGTTAGTGTATGTCTTTTGTTGTTCCTTATGCGGTATGTTTTCATTTTGCATTTCATAGCTCCCTTCACATACCCTCCCACAACCCATGTGCTCTGTTTATCACTCATTCCCCACCTGTCCATTGCTTCGCCAACCCAGCTTTAAAAAAAAAAAAGTTTTAACCCTGTTGCTCACCTACACACTCCCAGTTTTTCCTCCACCTCTTGTGCGTCTTTAACATATATTTTTTAAGAAAATGATGCCTCTGCATGCTGCTCTGTTTTGAAAAAGCATTGTTGTGCAAGTATTTTTTTTTTTTTGTAGTTCACGAGGTATCTGCCATCTACGAACAGTAAATCATAATAAATAAAATGGCACCAGCATCATCAAGTAGGTGCCCACATGAATGGCGACACATGGATTCGCATACATCATTGTGCATGAAAGTGCATATGGATCACTTGGCTGCCCACGCTGTCGTGCATTTGTTTCTGCTATTGCATGTTTTTTCTTTGTTTTCAGATGTTGACCGGCATCAGCAAATAGCATTTTCGTTTGCTGGTACAGCTCTGCATTTCAAAAATCATTGACAAATCCAGTAGGCTTTGCCTGTTTTTAATTACTTTGTGAGAGACAAAACTGAGTTAACTGACATGCCACACTGTGGCTAATCTCATGTTTCCAGGGCCATTTTGTGCCATCACCGTTGTCAGGGATTTCCATTTGTTGGCTTTTACCATGGTTGAATAAGTTGTCTGACTGAGCCACCGCTTTCATCAGTCTTTACTTGTTAATGGAATCTCTCCTTTATTTGTGTTTAAATATTTTTATTCTGTCATTCCCCTGATAAGGCCATCTCCCTTTAGCCTTTTTTAGGTCAGGCATAGCAGCGCGCAAGCGCTGCTCTTCTTGACATAATCTATTCTGTGGGCTTTAACCACGCTCATTTCACGCCCATCACTTTCATTGGTCCCTGGGCCTGCCTTTCAAAAACCCTTTGATGTTGTTGGTAAATGCCTTGTACCGCCTTGAGGCTGATTTGTTACCGCCTTGGAGACTGACCTTTTTACATGGAGTATTGCACCATCGGCCATGTAACTTAGTGCAGCACACTATTTTTCTCTTTTGCCTCACCACTTCACACTGCGTGGACATCTTTTGTTTCTTCCTCTTCCTTGTTTTCGGGCAACTTGCTGTTTATATGTGATATCTGTTGGGGTCTTTTTTTTTTTTTTTTTTGCAGGTTTATGTATTGCAAACTCGACACAGAGGCATTGGAGCGCTTTATATTTTTGCTGCTTTATGTAGTGCAAACTCGATACAAAGGTATTACAGCGCTTTACATGAGCACCAGTTACCTTACACCAGGACACATCCATTTTTGGAAGCAAGGGGAGACTAAGTGAATCACAAGATGTTGAGCTGGCACCAAGACTCAAACCATGTTCTCCAGCCCCAAAGTTAGCAGCTCTGGCCCTTACGCCACATCCTCTCTCCTAGGGTTCTTTGGCTGGTGCGTGTTAGGGCAGTCTGGGAATAACTTGTTTTTATAAAGCGCTTGGTAAAACAGGTTCTGCCATTTCCTAATGCAGCAAAGGAGGTCCCATTCTTAACAAAATTGCTCCAATTATTTTGCTTCAACCATGCAGAGATGAAGAAATGAAAATTCTATGTCAGGATTGTAATCTGTGACATTCTCTTCTGGCAAGACCTCTGCAGTGGGTGCAATAACACTAGGTGATACCATGTGCTCTTGATAACCTCCAGAGGGTCACCAACCAAGAACATAGGTTAGTTCTAGGCAAGAAGATGGCGAAAGGTGCTCTCTCCAAAATGGTGGAAAAGGAGTTGTGACTCCAGATCCAAGCACATCGCGGCCTTAAGCTTGATAGCAAAAAACATCTTGTTTTTGGATGTAAATTGGGCATCTTCAAATAGAGTTCAGTTTGCCATTTTCCTAACGCTGCAGTGCAAAGAAGCTTATACAAGGGTGCCACAGTGAAAGGAGCAGCGTATCGTAGCGCACAAAAGTGGAGCAAACTTCATCACTTACCCCTCTCAGAATTCACTGGTGTAATGGCTTTGACAGTCCCTCACAGCTACTGCGACCTTGCAGATACCACTTCCGGAAGCGCTGAGTGCTCGAATAGCACTGCTTTCTGTTTGAAGAGGCCCCACCTTGAATACCCACCACAGTCACTGTTACAGGCGTAGAGCACTTCCCCATCACCCTCTGGACTCCTGTATATAATATCACAGCCAGTCTGTAGGAATGAGGCAAAAACACTCCCAAGGTGGCGGCCTTGTTGTGTCCTCTCTCCTGCAGTGATAGGCATGGGAGGGTTGCTGTGGCACCTGACATACATCAACTATACTCCAAACCAAAACACATAGGTAAAAGACATTGGGGGTTATTCTAACTTTGGAGGAGTGTTAATCCGTCCCAAAAGTGACGGTAAAGTGACTGATATACCACCAGCCGTATTACGAGTTCCATAGGATATAATGGACTCGTAATACGGCTGGTGGTAAATCCGTCACTTTTCCGTCACTTTTGGGACGGATTAACACCTCCTCCAAAGTTAGAATAACCCCCATTGTCATTTACAGCGTCAATAGCTCTTTAACTGACGAATGCAAGACCAATTGCATTACAAATGCTTGTTGTAATGAACATTGTGTTGCACACTGTGTCATCCAAGTATACAGAAATATTTTCCTACAATTAAGCATTTGATTAGAGGAGCAGTTTGAAAGACCAGCAGCAGAATACCAAAATACTGCTTGCACCTCTACTGTAGTCGATGCGTTATATCAGTTGATAATCTAAGGTATAGAAGATTACTTTTAACCGCCAGAGGATGGTGTATATCTCCAGGGAAGATGACAATGGGAGTGCGGTTAACACTTAGTTGTAAATTTGTGATGATTCAGCAAACACTATGTTTTTCACAAATAATTTGTACACTTATATTCATTGCTACATAATGGTGATGTAAGTGTCTAAATTGGGTGCGAAAAACCCTAATTATACCGTCTGCCACAATTAATTGGGGTGTAGATTAAAGCTGTTCTGCTTCGTTTTGAGCTGTATTGCTCTTGTAGAGGAAACAAGAAAAAAATATGCAAATATACGTTTTCACCATACTTATGTGGATTGTCCAGTCTCTGAACAGTCCTAGAGCACTACTAAATCGATGGAATGGATTGTATGGGTCCCGGAGCACACTCCAGCACGGTGGTGCAAATCGTGGGTGTAGATGTCATTATCTTCAGGGCTCAGTGGCCATCCATGGTGAAAAATTGAATCCTGTTGTATTTACCAGGTCCAACACTGATTTTATCTGATACGCTGTCACTGTTAAAAGCTACAGATATTTATGTAGGATATATGTATGATATTGTAGGAGGATGGCCTCTGTACCAAAGACAGCGTTTTTCTTTCAGCTGGCACATGCCCTTTACTGAGTCAACATTTGTATGCTCTCATTGAGGGGAGCCAAGCCTTGTTTGTGGAAGTCGGCCCTTTTTCTCATCCAGCTACGCACTTAACAGTCACCCCCAGCGAACAAAACCCTTTTGTAACTAAAAACCAAGCATCCTGTCTGATCCCATCTCATACTTTCAGCAAGAGACACTAACGCATACTTTTCAGAAGAAAAAACCCAACATGTGGCGGAAGAACACAATGAACAACACCGACGCCGGAGTCCAAGTCTTCCTCAGAGACTCCATTAATGGCGGCTGTCTCAAAGGTGCCGCTGTGCTGCGCATTCCAGCAGCTGACAAATGCGCGCCGGGCCTGTAAAGTGATATTTCCCAGCAATGCCTTTTCAGAATTACAAGTCGCATTTCGCTTGAGCTCGGAGAGTAGCTGCGCTTGAACGATATCACCTCTCTATAGCAAGAACGTTGGAATTGCTAAATAACATTCACCCGGTTTTATAAGTTTATCCTAACAAACCTGAATTAACATCAGTTAATTTTTGCGGCGCCCATTGTTGCGTGGAAACTAGTTTCATTTTCACTGTAAGAAATGCTGGTTTGTACAGTGAGAAAGCAGCAGTTTTACATTGATATCCTTGATCACATTTCTCTTTAACAGCTACCAATATTTTACTGAACAGGGTGCAGCATGTATCAATTTGAATGTATTTATCAAGTGGCAATAAGAAAGCAGGTAGTGTTGATGAAATAAATACCTTCTAAAATAATAGACACTATTGAACTTCGTCTAGCAGTCTAAGATGCAATTGCAACCAATTGGGATTTTCGCAGAGTATTTCATTGCACGTGCCCATATGCTGCAATTCGATACAGTGGGGTCTGACCATAACTAGTCCACCGCAATTTCTACCATGGTTGGCATAGTTAATGCTAATATTTTAACACATTCATTGGATTATATTTTATTTTCTTTGGATCGCCCCAATACTCTAGGGTGTATGAGCCCTTTACTATTTTGATATAGTGACTCTTTCAAATAACTATTACATTGGTTTTACAAAATAAAAAATGGGACAGAAAGTTACACAAAGCTTCACATTCGAAGGAGTGATTCTGGCTGTATTCAGGCTGTATTGAAACGGCTTTGTGATTTATGCATAACAAGAAATGAAAAAGCTCAACTTAGGCATTCCTGTAACATGGGAACGTCGCAGAAAAATGGATCTTCATGTGTCGATTGTTGATCTTAAACATACAAGAATGTGCAAGCGAATTGCATTGTAATTTAGTATTTGTATAGCACTTGATACCCCTTATGTAGCTGTCACGTACTTCAGTTTGCCTCTTGGGCACATTTTTCTAGTGCGTTTGGAGACTTTCTCTAAACATTGTGCAGTCACATCCATTCACGTAAGCATGAGATGCTAAGAATAGACCCATTTACACGTGCAAATACCTACCATATTTAGGGTTAATTATAACATAGTTTTAAAAATGGGAAGAGTCATGTTTTTGAAGCTCTCCAAAACACAAGGTGGTTGCAGATAACCTAAATTTTTGCAGGAAGCAGGTTCCATGTTTTAGCCATTTCAGCTACTAAGAGGTTTCCTCTGTGCAAGATTTATTGATGAAAGGTAAAATTGGAGGGAGCCAGCCCAGATCTAAGAGCTCGGATTGGCGGAAGAGACATACAAAGGGGGGGCCGGAGACATGCACGTTGTTTTGAAGGTGGCACCTATCCACAGACTGAAGTGTAAGTAAAATGCACAACTTGCTGTTAACATTAAAGAGTTGTCTCACAGCTTATTTTTGGACTCTTTGTAGCTTCCAAATCACTTGGTGTTGATGGTTCGAGGTGAGTACTATTGAGTTCGTCTAGAGAGGGTACTAGGTTCATGGTTATTTGTCCCTTTTGTCGGGATCCCTACATCAAATTTTTTCTTGCAGTAGAGTTATCATGTAAAGGGCCCTGTTTGTAATTTGGTTCAATTAGGAATCAGCACAAGGTTCATACCCATTAACATGTCTATATAGCTTGTTTGGAGAGATCAGTTAGGAAGTTAGTAAAGCTCTTTTGGCCACCTGGTGGGTGGCTGGTAAGTTTCTCAGGCTAGTTTTAGATTTTTGGTTTAGGTAGTTTGTTTTCAATTATATAGTGGTAGGATGCATTGTCTGTGACACACAACTCAAATTCCGGATGGGCGTTGACTTATTGCACTAATTTTTGTCATCTGCATAGTAGTGGCAGATGAACTGGGAAATTCCTCCATATAGTCAATTTGGATAAGTACAGAAGGGTCATGACAACGTAAGTCACTGTTTGTAAAATCTGTTCGGACCTCCTGTTAAATTAGGCACTTCTAGTACTAATACTTCTGCTATTGGGGTTGGGATCTGAATGTTCTTCTTGGCAACATCATTAGATTGCAACGTATGTGGATGATTCACAACATCGCCAAAGGGCTGAATTGCTAGACATAAATATTTAAGGAAGGCTTTTAGCAAGACTGTTGCACCTGGCCCTTTTTGCAGGGTCATCCCCAATCTTTTTGCCTCCTTCCTACTAATTTTTCTGACCCGTTTTTGTTGGCTTTAGGACTCTGGGCACTTTACTACTGCTAAACAGTGCTAAAGTGCATATGCTCTTGGTGTAAATTGTACAGTTGATTGGATTATCCATGATTGGCATTTTTTATTTACTGGTAAGTCCCTAGTAAGATGCACTAGAGGTGCACAGGGCCTGCAAATCAAATGCTACTAGTGGGCCTGCAGCACTGATTGTGCCACCCACATAAGTAGCCCTGTAAACGTGGCTCAGATCTGCTACCACAGTGTCTGTGTGTGCAGTTTTAAACTGCCAATTCAACCTGGCAAGTGTACCCGCTTGCCAGGCCCAAACCTTTTCTTTTGGTACATGTAAGGCACCCCTAAGGTAGGTCCTAGTTAGCCCCATGGGCAGGGTGCAGTGTATTTAAAAGAAAGGACATGTACTGGTGTGTTTTACATGTCCTAACAGTGAAATCCTGCCAAATTCGGGTTTCACTGTTGCAACGCCTATCTCCCTCAAAGGTGATCATAGGGGCTGCCGTTAAATAACTTTAAAGCGCAGAGTCCCTTTGAGGGCAGAGAGAAATATGGAGTTTGGGGTTTCTGAACTCACAATTTAAAAATACATCTTATAATGAAGTTGGTTTTTAGATTGTGAGTTTGAAAATGCCACTTTTAGAAAGTAGGCATTTTCTTGCTTTAAACCATTCTGTGACTCGGCCTGTTTGTGGATTCCCTGTATATGTCAGTTTGACAGTTGGGCTGTTCACACCTCTGCTCTAGACAGTGACTCAAAGGGAGCTGGGGTGTAGCCTGCATATCTTGATTAGCCATCTGAGCTAGAGTGGAGGGAGGAGTGGTCGCTTGCACCTGAAAGGACTGTGCCTGCCCTCACACAATGCAGTCTCCAATCCCCTGGTTTGTCTGGGGCCTGGCCTGGACAAGAAAGGATATTGCATACACTTGAGGCTTTGCTTTGAAGTTTGCCAAATTCAAAGGCAGAACAGGGTATAAGAAGAAGACCCAAAAACCCCAGACTTTTCAAATCTTTCTGGAATCAAGAGAAACCTCTGTCCAGGAGAAGGTCTGGAGGAGGAGTACTGTCCCTTTGCTGTGTTGCTTTGCTGGACTGGCCTGCAGTTGCTGCTTCTGCCTGAAAAGAGTGCAAACGGTGAACTTTGCTGTGTGTCCTGCTTGAGAAAGTTCTCCAAGGGCTTGGAGTTGAGCTTGCCTCCTATTGGAAGTCTCAGGGATATCAAAGACTTCAGTTTCCTCTTCCTACAGCACTGGGAACGATGTGTTTTGTGCTGTTCAAGGAGAAAACCCACTGCGATGCCGTCAACGACGCTGCTGGCCTGCACCGTGACCTGTAGATGGTACACTAAGCCGCACTGCTCAGTTTCGCACCGCGACCCTTGTCTCAACGACGCAGTCAGCAGACGAGTTCACCAGGCCGCTGATCGCACCATGACCTGTGGCCCCACACTCCGGCACCGCTTGCTCACATCGCAGCCTGGGCATCCCCGACGACACCGCTCCTTCTGACACCAGCACCGCTGCCTGCACCGTGGCCTGCGGACACCGCTTGTGAGGTAGATGAAGTACCGACCCGTCCCGCACTGCAGCCCTGGTCAACCTACGCCAGCACCATCGACTGCAGAGTCGTCACCAGGCATCCCTGGCCTGTGGACACTGCTCGTGAGGGTCACGAAGCACCGACCCGCACCTCCGGCTTAGGCCTTCCGACAATAGTGCTTCAGCAACAATGACAACGCTGCCTGCACCTTCACCTGGTGACACCGTACGTCGCACCGCCCCACCCCACACCACAGCCCTGGTCTCTCCGACGCCACTGGACACTATCACCGAGCCACTGCCTTCAGTGTGACCTGTGGGCACTGCACGTCGCATAGTCCCTCTTTGCACTGCAGCCCCAATGCCATCCACACCAGTGATCCTGACTTAATCAGCCCAGAGTTCGATCTGCAAAGGGTGTGACTTCAAGGGCCCAACGACCCCTGCACTGACTCTGGAACAGACACTGCGACGCGAGCGACGCCACTCTCCGGACCTCACCGCGAGGACCACGATGTCTTGCAATTCCAAAGGGAATGTTTGCAGGTCTCCCCGACACTGTAGCTGGCCTGCGACGCCGCGGCTGGCCTGAACTGTTGGTTTTGTTGATCATGACGCTGTGATAGCTCCATGTGGCGTAATCGACTTAAAGGAACTATATATTTGAGTAAATCTTGCAGAATTCATATATTTATTGCTGTATGTTGGATTTTTATCGTTTTGGTCTTGTTTTACACAGATATGTATTGGCTATTTTTCTGAAACTGGTGTGGTGTCCTTTTGTAGTGTTTTCACTTATTACTGTGTGTTATGTGCAAATGCTTTACACCTTGCTTCTGAGATAAGCCTGACTGCTTGTGCCAGGGTACCAATGGGGTGAGTAGGGGTTATCTGAGTGGGTTATCTTCCTTATCCGACTAGAGTGAGGGTCCCTACTTGGACAGGGTACAAACTGACTGCCAACTAGAGACTCCATTTCTAACAAAGACCTTGTATGAACTTGGTAATAAGTGAGAGAAGTCATTCTCAATGTGTTCAAACAAGAACGGAAAACCAACTCTGTTAGGGAATTTGATTTGTGTTAGAATCATTCTAGAAAGATTTACAGGAAAAGACTTACAAGCTAGGGGTTAATGAGCTGTCAGTTCTAAGTCCACTGATGTAGTCTGACTGCTTCCTCACTTATTTTACTCCAGTTTCTCAGAAACTACATTAATGCTTGTTTTCTCATTGTTGTCAATGTATGTGTAACATGGAATGATGTAAATTTATTAAAGTAATGTCAGCTTTCTGTGACTAAAGTACTGGTTGTTGTGATGTCATATTTGGGCATCATCACGCTGCTGTGAGCCTCTTGATGAATCCAGGGAGAGCTCATTTGTCCAAAAAAGTTTAGCGGATTCAAACCTTTTGATTCATCTGTTGCACTGATATGCAGCAAAGGCCTCTTCCCCCCCCCCCCCTCCCCCTCCAGATAAAGGGGAAAAATGAAGACATTGCTGTAGCTAAAGACAACAAAACGCATCTTTTTTTCTTCAGTTCAGCTGTCTGCTTGGTAGGGCTGAATGTACTTTCACAAAATGAACCGTGCAGTGAGACAGGCAGAGTTTAGGGAACCGCTGCTAGTGGCATTTTAGAATGTGACTTTACATCCTCGTGCTTACATGTTAACAAGTGCACAAGGTTTGCTGCTTTAGGATTTCCTAGGGCTTCTAGGATTAGATTATGCTTTAGACAACAACACCTCCCTGTAAGTACATAGCGATCGAGGTCCCAGTTTCGAGAATATAACTAATTCTGATCCTGATTAAGCCCCCTTTTCGCAGGGATTAGATTGCGGGTCACTGTGGAGTTTTGTGGAGCTATGTTTACTTGGTGCAGTAAACATTGCATGCCCGCTATTAACGCGAGGTTAGCTTTGACCGGTCAAACCTACCAAAATGTACCTGGGGAAAGTGGCTGGTAATCACATAGACAGTGGAGTGTATTGGGTACCTGATAATGCGTGTAATATCCCATTTCTGAGCTGAAAACGGATCCACCTGATGACTTTGGTTTTGGTTTGGTCTGCTAAATATCTCTTTCCCTTTCGGGCTTGAGGAAGAACAATCCACAATGTAGTATATCACTGGTTGGGAATACAGTGTTTAGATAACTCTGCTTAAGATTAGCACTCTCACATTTGAGAAATTTCAGACACGGAAGAGAAAAGGTAAGATCAGATGTAGACTTAGCATCTCAGAAAAGACTTAAGAACTCTTTCACAAATCTTTCTGAAGCATCAAGATCAGAGGTTTGATCTTAAGCCAGAGATTGTCCGATAGGAAAGGATTCTATTCAGTAATTTATATACCACTATTTTACATATATATGTTAGACTTCCACATGAATACCGTCTCACTCATTTGATGTAGGTCCAACACCTAGAAGCATGGTGTTACCTTGCCTGCCTCTGTTGCCTCATTGCCTTTAATAAATATCTTGCTGTTCATCAGTTATAATGATGCATTTTGGTCGTGAAAACTAAAAGCTAGCTCTGTCATCTCTTTGGAAGGCCAGCCTTATGTGTAAAAGAAAATAAATAGGTGACACTGCCTTCCTTGTAATATGAACTTTTTCTCGAAATCCTTACATTTCAAAAATTGAGTTCAAGCGACAATTCGAAACAAGTACGACAGTGTCTCCATCCAAATATATTTTGTATAAATCTAGTTTTTACCCTTTGAAGTAGTAAACTACATAAAAAGGCCAGTCTTTAAACCCTCCATTGGAAAAGCCACCCCCTCATAGTCATGTACCATCTTATTTATTGTTCTTTCTGTAACATTGGCAGTGTAATAGCTATCTTGGTTAAGCATGAGACGTGCGAAATTTTGAACGTTATTCCTCACATTATGCATATTTAATGAAAGTTATATGTATCGTGCAAAAATGGATTGGGCTGGCTGGCATCTGTATGAAGTATACTTGTGTGAACTAAAGTCACGCCTGTTACTTGCTCAGTGCTTTTTTCAGAGTGTTAAGTCCCATGGTGAACGTTTCTATCACAGCAGTTTCATTATGGTATTTTCTGCTTTAACCACTCTCCTATAAGAAAAGCAATTTACAAAAAGCATGAGCAGAAGAAGAATGAAAATAAAGCACAATATTCAAACCAAATTATCAAGATATATGCAAGATAATGCTTAGTTAAAAAAAACATCTCCTTGACCTACTGTAGGGATCGGTATGTAACCTAGGGGGCATAGATTCAAAAGAAACCAGGGGCCATTAAGTTTATATTGTTTCAAGGGTGATGATATGATGTCATTTAAGTTGGTTAATAGCAGCTGTCATTGAAGAATCCAGATAAAATCAATGTATGGTGGGTGAAATGTAATTGGATGGTGTTGATGCAGGAGGCTGAAGTTGTTTTGTCAGAGAAAATGGTACTATCCAAGTTTGTCAGTCTGTTTGGAGTTTTCCCACTTCTATATATTAATAGAAGAAAGCTAAACTTTTCAGCTACTAAAAATGAATCCTAAAATAGGAAAATAACTTTTTGTCAGTAAAGGTCTAGCTTAAACCAGAGCCTCTAAGTCAGAGGTCTTAAAACCTTTTGGCTCTGAGTCCCACTAAGCAAAATGTTTTAGAGTTGTCCCCTTCTCCAAAACTATATGGCAAGGATTTGGAGAGTGGGAGGGATGATTGAAGGGGGAAGAGGATCTTGTGATCATTTCAGGGGTGCTGTTCTGTAGCTTGCACTCTACACTAAATATGATAAAAAAGCAACTGATCAAATAAGATCACAATTGACCAAAAACACTTCTCCCCGTAATTGTGGTGCTGTAGGCCCCAGTGCAACTTCACCTGCTGCACCAGTGATGGCTGTAGCCCTTAGAATCAGGCTATCTCCTCTTCTTTCACTCTTTCCCTGCCATATCTGACTATCACTTCAATCTCGAAACAAGCCTGGTCTCTTTCTGAAAAAAATGAGCTACTGCATGCTGCCCCCCTTTTTTCCACTTAGGGATTCATCTGCCCTAATGCTAGCAAGGAAAACAAGCCTCCATGCCCACTATTTATTGTAAAACATTCATAATAGTGATGAAAAATTGTTATTGCACCTATGTCATAAATTATATCTACTTCCTTGCTCTCGTCTCGGACCTTAAAGAGCCTGGGCTCCTGTCTCACACCATCCCTCTCATCTCTCTGATGCCCAAATCAAGTTGTCTCCTCTGCATCATGTTTCCTCACCATAGGGCCATTGCTCCAAGGTTCAAAGAAACACTGGCAGAGAAAGTATGACCTGGAACTGCAGCACCAATGACATCTACAGCCCTGCAAAGCAGGCTGTCTATTCTGCTTAATCAACAGAGGGCCATTACTTATAGGCCACATATCCAAAGCATGGTTTCTGCTCCTTTATGTGAAAATAATAAAAAAAAGCAAATTTAGCCCCCCTTCTCTGTTGTTTGGGCCCTGTTGCAATCACACCTGTGGTGATCTGGGTCCTAATGCTAGCAAGGAAAATGCACCTCATGTTCTTTTTCATAGTAAGACTACCATAATTAGGGTCCAGCATCCAATCACGAAGGGTGGGGGCTCCTATGCTGTGAAGCATATGATAGAGAACTAAAGACGAAACATGCTTTCTCACAAGGGTGCCCGCTACGTGACAGAAATGTAAAAGTGTGCAATGGTTAATCACCAAATATAAAGGCTGCTTTGTGGAGGTTGGATAAAAAAACACTTACTTGCTCCTTTCAGAGATGCATTTGTCTCGCCTCCATCCTTGTCCTCTTCCCAGCAGTACACAGGCTTCTAGCCAGTCACGACTCTACTGTAACCAGCATGACAGCAGTGCTGTGATTGGTGTGAGCAGTCTGGTTTGGCGCTCTTACAGGGAGTGAAGACCTGTGCACATTTTCCTCCTGGCTGTGCAATACAGCCGGGTGGAGAAATGCAAAGTGTGTATGTCTGTTTGGCCGGCCCCAGAGGGCCGGCCCAACAGACGTGCACTTATGGTGCACATACCCCCTCCTCCTCCAGCCCCTTCCAGCCCTAAACTGGCTCCCAGGAAAATTAAAATGATAATAACATAGCGTTATTATCATTTTATTTTTCCTTTTACTGAATGCAGTGAGGTGACACTCCCCCGCCCTAGTGGAGGAGCCGCCGCTGACTGCCTGTGATGCTCTGGAAGCTGCTAATGGCGAAAATGAGCGACATCTACTTTCTACTTGAATTGCATTGATAGCCTTGGTGTTGAGGATCCAAAGAAGGTTTAAATGCTAATGTCAGTTTTCAGATAGTAGTGACATCTGTTTAAAAAAAAAAATTTGCAATTGCACCCACACTTCCTAATAGAAGAGAGACAGCAAAACTGCCAGTTATTCATACTTGCATATGTTACTGATTTGGCCAGATGTTAGAAGATCCGCGCATCTACTTCCGGTAGATAAATTCCCAGCAACACATAAATGTTACTGTGGTTGTGGGGATTCCTCATCCGGAATACACTGTAATGCAAGCAAATTTACAAGTGAGCCTGACTGTCCCCAGACACGAAGAAAGTGGGTGAGGAGGGTGGTCAATCGAAAACGTTTTGAGAACACCTTAAATCCCCCTTCCCTTAGGAAGAATGGGGGAATGGTATAAGCTTGAACTGCCAAAACACTTGCCTATACGATGAAAGGATAAAGGTTGTAGTCCATAATGCTCAACTTTTGAGACAAGATAAAGTGCACATTTTCAACTACTTCGTGTCTGCTCAAGTTTTGCTGAACAGCCACTTTTATTATTCTGTCCTTTCATGCTAAATATATGCAATACTCTTTGACACGTACATTCTGCTGAACTGTTAGTATTTCCCTGGATGGTCTGTAGACAGTCTTCATCACTCAGTCTCATACCTTCCAGACTCCCCTTAAATCAGTCTAACCATTGATGCGCCATCTCCACCCATCAACAAGCCAATCATTTCAAAATCGTATGTGGTGCAGAGACTGTGCCGGGGGATGCTCCAATATTTTCTTGTAATCAGTGCAGGTCTCCTACCCTAGCAACCCCCTGCACCGTCACACCATTAAACATTCAACGTTGTAACTCTCGCCTCTAGTAGCTGCAGCCCCAGGCGTTATGGTAGGTGTGCTCGGAAGGTTTCCCACACCGACCTTTCCTAACTAGAAAAAGCAGAATGACAGTAAAACACAAGTATGCGACCATGTGGGCGATCATTTAATTTTTATGAGAACGAAAAATATGACCCCTACCTTCAGTTTTTATGCACATTCCAACAGCTCATGGTATGTTTTCATTTAAGGTCTCTGGTAGGCTTAAACGGGGAGTGTGGGTAGTTGTTGTACGTATGCATTGAACCCTTGAGCGATCCCGCGACACATTGTGTGTACAATATTGTCCACTTTCGAAGAGCACTGCACCTTCATTTTGGAAGCAAGGGACGTGTTGAGAACCTACGGTGAAAGTAGGATTCATGTGAGAAATGTGTACTGCCGTGTACTGTGTGAGAGGTCTACACAGGACTCCCCAACGAAAGACCTAGATAACTAACGGCATTAAAAAAACGGAGGTATGTCCTTTTTATGAAGTTTTAAGGCCAGAAAATCCCAAACGTGTAATGCCGAAGGCTTCCATAGCTTGCTGTGTGCTTAAAATACCACCTTTACTTGTGAGGCCTCAGAAATATTCTTAGACTAGCAGAGAATCATTTTTACATTGAAAATGTTTTGTTCGTCTCTATCCTTTGGTGTCAGAGAGAGACGTGTACAACACTGATTAGCTGCTCTGCCTGCTTATTTATCTGCAGATCTGAAACTAGTGTTGGCAAACCAATAGCTATCACATTACAAGCCTTTTCACGTTGTCAATGCTTGTATTTCTTTATCATGTTTTTTATTTTTTATTTTTTTACTTTGGCAGGGCACTGCTGGGCTTTCACCGATGTTTAAAAACAAAAACAAAGGGAAATCAAAAAATGTTTTCAGTCTCAAACTCAAAAGTGTGTCTTAACCTATGAAACACTGTCACTAAAGGGAACTATTTTGTTTGTGCTCCTTGTCGCTTACAGCAAAATTAGACAGTGATTGGCGTGGGCTGACCCTCAGGCCATGCTGTAGGTGTAAGAAAATGTGATTAACACAACACTAGGCTAATTGAGGAAGAAGACTGACAGAAGCTCCAGTAAAAGAGAGAGAGAGAGAGAGAGAGAGTGTGTGTGTCTATATATGTGTGTGTCTATATATGTGTGTGTCTATATGTGTGTGTGTATATATGTGTGTGTGTAAAATTGAAAGGTCTTGGCTAATGCCAGACCTCAAAATGTATGGCAGTTAGTAGTACTTCACCAGCCAGTTCAGCCCATGATTTAATTAAATGTTTTTCTCTTGGGAGTCAGATGATGTCAACGTTTTGCCCATTAGACTGTTGCTGAAATACAAAAAAGTGAATAATTTCCACATTTTTAAATTGATTGTTATAGCCTGTTTTCCAGGTTGTTCAAGTGAAGGATAGAACATACACTCATGCGCTAATATACTATAAAATCTGAAAACCCACAACAGTATAGACGGAGCTGGCATGTCCATACTGATGTGAGGTAAGGCAGCATAACTAGGGAGCCTCTTGGTGGTGGTGTAAAGGATTTGCATACATCTCGAAATGCAGTCTTTTTCAGTGTTCGGTGAGTGCCCCAATAGATGTTATTTTTAATGGAGCGCTGCAAATCATGACTTCATGAGCACATAAAGCATGCTGGTTAGTATTTCCTGCTGAAAATCATATTATTACCCTGCCTGTAGGACTTTAAATGGTATCGCACTGCTCCCAACCGTGCTCGTCACCAAGATAAACTTAGCACAAACCTGCAGCAGAGCACATCGTGCAGAACAGCTCACAAACACTAACACAGCTCAAAGAACACATGCGCTAGACATTTTTTTTTTTTTGCTGGGCAAATGGTTTGTTAGACTCGTAACAGATACATGAACAATTGGTGGAAAGCCATCTGTACACCAAAAACCAACTCACAGCTCATTGCTCATAACATTGCCATCAAACTGAAGACGCATCAGAAAACAATAAATAGAACTTACCATCACTGGGTGGCGCTGACTTTACATCCCAGAACCGGACTTCAAATGTTTGTTTCAGGCTCTAGTTCTTTCAAGACTAAATTCTGACAACTCAACTGCAGACAGAATCCCTAAAACCCATGAGACCTCCCTTAGAGCAGGTCTTCGTGCATCTGCCAGACTGGTATCGAGATCTAGAAAATATGACCACATCTCCCTCATTCTAATCTGGCTAAACTGGTTCCCAACAAAAGATAGAAGGCACCCTAACATATCTGGCAAAGAAACTAAAGACATCAGTTGTGAAAAGATTTCTAGGGACCATAGAGTCACTCCTCCTGCAAATACCAAAGATGAAGAAATCCAAAATGATCAAACTGTATTTTTTGAGATATGCTCCAATACTCCAGAACCGTGTCCCGCCTGAGATCAGAACTTTAACCTCCTTTGATCTATTTGAAATGAAGTTGAAATCCCTACTGCCCCAACTACAAATCCACTTCGGTTGACCTCAGAGCACCCAACAAGGATACTGGTCACACTCCAGGTGAGGCTTGAATTCTGAAGATCTACAGGGCTCCCAATTTCCTGGTTAACAGTTGACTATAAATAAATATTACTTACTCTATATGATAGAGATTTCCAAATTCCCCTCTGCCCCCCTCCTACTAAATCACTGAAAGAGGCTGCTCATTTTTAATTTCATTCTGTATAGTTCCTTACCTGATGCAATACACGTTTCTTTGGGTTGTTTGTTCCCTTTCTGTACTGTAAAGTGTTCTGGCACCCTCTGGTCTTTTACACCGAACAAAACTATACATAACTAAAATCAGCAGTGCAGAAAGGCCCGACCAATGCCAGACTGTGCTAAGGAATATTAGTATCCAGTCGGAAGGAGTTTTGCAGATCATCAAGATTTTGCAGGTTAGATAAAAAAAAATAACTGAAAATATCAGGACTCGTGCTGGAGCACTTTATTTGGCTGATTAAAAGATTAACCAGCTTTCCCTGGGAACAATGTATTTTCATAAAATGGTGCACACCGTGTGTGGGCTGAAACCAGTAACTCAGATTTTATTCACAATAGATATATTGTTTTAATAATTTAATCGTTCAGATATCGATTGCTCCATACCCCTTGGTTTAAGTCGGGGACACTTAAGTAGTTTTACTTCAGTGCTAAATCGTGTGATTAAATACAGGTTGCAAAGACAGTGAGCAGTATCTAATAATGTCCACAATGCAATCATTTATGAAGATTGTCTTTGGAGAAAAATCAGACAGCGAATGACTTTGCTTTGACCAATTTAAAGCTGAGAAATCTGATTTCAGATTCATATCCACTTAACTACACTGGACATCTCTAAGCCAATTACAGATATTAAGGCTAAAAAGGCTAATGATTTGGGCTAATCATTCCCCAGTGACTATTGGAATCATTATGGTCAGTAGGATAAAAACATCATTTGAGGGTTGTTCAAACTTTTAAAAGTGCTACATAAAAGCTATATTCCCTCATGAAATTAATCTAGGAGACTTGACCCCGGGGATTAAGACCGCTGTTTCTGTTAGCTACATAAAGCTTTCAAGACACTGGCCAATTATTCTTACTTTTATCCAACACATAAATCGCTGCTCCGTCAGACATACAAAACAAAGCTGTATCCCTCATGTTATGGACTTGCTAATTGTAAAATTTACCAGGCTCTTACTAATTAAAAACACTGGCTTAATCACTGTATTTTTGTATGTATAATTTTAAAGCTAAAAGAAAGTGCAAATTAAATCACAAATGAGTGTCTGTCCTAAGAAATCTAAATCATATTTAGAAAATTCACACTCAGTACTTCCCATGAGGACAATATGAATGTTTGATTTGTGTGAATGTATTTAAGTCACGTTTGTTGATGATGAGTGCTAAACACTTTGAGTATTAAATAACTTGGTATACTGTTCATTAAGTTTGCATTACAACAAGTGTAAAATAAATGTCAAGAGTACGGGCATAAATTAAAACCAAAAGAAAATTAAAAAGCAACAGAAGCTTTATCTGCAGTCCATTACTTAACTCATATCCTGACCACAAGCAGGAAAAGCATTGGCAGTGCCAATAGGTCTGGCTTTAATGTCGTGGTGTGTGAAGCTTTACAAGTAGATCGCATGGGAATGGATGTGTAATTGTGTGTAAGCATAGAATTGTAGAATAATCTTGATAAAGTCTAAAAGGCCATGTGACAGTTGCAGTGCCAAGCCAGTCCTTAAAATCCATGTATGTTAACAATTGCCCTCTTCATCTGTGCTGCTACCAGAGAAAACACCATAAAATATCTAGTTATCCAAGACACTTTAATAACATGGCAATGTCGTGTGTGAGTCCCTGAAAGTTTAAGCTCAGGCAGCTGGATTAATAAACAAAATGATCACAGCTGCATGGAGGGAAAGCACTTTTTTGTAGAAGCACACAACTTCTGCCCAAGCAAATTATGTACTCCTGGCTCCAAGCTTGAGAGGAGCCAAAGCTCCACTCCTGGTGCTCCTCACATAATTGGCTGGCGACCGCTATGCTGTCAAGCCAGGCTATAATAAATGGCAAAAGGGATTACACAGTGTCAGAAATTGAGTTGTTGATTGAGTGGGGTCTGAGCCATTCTGAAGCAACATCCATAGTCCTTGCCTGAGTGAACCACAAAAAGTCACTAAATAAACCTGTGCTTAACCTTCTGGTAGCTTGGCACTAACGCATTAAGCTTAACTTAGAGGCAGTATAAACGTAAATATGCAGTTTCAGAGAAGTTCAGTGCCTAGAAACATAAAACGGTACTCACATTTATGTGTTCCTGATAGACCGAGGGAAAGTCACAAGTTTTGATGATAGCGGTGGAGAGTGGTCAGATATAGGGACCAGGTTAGTCCTGGTGAAAAAGTTACCTTCTCAAACTCTGGAGCAAAGAGTTGAGTTTGCAGTGGAGCAGACCGTGAGGAACAGGTGGTCATTGTAGCACGAAGAGTCTGGTTCACCAGTGCTTCATTTTGGCAGTTGATGCACGCGGTTAGAAGGGTCCAAATCTTCAGGATTTCTATGTTGTGTCCTGAGGAGTGCATTCTGATGCCAACCAAGAGCCCAGAACCTGGGGAGGAGTCTCTTGCGAATCAGGGACTCACTCTTACAGAGGCCAGCATGGCTCAGGCAGGTCCAGTTGCAGGTCTAGGCACGACCAGTAGCAACAGGTCAGCTGTCAATTGGAGTGGCCTCTGGAGCTTGTTGTGTAGCTATAACAGCTGACCCTTTGAGTCACTACAGTAGCATGAGATGAAGGGAGCCAGTCAAGTCTTCTTTCCCAGGCAGGGCAGACCCCTGGCAGCAGGGCAGTCCTCTGGTATCAGGGCAGTCCTTCTTCTGTAATATCCACAGGTCCAGAAGGGTTCTGAAGAGTGTCTCAGGGTCCAATATTTATACCTGCTGCCAGCCTTGTAGTGGGATTAACTTTAAGACTCCCATATCCCCAACCCCTCACATATAGTTCTGAAATGTTCTTCCTTCCTTTGACCAGGCCCCAAGATATCTAGGGTGACAAAAAGCTAGTGTGAAGTTATTTCTAAGTGCAGGGTGAAACCCTTACTGAAGGGCAAGTGTAGCAGGTGACCGCTCTGCCCCTCAAGTTGTCAGGGTGGCTCATTCTGCCCGCACCCTGTCCCCATCTGTGAGACTGTCTGGGATCAATAAACAGAAGCCAGCTGCCAACTCCACCTAGTGATGTGACCCAAGACACAAGCTGCAGGCACCAAACGGTTAGGGTAAGAAAATGCCATCTTTCTAGGACTGGCATTTTCAGAATTCTGACTTTACAATTAAACAGGATTTTCTAATTAAATTTTTCTTGCAACCAAACATGACATTTTTACATATACCCAAGCAAATGTTATAAATTATGAAATGTACTAAGTTAGCCCAATGTTATCCTTTGGAAGAAGTAAGGCTTGCAGTAGTGCAAAACAGATATTCGTTTTTCTTTACCAGAACATGTAAAACGTAACAAGTACATGTCAAACTTTTTTAATACAATGCACTCTGTCCCATTGGCTGTTTAGGGTCTACCACATAGATGACTTATATATGTATTAAAAATTAAGGTTTAGGTCTGGCGAGAGGTGTAGTTTGAGAGTTGAATTGACAGTTTAAAACTCCACATATACTGCAGCGCAGGCCTGAGACAGGTTTTGAAAGGTTACTGCAGTGGTGACACAGTAGGTGCTGCAGGTCCACTAATAGCATTAATTTACAGGCCCTTGAGTACATGTAGTACCATTCTACTAGGGACTTAAAAGTAGATAAAATGTGTTAAATGGGTATCAGCCAATTTTACCACGTTTAGAGAAGCAAGCACAAGCTCATTATCTCTGGCTAGCAGCGGTAAAGTCCTAAAAGGCAGTAAAAACAGGTTCAGAAAACAGGAGGGAGTGAAAACAAAGTCTTGGGGTGACCCTGCAGAGAGGACCAAGTCCAACACAGTCTTCACAAATCCTTTGGACTTAACAAACTCAACCCTGCAAATCAGGCCAGCCAATAGCGATTGTTTTCATTATTTTATCAACTGCAAAACTACCATAATCAGTTCAGCCAACACCCCCTCCTTTTCTAGGTCACTTATCACGGAGTATGTTGACATCCAGTTGTATTCACAGTGGCATCTCGGTATCAGTTCCCCATCCTTCCACCTTCATACCACAGATCTGTGGTATAACCCTTCAATTTTGAATCTGTTCCACTTTTGGAAACATTAGGTATTACTCACGAAATGTTCGTATATGCTCATCAAAACTTGCAACCGTTTGTTCATTTAATAGACCCGTTTCTCATGTCCCATCATTACCATCATGTTCCTGTATCAGTCACATTTCTTTGGGGAGTGGGAAAGGGAGGTAGGATCCGATTTCCATTTCCTAAGTAAACACATCTTTGCTGCTGCTATGGCTGCAGCAAACAATCGACAGCAGTATTTAGCTGTACCTCCAGCCCCTACGTTATTTGAGGTACTGATGTTTTATATGTTTCTAAGTCAAAATGAGTGAATGAATTATAGCTTATTAAAATACATTGATATACATTTTTATTTTTTCCCACTTTGGCCATACAGTGTTTACGGCTGTGTTAATGATGTTAAAGAAAATACTGAAAACGTTTTAATGAACTGTTTTGGTTTGAATGGACAATGATGCACGTATTTAATGTATGCAACTTATTCTGTCGTTGGTTCTTTAGCTAAAACAATTTTCTGTATTTTAGTAGTTAAATGAAAAAATAAAGAACTTTGCCAAAGCCGCACAAATGATATTACTTTTAGCCTAATATGATCCTGCATATTGAGATTAGGTTGCAGATCCTCTAGATGGAAAAGGCTTTGATGTCTAAAGTAGATTCCTGGAACAATGTTCTTTTTATAGCTCAACATTTATTAAAGCTCGGGACCTTTGGATTTGCTTTTGCCTGTGGAAAATTGCCTCTGATTAATGTATTGGCAGGAAGAGGAGTCTTGGACACGCTAGCAAATGACATCACCTCATGCAGACAGTTCTGGAATTATGGGAGGAAAACCAGGAAATCCTTCACTGCTTGAATGCCAGCTGGAGAAGCGCATGCCTGTATGAGTGATCTCAGCAATCCAACTTTTATCATAAGCACTTACTAGGTCTAAGCCACATGTATGACTCATGCTTGTCCGAGGACGTTACATCTTTAAAAGTGTCAGAGAAGGGATTATTGAACAAATCCATGTTTTTCTTTAAAATCAAACTCCAAGATGAGGAGGTATAGATGTTAACCCTTGTACAAAGAGCACTAATTTGGAGTCAGCTCTCAGTCATGATTGCATGCACTCTTACCAATTGCTGCTATACAAGTGCATCCTATAATGAGAGTCAGCTTTTTAACTTACCACTCTTCTGTTCAGAATCAAGGTATTTTTATTTTTTGAAAATGTGGAATTTTAGTTAATTGAGTGAGATCACACAAAGCGTTTAATCCAATGCCACTGGGACATGAAATGTGGTGCCCCGGTTCTACTTCTAGAAACTCTCACTAGGCAACATCAATCTGCGTGTCAGTTATTTCTAGGACTGCTTGTCCTCTGGTGTTTTTGTTAATAGTTGTACACTGTAATTTGTGTGGTTTCATCACGCAGATGTAGATGGGTTAGCACTGCTTTACAAGGGGGCAGGTGGTTAGTGGAGGCTTGGGCTTCTCTTCCAGTACATGCCATTTACTGGATCCGAGAACATTTCAGATTTAGACCCATTTAAATTCGTAAGGAAACCGTAAAAATATTTTCTTTCACTAGGGCCTCCTGAATATGGGATTATTTTAGCCTTGTAGCTGCTAGTGACAGGCGCTAATTCTCTCTTCTTCACACTATTTTGTCTCCAAAACTGACCAGTGAAGATAAACAAAACTGCATTGATTAGTTGGCTACAAATACTACAATGATCTTCACATCTTGAATTGGTCTGCTGTGGGAAACAGCCTTACCAACGCAGCTCAAACCACACTGTGCCTTTACAACGTGGCCCTAGCAACAAATATGTCTTTACAATGCATTCTTTTACAAGGCAATTCATTACAACTATTTGCCTTGGGGAAAGCGTTGTTGGACTGATGTTGGACTTTAAGTCCAACACTTTCCCTACTGTGGCACAGATTGGAGTTGGATCAGTAAATATGCTATTCCAAAGTCTAGCGATTTCCCCAAGGCAAGTGTTTGTAATGACTTGCGTGGTAAACTAATGCATTGTAGAGACGGATTCGTGGTTCAGGCCTCGTTTTTAAGGCAGGTGTGGAAAATGCCTGCGTTGTTCCGACATACAACCGTCTGCTGTTGCTCTAAATATTTATTTTTAAGCCTTTAAACTGTGGCATCTAGTCCATAGTTACAAATTTAAATATCAATATGTATATATTTTAGAAGTATTCATATTCTCTGGTGTTTCTTTTTTATGTATAAGTATTGTTCATTGATCTTTAGCTGTAGTATTAATTACTAGATGACAACCTTAAGTTAGAAGTCCCTATCAAGAGACAAGGAGTCATCAAAGGCATTTGCCTCAATACTTGTATTCAACATGGATTTCAAATCTAAAATGCCACCCAATCTCAGTGTTGATATCCGAGCCCAGCACCTTACCCTTTACCATCCTACTCACCACACCTCACCTCAGCACTAAGTTGCCAAGCAAAGCAAGCAATTTCTGTTGGAACTAAAAACTGATAACCATCTCCTTAAAAAGCTGAAATTGAAGATAAAACCCAACTACAACTACCCCTCAAAAATCCCCAACACAATCACCACAGCCATTGAACAGTTCATTGGTTTCTGACCCCAACACTGGCATACAACACTCGCTTATTGTACAGCTCTTACCCTCAAAAACACATAAACTACATGCCACAAGGCCAGCGTTGCATCAGAAAAATGACTTGCCACAAAAGGTTTTGGAAGCTGTCAACAGCCACAGTGAATTTTTTCAATTATTATGAAGATTGTTGCTCGCACCACCATGCACCTCTGCTGACATCCCCCAAACACCTAAACTCTGATAGCATAGACTGCATTTTCATCGCACCCATTAAAGTCCAGAAAATCAAAATTATGATAGCCCTTTACTCCATAACCCGCACCATCACATTACCTCAGGATTCTAGCCCATCATTAGCTTCGTCTTTAAACAAGCCTGCTGGCAGAAATATCCTACTGTTGGCAAGCCTGCTACAATGCAGACTCCCTACACTCCTGTTATATTTCATCTTTGCAATGCATATAGAGCCTATAGCTATCCCGGTAATTGCCTGCCCCATAGGGAACTAACAGCTAACACCCTAGTATGCCGCCTGTTCACCCCCTCCTCGAAGAGCAATACCACTGATAAAGACAAATAACGACTACTGCTGCTGTACCATGGCTCCCTTGTAAGTCTTGGAAAGGTTAGTCACTTCCCAAAAATATTTCCTCACAACCACTTCAGCTTCTTCCTCACTCACTTAACAGAGAAAGCACTGCACAACATTTCTGATGACCCTGTGGTGGCCCCACAGCATTGTACCTCAGACTGCTGATCATTGCCCATTGTTCTGCAACCTTCACTAAGGTTGAACGCTGTATCCTCCTATTAAAAGAACATGAGCCAGTTCACTGCCATAAATGTTTAATACTTTTTCTAAACTGCAGACCTAAAGAAGGAGTAGAGTATCTGACATCCACAGACATTGGTGTTAACTTTCAGAATACCTTAACTCACTCTTCTTTGCCTCACTCTTTGACATCTTTGTAAAACCTATAATGGACCTCTGCAGATCTCACTACTCTCATTTCCACACCCGTGCTAATGACCTGTTAATTAAAACTGTTACAAGTGAGTAGTACTTGTTTAGTGTCACAGGGTTCCAGGACCATTGTGTGGGAGAAGTGTAAAAGCCTCGGGGCAGCAGATGCCTAAAATGGATGAAATAGCCTACAGCATAATAATTTAAACGCCTCGATTCTAGAACTAGATTAAAAGGAGGTTCTTAAACAAATGAATTTGCTTTTTGCCCATCACTCTCTTAGCCTTATCGTAACCTTGAATGTCAAGGTGAGGAACTTAAGCATCATTGTCGGTGCAGATTTCATCCTCAACATCCATGTTGAAATAGCAATAAAATTTGCGTTCACTGAGCTTTAAAAAAAAAAAAGCCTTTTATAGAGAAGACCATCAACAAAAGTTGTCCATTACTGATTTCATGCATGGCTGAAGGAAACAACCTCTGTGCAGACCTGCTAGCAGACCAACTGAAAGGAATCCAAAAATCTCATAACCGAACAGAAGACCTCATATTAGTTCTAATGACGTGCTTGTCATCTCCACTCCCAATTCATTGAAAAGGCTTTTACTGGCCCTCTGTGCACGCCAGGTTATCTTTCAAGATGCTATGTCTCAAATACTGCACCCGCACAATGGCCCACCTTCCCACTGTGCTCAGACCAGGTAACCCTCAGTTGCAGAGCACAGTAGCCAATGCATCTCTCCTTGCTCCCTTCATGTGGGCATCGCCAATCCTTCCAGCCTCAAGCTCTTCTCACAGCATTGAAATCAGACCTATTCCGATCCTTTAGTCATCTACAATGACGCAATAGTGTAACCTCTGAGCAAAACAGAACCCCATAGTCTGCCCTGAAAGTTATACAAACGAAAAATAACATCTTGTCTCCTTCCTTTGCATTGTTGGAGGTGTGTGCATACCCTACTGTCCTGTGAAAAATGAGGCATTTGAAATCTTTACATATTAAGCATGTGGTCAGTGTAGTCAAGACCTACCATATCGGTATTGTAGTCCCCGATATTGCGAAATTCTTCGTATTCCAAGTTGAATTTAATACCATCTCCGCACCCTGCTCTAGCGATTATATCCTTTCTCAAATGCTTCCGTGAGCAATTGAGTTTAGAGGTTGTGCTCTATAGATGAAAGAAATATAAAACTATTCATTAGACATTTTAAAAATGTAAGCCCCATTACTTTTCCAAGACTTTAGACACCATCTTTGTGTGGCATATTTTCTAGTGGGTAGCACCAAGCGTACTGTGCGGTCATATGTTGGCCCAGGTCCCTACCTTTTAAGAATGCGAGTGTGAGTTTTCGGGCTCATTTCTACTCGTACAACACCTAGCAAGCTCAGCTTTCTGTCCGAGAGAAAAATATATGTTTGCTAATGAGTGTCAGAACTATTCATGTGATGCAGGAAGAGCCCTGGGATTTACTAACACTCATTAATGCACTCCTTACCAGTACATTACGAATATTCTACATGTTAACATGGTCTGAATGCTCACAACAAATGAGCACTTGGTTACTCACATGCTTTATGGCAAGCTGTTTTTCACTTTCCGGCAAGTTTAGTCTATGACTAACAAGGATGGATCACATGTTGCTATTACCATGAAATAAATCACTTCTATACACTCCATTAAGACCAACCTGAAAGGAGTTCTCCTAAGTGATCGAAACCAAGCAGAAGTACTTTCGACAAGAATGCATTTTCGACTTTGTTCAGTACAGTGGTGGTCAGACCAACCCCGCAAATTAAAGGACACACATTTTCAGTTCTGTGAATAGATAACAAGTCCCCACTATTGGAGAAAAGATGAGCCGCTAGAAACTCAAAAGGAAAAAGCGATGGCCATAGTAAGACCTTCAAAGTTTGAGAGGACAAATGCAGCATCCACAAAATACCCTCATTCTGTTAGTGCGAATTGTCACATCCTTCACTGGTGATTTGACCTTAGGATTGACTTAGTTCCTCAATGCCATTTTATTTCCTGCTATGATAGTTGTCCAAAAGGTTATATCAAGATGAAGTGACATGGAAATTGATGACCGTGTTTGTACTGACAAGTTGGCCAAGTAGTCCTGCACTAAATGCGTGTTTGGAAAACCTAGTTAGAACAATACAGCATATTGGGACCAGTGACTCGTCTTCTGTGTTTTAAAGTGCGATCATTACAATTTCAAGTTTTCAAAAACGAATAGGGCACTGTGAAGACAATTAATATCTTAACAAAGCAGATCTTTGACATTAGTGTTTTTTCAAAGACTTATAACAAATGGCACTATACTTTCAAATGTTTGGGCATTGCAAGCCCAACTAACAAAATGAATATATTTACCTATTGTAGAGGTACTTTTCTAATTGGAGCACCTAAGAACAGTAGCCTCTTGCTACTGCATCTATCCTAGGGTGTCATGGACAGAGTTCTGCACCAGTTCTGTAATGTGCCCCTAAGGCTCAGCCCTGATCGGGTCAGGCCTGCTGCTGGATCACTGGAGCAACCCCGTCAGCCTTCTAGGCTCAGGGCAAGAGCACTGGCAGCCTAGTCTCTGCCGCCCCAAGATCACAAAAAGCTAGGGTCTATACCGTATCAACCTGCTGCTGACCTCTGACTTCAAACCTACTGTCCCTAGCATTCCTGATGTCCAGCCTCTGCAGAAAAATGAGTGACTGGCAGTCCTGTAGCTGCCCTCCTATAAGCTCTTAGTGCTTGCCACTGTGTGTAGACAAATTTATTGATTAGTGGCGGTGAGCAAAAGGACTAGGAACACAGCGCATGGGACAAGCTATTTATTTCCTGTTCAGTGACTGGAGCAAGAGGAAAAATGTTCACCTTCTACTGCTGATCCAACTTACTTTTATTCAGCATCTAGCTCGGTACACAGAGCAGAGCTCTCTTCTTGGCAGTGGAATTACCCCTAACTTTGACTTGCGACAACCCATGCTGCTATGCTTTGCATGTCACAGACAGCAAATGTACTCCCCTTTTGCAAAGCAATTCCTTGACCAGGTAACTCATTTCTTGCCTAGTGTAGACAGATAGGCGATAGATGGGCTATCCCATGCTCGTCACAGAAGGGGCACATTTCAGTTGATACCAACAGCAGACTCAGCCCCCAGTGGAAACAGACTTCCTTCCCTGCTGTAGCCCTGGACAGTTGTGTCCCTGTCTATTTGCTTATCTCTCAGTTAGTCTGTCTATTCTGTTTGTTTTCCTGTCTGTCTGCATACTTTATTCTATCTTTGTATCCCATAACTCTAATAGACATACCTCACGCAAGTTAGGCAGAGGGCAAAAAGACTAAATTGGCCCTTCTCCTGGCAAACATGCAGTAGGGATAAGTGATTTGCTCTAGGTAGGTTGAAGTGTCACAACACCTATCTCCAAACTAAAAACGCCATTGTAGGGATAACCACACCATCCACATTTACTTGGCCCCGGGACAGGTTGAAACGCCCCTCTCACATAAAATCCTCCACTTGGTAAACCCACAATTGCAGACACTGGTCTACCTATAAAAATATAGTGCATCGAGATGCCAGTTAATATGTGATTGCCGAGCAACAGAAATCCTCTTGAGCAGAATGGGTACCCTACTTGATCTTGAGAAGGGAGAACCAAGATAATGAGATAGAGATATGGGTACAGGGAGACAAGGGAAACATTATCAGGGGGCATGCGGGGAGATGGATTACTAGGTTCTGAACAGATCACAACTGCGAAGAGTTTTACCTGCCTTGACAAACCTAGACAGCAAATTAAAACACTATCTATAGAATTACACAGATCACCAATTCTCTAGCCTGAAATTAAAATTAATTGGAACACTATTAGTTATCTTTAACCCATACTCCTCACTCTTCCCATCATACCCCTACAATGCCCGTTCTTATCTCTGATTTTTAGTTTTCAAATAAGTACAGCATTAAAAAAACAAGAACAACAAATTGTCTTATGGGTCATATCATGCACATTTGATGTTTACCACAAATTTCTGTAGATGGTTTGCTTTTTTCCCCCACTTTAATCCCCCAATAGATTACCCTGACTACATATACCAGGGGAATATTCTGGGGGGTGCTGGGTGGAGAAAATGCTTCACAAGCCTTCTCTCATTTAAATCTTTACAAACTGCTCTTCCACGACTCCCTTCTTAGCATTTAAAGTTTGAGCGAGCACATACTGTATTGTAGGCCCAAGAACAAATAATATAAAACAAAAACTATACTACAGGAAAGGTCTATGGGCACAATTGCCATGTACACCCTTTTTGTATTCATGTGGCACTTGGGTGTGACATAATGGGCTGCAAGTACTTGTGCGGGCACTTCTGTAATATGGCTCACCATGGCACACATCGTGCCAGGTGGTCCAAAGGGGCGCTAACTCAATGGCATCGGAGAAGTGTCCAGTACAAGTGGGGGAATCCCATTGTGCCTTATTACAGAAACAGGCATAGGAGCAAACAGACTGCCAGGGGGGGAACACTGACTGCACCTCGTCAGGCTCACAATCAGAGTGTCACCCATTAGTGATCCGAGGGAGGTGCACTGAGACCCCAGATGCAGTTACAAATTGCACCCACCTGTGAGGAATTCTTGCCCCGTACCCAAAATGCTTCTGGCCCCTCCACTTTGAAAGACTGACCGTTCCAAACCTCCAGTCTGCCCTCAAATGAAGTGCTGTCCTTATCACAGGCGCAAGATCGGGCCTACACTAGAACCAGCACATTTTGAATGTAATATGGCGCACTTTCCCAGTCTGTGATGGGGGCATCAGTGCACTATAAATACGGCACCTTTTTACCAACTTTGGCCCCATGTAAGGCACATCACAAGTTGAATAAACTCTTAGTGCTATTACGAAGTGAAGAAAGTGTCAAACAGACACACTTTAACACCCTCCCATATCGTTTGGCAATCCCACCATATGTTTTTGGACGAATCATCGTTACGATTACTTGGTAAGAGGAAGCCCATAGGTCATGAAGGCGAGACTGTTCCCTTTGCCAATTCTTGTTTTCACTTGCCTGAAACAGAAGTGGGAGTTTAAGTAAAACAAAAAATCAATGTCTCTAATGCTCGGAGAGTTTTCTCCCTGTGGACTTTTATTTTTGTTATCCTTGCCTGGGATCGAAATGCCTTGAATGGGGTCCCAGGAAGAGATTTTCAGTGTTTGATGCCGGCCCTCAGATTGGCGGGATGCCCAGCACTGTGAATGAGTCCCCTAGCGGTAGAGTGGCAGAGTGGCAGCCAAGTCATGGCTTCTGCCTGCAGTGCCATCTGAGTCTCCAGTGGTAGAAACCTTGACGTTTTCCCTACCTGTAAATGGGGGTAGGTGAAACACGTGGTTGTGTGACAGGCATTCAACCATTTTTGCTATGTGCCATTTTCAAAATAAGGCTGTTAGGCTTTTTTGTAGTGATCAGTGTCAGTACACATGCCGAAAAGGTTTTTTTGTGTGAGGTGGATTGGATTTTCCTTGTAGTTAGCAACAAAAGTATTGTTTTCATTTTATAGAAAGGATTATAGGGCTGCACCACTGGTGCATAGGTTCTCCGAATTGAAAGTTGTTCCATTGCAAACTGTTTATCAACTGTCAGCTAGACTGAAGCCGAGAGTGATCGCTCCGTCATTGCCCCTTTCCAGCGTCTTTCGGGTGCTTTTTTCATTAGGTTCATAACTCTCCATTCATTGGTCTTCGACTTTCTTTGGATGCTGCGAGAATTCGCCGAGCAAAGAAACCATGATTGCCCTGTTAAGGTGCATTCGCCGGCAGGCCGTGCCGATAAATTGGCAGGGTCGGGTTTAATCCAAGGCTGCACAAAGGCAGTGTGTACCTGGCCTCGTGCTGCAGGAGATGATGTCATTGGCTGTAAAGAAGGCCCTGATCTGTAGTTTAATGTGACTTGGCTCCAGAGGAAACGCCCATCTCTGCGCAACGATGACTAAACAGAGTGAATAATTGATGCAGCGCACTCTCTGGCTTCCTCTCACTTTACAGGAAAGGGATGGGTCATGGTGAGTTCATGGCAGACCTTGCTGTGTTTCCACAGTCTCATTGTGTTGTTATGGGTGGATTTCCTGATATGGTCCGCGGCCTCAGAACTGTCTGTAAATGCGAATATAACTTGGTATTACTGATATCAACGGGCCTCTGGTGTCATGTTGGGAGAGGAGAGCAGCGTTTGAAGTGCATCGTCACTGTAAGCTACTCCAAAAATGAAATGGCACCGAGCATAGGAAATGTCTACTGAACTACCATAGTGCAACAGCGAGCACAGCTGGTGCCAGCGATCATCCCAGTTTGCCAGTGAAAATTATTTTGGATAAAAAAATGCAGATAAACATAGTACTAAAAAAGGCAGCTCTAACATATTTACATTTTAATATGCGTGTTAAAACCGAAACTGAGCAGAGCTTTTAATCTGGTTCGTATTGAAAGAAGAAATTTGCCCAAGGGCGGGAATAGAGGGAAAACATATCTAGTACATGTTGCTTAAACATCATTTTAAACGACTTATAGACATTTCAGTAGTACATTCAGTTTGTGTCCCAATGTCAGTGATGCCATCACCACTTGCCCCTTTCTCAAGAATGAAGTGGCAAACGTTAGGCAAATTCATTTGTTCTATATTTGTGCACCTGAGCACAGCTCCATATGGCCACTGGAAGAGGAAACTTTCAAACACAGCTCAGGATCAGAAATGTTTACTTTGTTACTTAAAGGATGCTCCTCTCAGGGAGTTGGAGTTAGAAGATAAGATAAGGGAAATTGTTAAGGTATGCTGGCCTTTTCTATCCGTAGGTGACTCTACCTGATGTTTTGTGCTTTATTGTGAATAGAATAAGGCCTCAGTTTTTCCAGCAGATAAACTGTGTTTATCAGATGTGCATTGACTTATGTCCTGCTGGTCTCTCCAAGTGTTCGCTCCATAGTATGGGTTTTCATTTGGAGTAAGGTGCATTGTGGAGGTGAGAACACTGATGCAGTACCCCAGTGAGACCGTATAGTATTTGAGTACTTAAGAAACTGACAGTCTGCAACACAGTCTAGGAGGCAGTCATCTGAATAGTTTAGATGACAGTCTGCTGAGCAGTGTAGATAGTAGTCTCTTGTACGTAGTAGAAAAGGCTCTACTGAATGGTCTTAGTGCCACTCGGTTGGAGGATCTACATGACAGTCCATAGTAAAAGTCCAGAGCATGGCAGCTGGCCAACACTGTCACATTACGAAAGTTGACATTTTGAGTTAAGAAATAAGATCAATTCATAGTGGAAATAAGTGGGTGATAGAAATGATGGTCAAGTCTGTTCCTTAATAGATTCCCCCATATGAGTGCCTAAAATGTAAATGATGAGGACCTGCACCTTCTCCTTCCTAATGCACTGTTGTTACTTGCTCCAACGTTGCCTAGACCTAAAGCCACCAATTGCATCTTTCCTCTGCTACCCTGCACTTCCTGACTTTTTAGTCACTCTTGCAGGTTCTTTTTTCATCCCTGCCATCTTCCTTTGTCATTGTTCCCCTATTTTTCTCTTCCACCTTTTTTCCTGTTAGTTGAGTTTCTCTCTCCTGCTCAAGCTCAAAGTCTTATGATGAAAAAAAAAACCTATTCTCTAAAAATGAGAGCCAGCGCCCACAACCTGCTTCTACCAGCACAAATTAAGCACTGGTGGTACATAAGTAGGGGAATTAGTGCTACACAGAGAGCTGTATGGACTACCCTTTGATCATTTCATTCATTTAACCTTTTCATCTAGGTAATGCAGAAAGGATATTATTGTAAACATTTGTACCATGATACCTATATTTGGATATTTTAACCTGCTCCATTATTCCTTAGATAGTGAACGCAATACAAATATCCATTTACTCTGTTATTCTCTCGCACATTTATATGTAGAAAAATAACTATACTTTACTGCAGAGTTATGGCATCCGTTAGATTTAGTACTTAGAATGCTACACTAAGACCATAAAAAAGAGAGAATAGGTGCTATAGATAATGGAAAAACAAATGCATACAATTCACTGTGGAACAGATATACTAAGAACTGTTCACATTTTAAGAACTTTTCGGAATTTGAAACCAGTGTGGTATTTTGCAAACCGATATATTAACTCATAGTTTGGTTTGCAAAATATCGAATTATACTGGGTTGTAATTTGAGCTGCCACATTAATATTAGTGATGTAGGTTGCAAATTGTGACCCACTACGATTGGTAGCCATCACATGGGTGGTGGTCTGGTGGATGAGCAGACCTCCTGACTGTGATTACTTTTAAATAAAGCAAATTATTTTAATGCACCCCGTTTTTCACTTGGAAATGGGTTACCACTACGTTTGTGTAGTTAAAAATATAATACTGTTTTGCGACTAGATTTTGGTCACAAAACATTAATACAGTCCATTTTTAATGTGTTTTGAAGGAACACACTAAACACGCCTCTTCCTAATACCAATTCAGTATGTACTCTCAAAGACAAATTGCAATTCCGTTACATGTTAACAATTTGCAATTTGTGTTTGTTACATACCTAAATGTTATTCTGAGGTTTCAGATATCCTGATTGTGTGTATCTGAGCCTTTGTCCCACAAAAAGCCTTGGTACATCTGGTCCCATGTCTTGTAGGCAGTAACAAGGGCTTTTAGCAGGCATTCTGGAATAAGCCGGTGTAAATTACTGTATTAGCTCCTTTCAGATGGCCGGACTAGATTGAAGTCAAAGATGGGTGTAAAACATATTCCAGATGCTATGAAATTCAGTATTCTATTTTTGCGTTACCAAGAACCATCAGTTTCTTTAGTGACTTCTCAGATAATAGGAAAAAGGAGAAAGGATTGAGCCACTACAAAATATTTGAGTCATTTGAGCAAGCACAGAGATTAAGCAAATAAACCAGTACTTGTCTGATGGGGCACACGGGGCATCCTGGAAAGCCAAGTAGCCGGATTCAAAAAGACTTTGCAAAAACACGCTTATGAGAGGAAAACAGTAAAAGTTACAATAAGTACACAGGGGTAATCATTTGTCGTGTGCATGCAATTTATGCCACATCCGCGTACTGTACACATACGTCGCAGACTATGCATAAGTATGAGGAGAAGGATGTCCCCACAAACGGAATCTAGGTAAAGAGGTAGAGTTAGGAATGTGAAGAACAGGACTTGAAAAATAAATTAGGCCTCACCCACAAAAATATTTTATGATGTTAGGAAATGTTTAAGAACGCACTGTGTATATTTTGCAGGCTCTGTTTACTAATGAACGAACTTGTCTAGGTGAAAAGGGAGTCACCTTAAGACACTGGTATGTACAAATAAGGCAAGGTGAGTTTTAGTGTTTTTTTTTTTTTTTTAAGTTTGAGAGTTTTTCTCGCTGCTGATGTTTAAAGGGGAATTGGTTTCATATCTGGCCCCTTTGGCTGCAAAGTTATACTTTTGTTTATGGCAACTTCAGGGAATGTAGACTGGATTTTGGATAAATGCAGAAGAGCGCCTGTGGAAGAGAGTTGTATATTGTGCTGTAATGCTTTGGGGATTTTCCACTCAATTTGTTTATAGGCGTGGCAGGTGGCTTTTTGACATTCGCCCAGATATTAATGATGTCAGTGACTGAGTATTGTAGGGATGACTTTCCAGTACTTTTTATGGTTACCAGGTTAGTTCCCATACAGATGCGTTTTAAGGCATGGGCAAAGTGGACTCCAACCTAGAGCCCCAGCCTTTCAGGGGGGCCCCTAGTAGAGCCAGCTCTCTTTTGCAGAGAGTCTTGCTCCATTGACCTTGAATAGTTCTTCAAGATTGTTTTAAACACCGTTTTCCTTTCAATTCTTCTTAATGTGGGTGGTGTTTGAGTCTATTAAAGACATTTTGCAGACATGTGTTTGTGTTCTATACAACATCCACGGAAAGTTTAAGTTCAAAATAGGACCTCACATATGAGAAATGGGAGGGTGTCACAGAGATTATTTGTAATAATATTAGTGAACTGCTGCTGTGTTACGATTTTGAAAACACACATCACTATACCTGCATATTAGATGAAAACACATTTAGAGCGTGGACGAGTGTGCCTGTGCGCTGCCAGTGACTTGGCCAAAGAGGGCATGAAAGAGCTTAAATTGGATCATAAATTCAAAACTGTTCCCAACATGGGACCCCAAGATATGTTTGGCCCACGGCCCCCAAAAACCTTTAAATGTCCCTGTTCCCATATTCTAGATCACGGAGGCTCCGATTACAATTGATGCTCTCACATCATTAGTCCTGTATCTAGAAGTACTAATATTGTGGGTATTCCCAAAGTCCCAGAAGTACAGATACCCAGGGTATTGGTCGTTCTGAGATGCAGGAGTCCCTATCTGGGATGTACTGATACCATCAGCCATTATGAAGTTATGACTCCACATTAGCGTGTTAACAACAGGAATTGCTGAAATAGGAGTTGCATGCCACTGAAAATGAGGCCCAACCCCAGCAGATCTGGTGTTTTGGGAGGCAGAGGTCGAGTGAGCTGACACACCTGCGGTGGAATCTGATCCTAGCTCCCCCTGCAACCTCTTGTTCCTTGTGAGGAGGAGATAAGGTGAATGATGGTGCTCGCTGATACAATTTGGGCTTTCCATATTGTTTTTTGGCTCATCTTATGGTCTTGCTGGTGCCAATGGTTGAGTGGCCTTAGGCGGGTTAAAAGGATGTTTTCCTTGTGGGGGTTTATTGTCGGCTTGATTAATAAACTTTTAACCAGCCACCAGGTCCCGAGGACAATAGAGTTCGGTTTTGTAGCTCATAATATATTTGTGATTGGCCTTTCCAGTGCAGGATGAGCTGTTTGCGCGTAGGTGGTGGTAAATCTAGAAAGTCGAGAATATGTAACGTTTTGGCTCCGTAGTTTACCACTCTCTCATCGACTGTCTCCTGGATTTAGTATAAAACATGCTCGAGAAGTAGAGAAGGCTGACCTCACCTCCTGTCCTTCTGCCAAACTACGCCTGCACTGACTGGTTTAGAAAAAGTAGCATTTGGCCGGCCAAGCACACAGGCCTCTCGAGGTTTCTTGGAAGGATTTCCGTGAGAGTCGGCCCACTCTTGCGCATTACAATGTATTTTGGTTTAGCAGATTATTCAGTTTATTTTTGGTGGGTCAGATTATTCTGCAATAGGGAATTTTCTTAAGGAGAAAATATGCTCTCTTCTATATGCTCTCTGAAGGAGAGCATATAGAAAGCTTTTTAGGAAAACAGGTGGGATTTTGGTTATTGGATGTCAGTTGAATAAGATGCCAGCTGTAGCGGGAGTGGTGTCATGCACCATTTCACCCCTTCAACCTAAAGCATTATAAGGTTTGCTTTAACCATCATTTGTCGCTCATCATCCTCCCATGAGCTGCTGAGGGTTTGGGCAACCTATAGAAAGTAAATGAGACACACACATTAACAAATCTGGTAACACCATAGCACACCTACAGCTCCATATAGGCCTTAACTGTCCAATTGTAGAATTACATGTGGATAGAAGCGTGAGAAACATACTCGAGTACAAATGCGTTTGTAAATATTCCCGTAATTTGCTTTGTATTCCCTGGGCTGCTACACTGACGGCCACCTGAGGATGTCCACTTACTTGATCTGACTTCATAATTGCATGTGCGCCTAAAGTACTCGTGGATTTCACTGGCAGGCATGCATTTACTACATAAGGGCAAACATTCTGTTGATTGCCAAATCGAATGTTCACCAAGTTACATCATTAAGATACTCCAGTTTGAATATCCCTGCAGTTATGGCTGAGGAAGGGGGAATTGTTCTCCTCAAGCTGAAACTCATGGGTAACGTTTAAACCGAAATGCCTTTTTGGGTGATTTATGTCTGCCCTAATACACTGCCTCATACCATGCTGGTCATCATTAGCCCCTAACCCTCTCTACCTGAGGGTTATTTTCCTGCTTCGTTAAAGGAAGCCATTAATACTGTATCCTACCTAGCCGCCACATGAGACTGCAATAGTTACCATTCGATCTCGGATTTCTACATCTAGGAGATATAACAGCATTGACCCAAATATAAATTGTACCTTCAGTTGAGATATGCAAATGATTTTAATAAAAACCTTTAAAAAAAAAAAACCTCAAAAACTGCATGAAGCACCTGTCTTCTAATAGTCGTACTACCATATTCATTTTAGCCTCTACCCGCAGTTGCATTGGATTTAGTTGTATATACTCCTACAAGTTGTCCTTGGGTATTGGGAAATCGCATTTCTGAAAATAAATTATAATATAAATAGGGGGCACATGGTGCTCTTTAAAACCGCAAGTGTGATGCATACATGAGTTTGTACTAGGGTGACATGCGTCACGGACTTTCCGGGACAATCCCGGTTTTTCACCAGCTGTCTCGGTAGATTTTGGGGAATTTTAGCTCATGTCCTGGTTTTTAGAGAGGGTCGCCTGAAAATTGTGGGAGGTCATTTTTTAGTTTTTCAAAAAAGAGATAGTTAGCAGGTGTTGTCAGAAAACAATTTAATTAACAGGCATTACACTGGCTTTAAAAATGACATTTTTGTAATGTTCTTCTCCTGTAAGATGACCAGACAACCCGAATTTCTCCGGATAGTCCCGGTTTTTAGAGGACTGTCCCGTCTCCTGACACTTTTGCTCATTTTTCACAAACGTCCCAGTTTTTGGGGCAAAGGTCAGGGCAACCGGTGAACACCTTTTGTTAATTTGAAATGTCCTGGTTTTTGGGACCAAGGTCAGGAATGAAAGGTATGCTCTTCTTTCACATGCACCTCTAGAGTCTTAAATTTATTCTGTCTCTCTCGCTTTCTTTTTTTTCTATTTCCCAGGACAGACCAGATACAAAAGTGAGAATAAAGGCTTTAGTCATAGTTCTATGTCTAACCTGTCCCGTTTGTTTTCTTTTCAAAATCTAGTCACCCTACTCTTCTGTAATTCTACACTGACGAGCGCTGTCATTCTGTGCACTCTGTTAAAGTAAAACTGTAGTCCTTCTTCTATGTTTGTGTGAAATGTCCTGCTTTTTTTGCCTTCAAATGCTGGTCACCCTAGTCTGTACTGTTAAACTGTCTGCCTCGCCATTTAGTCCTCTCATTAAACTGGTTATCCATCTCATTATCTAACACTCTGTTCTTTTGATAGATATGAACATAGTGCCCTACTACGTTTTTATATTTTTCTTCACTCTGAGGGACTAGATATTTTCCAGTCCTCTTTCAATCTGTTTCTCTAATAAGTAGTTTCTCATCTATTGATGCGTGTACAGCTGTGGCCAGATCAATAGTTACTTTCGAGGTGTAATCAATTCATCTACATTCCGCTTCAGGTGTGGACATTAATTCATGGATTTCTGTTATGAGCCTATTTCCGAAAGGCAAGCCTCAGAAACCGAGCAATTACAACAGAGGAAGTTGGCCAGGGTGAGTTTGTCGAACATTGAATCATATGGGGGCGATCTTTAGCACTCACCTTGTTTGTCCGAAGTGAAAAGGAAACGTAAAGAGATCTGGTGTCTAGGGATAAAGAGAGTGGCATTTAGACATTGCTAGTAGGTCTTGGGTAGCATGTTGGCAATACAATCACAGTTCTTGAGTGGTAATACTGTCACTCTCCTGGGAGGCATGACGATAGCCAGGGACGCAGCTTCAAGGGGGTGTTTCACCCCCGCTAATAAATGTATTTGGTGATAAATAGTTGGGTGCAGGTGCTTTCAGTCGCATATGGTGAGGTGTCTGTCAGATTTCACCAGGAATTTTCCACACACAGACAAAAATGCACACACACACTCTGCTTGGAAAGATTTTGAAAATGTTAGTTATTTCACAGAATAATGTATTTGCTCTCACTTTGTACTCCTACCAGTCCACATTACTCTCTTTCCACTGCCCCTTAAGCCCTCTTGTGTGCCCTGCTTGTCCTATAATATATTTAAGCATTAAATGCAAGTGTGATTGCTTCCAGTAAAGACTACAGCTGTTTCCCTCAGCTAATTTTTGCAAAAATGACGACGTGGAAAGGGCCAGCAATAACACTACTACCATGCAGTTACGCCCAGAGTTAACAGACATCTTGTACGTAGAGCAGTAGCAGCTGTGGGCAATGCTAGTGGGTTGGATTTTAGAGTATAAATGTAAAAAACACAAATTGCACCCGAAAAATATTGCAGCTAGACTATCCACTACCAGAATGTCAGAGAAGTATTTGTAGATAGCTGTAAACTGACTACTCAACCTTCTCCATCTAGATATTTTGAAGGTATACATTATTGCCAAGATCCATGTATGTGGAGTTAAGCATAGGGAGCCTATACTTAACTTTGCATACTTCCCTTTGGGAAATGGTAGTAGGGGCTGTTTTGGCTTCAATATTTGTCTAACACAATATTGTAGTAGAATAACTGCTCTTGCCACTTCTGCAGCTACATCATTATTTCCTGCAGGTACTTAATCAGAAATTGTATGTTTTACGTCATTTATTTAATTTTGAATATCTAGGCAAACAAGCTGTGTGTTAAGTCATGCCATGAAGAGAGCTCATGTTGTTAGTGGAGGTAAATGGAAACTCCTTCATTTGGAAAAATACTTTGAGGCATCTGACATGTTAGGTTGTGGAAATACTGAAGTTAAAATGCAGTTTTTGTAAATGCTGAATAGAAAAGAGCAACTTAACAGTTTTTCTAAAGCTAGGTTTCTTCTGTGGACAGGAGTTCCAGTATTACTGCAGTTGTAGTGCAGGCACATGCCCCCCTCCCTTCTTGGACATAATTTAAAGTTGCTTTCGGGTAGAAATTAAGAACAGGATGCGTCCTGAGCGTTTTAAGTGTGCTGGCCCTCAAGTGCCTGATGTTCAGAGGTAGCGCTATGGTTGAATGTATGTCTTGATAACATTGATCATGTAACAACTCAACCTTCGGTTTTTCTGTTTTCCTCGCGGCAGTTCTGCAGGTGCCCAACTATCTTTTCGTTCACTGAAGAGATTGATTCACTATTAACGCTCTCGGGATTGCACCACTTCAAGGCATTGCAATCTTCAATACCAATGGGGTCAGCATTGTAGGGTATTACCCTATGTGCTGAGTAAGCACAGGAAATTATGGTTTTGTATTGCTGCAATAGACAGAGCTGGATGTGGTGTTCAAAAAGCTAACCAGAAAAATAGGTCAACCCCAGTGCCATAGCGTGGTGCTCTCCCATTTTCTTTTTTTTTTAGTATGGTCAGACGATTTGTTATATAGCATAATTTTGCAGGATATATTGGATAACACCGTGCATATTATGTAGGGCTTCTTGAAGGGAATATTAAAAGGTGCTCGGTATATAACAGTATCCAAAAGCACATTTTAATCATATCAGTAAATCACAAAGATGCCAATAAGAAAATCTATTTCACTTACCACCACCAATTTCAGAGTTGGACGGTTTGAGCGCACTTCAGCCCATCTAGCTTGGGAAGCAGCCAGCTCTCATCCAGCCTGTCTATTTTATCTGTGTCCTATATGGCCGGGGCATCCTTGGATTGCAAACACGCAATGTAGTATATCAATGAATTGGAGCCCGGTCGGGGTTTATAGACAATGTAACAAGTGCTCTCCATGACTTTGGTGAAACTTGAAGGCCAAATTCAATTAAATCCATTAGAAAGGTAAGCCTATAAAGTGGCACAATCGGCTATCCTTTAGCCTCATGTGGCAAACCCAGATGTTAGTGGGTCGGCTGCAACATAAGACACAACAAATTTAGCAAAATGGATATTAGTTTTAGCAGTGTTGCCGGATTCTACTGCCAGACCCAAAGCATTTATTGTGTTTAACATGCAGATTTCACAAAACCATGATCCCAAAACTCAAAGGATAGATTATTACAGACCATTTTTAGGTCTGCCGTGGCAGCACAGCTGGATGTAGATCTATTGCTTTAAGTTCTTTGAAATATACTGTAGGAAACCGGCCCCTTGTTTAGAGGACCCCCCACTTTTTGCCTGATATCTTATGCTAACTTGACTGAGGGTGTGCTGGGATCCTTCTAAATAGGCCTCAGCACCTGTGTTCTTTCCCTAGACCTGTACCATTGTCCCACAATTGGCACACCCCTGGCACACATCTTGGTACCACTGGTATATTTTACAAGGGACTAAGGGCCCTATGACCAGGGATGGTCCCTAAGTGCTGCAGCATATATTGTGCCACCCTAAGGGTTCCCTCACCAAACACATGCACACTGTCAATGCAGGTTGCATGTATTGGTAGGGAGAAAAAGTAAAAGTCGACATAGCACTCCTCTAAGGGTGCCATGCCTACAAACCACAGCCTGTCGCGTAGGTAAGTCACCCCTCTAGCAGGCCTTACAACAAAAACGCAGGGTGCACAGTACCACAGGTGAGGGCATAGCTGAATGAGCAATATGCCCCTACAGTGTCTAAGTCCATTCTTAAACATTGTAAGTGCAGTGTGGCCATACTGAGTACATGGGGTTGGAGTTTGTCGTTAAAAACTCCACAGCTCCACAATGGCTTCACTGAAGTCAGGGAAGTATGGTGTTAAACTGCTCAGCACAATAAACCCATGCTGATGACAGCATTGGATTTATTGAAAAATGCACCCAGAGGGCATCTTAGAGGTGCCCCCTGTATTTTACACAAACCTTTAGTGCAGTACTTACCGGTCTGTGCCAGTCTGCCACTAAGAGACCAGTTTCTGAGCCCATGTGGTGAGAGCCTTTGTGCTCTCTGAGGTCAGAAACATAGCCTGCACTGGCTGGAGGTGGTCCGCCCACACCCTCCATTCGCAGGAACTGTAACATTTAGCGGTGAGCCTCAAAGGCTCAGGCCTGCTGTTACAGTGCCCCAGGGCACTCCAGCTTGTGGAGATGCCCGCTCCCAAGGACAAAGCCCCACTTTTATTGGCAGTCCAGCGGGAAACTTAGGAAAAACAAGGAGTGACCAGTTCAGTCAGGACCACCCCTAAGGTGTCCAGAGCTGAAGTGAACCCCTCCTTCCTCCATCTTGGTTTGGAGGACCGGGACAAATAGGGTCAGGTCTATGTCCCCCTCCCCAAAGGGAGTGGACACCAGAAGGGTGTATCCACCCTCAGGGACAGTAGCCATTGGCGACTGCTCCCTGACACCTGTAATGCCTCTAAATCCAGGATTTATGGGCCTCCCTGAACCCAGCTCACCAGATTCCTGGCAACCTCAAGAAGAAGACAATAAGAAAGAAGGACTGCTAAGCTGACCCCAGCAGAGAAGACTGAAGACACAGGCCTGACTACTCCAGCTTCTGAAGCCCTGCAACAAAAAGGTGATGCATCCTGCAGGACCAGCGACCTCTTAAAAGCCTCAGGAGGACTGTCTGCACCCCAGAGGACCAAGATCTCCTGTGGACAGCGGCGCTGTCCAAAAAGAAACTCCAACAAGGTCTCCAGAGCTGACCCAGATCCGTGAGCCCTGCCCACTCTGCACTGGACGCCCACGGCCCCTGTCCAGGTGGCCCAACTGACTTGAGCTGGTCCCCAGGCAATCCTGACCTAGTGTCCACCCTGGGTTGACTCCTCTTGTCCAACATAAAAATGCCTGCAGGCTAAAATCAAAGAACCCCCTTGCCCATGAAGGATCCAGACAAAGATACCCGTGCCAAAAAGGTACACTACATCCGCAGCCCCCTGGCTTTGGGGAGACTGACTTGTGGTGCAGCAGCGTTCAGCAGGCGGCTCTCCTCTTCCTCCAGGCTGTGGTTCCTCTGAACCGACCCCCTGGACCCAGCCTGCAGTTTACTTGTGACCGCCCGGGGTCCCTCTATTGAGAAGCATTTGGAGCCCGATGGTAAGCTTGCACCCTGCAACCGTCCGTCCCTGTGCCGCTGAGGGTGTGTTTGGTGCTTACCTGTGGCCCCCCCAGTGCTCTCTTCAACCCCCCAGGTCTGTCCTCTGAAGACGCGGTTACTTACCTACAGGCAGGTCTAATTCTGAGGGCCCCCAGTCTACATACTATCCCATTGTAATTCCAACAGTGACTTTGACCTCTGCTCCCGGCCAGCCCCGTGTTTCTGGTAGTTGGTGTTTGGGGTTAACTTGAATCCCAGCCTTTGGATATCCCAACCCCCAGAGACTGGAAGTCTGGTGCCTACCTCAAACTGTACTAACTTTTCTTCCCCCAGAACTCCTTGAAAATTGCACTGTCAACTTTTAAAACAGATATTTGCTATTATATTGAAAACAGTTTAACTTGCCAAATTGAAACAAAGTGGTATTGATACATAAGTGGGATACTTAATTGCAAATGTACTTGCCTCAACTTGAATCTTGTGGTTCTAGAAATAAAGTAGTAAAATATATTTTTGCCATATATAAAAATAATTGGCCTGGAGTTAGTCACTGAGTGTGTGCTTCTTTATTGCCTGTGTGTGTACAGCAAATTCTTTGCACTGCCTTCTGATAAGCCTAAATGCCTGACCACACTACCACAAAAGAGAGCATTAGCATTATCGACTTTAGCCTCTGTTAAGCCTCTGGACTGTGTGCACACTATATATCATTTTTGATATAGTATATACAGAGCCAGCTTCCTACATATACATAGAGTGGAGTATCTCTCCCACCTCATGCTAATGTCTGTTTGGTTTACCATTCCACTTTCTATGGCGTACTACCATTGGAATGCGTGAGGAGACTATCTTACACCTCAAAAGTACTTAGATTCATCACACATTAAATTCTTTGATCTCAAAGAAGCATCCTATACAGTTATTTATTAATCACGTTTGCTTTGTTTTTCTGTGCAGCAAGTCTTTTAACATTATAATGAAGACCGAGATGTAAGCCAGACCTATAGACCTGGTCAGTGATTGTGTATGTGCAAGCTTGTGATGTGTCAGGAGGCTACCTTGGCAGGGATTATCGGCCAGTGCACCCATCCTAAGTGTTATGATTGACGGATGTTGCTCTCTTCCCATTTATTTAACACCTGTACATATTAGCGACCTCTTGGGGACCCCTCGACTCATCTCTCAGCAACACAGCTGCTGGGCCCAACATTATGTTAAATAGTTAACATCTTTCCTTAATGATCTCGTTCAACACAAGCTTTTCGAGAAACCATTTTGTACTTTCCCTTGCTGAAAGCCATGAGAATATGATTAATAAAAATATTGTCAATATTCAGCTTTCATTTCTTCTCTTTTGGTTTGAGCACGTGCATGTTCATGGAGGAGGGGCACAGAGCTTCTCGTTTTTGACAGGCTTTATTTATGTAGCACTTACACCCATCCAGTGATATTAGTGAATAATTCTGCTGCAGTTAGGAATAATAGTTATTTGTTTTTAAAGCACTTTATGCCACACTTGTCACTCTTCTGCCGTGTCTAAGCAGTGCGAATAACAGATGTCAATATTACCCAATCTAGTTAAGTACATATACTATTAAAAGAAGCTTAGTAAAATCTCTTAATCTAATGAGAAGCATCCTGAAAACAGATATTACCTTCCAGTTGTTTCCGACTATGCAGATAATTTTTCGTTCTGCCAAAAATGCAGATACCTGCGTGTGTTGTCGGAAGAGGTAATTGACATAGCACTTAACTTGACAAATAGCCTTCTGGTCGAGACATTCTAGACCGCATTTTGGATCGCCCAGATCTCACTTTTTGTCTCTACAGAAGTTATTGTTTTAGACCATGATCCACTAAAGTCAGATGTTTGTTAGCAGGGCCTTTTCTAAAAAAAATATATAGCCATTAAAAGATTACTTTTGGCGCAAGTATCTAAACTTCAGTGATCACACTGGAGCCATCACAGACTTCTAGCACAAGGCCAGCTTGCCCCCACTTCACTCACAGTTGATTACTCAATACAGGAATCTACTCTTTAATCACTTTTGAAAAGGTCAGTTCCAAGGGTAGTGTGGGTATGGAAACATGGACCTAACTATAACTCGCCAGTAGGATATATATATATATATATCTCGAAGTTAACCATAACATCACTTTAGGATTTGGTTACTTCACTGATAAGTTTTTTTGTGGTGTTTGATCGTAAATCATTTGCAAATGTTCCCTCAGCCCAATCAACCATGAACATTAAGTCCATGTGTAAACGGCCTTTGGCTGGTGACAGTGGAGGATGGCCACATGACTTGTGCACCCAGCCATCAACGGGCGGTCATCGCCCACTGCGGATGGCTTTTAGCAGACCTGGAGCACTACAGTCCTTCAGGATGCCAACCTCCCCACCCACCCTCCACAACTTAGTCCATGAGTAGCAGGGACTCGACTGTGGCCTGGCCCTGCTCCTAAATCTCACATGTGACCATCGCCAATGTTGAGCTATTGGCTAAGCATAGAAGTAGTGCACTAAGTTATTTTTCCCTCTCCTTTTTTCATAGGAGTGACTCCAGAATAGGATTTGCAAATTCCAAATTAAAACATATTTTTTTAATGTTTAGTTGATTGCCATTCCTCTTTGTGCCCCACACAAGGGCCTGTGGTTCAGTGGAGGTTAACCTTGCCCCATGTGCTTTTGTTTTTTTTGTTTTTTGTTTTTCCAAAAGGGTGCGCCATGATGGGTTATGGCAACTGCAACAGATATTTTTCTGTGATGGCCAACCAATCACAGCACAGGGAATTTGTGAATCTTGAGTCATGAATCCGCAATGCACAGTTGGTGTAAAAGCTGTTTTGTCCAATTATGTGTCTTAGGTTTGTTATCTAGATTCACAAATGCAGGGAGGATTTGTGAAATGATGGTTCATATGCATCTAAAATTTCACCTTTTCATTCCCAGAATGCAACACTTACTAAATATTAACTTCTCAAAAACTAGTGATCGAACTTGTATCAAAACAAGCAAAGTCTCCCCTCTTGTAAAGGTTCTATTTACATGCCAAGTGTGGTGTAAATCCTTTCAGACATATTTTTTCCGTATTAATGAACAAAGGACCCTATGAGAGATAAAATGGGAAATGTCACTTTTGGGGCCCTCCCTATTTTTATGCATTCACTTGACAGATTTGCACAGAACTTACCAGGAAGAACCTAAAGAGAATAATTATTGGGACAGTTTTGTGCATATCTGTAAAACAGGGCCACATTTATTAAAAAAAACAAAAGATGCCTTTTCAATGTAAACTATGACCTAACCACGTGTGTGTATGTGTAAGTATATATATATATATATATATATATATGTCATTAGAGAGAGAGAAAAAGACCTGTTAAACAGGATCATTCCCAAACTGCTTTGTTTCTCAGCGGACCCCTAGTCTCAAGTGGCACAACAATCTTACGCGAAGTGGGAAATTCAAGTAACCCAGTGCCACTGCACTGAAGTAATTTTAAAAAATGAAGAGCGTAAAGACTTAATATTGTAATGCTTAGCCAAGCAAAACAAGTAACATCATGGTATCATGTGTTTGATGTATGCACGGGATCGTACCACTACATTGCCTCGACCAGATAATTACTCTTCCCTCTGAGCACACTAATATGTAATAGTATTTCTTGATAAGCAGTGAAGAGTAATACATCTGTGCTCAGATGCACCAGTGCTCAGAGGATGTTCTTGCGGGTGTCTAGCTGATATAATGCTATATATTTATCTCTGTATCATTTTCTGGGCATACTGCGAAGAAAAATTGATGGATCTGAGTGAAGCAGCTCCCCTGAGTTTTTATTGTGATTCTTCATTGAGCTGAGTCGGCATGGCTCTAGTTCCCTTGGTATCAACTAAATGATTACTGGGCAGCCAGTGCAGACGAGTCCATTCGGCTTTGAAAGTGTAGATGATAATGGTCTCATCACAGTTATGTTATATAATAGAAAGGTAGTGGATAGGAAATGAGAGAGAAAAAGAGCTACGGAACCATAACGCAAGGAACTAAAAAACATTTCACATAGCATGAGCTATTGCATACATCTTTTCTGTGTATGCCCTGTCCTGCATTCTCTAGGTCAGTGGTTCCTAACCTGTGGTCCACTGATCCTTGGGGGTCCCTCAAAGCCTCCTCTGGGGGGGGGTCTGCGACTGCTTAGAAAATTAAATAATATCAACAGATAAGGTCCCCTTCTTCCAGTAATGACTCAGTGGGGGGTGCCCAGATTTCAATAATGATTCACTGGGGGTCCCCGGGTTCCAGTAATGATAAAGTGGGAATCCATAAAAGTCAAAAGGTTGGGAACCACTGCATTTCAGTCTGCCTGTGTTTCTAACCACCATAAGCGCACAATGGTAGTACCGAGTGCCGCTGGCATTGTGCATCAATGGAGGACCAAAGAACTTGGCAGGGACAACTAAAATAGCTATGAACACACATTAGTACTGTGTGGGCTCACTTTTCACCTCATCTGTAAGAGATTGACACCTGGCTAACACAGCCAGCAACTAAAAGGGGTCCAGTTAACCTTTACAGATGGTCTGCTTCTGTGCATTTGGTTCTTTTTAGTAACTTTTGACCCGACCGGACCATCATTTTTTGTTTGAAATCTGAAAATTGGTGAACGCCACAGCTGCAAAATCATGCAGTCCCAGAAGTAGTACAATGTTTATAGAATGTCTGTGTGTCTGGCTGCGCCATGCGCACAAGGATCCAAAGGGTGCAGGGTTTGCAGTTTTTATTCAGAAGTGGAAAATACCCTGTTCGCAGTATGTTCTCAGTGCAGCCTGACAAACTCAGGCTACTATTTTGTATCATGAGGACTTTACAGCTAGGCACACAAACAGTAAACAATGCACACAGATTAGATTACGTCCTGAGAGCACCTATACCCACAAACTGTTAATCAAGCAGGTTTTGTGTTAGCTGGAGCATGTGGGTCAAAAATAAAAATAAAAAAAACTAGCATTTGCAATGCAATGGGTCTCGTGTTTGCTTGAGCTAGAGTAATTAGCATTGTAAACTCCTAACCGGATGTTTCTTGCCACATAAATTGAAAATGAAAATAAGACAGTTTCACATAACTAACCGGACTTTTCTTGCCACAGAAACTGAAAAGTAAAAGTTACACATAAGCGAGCTGACGTCCACCATCAGTGCAAAGCAGACACACAAAGGGAAATAAAAGTTCACTCATAGTGAAACCTATCGGCAAAAGTGCAATTATCCATGTTACTGGCAAAAATGCAATAAGCCATGCAACCGGCAAAAGTGTAATTATCTACGTAACCGGCAAAAGTGCAACTAACTATGTAACAGGGTCGATGTCATGCAAAGCTCTCGACTTCTGCCCAGCAAGATCGCGCTGTGAAAAAAGAGAAAAAAAATGTCCAGAAACCAGAAGGAAAATGTGGAGGCTCGTATGTTTTCAGTACTTGGTCGCTGCACTCTGGGAGGGCTAAACACCGGAAAAGACATGACTTATGCATGTCTTTCACTAATGAAAGCAAGCTGATTTTAAAAGGCAAGCCCACGAAACAATGAAAGAGAATGACGTGACATGGGCGTGGTTTTGAAGCCCAAAGTGAGATTACAACATGGGACGGGCGATTTCTGCTCGCCCCTAACAGGCTGTAAAGACTGAACTAGTGGCATTCTTTTGCTAGTGAATGCAGGCCACATACACAGACCAAGAACACGGTGAAGCAGTTGTTATTAATGCAAACAGCCTTTATTTTTGTCCAAAAAGCTTCTCCCACTGCATATCTGTGCCATTACCTACAGATATAAATGCTTGTGGACTTGTGGATTCAAACATGGAGGGACACAATTTTTGAGCTGCCCCTCAAAATAGACCAGTCCTATACTAAACGCAGAGTATTGACATAGGAAACAAGCTGTAGCCCGACAATTAAAACCAGCAACACCAGCAATGCTAGCCTGAGAACAGATCATGTAAATACACACTGACATATGTACCCTATAATATTTATTCAGGTTCACAAAAAGTAAATGTGAACGTCGCCCACCTCTCAAAAGCACGCTTATACAATAACACAAAGTCAAAGACAGCCTGTTGGTTTTATCAATACGGTGCTTTGAGGTGCAAGAATGAATGTTTACTGGGTGAAATATTACCCTGAACACAATAACCCCAAACCGCTTACCAAGGTACCAAAAGTTGAGACCTGCTAACCTGATACGGTTTGTTTCTATCTTGTGCTAGGTCAAAGGAGGGATTTGATGTAGGGTGACAGATGGGGGTCAAGTTTTCAAGGTGTCATGGGACACACAGGCCTAAGGGCTTTTTTTCAAGGTTGAATTATTTGGTTGTGCACAGGCCCGCTTTCAATTCGTTGCTTTCTGCCTGGCTTCCGCGGGGCTGACTCAACCATGTGTGATCAACACAGTCCTGTCTAAGTAACTTCTTTTTGTGTTTACCCTTCGATTGTGTGGTTGTTGAAAAATTCTGCCATTTACGACTTTTGCGTCATTAATTTTAAACGATGCAGAATCATTCTTGATTAACAGTTGCACTTCAAGCACTGATGAAAGGTACTGACATATTAAGTGTTTTATGCCAGATGGTCTACATCAGTGGTTCCCAACCTTTTCACTTCTGTGGACCCCCATTTTATCAATACTGGAGCCCGGGGACCCCCACTGAATCATTATTGGAACCTGGGGACCCCCACTGAGTCAATACTGATAGCTGGGACCTAATATTATTACATTTTTTAAGCAGCCGCGGACTCCCTGATGAGGCTTCGCGGACCCCCAGGGGTCCCCAGCCCACAGGTTGGGAACCACTGGTCTACATGTTAAAATATACAAAAATGTGATGGATGGAATGATTAAATTAATATCAACCATTGGGCCGCGTCCCTGTCCATCGTTATTTTGCACACCATGACACCTCAGACAGTCCAGCCTGCCAGGCCAGACCCGACCCTCCCTGAACCAAAAACAAGCAACCTAAGACCAATTTTGCCCTAGTTAGGGCTCAGCCAGGTATAGCTTGGTTCCAAGGACACAGTGTGCATAACGATGGACTGAGATATAGCTCAGAGTAATTGCCAGAAGCTGAGATTAATTCAAGCTATCCATCCATCACTTTTTTGTAAACGTTTATGTATTCTGTATATGAGCTACATGCAGTTGCAGTGTGTCGGGTTACGCGGGGCGGCACGCGGTGGGGAGGGGCTGGGGGGTGAATATTAATAATTACAAAAAAATAATTACCTGCTCGCCACCGCTCCTCTGTACTCTTAGCAGGTACAGGCTCCCTGCCTGGCCTGTGGCCAATCCTGACTCTGCTCAGAGCAGTGTCTGCATTGGCTGGGAGCGCCCAGCCAGGGTGCACCCAGGCAGACTGGGAGCCTGAGCCTGCTCTCTCCAGCCCAGCAACACAGTGCCGGGCTGGAGAGAACACAGTACGCATGTGTGTTTGGCCGGCCCGAGATGCACTGAGGGGAGTGCACAGTGCACCCCCCTCATCGCTGTTATCCCACAGGGCCCACCTGCTTCACAACAAAAGGATAATAAATATTGTTTATTATCCATTTATTGTAAATGGTTTTCAGCTTCTGCTGCTGGCAGGGGTGGGGGGTGGGGCAACGCTCCTCCACCCTAACGGAGGATCTGCCACTTTGCTACATGTGGCCCATGATCTCAGTAGTATCAATTTAGATTCTAGGATTGTGTTTAAGTACTTTGAAAAATGGTCTGAAACATCTTTATAATGACAAGTCGCTGCTCTTGTTTTGATGGTCAGAGTTAATGATATGCATAGTAAGTTCCCACTACCGCACGCTGCCATATTGGTTAAAAGGATCAATTCATGTTTTTTTGTTCAGGTACCTAGACATTACCGTTTCCTATGTTGTCATGCCATTCTTCAGTCCTAAGAAATTTTTTGACAGTGTTTCACCATGCTGTTCCAAAAATAGTGTTGCATGTCCGAATTTCAAGCACTTGCTATCCTTTAAAATGAATATAAGTTGGAACGATATTCATAGCTAGTGAATGTCCTCCATATCAGGCATAGTTCTTCCACTTACAGACCAGTAGTGAACAGGCCATGAGCAACAGTTGATTCTTCATCCACAGTCTTGCCATTGGGTGCTCACGCATTTTTACTGTTTTGTTTTCTTTGAATTCATTTTGTTGTGTGGACCCCCATGCTTCCTTCTCTGTTTCGCACTTTCAAACCAGGGCCCCAGTCACCACCAAATGTCTCTTATTATGGTGTTTTTTAGCCTTACACATGCTTACATATGGATTTGCGATCTAGTTACATTGTTAAGATATTTGGAACCAGGAGATAAGGGTTTAAATCCCGGCTTTCTCAGTTTTATAAAATATTTTTTGGTGAAAGTCACTGTACTTTTGCTTCAGATCTCTTACCTGGCAAAACTGAACGTACTGAGGGTTCATCTGGTTTGTGTTTGTTTTGTTATCTTTCCATCATTTGTGTAACAAGTTTCTACCATTTTTATGAAGCAGTCAATAAGATGATTGATTAATTTGCAATCATAATTACTAGTGTTTCAACTGTTCGCATTTTGGTGAATTTTCATGCTTGTTGACTAGGCATAGACTTTTAATCATTAATGGGGTATGTACATAGGATGCTGGAAAGAACCCAGTAAAATCACGACTGTAATTTAAAGGTCTGAAACATCAGCCATATTGAACCAGTGGGGATAGTGGTCCCTTCCCTTGCATTACTGCTCCCGTCTGCTCGTAGTCAGCCCCAAAGTTGTATGTTTTTGAGTATTTAGAAATATTTCTAGTGGTAAGAAATCTGCATTATCACAAAAATGTGGTGCCGTAGATTTGGTCTATCTTTAATCATACCCTATATACAGAATACAGAAGTATGTGAGGGCACAAGCCATAATTGCTTCAGGTTCTATGCAATTACTGTTTGTTTCTCATCCATCTCCTACTTGTCTCCTTTGAAGATATGTAGCACATTTTTAGTACTCCAGATTACGTAAAAAAGTGGTTCAATGCAATCTTGTATGGGTGAGATTATTGATAATTTGACCAGAAGCATTTGTAAGCAACTAAAGTGTCAGCCAGATATAGCCTGGTTTTATCTAGAGAACTTAGAATGGGGCATGCCAAGATGACATTGGATGTTGCAAAGCACCAAGACAGCACCGAAGAGGAGATCTGAGCCAGTAAAGGGTTATGCATCAGGATCTGAATGACCGAGAAGAGCAAATTGTACAATGTTCATTACTTCCCAATCCCCCGCCCCACGCCCCATCAGAGCCAGAGACATTGATAGGATTGAAAGAGTACAGCACATGGCAGTAAAGCTGATTAGAGAGCTGGCGAGTGAAAGCTATGAGAAGAGATTAGCTTCACAGAACACTTTTATCCCAAAGCCAAGAGATTAACAGGGTGATATGTTAACAGCCTTTCGGACTCGGGCCGAGATGGATCATCCGCTCGCGTTTATGACTGTACAACTTTTTATTTTTCTCGCTGAAGTAACCATTCTTTCCTATTAATTTCCCTATTTTTGTACGCTTCCCTATTTTATCTGCTTCACGCAGCGTGTGGCCATACAGGAATTTGTTTCTGTGCTGTCAGAATCAGGATGCCTTTAAAGCGAACACTAGAGAGCATCATCTCATCTCGCAGATCTAATTTACATATCTCTGTTGTTTATAATGGATCACAGAGTGAGAGTGGGTGGACCCTAGAAGTACAAAAAAGTAGTCTGGTGCCTGGTGGTTCGAAAATGTATCGGTAATTGTCAATTTACATGACGAGAGGAATTGTAACCATTTTCTCTCATATCCTTGTGGACCTTACTTGAGACTACTGCCTACAGCTTATCTGCGTAGGTAAGACACCCTGTGACCTTGTGAAGCATTCTGGTGCTATAGCTTTAAACTGGCCATGTCATGTGCAACACTGTCTGCCAGTCCTTATATTTGAGTCAACAGCACCTTGGGTAGAGGATTTTTCAGTCTGCTCTCCTCATCTGAAATATGAGCTATAGATCTGCAGTAAGACAAATATTCCAGATCCATCACTTTAGATGCTTCTTGCTATCCAACACACTCTTGTCTGGAAGAGAATAGCTTAAAAAAGTTCCCGGAGGGAGCTCTTTCTTAGTTTAAATCATCATGTGGTGAAACTCCCTCCCCACTCTAGTAAGGAAACTAGCAGACCACCTTATCTTTAAAAAATATACCTAAGAAAACTGCAAACAAACACTCATTGACCACTATACTAATGACCCTTGGTGCAAAACTGGGTAATTAATTCTTTCAGGCAAAACACAACTTTTTTTTCAGGTAAAATAAAGTGGCAGAAAGCACACTTTCCTCACATCTCCTTTGAGCATGAGTATACATATGGGCAGCACCACGCCTGACACAAACTGAACAGGTTAAAAACGCAAACCAACTCTTCCCACATAGCTCATGCTTCTGAAACCACACACTTCTACTACCCAGTATGCTGGCCTGTCTGTAACTTCCCTGGACTATGAGTGCCAGGATACTACACTAATAGGGCAGACGGGTCGTAGCTTGGCCAGTAAGATTCGGAGTGGGGGAAGGGTGAGCTTCAGATTTCCCAACAATCACACTGGCATGTAGGGGTTTATATACCAAATTCTCATCCAGCCATGGCACATGGGGTCTATTTACCAAATTCTCATGCAGCACAGCAGCCAAAAATGCTGTGCTGCGTGATGAGAAAAGAGCATGAAAGTGCCATATTTACAGAGATATGACACACTTCTCCCCTGCGCCAGCACACAATCAGGTAGCCATGTGCCACACACATGCACTTATGTAAGGGTGGCTGCATGAGTCTTGCATAGGTTTTGTACTGCGAGCGTATGCTTCCAGTACAAAATACAATGCTTAGACTAACTTTAGAACTTTTCCACTCTGAGTGCTGTACATTGCAGCACACATGCACAGTCAGAAAAGAAAGGAGAAATTAAATCCTGTTTGAAATGGGCATTATTTTTTGGCACAAAACTGTCTTCTTTTTTGAAAAAATAGGGATTTGCATAAAAAACCATGGGAGATTGAATGGGAACGCCTGTACACCACGCTTGGGACACCCACTTGACGCTAAGTAATGCACACTAGCACTATGAGCTTTTTTGCATTATATTCAATTGAATTTCAAGCATCAACAAAGTTTTGTGCTGGAAAGTAAATTGGGGGCAAAAAGATTTTGTATTGATTTGTGTTACTGTTGCGAAGCAAACCCGGGACCAAATCTTAGTATGTATACCCCATAATTGTAAAATGTATTATAGGATAAAGCAGGGTGCATGAGAGGAGCTTCAGGGGCAGCAGAAAGGGAGATGAATGTGGATCGGTAGGGGTATTAAGTACGAGAAAACACAATATTTTCTGAAATAACCAATGTTCTTTTCATTCTCTTTCCAAACAGAGAGAGAGAGTGAGTGTGTGCTTTTTTAGTCTGTGTGAAAATTCTTGGTGGAAGCCGACAGGCGCCTGATCATACCTGTACTCATCTATTTATTGCAGAATATTTATTAGAGGGGTGTAACACCCCTCTCCCCAAAGCTACGCCCCTTGTGACAGCACCAGATAACTTAACATTTCTATAACAATATCTGGAGTAAGTAGTTTAAAAAAAAAAATGCTGATCAGAGTGACCATAGACAATGTATTTCGCCACTATTGCTTTTCTTGACGATTATGATTTTTTTTACATTTTGCTGATGAGTTGTAGCTCCTCTAGAGTCAATTCTGTGTCCTATTTTTTTCACATATGCTCACAGGTCAGAGATACCCCATCCACGTTTCTAACTCAAAAGGGATCAAAAGTTACTAAAAACATGGCGACATGTCTCCCTTCGCATTGCAAGGCCCATCACGAAGTTGACTGGTTAGCTTTCCTTTGCTTAATGCGGTGTTTGGTACAAAGAAGGCACAGGCAGGGTGAAATATTTACCCAGTGTTACCACGTGTAAAAATGACAAAATAAAGAAGTAATACTGTCGCAAAATGTAAGGCATCAGGCCGCACAGTATTCCTTTTCTTGCGACATTAGCCAACTCTCTCACATAATTTGGCTTTCTTGCCACAGTTCTAGCGGTCCTGATGTCATTCACAAATCTACTGGTTTTTCAAACTCTCTGTTGTGCTTAAAGTAAGGCAGACAGTGTTGCACGAGTCCTCGCGCAAGGAAGGAAGCAGGCTGTCTGGCTGCTGTTCATTATAAAACACACCAACAATCAGGGTTCAGTGAGACCCTCAGGTCTCTGGGCCCAGGTGCCACTTGCACCAGGTGCACAATTTAAGCTACCCCAAGTTGGGGCTCTTGCATTGGTGTACTGAGGATGGGCTGCTCAGGAACAGCATTCCTTCCAGCAGTGCACGGGTGCATGCAAGGGAGGCACTGATTGAAGGGGAAGCTGTGGGCGGGGCTTTTAAGTGCTCTGGCGGCGCGTGACGCACCGGTACGTTAGCCTTCGATTCCCACCCCCAGCAATTAATAAGCAATCAGTTGACTCGCGTCCCGCCTGAAAGGGTCAGCCGAATTGTGACCTTTGAACTGTAGGCGACGCAGCTCCGTGATCGAGCTAGTCGCGATGTGAGGTGACCAAGAATGGCAGCGTGATCGTCCTCAGCAGCGTACCTGCATCATGCTGCTTACAGAGAAACGCCAGGCAACGAGACAGGCATTCTTAGAAAGCCTGAACTGTCCTAGTTAAACAATAGTTAAAGGAGAGTGCCTGATTCTTCTTCATTATTAATCACTGCAGAAACATTTCTTTTAGTGACAAATATGCTCATAGGTAAAGTTCAAATGATTTATTATCGCAGCATGGCCATTGGCGGCAAAGGCCGCACCGCACAGTTTTCTCCAGGTAAATAGCGACAGATCAACCGACATTTACCATGTGAAAATGTAAACTATCTGGAAAATGCCTCGACATGTGGTTTTCGCGCTTTACGCATCAGATTCCGCTTGCCATAATTGGAGTAATTTTTACATCCAATAAATACGGTCCCCAGGGTTTCTTTACTTACCAAAGGCGATAAATAAAGAACTAGTACGGTGACCCTCGTGGAGAAGATCTCTCTTAATACAAATACAATTTTTTAATACTGGATTTTCATTTATAACCCAGTGAGTTGCAGTCTGAGTTCTCCTCACTTACTACAATTGGTTTAATTTTCAATTTTGTAATAGGTTCTAAATGGAAAATGGACTGGAAAATGAATTCCCTAATGCATGATGTACCGCATCTGGCAGTCTGGTGCAGTGCCAGCTAACGTTGGATCTTTCCACCTCACTCTTAAGATGTTGCTGCCCTTGTTTCATGTTAATGCAAATACATTCTGGGAGTGGCAGACACTTTTTAAAGGGCCAAACTGAATTGAGGACTAGTCAGAAGTTGAGTATCTTTAGGGAAACCGGGAAATGTCCAAGTGTAAAAGTGCAACATAGTCAAGCAAAGTTTCTGTTAATGTCCTTTTATTAAAGAGACGTTGGTGTGCGGAGGCTTCTACGGGAAGCCGTGAGTTTTAAATCTTAAACTAACAGATGGGTGTTTCAAGAATAGTGATCGCTTCATGCCGTCCTGTAGGCTTCCTCGTCAGCGATCTGCAGACAATACAGGTCTCTTTGGCTTATTGTTTGGTGCATTAAAGTGATACAGCCGGAATACAGAGCAACCCCTTGCCTTGGAACTGAACCATGACTGAAAAGCCAATTGTTAATTGTTTCATCCTTTACTTGTCCACGCAGACATCTTAAGCACGTATCATACCCACAAAGCAACACACTTCGGATTAATCAACAGACACTTAATAGTTATCAACTATCACGTGTCACTGACGCTCCATGGATGTGCAAGATTTGTGGAAACCTATTTGGTGTTGTGGATCTTGAAGAATCTACCTCACCTTATGTAGACTCTACAGCAGTTGCGTCAGATGTTCAGTGAACCAGGTTAAATATCATTCTGCCTGCTGGAGTTCTACATGTATACATTTAAAACAATTTTTTGCCATGCAATGGGTCTTGTGTTTGCCTAAGTTGGACCTATTAGCATTGTAAAGTCCAACTGGACTTTTCTTGCACATAAATTGAAAATGAAAAGTAAAACATTTGACATAAGCAAGACGATTCAAAGCACCACAGTTTCCATGAGCGTTAGCGTGAGAGTTATTTGCTCCCTCTGTGAACGTGTAGAAAGGAGCGCGGCTGAGATGAAAGCAAAAAGCGAAAACGGAGGAGGGGCCATCACACGCTGTAATGGGAGAAAGCATGACGTAGTGTGATGGTCAACAAAAAAGTTCACTTAGTGAAATCACCTGGGAGGGAACTCAGCACACAAAGGAGGGACATTTCACAACATGCACTAATGAAAATGAAGCATTTAAGACAAGCACAACAAAGAATGAATAGCGGTAGTGGGCGTGATTAAAAGTCCACAGAGAGATTACAACAGGCCAGAGAGCTTGAGCACTCGACCCTAAAACGTTAATTGTGGGCGGGGGTGTTTGGGATTTCTTGTGATTTGGCACTACTCGTGAGGTGATTTCTGAAAGGCTGTTTCATTACATAGTTTATGGATGTTCTGGCCCTTCAAGGGTGTTAAAATAGTGTCTTATTAATTGCCACTAGTCTATTTGACTGCATTTTATTATGGGCTTTGTCGTAGGATCATGGGAGGACTCAAGTAGTACAAATTACGACCGCCCTCCTTTTTGAAAGATTCAGGAAGTCTGACTGTTTTTTGATGGACACAGGCTTACCGATGGTATTTATGGAATATCTGCTTAAAAGACCTCTATAACTCTTGCAGTTACTGTGTTAACTTATGTGAAGGCCATAATCCAAGTCCCTTTCAATCTTTTTTTTTTTGTAAACTTTTTTGCAAGTTTTTTTTTTTAAATCTTCATTAGGTTGTTGTTAAGTTTGAGATCTAAATCAGGATGTGCCTTTGGAAGAAAGCAGAAAATACATATAGCAGATTGATTTCCTAAGCGAAGGTGCTAACTTAAATGTTGTTTTATTTTGCTTACCACAAACCAGAAAAGACAACCGTTTATTGCAATTAAACTTTTTGAAAGCCAATACATGAAAATTCATGAGCCACTCAATCAGGGTGGATACCACTATGAAGTGGAAAATAGATGCAGTCGTGAATCAGCCACTCCATAAAATTACTTGTTTAATATTTAATATTACTCAGAATGTGGAAATCGGCTCGGAATACATTACTTGGTTCCCTGTTTTTATTTTATTTTTTATTTTATTTTTTAAATTAAACTGGAGGTGTATCATTTCATTGTGAAAGGGGGTTTAGAAATTAAGGCTCCATTAAGGATATCCTTGGAAGGGTAAAATTCAGGTACATTCAGTGTGTTAACTTCAGAGTAAAAAAGATTGAAAGATCTCATTTTTAAATGTTATCTAATTTCTAGACTAAAAATTGAAACATATCTGTAATTTGGCTCCTTGAACGTGTTTTTTTTTTTGTTGGTATAAGTGTAGTCTGCCATTGTTAACCTCCTCTTTCAAGTGGAGCACTAAAAAGATGTTTTGGATAAGCTGTGGCGTTTTGGGGGTGTCCATCTTGGGTCCAACAGAACCAGGTCCATGCCAGAATTTCAGGATACCCACTGACAGTTAAAATGTTCCAGGTAATTAATTCAGTGCGTAGTTACCTGTGACTTGTACTGTATAGCATTACAGTATTCACTTAAAACTACAGTACTAAACTTAGCCATTCTCTACTTTAGACAAACCATATGATCCCAGTGCATCATATAATCTCAGTACTACATCTCCCAAGACTATCTTTCTGCACCAGTAACTTATTACCATGTGAAATGGAATATTGCCTGAATGCTCGAGCATCTCATGTCACCGCTTCCAACCTTCGTCATAGTGCTGTGTAACAATGCATCTCTCTCTAAATCGTGCATCACAGCCGTGCTTCGTTCTGTGACATGGTACATTGTAACTCTTCTTCACTTTAAGTGACTAATTCTGTTTATAGCTCTACTAGAAGCAATACAGGATTATTGAACTTGCCGCATCAATAAAGCAGAGGACTATCTACCTATAAAGTGACACATTGCAAAACTAAAGGGGTCGTTGCAGGATCAGTAGAGCCCACACTGACCGTAGCATGTTAAGTTGTAACAATGTGCCCCTATGTCTTCATACTATTACACACTAGCAGGGGCAATGTAAAACAATTGATGGCTGCTGTACTGAATCCATTTAGAGAGTTTGTACACATTTCCCATCACTGCTCGTAACTATTTACTCTGCTTTACCTGTTACATGTTTTACCAGGAAACATCAGATTTAGATGGGTTTTTTTTTATAATCTTTTTAATTTCTTTCTGTGCCAATTCAGCAAGGGGCTGTGCAGTGCTTTGGATCTACAACAGAACTATTTTGTCTAAGAGAACACACCTGGGGGGCGCTAACGTCCGCTTTTCATCTTCATTTTCACCCACAGAACTTGAATGAAAGAAACTGGCTCATTACATTTCAGCCCTCTGAGGTCATTCCGCGCCTCAGTATTTTGTTTAACGATATACATTTCGTAGGTATAAAATCCTTAGAGGTGCGTACCCACAGGGTCCATGGTGTCAGCATGGCACGAGGCGCAGACCAGCCGGTATGGGATAATATTTGCCTAGTAAAAGGCGAAATACTGAACTAATCTAACGTTTTACCGGCTGTGTTGATTTGTGGTGGCAGACCATTGTTTTTCAAATATTTTCAGTGCCAAACTACAGTAAATGTGGGGTTTCTAGTGAAATTGAAGGAGTGATGTCTCGGGAGTGCTGTATTCTAACAAAATAAGTCACACCGGAAAGCTCTGACAGCAGAAGGATTGCGTAAGGAGTGTTTTTGCGACGCAGCCCCGTTAACTGGACCTGATTGTTTGAACTGTTGGCTCTGACACCTGATGAAAAGTTAGATTCGACATGACAGACCCAGCAGTGGCTCGTTGCCTCCTTCAGTGCTATAGGCCAGAATACTCCCAACGCACAAAGGAGTCTTTACTGTAAAAATATTATAATTCCAAGTCCCAACTGAAAACATCTAAAATAAAAAGAAAGGGCTGGTACTTACAATAATTTTTTTTCTGCAAAAAAATCTTGTTGCTTGGCACGAGTTATTAGTGGGCGTGTTTCTTCTACTGGAATTCAAAAGAAGGTAGGGAATAAATGCACTACAAATGCAAAAAAGGGGAGGTGGGCAGAGAAATAGGCTAAGATGTCTACAAGCAAAAAACAATATTAGCAATGACAAAACATAAAACTTAAGTGGGGTGAAGAAGCACAGGTGTCTACCCTATTAAAGAACAGAAAAACAATAGTTAAAATAAAAAAAAATCATATGTGGTTGGAAGGCTTTCTTAATGCACTTTTCTTATTTAAGGTTGAATATATTTTTAACCAAGGTTTTATAACAAGAATCTAATGGGTCTGACTGTTTGAGTAAACTTGCAAAAAGATTGCTCGTATCTGAAGAGAACACAAATCAAAGCACACCACCATCTTAATCCCAGCCCCTGATATATCGTTGTAAAAAATTGTTGTCCAGAGTTTCATTTTTGATTTGTGCTTTTGGATCACTAGAGTAGTAACTTAGCATGGGTAGACATTGCTGATCCGGCCTAATTTTTCTGGACAACATTTTTAAAAATAGAGAATGTGTTGCAGTGATGTAATATTTCAGGCACCATGAGACATATATACTTCATTTTGGTGTCAAAACATAGGTTTTGTGGGATAAGTAGTCTTCTCTAGACAGAAAACAACTCCTCAGAGCAATCCTTCCGCCATTTTCCAAAATGGCTGCTGTAATAGAGGAAGAAGAGACATATATAGGAATGAAACAAATAATGTTTTTTATTCTTTTTATCTATTCACCAAACAATGTTTTTGATCTGAATATGAAAAACATGTTTATCACTCTTGTTCTAGACACATTTTCATAGTTCACTTTGTTTCGGCAATAGCTTGTGGTACATCTTCCCAACCACATTCATACAGATCTTTCTGCACGTATGCATGATCCAAAACATTTACACATCTTGTGATCAAGTAGAATGCTCTTTTAATGTGTGAACACACAGAATGACGTAGGTGGAAGGTCACTTAGCGGGACTGATCTCTTGTTGTACCGAAGATCGTCAAATGTGTGACAATCAGAACTCTTTTTCTACACACGCACAAGGGATTTTTCTATGTCTTTAATTTCACATACTTCTTCTGTCTTAGCAAATCCTTCTTGAAACTTCACAGGTTCAGCAGTTGAAGCTCCAAGCTTTGTTCCAATTTTTCTCATAGTGTCAACACCACTAAGAATATGCGCCTTGATAAGAACAGTTGGCTTCTCTGGGTTGAGTTTCTTGTACAGAATATGAAGCGGAATTAAGTGTCTTTTCTCGTCTGTTCCATAACATATTCATAACTCTAACAATTCTTGACTTATGAACATTGCAACAAATCTAAGTAGCACAATAACATCTGGGTCATTTGACAGTACAATGACTCGATTGGAACCATTTCGAACAGCCCACTCAACATGTGGCACAACACGAAGCTCAGCTTCCTCATATTTGCTGTTACGCTCTTGAACAATATGGTCCTTGCCTTTTGAATATATCTCTGCAGGCACCAACTCCCCATCGACAATCATTCTACTTGCAATAATTGGAAATTCACTGTTTACTGAAGCACCAGCAATGTTTTGGCAACTTAACGTCTCTAAGTTCATCATGTTCGATGCAGGTGGCCAAGATTTATCAAGTTGCACAATATAGGTGTTGAACTTTTGATGTAGACAAGGTCATTTGTTCCACTTGTAGACATTCATCTGATTCTTACACATTTTTTGACAGATAGTTCAAGATAACTGCCAAAGGCAATGTGCAGTTCTTGCAAGGTGCACACGGACTCTCCAAAGTTTTGCATGGATTAAATCTTGACCATTTACAATTGTGACATATAGTTCACAAGAACAGCAGTTTTCAATGAGGACACCTTTTTTTAATTGAAATTCTTAAGGTGAAAGGTGTTTTTGAGCTCTTGTACGAGTTTATGCGTCACTGGTTTGGTTGTAGCATCTCTATCAAATAATGCGTTTGTTGGAAGAAGGTCATGCAACAGAGTGTCCTTGAAAAATTCACCCCTTTTTTGCTACATCCATCTCTCTAACTTGCAAAAGTTGTTTTTTGTTATTTGTTTTGTAGTGGATGGTTAGACGAAACTCTTAATATGGCAATTAAAGCGATTTAGTGATTACGTCAAACAGCTTTTTTACTTTCAGTACAAATCTCTCCTGCTTCAGTTTAGCGTATAGTTTTCATCCATGTTCCAGAACATCTAGTAGATGTGTCTTTATATTATTATCCACATATTATTTGTTCACAAAGTTCGGTAGTCGCACAGGTTCAGTAATTTTGAACGGGCTTCCATGCTGCTGCATGAAATCAAGAAGGGTGTCAACATTTTTATAAAAATATTCTCCTCTCTTTCCCACAAGTTTGTGGTGAGGAACAGTTTCACGATGGTCCGTTAATTTTGAAATAGTCATCTCTCTGAAAACATTGCAAATAGAAAGGACTTCATGGGTGGACTAGCTGCCATTGAGCAACATACTTACTTTTATGTGTCTAACCAACAGTTTGCCTTGGTGCTTTTCTGTTATCTCTGGATCGTCTGTTCCAGTTTCATATCTGGAGCCACAGCATTGAACCTTCCCTCTCTTTCTTTCACCAGACAATGTTGTTGGATGAAATTTCTGTAGAGGTATGGTTTTTATACCTCTATCGTCTTCACCCTTTCAAAATACCAGGACCCATATCTCAGGTCACACAATCTTCACATGCAGCTTCCAATGACCTTCCCAGTCAGCATGTACCAAGTTTTTCACTAGAGCTATCATGTGTAAAACTTTTCCCCAGCACTTGATAGGTTATGATTTTTCTTCATGTTGTTTGACATGGTCTACAAACTTGTTTTTCTGATTTTGAGCTTAGTGTATTGAACATTGCCTGGCTTTGCATTATGTCTTTTGAATGAAGTGCACCGTGTGCCTCGTTCACTTCTGATATCAGAAATGCAAAACCTAAGTTGTCATTCTTGTTCCAGAAAGCATTGCAACGCAATGTTTCTATAGCCTCAGATATGAGCATACCTTGTAACAATTGAACATAATGAGTTCTGCTCAATACTGACTGGACTATTTTGCATCCAGATATCTCCGCCTCAATAAGTGCATTGTCTATGCCACATCCACTGAGATAACTTCCTGCACACCGCAACACAACTTTTGCCATGTGGAAAACGCCCCTCATTGGATAAAGACCATCAAATTCCACTGGATTGCTCATAAAAATGTCAGCTACTATATAGAAAGCACCTTAATTTCAGACAGTTGGCAGGGTAGGCTGATCTTCAAACTGAGCACGCACGTTTTGGAAACTTTGTAGAACTGTGTATACTGTTGGGTAGTTTGTGACTTGAGAGGGTATTACTGGTAAAAGCCTAACTTTCTTTGGTCGGACAGTATTCTGAGAGATCAGAGCATGAATTGCAGCCCAAAGAGGAACTGGCTTTTCTTCATCCTTCAGTCCGCACTGAATAAGCAATACAATAAATTAAGTTAAATCAGCTTTTGCGGCCTGCAGCATCAGGTTGATGAACACCCATGTCCTCTGCCACTTTGAAACTTTCTGGTTGAATGGGATGTGTTGATGGCCTGTAGTGATTTTGCAGACATTGGAAAGGCAGTTGGGTTATAAGTGTACAGCTTTGTTTGTTTATGCCTACAGATGACACAGCTTGTTTCCCAGCATTTGCTTCATTGCACAATGACAGCATCACATGTGCTGGATGTTCCAGACTAAGAACTGTCTTCAAAATCAAAATGATCAAGAGCAGCAATTATAAAACCTTTCCTGGTAAAGTGATATGGAAGTGGTGTGCTGTTGGATTCACATGATTTTATAGCATGAGCTGCTGACGAGGTCCTGCTCCGTACTGTAGTCATAACTTTTTGATACACCAGTCCTATTCATTGAAGTGATTAGCTCTCTACTTTTGTACTCGTCATAGATTGCCTGGGCAGTCATCATGTGTAGCAGAGTTTTCTTTTTGCTGTGATTTAATTCTTAAAGGATGATTTGGAAAAGACACAACATTTGCACAGCATAAGCCTGTCGGTTCTTGAGATTGTCTTCCACTTCTTCGTTAATATCTTCAAAGCCATCATTAATGTTGTCAGCTTTTGTTTTGAGCTCAAGAGCTATATAGTTTGTGAAAGTTTTGCTTTGTTGATATTAAAAATGATATAAAAATGTTAAGACAACATCAGACATTCTTGTTGACTCCTGTGATTTGCAGAGCTCTGGGTATCACAAAATATTCATGAAGTCCAAAATCTAAATATTTCAGGACATTTCATAGGAGTCAAATCAGCTGAGAACACCATAAGTGGCTCATTCTTTCTTTGTTAGACTGACAAAAAAATACTGTTGTTGTACAATCTCACCAGAAAAATCTTAATTTCATTATTATGGATCAATAAGGTTTCATCAATGTTGATCATTCTTTTTTTTATCGCACTGAGTTTGAACCTGTAGCCAGCACTCAAGAATGGCTTTAAAACTTAATTTGACCTTTCAAAGAGTGGAAACTTAGCTGAAGGCTGGCGGTTATGTTGCTGCTGGTAGCTCATTGTGCATTCATATTTTCAAAAGTATCCATGCATGAAGTTCGGGTGGGCATACAAAATCCTCTGCAAATACATTCACCTCGCTGTTTAGATCAGCTACTCGGCTGAAAACTTCATCTTGAAAGAAACAAGCTGCAGATAAAAATGTTTGCTCTTTGAGACTCACATTCTCTACTTTCTTTCATCAGTCCCTTTGGCCCTTGTTCTGACTAAAACGCAGATAACACATTGAAGATCCTCTGCTTTCTGATCAGATGTTGGAAGTGGATGAAGGATAGCCATTGACCTAAGTGGATAGGCATAGGGTTTGGTTGTCGCTTTCTCCGAAGACTCAGGTTCTTGTTGTGATTCACTGGTTTCTGCTCTTTTTTGACTATTTCTTTTCCAGGCTTTTTACCATTGTAGACAACTTGTAGCAATTATAAAATATTTGATCCTCTTCACCAGTCATTTTCAATCTTTTGTGAACTCCGTCTTGCTGTATTTCTGCAGCATCTCAAACTCTCACCTGTCCAGCCACAGTTGATGTTAGCTTTTCTTTTGGTTTGGTTTGACAAATTACACATTTTTCTTTGTTGAAGGAATCCTCAGATTTTGTAGTTAGCAACACTCTGTCAGGAGGTAAAGGTCCTGTGCTGCCACCTGGTTTGCTCATGTTTTTGAATTTGAATGAACGGAAAACCTGAAACGAAAACAATATTTAAATACATTACCAATATGATGTCTAATCCACATCATTGTAGAGCTGTCATTTTGGAAAATGGCGAAAGGGTTGCTCGGAGTTTTTTTCTGTCTCTAAGATTATTTGACCCTCAAAACCTATGTTTTGACACCAAAATGAAGTATACAGGTCTCATGGTTGCTGAAATATTGCATCATCACTGCAACAGATCATCCATTCTCAAAAATATCGCCCAGAAAAAAGTTGCCTGGATTAGCAATTTCTACCCAAGTTAAATTACTTCTGTAGTGATACAAAAACACAAATCAAAAATGAAAATCTCTTGACAACAATTGTTTACGGAGGTATATCAAGGGGCCAGGACTATCTTTTGTGTAGTCCACTTCCTTATGGGCTCTCTCCTTATTTCTCATGTGTTTACTGCAACCCGCTCAAGACTGAAATATGGAAGAGCCACCTCCAGCCAACGGGACATCATCAGCCTAGGTGGATGTTGTGCTAGCCTGCTGCCTTAGCCTATCATGCCAAGTATGGAGTTCGATACGGGCACAAAAAACATCTAGGGAAATACCATTGCTGAACAGTATGTGGGCATATTTAATGACGAATTAGAAGTTTCCCATTGGTAATACAGTATAATATGTAGTGAGGGCCTACATAACTGGCATATTTCACATGCTGCGTTGTTTTGGTCATGCTAATTCTTTCAGGTATTAACAGGAGAAATTAGCAAAGGCCATAAACTGGTTTTGAGCACAATTCGCTAGGAAACCGTAAGTCTAAATTTAATAGAATTGTTCCTGATCCTAAACCTATCGTAATTTTCAGACTGACACTAATATTGTGTAGGGGAAAATAAAGCCACATAAGGAAGCTCAAGCGATTTGCCAAGGATCACCCAACGTGTTCAATTAAGACAGTCTGTTTATTACCTAGTGTCATGATTAATCTGCCTCAAACTGAACCACAGAGATATGGAAGAGGTCAGCTTTCTGTGTGAATGGACATCATAACTACCATCAGCCACTCTTCCCCCCCCTCCAGAAGACCTCTGAGTTGAATAATTTTTTTTTTAGCTCTGTTCACCAGCTGAGTCAAATGCAGCCTCTGTCGTCTTTTACTTTGACGGTGAACTGTACCGTATTCTCATAGCTTTTGTCTTAAGCTGCCTTCTACTTTGATAACTACACCTGGTCTAAACAAACAACGAAACAGTCCTCTAGAGAAAGTGAGCCCATTACTCTGTGACTTATATATCATAAATTATGAAATAGAACATGTCAAGAGTGATGGAATATGTGAGGCCATAAGCAGTGCATGGCAAAGAACAAGCTATAGTTAACTCTGCTGATTTATAACTTGTGGATTTCTGTGTTTTATGAGTTAAAAACAATGTTGTCATTGACATATTCACCTAACTATGATGTTACTTTCACCTTTGTTTTTTTTCCCAGTGAACACACACACACATATATATTTAAAGCATTATTCCAAAATGAACCTCTACCTATGGGATAGATTGCACAAAAAGGTTAATCTATAAGGAATCAAACACTAAAATTAGACTTGTTTTAATATATAAACGGAAGGTGTATTGTAAGTGTACAACACTCACTACTCAGAAAATAGGTTCTAAATTGGGCTAATTGAAATTACTTCTTTGCTGAGTACCAGACAATCCCTGTGGGAAGCAGCTGTTCTCACTCTCCATTTTTAAGAACACATGTTTTTATTCTATGCTTTAGGGCTACATCTCAGAGGCATGATACAATTAGGTCGCCCTGCTTATTGGTGTATGAAGGTCAGTTAGGAAGGAGGGTGTGCAATGAAGGGAAGGCCCGACTTGTTGGTGGGGAAGGACCTGACAGAGATTCCTGGCAGCCATCTTGTTTCGGGCAAATTAGGATCCACAAATGGAAGGAAGGAGCACACATTGCCACAGATCACAAACAGCCGAGCCGAGGGCGGAATTGGGGATGCTGTGGTTCAGGAGGGTTGCGGGGTTAGAGCATTATTGGGTCCACAATTATTTTTTTCCATGCCCCTTCACGTACACACACTGATTAACTCTGATGTACTTTGTACATAGAGGAGAAAATGTTTTGCGATCAGAAGCACAATGTTTATAATCGATAAAAAATCTATACCTGTTTATTTAAGACTTTTTAATGTGCTTTTTAATTGTAAATGTTTTTGAAGATCACATTAAAAAATGCAGAGCTCTTTATGACATTTGATAATAGTGCTTCTCTGTTGATGTAAAAACTAGCTTCAGCGGATCAAAACGCTTAGTACCAAATGATGAGTGTCAGATGAATAAGAATTTCGTTATTACGGGGAAATCTGTACTATTTTAACCAAGAAACTTATTATCTCGAAATAAATGAATGGCTTGACCAACACAGATATGTTGTGCGTGGGTTCAGAGATGGGCTCGGTAGAGAGGGTTCCCTTGAAATTAAAAGCTCATTGGTGAAAAACAGATTTTGAAAATGTGTTAATTTGTTAGTTTATTTTCACAAAGAACCTTCATCAGATAGTAAATCATTGTGCTTAATTACTGATCCACTCGGAGACAGAAGTCAGATTAAACTTGGTGTCAGACTCCAACATGATAGGAGGTAACCTAAAGTTAACGACTGATATACACTTTTCATCCACTGCTTCCTGTTTCACTATCTGCCCAAACAGTAAATAAAACCCCACCCTTTATTCATCTGGCACTGAAACAAGGAAAATAAGTATTCAGCGTCCTTAAAAAATAAGATATGTGATAAAGTTGGGATGAAAATCCTAAACACGTGTAATGTAATTATTAGCACTTTAGATTATATACCCGTGCTCATCTTTGTGTATGTGTTTATATATATGTATTGTTTTATATATATATATATATATATATATATATATATATATATATATATATAGCGGTTAGAAATGATTATTGTATTGTGCTGGAATTGGTAGCGCTTTCTATCCCTCTGTGATGCATAAAGCACTTTCTGGATTAGATAAGTAGCAACTCCATAAGTATCATTGTCATGCCTTATCCTGGTATCTGGGCAAGAGGGTGAGAGGGGATCACGGGATTCAGAAAATCCCTCATCCCCCTCCACTATGGGGAAAGTGTGGCACAACTTTTTCTCTGTTCATCCACAGCCTACCCTGTCAAAATACAACAAAGGTTTCCAGCGGGAGAGGTGCTGGCCGAAGAATAGTACAGGGTTTGGTTAGATATTAAGTTATTGGTTGTGGTATGTGACAGCAGTTCTTGGGCAACTACCACAATCCTTGTCAGAGTGAACCACAAAAGTCTCTCTAGTAGTTTGACACAAAAACAGTCGGGTTTAACTTAGAGGCAGCGTGTAACATATTTATGCAGTACACAAACAGTAATAAAGTACAAATGCAGCACCAACGCAAGAAAAGAAAAATCCCAGACCAATATAGAAACATTGAGTAAATTTGGATAAATACAATTCCAGAAGATCAATAATCAAATCAATGTTTAAGTTTTTAGTGAAAATATCACCTTATAGCACAAAGTTCCACATGCGATCATTTGGTAGCAGTAGACCAGAGGAAAGTTGCAACTTTAGACTAATGCAATGGAGTGTAAGCTGGATACAGGCAGGGGATCAGGTTAGTCCCACTGAAGTTTTACCTTCTCAAGTCGAGCACAGAGTTTCATTCATGATGGAGACCTTGAGGAGCCCAACGTCGTGATTTTCATCTTTTTCTTCTTGGAGGAACTTCCAGTGATCGCAGCCAAGGGCCCAGGACCTAGGGGCCGCCCCTTGATGATCAGGATTCCATGCTGCAGTGGCCAGCAGCAGGACTCGGACAGGTCCAGTTGCAGCTAGTCAGCCGGGCAATTGCAGGGAAGCCTCTGGAAGCATATTGTGTCCCATTAGCTTTCACAGGAGTATTACCACCAGCTTACGATTAGAGGCACTATGGATACCTGGGTTGAAGACAAGCAGGTCAGTCCTTCAGACAACAAGGCAATCCTTCAAGCAACATGGCAGTCCTGAATCTTCCACGGGTCCAGGAATGTATTGAAGCTGGGTTCTGAAGGTCCTTTTTTATGTCATCAGGCAACAGGGATACTAGGTCTAGAAAGGTCTTACTCTTCCCCTGGTCTGGGTCCAATCTGTCTTGGTTAGCACATGGCAGGGTAGGGCTAGTGTCAGGTTCCTTTGTGAGGAGTGTAAGTAGGGCAGGGTACAGTTACACCCCAGTCATTTTGTCAGTAAGGCCCTCTCCCAGCTACACTCAGGTCCTATTTTTCCCTATGTGGGCCCAATAAGCATCCTTAATGGGGGATCTATTAACCAACCCAGACAACTGGAAACTCCTAGTAGGCACCAGAAACTTTTTGGCAGGACCATTTTCTAAAAGTAGCATTTTCAAAATTGTAATCTAAAATTCAGCTTTACCATTAAGGAGGATTTTAAATTACAGTTCATCTGAGTGTAAACAGCATATCTCTATCTGCTCACAATCCAAGGTTATATGGTAACCCAGTGTAGCCTGTGGTAGAGATGGACCTTACAGCAGTGAAAAACAACTTTAGGAGTTTTTCACAACGAGGGTAAGTAAAACTTGAATAGACCTTTCCTACTTTTAAAATGCCATACACAATGGCCTCTGGGTGGCTAGGGCCTGCTTTCCGGTTGATTTATAGGCTTTAAAAGGGGAGTGTTAGACTTGGCAAAAGGTTTATTTTGCCAGATCGAAATGGCAGGTTAAAACTGCATTACAGGCAGCAGTGGCAGACCCGAGGAATATATTAAAATGCACGAGTGCTGCAGGCCCACTAGTAGCATTTAATGTACAGGCTCTGGGTGCAAATAGTACTATTTACTAGTGACTTACAAGTAAATTAAATGTGCCACTCCGTTGTAGGCTAATTTTAGCATAGTTTATTTCGAGAGCGCAGATATTTAAGAACTGGTTAGCAGAGACAAAGTATGCAGAGTCCTAAAGCCAACAAAAAAGAATTCAGCAAAACAGGAGGGGTGAAGGCAGAAAGTTTAGGGAGAATACCATGCCAAGGATGTCAGGTCTAACAAAGTTGATATGAGTTACTTTCAGGGCTGCGATTGGAATTGTTGCCACTCGAATGAAAATTCAAATTTTTTCCTCTTCCCTGGCAATGTTGCTTGTTATTATGATCTGGCACTAACCTGATAGTGATGGTATATGTGTCAGCCTAGCATACTCCTGACCTTGTACTAGAACTGCTAGTATCACCTAAAGACTGATATGTTGCTAATACATTGGTGTAATTAAAAACAATCTTAAAATACAAGGCTCTTAATTGCAAAAAATACATGAAAGGATATAGATCTAAGAGAGGTAATGTGAAAGTTTAAATCACTGAAGACATGCATATCGTAACCTTAGCATCATGAGGTTACTATTTACTTCACTTGTCCCACTAGGAAGGGCCCAGAGGCGCTCAGTGCAGATGAACTGCATAAATTAACCTGTGACTGTCCTGTTACAGTGGCCCTATCACTAATTCAGTACACATAATTTCTAGAACTTTTTGAGCAGATGTGTCCAACATAATTCTAAGAGGGCAGAACTGTGCCAGATCCAGATGAAAATGTTACTGTAGAAATGAGTTTCTTTTTGATTTACTGCATAGAAATTCATCATATATGGATACGAAAATGTGGAATCGAACCACCCCTTCTGAACTGTGGCTGGAGACTCTTAGCCTAGAGTAATCTTACCTCATGTCATCCAGGGGTCTTTTGAGTCATTGCCTATAAATTCATCTTATGTAGATGTTGTGAAAATGTGGCATGGATCCACCTCTCCTAGGCTGTGGCTGGACATTACTAGTATTTCTGTGCCACAGACGTAGCCTAAAGTTAGAAGACCACAGTAGATGGTCAAAGACGAGCATAGTCAGTCAGTGAGAGAAGAGAAAGCTAGGTTTTGATGGGGAGAAATTGTCCATCCAGAGGTACTCCAGTTCCCAGTAGATCTGACACACCCTTGAATCTGGTATTGCAGCTCGGGTCTGTCTCTGACTCCAGGCAGGGGGCCTGGTCTCTGGAGACTCCAGGAAGCCAGTGCTAGGGGCCTCAGCCCCAGCAGTCAATCCCAGGTCAGGACACAACTCTTCCTGGGGAAAAAGGTGCTCCCCCTGGTGACTATCCCCTCAGAGAAAACGAGTATGGTACCTAATGGTGAATCCAGCCATGTTTCAAATAGGAGTAGAAAGTTACATCCCTTGCCAAGCAACATTCTATCAATGCAGCATTAGACTGAAGAAGAGTCTATGAGATCCTAACTGTACCTACGAAACAAAGTCAGATTTGCCCATTAACATTTAAGGATTATCTGATTATTGAGGGGCTAGTGAGTGCTGAGGTTGAGCGAGCAGACTGATAGCGAGTGCTGTAAAATCCAATTTCAAATGTATCTCAAGATAATTTAAAATACTGTTTCATTCGAACAACAGGAATACATTTTTGACTTTGAAATGGTACTTTTCTACAGATGTAGAGGTAGTGTTAAACAATGCACACAATAGTCTCTTCTGTCCTGAGATGAAACATCAAGAGTTCTCTTTTGGCCTAGGGTGATAAGTTATAATCTGAAGTAGTCTTTAAAACAAATAAGGACCACACCCAAGTTTTCCGCTTGTGCGAAACTGCAATTTTATGCCAATAAATTTTATGAAAATAATGTAAAACTACACAAAATGTCACAATATTCACTTGCTGTATCAAGATAGAAAACTGAATATGGGCATACCTCACATGACATAGAAGCAGAAGACTAGCTTGAGTAAGAAGTATCTCTACCGGACTCAAATTAAGCAAACGTTTGCATTTGTAAAATCCTCACAAATTTCATAAGCAGTCCTCATTTATCAATTTGAGGCTATATTTGAGTCATTTTGTTATGAGGCCTCGCTTACAAATAGGGTAAGTCAAAGTACTAACAGATGAGACTGCGTAGCAGAAGCGAGAAAGGTTGAGCAGAGTAGTACCATGGGCCTACACACACCAGCTCGTTGATGCAGTTCCACGAGTGGCTGTATCTTAATCAAAGTTTTCCATGTATTTGGCCCAGAGACAAACAGCGGGAACTGTGGTTGCTACAGACAAAGGACCGCTGGGACTCATGCTTCTGCCAAGTATCCTGTGCGCGGAATAACAATCTCAGCAATTAGAAAAAGAAAGACATGATGGATCCTACTGCGCCAGGGAAGACAGAAGGGGTCTGAACATAGAACGGGAAAAGGAAGAAGGACACTGCTTACAATGGACCTCCCCAATGGGAGCAAACAAGGCGAGCGGAAAATGAGAGATGGACATTTGCACCACTGAGCAGGCACAAGCTGTGAGCGCTTGGCAAGCTGGCAGGTTACTGGAACCGAAAGACCTATGATATTCTAACGCAGCGCACTAGCTCCAGCCAGGAGAAGCTGCAGCCAGCACTGGGCCTGAATAGCAAACACGATGAGTACAGCGAAGGCTACTGGGGAAAGATTTTGTTTTCTGGGGTAAGCTCAGACTGATATATGCTACGCAAAAATAAATACATCCCACTTATAAAGCTCCTTGTCAAATAAATATATTTTTTTTGAGTGAGAGGCAGTAATTAGTTTGGTTGAGGCACTGTTCTTATTAGTTTACTGTGTAGGAGCCTCTATTTTGGTTTGCATGGCTATTGATGCCTAACTCTTCGTCAAGGGCATTGAAATTCATGCCATTTGCAGAGCCGGAGTTCAGGCCTTCTAAATCTTGCTAGTCTAGTCATGGTGTGATCATTCCAGAGATTTGGACTTCTATAAGACAATGAACAGACGAGGGGAGTTGAAGTCTGCAAGAAACAAGGATTGTCAAAGCCAAAATGTGTTAGTTACCTTTTCGACCAAATGGTTTGCCAATGTTTTTTGCAGATGGCCTGCAGTATTGGCTAAAATAAAAAGAATTATCTTAAAAGGAGAGTGATGAAGAGTGCACCAATGCCATGTTTACATATCATGCAAAAACAGATGATGGACGGAATACAGAACAAATCAAACATTTAATCCAGTCACAGATCTAAGTTTAATCCATCAGTTTTTGTTGCTTGCCATGCCATTCCAGTTTGGACCCATCCATATGCAAATCAGTCCAGACCCTGTTCCCTATGGGAACAGTCCAGCCCGAACTGCCAGGCCAGGTCCTCCGTGCAAGATGGTAGACTCCAATTGGGTGGTAGGTTAATAAAAAAAAAAGTAAAGTTTTTAAAAGGTGAACAAAAGGCAGTGTTGAAAACAGAGAGAAACAGACAGAAAATGAGAACTATAGACCATCCAAAAAAATCGAAATATTTTTTAAGAACTGTCAAGAGGAGAGCAATGGGGAAGCAAGTGGAGGGGAAGGAAGTAATTGTGTGGTCAATAGGTAGTTGGAAAGGTAGCAACAGAGGAGTTTGAGGCAAGGGACAAAAACAGGATGGGGAAGTAAGCAATAAACAAGCTTTAGGTGGTGGAGGAGGGGAATCATGCATCACCTGATGCGGGGGCTGTATTTTGGGTGGAGAGCAGCAAGCGAGGATTAAAGCAAGAAAACACATACATTCTAATGGAGTGCTAAGTGTGAGAAGTGGAAGGTTACAAGTCATACAATCAAAATAATGGTAAAGAAAATGTTGTCCAGGATATAGAAAAACACACACACACTATGGTAAAGCCAATTGGTCGCACCTATCCAAGAGCTATTGTCATTGAAAATGTGTGTTAAACTATTGTACACCAGCGTGGCTGCTGTTCAAGATGGCTAAAAGTTAGTTGTGCAGAGCAGAGTGGTGTGGAGTGGGGTGGCAATGAGTGGAGTAGAGTGGCATAAAGGAGAGTGGAGTGTGGTGGAGTGAATTGTTATTTTGTGGAGTGTCATAGAGCAGAGTGAAGTGTCTTAGAATGGAGTATGCATGGTGAGTTAGCTCACTGCCATTTTATACAATACATTTTCAATATAAATGACCATTACATGTGCACATTTAGTTTTACTGATAAAATTGCACAACGGATAATGTGTGGAAATGACATCACCTAATGTATTTATTTGTTCTGATTGTATTACGGTATTTACAAATTTCGAAATTACAAAAAAGTGCTTTATTTGTGCTTTCCTAATTCTGATATATTCTCATATATTTGCACACCTCATTTATAGACATTTACATTTTGCTGTGTGCTAAAAAAACAACTTTTCTTTCCCAGTACCCAGCAAGATTGTCACATAAATCCTCTCACTTTGAAGTCAGAATGCTAAGTAAACAAGCATTTACAATGCAACAGGTCTCGCATTTCTCCAACTTAGAGATATTAGCAGTTGTAAACTCCCAACCGGACTTTTCTTGCCTCATTAAATGGAAAAATACCAAGCGCGATCGCGCTGCTAAACAAATGAGATCGCGCTGCGAAAAAAGAGAAAAAGTAGTCCACAAACCGGACGGAAAACAGCAAGCCTCATATCTTTTCAGTACTTGGTCGCTGCACTCGAAGAGGGCTAACCACCGGAAAAGGCATGACGTATGCATACCTTCCACTAATGAAAGCAAGCAGATTTTAAAAGGCAAGCCCACAAACCAATGAAAGACACTCACGTGACGTGGACGGGGCTCCGAGCCCTTTTCTAACTACTACAGAGTCTCGCAAGCGATACGCAGGCTCAAAACTAAAAAAACGAGCTCTGCTGGAAGATCAAGCCTAACATTTGGCCTCTCTCTTTGAAGGCACTCCGAATGTGAAAAGAATCGAGCAAGATTTAAAGATCTATTTACAGAAAGCGAGCACTCATGGAAGAATACAAGGAGTGGTGGTGAAGAGTCTGTGCCCCACAGGAGCGATGAAGACATGCTGTAACCAAAGCTTGTAAATGGTTTTCATAGCTGTGCTTTGGTGCCAGCTGATTGACAATCACTACACATTAAAGTAACCAGAACGTCTCCAATGCAGTTGATTTTGCTTCATGGACTTAGTGTGACTTGTGTTTCGGGTGATTATAGTCCCTGTGGTAATATTTTCCATAAATGAATTTATCAGGCCTTAGGGTTGCTGAAGTATATGAAGTAACCCATTTTCATATAGCGCCTCATACTGTACTTCTGCTGTTTCTAGTCCATATAAGAAATGTCACAAAGGAAGGCCGAGTTTACTTTGCTGGTATTAAAACTCATGGCCAGCTGATATGTAATCAAGGCAAGGCAGGCTCTTCCTTCTTTCCTTCTGAATGGTACAAATGCAGATACAATGTGTACTTGGGCTTAACCTATTAATATAACAGAAAAAAAGATACAGGTCATCTTCACAGTATCTTATTTACCATGTGTAATTGTTCTCATTGCAATAGGTTACTGTCAAAATGTAGTGATATTGACTTGTATTTCTTTCCTTTTTAAATTGTTTCCCTACGAGAATACTTTAGTTGTTTGTTTGAAGGAAGCGGATTTCATTCTAGAGTAGCACTTTAAAGAAAGTATTGGACAAAGTTCGTCGGAAAAAGTGATTGTAGATAAACTCCGAGTAGAAGCATTCTTCTGGTTCCTTGTCTTTTTATCATACAATTCAGTGTGTGATTTATATGTTTACATTTTGGATCATGTAACCTGATTCAAACTGCCTGCCTGCTCACTCTTGCCAAAATGATTTACAATTTTCGCTACGGTAGAAATCGCAACTAGCTCATTAAATAGAACCATTCGATACCATTTTTATTTGAGATTAATGCATACTTTAGAATATTGAAATACTATATTTATTTGATTGTTTCATATCCAGCCAACATAGCCCTAAGCACTCTGGAGTGTCAACATTATATATAGAATAATATAGTTGTTTTTGAGTATAAAACGTGGTGCCATATATGCCTGGTAAAAATTGGCATAGCTAGGGTATTCGCTACCCTGTGGCAATCGGCCATTTTTGAGCAGGAACTGTACTAGGCTTCAGTGTTGGGGTGTAGTCAGGGCAGTGCTTAATTTGTTGTTTCCAGTGCTGAGCACTGGCATTTACTTTTGAGGGCCGGTGCTTATTCTTTTTCCTCGGGAAAGACGGAGGAAAGGAAAAAACGAAAAACCGTCACAAAGGGAGTAAGTAGAAAACTGCTAGAGTGAGCTGAAGAAGCAGGGGAGTGGCTTTATATGGATTGAAGAGGTCTGAGATGGCTTCAGGATTTCGCCGCCTCAGTATTCTGTGTTCCCACATTTAAATGCAGCAGCCGCGTGTTTAAGAGGAGGTCTTTGGGCACCGGCACGTTTTTATTTACAAATTAAGCACTGAGTCAGGGTCACTCCAAATTTGCAATTCTGTGCCATTTTCTGCAGAAATTATGAAATAGCTGCATTTGCCACATAATTCATCATCTGCTGCACAATCTGGAGATTTTAACAAAAAGGAGTGTGTAGCTTAAACAGATCAAAAATAAATAAAAACTCAGCAACACGTTGCTGGGCAGTGGAAGGTCCCTCACAGTTGCCTTTCAGTTGCTTATTACTGTATTTGAGTGCTAAACTGGTACAAATGAGGTGAAACTGCCCAGACAGAGTTAGCGGACCCTGCTACATAATTTGGTTCCTTCACTCCCACATAATTCCAGTGGCCTTGGTTATAGTTAATGGTATAGTGTCTTAGGTCAAAATTGCTCACTCGTATTGGTATCCCACTGCTAGAGTCCTGGTCCATCCAGAAATGTCATTGTTTACATAGAGTCTGAGATTTAGATACATGTTTCCATATTTTGTGTCTCTAATCTGTTTTCTATATAGTTAGGTAATGTTTTTGCGGCACCTAGTGCTCTGGTTATCTGATTGTCAATTTTTTGATTGCCACGACAGTAACTTGTATTTGTCTGCTTGCACTTTACTGCATTGTGGATTTCAAACGATTTTCCATACACCATACCTTCCATGTGGACCCTTCATTGTCCTTCAGTTACTGTGGCCTCTTGAGGAGGCTTTTTGTTTTTTTTAGAAAATCCCCGTGCATTTTTCATTTGTTCATTGATAGTACTGCTCACTCGTTCCCTCAGAGGTTCATAATGACCCGGTATCGTCACTATTCTGTTGCTCATCACACAGCAGGGGTTCACGTTACAAAGTGATCTGTGGGCGAGGGGTTGGCACCTGTGATGTGGATGTGTGTGCTGTAGAGCAGTGGTTCCCAACCTGGGGTCCGGGGCCTGCCTGTTGGGTCCATGAAGTCTCCTCAAGGGGTCTGTTACTGCTTGGAAAATTAACAAATATTAACACAATAATAAAGTGTATATAAATAAAGTGGCTAAATGTACAAATGAAAATTTTAAAACGTACTGTAAATGTCAAGGAAGTTGAAATTGAAGGCTAAAAATTAAATTAGGATCTCAGATTGATTTGCAGGAGCAGTGCAGGCGCATCAAACAGAATATAGTATGGACGATGTGTGGCTTCGATTGAATTTAGAAAGCTCCATCTTTCCTATTAACATTTTTTAAATTTATTTTTTGTATTTTAATTGTTTGCAAATTAAATAAAACGTGTTATCATTTGTGTATTTGTTTGATGGAATGCTTGTTTCTGTATTTTGTGGATTATTTTGCAGTTCAAATCATCAACAATGTTTAGGTCTGGGTCCCCAACTTCCAGTAATGTCTCAATAAGGGGTCCCTGGATACAGTAAGGGTTCACAGGTTCCAATAATGGTAAAGTGGGGGTCCACAGAAGTCGAAAGGTTGAGAACCACTGCTGTAGAGGAGCTCTAGCCCCAGTTCCAATCTCAGCAGTGTATGAAAAATACTCATGTTATAGAGGAATCCCATTCCCCTCTGCTTTCGTGAGCAGCCTTTTCGAAATGTGGTCATGCACTGCAGTTGCATCAAGTTTTTAAAAAAAAGTTTGCTTCCTGCCATTGTGATGTAACAGAGCTCAGTCCTGGGCCCTGTCTCCTTGATTCCATGTTCATACTCGGCCTGGGCAGAGTTTGCAGAGTTCTGCTACGCGGAACTCCGCAAAGTGCTGAGAAAACTTTGCCGCACTACACAGAGTTCCGCAAACTTCGGAGTTTGGTTAAGTTGCACTGCTTGTGCTGATTTTCACTGCCAGGAGTTTCTCCCACGCTGTAAAATCAGTGTGAACAGCATTGCGCTGAGTGCCAGAGGGCGCTAACTTCTTTCTGACGCTCCATTAGATTTCCTACTTGAGCGGCAGCTTCCTCAGTGCAAGCGGCAGCTTTCTCATTGCGAGTGTTCGCATCCTACCGTTCATGTTCAGAAATTTTGCTCGCCAACTTAGCGATTTCTCTTGCGCTCGCCAACTTAACTTTGGTAAGCTAGCAAAAAAAACTCTGCTCCGTGTCACTTGGTGGAATATTTTGGAAGCGTGGAGCGCAGAAACCTCTGCCAGCAAAGTGGAATTCTTCACTCACCTCTAGTTCATACTAAGTTTAAAATTCCACTAGTTGAGAAACCTGATCACAACACAGGATGCGTTATACCCATATACAACATAGAATTGTAGATGGATAAAGTGGATTTTTTTATTTCGGGTTCTGAGAGATTTTATCGATAACTCTTATTCTACTCGTGTTCTCGATTTCATAACCCATATGTGAAAAAGATCCCTGTTCTTCAGAGTTGCCCATCTATAAGTATATATATATTTTTATTGAAACTGGTGAAAGTGTTACCTTTGATTTAGGCAATAACGAGTATCAAATTGGACTTCTTTGTGAACTGCTGCATAGAAAAAAGTAAATATTTAGGGTCCATGGTAGAGACAAAAACCATTGGCCAGGAGCTTGGAGACGCGTGAACAGGGGCCTTTTAGATGAACCCTTCCAGCATTCACAGCGCTCATTGGTATTTTCTGTCTATATTTTAGCATCTCCAAAATGTTGGCAACTATAAGGGTGCCTCACTGTTCCCTGTGAATTAGTTCCATTTAGATTCCATGTGCATTAATTTATCCTTCGTTGTTATCCTTAAAGTCCATGATCTAGATTGAACATCCCTGCAGTGCAAAAACTTGCATGTGCTTGCCTCTGTACAGTCTACAAATGATAAGTTTTCCCTGCCAGTGAAAACCATTAATGTGGAAAAATGATTAATGATTGGGATGAGCAGATATCGCACTTGCTTTTGAGAAGTGCTTCCACATAAAGATAATTTGGAGGCGTTGAGGCCTTCTCCTGAATTGATGACGTAAATTTGCCATCAGGCAGCATCAGTCTGAGCAATCTACCCCCATCTGTAAAGGCGAAGAGTGATATGTGAACAGAATGCACGTGGGTCTGAGGCAGAAGCAACTTTACGCAGAGGACTCCAACGCAGGCAGAAGATGACAGGTGTGATGAGGAACTAATGTCTGTAGATCTCCATGGTCAACAGAAAAGGATAGCTTCCTTTCAATTTTAGTAGCATCTTTTGTAATCCGGTTTTCAGTGGATGAGCCCTGTGTGTGAGCAGTAAGTGGTCCTAATACTACAATGTCATCTTTTCCTATCGGGATATTGACACCATTCACTTAGCCACAAAACCGTGAATCGTAGGGAAAATTGAACCAGCCCAAATTTGTGGTGCTGTCCAGCCAGAGTAATTTTCACTGCGGGAATACGATACAGATTGTTGGTGACTTTGTTACTGAAACACTGTTGTTATAACCAGACATGCGTACTCAGAGGTGCAAGCTGTTTTTCTAGTGATACAGACTTGCCTTAATCCTTAATTGGTGCTTCTGGGAGCTGTGCGTCTGCTCCCTCTTGGTGGCCCACTAGGCACTTGCCTTCAATACTTTTACTGTGGAACCCAGAAATCTTTTGTGTGGTCTTGGGACATGCGTGTGTTGGTGTTGCTGTTTGTTTTAGTCCTCATGTACAGTTGCTCCATTTAGCCGCGTGCCAGGTGCCAACCAGCAGCCTCCGGCAATGATCTTCGTCAGACACAACAGCCTACAGGAGACTGGAGTCTGTTGTGGGCGGTTCCAGAAATACTTGACCTGGGTTGGCTGGGAAGGCATTCTGGTATCAAGGAACATAGATATTTAATACCTCCATATAAACAATAAAATGCAAGCGATGATACTGCCAGGAGGTGTACATTGTAACTACAAAGAGGTCTCGGCTGAAATCCCTTTATTAATATTTCATTTTACTTTCTGTGGAATGTGATGTTGATGAATTTGTCATTGGGGGTACTTTGCATACTGTACTCATTTGGTATCTCTTTCTCTGTTTTGCAGGGTCTTTTCGAAACGACGGTCTGAAAGCAACTGATGTTCTGCCCATATTAAAAGAAAAAGTGGCCTTCGTGTCGGGTAAGATTGCTTATTACTGAAAATGTAGATTATGAGATCTACAGGGCACTGGAGGTAAATGCAGATAAAATTCCAGATTAGATTGATAGTGTTTTTAAAAAGTAGCCTTTGTTTAGATTGGCCAGGATTCAGTTTAACCCCAAGGGAAGGGTATTTTTGTGGTTAAATGAGCAAGAGGAACAAAAGTAGAAAAATCACACGAAATTTAAAAAATGAACTAAACATAACTCCGCCCCCCCCCCCCCCCCCAAAAAAAAAAAAAACGAATACTTTAGAGGAAGACTGTTTTCGGTTATTGAAAAGAAAGGAGAAGGGACATGTTTGCAATGTTTTTATGTATTTGTCTGAAATCTCAGAGCTGTTGTCAGAAAAGTACACATCTAAGGTACTAAATAGAATAAGCTCCTCATTTTGATGGAGTAGATTTAGTACATTTCATTTAGTGAACATTTGGAGAAGGCCCGCAGGTATGCAGCTTAGGTATATTTTTGTTTACTCTTCTGGATTTATTCTACAGCTAGAAGAATCCCAAAGTATGTGGGGGTGAATGATGGAAGGAGCATGCTCGCTTTCAGGGGGCACGCGTGGATGTCGGACGGCCTCCACCAATATTTAACTAGATTGTTGCTTCTAAGGGAACATGGGATGTTTTAGGAAAAAGTGTATGGTTAGGCAGTAAATTCAGCTAAAAGCACGTTATAATAAAGGAATACCATAAGGCAATAAATAATGCCCAACGTTCCTTCTACATGGCCCGTATCAATGCCGTGGAGAATTCCATCAAGGAAATGTTCAACATCGTAAAAAAGTATTTGCATCCTTTATCTTGAAAGCCAGCCATTAAGATCAAGGGTACTTGGTGAGAGCAAGGATGATGCTTTGGCCATGTCAGTTTGTGGCAGGCATCATGGGAAACTGTGGACCCTGGCATTACACTGACTTTAACCTGCTTTCTTAATACTTTTGGACCTGTATCTTTGATGTGTACCCATTTTGCGTTATCGCTGTGTCATTCAGGCTCACCTTTGGATCCTGTTCTGCCTTCTTTTTGCAGGTCGTTCACTACATCTATTGCTCCGATTGTCAGTGAGCTTCTCAGTCATTCCCTGGAGGCAGAATATGGTCCTGCATTCTTGAAAGATGCTAAATTAATCTCACTGCTAAGAAATCGGTCTACAGATCCAAACATTCTATTCAACTACCAGCCTGTTTACAAAACTGTTGGAGAAAGTGATTAACCTCCAATTATCGAAATATTTAGAAACTAATAGGCTTCTGCATCTCACCCAATCAGGTTTTCAACCTCTCCATAGCATGGAATAAGCCCTCCTTGAAGTGTCTGAGACAAGTAAATTTGCACTGGATGAGCAGAAGAGTGTTGCCTTCATTCTTCCCTATCTATCTGCAGCCTTTGACACATGATCCCATCCAGTGCTCTTGCAGAGGCTGGCATATATAGCCACTGTGTGTTTGTGTGGCTTTTGCTTCAGTCTTTCCTTGAGTGAAGAACACAAGACACCTGGCTCACACCTCACTCTCCATTGCAAAAGATACTTGCCTCAGGAGTGCCACAACCTCTACCTGAAACCCCACCCTGTTTAATGTTTACATGGTGCCACTTACCACTCTAATTGAATCTTATGGGTTGGCGACCTTATCATATGCAGATCACACACAATTGCTACTCACCTTTGATCATCCTCCCATAAAATCTCTTTGCTTCCTGTCTGATGGTGGTTCTGCTTTGGGTGCGGAAGAATTTCCTCCAATGCAATGCAGACAAAGCTGAGATTCCTGGGACTGCACCCCCCTCCCCCAACACCACAACAGGTAAAATTTGGGAGTAACATTGATGAAAAGTTATCTATGGACACCACACCGAACCCATGCATACTGGGACTTTATCCCCGACCTCAAAAAGTGGGAGTGTCCACGGGCTTTACAGACTTAGCCTTACTCTTGGCTAAATGCGCCATCACTGATCGCTGGAAGTCACCAATAGCCCTGCTGGCATCGAAGTGGCGTGAGGAGTCCTTGGAGTGGGGCTTGGCTGAAAGCGGAGCATTGCAGTGAGCAGAATATAGACGGCTGCGTAAGACTCCTATTTCCTTGGAATGGGATATGTATTTAGAAAGATATAGGATGCTGTTCTACACTCCTAAACATATCACCTGCGCGTAGGAACCCAGGAGGGTGCGCCTGCACTACACAAACAGCTCCCTTCCCCCTATATGAGACGCTGTACTTGCCATGTCCCTATAGGGTGGCACGAGATAGCCTCTTCACACACTTTACATACAATTCCACTGAACCTCACTTGCTACTACAACATTGATACCCTGTAGCCCTTGAACGCTGGATTCCATATGTGGACCCAACGGACACAAAATAAATGATGGTGGACTGAACTTGTTAGTTGTTTGTTCGGAGGGAAGGGGGACATAATGGTAGTTTATACTGCAGTAGCAGGAATTGGATATGCAATGGACAATAGGCCCATTCGTGGCCATATTCTTTTGTATTGTATATGGTAATACTGTGTATGTCATTGCTTCATTGTGTGTTAATGTATGCCTGCTACTATCAAAAAAAGCAATAAAGTTTGTGGGGAAAATGAAGTTATCTATGGACACCCAGATTAGCTCAGAAGCTGGTACATGTTTTAGTGTACTACGTTTTATTTGGAAATCCCTGGATTTGTTACCAGTCGAGCCTTGCAGGACAGTCCCTTGATCTGATCACATCAAGGCTTGACTACTCATTGCCAGTACATTGGGGGCCCGACTATAAAATCAGAAAACTTCAGACATTCCAAAATGTGGTATCCTGGTTCGTTGTGGCATGTCGAGGATGGTTTCAGTCTCTTATCTGCAGGAACTGCACTTGTTACCCATGAAGAAAAGGGCCTTGTTTAAAGCCTTAATTTTGTTCGATTGAGGACTTTTAAGTCAAGGCTTAGTTAATGATGAGAATTCTCTATTATGCACTCTCTAGACCTCTTCAATCAGCCTCAGTTCTGTTTGTGAAGTTTCCTAAGCTTCGTTGGACCAGATTTGGATGTAATTTCTTTTTTTTGTTGGCAGGCAAGGAATGGAACAAGCTTCCACTCTTTTTGCAAGCTATTCAGTGTGAAGCTTGCTTCAGGAAGGAGCTAAAATGCTTCTCTTTTTCGTATTACCCACTATGAGTGGCTTTTCGGATTCATGCAGTGTAGCACTGAGTCAGTCCCTTGAAGTAGCTGTGTGCTATAGAAATCGGTTCGTTTGTTCCTTCACTCATTGATGTTGTATGCTCCTTACCAGAAATTCCCACTGAGTTAAGCAAGGCCACTGGATATGTCCATGGTAATGGAACAATATATTTCCAGTATTAGATATTCCTTCTGTGGACCATTATCTGGTGCTTTGTTCCAGCAGGTTAAATTTAAAATGAATATTTCTACCCCCAGCATGTATTGTTTTATTACACAAAAGTACTGACAGGAAAAGTGGTCATTAAGTTATCGGGCCACCCTAAACTGGGGTCTGCTAGATCCACCACCACACTTGGTACAGACTGCTGCTCCACTGGTCAGTCTGATGTGATTGGGATTAAGCACACACATAAAGGATAAGTTTGTTGTACATGGGTTTCAGTGTGGTTCAACAGTCTTTTCTTTGAAGGCCTCTGCCTGCAGTGATCTTAATAAAAATCCCCTTTCAAACATGCTTAGATGGTATTGTGTGGGAAGTTCTTTTGTGTGCAATCGCTAATTCGAGCTGGTGGTTGCAGGGGAAGAGAGGTCACCTTCCCACCAGCACCCATTTTTGAGGACTGAAACTTATTTTTTCTCATTAAACTTTGACCCAGAGCAAGAGGGTGGTAAGGATGAATGAGGAAGAGAAGTAGGGGAAAACTTAGCAAAGTGTTAAAACAGAAACCAGAAAGAGTTAGGTATAGGGGCAGGTGGTAGATTATTCGCGCTTAAGGTGGAATCAAGGATACACAGCCTTGGTAATTAGCTCCGACCCCGGGATTCAGACAACAAATTTGGGCCCTGGAATAATTCTTTTACATATTAAGCAATGTTTGTGTGCAAGAAATCAGTTTGCTTGCCTACTCGTTCTCTCACTTCCGTCTTTCAAGCCTTGAGGACTGCTTAACACTTGACCAATCTCCTCTATTACTTATTTTTTTTGGTTATAAACCTTCAAGTCTCTTTTTATAAAGCTCGTGATGGCTACTTTTGTAACCCTGTGGCCCATTGCAGGTGTCTCTTCTGGTTCATTTAAAGTAGGAGATGGATCCTAAACGTTTAAGTATATTGGTGTTACTGCTACTAAATTACTTACCTGATAGCCAAAATGATCAAGGTCAGATTTTTTTTCCTCCTTGCAACTTCCCCTCATGGCCCACTTGCCACCTTGAAGTCCTAATTGTTCTTTACAAGCCATATAAGGTCTCATATGTGCCGTGGTTCAGCTGTACAGACAATAGGAATGCGACTTAGAGTATTTGTACATCAGCAATAGTTGAGTACCAGAGATACAGACAGACACATTGATAACCCTCTAATAGCTACCACTGCATTGATTAACGGCCTTTCAAAATAAAACTGACACCGCCCACTATACAAAGGACTAGCCCCCACTTACGATTAAAAGTGGTAACCATCGCAGCCTCTCAATTTTAGCATAGGTTTGCAGACGCCTTCTAACATTTTGACACATGATGATCAGCACGGCTAGGAATCACACATAGCTTCTTCATAGGTTTTTACTCTTAATTCCTACACATTTTTTATCTAGGTGTACCGCATAGCCAGCATATTTCCCTGTTATTTAGAACTCGGGTGATGAAGTTGAATCAAGGGAGGAAGCCTTCGGATACTATTCCTCAGGTTTCACATAGCTTCAGCAGCTTCCTGGAGATTAGGGGCCTTAAAATAGGTCTATACGGAAGGACTCCGTTCTTGTTAAGTGCGTAAGATATCCACATTAGATATTAGATGGAAATCGTTTACATAGTGATTTTTTTGTCTCGAAAATTTGAAATTGACTTAGATTGCTTGAAGCTGCGTTGAACACTCCTCCTAAAGATGATCATACAGATTGCCGCTTTGAAAGGTGCCGTGCCTTTGCAGCCTAAAAAATATATATAAGGAGTGGGCCAGGCAATCCCTATGCACATTAGCAACAGTCTCTTACATATTCCTAAATTGGTTTGTATTTTGAAAAATACACATATTTGCGTACATGATTAATTGTTTAGAAGTTCGTCCTTTAGTCGTGTTGACACCAATTGATGTATTTCCGAAGGAAATAAAAGATCCTCTTGTCTGATATTGTTATCTCTATTCTGCGTTTATCTGGGAGAATATGTCGCGCACTATGGAAAGTCCGTGCAGAATAACAGTTACAGGTTGTTAGGTGTTTGTATTCTTTTAGCCAAAAATTACTTTTGGAACACTGTTCCCAGTAATTTGACAGGGATCCATTATCAAAGTGTTCTTCTGTTCATTATGTGAGGTGGTGTGCGGACCACGCCTCCCCAATGTGGTTCACCCCTTCATCCAGCTTCCTAAAACAATCACTCACACTCTGGTGTGCACCTGATATACAGGACTAAAAACTCCAAAAAAGCTCACAAAAGAGTTATCTTTCAAAGATGAAATTTCAAAACATTTACCTGCAGACAGGTTGGTTAACTCGACCCCTGTTCCAACAGTTAGCCTGCCTCTTCTGTTTGGGGGCCTGTGTGTTGGGGCGGCGCTAAATGTCGGGTCGCCAAATACCAAGGCCAGTAGCCCTGATTCAACGACTTGCTTCTCTTATTCCCTGTCTCTTAATCCTAGAATTGCAGATTCCTACCTTTTGACACGGGTTTCCCATCTTTCTCGATCTCCTTTTTTCCCCCTTGTGTGATTTTCTCTCTGTTGCTCAGAGTCAATCTGGTGAGGAAAATAAGTGTGGGTCCCTAAAATTGAGTACCAGCGGGCCCCACTTGCAACCGCCGACTCAATTTAAGCGCTTAATTGGGGGCAAACTGACTGTCCTTTTCACTGCAGGCTGTTCATGTGCTCTCTGTACCACAGAACACACGTCACTGCACTGTCCTGCATTATCACTAAAACGCAGCACTCCACAGCCCTTCTAGTGGTGTGCACTTTCCGGGTGCCCTCAATCCCGCCACACCACGCCCACACAAACTTCCCTGGCGGTAGATGGCCGTGTCCAGGTAGCACAGTGCTTGTGTGTGCCAACCCCAGCAGATTCGATGTGCCTCGAAACCATCTTAAGCCACTGCTGTTGTCTTGGAAGTTGTGATCAGATCAAAGCCTTTAGGAGCTTCAGGACTGACTTGCACTCATAGACCAACCTTCTCAATCACGTGCTGGGAAACTGCAGGAAGAAAAAAGATTGCAAGCGAAAGGGGAGGAGGAAACTATTTAGGGAAAGAACATTTGGAACGCGGAAGCTGAGACACTAAATGGATGAAGAAATAGCAAGGAGAGCAGGGATGGGGGGACAGATGGATGCCCTGAAATCAGATTAATTTTTTGAGAAATGGAAGAAGCCTCTTTCTCAGACGTTGGTTTCCATGGCAACGTCATAGCTGTTCAAATAACAGGCCCGATCACAAATTTAGTAGCTTAAATCTCTCTGGCACGAAGAATGACAAAATGTGTTTAGTTCTGCTCTTGAGGATTGTTTGATAGGTTCACCCTGTTGTGCTCTGAGGGGAGCTTGGTGCATCCTCAGTGGCCGGAATCCTGATTCGTTGAGAACGCCTTTTAGAAACTTTAATATCTCAGTACTCTAGCCTCCATTTGTAACGGATGACTACATTAATTACAGTAAGTGCGGAGGTGCCAAGTTGTTTAGTAAGGGCTTGCCGCCAGCACAACCAAATAGTGGAAATCATTTGCAAAGTGATATCTTTTAAAAATGTTGATTACATTACTTGTTTTGACGGCACCAATTTAAGAAGCTGAGTAAAAGTGGGCATGACATCTGTACACACATTTAGAGCAATAACATATTGTTCTAGCCTGAAATATAATTTTCAACAATTACAGGCCATATCGTGCACGTTCGTAAAAAAAAGATTAGTTACAATTCTGTATCATAAATCAAGGCACCTTAAATCCTGTGCATGTACATGTTGAGGCCGCTTCTCGACATTTTGACCTCCTGCTCCTTTAGTCGTTTACAAATAGTAGTTCCTTCCCAGAACGTCTGGATTGCAGGACAGTGTGCATAAGTGGGCAGATTCTAAGATATTAAGCATTGTTAATTTGTCTGTGCTGCTTTCAAAACCTGACCCTTTTCCCCACTGCTTGTGCTCTGTGACCCCTCCATATAAATAATGCTCCGAAAGACTGAGCAGGTCATACCTGTTACTTATAACATATCACGCAAGACATGCATAGGTTTTATATGGGCCAGTTATGAAACATATCATGACCAAATAAGGATATTTTACATTTGGTCTCATCAGAGGTCATTCAGTCCCATTATTGATGAGACCTATCGTTTGCACCGGATGTTCAATGACAGTAATGAAAATTCTCATTTTAGCAAGGATATTTGAACTTAGCAATTAGGAATTTAATGAGTCTGTGATCAAAGCCAAGCTTTTCAGTACTCTCAACAAATCCACATGAGACAGAAAAAGGGTTTCTTGCATCCAGTGTTGGCCTTGCAGATTTATAAATATTTTATTATAGATCCTCGACCGAATTCTGTGCTTGTAATGTAATGCATTTAAGAATTTGACCCTAGAAGACATTGTAATAAATAATAGATGGTGAGACACTGTTTTTTTTGCTATCTTTTTGTAGATCCTAGCAATACTCCGGATTGAGAGCGCCCCTGCCAAACTGGAACACATTCAATGAAAATAAGGGTTGCAATTTCTTGTGGGCTAGTACTGGGAAGTCATAGCATATTATAGTTTAGACCAAGACTGCCTGTCAGGATGAGCAATTCCATAGACAAGGAAAGGTATCGACCTAGGCTTGCTGCGTATTGATAGCACAAATTACTGAAAATGGCTTTTATCAATGTATGGAGAGCTCTCAAGGAGAAAAAATGCTATTTTTACCTGCGACACTGAGAATCATTAATGCCTTGCACAGTTCTTGATGTATCATCAAGTGTTGGAGTCATCGAGTCCAGCTAATTCAGGAGTAGCACACGGTGAATATATGGTAAAAGGTATTTTTAAATCTCTGGCAATGTAGTAAGGAATATAAATACTCGGCAATGTATTTAGATACATGTGACACATTTTTAGGATGTTTTAGACAACTTTGAGATAATAGTGTGTGTGTTTCACTTTTGGTATGTTGATCGAGTTATTGGCATTGCTGCAACAAATAGCCCATGAAAATAAACAGAGAGATCCTTCCACATAAGAGAAGTCTCAGCTGGTACCCTGGTAGTTTTTGTTTTGTTTGGAATGTGGGACTTGTAGTTGAGGCTGGTGTTGACGTGGAAGGCCAAGTATTTTGCAGTTTGCCATGGGGTGACGCTTTCCAGTTTCATCTACATGAGCCGTTCTTATACTATTTTTTTTTTCCATTATCCTTAACAGTTGAACACTGTTATACTCCTTTCCTACAATCTTAGTAGATGTGGTCTCCATAAAAGTCAAGGTCCGTAACCTAGGTGTGATATACAATACAAACATGAGTCATAGCTCTCAAACAGGGTTCGTAATCATGCCCACTATCAGCTAGGCTGCCCCCCTCTGCTCATGTCAGCATCCTCGTGATTCCCAGGGCACACTGCATGCCAAGCAGAGACATTATTTCTCAGTTAGGGGTCCTTGCGTAAGGCACAATCTCGTTATAACTTTCACAATTGTATCAAACGCGTAGACCCGTAGAGAACAGTAAAAAAATAGCTTTTTAACAGGCCACGTCCCGACAAGGAACACCGGCGCATTCTTTACAAAACACTATGCTTAAGCCGAAGGAAAATACCCTTGATGCAATAACGAAAGGAAGTCCCTTTTGAATATCGCCGACAAACTATCATAAAATCAAGCAAAAAAAATAACTATGCGCTGTCATTAGTCTTGGTGACTCACTACTCAAACCATGCAAATGTAATGCTGTAAGTAGGGAAACACCTCCATCCAACAACATCAGTACTACAAGCAACTTCGAATCCAGCCTCTGGCTGTGTAACTCTAAAAGCACCTGGGAGCAATTCTGTTTTGCAGTGCATGCTATACTGTCATAGATATAACAAACATTTTTTTAAATTAGTTCAAAATCTGACTGACAGAAAATCTTGTTCTCTTCCATAAAGGCATCTTCAGCTTCTCAAATCAGGAATAATTTGCAGACCTAATCTGCCATTTAAGTGAGGCTCTATTTCAAAGTAGAATTCTCCTTGCCCATAAACTAACACAAGATATAGGCCTCCGTCCTCTCTGTCGTCATAGTGAAGCTCTAAATAGACCCCCTCATCAGAGAGCCACATCAAAATACATATACACCACAATGCACAAATACTGCAGTGGCAAAACACTCTAAATGAAGTCTCATTGCCACTCAACATTCAGTGATTCAAGCGCTGCCTCCACCTCATTCAGACCTGGATGTCCAACACCTACCTGGAACTCAACCCCAGCAATATTGAATTCCTCTTACTTACATAGGCTGTAGTCCCCTCAACCACTTCCCAGTCGCCTGAAAACACTTTACCCAATTCACTAAGGGGAATAGGTTAACAACCCAACCTTGATGTTCGTAACTTGTCAATTGTTTCACCTGTGACCAGAATTCCTGTTTCAAAATATAGCTACCTTTGGTATTTGGAAGGGACAAAACTCACACAAGAAAGGAAAGTGGAAAACTACACAAACTCAACCCTGTAAATGTAAGGAATCCCTAGTGGTTTTCAAAAATTGCCCTCACTCACTACATAGTGGCATACTTCATAGGGTGTGCTACAACACTGGCACAGACCAATGCTCAGGGTGGAGCAAAGTGTGTTATGTGGAGTCAATGCCCCCGTTTTAAAGGAATCCACTGTGCATAATGAATCTGCTTTAGGGGAGAGAGGTGTGTGGCCACCCTCCCTGAGCCTTAATACCTCCAGAGGATCCCATCCCCCCCAGGCACACATTATGTGCCGAGAAGCCCTCCTCCAGACACATTGGTTTCCCTGCTCATGCGAGCAGGGAATCAGAAGTCTGCGCCTACCTGTTGGGAGCTTTGAAAATGCTCCTGCTGGGTGGGAGCAGATATCTGTTTCCTTGCCCATGATCCTGCGGGCAGATAAACTCACATTGCTCCTGCCTGGAGGGAGCAAGCAAATGGCTGTTCCCTCCACGCACCCTTTCCACTTAATTAGTTTATTAAGTTCCAGTGAATGGGGTCCCTGGGGCCGAATGGGGATCGAGGAGACAATGGAGGATGGGGTCCCCAGGCTGTAAAAGATTGGAGAGGAGAGCTGCCCCCCCTTTCCAAATTTTTTTTTTATTATTTTTTTTAAAGGGTGCGGGGGGGAGGGGTGTTCAATGATAAATGAGCAGCAGGACTGCTCAATTATTTAGCACTGCTCCAGTATGGAGCACTCCATAATGCCATGCATGGGCTTTTTTTAATTAACTTTTTAGGCTTGGTGGTCCCCTTAAAATAGGGAGGCCCCTTGATAAAGTCAATAGGCTCACTTTTGTATATTTTGTTGTTGAAGACTGTGTACAGTGTATGGTTGGGTGTTCAGAGCCAAGGCAGGCTCTATGGCCAACCCACCGCTGCGAACGGACTTCGGCCTTGCATGGCAGGGAATTGGCTTTAAGTATGGTAATAAAAAAATGCTTTGCGTTTAGGAAAAGAAAAGAAAAAAAAATCACGGAAAAACTCAAAGGTTAAAGAGACGTAATAGTTTGGTGTAAATGTTATTGATGAGAAATCTTGATTGGCGGGGGAGGAGTTATAGTTACCTCAGGGCACGAGTTATAGGTACATGAGATAACTAACTGGTGAATCTGTCTATCTATCTATCTATCTATCTATCTATCTATCTATCTATCTATCTATCTATCTATCTATCTATCTATCTAGTTATATAATGCATGGGGAAAAAGCATTTTGAGACCCCCTTTTTCTTGGCCCCCCCACTTTACGGATCATCCTGAAACCTTCCATACAGCAGCTGAAGTGAGCATCGTATTTTTTGTTGGGAGAATCTCATGAAGATTTTTCAAACACCGCCAAAGTTGTTAGCAAAAAAAAAAAGGCTTTTTTAAACTTACAGACACAAGGTCCTAACAATAACTACCTAGTGGCGACTGCAACTGGGAGGGGAGGGTGTGAGTGAGTGTGCATGTATGGTATAAAATTTAATTAATTATTATCATTGTTGAACGTGGGCAGGGGCCATGACTCACAAGGGTGTTTAAGTTGATATATGAACGTTTTTGAAGAGGTTCCTGTCTTGAGGATGGAGATCAAGATGGTAAATATCTTGATTATGCTGGCTCCCTGTGGACCATAATCACTGCATCATAAGCTCTACATTAAACAGAGAGGTGATTTACCAGAGAGCACTGCTCATATTTGAAGAGCTCTCCACTTGCAGGCTTGTTCACACAAACCCATTCTGGACCTTGCGCTGCCCCAGAACTGTGCCCATGATCAGCGCTTCATTTGCAAGCTTTGTATCGTGACCTTTGAGTGTGGATCAGTCAGCAAACACTCAAGCTTTGCTCAGTAAGCATGGTTAATTGCTCCTTCGAGGGGCTTGGCAGCAAGATTAAGGGAAGCAACAGCGCCCTCATTCAGTTTCCATCTCTGCCATTTGTTTGGTATGTTGGCAGGCCCATCAAGAAGGGGCGGCACCTTCACTATGGCGAAGGAGCGTCACTCCTCTGGCTAAGCCAGCAGCAGAAAAATAAAACCATAGTCGTTTTATTTTTTTGCTGCTGGCTCACCCAGCAGTGCAGTGCAGGGAGGGGCTGGGTCACAGGAGGTGGGAGGGGGGTAGCCAAACACACATACACACTTAGGTTTCTCCAGCCTGGCTTTGTAAAGGCTCCAGGGTTGTGTCTTAGCAGTAGTCCAAGCAGCTCAGACCAATCCTGGCGCTGCTTTCATGCTCGGTTTAGCATGGTAGCAGTGCCAAGATGGCTGGGGAGCCTCTGCTGGTGTCCCAGTGAGTGCTGGGACACCACATCAAGGGAACAGGAGCAGGGCGGCAGGAGAATGAGGGGAGACGGCAGTAGGTAAGTTTTTTTTTTTTTTTTCTTTTTCCGTTCCCATTACCCCTCCTCTTCAGATTTGCAGCAGTTGCCACTAAAATATCAGACTAAGTAAGGGGAGTTCTTATGGCTGCTCACACTCCGATATTAGGTGAGTGCACCTTTTGCTGATGTCCAGCTCTGCATGGTCTCTTATAAATTTGACAGATACAGGGCCGTTGTATTGATCACCTGCTTCCATTTCCATTCTGCTTCTTGTGTTTCCTACAGATATTATCTTATTATTTAATGTAGCTAGGAGGGCCGACGGAAGTAGGCGCAGCACCACCAGACAGGCTTAAAGACCTTCAGATAGAAAGGAGGATTTTTTTCTTGCAGTATTTACTGCATGTTCAGATAGTGTGGCTAACATCAGTCGTTTTGGAATCAAACACTGATTCTTTTGACATGTGTTTACTTAAACATTTTCTGGTTTCCAAGGCAGGGCGTTTTGTAACGTGACTCTCTTGCTTCGTTATAAGAGAATATTTAGCCTGGTCGGAATTTAAATTACACTGGCGTAATTTGCATAATTTCACGTTATGCTTTTAAGTGAAATTCTCCAGATTACACCATTATGCCTCTTTGCAAAATGATGCACCATTTGCAGTAAAAGTGACAGTGAAATGCACCTTTTGCAGTTAAAATGTACAGCAAGCACATGGAAAAAACACCTCTGAAGGGCGCAGTAGTAGATGGGGAAATTGGGCACTGTGCCCTTCTAATTACACCACACACCAGCTCACAGCCAGTTTCCATTGTCAAAAGGCTGTACTCGATAGGTCTGCATTTGGTGCCTCAGGTGGCAGGAAAGGACTGTGGATCGAAGAAGGTCTCTCTCCAAGAGTACCTGGAAAAGGATGGCATCAGCTTCCTGACTTCATAAGTGAGTTAAAAAGGGATGCTTGAGGGCCTGTATCTGAAATACTTCCTGTGGTTGAATAATGTTGGGTGACCTTGGACTGGGCTTGTTCTGCCTACTTGAGAGGAGGCTCTCTGACATGGGAAGTGAAGGTGGTTGTTGTAGATTTTTCTGCCTTCTGCTTCTTGTCGATACAAGGTGGTGGCCATTTCATGGCCTGAGCCTGATACGTCTTGTGCCATTTTATGCCACCCAGGTATATGTGATGGCCCACAAGTGCATATCTAAAAACTTACTTATGCAAGTTTGTTCATAGAATAAAGGCATCTCGTTTCTCACACTCCTGGTGGATGTCTTCCATCCTCAGCCAAATCTGTGTCCTCTCTGGGCTCTCAGAGACACTCTCTGAAGTTGCCATTAGTGTACATCAATTTATATTCTGCTTACTCTTTAGACAAATCCGTTTTTTGTCATTTTTCTATATACATACATATCGTAGCCACCCTCTTTTTTGGCTTTTCTCGGTGGTGGCCACTATGCGATCCCAATATCTTGAACTTTTCTCCTCATTTTCAGGCTGTGCCTTATGCCTCCTAAAAATAGTTACTAAACCTCGCTTGGATAGTTATTTGCTGAGACTCTGCGCTGTGTGACTCAGCAATTTGCTGCAGTACCTATGACTTTAGCTAAATTTAACCATTGGCAACCACATGCTACACTGAACCCACCCTGATCCTTCTAGGCTCACAATCTCACATTATGCCTGTCTCATGGAAAACAATGCTTACTTCACATCACGTATACTTGCAAAAATGTTTTATTCAAATTTTTGCTTATACAATATGTCGAAACGTCCCCTCTTTCTGTCAATGTTACCCCCACTTTGTTCCTGATGTCAGTTTGCTTAGACTGTTTTCACTGGGATCCTGCTAATCAGGGCTTCAGTGATTGTGCGCTCTCCTCCAAATTTGGATGTTTTACTACGTCATACAACCCACAATTGGCATATTGGTGTACCCCTGTAAGGCATTGGTATATGGTGTTTGGGTAGCCAGGTTATTGGTATACCCATGGCTGCAGCATGTATTATTCCACCCAGGGGAACCCATGCAAACTGTGTCCGCAGGCCTGCCATTTGCAGCCTGCGTGAAATGGTGCATGCACCCTTTCCTTGCTGGACACTACATTAGGTCACTAAGTCATCCCTATGGTAGATCCTGTTTGGGTGGGCACCCCTGCATGAGCAGAAGTGCCCCTAGGAACTCCAGTGCCAATTCTCGGGACTTCGTAAGTGTGGGAAAGCCATGTTGTATATGTATTGTCTCTACCTGTGGTCCAGCTACATAATGGTAACTCCGAACCTGGGCATGTTTGGTATCAAACATGTTGGAATCATACCCCAATACTGATTTCAGTAATGGTGGCATGATTCCATGCACCCTGTGTGTTCCTTAGAGGATCCCCCAGTTCTGATCCTACCAGTCTTTCAGGGTCTGAGGGCAGCCACGCTGCTGCAGCCCCCTAGACAGGATTTTGCCATCCTGCTGCTTGACCAGCTTGAGCAGAGGACAGCAGAACAAAGGATCACCTGGAGGAGAGGGGTGCAACCTCCTCTCCTTTGGAAATAGGTGTTACTGAGCTGGGGAGGGTTAGCCTCCCATTGCCACTGGACTGCTTTGAAGGGCACATTTGGTGCCCTCATTGCATAATCTGGTTTGTACCAGTCCAGGGACCACTGGTCCCTTCTCTGACATGAAACACACAAAGGAAAGGTGAGTGACCACTCCCCTGTCCACCTGCACCCCTAGGGTGGTGCCCAGAGCTCCTCCAGGTGGCCCCTTGGTTCTGCCATCTTGAAACCAAGATGTGCAGAGTCCCCTGGGAGCATCAGATTGGTAACGTCAGAGACCCTCCTGATAGGTGGTCACCCCAGAGAGTGACCAACCCCCCTTTTTGGGCTATTTAGGGACTCCCTTGAGGGTGGGTCCCCGGTTTTGTCATGCAAGATATTGAAAGGAACTCTTCTCAAGACATCTTCTGCTCCTAGCCTCTGGATCCACTGCTGGGATACACAGGAACCGGACAAGACTGCACTGCCTGAGAAGACTTCTCTTTGCAACATTGTTTCCGTGGCTCCTGTCCGCATTCTGCAACATCTCCAATGCTGTGTATCCTCGGAGGTCTGCAAGACTTCGACTGCACCAAGAAGCAAGAAGGAATCTCCCTTGGAGTGAAGGAGTCACTCTCCTGCATCTGCAGACACCGAAGGCAACAACGTCCGGCTGGTGGGATATTCTGTCCGTTGGATCTGCAAAGATTTTCCAACACAGGTGGTGGTTCTGAGAGATCCCCTGGGTCCTCTCTGCCTTCTTTCCAATGTGGGAGACAGTGAGCCCTTGTCTCCCTTGTCTCTGCCACTAGGACAGAACCCCTGTACACCGCAACAATTGTATCATCCAAGGCTTGTTGACTCCTGCTCCGAGGTATCTTCAGGCTCCAAGTAGCCCCGGTCTCTAGCACTCTACCTCTGCAAGGCCAGTCTCCTCTCTCTATGTGGGACTCCTGTTAGGTGTGCTGACAGTGCCTCACTGCGACTTGCTGTGCCTGCTTCCAGTGAGTTGCTTGTGGGGGCTCTGACTGCTTCTTCTGGCTCTCCTTCATCCTAAGGGTCAGCCAGACACCCACGTCTCCCAAGAAGTCCCCGAGCCCTTGCTGGTCCTCCCCAGCTCTGCTAAACCTCCCACAGTTTTTTGCATTTGCCTGTGCTTGTTGGTGGTCCTCCTGACCACTGACCCATCAGCAATCCAGCCACCATCGAGGGAGACTTTAGGGACTCCTTTGCAGCTCCTGGACCCCACAGCTAGACGTTATCCATCACTGATGACCGTGATCTTGAGCTACAGAAGGGTGGGCATTGCCTCTTACCCCACCTGGACACTCCTGCGTGGACTGGACTCTATCCCCTTCTTTTGCAGGTCTGCTTTGCCCAGAATCCGCTACTGGTTTACACCGGTCTGGTCCTGGTTCTGCATTTCTCCAATCACAATGTCCCCGCTGTTAGTCTACAGGACGAGCGGGTAACTTACCTCTTACTTAAGTTGTAAGCCATGTTGACAATGAATGTGGAAGCCAATATTTTAGTCCATTTCTTTTTGTCCAGTTCCCAATACGGGGTCTCTATAAAGGTCTCTTTAACCTGTCCATAGCAGTATAAAGAGGGTTAAAATGTCCAAAACCCCAAGTGAGGGTGACTTCAGGAGAAATTCGATAATATTTGCCAACTAATCCCACACACAGCTATTCGTTGAACTTTTTCCTATATAAGTTTGTATTTCCATATGTGTTGCTTTCTTGTGTATGATCTTTAAAGTAAAAACACTTGATAAAAATGGTTTCCCCTAGCATGAAACAAAGGTTTCTTTTAAACCTCTCCCAAACTACGTTATTGACTGAGCAAGCTGAATGAGTACGTTGAATGAGGTTGATTCAGAGCTCTTGTTAATATGCAGAAATAGCTTGTTGCATCAGCGGCAAGTTTGCTCTTACATTTGAAACTTTGGGGTAACCTTATCTAACCCTTACACTTATTTCCAGTATTTCGCTTGATTGAATGTTACCCCTAGAGTACTGAGGCTTCCACCTCCCCTCCCCACTCATGAACCCTTTCTGTTGAGGTTTGGAAGGTTTGCATTCAGTTTGTCACAGCTATTATTAACAGAAGAAATCCAGGTCAAATGTGCATCTTTTTCCCGACATCACAAGAAGTCTGAATTTCCTGCTTGAGGAGCTGTGCAACAAAGCACCTCTGTCTTCTTTGGGAAAGGAGGAGTCTGGCATTGCAGGATGAGCAGCTCTACAGGAAAAATCAAGGTCCATTGTGTTCCATTTCACTCCTAGGTGCCCATGAAGAATCAGCCTTTACAAGAGCGATTTGGATGGACTTTGGTGTCTGTGCAGTAAGTTATTCCCCTGACCCCGACTCACACTATGGATCCTGGCAGGAACCATAAACTTTAATTGCAGGATTTTGGGAGGCCGGGTTGGAACTCAAGTTCTGAGTCCACATTAGGCCCAGTCAGGGCTACAACTGCCATTGCTAGAAGCCCTGATGAGGCTACAACTATTGGATATAGTAGGCCTGAAAAAGAGATGCTACGGCTAGTTGAGTTTGAGCAACTACACACTACTCCCACATAAGCCAGTAATTCCTCACCCTCCCTAGCCTGACAGTTAAATGTGGTTGGAGTTGTACTGGGCCCAGTATACAGAGCCATAGTACAACGGACCCCGGGCTATCAGGGATAAACAATTTAAATCCCTATGGTTGAGGTCCAGTAGCCACGTGCTGGCTCAGGGGCCTCCGAACCGGATCTGGCAATAACTTATTCAGTTGTGATTGAATAAAGTTACCAGAAAGATATTGTGCTGTCTCACACAACACCCAAACACTAATCTGCATACCATAAGTGTCAAGTTCACCAGAGTATGACCAGACCAAATGATGGGACCTCATGCACATCACCCAAGGTTTTAGAGGTTATACTGCGGCCGTACACTTCTCCCATCAGGCATATAGATCCGCCTGTAGGCGCTCCAGTTAGTGACATTAAACCAAACTAATGGCAACTGCTTGCAGTACAAATGACAGACAACCTGGTGTACTTTCTGTAGGTGACAAGCAGCAATGCCAGACCTCTCACTCAAGTCCTGCTCTCTTGCTTTTCTCAAAGGCCCCTATTGTGTGTATTTACCAAGCAGCGTGAGTGATCACACATAGTTCCTATCCCACACTCATTCTCTTCTCACAGGCCATTTCTCAACTTGCCCTGTCTTTTCGTCTCTTTAATGCTCTTGGAGGCTCTGCTTCTCCAGCTCTTTTTTTCGGTCTTCATTTCACTCCTGCTTCATCTTCCTCACTCTCTCTTTTTCAAGCACTGACACTCATGGCCCGCACCTCTCCATATTTATTTCATGCTCTCGTCTTATACTTTTGTCATCTCTTCACTGTCACCCATCTGTTTCTTCGCACTGTTCATTAATGATCATAAAACAGCTGTTGGTGTACTTAAATCAATACAAATCGTCTAAAATTCCAGCTTGAGAAATAATTAGAAACGCATAAACGTTTTGTTTTAGTATAAAGTGCAATTAGTAAACAATAATCACACTTCTGCTTAGTGGGACATGTTCCTTCGGGCCTTGCAACTAAGCCCCTCAGTGCAAGGAAGATATTGCGATAAAATGGATACTTTGTGAATTTTCTCATTTTTTGGCAGTGCCCTCGTGAGCTAGATCCAGGGAAAGGAAGGAACATTTGCTTCCAGCTTGCTTTGCATGAAGATATACAATGACTTGGCAGAAGTGCTGAGAAGGAATCAAATCCCCCTAGCAACAGTGGATAGCTTCATTTAATCGCACCTCCTATTCTAGTCCCTAACTGAGGAAGTTTAAGATTGAATTTTCTAGTGACTGCTCCTTGTGGATTAGGATGGTAGATATAAAAATAAAGTTATGTATCTACTGAGGTTTAACAAGGGTGCTTGAGTGACGCAAAAGAGTACTGCGTAATGCAAAGTATCGATAAACTTTTTTGTGCAAGAGGTTTTCGTCCACAATTTGATGCAATTCGAATGCATATAGCAGTTTTGTGTCTCCGGTGTAAAACCATAGATAATCTAGACAAAGTGGGAACAGTGCAAACACCAGTAGGATTCTGTTCAAGGCCCGATACACTAACGTCATGCAAAGTAGCACGACGTGGTTTTTCATTAAAGTTTAGTGGCAAAAGAAAGCAAGCCCCAAAATGGCCAAAATCATGATCTTTCCCGGCATAATGGATGTCATTTTAGCAAGACTAAACTTATTATGAGATTTACCATTAACCACTTGTTTGGCCGTAGTAATGGAGAGTGTACCTCGAGTCCAAACGCAAGCGAGGCACCACTCAATTGTGGTTAGCGATCACACAAACATAATTACATCATCAGTGTGTGAATCTTAGTAAATAGAGCTCTCTGTAGCTTTTTTGCTGCAGATTACTCAACAGTGTTCAATTGCACAATTCTTGATAAATCGCCCTAACATGTTTTAACAGTAAAACACAAAAAGTCGGTTGATTTCTGTGCTCTAACCCTCTGATATCATTCAATTGTTGATTGTCACAAATTGTCAGAAGGCTAAAAAAAATCTCTGCGGTCTTTTAAAAGCGCCCATCCTTTAACTCTGCTTAAGTCCATCCTGCCACCATATCTGCATCTGTCTTCCGCAGCTGTTGGATATGCTATTTTCTGCTGCAAATTCTCTAGTTGGCTGTGTTTAATTTAAGCTGGTTGGACTCACCGGCACCCATTTTTGAGGATCAGCATTTTTGTGTACAACAAAGTTTAATCCTGAACACAAAGTTAAAAAACAAAAGAGAGAAAGAAAGGAAAAGACAGAAAAACGGCGACACGTGGAGAAAGCGGGGGTGAACAAACCCTACAAGACTGGGATAGAGGCAGGGAGTGCCTTGTGCTGGATGAAGTGGCAAAGGTAGAATCAAGATCATGTAGACTTGGTGTTCAGCCGCTTGATTTTTGACAGCATCAGTCGCAGATTTCGGGGCTAAACTTTGGGTATATATTCTTTGGAATTAATCGACCTGTCTTAAAATGAATGTATATAGTAAAGAATATTTGTATGTTAAGAGGGCGTGGGGGATGTTCTTCAAAAGTTGGAAATATGCTATGCACTTCATAACTTGGTAATATGTTGGCTAAATGGTATGCATACCGGCTACATTCTGCACAACTTTAATTGGAGTTAATTGTTTTGCTATATAATGTACGTGTGAAACAATTTAATTAATTTTTTTTCTGAAAGTGTATTTTTACCTTTATTATCTATTAGTAATAGGAAACCATTAATAATAAGGTACAACGTCGAAAAAACCACGGCCATACCTGACCATTTCTCAACCATGGATGCATGTGACTGCCACATGAACATCAGAAACGTGCTAAGTGCATCTAAGTAATGGCTTGTGATACACTTGTCCTTCTGCAAGAATTACATGGATTTATTGAACGCCATGGATTGTGACCCGGGGCTTGCAAGACGTATTTCTCCTACTGTTCTTTATTAGGATACCTAGCGAGCATAACGGGCACTTGCTTAGTCATCGTAGCTCCCTGTTGTATATGAGGCTGGACGTAAGTCCTGTGTGAGTAAAATACTGTAAGTGCTTTAAGAGCGCTAGTCCAATTATCTCAGAGAACAATACTTCTGTTCCTTTACCTTTTGTTGACCGACCAGAGTGAGCAGTAGTTATGGCAACCTACTGTTTCCTAACATTGGCCCACAACCCTTTAACATATTAAAATGTCATCATTGTCAGTGGTAGCGACACTTCCACACATTGGATAACATAATATTAACATTTGAAAGCAGTTGTGCTTCCTTTCACGCTCAGAGAAAGGCACACCTCCACTCTAATAAGGTGCTTCCTGCAGACAACAGTAATGTGAATCAAAATCTTAACTCATTGTATTACCAGTTTGTCTCCTTTCTTCGAAAGAGGATTATGCTACATCTTTCTATCCATCCTGATCAGTTACGAAATTGTCTTAGAGAAGGTGGGTCTAGGCCTCCCGACAGCCCTTTCAACTCAAGGATAATTGCAGGGTGTCTCTGCTTTAAAGTCCTTTCTTTACAAATTATTCCCATTTTTCTGTCCTCTAATTATCGTCTGCTTTACGTTGAACTCTTGCTATGCGTTTCTGCGCCGCACAGTAATTACTATATCAGTACTTACAATATATGTAAAAAAGACAGAAAAGAAGTGCAAGGCCAAAAGTTTGGATTAGGATTTGCCACTGGCGCTGTTGAACGTCGGGATGCCTAGTCTAGATTAAGCCTCATTTTGCTTTCTTCCAGCACCTACACTTTCCGTATCTGATGTGTGCAGGTACTTTTTCAATCCGGGTTCCTCCATTTGTTGCACTTTTCCTATCTTTTCCTCCTCCTCCTTTCCCCTTTTTCTGCCCATCTTACTCTGGCTCTTTCCTACAATCGGATGATGAAAAATAAGGTCTTTCTTCAGAACTAAGGGCCACTGCTTCATGGTGCACCAGGCGCCATCTTGGAATGTTTTTTCTCATAAAGAAAAACAAACATCATCTAGCAGCACTTTAGAATTGTCTTTTTTTGCCACGGAAAACCAGCGTTAGCAAAACCAGCAGCTCCGCAACATCTTATGATTGTAATATCTATTGGCTTTGCCAGTGATTGTTTTTTCTTCTTCACCTCCCGTCAGTTGGGCTCCTACATTTATAACCAAAAACTATAAGCACCAGCATGCAGAGACTAAACCCAGGACTCTGTGAAACAATGACAGATGAAACAGGAGAAATTAAAATCTCTCAATCAACTTTACCTAGAAGATTTTTGGGAGAACTTTTCAATAGTACCGGCTAGATTTCATAAAAAACTAAATCAAGAGAAGCGATTTTTACCCTCGCCCCCTCCCACTGGTTTCCACCTGTACTTCTGGGAATGACGTGTTATTCCCGGTGAGGCCCTTTTCCCTGTGTATGGAATTTCCTCCATTGCGTAATCGTTTTTTCCCCCTGGTAAAGCCCTTCAACTAACAATCACCCGATGTAGAGGTGATCAACTTCCTTTATCCTGTGAATGGAGCCACTCCAACTCTGGGTGGAGTAACATTATTCCCATTTACAGGTCTGAAAATGGCCAGATTGGGGTACAACAACCATAAATGTACAAGGCAACTCATTCATTGGAACACCCATTTCTCGCCACTTGAGGATCCTTATTTCGATATCGCTATGCTTGTGGTGGAAAAATCCATAATAGTAAATCCAGTTATGCTTGCCTGAAATCCTTTGGTGACTCCTTGCTGGCGAAAATAGAGGTATTTCCTCTGTAAACGCAGGTTTATTGCCTAAGATACCTTTGCGAATAGGGCTCTGATTGGTACCTTGCATCATTCAGTTGAGATGCTTGGAGAAAATGGATAAAACACATTGTTTCGTTCCTGTTATTACTTTTCACGTGCCCTTGTAGTCTCTTAGTAAAGTCCTTGGCAACGTATTCAGCAAAAATGTGAATGTAAAGAAAGCTAGTGTGATTTATACACCTCTTAGGAGTGGACGGAGTTTAAGTTATGCCTGGGTAATCAGACGCATTCAAGAAATTTCACACTGTACGAAGAAGGAGTTCCTTGAATGTTCCAGAGTTGTCACCTTCCCAACCCCTGCAGCCATTAGTCCTGGTCATCAGGAAGGGGGCATTAGGCTGCAATTTCATGAAATTGGGGGATGGTAACAAATATAATTATGAAGTTTCCAGTCCTAAACTTCTGCAGTGAATGCCAGAATAGTAACACGATGCCCAGTCTTTAGTTGAAGCATTTTGACTTCTTTCTAAACCCAGCGGTTTGAGATGGCGTTAATCTGTGTTAAGAAAGTAAATTGTTATGTGAACGATCATTACAAATAGGAAAATTATTTACGTATGTGCCGTGCTGCATTATAAACGTAGGGATCTGTTTTTCCCAAATATGAGTTTAGATCTGCTTTCACAACACATTAATCACCTCTTTGGGTAACTGGAGCAGCGCCGCATTTATATTTTTCTATGCCCGGTTTCCTTGATTTAAAGCTTTTAGCCTGTGATCACAGTCAATGCATTACAGATAGCATGCTTTTTAACGCTGCAGATTATTGGGCCGAATGCACACTTTTATGAAGATAAAGCGAGGAATAAAAAAGCCATTAGCTGGAGATGGAGCATCATGGCCTGTATGTAGAGCAATCATCCATGCACGCCAAGCTGTGGGCAACCTGCATCTTCTTAATGTTGCCCGCAAAAGGACATTAAACTGATCACTTTATTTGATCGGTTGATCAGTTGTGCTTTTTGTGTGCCCCCGATTCAAGTAATAAGGAAACACCACTACATTCATGTTGCATTATTACATTGAAGGGCTATCTTTTTGAGCAATGGGAAGGCCAAGATGTTTCGGTGACCCAACAAAGCCTTGGCATGGGTGAAAATTGTTGCCATACATTTCTGGTTTGCAAATGTCTTCAGTTTACAAAGGATGACGAGCCACAAACATGCTGGCCAAAGCACGCTCAAGCAGTATTGTGCTTTACAAGTTCTTTAAATACTTTCTTTGATGTTGAAGCTGGAACATTCGCTTTATAAAAAGTGTTAAAGTCGTAAAAAAAAAATGATTCCTGGTGCCTAAAACAAATTTGCCCCCCAGGGGAGCGACCCTTGCCTCCGGGGTCGCTCTCTTTGCATGAAATTGGCCCAAAAAAAAAAAATCCCTGGTGCCTAGTGGTTTCTGCCCCCCTTGGGGGAATATCGGCCTAATAAAAATAAGCTGATCTGCCCCCATAGGGGGTAGAAATGGCCTAAAATAAATTTGCCCCCCAGGGGAATGACCATTGCGTAAGGGCTCACTCCCCTTGCATAAAATTGACGCAAAAAAATAAAATCCCTGGTGTTTAGTGGTTTCTGCCCCCCTTTGGGGCAGATTGGCCTAAAGAAATGGCCTAAAAATATTTTTCCCCCCAGGGGAGCGACCCTTGCCTAAGGGGTCGCTCCCCACGTCTAAAAAAAAAAAAAAAAAAAAAAAAAAAAAAAAAACCATAAAACAAAAAAACAATTATTCCTGGTGCTAGAGGTTTCTGCCCCCCTGGGGTCAGATTGGCCTAATTACAGTAGGCCTTGCCTAAGGGGTCGCTTCCCACATATAAAAAACATAAACTAACAAAACAAAAAAAAATCCTGGTGTCTAGCGGTTTCTAATTGTTAATTTTAATTGAGAGTCTAATAACCTAAAACATTTTATCTTTGTTACATTTAAAAAAAACGAAAATATGTGCGTCGTTTAAAATAAAAAAAAAATGGATTTGATGTTTGCAGTTTGGATCCAGCAGTAACATTCGGCAGTGATTGCTTGTTTAGTTAAACCTTCTCAAGCTTTAACAAACATTATAAAATGGTAATAGGAGGTTTTCTCATGTGGGTTCTGTGCTTGTGAACATGGCACCGTAACACCCTTCTTTATGCAGGCTTAAATCTACAAGCTATTTGTGTATTCCTGCAAATGTTGTGATTTTGTTTAATCAATTTCGATGTGCATACATTTTGTGACGTACATTCTGTCTGGTTTTTTTAACAGTCCCTTTCTTCCTGCAGGTGGCCGTGACAAACGAGGCGGACCCATCCTGACCTTCCCAGCACGCAGCAATCACGACAGAATAAGGCAGGAAGACCTTCGGAAGCTTGTGACGTATTTGGCCAGCGTGCCAAGGTAAATTTTATGAGCTGTGGCCTTCTTGTTCTTCTTGTCACAGTGAGGTTCAGCTAAGAAGCTGTTTTTCTCTGGGTAGTGATTGCCTTTATTTGAAATACAACACTTTTTGGGTACAAGGCACGATTGCTAATGCTCATGTCTTCTTAATGGGGCCAAGTTGGCCATATGAGATGTTCATGTCTTCAAACATGTATGCTGGGTTGCTATGTACATGTGCCCTGTAGCTGTTTACTATTAATCTAGGTATGCACCCCTTGAATTTCTCAGTTTCACATTTGTTGAACAGATTATTACTGGTGTGTGCATAGATTTTCCAAATTAGATGTTTGAACAGTATTAGCTTACCCACCATCCTGCATTTTATCAGATTCATTTCATTATCCCATGCAGTTGAGACACATTTGTTCTGTGCATGAGGCACAGAATCAGTAGGCAGGCCTTGGACAATCATAATTTTTTTGCCAGACCTGCAGGTCTAGTGACTTAAATAATCTAATCAACCTAACTGTAATGCTCTTGACCTATAAACTGGTTTCAAATTATGTAATCCTAGGCAAATATTTTAGTTCACTGAGCCACCTTTTTCTTCATTAATACATATGATAGCATCTTTAAATGTCAGTGCAGCGTGTCCGCTGTACAAAAAAGTGTGTTTAATAGACTAAATGTTTGCTCCAAATACCGCATATAGGATACACATGACCCCTGACTTGCCTCTTATTCTGGGGCACTGGAATTATGTGATTGTGCTGTCACTGCCATTTTCGCATAGTTATAGATTTGCCGCATTTGTCACATAATCCATCATCTTGCACATAATCTGCAGATTTTACAAAAAAAAATGTTTCTAGTCCAAATGGTTCAAAAGTCACTAAATATACAACGGCACATGTTTTCACGCAGTGAGAGGCTCTTTGCAAAGATGGACTGGTCACCTTTCTGTTGCTTCTTGCTATATTTGAGTGTTAAATTGGTACTAATGAGATGCACCCAATGCCCAGAGAAAGAGCTAAAAAGTTAAAAAATTACAAAATAATGAAGTAATATTATTGCAAGATGTGGCACATTATGCCGCATAATTTGCCTTTTCTTTGCTGCATAATTTACTAAACCCTGCCGCATAATTTTGACCTCTCCTGCTGCATAATTCCAGTGGCCCTGCTTTTGGTTCATTAACAGCATTGTCATCGGGGCGCGGCAAGAATGTTTCTCTAATCCTGGTTCAAAACTAGCACTTTTATTGAATATGTAACTAAAGCATGAAGTAGTAGCGCACTGTCATTTCCAATCAGCACATTTTACATTAAATTAGCCACAACCTTTCCAAGTGACATGCAGTTTTCCAGATAAAAATATATAGTGCACAAACAGTAATGTTTGGCAATCGAGTTTTTGTAAATATTTGTCATTATCAAGTAAAGTGTTCTGATTTGTTTTGCCCCTATTTAAATCTTTGCATCACCCTTCTGAATTACAATTACAAAAAAGTACATTTGTAATTCCTGGTATATTTTGTAATATTTGCACAATTTATTTAGAAGCTATTTACATGTTTTGTTGAAAAAAACTGACATTCTACAGCCTTTTGTTTCAAAATGATTGTCAGAGCGCTCATTTTACAAAATGTAGTAAGAGAAAAAAAGTAAACACCATTTTTCAGGGTATGATGAGCAGCACTTAGTAAAAAGACAAACCGACATTTGACCGCTGTCCTTGAACAGACTGCAAATATGTCAAGATAAAACAAGATTTTAAGGTATCTTTAATGCTTATTCGTTTTCTCAGTGAACAGAACATCTGTTCCTTTCCAGCTCAACTTCACTCACCATAAAGTACCAGTAGGTCCTATAAATGGCTTGACCGGATAAAATCGCTCTAGTGGTAGCCAGTGGTTGTGAGGCCTGGTAGATGCCCTCTACAACAGAAAACTCCATATTTCCACTTCTTATTGAGTTAACATCTAACCTTACTGGTAACAGCGCACCTGCAACTCATTTGATAAAGTTGCATCATTTGGGATTGTACCAATATAAATTTAAATGACGTTCCGACCCATAAAGTGGTTGAGTAGTCCATTGTGGACCACGGAGGGCTGGATTGGCGTTAGACTGTCAGTATATCCACAACATTCGTACTTACAATAGATTTATCTGAATGGAAGTCATTAAAAACATTAGAGGTTATCAGGAATACCTGGTACAGATGAGGTGGTTATGGGCCTACGATGGACATGCTTGTTGATAGTTTTTTTTACCCCTAATATGTACTGGAATGCCCATACGTCTGTAGAAAGGCGTCATGTTGTCAGTGCTTGTTTAATAGCAGAATCCAATAATGCTTGGTTGTAGGACAGTATATTGAAGTTGATAATATTTATTAATAGTAACATCACAGACTAGAACTACATCTCCATTTTAAGTATATTACAACTATCTTCCTCCATATCGTCTACCTATTAACAGTTGCATTTACCTGTTCTACTTAGCTATATTTACCTTGCGATATATGGTTAGGGTGAGGTGTATGCAATAGTATGGTCATGAGATGTAGTGCATTTAATAGAGTGGCAGTACAACTAATGACCAATGTGTCCCATGAGAGAAGTAATAAAAAACGTAACAGAATAAAATGAAGTGGCCAAAGGTACTATTCCAGCCCTGTTGTGATCAGGTTTACTGTGCTTGAAATAACAGGACTTTAAAAGAAAAATAGTACAAATAATTGCAGACAGTCAGAGCTGAAACTGTAATTTAATGGTTATGGTCCCTGAGCAAGAAATCTGCAACCCTCTTGACTCCTTTTGATGGCGTTCATTCACTGTTAGCCCTCGCCAAAATACTGAAGAGCTGTCCGTCTTTGGTAGTTTGCAGCATCTGAAGATATTGGCTGGTGGCAGTAATGCTGATTATTCTGAAAGGATGGGAAAGGAAGTCTGTCCCTTTCTGGAATGGAGACTAGGGACAACAGCAGAGCTCCTGAGTACTGTCCTGGTTGTACCTCTTGTAGGTGTTAGGTGAAGGAATGGGGTCAGTTAAAGTCTATAGGTAATCTTGTGAAGAATTAGTCTCTTTGGGCAACTGAACAATATGCCAAACGCCTGCATGCTTAATTCATGCACTCACAGCGGATACCACATAACGAAGTGTAAATAAAAGACCCAACACAAAGCCCTTTGTTACATTGACAATTGCAGTCAAGAACTAAAGTTTTTAATTTGATTATGCAGCACTTTTGTACAGGATTTCAGCCAGTCCCTGGCAGATTCTATGTTTACAAATTATTTCATTTTGCAGCTCTGCTGTTAGGAACAACATATTTACTCTCAGTGTAGCTCCATCTTAGCAACTTGGTGTTCCTTGACACCGTCATCATTCGTAGGGCGTTTGTCACCATCTATGGACCTTCAATCCCTCTTGGTATTCATCTTTTTGAGATATTCGTCCCATTCACTGAACCCAGAATGCTCTGATTATCTTGGCTCAGGTAAAGTACAAGGACTTTTGCTTACCTCTCTTCTGTCTTGGAGGAGCTTCTTTCATCTGATGCACTCTAGTTGTATCCTCCTCTTGCATATCCCGAGCCTTCGTAGTAAACCGACTCCTAAATACTTGTTGACTTTATTTCATCACTTAGTTTTATGTAAATAATTCATATAGCCCAAACCAATCTACAGGAAAACTGGAACACTTTACATTTTAGGTACAAAGTCCGTATGTATAACATGTAACCTAATCAGGAAAATGCTCTGGACATGTGGCTGAGGTGAGCAATATAACTAGGTCACCAAGGCAAAGAGCAATATGAGCCTCAAAACCAGCATTTCGGTTTGGAAATGTCCTCGCTGCTTCCATGTCATGGTGTTCACCCTTCTCCTGATCTGATAAATAGAGAAGGAACTTTAAGAGTCTGATTTAGAACTTAGTGGTTGGAATACTCTGTTACAAACATGACGGATATACCGTCCGACATATTACAATCCCCGTAGGATATAATGAGATCGTAATACAGCAGATGGGATATCCGTCACACTTGTGACGGAATATTCCCCACTGCCAAGTTCTAAATCAGGCCATAAGTCACAATCACCTTCCACCCTTTGTGCATCCCAAGTTTCGCTCCAGGGCTACTTGCAAAGTCTTATAATAATGTTATCTGTTCTCCGAATCAGGGGCCTGATCTAGATTTTAGCAGACACGTTACTCGTCCCACCTGTGATGTATATCCTGTCCGCAGAAATATAAATCCCATTATTTCCTGTGGGATTTATATTTCAGCGAACGGGATATCCGTCACTGTTGTGACAGAGGAACCTGTCAGCCAAAATCTATATCAGGCCGCAAGTTCTCAAGCTCGCTTCAGTTGCAGATTGCATTGTAGAAAAGTATATATTGCCTACCAAAGTTTCCGTTCAGGTAAGGAGAACCAAAGGAGATGGTGGGTAAACATCGATCGGAAGGGAAATATTAACCCAAGTTGGTTGTCAAGATAAGGTGATGCGACACAAATACGACACACCATTGATAAGAGCAAGCCAGACACATGAGATACTGACCTGCCAAGTTGTTTTCCCAATTTCTGTTATTTGTTTATTTTATGTTAATATTCTTTTAATTTTTGAATTTGTATTCTTAAAAACCGGATCATTTTAACTTTCATGCTCTCTTTCTCAGCAATGTGCTTTATTTAATTGTTGACTGTAACCTATTAAAAGGAAAGAAGCATGTTGGCAGCAAATGCAACATGCCTATAGAGAAGTGTTGTTTCATTTGGTAGAAACAAAGGCGTATGTGCTTAAAATGTTTTGGAGGAGCCCGATACAGTGCTGCCGAATACCAAAAGTGCCTAGTCCTGATTCTACTCCATGCCTCTGTCGTCAGTCACCTTATGCATCCTATCCATTATCTCACTCTTGCCTGTTCTGTCTCATCCCTGCTTTCTCCGTTTTAACTTTTCTCCTCGCTTTCTCTGTTTTCGTCCTCTCTCTTGCTCTGGGTTAAAGACTGATTATAATAAGTTAGCCCATTTTCAAAAAACGATCTCTGCACTAACCAGACACAACCAGCAACACAATTTAAGTACTGCATATAAGATCTCCTCTTCAGATCATGTTGAAACCACAGATAGAATAGTAAAACCATCTAGCAGTGACCATAAATAAGACTGTGACTATAAACAAGAAACCATTCAAAGATAGGTAAGTGGAAAACAGATACTGACCACAAATATAAAAAAAGAAAATATCATGCATATGAATTTGCCACAGAAAAACATGAGATTGTGATGGCAGCTCAAATAGTGACCAAAAATAAAATAGTGATTTTTGTTAATATTATAAACAAATTCAATATCCTAAACTTATGAGATTGTGACAAGAGACCAGACAAGGACCACATAGAGCAATATTCTTCAACCTTAATAATGCCGAGCAACCCACTCTTTAAATTAAAATAAAAACTCGAGCCTTCCGAATGACAGATTTTTCACAATTATTCTAAACAATTGCCATCTCTAAATATAGTTAGCAATTCAAAAATTACAGTTATGCTAGTGTTATCCCTTATAAAATGCAATCACATCATGGTTACAAACATGGTATGGGTGGCCTGGTCTCCCTAATGTGTAAATGTATCGTCAATGTGATCTTATATCAGAAATTGGTACCTTAAAAGAGAGTGAGGGGTAAGTGAAAAGAGAAGACAATGTATGACAAGACTGAGACTTGGAGTAAGGCTCATTTTGTGATGGTGTTTTGTATTTTGTGATAAATAGTTTGGGACAAGTGCCTTCAGTCGGATACGGTGAGGTGTCTGTCGGATTTTACCAGTCATTTTTATACACATAGACAAAAACTCAAACACACTCTCTCCCTCTCTCTGTTGGGAAAGACTTCAAAAATGTTGGGTATTGCACAAAATAGTGTACTTTCTCTCACTTGTATCCCTACCAATCTAAATTCCACTCCCTTTCTGCTGCCTCTTGAGCCCCTCGTTCGGCCTGCTTCTCGTATAATATACATTAACATTATGTGCTAGCATGGTTGTTGGGAATGTGAACCTCTTCCCATCTTATTGACCCAGCTACATCCCTGGCAATGGACATCGACAGACGGTGCCTGCAGAAGTGAGTGCTGTATTTCTTTTTACAAGCAGCAAATGTGACACCCGGGGGGGGGGGGGTGGCACAAAATATGTCACTTGTCCCTGGTCTTCAATAAATATGTTATGGTAACAGAGATTTGGGTAGCGCTCTACTGCTTGCGCCGCCTGTGAGTGCAAGTTCAAAGGAAGAAAAAGAAGAGAATGGAAGTGACCCAAGTCCGTGTGTTAAAGAGCCTAATAACTGCTGATTATGGCGTGCGCTGCCCAAGTTACCACTCTCATCTTGCCCCAGTGAATTGTGTTTAAACCCAGTTACTGCTCATTACTGCCAGAATAAGGTAAAAACTAGCAGAGGTGCAACTCACAGCTTCTTTTGGAACAAAAGCAAAAAATACCCTGTTCCTTTGTGCCAGACTTTCTCGGAGCGTCCTTGAATTACACCAGATGTCTCCTTTTGCCTGGAGCAAACTTGGCAAATAGAATTAACTAATATTTTTGCAGTTGCATTTTGAAGGCGCACTGAGAATCTCAAGAATGCGTCCGTCATCTACAGGTTTTTTTTTTTTTCCTGTGAAAAGCTTTGAAAATTCAGTAGAAAATAGTTTATGGAATCCTGAAGTACTCCTGGTATCTCCTGATTTCTTTTGGAGCAAACCATGTGAGTTAGACTGAATGGGAAAGAAGGTGCTTTTGGTGGGTTCGGTTGGTAAGGTGATGGTGGACCTCTCACATGTGAGGCTGCTAGGGGAGCTGCACTAGCTCAAGTTTCTGGGAATTCAGGTTATTCACCTGCCTGTGGACCACTATCCATAAAATATGGGCCGGATACTTTAGCGGCTTAGATCATCTGTAAAGTTTTGGAATACATTGCCAGTGTCCATCATGAGATGAGTGGTGATCAGTAAAATGATGTTCCTCCCCTGCTGTTTAGACATTCTGCAAAACTCTGCATCTCATACCCAAGTCCTCTTTTCAGGGACTGGACAGTCTATTAATTTTGTTGGTGTGCAGGTGCAAAAGGAGCAGAGTTTGTTTGGAGAACCTGAAGTTAGACAGAGAGGAGGGTGGACTAGGGCTGCCAGACTTGCAGCTATATAATATTTCTGGGCTGTTGTATTATGCAGCTATGTACTGTACAGGAGATCAGTCATGGGAGAAGAAGTTGCTAGGAGGCGTGGTCCATGATGGAGAGCTCCCAGTGATCTTTGTGAGTGGGGCACATGCTTACAAATTGTAAGTTTGTTGTGCGACAGGTAGCCAGAGCTTGGGGAATTGCAATGCACCAGGTCTTTCGTTGTCCACCCTTTGCGAGACAGTTGAGAGTTTGGTGTTACAGGCATTTCAGCACATGCAAGTCATGGATATAGCGAGGTGGCGAGATGGGGGCTGCTGAGTATTTGGTGACATATACCCCTGTCATGCAGTTCTTGCTTATGAGGAAGCACGTGAGGTAGTCCAGCCTCTGCACCAATTAACCACTGCTCCAAGCAGGTAGTAAATGGATGAGTATTTGGACCTTTTACTTTTCCTACGATTGGGAACAACAGACAGAATTGGACCCGGTATTAATAGATCTGCACGTTATTCCTCATTCTGGGGGAAATTAACTCATCACTATTTTTGGTGACAGAGTACCGGTGCGGGATAGAGCTCCTTGTATCCCAGCACCAAAATACAGGGTAACCGCTAATAGGGGCCTAAGTGGTCTTTACAGTAGATTGGATAGACATAGCAAACTTAAAATGAAATGAAATTTTATGTTTCTGTGAGTCGCAGCTTTTAGATGATAATTATAGCTTTTGAGGTGGATAAATGTTTTTACGTTCTATTTTTAATAATTTAAGTGCCTTTAGAAACGATGGGTTTAAAGCGGATTGCTGTACCACAGGACAAAAATATTTGCACTCTTGGTCTTTCAGTGATGTAAACATTGCTTCTGAGAAGAAATAATTCCAAATATTCCGACAAATTTAGTAAAACAGTTGCCTCCGTTCTACCAGTAAAGTGAATTTTCCTTAATGCACTTCATAGGGTGAGAGATTGAAGTTATATTTCTTGCCAATATCTGCTCGTTTGTCTTTCTCGGTAGCTTTTGAATGTCAGCGTATTTTTTCAGGCAGAGGCTGCAGATAATTTCTTACAAGGGTATTTCGGTCAAGCTGTACTGTAACCGATGATTCGTGCTGGGGAAGTGTGGTGGCTTGGCTGCTGCTCTGCTGTTTTAGGAAGCCCTTTTAAGGAACCGGGTTGCAAACAAGCACTGGCAAAACCAGTGGTTCTGGTTTACATTTTAAGTTGTCAGCCAAACGCTTTAGCATTGCTAACGCTTAGCAGCCACCGGGCTACTCCAATAGGTGGACGAGGAGGTTTCAGGTGTTCAGAGCAGAAGCTGCTCCCAAGAAGTTGGATGAGCAGATGCAGGCCACGCTGCTGTAGTATGACTCCGGTCCAAGAGTTGTTGGAATTTAGATGATAATACATGTCTGAAACCTTGCAGGATCATGTCTTTTGTTGTTGATTTCACATGATTTTAGCAAGTGTACTTGGCGTTTGTCTGTCCCAGCTGGCAAAAGGACATGTCATTGAAGTGACTATCGTCAGGCCAGTTTCACACTCGGACTTACAAAAGCGTGCAAGAATGGCTGCTACTGTGAAAAAAGTATGTTTTATGTATTAAGCCAATGTATGAGATACAGGATTCAATGTGGCAAAGTGAGATGAGCGAGGGTACTTTAGGAGTGTAAAATAGTCCTCGTGCATTTCAATGTAAGTGCCCTATGGGAGGTTGAAGGATATACCAGCCAACTAATAGGTGAGGTGAAAGAAATACTCATTTTGTCTGCGTCAAAGCCCACACTATGTACATTTTAAAATATCAGTTACAATATTGCTTACAGGCAGCTATGCTGTCAAGCAAACCTAAAAATTAGAATATCTGTGCATTAAATATTTCCAAGTACAGTTTTCCAAAATGTCCCCATTCGTCCAGGATTACAGAATCCAAGGAAATATACCTTGGAAATCTATTTAAAAGATTTCCAATGGTGCCTTTTCTTTGTACATGGGACTGCCTTTTGACGTGCAGTCTACAGGATAAACAGTGGTGGTGTTGTGCAATCATTTTCACGTTTGTTTCTCTTTTTCCTTTTTCCTGTTTCAGAACTAAAGCAATATGTGCAAAAAAGGCTGCTTAATGCTCAAGTATGCAAGGGTGGTTGGGGTACATTTGGTGGGCACGTACAAATATTCTTCAGTTTAGCAACCAGTTAGTAATCAGTGCTCAAGAAGGGGAGGAGTGGTCACTCGCCAGCTTTCAACTGAAAAATTCCAAATTCTACAAAATCACCTTCAAGCACTCAAAACAACAAAACAATGAACAGCAGTCACCCAGTCTTGACTGGCTTTTTCTGATTTTATTTGTTCCAAGACTACTACTCAGATCCTGTAGCGAGAACGTGTTTCGTTGTTGGAGCTTATTACCATCAACTTTTTCAGGGTGGTATTTTTCTGCATTGTTCAATATTAGGTACAAATCCACAAAACGTTTTAAATATGATCCGTCTGATTTATCCTTTAGTGTTTTCTCTGAGATTGTAAAGGTTTCATAGATCTTTAAACATGGGGGAATATGTGCCTTCATCTATTTCAGAGTGTACTCCTTGCTTGCTGTGTTTCGTTTTGTACACGAAAATGCGCCATACGCGCAGTACTTGAGAAAGTTCAGTTACAGAGTCCAGTTCTTACTGTCAGTGTAAGCACTAAAGCCTCAGGTTGTCATTGGGTTTGATTAGATAATTTGTCTTGGGGTGGGCGCTTTAGCCGACTTCACAAACTATTATACCTTGTCTAACTGGCAGTGCATAGATTTGTTGCAGAACTGGTCTCCTGCTATTGCATATGGTATACACAAATGTCTACATTTTGCTGTTAACATTAATACTACTGGTTCTCCAAAAATAATGGTATTGCTGTATTGCGGTCTGAAGTTCTTATTTTCTGATCCATTTAACCCAGTGGCCTAGTTTTGTTCACCATTCTTTGCCGCATCCTCAGTTGCTGCTTGCGAGCTACATGTATCTTCTGCCTGAGCTGCTACATGTAAGTCGTGGTTGTCATGTTCCCACTGTCAGTGTTGGCCCAGTAAACACGGGCCCACGGGTAATAAGACAGTCTTTAGGAAGATTTGGTTTGATGTGAGACTCGAAACACTCCTGTTCTTTCCACAGTTGTCAAATACTTAATTCAGCTTTCTATGCAAGTCTATCTGTGTCCGTGGATACAATGCTCAGATCTTCTCTGTCTTAGCTAGCTGGATCACCGCCAGCTCTACAATATACAAATACGTGTCACAGTTCTAGATAACTGTTTATTACTCTTCTAAAACGCATTATTCTGCAAGAGTGGGAAACTCCTCTCTAGCCTCCAATACATGCAAGATAAGCATCACCAGTAAAACGATCCTGGCTGTTCTCCGCATAGGACTGACCTCCCTTTTGAATACAGCACACTAGAAGTGCTTTGCAGTGTTTTCCGTCCGTCATGCGATGAGCAGCATAGACATGAAGGAGTAGTGTTCAGCACACCATGGCTAATGGGCCGTGAATCACTCTGTTGAGTTGGCCCTTTCCTGCCTAGGCTGACAACTGGCAGAATGGCAAAGGCCGATGGCGCAGAATTCCAGGAACGCTGGCAGAAATACACGCATGCTTGTGATCCTCCAAACTCACTCGATCTCAGTAGTTCATCGTTTTTTCTTGGACATTTTCCTATTTTTACATAAGACAGGAATGTGTTTTTCTGAAGATCGCCCTTTTTCTCTACCTCGGCCTGTCTTTCAGAGAGTCCTTTGATCTGAGGCAGCATCTCCTGCTCATTCAGCTCTCAAAGGCTTGGTTCTCCAGCAGGAGGGATGCTGCACGCTTTTCATCCTGGCCTGGCCCTGGGACCCTGCGTGCAGCCATCAAAGCATAACACAGGCTTCTTTACCATGCCGCTCCCAAATGCCAAATATGTGTCCCTACCTTGAACCATCATCGAGCTGTGGGACAAAATCTCACACTTTCAGACCTGAACTGCAACAAGCCTGGGTTTGAGAACGAATGACTGAACCCGCCAGTTCACTGCTGCTTTTTCTGGGGGAAAAACAGCTAATCTAATGTCAGACTTTAAAACCCAAAGTGTGAATGCATCGAAAAAAAAGTTGTATGACGTGGTCAGCGGTTGTAGGGAGTCTGGCAAAACCGACAACGGCTGGAGGTGGCAGGGAAGAAGCACACTGACAGCAGGGGGAGTTTTTTTTTTTTTTTAAGCCACAAAGGCAACAGGGTGGGGGCATTGAAGCAACACAGACAACAAGGGGGGGGGGGGGGGGTAGTGGTTTGAAAACAGCACAGAAATTGGCAGGTTGGACATGTTTTAAAGCAACTTGGACAACAGAGGTTGGTGGGGTCTTAAAGCAACGCAGTGGGAGAGGCTTAAAGCAAAACAGACATGGGTAGGAGAGTATTAAAGCAGCACGGATAGATGGGTAGGAGGGTATTAAAGAAACGCCAATGGTGGGAGTGGAAAATGAGAGGGAATACGCAACTTGGACATGTAGTAGTGGGAAGGAAATACAACATGATGGAAAGAAGAAAGAAAAAGAAAAATAGTACCTCAATTACAGCATAAGAAATGGAAGGACACTATTGAAAATTAAGTAATCTGTACTTGGTCCATGCTCCTTACAAATGAAGCGGAAGTGAATCTGGCATGCGCGGACCAATTAGGAGGCAGCAAATTTAAAGTGACAATGAAGTCAACGTATGGTAAGCAATGGGCAGGCTCCAAGTCTGCACTATTAAACAATATCTCTCAAAAGCAACAGTGCATCCATGCTGCCTCAGGGAGAGACATACAAATCAGGCTTCAAAGGCTACAGCCCAGAGGAGAAATGCTACATGAGATAAAAGGCCAGTTCATCCCTTTTTAGGAACTTTCATTCAATGTCCTTAGCGGAATTAGTTTTTTTTCACTTGAGTTCTTACACAGTGCTCACTACCAAAAACTAGTGGGATTTGTAATACTGTGTATACCAAATGCTTTACTATTGCACTAGAATATCTGATAGCGACTTCTAGCTGCAGATTCCTTACCTTTGAATTCTCCCCAGGTGTCAGACGGGATCCTGAAGATTTTCGTGAGTAGTACTACTAATCACCATTAGATAGTGTTGATCAGCTCCTCATCCGTCAATGCCGTCATCCGTGCTATCCTATGACATTACAGGCCCCGTCTAGGTGACACCCCGGTCCACTAGCGTCAGTTCTTACCTTTCTGCACCAGCAAGCGCTGATCCGAAGCAGGCTGCCCCTCAACTTTTTACTTTTTTTTTTTTGTTTGTCTTTTTGTTAACTCTTTTTTTTTTTTTTGCGTTTTTACTCCTGGTGTGTTGAGGATGTCCTTCAGAAAGACCGCTTCAAACCATGAGGAGCTTGTTATCAGGTGATGTCCATGACAGATCCGCACCGCCTGTGTCTTAGATTCCTGGAGCACGACCATGACCCAAAGTTTTGTTCCGGTTGCTTTGAGGGAGCAGTCCCTGAAGCTCATGGCAGTCTGGAGCTTGACTCTGCTCAAGTTGAAATTTCAGCCAAGAGGAGGGACCTGGGATAGGGTGCAGAGTCCTCCATCGTCGTCATCCCACTCCAAGTCCTTGGAGCATTCGGGTAAGTTGAAGCTCAAAAAGAAAGCATTCTTAGACTTCTCCTTGTCCGACAGCCAATGAGATGAGGGAGCTTGACACCCTAAGCCTCTTTCCGTGGAACCTGTGCTTGGGCTGACTCCGTGCCTTCCCTGAGCCTCCGGTAGCCGGAATGACCCTTACCTAACTCCGTGAGTTTTATGAGGCCATGCGCCTAATTTTTGGGCAGCAACACACTGCTGGCACCTATTTGGGCCCTGCAGAGTCGGAAGGGGGCCACTTTGGGTTCCACACCATTGGCTTCAGCCTAGACGCCAAGGTGCACCCAGGGATCCAGTCCTGGATCTGGACCGGCACCAATGGTACCACCTCATCCTTCCCTGACAAGGGCCCGATGCTCCTGGGTCCGTCTGCGCCCTCTGTGGGCGGCCATCTCCATTATAATCCCCGACATGGAGCCGGATGCGTGTCGTATGACGCTGACTCTGGTGCCAGCAGGAGCCTTGTCTCCTAGATTGAATCCTGATGCCTTTTACTATGGGTTAGGTATGGGGATGAATGGGAGGGGTCGTTGGCCCGCTTAGACTAATACCAGCCCCATGAAGGAATAGATGTACGTGAAGACTTGGCTGAGGCCAGGGGACTGGGTACATTTCCAGATATTGGTATGCTTTCTTCCTCTACAGTGGTTATGGACGAAGGAGCGTTTTATGCTATGGTAGTGAGAAGGGCAGCTGAGGTCCTGGAACTTAAGGTGCTTTTGGTGGCAGTCAAGACTAATCTTTTGACAGAGGTGCTGTAACTGCATGCTTCCACCTCAGAATCCCTGCTTCCATTCAGTGAGGCCCTCACTGATGTCCTACTGGGTGCCTGGTTCAAACCCAGCACTGGGGCACCTGTGAAGAAGACAATTGCCCGCCGCCATCGCCATGCACCTGGGGATCCAAGTTTCTGGATACAACATCCCACCACTGAGAGCTTGGTGGTCCAAGGCTCTACCTCCCCGGATGCATTCACTCCCGCTCCCCCATTAGGGAATCCAAAAGATTGGACTCACTTGGGAAGATGTCATCTTCCATCAGCCTTGCATTGTGGTCTGTTAACACCTCATGACTTTTGGGACGTTTTTCCCACAAGCTGTGGGATACGGTTCCCTAGTGCTGCCAAAGGTCTCTGAAGGATGCTTGGTCTGTACTCTCCCACTCTGTTGCTCTTGGGAGAGACACGGCAAAGTTCACAATTATTTGCAGACTTGACATGACCAATGGAGTAGGCAGAGCGGTTTTGTCAACATTGGCCCTGAGGTGCCACACCTGGCTGGGGACCTCTGGCTTTTCAGGAGATTCCTAAGATTTCTTGTTGGACATGCCCTTTGATGCAGTCTGTCTCCTCGGAAATAAAGCAGGCTCAGCACTCGAGTGCTTTAAGGATTTTGGGTGACGGCCAGGTCCTTGAGTCTCACGGTGGCCCCAAGTCCCCTCCTGTTTGCCTTTCGTGGCTACGGACAGGGCCTCTAACCATGTCCATTTCAGGCCAGCCACCGTGCTGCGCATGTTGCCCAGCCTCTGCGTGATAGAGGGTGTGGGATCTACTGACCTTGTGGATCAGCTTTCCAGTGGTCTGGACAGCTCTTCAACCCCCTGCAATAGCCTCTAAACCTTCCTAGTCTAACTCTTCCCCCACCATGGGCCAGTTGACAGCAGGATTCGCCATCACTTGTTCATCTGGTAATCCATCACGTCAAACAGGTGGGTTTTGCAGATAGTCCGAAGGGGCTACTCCCTCCCTTTCAAAATCACTCCTCCGTCCAAGCCACTATCCTACAATCAGATGACGGAGGATCATTTGTCTCTTCTTCCAGAGGAAGTTATGGTTCTCTTGGCCAAGGAAGCCATAGAGAGGGGGTTCACGTACCAGAAAAGTAGGCTTTGGTTGCTATTCCTACTACTTTCCCGTCCCCTAAATCCTAGACTTTTGGTCCCTTAATCTGTTTCTCAAGAAGTAGTTCAAGATGCTCACCTGGACACAGGAGACTTGATTTTAGCTTTGGACTTGCAGGACTCTTATTTTCATATCCCTGTCCTGCCTGGCCACAGACGTTAGGTGTGGTTCATGGTAGACCGCAAGCACTTTTAGTTCACCATGCTCCCCTCTCACCTTACCAGCACTCCTCGAGTGTTCAACAACGTGATGGCAGTGGTTGCATCCCATCTGCAGAGATCAGGGGTTTCAGTCTTCCCCTATGTGGGCGACTGGCTGCTGAAGGCAGTCTTGCCCCTGGCTGTTGTCTCCCACCTCCTGACTATCAGGCCCTCCGGCATTCGCTGGGGTTCAGTATAGACATGCCTAAGTCACACCTAACTCCCTCTCAAATGCTCCCTTTCATCTGAGCTGTTCTGGACACAGTTCAGTTTCAGGTTTATCCTGTTGAGCTGTGAGTCTAGGATATTCAGCCTATAATTCCGATTTTTCGGCCTGTATCCTGGATTTCGGTGAGAATGAGTCTGAGGCTGCTGGGCCTCATGGCCTCCTGCATCCTGCTGGTGACACATGCCAGATGGCTTATGTGGGACCTGAAGTTCCAGTGGGCGCAGGATCAGTGGAATCTCTCCAAGATGGTCCATTTCTCGGAGAGAAATGCAAGCAAAAAATCTACAGCTGTGGTTAATGAACTGCGGATTGGGTCAGAGGCAGATCCCTCTCCCTTCCCCAACCAGATCTGACAGAAGTGGCAGACGTGTCTCTCCTGGGATGTGGTGGCCATCTGGAAGAGGTGGAGGTCAGAAGCATCTGGTCTCAGGCAGCAATCTGACTCCACATCAGCCTGTTTGAGGTTAGTGTAATCCGGCTGGCATTGAAAGCCTTTCTTCACTCAATCAAGGGAAAGATGGTACAGGTGTTCACGAACAATGCCATTGCTATGTGGTACTGCAATAAACTGGGCAGGGTGGGGTCATAGACCCTTTGTCAAGAGGCTCCATGCGTCTGGATGTGGCTGGAACAGCAGGGCATATCCCTGGTGGTTCAAAGTCTGGCAGAATCTGTGAACGCCAGTGTGGACAACTTCAGCTGAAAATGCCTAGCGGATCACGAATGGTGTCTACATCCGGAGATGGCACATGTTCTCTTTCAGCAGAGGTGAGAGCCTTTATTAGTTCTGTTCACCTCTGCAGAGAACGCGCAATACAACAGTTTCGCATGTTAAACTTTCTAAGGTGGCTATCGCTGAGAGACTCTTTTTGGCTCAACTGGGACTCAAGCCTCTTGCACACTTTTCTATCCATACCCATACCACTTCTGCCTAGAATTCTCAAGAAGATTAAGAATGGCTGGGCCCAAGTAATCCTGGTGGCTCGGAACTGAGCATGGAGAGTCTGGTATCCTGAGCTACTTAGCACAAGGATCCTCTCTGACAGCAGCAGGGTTAGGGTTCTGCACCCAAACCTGTCCACTCTCTAACTTCGTACGTGGAGATTGACCAGCAACAGTTGACAGCCTTTGAACTTTCTCCCGAAGTCTGTAACGTAATCTAGGCATCCAGGCATTCCTGCACCAAAACAGTATATGCTTAGCAGAAGAAATATGTGGCATGGTGCACAGACAAGTCATTTGACCCACTTTCTGACATTCTCTCTGAGGTCCTATTGTTCATCCTTTACCTGACCCAGAAGGGCTTTGCAACGGGCACTCATAATGGATATTTCTCTATGCTATTTTTGAAGTTGCCTGATCAAACTTCTTTAAGTCCCCTATTGTACATAGATTCCTCAAAGCCTTGCACATCTTTTTCCTCCGTCTGCATTCATTATGCTTCATTGGGATCTGAGTTTGTTTTTTACCTTTCTTGTGTGTTCCTTTCGAGCCTCGCCATAGTTGTGTTGTTAGACTTCTCACTTTGAAAACAGTCTTCCTTGTGGCGATTACATCTGCCCTTAGGATGAATGAACTGCAGGCATTTTCACCTAGCAGCATCCTACCTTGATCGTACAAAAGAGTTCCGGGTGGATGACCAGCTCTTTTTAGGTTGTGCAGGTGGGAAGAAAGGTCAGGCAGTACAGAATCGGACCACCTCCATATGGGTCCTAGTCTGCATTAAGATCTGCTATGCACTGGCCAAAAGGCAACCCACTGAGGGTTTGCGTGCTCATTCTACCCAAGCTAATGCTGTGACTGCTGCATTAGCATATGGAGTTCCAGTATTTGACTCTTTCAGGCGGCAACAAGGGCATCTCTGTACACATTTACCAAACAGTGCGGCCTAGACAACCAGGCCCATAGGGACAGGCTCTTTGCCCGTTCAGTCCTGCAGTACTTTCTAGTATCAATTTGGTTCACAGACCAATCCTCTGGGAATAGTATTGCTTGGGTATCTATTCAAAGGTAAGTAATCTGCAGCTAGAAGTCTGTCAGATGAACACGTTACTTACCTTTGCTAATTCCTTATCTGGTAGAGACACTATCTACCTGTAGATTACTTACCAACCCACCCATCCTCCCCACTCTGCGACTGATTCACAGGGGCAGGGACTCCCCTTCCAGGGCCTTAGTTTCTTCCTCTCTTTCCCTTTTTCTCTGCAACTCCCCCCTCCTTCTCTTTCTCTTACTAGCCTTGAGTGGATTTTGATGACTTCCTCTACCTCAACAACGGTAATAAGTAGCATATTATGCTCTGTGCATCTGTTTGTAAGGTTTACTCCATGGCATTTTACTTGTGCACATCATTTAAAATAACCTATTTAACCAAAACCAGGATGCAAGAGGTTAAATTTGTGTAATAATGTAAAACCACATTGATGTGTCCTTGTGACTATTAGAGTTGTTATATATGCGCACACATTATGGTTCCACGATGTCGGCTCTGAGGCAAGGACAGATGCAGTTCCTGCAATTGTGAGCGTCTGCATATATATGCTACGTACTCCAGCAAGAAACTACTAGGAAGGTTCACACTACAGTGCACAAAAAGTGATTAACTGGGCAACTGCTAGCATTTTCTCTCGATCCCCTCAGAGAGTCGGGGATTCAAGGCACGTTAACCAAAAAGTCCACTTTTCATTGTGGAATGCTTGGCTTAATCATCCTCCATTTCCATACTTAAGGTCTTTGGGTAATTAGGAAATGAGACTGGATTGTTTTAGATCTAGGTTTGAAGGTAACCTCTTTTACCTTTTTGTTATGATGGTGAAGCTTTTAAACGAAAATGGCAGGGTTTGTAGTTTTGGATTGCAGATAAAATGCGCAAACGCTCATTTTATAAGATTGTTTTCATTTTTTGATGAAAAGATGGAGAATTGTAAAGCCTATTTTGAAGAAATATGGGGTGTTTAATTGTTTGGTAGACTTGAAATTCCTATTTAAAATGCAGTTTTTCTCTGCCGTGTGTGCAGTCGGTCGATTTTTATGGTCATACAAACAAGGAATTGCAGAACGTTGGTATTGAATGGGAATTACATTTATGGAATTTATAGGGATTTTTGTTGGTAAGAAGTAAAATTTCAGTTACGAGGTTTTACAACTGGCTTAGAAATTAATATTCTTGTTTTTGTTTTTAAATATTTGATATGTTTAATTAACCAAAGTCTAAATAAACGTATCCTTGCTTCCTTCCTCCATATTGTCAACAAATGCAAAGGTAAATGTGCAGGCTCTTGCTAAAATTATTTGTTCTTCTATAGAGCAATTGCATTTTTATCCACTTAGGCATATCCTCAGCTCTTCGAGGGAATGTAGCGAATCTACTCTGAGCCTCTGTTTCCCCTACTAACAATATGTCTACCACTGCAAACTTGACGTATGATTATGAATCTCGGAAAATGGAACATGAAACAAAGTAATTATTTCTTCACAACCAATTAGATTTCAAGTTCAGGTTCAAAATGAGCGACCAGTGAACCTTCATAGTCATTGAAAATGTTCCAGTGCCCAGTGCCGCCAAGTGCTTTGAACCCATTTTTGGCAAAAATATCAGAAGGCACTCAGGGGATTTGCATCAAAGCAAATAAAACACACGGAGCTCCGTCGACTTAGTGTGCATGCCAATTTTTATGCAATGCCGTGCAGACTTTTCTCCTTATTTTTGACTGTTCCCAAAGGAATTAACATGTTTATCATGTTTTGTAACTCTTGGTTATCTGTTTGAAACCCCTTCTCCCCCACCGACCAATTGATGCTAAACTTTCCAATAATGACCGAAAGTGGATTACCCTTAGATAAGAAGTGTATTGCAACGGTAATTAGTCCAAAAACTTTGTATCCAAACAAATTTGATTGTGCTGTGCACTAATCAACCTAAGCATAGCTACAGAGCACAGTAATCGCTTGCGCAACAGGAAGTCTGCCTCTTGCCATCCTTCTTTCTTGCTGCCCTCCTCTGCCCATCCTCACTGTTACCCCTTACACCAACTTCTTCCTTCTTTATCTGAATTCAACTCGGTTCTTTACGCACCCTTGTCACCAGATTACGGTCATAACACACATTTTTAGACTGCATTTCTGGCTACAATTTGCTCATCTTAAAAAGCATCTGTGCAAGATTTACACAGAATGGTTTGAGTGAAGTTCGTGTATTAAAGTACAAATCAATGTATTAGGCGCCAGTGACAATACCGCTCTATGTGACATTCAGGAGGTCCTTGCCTCCTTTATGATTGTTCGGGTTAATTTGAAAGTATCAAGTTTCTGCATGGGTGTAGTTGGTTGAAGCTCCCTGTGCTGCTTTGGATGAAGAGGAGGGTCGGGATCATGCCATATGTTATTGAGACCCCGAGTTTACTTCTTTCAGTGCGACTAGCGAGGGCTCAACAGCTTCCACTGCAAAATGATTTTGCAAAACCAGTAACAAAACAAATGGAGGATTAACATAACGAAAAGACTGTCAACCAACACCTAACTTATTGGCTTTTCTTGTGTGACCTTGTAAGTTTAGCTCTCTTGCCAGAATTATGATTTTTAGTAAACTTACAAGGAAATACATGCATAGATAAAATGGCCTTCAGACAGCTTTCTCAACCATTGATCTGTTCCACTGTTGTTCAGATTTTGGTCCTGCCCATCACTGGCTACAGCATCACGCAGTGGTTCAGTTTACTTAAGCCGTTTGCTCTCTTCAGTTTGAGCAATATCATGTTGCTCTGGCACATGTGCCGAGCCGCCTAAAACGTTTTCTACTTCAGTACAAGGGCTGGTAGGCCAGTTACTGCTTTCACTTCATTTCTTTTCATGTTTGGTTTTTTATTTCTTTTTGTGCTGCTTCTTTTAGCTTATATTTTTTAAACATCTGCACGCCACTCTCATCGGTGGTATTTTTGACATATTTCACTTTTATTGTATTATTGAAGATGCTTACAAAAAAATAAAGAAAAAAGGAAAACATAAGTATTGACGAGGCCAGGCTTGTTGGCATTCCCCTTTTAAGAGGGGTCAACATTTTGTCAACAGATGTTGACTTGTGCAAATTCCCTAAGTTGTAATGTTTCTCTGCATTGATCCTGAAGGGAGACAGACAAGCTCTTAACATTAGTTGTCAATTAAGTTCATACTTGTTCTTGTATGGATTTCTCATATGGAATTTGATTTGTTTTTTCTTTCACTCATAAATGTGTATGCAGTTGCTGCTCCATGCATCATTTTGGCAATTGCTCCTGGGGACATCAAATTCGCTTTCCAAATCGACTAACATAGTCTTTCTGTTTTCAACCTACTCCAAGTTCCATAGTGATTTGCAGCTTGTTATTCCTGTAGTGTTGGTGACAGTGTTTTTCACCAGGTATTATGCTACATTTTTGAGTGGATATCGTTCTCTTATTCAAAGGCTAACTTACCCTCAACCTTGCTAGCCAAATGGAGCATGTTCGATACTATACTTGCCACGTATATAGCTTTCAGAGACATGCACTTCATGATCAGCTATCCGATGTGGAAGTGAAGGGGAATCGCCTAGTGGCAAGAAGGAAACAAACAAGGATATCCCTCTAAAATGAGGCATTGCATGCAGAATGTATTGGGTACGCCTTTTGCCTCTGGGCCTTTAGGTCTCCATTCAAGAAGCTAAACGACAGAATTTCATAATTAATAAACACTAGTTCAGAAAAATGGTAAATGAAGGTGAATCATCTCCTTATCACGGGTCATTAGAGCTATTTAAATGTAATTACAATACAAAACAATGCATCTTTCTCCTTCATACCATCAATATCATTAAATTCTGTAGGAAAATCGTTAACCTTTCAGCCATCTATCCGCCATTCCATCAAACCCAAACCACTTCCTTAACGCCCAGTCTTTCTGGATGCTGGTAGCAGCCCATCAGCTGCTACTGCTGTGGAAGAGAAAACTTACTCTTCACCTCGCATTACACATAACATAGAGGAGGGGATGGACAGAGTACCGACTTTTGGCTCCCAAGTCCAGGTAATAGGTGTGTGTCACAGTACAATCCAAGGGATGTGTTTCCAAAGGCACACCTCCCTAGGGGGAGGCTCATCACCTGGGCTTAGTCAGGAGCATACACTGCTAGGCCTTACTTTCCTTGTGCTACGCCTCTGAACGCCCCTGCGACTAGTGGTCTTGGGGTTCCTGAACCTGAACATCTGCAGAAAGTAAACAAGGCTCTTGGAGGCCTACTCACTTTCCATAGTTTCCAGGCCTTATACTTTTGCTAGCCCCTGGACAGAAACAGTAGGCTGCAGAGGGGTAGACAGCAGAAGTCAACCCCGAGATTAAATCAATAGTCAAATGGTGTGTGATGTCTCACACATTTTTTTGGCATTATATTCGGTTGACACTTCATGCCAGGGTACTTTGTGCCCAGGCCCTATAACATGAATGCACTGTTGTGTATGGTGCCTCTTTCAGTGTGCTGCCATAGGTCCCTTTCCACAATGTTCCCATGAGACTCTACTTTCATTGCCATTGTATAGTAACGTATGTTAGTTTCCAAGGCTTTTCTTTCGTACCAAACTCCATGCCTGGAGCTTTAAATTAAACCATCGTGAGGCCGTGGTGGAGCAATTTACAAACATTTAGAACCAATAAACCCCTCTGTAGTGCACATTGGGCATGTACACCTCGACTGGCACAAACAAAAAGGATGCCGAGAGAGCACCCGAGCTGCAAATTATTTACACCTTCGGATCCATCTATGAAGTCAAGATAAAATGCTGACTGCCCGCATTTAGATATAAAGAGAACCCTATTCAGAAAGATTTGTGAATCGGGCTTGGTTGCGCTACAGGGGTTTCACAAGACTTGCGAGAGGCAGTGAGAAGCCTCGCGCCTGGTTCAGAGGTTCGTGACCACGTGCTGCGCGAGGAAGCAAGGGTGTCTCCAGCGACCACGTGCTGCGGGAGGTGGGAGACGCCATTGCGGAAACAGAGGCTGCTTCACTGTTAATGAGACAGGGTGACAGCCGCCTTTGCCTAGAAGAGCCCGTGGGAACGCAGGCTGTAAAACCCAAATTAGCTTGCTGTCACTGTTCGTGAACTTGGTGAGATGGCGGAGGATTTACCTCCGACTGAGAGGGGAAGTCCAGGCTAATATTTGGTCCTGGATCAGAGGCATGAGGTCGAATATAGACTAAGAAGCCTTGGCATTCAATTGCACCACTTCGGAGTAAAACTCAGCGCTTATTCTTTTACAAATTAAGCAGTATTACTTTGTCTTTAGTTTCTTCTTTGATGCTGCTTACGGATTCCTTAGAGAATATTTACAGCCATTAGAAATTCAGAAAAATAATGCAATAAAAAAAAGTAATTCCAGAAAAGCTCAAACACCAAGAAAAACAAATAAATACAATTTCAATACACCACTTTCATTCCAGTCAAACACACATCCCAGATGTGCCTAGAGTCAGAAAGTGTTATGAGAACATTCAAAAAGTAAGCAGGGTGCATAAGCACATAGCATAATAAATCTTAAAAACTGCAAAGTAAAGGTGCAGTCATGTCTTGTGCCTGCATCTTTACGCTCCATTTCTGACCGGAGATCTAACCTCTGCCTAAAGTAAGACTCACAAGCCTTCCCTTGTGCTTCATGCCTCCAATATGATGTTTCCATTACACCCGCTTTCTGGCTGCATTGTCGTAGCGCTAGCAGTGTTTAAATGGAAAGATGGAATTGAAGGTACTCATTGTTTAGAGTACCTGTTTGCTTCTAAGAAGTGGTGGCACTCATCCATTGTAAACTCTCCCCTTATAAATTAGAGAAGTGCAGGCGCTCAGTACCGGAGAGTACCTGCCCATTTAAAGCACGGAGCACGTGTATCTGCACCACTTTTAGCATTATCTCATAAGTAGCTGGATAACCTTCACCAGTCACTGTTCACTTCCTTCCGACCATGAAGCAAACACATTTCTCCTGCCATTTGAAACAGGAGGGTTGCGAAAAGTATAAGCCTCTTCCATCAGAAATTGTTTGTTCTGTAGGAAAATGCCTCTTTTGGCATGGTTATATACCCCCCACCCCCCACCACTTTTTACCTGGTGGTGTTGCTCACTTGACTGTGTGCTGGGATCCTGCTAACCAGACCCTAGCGCCAGTGTTCACCTAAACTGTACCATTGTTTCCAAAATTGGCACACCCCTGGGACACAGCTAAGTCCCTTGTAAAAGTTACCAGTGGTACCAAGGGTACTGTGACCAGGCAGGTTCTCTAAGGGCTGTAGCATGTGTTGTGCCACCCTAAGTGACCACCACCAAACACATGCACACTGCTGTTGCATATGCTGGTGGGGAGAAAAAGGTAAAGTCGACGTGGCATCCCTCTCAGGGTGCCATGGTCACAAACTACTGCCTGTGGCTTAGGTAAGTCACCCCTCTAGCAGGCCTTATAGCCCTAAGACAGAATGCACTATACCACAGGTAAGGACATAGCAGCATGAGCAATATGCCCCTACAGTGTCCAAGTCTATTCTTAGACAGTGTAAGTGCATTGTGGCCATATTGAGTACGTGGGCTGGGAGTTTGTCATTACGAACTCCACAGCTTCATGATGGCTTCACTGAAGACTAGGAAGTTTAATACTAAACTTCTCAGCACGATAAACCCACACTGATGCACAGTGTTGGATTTATTATAAAATGCACGCAGAGGGCATCTTAGAGATATGCCCCCTGTATTTTACCCAGCCCTTTAGTGCCGGATGGACCAGTCTGTGCCAGCCTGCCACTAACAGACAAGTTTCTGACCCCATGGGGTGAGTGCCTTTGTGTTCTGGGGTCAGGAAAAAAAGCCTGCTCTGGGTGGAGATGCTTCACACCTCCCCCTGCAGAAACTGTAGCACTTGGCGGTGAGCCTCAAAGGCTCAGGCCTCCTGTTACAGTGCCCCAGGGTACTCCCAGCTAGTGGAGATGCATGCCCGCTGGACCAAGCCCCACTTTTGGCAGCACGTCCGGTGGGGAAAATTAGGGAAAATAATCCTCCATCTTGTTTTGGAGGACAGGGACCAAATAGATTTAGTAATGTGCCCCCCTCCCTAAAGGGAGTGGGTAAAGGAAGGGGTGTAGCCATTCTCAGATACAGTAGCCATTGGATACTGCCGTCTGACCCCTGTAACACCCCTAAATCTAGTATTTTTTGGGCACACCTGAACCTTATTCACTAGATCCCTGGCGACCTTGTGACGAAGAATGAAGGACTGCTAAGCTGAACCAAGCAGTGAAGACTCCAGATGACAACTGAGTTGGCACCAGCCCTACCAGCCTGTCTGCGGCTTCAAAGACCCCTGCTCCAAGAAGGTGACGCATCCAGCAGGACCAGCGACCTCTACAAACCCCCAGAGGACTGCCTGCTAAGCAGAGGACCAAGGACTCCCGGGGACAGCGGCCCGGTCCAGAAAAAATCAACAAAAGCACTCCAGAACCACCCGGGATCTACAAGCCCTGTCCACTATGCACCTGATGCCCACGGCCCGAGTCCAGGTGGCCCACCAGTCCAAAGACGATCCCCAGGCAATTCCAATCTTGAGTCCACCCTGGGCTGCGCCTCCTGGCTGACACATCGACGCCTGCAGCCTGAATCCAGTGGACCTCCTTGACCGCAACTAGATCTGACGAAGATTCCCGACGCCCAAGGAGTCCCCTGCACCCGCAGCCTGTGGTCCTGGGGAATCCAACCGATGTTCCAGCAACATCCAGTGGGCACTGTCCGGCCTTTGGTTTTCTGGAACCAACCCCCTGGACCCAGCCTAAAGCATCTTTTGTGACCCCTGGGGTCCCACAATTGAGACACATTGGGCACCCAGCTCTGTGTTTGCACCCTGCCATCCCTGTGCCGCTGAGGGTGAGTGATTTGTGCTCCTGTGCCCCCCCCCCCACTGGTGCTGACCTAAACCCCCCAGGCCTGTGTGCTGGAACAGCAGGTACTTACCTCCAATCTGTTTTCTACTGAGCACCGTCAGTCCTCTTAGGATTCCATTGTAAACCCAACTCCAACTTTAACTTCTGCACCCAGCCAGCCCTGTGTTGCTGGTGGTGTGCTTTTAGGGTCAGCCTAAACTTTGGTCTGTGGACATCCTAATCGTAAGTTGTGTACTTACCTGTTAACTGTGCTAATACTACCCCCTCCCCCACCCCCAGGAATCTATTGGCTCCTACGAAAAATTGCACTAAGTGTAAACTTTTGAAATAGAGCAGCTTACATGTAAATAGCAATTTTCTGTCTGCTAAAACCAAACAAAATACGTTTGATACATATGCTTGATACCTATTGACAATTGTACTTACCTGCAACAAAGAATTTCTGATTCTAGAAATAAAGTAACATACATTTTTTTCTATATAAACAATTTGCCTGGAGTTAGTCATTGAGTGTGGGCCTCATTTCTTGACTCCGTGTGTACAACAAATGCTTTTCACTACCCTCTGATAAGCCTAACTGCTCGACCACACTACCACATAAGAGAGAATTAGTGTTATCTACTTTAGCTCTGTTAAGCCTCTGGAGAACCTCTGGCCTCTGTCCACACTATACCTAATTTTGGTATAGTATGTACAGATCCAGCTTCTTACATCTTCCCCCTGCAAGGACGGTGGTTTGAACTCTTCCTTCTTGTTTCCACCTCTTGTGCACTGGCGGACTTAAGAACCCTCTGTCTCCACTGTCAGCACTGACTTGTCTCTCTCCTTCTCACATCTGCATAGAGAAGTCGTGAAAAGCCTCACACCTTGTGACTGGAGTGTCTGTCACCTTTCCCCCTCCTTTACTGAACACGGGCACTTGAATACTCAGTGCACCCACCTGCCAAGGCTTTCTGCAGTCTCTGCCTCTTTTCTTTGTATAGAAGGGGCAGTGAACACCCATGCTATCTTTACTCTACTCCTCCGCAGAGGACAGACCCAGCACATCTTTTGAGCACAGCCTGCGCTCTCCACAATACTCCATTGCATTATGGCACAAAAGTTGCAGGACTCCATCCTAATATCTCCTGTAGACATTCTCTGCACATCGGAGGCAAGCCTTCACCCACCCACCCAGTCAGCCCTGCATGCCATCTCCGCTCCTACCCACTGCAGAGGGGTGGGAGCGGTATAAGGAGCCTCCGCCCAACCTTCACTAACCATCTATCTTCCCAGGATGTATGATAAGTCTCCAGATGCTCTTCTTAGTCTCTGCCGCCGTCTTCAGTACCGGTGGCGCTTTAGAAATATCTACTATCCCCTTCCTTGCTGACTGCCATCTTTACATCCTCTCTGCCCAGGAGAGCTGGTTGATGCTGAATGCCACTTTACGCCCTCTTCTGCGCAGGACGGGCATATGGACATTGTTCCTGTACTGTCCTGTGACCGCCGGATCAGCCCTTTCCCTCTGTGCAGAATGGCGCGGCATTGGCCCGGTTCTCTTAGTGTGCCGGAGTGCCTACAACGCTGATTCTAGTTACTTGCTCCAAAACAGAAGCTCACAACTTCCCAAAAATATTTTGTAATAATGATGCCATGCATTGCTGGCGGCACCAACTCTTTACATGCAATGCCCCGCACCCCGCGATTGGAATGAGCCGTACACTGACGGAGAGGTTCATTTTTGCGCCACTGTGCCACACACTGAAAACCCCTTTTCATAACCATTTTAGCGGTGCCAGGTGAGCTTTTTAAGTGATATGAAACAAAAATGACCGCATAGTAGCTGAACTTGATGTCAAAGTTGGGAGTGGGTCAGTCAGTCGAAAATGATTTGTACTCGAGGCAAGACTTGGCTTCTTTCCTGGCACTGCGACCTCCTGACTGTAGAGACAGAACCCTCAAACACAACATGTGCTCAGCTTTTTATTGCGTATGTTGATTGGAAATTATGTGCACTATTCATAAAAAAAAATTACTTTTGCCGCCTGCAGGCACACTGCGAAATGGAAGGATCTGGCCGTCCCCGGCGTTTATTCAGCGTTGCCGGCACGGGCTCTTGTGGTAATGATGAGGGTCTGAGCCTGAGCCTAGCGTGAACATCTGGCCCGCCAGATGCTGCTGCAACCGATGCTGTCGTCAATGATCAAACCAATATTGTGTTTTAAACTGTAATTGAAAGCAAATTAGCTTTTTGGAAAACGTGCAGATGAGTATGCATCAATCTGTCCCAGCCGCCCACCCGTCGCTTTGTAACACCTCCATTTTAGGTGAGGTGTGGGCTTTCACGAGTGAACCAATAGCGAGACTCGGATGACATTTACTCCTGGAGCCATGATTTCTACACGCTGCCCTCTCCGCCTACTCCAGCATGAGCAGCACTTGTATGGAGAGGTCCTAGTGTTAAGAAAACAGTGACGAGACGTATATACCATATATTTGATTGACTGTGTTTCTGAGATGCGTACACTTTTTCACTATCTTGATTTGGCCTCCATCTTTTTAGATTTGAGCAAATAACTTATAGGTACATAGAGCAGGTTTTCGTACCGTGTTTTTTTGCACTGGTACCCAGAGTGCCCTCTTCAAAATAAAGTGTAAAATGGGTGACAAATTGATGAGATAAGGCCTGATTGCTCCTTTTAATTTAGACTGTGTCACTACCAGATCAACAACATTTTTATTCTGCTGACTTAAGGTGCTGAACCCACCTATGGAATAGCATGTTGGTGAAGAGTTTCAATTGTTTGATCTGGGTTCAGTTGACATATGGCTTTCTAAACAATGTATTTCCAGCCAGGACAAATTGAGTGAGCAAAATGGTAATGCAAGTCCGTACAGTCTACTATATGCAGTTGATGAGTTATGGTTTGCAATTGTCAACAGAATCTTCTCTGTAGCAGCCCCGTGGCTGTGCAAATCTAATATTACAGTAGAAGACATGTGCATGTTCTCGACTGATATTTCCACAAGAGAATGATCTGCTTTTAAATCGATAGGAGAGTGTAATTCCCGCAATGGTGCACTTCATTAATTTTCAAAATTACATTTAAAAAGACATAGGCAGATAACTGACTTTAGTGGCTTAAACTATTCAGTTTAAACGGTCTGAGAAATTTGGTAAGCCAATAGAGATATGATATAGCTGTCACCAGAGTCTCTGGGCTGGCAACCTCACGTCTGAGAGTGAACCCTGTATAACACCTAATATTAATTGCATGGATTAGAAATTACTACTTTACCTTTTGTAAAGGAAGATGGAGCATCTGCTGCCTTAGGATGGAGCTCATTGTTTTTAGGTCTCACATAAGACAGTGCATGCGCAGCGTCTTGTGAGGCCTTTTGTTGCCTTACAGTGAGGTTAGAAGCCAGTCATTGCTCGTCACTTGTTGGCTTCTTTGTCACTTCCCTTTCCTTGCATCTTGTTCATCAGCTTCCATGGGCTTTACTCCTTCTTGTGTTGTCCCTCCTGCAGAGCATGCACGCTTTTTCAGGCTCTATTTTTATCTTTCTCTTTAAGCACTCTGCTAGAGTGTGTGTGTGTTTTCCAGTTGTTTGCCTTGCTTACTTCTCTCCCCTCAGTGTTCCTCCACCATTCTCCTGCCTACCTTCTATTGTCTGGGCTCCTCCACCCCTTTCTTCTACCCTCCATCGTCCATGTAATTCCCTTTTCCCTCCCGACCACCCTCCTTTTTCCATGCTCTTGCCCCAGCCCCGGTTGCTCACCTTCTGTTGCCTGTGTGCTTGCTACACACCCTCCCGATCACTCCCCCTTCAATGTGTGCTTCCCTTAGGCTTTCCCTTTCTCCCTCCGTTGTGTGTGTACTTCCCCGTCCCACCCTCCCTCATCATTCTCTACCGCCGTCACTTCCTCTGTGTGGCCTTGTGCCCAACCAATGCCCTCATTTATTTATTTCCTAACCATCTGTGGACTGGTTTGGGGGACGAGGCCACACGTGGGAAGTGAGAGCAGGAGAGAGAAGGATGCAGGTGTGGAAGAGGACTTGCAAGAGGGATGGGGGAGGGGCACACACCTAAAAATAATATTTGAAAAAAAGTGAAATGACATGGCCAGAGCTAATGCGCTTGTATTTATTTTTATAAAAGTGTATGGGCTGCGTCATAGCGCATACGAGAGGCCTAGTGGCTTTGCTGGTGCTTTTTAGGCCTGTGACAGCATGTGATAGCGCATGCGTCTTGTTTGCGAGACACTGTTGTGTACAGTAAAGGGCTTGGAGCCCTCCCATGCTTAACATTTGGCTTCATCTGCGGCACTCTTCTTTGCAGCCATTTCAGTTTGGCAGAGCAGCCAAAACATCACTTCTGCCGCTTGTTCTGAAGCAGGGATCAAGCACAATTTAATTTAATTTAATCCGTGCCCGTCCACTGCTCCCAACGCAATTCAGGTAAACATTTTTTTGTGGGGCCAGCTGTAAACGTCACTTCAAACACTTGTAATTTTTCCCCCTCAGTTCAGATCATCTCACTGAGTAATGAAAGTGAAAATGGACGGGGCACTAAGAAAACGTGGTGGACGTCTCACAGCGATATGGTGGTGCATTTTACAGTTCGATATATGTGAATATAAAAAGTTGGGTGGTTTTATATCGCTCAAACTCGAGCTGAATGTATTGGAGCACTTTACGCGAGCACCAGTTGCGTTACACAAGGACACATTCATTTCTGGCGGGTAAACCGAGATCTGCTCAGAATCACAGGAAGTGGAGCCTGCGCCGAGACTCAACCCTGGCTCCCCAGCTCCAAAGTAGTCACCTGTGGCCGTAATGCCAGATCCTCTCCACTGAATTGTATGAACCATGCGAATGTGTTAGTTAAGTAACGTTAGTGCCTGGTGCAGCTCCTTCTGGACGTTATTTGAGAGTCACTTCACTGAGTACTGGCATTGGGGCGACTGATGAAATTCCTATGAATGGGGATTGTGTCTCACTAGTTGCATTCTCGCACTCGCAGAGGGACATTTTCAGATCTTTTTGGAGGTTTCAGTACTTGAAGGGCAGTAGCAGTCAACGTACATGTGCTTTGTAGAAGTCTTTGCATGTGTCTGTAAAGGTATAGCAACGTTTAACAAGCCAGAATGTGTGTACTTTCACAGCAGTTACGCCTCAGAGCTAGCACAGCAGAGCATGACGCAAGATGACACGTGAATCCCATTACAGTGGCCTTTCCAACCCGTTCTATCTGCCCTCGAATCCGCCCTCCCTCTTTGCTGCTTCACTCCTCCTCCTCTCGCGTCCATCCCTCCTCCCCACCCAGTCATAGCTTGTTCGCTTGTAGTTGGGCATGAACATTTAATTATAAGACATATCAATATTCAATGCTGGCAGTTTTCAGTGGTGATGTCTGAGTATTGTCTTTCACAGACCACGCAGCACAAACCGTTTCACACCCAAAAGTGGATACATTCTGTGGTCAAAGACAAGTGCAGGACTGAGGGAGTGTGTTGTGCAGCTGCCCCGTCAGAGTCAGCCCTGAGAAAACCCCCACACAGCGCCAACAGCAAGGTCTCACTAAGGACGAGAATGGCTGTGAGGAGAGGTGCTGCACTGAAGGGCTCTCAGTTCGCTGACAGGCCCCAAAAAATAAATAAAATGGAAGCCGTTTACAAATCCATGGAGTGAACACAACATATTTTGTTTGACAGCGGCTACATCAAATCAGACCCTAGCAGAAATGCGTGGTAGCTCCCCTTTAGGAGAGAAAAGGTTTAATAATCGTGACCCTGGACTATTGTCATTGGACATTGCTTCACTTGAATAAAATGTCATGTTTTTGTCATAAGAAATTGTACCTCACAGTTTGTTCCTTACTTAAAATCCTTTTCCTTTTAAGTAATGAAATCGAAGGCCCTGTCATTGTCAGCAAACTATTGACTTGACTGAAACCACAGTGAACAATAGCTCTTACATAAGATGTTTAATTTTAAATAATATTCCTTACCTACTCAAGTAAGTCACGGTGGGGTGTTTGTGACGAGCATTGTGAAAAAAAAAATAACAATGCCATGATCCTGTAGGGTACACAACATGTTATATTTCAGGTTCTAATCCAGCCTGCTGCCTCTCCCATTTACCGAGGTCTATTTGATTTGCTGCTGTTCATTCACTTTGGCCTATTCACTAATTTGCAATCTCTTCACTGCCAGCAGAATGCTCAGCTTGTTTTGGAACACTTGGTGTCCATTTTGAAAACCATAATAGATCAATATGTTTTATTTCCAATTTTCTCTGTACTTATTTTTTCTATCATGCTAACCCTGTTACTTACGAGTACTGCAGGTAGCATGTAAATCCCTGGATTCAAGGCATGCAGAAGTAGGACTGTGCTAAACCATAGTTTTTTAAAAACTTGTGAAATATGCATAATTCTCGCCAGTCTACTAAAACATACAGAAATGGCTGCAATTTGGAGAGACGATGCACCCGTGTGAAAATCTGGACTTTTGTGATTGTTTTTTAGTGTAATTTATGTTAAGTTACTTATAAGTAAGGTGGAGGGGAAAGGGATGATGGCCGTGCTCTTGCTCTATTTTTCCAGCCTCCCCACCCCCTCTTTGTGCTCTCACAACTGCTGAATGTTTTAGGAGGTGATACAGAAACAACAAACTTACATTGCACACTTTGATTTGTACAATTAATTTTCATTGCAAAGCAGGGGTGTTATGTTTCACTAAATCTGATGTAGTAGCATACAGGGCCAGTACATACCACTGCCTGCCCCTATAATACCTCACTGACCACAGCTGGACCACCACAGACTCGTTGCAGAACAGTGCCCTTGTTTTTAAACTTGATAACACAATCCACACAAGTACATTCCATATAATTCCAATTAGCATTATTTCCCTCAACGCCGCATACTTCCACGTCTCACAGTTCAACTCTACACATTTCCATTTCACGCCACATTATTCCCAACAAACCACATAATTCAACCTAACAAAACAATTACACAACACAACGTATACATCCAATCCACACCACAGAATTCCACATCATGCCACAAAATTCAACAGCACACCACATAATTAAACTCCACAACACAAAATAAGATTCCACATAATTACACTCCATGGCACACAATCCCACTCTCCATAATTCCAGTTCACTCAATACCATATAATTACTATTCACATAATTCTACTGCAAACCATGCTACATAATTCCACTCAACACCACACAATTCCACCATATTCAATTCCAAAACTAACAAATGTAATCCAACCCACATAATTCCACTCAACTCCACAAACATCCACTCCAAAACAAAACACGTGGATAAAAGACGTCAGTTACAGCTCCATTAGCTCTAACTTTAAAAAATGTGAGACCCTTTGCATTGTAACTGCTTGTTTAGATATTTGCTCCAGACCATTTTCATCATTCACCACCATGACTGCCATCCTTCTGTTTATAGATGTGGTAAATTGTGTGATAATACTAGCAGCAGTGTTTTTTTTTTTATCTGTTCTCTTTCTAATGTTCTCATTCCGAACTGAATTATCCCATGGTTTTATAAGTATTGCTTTACTAAAATGTGCTCGGTTCGGTCTTGCAGAACTAGTAATCCATAAATTGTTACATGAAAAGGGAGTCACTTTGCTGAGATGCCTCGCCTCTTACTTTGAATCCACTGCTTAATATCTATAGCTTAATTACTTAGCTGAGTTTTTCTCGATCTGGTTTGCTTGGTATCTTATCGAATGAGGATTATATGGTCTTTAATGCAGGGAAATTAGTGCTATTTTGTTCATACTTGTTCAAGGGGCGACAGGCAGCCTTTCTTGGGCACCGGAGTGTATAGTGGTTGTAGAGTTTCAGTGGCAGGTCTAAACACAGGCTTCATGCAACACATGATGGAGGCAACAGGTAGTGCAAGTTTCTTTCATTTTAAATTTTGGAATAATGAGACAGCAGGATTGTTTAAGGAAGCACACGCGGGTGCAGTGCACTGGGGCCCAGAGCCTGGAAGGTCCCATTTAACCCTGATGATTGCAGTAATTTACTACACTAAAAGCAGTCCGAGGGCCCATTTTCCTTGTTTGCGTCAGGGCCTGTGGCATCCAAGCTAAGCTACTGAGCATACGGCAATCATTCCATTCCTCAAGCAGCACTAGGATGCTAATTAATGGTGACCCCAAGTACAAGGAAGTGGTTCATGTGATATTGTCGATTGACGTATGTCCTGTCAAAGAGATTGGTCATGAAGCCTTGTGCTTTCCACATGAGGGTTCCATTTAGAAACTAAACAGGGAGCAACAGTCACATTCTGACTACTTGTTGATGTTACTCATGAACAGGAAAAGGACTGAGGATGCATTTTCAGTTACTCCGCAGCCCCGGACAATAAAGCTAAAGAAGCTCCTTAGCAACCCCAGGGTCCTTGTCATTGGCATCACGAATTTTGGATTGTAATTGCTTTTACGTAGAACATGCTACTACTAATGAGGAACCAAAGAGCCTCAGAGCAAGTAGCACACTACACTAAAGCCCACAGTTGGTGGTTAGCCCAGTGGTTATTTGTTATTCCAAGCCATGGAGATTGGTCTTGGCAATCAGGAAGCCATTTCATGTATTTACTCCAAATTCCTTGTTGGTAGATTTAATTAATGGGCGTTAGGTGTGCTCATTAGAATGGGTTATGTGAGTTCAAGTAAAATGTTGGTGGAATGAATGATAGAGGAAGGCCACATTGGCTTGTAAGGATATGTTTCAAAAGAAGTAGAGGTTGTAATCAATGAAACGAGCTGTTGACAATTTGCAAAATTACAATGAAGCGATTATAGCAGCTGGGTAGCTACCTAAGCTTAAAGAAGACAAGCAGAGGTGGAAGCTAAATAAACGATTCTTTGAAAGAAATAAAGGAGAGGAAACAATTAAAAGTTTTAAGTGAGGTCAGTTTATCACCCAGTGATTTAGGAATAAATTGGCAGGACCCTTTTTAAAACTGCATGCGATCTGAGGATATAAAACTATAGAAAGAAAGTAGGTCTAACTAAGACCTGCATCTCACACAAAGCATTTGCTCCTGCACATTTTTACACCTGAGCTTTAAACATGAGCTAGCCTACCGCCGTTTCTACATATACATTTACACCCTGTTTGCTTCACGAATTGCATTAACAGGTGCAGACTATATGTAGATCTCTGCACTAGGTGCATTAATGCATTGTTATTATACATGGAGAAGTAGGAGTTGCAATTCGTCAATGGTAGCCTTTGTTGATCCTGCCAGTGGAGGATGTAGACAGCTCCCCTGATCCTGGTGTACTTTGATGAAGCTCTGCAATGAGGGGGGTAGAGCTCAAGCCTGCTGCCTCTTCAATGATAGCTCAAATGATTAATCAGTAGCTGTGGCAGAGAATGCTGGCATGACACTGCCCCAGCCAGAGGATGTGTGCTAATTGTTTAGATTATCAAGACATTTATAGGTAAATGTGTGCAGACGCGAGGTTTCATGTATATTAAAATAACAAGTTGGCATAGGAATACTACACAAGAAAGGTAATCAAAGTTTAATATAAGAAAATAAAAAACATAAGTGAAAGTAATGCCCTGCGTGGGCTTCTTCAGTAGTCTCGACATTCACACTGTTCACACTAAATTTGAGCGCCTACATTAGAAAAGCTAAGCTAACTGTGCTCGAATGCATACGTTGTAACTTTGCAGACCTTTAGAGACCTACGGGTTAACCATACCAAAATGCCACTGTTTCAGCTTGGAATAAACATCTAGGTTGTGTTATCTTTATGGAGCGTTTAAACCAGAAGTTATCCCTTTATATAATTTTTTGCTATGGATCCATGTAGCTTTTTTCAGCACGGAGTGAGTATTTTTCTTTACTGAAGTACTAGGATTGGTTGTTGGTTGTCTCAAAAGTGATTTCTTTTTAGTGTTTTTAGATTTACAGCACGTTTTTCATTTTTTTATGTGAAGTTGGAAAAGAGTTTTATTTTGTGTTTGATTTCCTTAAATCACATTGTGACACGGAATGCGTTTGAGTTTGTAGTGCATAGTTTCAAGTTTCTGTTTTTTTGCCTTAAACTTGGTAGAATATAGAGTCATATAAAGTGCTGCATGGACAATCGTTATGTGCAGCACTAGTGCTGCTTCGAATTTGATCCTTGAAGCCACTTGTAGCCAATTAAATTACTTTAGTATTCATTTCATGTGGTAAAACTTTGGGACTCCTGTGATCACTTTGACTAGTGAGTTTTGTGACTTTTTCAATACCATCTTGAAGTTTTGGCTACGACAAATTATGTATATTACCAGTTTTTAATTTAATGCCTAATTTTGTTTTTGTGGCTAGGTTGTGGACACAATATGTTGCACCACTGGGTTTGTTGATCCATCCTGAATTTACTTCTACCATAGATATTATGTACCCATCTTGCCTGCATTAGGAGAAAGAAAGTTGTTTGGGGAAAATAGATTGGCTAAAATGCTATTCATACAAGTTGCCCTTGTATAGATTTAAATATGTATTAAATTATATTTAGCATTTGTTGGTCTTCTAGAAAACGGGGTCCGCTTACGGTATATAGGCACAATGGTGGTTTAGGTCAGTGCATTTTAACAAATTGTTGATCTGATGAAGTATAATACGTTAAGAACAGGCAATGACATTATAGGCACATCCCATATGTATATTACAATACTTTGGCACTTGGAGAACAGTAACAAAAGAATACCTGGTTACTCAGTTTAGTCCTGTATGTGAGTTTTCAGTGTGACATTGAGCGAGGGGCCGATGAGACGGTTCCTAAGTTAGAGGCAAATGGGTTCCAGTCAAGGGAACCTGTAGGTTGGACAGCAGATCGTGAACATAGTGCATGGTGGTTTGGATTCTGATTTGTGCAACAAAGGTGCTAGGCTTCTAAAGCAGAGTGCTCAAACAGGTGCTTAAGGTACCATACTTACTTGCTTGTTCATTATTTGGCTCTGGATAATTTTCCACCCGAAAGTGAAATATTTTACTCAGAGTGGATAGCTTAAACAAGCAAATAAGGCACTGTTCGATTGCTTTGCTCTGTGTTGACTGACGTCAGGTTACCAACCTCTCATAGTGATATAAACCCTCGTATGCAATTAGACTTAACTTGTCATTATAAAACATATGCACTCCACCATCTAGGGTTTTTTATGGTCCAGTGAGTAATGCAGAAACTTCTGACCCACTACTCTTGCCAAAGGTTATGAGCTAGAGTCTACTTTTGATGCCAAAAATAAACTCCATTATGTGGCCTGGAAGGAAAGGGGAAATGTAGAAGAGAAGGAAGACTGAAATCCAAGGACCTTGCTAGGTCACCCAGCCTGAGGAGGGTTTGGAGAAGAACATTGGCTAAGTTTGTAATTCATGTCGGGTGCCTGCTCTACAGTAGGTTTCCAGGTCAGTGGTAGGTAGCCCGTTGCTGTACACTTAAGTGGCCTTCCCTTTTTGGAATGACTTTCTAAGATGACCTGCCCTTTTGGCAATACCTATTGCCCTGGTAAATGAAGAAACCAAATAAAGATGTGTGGCTTTAATTGATGTGTGCTCTGGCAGAGTGACATGCGATACTGAGTGTTTCTCTTTGTTCAGTCTTGGAAGTTCCGATACGTTGTAGATACAGGAGTATCGGATCCATGGCAGATTATCAGGATTGGCAGTCAAAATAAGTTTACTGTGAAATAATCACAAACGCTGTTAAGGTATCATGGAGCGGCCAGGGCGGATCGTTGTTGGGCTCCATTGTTGTAGAAGGGCGGTGGGTGCACTTTCACTCCTTAATCGCCGAACATGCACAAGGGTATTGCATCGACCAATCTTGATAAATCTAGGAAGGTCGGCAGCACAAGGACAAGCAGAGATGACTGGGGCCAGGTTTCACTGCTATGGAAGGTATTCGGTGTATGTGGCTGGAAGGGGGATTTAGAGGACCACGCAGTTTTGTTTGTCAGATTGTTTTATAATCGACAAGCCAGGCGTCTGACGTGTTATTGGCTCCCACGTTTTCCATCCTTTGAACACATTCTGTTGGTTATCCTGGCTGGGGTAATAATATGAAGCGTTTCAGACCACAATCATGCAAACTAAATTCTGGGCATGTTGATGCATAACGTGCATAATCTGCATTTCATTAACAAGTGATGTGGGAAGCCTGCAGAAGAAAGCACACTCCTTCCATCTGCCAAATAAATGGTTTGCCAAAAAGTGCACAAAACATGCAATAATAGTTGTATATCATTTTGCTATACACTAGCAAGAACCTAATTCCAGGATGGAGTGAAAAGCTGGAGAGAGTACGTTTATTTTTGTAGCAAGTGGCTGGAGAGGCAAAGCGCTGTATGCAGAATGCAATAGTGTGCAGTGTCCAAGTGAAAACCTGCCACGGGAGACCGAATGTGTGGGGCGGAGGATGTGGACTTGCATTTAGAACAATAGACTGGCATCAGTAGATATCAGTTTTCACGACATATTTTAAATTAAGAGGAGCGTGCACGTGATGTGGTTTGTCCAAAATCATGTTATCGCAATGGGTCCTAACGTGTTCTGTTAATGTCACATTTGATGTGTCTTTTATTGTTTTTTTTTCCATCCTTCCGCTCGTCTGCAGAGACACGGGGAGCTGTCCGGGTGCTGAAATAGTTGAACGTGAAATATTTACAGCCCAATGTCTGCTACGAACTCTTTAATTGTATTTATATAGCGCTTACTACCCCTGACCCAGATGTTGAAGCGCTAATGGCTTGTAGTACACTACTCCGGAACTCAAGGTTTATGGTTAATCTAGTGGTTATTGTTGCTTATTGGAATTAGTAATGTGGCCTTAAGACAAAATTGCATGCGTTTACTCCAGTTACTTTGTGATGTATGAAAAACAGTTAGTTGTCATAACTAGTGGGGGCAATGTGGTTTTAGTCGAATAGAAGGTTGAGATTTGGTAGCTAGTTTACAGGGATAGGGACTTAAAGGGGAGAGGTTTTGATCTCTGGGGTTTTAAAGCATGATGCTTGCTGCACGCTTTCATTGAGTTGTGTCCTCAAGATGGCTGCCGCCATGCTTCCATCGTGCCTGCATGCCTGGCGTTTGCCCAGGGACGTAAATACCGTGAACTCGGGATCTCGCTCTCCCCTTTATGCAGCTCTGCGTGTGCTGAACTGACAGCGCAGGATCCAGGCGGCCGCTTGTGTGCGGATATTCACAGATGCATGGAGCTGTCAGAGTGCAGATATTCTTGGCTACATATTACTCTGCCGTAGGCCGTTCAGTCGAGCCTCCTATGACCCCCCTCTTTTGGCATTATCCAAAGAGACTGCCTATCCACCTCCGCATTACCCCTAGCTCACATCTGCTCCTCCATTTTATTTTGTCATTCATCCTCTCTAGTGCCAAGGCCCTCTGTTGCGAACTCATCCAGCCCGCACCTTGCCCTCATCTCACATTCACTTTCCCACTTTTTACTTTTTCCCATAAATGGCATCATGTTTTATTAATTTTAATGAGGAGTATCAATCACCTTGCGCTCCAGACTGAGAGCCACGCGGACAGTGACCTATCAGTCTGCAACCACGAATAGCAAAGCAGAACCCGGACTTAAGTTGCACAACCGTGTCATATTTTTGAGCAGTAGGCATATATGTATATGGTGACATACTGTGAGCCTTATTAGTTTTACTGGCAGCCTGATGACATATCAAGTGGCACCCTGCCTAACTGGTTGCTCCCTTTTATAGACAGGCATGCTGAGCAGCACACTGTTGGTACCGACTGGACCGAGGGATTAGCCGCTATCCACCGGGCATACGAAGGCCCTACAATTATTGACAACCCATCAGTGTTTTGAGCAGAACCTTGATGTTAACAGTATGGCTGTGGAATATTTAGTGAAATTCCTAATATCATTGATTATATCCTTGCAAAATTAGCCCCACTCTGGGCTACATGATCTGCATCTATTTAAATATATTTCCAAGACACTGACATGTGATGGCAGCATACTGTCATAGGATTGCAGGTATATAGTGTTTAGAATGCATAGGATATTTTATTTTCTAGGATAGGAATTCTGAAGGGGTAGCTCTGTTATTGTAACTTGATGCAGTATTTACTATAGATTTAATTTTTCCTGGTCTTTGGTTATAGTGAACTTTCTGACTGGCACAATTTGACAGGCAAGTGCTAGTTCTCCTGTGACATAGTTTTCTCCTCTAGGTCACACAGATATCTCAGTGGGTAATTCAAATTCCCTTGAGGGTCAGGGTAGACTTAACACAGATAAGGGAAGAGCAATTGTTGAAGTGCTAAATATCTCTCCTAGCGGGAGAGGTTGCTCCACTCTAAAGCTAGTTGAGAAGCTCCCAAGAGTGAATTACAGCGTGGGCTCTACTGTAGGGGTTGGACAGAGCAATCAGTCAATCGCCAATGCAGAGATTATCTTCCACCCCTCATATGTATATAGAGGCCACCATAACATTCTTAATTGTAGTACTTTAATAAAACTGAAAGCCTTCATTCCAACTTTATCCCACCTCTCCTTTGATGACCTTGTAGCAGTACAATTTGAACAGGACTCTGCTGAAGCGGCTCACAGAGGTCTTTTTTCCACCTTGGGTTCAGAAACCGCAAGCGCTCGGATGACACACCATCCCAATTTCTCACCCTCAGAGGTCGACCAAATCTTTTCGGACTTGATGACGAAGTCAGTAGTTAGGATCAAACAACCACAATCCAGTAACATAGAACCCAGTAAACAATATTTTAGACACCATGAATAATTCAACACTAAGTCAAACTCCAAACTGAATACAGTTTCAAAGCTTTATTACAATCCCAAAATCAATGTCATATAAATGACGCACAGAACTAGCTTATACACATACATGAAAAGCATAGGCTGACCAAAGCGTCTAAAACGATTCAACATAGAGCGCATCAAAACTGTTAGACATTCTAAAAGAATGACATAGATTAGCAACAACACAAGATGCACATTATTACCACATTTCACAGCAGATGATGGTGACATCAGAAAAAATTCAAAATACAGATTTAATGACCAATTTCAGAGCTGTGCCATTCCTAATACTAGCCAGAATTGTGACTTGCATGTGTGGGAACGAGCTAACACATGCAGGCAAAATCAAAAATAAAAGAAGGCAAAAATAATTTGGAAAACATGTTACTAGGATAACTAACTATAACAAATATGCTGGAATAAGTAACTAAGCCAAAAAAGGAAACAAGAAACCACATTTAGTTATACCTCTACTCATGGGACAGCATACATATCATGTTGTCTGCATAGAGGGATATTGCGTGGAGTGATCTATCCACGCATATTTCCAGGCCAGCAGCTCATTGACGAAAACATTGGACCAAAGGTTCCACTGCCAGGACGAACAATAAGGGGGATACAGGGCATGCCACACGATAAGGGTATGCGGATGAAACATATGCTCCAGTTTTGGCATGTGCCGTGGGGTTAGAGTAGAGTAATTGCACCCAGCGGACGTATACAGGAGGTATGTTGTAGGCAGAGAGGGCTGCTAACATGAAATCCCAGCTAAGAGAGTTAAGAGTCAAAAGCCTGTGTAATAATTAAGGAGAGACTGCCAGTGTATTGGCGTATGTTTAAGGAGGTGCATCTCCAGGGCACAAAGCCACACTGTTCGACATGTAATAATCGAGGCAGGGGAAGTAATCGGCCTGCTAGCACCTTGCTAAGGAGTTTAAATTCAGTATTCAGAAGAGAGAGAGGCCTATAGGAGGACATCTCAGCGGAGTCTCTTCCCGTTTAGGGGAGAGACGTCACCAGTGCCTCACTGGTCGAGGGAGATCACCTTTTTCCAGCAAAACGTCATATAGTTTTAGGTGAGGGATCATGAGCGCGGAGTAAGTGGAATAAAATGTAGTCAGTAATCCATCAGTGCCAGTTGTTTTATTGCGTGCTAAGTCTTTGATGGCGCCGCATATCTCATTTGCAGTTATGGGTGCTTCTAGGATTGCACGTTCTGGGGGTGTTACCTGGAGGAGCGTTAGTTGAGCTAGATAGGACTTTATAGCTGTGGGGTCATTCATAGAAGGCGCAATGTATAGTTTTGTATAATATGCCTTGAATGCTTGGTTCATTTCCAACTGGGTATGTACCGGACCATGGGTCGATGTATTTATGTGAAGAATCTGGATAGTTGACAGTGTTTGCCTAATTAGGCGGGGCATGTGGTTACCTGCTTGATCCGCCTCGTATGTATCTTGTTAAGATATACTCTATAGTCAAGGATTCTTAAGTGGTCCAGCAATTTGATGTATGTTATACACACTTCCTGAAGTTGAGAAGTATCTTCTGGGTGATGTGCAGCCGTCCGCTCCAAGGAGCCTAAGCTGTTCTCTGTGTATGAGGTAGCTTAGGACCACCCCCCTAATTCCTACTAGTGCCTTTATAGATACACAGCGTATTACTACCTTGAAGGCCTCCCATTCAATCAATATAGAAGGCGCAGTGTTAACATTTTCTGTGAAGTATGTTGTAATGGCTGTTAGTAATGTATCCCAGAACACTGCATCTTCTAGGCTGAAGTCGCCATGTGGGGATTGGTGCTGGGACCCGGCCCTTATCAGCGTTATTTCCAATAGGTTATGGTCAGACAATGTCTTGCCCAAATACGTGGCATGGGATATTTGAGATTGGAGGGTGGAGGTACAAAGGAATCGCTCTAGATTGGAATGCAATGCATGTGGTTAAAAGTAGAATGAGTATTCTCCCATCCCCGCATTGTGACCACACCATAAGTCGACAAGGTCCCAGCCCTCTGCCCACTGTTGCAGGCCCTTAGCTTGTCAGGTCGGGTTTGCACTTGGCAATGGGGGGGTGGGAATGATCTAAAAGTGTATCTATCACTGCTTTGCAGTCTCCTCCCAAAACCCAAGGTAGATGCGCCCAATCCGCCAATGCCCATGACAGCTGGGAGAGAAGCACATCTTGCTCATGAGTACTTTACAGTATAATCTTGTCTGGTCCCCAGCAAATGTGGCAGTGTAAAGCAAAAATGTATCAATATCGTCTGTTCGAGAATTACTCTTTACGGACATTTTTTGGGGGGGAGTATCAGCTATGCGTACGTTGCAGTACAGGCAAGTAGCTCACATGCAATCAACTATGGCCTTGTAATGAGACAAGGCCTGTGACAGGCAGTCCTATGGATAAATAGGCTTAGAAGTCGTTGGCTGGTATTGTGTGGTCTATCCAGTCACATGCAGCCTCCTGAGTATCAAAGAAATGGGAGCGTTGCTCATGGATTATTTTAAGTTTCGCTTCGAAGATCATGGCATATGTGAGACCAGCCCTGCGGAGATGATTCTTTACTTCTGTGAATAAAGCCCGATTACATTGTACAGCCACAGTGTAATCTTGGAACAGGAAGATCCTTGTGTTGTCGACAATGAGCAGTGCCTGCTCTCTGGCTTCTTCGAGCAACTGATCATGGTCTCTATAGTATAGTATTCTTGCCACAGTGGGTCTTGGTGATGCTCCTGATATAGGTTTCCTTGTGGACACCCGGTGTGCCCTCTCCACAGTAAAGTAAAAAGGCCAGAAGCCTGGTTGGGGACACCACTGTTCGGAGCCAGTCCTCTATGAACTGTGTTGGATGGGTGACCTACGTGCCTTCCAACATGCCCACAATGCAAACATTATTAGGGCGAGCCCTTCCTTCTGCATCATCATCACACTCATGCAGCTGTTACACTTGGTGTTGCAACTGTGATACTATTGTGGTTTGTTCTGCTCGGCTCTGCGCTAGGGACATTAGCACTTTTTCAGTTGTTGGGACTCTTGTCTGTTAACTTACGGTGGTCATCCTTCATGATGCCTTTATTTGTAGTAAGGGTACCAAGTTGTAGTTCCACTGTGCTTCTAGATTCTCAAATCTCCTGCAAAATGAGAACCAGTTTATTCTAAGAGGATATCTGGTCTGTGGGTGGTATCACAGCTGTGGGCATCAACGTGGAGGAACAGTCTGAGGGAGGAGTGCGAGGGTGAGACATTTTATCTCTGCCTGGTGTTTTTGTGCATCCCTTTGTGTCTGTTTTATGGCACGATTGCTGGGAAGCTGTGCCATCCCTGTAGAGTGGCAACTGTTTTGGCAGGTTTAATGGGAGCACAGGGCACTGCGAGCGGAGGCAGGGACAGTTTGTTATCCAGATGCATGAGTCCAGCGTGGCTGCCCCGACTTTCAAGCAATCGTGGCCTCAGGCTTATGTCCAGATGATCACGTGGGCATGGGCCAAGTGAAGACACAATAGGGTGAGGCCACACGCCATGCAGGTGATTAAATAGCTGACACGGACGCTCAAGTTGAATCACTGGTCACATCGGAGGTGCTTCATGGTCATATGTGCCCACAGGGCCCCACGGTTCCCAGGGAGGGGCTAGGGCACCCCATTTTAATTTGTACTAAGGCCAGGATTCACCAGGCTTCCAGAGGGGCCGCTGTTGCCTCTGCTGCCGAGCATGGCTATTTATCCTCCAGGTCGCCACCTCACGTGGGTTCTTCCGAGACCAGACGGTCCGGGCAATCCCTCACGGGCTCGGCCGGGTCCCCAGTAGGCCTGCAGCAACACCAGCCGTATGGTCCAGGAGCCTTCTTTCCACTCCGTTGCTCACCCCCCAGCCCAGGCCCCGGATCTTAGTCTTAATGGGTGCTGCAAGGGAAATATGCACATCAAAGACCAAGGGGTGGCAGGCTCACCTCAGTGTTGCTAGTCACTGTGAGTGTGACTGGGGACACAGTGTGCAGGCGATTCTGCTGGATTTTAAAATATTTAGAGTTCCAGGACCGGAGCTCCCGGTCTAAGCAGCCGCCATCTTGGGCTGGTACCCACACCCCCGTAGAACGTGATCATAACCCACAGGAAGATATGCAAACATCTATGGTCTTACAGCAAGTCTCATTTACCTATCATTTGGAAATTTTGGCATGGCATTCAGATATTAAAGATTATATATAAAAATATGCTGAAATTTTAATTGCAGCCTGTAACCGTGACAATATGGATGGAGAGTTGATGGTGGACAAATGATTGAAGGTTGTGCATACACCTTTATTTTCTAAATTTGACCAAAAAAATGGGCCAGAAGCTAAACCTTTTTTTAATCTAATAATAATAAAAGGTGGTTTACGGCAGTTTCAACTAAAGAAGGCACTCAATAGAGCCATTAGGGCAGTTTATAACCAGAAAAGAAGCTAACCTATTTTGTTTTGAAAACGAAACTGAGGAACTTAATGAGGGCCTACAAAAAAGGAAATATGAAAGCTAAAATGGCCTTTCAGCAAGACTTGTGGAATAGATTGTTAATTGCGAGTAAGGCTAATAATTCCAAGGCCTTCTGGAGGATACTAAATGATTTTGATATTGGAGACAACAGGACCTGCAGCGTGAACACTTCTGAAAATGATTGGGTGGGTCACGTTGTTAGCCTATATGGCCCTAGTTCCTATCCTATTGATCAGTCTAACATCCGGGGAATATAGTATCTATAGTACTAATAAGTCATCTTGGGGATCAGATTCTGAGAAAAAAGAAGTATTGGACCCAGTAGCACCAATTACTCTGGTTCCTTAAAAAAAAAAATGAAGTAATTAATTTAATCCATAAAATTAGGTCAAATGAGTCTCGGGCCCAAATGGTCTCCCTAATGCTGTTTTTAAAGTAAACCCAGATGTGTGGGCGAGATTGTGACACCACTGTATAATGAGGTTTTAATAATGAAATTAGTCCCAGAAAGGTGGCAAAGAAGTATATTGCAACCGGTTTATAAATTCAGTCCTCCTGATAATACGTCCAATTATACGCTTATAGCTTTAATAGATGTTGGTGCAGTTTTTTTTCCTCTCGTTTATTGAAGGATTTGGAAGAGTGGACTGAGGGTATGCACTTAATTCCAATTAATCAAACAGATTTTCTGCAGGCTCAATCTACGATTACCAATTTGTTAACCCTTACTCTGTTAGCGGAAAGTGCAGTCCTGAAAAAACAAAGACTTTGTTTCCTTTGTTGACTTAAAAGCTGCATTTGATTCTGTGCCATGAACTATGCGTTGGAAAAAATTATTAGGGTGGGGCATCCTTTGACACTTATTGGATGCTATCCTATTATATACAAGTACTTGTGTTCATATACGGATAGGGGATGGTTTTAGACTCCCCCAATGAATTAACAGTTTTAATGGACTTAAAAAGGGTGTGTCCTTGCTCCATGTTTATTTGATCTTTTTATGGGTGATCTTTATCAACATCTGAATAATATTAATGCCCCCACTCCAAAAATAGCTAACTGCCATATAAAATATTTACAGTGTGCAGACGATACAATCTTACTCAGTCAGACTCCCATTGACGTACAGCGTCTAATTGACTCTTTTGGAGAACATATGCCTTTGAAAGGTTTGGAACTAAATGTTAGAAAAACTCAAATAATGCCAATGGGGCCATCGTCTGCTAAGATAAGGTTGTGGCATTCTAGAGGGACATCAATGAATGTGGTGAGGAATTATAAGTATTTGGTCATTTTATTTGATGACAGTTTATTTTAAAGAAAACTTCAACATTTTAAGAACAAAGGCCTCTTCCTTTATTTATGCTTTTAAACAATTACGAGATAATCTTAAGTGTCAATTGTACGATCAACTGATGCAAGTCATGAAAGCTAAATTGATTCCAGCATTAGCATATTGTTCATTTACATTTAAAGGAAATAAGGACAAATTAGGACCTACTCCAGATTAAAACATGTAAATCTGTTTTTAAGATCCCAAATGAAATTGGCCATGCTGGTGTTCACCTGGAATTTGGGCTCCAGAACCAAGTGTTAGTGAAGAAAGCTGTATTCTTGAACTGAATCCATTCAATATCTTTATTTGACTCAAGGAGCTAGGTGAAAATGTGATGGCAGGGAATAAAACATTCAACTGATACTGGTTCCTGGAGATCGTACTTAACTGTCTTTGTAGTTTTTTGAGCTGCAACTTGAGTATCAGCCGGTGTCTTAAGCATTTTTAAAAGTTTATTCAAATCGCAGAAGTAAGATTTTATCCTTTTTAGCTGACCAGGATTCCTTGGCAATTAAGAAGCAGGGATGGTCAGTCATAAACACATTTGGCAAGCTGGAACTCCAACTGTATTTGGCTATTTTCCTTCTCGTATGAGGGAAACATTTTTAAAACTGCATCTTGAAAGGTAGCCAACCGAGGATGGTTTACCGCTGTGGGCACAACAATGGTCATCGAATTGTTGTAGACTTTGCGGTTACTACCAAGAATCTTTACTTCATATTGTTTGTATCTGTCCTTGTCTCTTAGGCGCAAGAAGTAATCTTTTAAAGGCATGTTTTTAAATGCTGGTGTCTGAACAGGTTGTCAAGCTATCAAATTGTGCTTGCAAGCCAACTCCGTCCCAGTCGTTTGCCGGTTTATGAAGTTTCAGGCCATTGCTACAAGATTATTTCTATCTTCATCGTACATTACCAGTACTGGCCTTCTGCTTATATTAGGTACATACGTATTTAATTGAAATTTTTTTTTTTTTTTTTTTTTTTAATTGTGTCTTATGTTAATAATTTCACTGATTATTAATGCTCACTGTGCAAAAACTGCTTTAGAGAATGTTTTATTAGTAAATTATGGAGACATCTTTTTCTAATTTATTCTTTAGTATCCTGTTTGTGTTGTTTTGTGATGATTTTTATTATTTAGGCAATAAAAATATAATAACAATGGGCACTGGGATTTGCGTGATGCTACAGGCAGGAAAGTTATGCTCTTATGTGCTGCAAAACTCCATAAGGTTTGAAAAGATGTTTAAGCTTCCATTCATGGCCCTTGTCTACACTTAAAAAATACATTGCTAAACTTGCATCTTAAAATCAGTTTGGCCATACATTAAAAATTACCTTAATTGAAGCACCATGTCTCAAATACCAAGAGTTTGTAAAAGGAAGGGAATTCTTGAATCAGAGCTTCCTAGTGTAATTAAACTCAGTAGGACACTGAAGGGATCTCAGGTGTGGCTCTCGCCATTGTTCTGGGTAGCCCATTTTTGCAACAATTCCTTTTTTTATTGTGGGAGCAGGAAGGATGATGCTGTAAGCCAAATGATTCTTTTGTTAAATTTGGAGCAATCCCTGTTTTGTTTTCAGACTTATTGCCAATCCCACCCAAGCAAATATTCTATGTCAGCCCATACATTTGATGAGTGGAGAGCACAAATAAAAGGCATGACTGTGAAAGATTTCCTGGCTCCCAATTGACAATGGAAAGATAAAGGTGGACTATCCATTGGGTGCTGATAGACATTGTTCCATCGGTCAAGAACATTCAAAGGTCTACTTCTTGTAACACTTTAACTGCTGTATCACATCCCTTGGCATGGAATCGTCTCTGCTTACTTGTTGTTGGTCACTCCACATAACTTACTCAGAACATCAAGCCTAGGACCCAGCCCCAGTTGGAACTTGTCCAAAGATGGAACACTTAAAGCGGAAAAGAAAATTCAACAATACTCTAAAGTGAGTATTGTCTGTCTGGGCATGTGAGCTGCCAGAATACATTAAAAGACTTGATTCCAACACAGCACAGAAAACAGACCGAGAACCTACTTCATTTATAGCAGCCCATAATTACATTGAGTATGCCATGGCCAGCTGCAAAGTAACATGCTGGCAATTATTGGGATACGAGAGGGCACTCATGGTAAAATGCAGACCCTGAAATACTGTAATTAATACTTGACCTAAAGGTACACCTTCGGCAAAATGCCGGAGCTGCCATACTGGGGGTTATTCTTAGAGCGTATTGGGGCCGAGAGGTCAGGTTAGGTGAAGCAAACCATGACAAAATGCTGGCTCTGAAATACTGGAGGTAATTTTTGAGATACGGGCCATCCATGGTATAGGGGCAGTATCAATAGCACAATTTTGATACTGGAATGCTCTTTATAATTCTTGGCATATAATTCCACCCATAACAAAATTCTGACATTGACATAAGGTAATTATTCACATATGGGTAACTCTGAAGGGACATTTTGAGGGGAAAAAAGGTGTGAACTCCTGGCGGGATTTACGCCTCACCACTGCATAAGATCACCAGCTTCCCTGTCCCTTCACCTCCTATGTGATACTCTGATACATGACTGTACTGCCCAATGCCTGGTAGCGACTTGTTCAGTGTTCTGCATTGCACAGTCATAGTCGTGAACACCGCAGGCCTTGTGTTTTATCACTAATCAGTCTCTTTTCAGTGGTCAGCCATTGTGCTTGGTGCACAAAGTTCAATTCCCAAGTTGTTGATGATGCCCTTGAGTGTAAGATACCATCGGGATATACCCCTTTACCTAGAGCACATAAAAGGTTTACTTTAAAGTAGTTTTTTCTTTTAACATCTGTCTATGTATAAAGTTGTTTTTCCTGCAGTGCATCCATAAAGACCATGCAGAGTAAATTTTCATACAAAAGTTTTAAAAAATGTTCATCGTCAGGACTGCATGCAACCGTAAACCCATTAGCCACTTTGCGTCAATACTGAATACATAGCGTCTTTGCCCACAGAGTAATGGCTTTAAACATCCAGACCTTGCTCACTTTGCTTTAACAATCTTTGTTGTAATTGAGGCCACGTGGTGCAAGACAGTATTGTTTGCTGCTTTCCAAACCACATGCCCCCACAATATTACTAGCTGAAAACAAGTTTACTTGTTGTCATGAAATACATGCCAGTAATTGGGAATACAACTCCTGTGCGCATACAGTATCTCAGCCTGCATTAGCCTCCCAACAGCATGTAACCAGAATGACACCAGAGGTAGTTCATGCTGAGAAATTGAGCTGCAGGAGGATCAGAACAAGCATGTATGCCCAAGGGCAATATTAATCATCATGTCATGCTCTCGTTCCCACAGTGAAGATGTGTGTAAGCGAGGATTCACTGTTATCATTGACATGCGAGGATCCAAATGGGACTTGATCAAACCTCTGCTGAAGACCCTCCAGGAAGCGTTCCCCGCCGAAATCCACGTTGCCCTGATAATCAAGCCGGATAACTTCTGGCAAAAGCAGAAGACTAACTTCGGTAGCGCCAAATTCATTTTTGAGGTAAGATTCTGTGTTGTCTCAGACCTTTGACTTTCGCGTTGTGGTTGCAAAGAGGGAACAAGAACTTTAGCCCCTAGTGTTTGCAAACTGACCGTCAATAGCTTGTGAGTGTCTGGGTAGATTAGGTGTCTTCACAGCGCCCTCGGCCAAAACCTAAGGAATCGTCATCTTAGTTTATCGGATGACTCTGTCTACAAAATCTACAAACATGAAAGTGATTTAAGCTCTTTGCGCCTCATGAAGTAGAAAATAATAAAAAAGAATTAAGAGCATTTACTCTTGTAGACAGGTCAGGACATGTTACTGTATTTTACTGCCTGCTGGCGTAACTGGTACAAGAGAACAGTGTGCACAAATTCTCATCTATTTCATGCAGAATCCTCTATTAGGGCCATATGTACGAACATATTTTCCCATAGATACAGAATGGGCAAAACTGCTTGCTACATCTGGCCCTTAGTGCTTTAGTTTCATTGAAGGGTTTAGCAGCAATCTGATCAGTCTTTCGCAATCCGCATCACTTGTCGTCCACAGCACCATCTCAACACAATTCATGATAGTGTAAATGTGACAGTGCTGTCTTGTGTGTTTGTTTGCTATTATAATTTAAGTGTGTATACGGTGCATAAAATTACAGAAAGGATGTCTGCCGAGATGTTGGCGACTACCCAGTGTCATACAGCTCTTCCCATTCCATCTAGCAAGGGCAGCGGTTTTTGGCTTAGGATAAAAATCATTGGCACCGACAAATATAGTAGAACGGTCCTCACTAACACAACTGTCGTCAGTAAGGACCGAACGTATAGTAATATTGTAACAACATATAAACTGAAATAAAATCTGAGGCTGCGTTAATATTAACAGTATTTATTTTTACTCTCTTCAATATATTGTGTCATTGCTACCAAGTGTATGTGATGTTTTCTGTCCACAAGAGAATAGGCTATGTCCTGCAAAAAGTCAACCCCTTAAGCATGATCCTTGTCACAAAAACTGACTGAAAGTTACCACATGGTTTTTAGCAAAGTAAATGATCATCTGTTTATCCAACGATATAAGAACACGTTTTCCCACTGATTAGTCCATCTAAAACAATTGCGTAATTTATGTAACTCCTTTCCACTTTCAATTAGATTGCAGTAAGTCATCCTCATTGAGCACTCCTTGACATTACACCTGCTCAAGAAATACCTTGACATATGATTTCTTCTCTGTGGTGAAATGACCTTGTCACTCTTGAAAGTCCGTTCATAGCATCTGCCATTATGGTAGATTAACCATGTTCTTAGATTAAACCCTTTCTTAGAGGGCTGTGTACACTTTGCTATGTCCTTTTGATCTTTTGATGTATACCGTTTACTTGAAATCATTATGCAGTAATGCAGGAATATGCTTTGTATCTCGCTGGCTGTGTTTTGAACGGTTTTGTAACCCCAAAAAATCTGATTTTCATTGTATTATGAGATGTGAAATTGTGAGGTGCTTTGGTGCCCCCAGGGAGTCTTTTGAGTCTTTTTTAATACTAACATAAACTTTGAGGATTATAAAACCAAAAATAAAATATGTTATTGGATTAGGGATAAACACAGAATATCAGTGTGTCAAGACTATACGCTCACCATAATCAAAGTGATATATCTGGTGACAAAAACATCATATCCACCTCGTCACCCTAACAACTTCATCTCAAGGTCAGTCTTGATAAATAGACTTGGACTTCAATACAACACATATATACTTAATTTGACAGTGTAGAGGATGCAATACTTTTGTAGGTCCATATTGTCAACATTTCTAAAATGGTACCCAGCCATGTCAAGGCCTTAGAATGTATCCCCTCCCTGGAACCCATCCTCCAACCTTTGATCCTAAAGGCATAGCACCAAGAAGTTGCTCTGCTCATGGAAACGTCTACATAGTTTCAGTAAAAGGCTGAGGAGTAATTGCATATCGCAAGGTAAAAGCAAGCTGCAACTGTCTGTCTTGGCTAATTCCTGCCCCAAACCTTACAGTGCAGTCCCTCTACACCCTACCCTGTTATTATCCACTTATTGTCCCTTTTTTGTGACTCCTTTTCGAAGACTCACTGAGATTACACATTATTTAAAATCCTTGTTATTGTTGTTTAAACAAGGCATATGTATGTACCACACCTACACTGGCTACATCAGGCATAAGGTAACCAGATAATAATCACATTCAAAAGCGAAAAATGATAGAAATTCAAAAAAGAGAATAACCTTTACACGTCGGTGCCTCAGATATATATATTCCGGCTAAATCTCATGGTTTTAGTGCTGTTGACGAACATCCTGCGGCAGCAATACATATTTGTGAGATCGTACAGTTCTGATTTCCAATACCTTTAAATTATTGATAAATTAAGTTTTTAGATCGTTTGCCATCCTTGTCAACCATTATGCCAAACACTACTACCACTGGATCTCTATTGAAAATGTCAGTAGGCACTTGGATGTGCCACCCTATTACCGTTAATAACCACTGGCTGGTCACATAAAGCTCACGTGATTGAGTTTCCCCACTGAGAAATTACAGCAACAGGCCATCACACTCGGAGGCTTCCCCAAGAGAGTCCCTCCTTCATTCTGTTTTCTTGTAGATGTTATTTCAGCCCTCTATTTTTCTAAGATTACAATCTAAGTGTCTCAGTAGATCTCCCAGACCTAGCTAGTACGCCTTTAGCCACCAAAGCAATCCATTTGTACTCCAGGACTTCAGGCTTACAGAATTCGCTCTTCCCCTTAGTTCAGAGAAAGCCGTGATGATCAATGCCCAGCAGTCTTGGTTCATCTATACCTGATGGCTTCCTCTTTGCCACATCTTGGACAGGCACATGAGTCACTCAGGTGAATTCGTAGTGAAGGCATTTCGGTGTCACGTGACTGTAATGAAGGGAGTTGAATTTAATGCATTGAAGTCAAGAGTTTCTAATGATCTTCATTGTAAGTGCCTTCGCTGTACTCCAGACATCTTCCTTTAAGGTTCTCTTTAGATTTGTTTCCCAATCAGTTCTAAACAGCTCAGTGCGAGCTTCTAGATACATGGATACAGTTCTGTAAATTAGTTTGATAGTCCTGCAACAGTACCCCAGGGTGAGCAATAGGTGCAGCACCTGATTAGTCCGTACACAACCTGAGATATTTTTTTTAAAGCGTGCATAAATCGTTCATATATCAGGTAACTCAAACTCCATTGTTAGCGCCACAAAGAAAGTCAGTTTACCCACAATAGATAGGTCCTTAACCTTAGCAACGACTGGATTCTCCTATAAATCCTGTCTCATTACCCATCCGGCTATTCTCATTGTATTCATGCCATACATCAGCAGCTAAATTACACAGGTGGTACCTACACCCTTCCTCCTCAAGTGTTTACGCAACGCTCCTATAGCACACGAACCCACAGTGGGGCCAATCGTCTCTATTATACTATTCACATAGAGTGCTTTCACGATTTTGGGTTGTGGTAACTAGCATGCCCATCATTGCAGTTGTGCGGCTAAATACTAGTTGGGTATCCCAAGGGCTCCCCTCCTCCATACGTCACATTAGCTCTTTTCCTACCTTCTGCCCCACACCATTTCCAAGACAAATATGTAAAGATCGTTAAAGGACTTCATAAGAAGAAGCTGTTATACATTTGCAAGCAGTGCAGCAATCTTGGGAATATCGCCAACTTTAGCAGGGCCATGCTCCCCTTGACCAACAATGGATGGCAAGTGCAAAACTACATTTACAACTTCAGCTGTAACAGTTCTATTATAATTGCCCGCCGGCTTGTCACCAGCATCTCGATAGATCCTAAATCCCAAATAGCTGTAAGTAGCTGTTGCACTTATATGCCTAGTTCACTAACCAAATCAGAGCTGTGGACTTAGCTGTTTTCAAGAGAAATGTGTAGGTTTTATCTCTGTTCATGTGTAGACTCGAAAGACAACTGAGCCTCAAAACTCTAAAGTACACAGGACAATTCAAGAGCTGGCTCAGAACTGCTGTCGATCATCTTCATATAGTGATATCTTGGGTCTTGTGCAGTCTATTGCTGTCCGCTGGCAGTTCAAACTCCTCCTTATATTCCATGCTGATGGTTCCATTGCTAAAAGGCCATAGTGCCTGCCTGGGGCTGGCCAGCTATTCGAGATCACAGAGTATACCACAGTAATCTATCATTTTGCATCAGATGTTGCCCAAAGAGCATCCGTGTCAGAGTTGCATAAATATCGTCTAAAGCAATGGTCTTAAATGCTTTTTCAAGGTCTACAGATGTAACGGCTGTCTTAGGCTCCTCTTCCCTGAGGGTCAGCCATTATGTGGAATATTCTCTGGAGAAAAAGGGATGGGTTTGTTTGGAACAAATCCCAATTAATCTGGAGATTGCAATCTCGGCAGGACCCTAAGCAACCTGGGTGCCAAGATCTTACTAAGGATCCAAATGTCCATGTGCAAAAGCGGTCTTTACTTTGCTCTGTACTTGTTCCGGCCTGTTTTAGGGAGGGGTTTATCTGTTCACATGGGGCTGGCCCATTTCCTGTGCCACCCACTCATCTCACCAGTCTCTCTGCCATTGGCCGGTGCTACCTTGTCATTGTTGTACTTAGATCCGCTCTTAACTAGATGACGATGGTCCAGCTCGACCAGCAGGGGTCACTGTGGCTGTTTACTCTACCCTCCTGCTTCCTGTGTCCCAAATAATCGACCTGACTTTAAGGCCAGCGAGTTCCTCCTCCGCGGCTAACTGTGTCAGAGCAGAAATCTGTGACCATTAACAGCAGAATATTCGCTGCTTACATGGCAGTCAGGCCCAGGGTGAGAAAAAATAGCAATTAGAGTGGTAAGGCAAAGCAATATAAAATGTTTGTGTCTTCAGTTCTTATATGAAAGAGAAACCAAAATATAAGCAGGAATTGAAGTTGAGTGTTCGGAATATTTGCAGTTCTACATAAGAGTATGTAAATTGTGATTTTTTTTTTTTCCCATTTCTACTTCTGTTTTGTCAAACAATATCCAGTGCAAAAAAAATGTGCAAAAACTGCTCTTCCAGCGTCCATCAGTTCTGCTCCGAATAACTACTATTGAAGACGAGAGGACACAATTCGCTTTATAAATTGTTTTTAACTTCATTGACCAGTCTATTGCCACTTCGAAAAGTGGCACACGTTATCATGGTAGTTCTCTTGCTGAAAAGACACCGGCTTCGCACCTAAATCGAGAACTTCAACTTAGCTCTCCAGGAGCTATCCTGAAAGCCAAATAGGAAACTAAGAATGTATTTATCACAAACCTGGTCACTGATTTATACCTGTAAAAAAACATACAATAGGTTAAACACGTGACGTGGGGCAGATAAGGTATACTCTAATATAGATTGTGCTGTAATAGATTGAAATATTGGCGAACCGAATGGGTCTTGTAAAAGACCGAGAAAGCAACGCATGTAATACTCTGTTTTGTGCCTCTTCGGGTCTCCACCCCAGTGGCACTCCAGAGGAGCCTGGGGGCGCACGACTGTTTTTTTTTCTTCCCATCTGCAGACCATGTATTAAAGGGTTGGGATCTAAGGCAGTCATGTGACAGCACGTCAGTATTAGAGGTGGCCGAGCCGGCAGATTATAGGGGAGAGCCGAGCCAAGTCAGGGGCCAGGCTTGGCTCTATGAGCCTGAGCACAAGCTAAGTCATCAAAATATTTGACACGTGAATAGTTCAAAATACGTCATGAAAACATAATGTAAAGTTTTACATTTTGAAAAAAATAAAAGGCTTGGAGCACTCTGCTTCTCAGGCTATACTGGTTGATAGACTGTGCGGCTCAGGCCTATAGCAGGGGAGAGGGCCTTTAACAACTGGTGTAGCCCAAGGCAGAAGGACTGTAAGGCTATTAGAATATTATACCCTCCCCAGAGGGTGCAATGCTCTAAATTAATAAAAAAAAGGAGAAACAGAAAGACAAATGTTAGAATGTTTGATCAGAAGTCTTATACCAACCATTATTATCCCTGTGCCATTTCATTGATGCCATTGGAGTGCCACACATTCTGCTGTTCTAATCATTTATCATGCTGGAGTGTTTCACTTCAGTACATTAGTTTATTTCATTTCATTGTCATCCGTTTGAAGTGACAATTTCTGAAGATGAACTTAAAAACATTCATGGTCCCCGGCCTCCTCCTCCGCCACCGTCCCCAGCCATACCTTAGTGTAACTGAGTCTTATTACAGTGTACAGCCCGCTGTAAGGCCTTTAAAGGCCGCTCCAGTGTGAAGCGCCAGAGTCGAGGGCGAGGTCCTCTGCTCAGTGCTTAATGTGAGTCTGTGGGGGCCACTGGCAATTTATTACTCCTGATAGGACATTTTTTCAGAGAGCAAAAGAATGAGAACACACACAAATGAGAAAGAAGAATGAAGAGAAAGATGGTAAATCAGCATGAAGGATAAAAGCGGGGACCTGCAGGAGTGAGCGAAAGAGAGACAGAGAGGGCCTGATAGTGGATTCAAGTGGCCTGGGGTGCATTCAGGGCTTCGCAGCCTTGCTATTCAACTTGCTGGCGTTTCATTGCATCAGCCGTGCACTTCTGAGTAACGCTTTGGGCACCGGCATTTATTATCTTACAAATTAAGCTCAGCCTCTAATGGGCGGTATCGCCCATCTACAAAGGTATTAGCTGCTCGTGAGGGCAGAACATCCAAATTGAAAAAAACAAAGGAATCCGAGACTGAAGGGGTTGAAATCTCCCACGGCTGAAAAGCCTTTTTTTCACGGCTCTTGCTGTGAATATTCAACTGTTAAAAGCAGCGTTCAGGGCCATGGCTGCTAACTGTAGATCCTTCACAGCAAAAGCTGTAAAAGCTGCCTGCCAGAAATCAGCCCCGGTTCTCCCTTGGGTACACTTGTTTTTGGTAGTTCAGCCAAGCCAGGGAGATCCAGGAGTTGAGTTACACTCACCCTCCCTTTTTCTGAAGCCCCAGTGACACTGAGCTACGGTAGGAAAAAGGGTGAAGGTTCCGAGTTTCCTGCTACACAGTCTCTGCCTTTCACTTCCCCCACCAAATCCTTTCATTTTGGAGTGGAAAGCTAAGGAGAAAGGCAAAGAACAATACCACATTGATATGTTGAGAGCAGCTGACCTTTACCAGTCTTCAATGGAGCTCTCACCATTCCAGTGTTGTAATGAAGATGGAACAACATTGTAGTCTAAACAAAATGCAGTACAGGACTTTGTCCTGTAGATATCCTGAGCACATGTATTTGAAGGTGTTGTCAAGCCGATAATGGATAAAAAGGCACAGTAAAATGATTGACTATGCTCTCAGAATTTGATCAAGTGAGTTGAGGGAGTAGATTGATCACAAGTTCCACACTGCTCAGTCACTAGACTTTTATTACAAAGCGCACAGTGTGCAAGCTTTTTGTACTTTCAATTACCCCCGAGGTGAGAGCAGCATTAGGATGGGCTGCACAGCCCTCTTTGTCTTCCCATCTGAATAAAGACCAGGGCGGTACAGAGCTGGGCAGACCCGTAGAAGGAGGACATATGGGGGGGGGTGGGAGAGCACGTTGAAAATGAGGTATGAGGGTGGGTACAGGGCAGGTAGAAGCCACTTCAAGGCTTGGCTTGTTTTGGGCTTAAGGGTCCAAGGTGACCTCGAGCTGAGCCAGAGGCAGGTACCTGGCTCGAGCCTGCAGTGGCTCCATCCACCACTTGTTGACACTGCACAAAAAGGGGACACTAAGTAAAAGAGGACAGAACATTAAAAAAAAAACCAACCTTCAGTTTCTGGTGTGTTTCAGAAGGAGGTCATGTTTTACTTTGATTTTTAAATTCTGCTGTCTTTTGAAACCCAGATTGGAAAGTCAGTGATACATCATGCCTAGATTTTGAGATTTTGGCGATATCAATATCAGATGGCTGGGTAAGACTAGTAAGCATGAAAAAGAGGAACTAAATGGGACTGTGCTCTCCAAAACAACACATGGAAGCAAATCTGTACCAAACACAAATACAGTCATTAATTGGTCATTAATGCCTTACTCGCCATTAACGGCTGACAGTGAAATATTGCTGCAGGGTTTGCAGGATGGGCGTTAACATTAATCCGCAAGTACTACCAGTAGCCTCTCCATGCCACAGCCTGACCTTATGCTCTGCTATAGAAATAAAGAGCACATCATTGAAATGTGTGCACAATTGATTAAGGGCTCAATAAGATTCATTTTGTAATACAGAAAGGGACTAGTGATGAAATATCTATTGTGATCATTAGATTATGCCTACGGAAGGGAAATATTTGAGTAGTTGCTTTGAGGTTCTTTGTGGGTGGAGTTTGACTGTTTTTGTTGCACTTGCACGTTTACCATGTGTGTTCCTTTGCATGTTTTCATCCTTGTGTTTCTAAATGAATTTATTTTATTCCCTTTGATTTGGGTTTAGACAAGTATGGTGTCCGTTGAAGGCCTTGCCAAGCTTGTGGATCCTTCCCAACTCACGGATGAGTTTGAGGGGTCCTTGGACTACAACCATGATGAATGGATCGACCTACGGGTGTCACTGGAGGAGTTCTTCAACAGCGCCATCCATCTATTATCGAGATTGGAAGATCTTCAGGAGATGTTGGCCAGGAAAGAGTTTCCCGTGGATGTGGAGGGTTCACGGAGGCTTATCGATGAACACACACAGCTGAAAAAGAAGGTGCTTAAGGCTCCTGTGGAGGAGCTGGACCGTGAAGGCCAGAGGCTGTTACAATGCATCCGGTGTGGTGATGGCTTCTCTGGTAGGAACTGCATCCCTGGCAGTACGGACTTCCAGAGTCTGGTGCCAAAGATCACCAGCCTTTTGGACAAGCTGCATTCCACGCGGCAGCATTTGCATCAGATGTGGCACGTGCGCAAGCTGAAACTGGATCAGTGTTTCCAACTACGGCTCTTTGAGCAAGACGCAGAGAAGGTAAGCTGGTCTGCTTGTCGGTTGCTAGGAGATAAGGGGTACCGCTGCCATTTTCCCACTATTAGCAGCATGCAGATCTCATCTACATTGCAAATCCTGTGTTGGAAGCAGATGTGCTTTATGTGGCTCGTAAGACAATGTCAGTGCACTCATTGTTGGGGGTATCAAATGTAATGAGAGCCAAAAATAATTAGCCTTTCCATCAACTACAAGGGTACACAGCCATGCATTTGACATACGGAGAAAGCAAGCTCACTCTTCACCCATTAAGCTCAGACACAAGGCTTTACTTGCATTCCCTCCATATTGTGGGGACCGTGCGTGGCACTGTGTTGTTGTGGAGTACAAGAGAATTAAAAGAGCAACTTGAGTGTGTGGTCTGCGACTGACAAATTGAGTTATGGTAGATTTTACGAGTGAACCGTGAGGAGCTCGTGTCTCTTTCAAGAGAGGAGTGGGTTGGTTAACCACTCTTTAGAATACCATCTTGCCAATGCTAACATGCAGTTATTGCTTGCTAGAGTAACTGACTTGCCTCTAACAGTGCTTTATATTTGCTAAACCGATTTGAAAAGAGTTGTGGTCTAGAAACATCAAGTTGACAATTTTAAAATAACAAATGAATTATTTAGTTTTCATTGAAGTATTTGTTATGCAGGAATCAGCCTCCTTTCAATAAATGCTGCATGTTATCACGGGAGATTGAAGAGGAGTGGATACACTTTGTTCCAGTGGTTACTAGCTATTTTCATGTTCAAGGCATCCATTCTCATTTGTGATTAATCTCGCCTGTCCTTTTCTCACTCTGAAAACTGAAATGATGGCGGTATATGGGAGCCAGAAGGAGGACCACCTTAATATGTTCTCAGCCATTTGGATTTTCGGAGAAATAGGAGAAATATATAAAATCAGCTAGAACAAGGTGTCAGATTTGGAATTGTTCCCACTAAAGAGTACAGTACAGCAATGAAATAGATTGTCTTCTCATCCCAATGATGTTCACAACCTATTTTCACGTTTCTCCAAATATCTTTTAAAGCAGCAACTTTTGTAATCTTGAAAAATTGTCATCTGCCATGGGAACAGGCGAAGGTGTTACTGTGGACTATCAGACAGCTATGCAGAGCCAGACTGAGAGCAGCCTGTGCGCTGGAGAGGTTCTAATTCATGATTAGAATGTCATCAGCTTCGTGAAATAACCCTGTTACCTACCTGTGTCTGTTGTGGTTGCTTAACATTGCTCAGTGATGGGCGGTCCCATGTGAAAATTCATGATGTCTCTGTGGAATTCCTCTGTACAGTTAATTTGAACTCGAACTGTATACGTAGTCAGTGATTAAACTAAATATTTGCCATGCATTTGATGATTGTGGTCCAGTTTAAACTTTCTGCTGGCGTGAAAGCAGGTAAGTGAATTGAAGTTTCCGTAAAAGGCTTCACTGAGATGGTGGATGTAGTGATGTGGGGCTGGGTGGGAATAGCGTCAGGAGGTGGGTGGGAATAAAGCAATGGCAGGTGCTTCCATGGGAGTTCGTACAGGGTTCCACCCGCGCAGTTGGACGAGTGTAGGGTAAGTGTGTCTCACCGCAGGACTCAGAGCCTCTGCGCACAATAGGACAATATGAATTAGAAATGTGAGCAATATTGGCAACACAGTAAGCCATAACTATTACATGTTGAACTATACATCTTGCACCTTAGAAACGTAGCGTACCGAGGGATTTAATTGAATAACTGCTTGCTGTACCTATTATAATAAAATGTAGAGCGAGCAAATAACCAATAGCTGTCTACATCCAGGCCTGCTAACTTTCAGCTAAATTTCACTGTGTCAGAATAGGTGGGTGCTTAAAGGGGTGGGCCCTGTGAAAGTGGTGGTAATTTAAGCCCATTTCTTTTACAAGATGCGAGTCGGTGGGAGGTCATGAAAAGGGGGCAGGGCTTTATGCTAAAAATGGACCTTCCATACCCACACCCAAACCAAAGCTTCAGAAGCTTCTGCCAATGTCTTGGGGAATTTGCAAAAGCCTCCTTGAACACCAGTAATGCCCGCCTCCAAAAATGAGCTGTAAACCCGCACTGCACAGGGGTTTCCAGCTCATTCTAACTACTGTGGGCCCTGTGATATTTGGTCCTAACCGAGATTCCCTGTTAGCAGACCCGGACCATGTGTTCTGACAGGTCTGACATCACAGTTTGGCCCGGTGCTCTCGGACCTCCCCTCCAAGTGGCCAGTCCTATGAAGCGCCATTAAATGTTAACCTGGGAGATGAGGAGAGGTACAAGGTTACAGGCTAAGGCAGTAGCAAAAGTCAGAGAGAGAAGTTAAAAGTCTGCACAGAGGTTGGTGGTGATGGTGAAACAGCCCACCCTTCAGTCTGAAAAGGTGGCAACAGTCCAAATAATGTTTTACACAAAAGCATTGGTTTGTCAGTCTCTGGGGTGCAGGGATTCCTCCCGGTACAGGTGGTTATTTCTGCTTTTGGGCCTGGTGATTAATGGTTTCTCTCAAGGCCCTCCTTGGAAAGCAGAGTGAAATGAGAACTTTCTTTGAGCCGGCATTGTTCTGCACTGGATGTAAGCTGGAAGTGCTGGGAAGCATGCACTGTAGCACACATTAGATGAGTAAAGCGATAGAGCTCCAGGTTTCTCAGCTGAAGAAAGCAGCAACAGGTGTACACCGGAGTCTGAGGGCCGGGCCTCCCCAAGCACCTATCATACTCTCTGGGCTGGCACCCGGAGAGCTTGTCTCCAGGTCAACAGAGTAGCAAGCAACACAGGAGCCCACACATCCTCCCTTGCAGCACCAGAGCAGAGATTTATTTGTGCGTAAATATTAGAAACCCCCATGAAAGAGCATCTCACCTCCACGAAGGTTCATATCTGCTTGAGAGAGCACCCTTCCCTATGTGGCTCAATCAACGATGCCTTTCTTTAGTCATAAGGTCACATTGTTAAGGAATACCGTGGATTTAGCTCTTACTCAGATCAGCGCCACAGGTATATGTCCTGCTTGCTCATGGAAGGACCCTAACTGTTAGATGAGCCCCGTCCTCTGTGGATGTCAATCTGAGCAGCACGAGAGAACGGAGGCCCTTCTCCAGCACTGGGCTAATCATGGGACTCCTCGTATCCTCTCACTTGCTGAAGAGAGGCCACAATTGGGAAGGAGTAGCGGTTTCTGGCTCAACAGCCTGCCCGGGACCAATGGGCCACAATGAATTGAGTTCCTAAGTTGGCCAAGACTGCTGAATTTCCATAGATCCATGTAGTAACCAGGGTATCCGTGGGTGAACCACTGGCGGAAGCTGCTGGCAGGCAACACGGAATTTCCCCCTAGGAAAAGTATAGCTCCTTTGCCCACCACAGAAGCCACTTCTGCAGGACACATCACAGGTCATTTATTAAAATATTTCAGTACTCATTATAATAAATTGTTTATTTAGATCTAGCCCTCCCTGCAAGATAGCTGCAGCTTTATCTTCAGCCAAGTTTATTATTACCTGAAATAACTGGGCTAGTTTCATCAGTACCACAAGGATTAAAGGTTGTTTTGACCCTGCATGGATTTGACTGTACGATGATCTGTTACAGCGGTGCTTACCTGATCTCTGCGTGGTCACTGAAGATCAGGCACATACTCGTGGTCTTTCGTTGTACAAGCGGTTGCTGTCGGTGTAGTTATCCAGATTACAAAGTGCAGTCTTTTACAAAGTGGAAGAGCAGCCTAGAGAGCATAATGAGCGGCTTAGAAGGAGCGGCCTGGCAATGGATGGTGCAAGGTTACTGCATATTGGCAAGGCGTGGTCACACAGTAGCCTTGTACAAAAAATGCTGAGGCAGGTGTTTCTGCACGAGGGAAATGAATATAAGTGACTATTTTCCCACAATCGTCTGCTGCAGCCAGCAGTTGCCTTTAGCTGGTTTCTCAAGACTGCTGCTTGTGAGCAGACAGAAAATAATTTCTAAACCTGCAGTGCTGCTAAATGACACGTGTCCCCAAGGAACGGTGACCTGTTGAATCAGTCATTGCTTCTTTAGTTTAAGGGTGTAATCGGTGTATCTTGTTTCTATAATCCACCGAGAACTGTGGAGTCACGGAAGTCTTCCTCGGAGGCTCCGGATGTCTACAAGAGATACCGCCACCGAATGTGGCTGCGGTTTCTGTTGACCGGTGGGAGCTGCAGCGGGCTTCAAAAGGGCAGAAGTTTACATGTTGGTGGGGAAGAGGAAGAGACATCAGAGTCATTAGAAAAAGCCAGGCAGTCTGAAGTTGGCTTTCTGGTGACTATTTCACTCATAGCTGTGTTGTCCTGAGGTGTGAGGGTAAATCATATTTTTGTGTCCCAAATATTATCACGTGGTATTAAAACAAGACAGAAATGCCTCCCCTCTTCTTCTTTTTGGTGCATGTGTACTTGTATGAGGCCACAGTAGTCCTTATCCAAATACACATGTTTATGTACAGACAGAAATGAAGGGCTACCATGTGTCAAGGTCCTATAACGACATCAGTGACTAAGAATACACGAGGCCAAAGCCT